>NC_055996.1:71542689-72792689 GCF_018446385.1 Zingiber officinale | reverse complement strand
CATACACCTTGGAAGGTGGTTAAGCTTCTTTAGCGAAAATGCTCAAGGTTGGGCATTTGAATGTAATGAAGAGTGGATATCTTCATTATTCAAGTGATGTTTGCTCACGGATGAGCATTTGATGACAATGAAGGGTATAGGACCTTCATCTGAATCGTGTGTAAATATACCAAGTGGTATGTGCTCAAGGATGAGCGTTTAGAATAATGAAGGGTATGGGACCTTCGTTATTGTGTTGTGAACAATGAGTGAAGTTGTCAACAACGTTGGGTAACTCTTCAGGGGGAGAGTTTTTGATGTGTGCCAATAGGGGGAGAATGTGTGGTTAAGTTAGGTCTTCATTACCTAAAGAGAGAGTTTGCCCTCTAGGAAAGCAGGAGAATGAAGGAAACCATCACTCTCATATTGGCATGAAAGGAGTTGAGGCTATGGGATTAGCCTAACTTACAAGTGGTATTGTCAAACATCAAAAAGGGGGAGATTGTTAGTGCAATATTCTCTAGGTCAAGGTTGACCTGATTGACTGAGCTTAAATTGGTTCAAGCTCGATTATTGATGTTTGAGTTTCGATGTTTAACAATACATGGAGACAAGACATGGAGATTGCAGGTGTAATTATTCATGTGGTGAGATTGTGAAAGAGAGTCAAGTAGGTCAAGGTTGACTGGATACTTGACTGAAAAATCCTAGTGAGTGAAGCTCGGTGAAAGACCTGGTGAGTGAAGCCAGGCAAAAGGAAAATCCTAGTGAGTGAAGCTAGGTGAAAGTCCCGGTGAGTGAAGCCGGGCAGCTGGAAAATCCTGGTGAGTGAAGCCAGGTGAAAGACCTAGTGAGTGAAGCTAGGCAGTATGGGAAATCCTGGTGAGTGAAGCCAGGTGAAAGACCTAGTGAGTGAAGCTAGGCAGAAAGGAAAGTCTTGGTGAGTGAAGCCAGGCAAATGAGAAGTCCTAGTGAGTGAAGCTAGGCAGAAGGAAAATCCTAGTGAGTGAAACTAGGTGAAAGTCCTGGTGAGTGAAGCCAGGCACAGGAAATCTAGATGGATCAAGTTTGATCAGACATCTGATGTTAGGAAGTCCAAATAGGTCAAAGGAATTGACCGAATACTTGGCACGGGAAATCTAGGTGGATCAAGGTTGATCAGACACCTGGTGGAGATAAGTCCAAGTGGGTCAAGGATGACCAGACACTTGGCACGAGGAGAAAAGTCCAAGTGGGTCAAAGGGATTGACCAGACACTTGGTGAGAGAGTTCTAGCAGGTCAAGGGTGACCAGATGCTAGGCATGATGTACCAACAGGTCATGATTGACCGGATGTTGGTTTAGGGAACTTTGGACTTGGTTTTGGGCAAAAACCTTGAGTTGGATCGATCAGCTGATCGATTGGCTCATCCCCAATTGATCGGCTGATCGATTGGGTGAGTCCCCGCGATAAACCTCCTCCTAATCGATCTGTGGATCGATTGGGAAGAAGTGTCGTGCGAACAGAAAGCCTCCCAATCGATCGACCGATCGATTGGGAGCCTCCAATCGATCAAGCGATCGATTGGAAGCTGCGACTTCGTACGATAAGCCCTGGATCGATCGGCTGATCGATCCAGGCTATTCCCAAGAGCATAGAGGCGCTCTGGATCGATCGACCGATCGATTCAAAGCCTCCCCGATCGATTGGGAGCAATCCAATCGATCGGGATCCGACCGTTAGTGTTGGATAAAGCCGTTGGCGTGCGATTCCTTCGCTATCGCTCACACTGGTCACTCCCGATCTACACAGCGATCTTCGAGGGTTCTTATCCAGAGCTCACCACCAGTTCTTGAAGCTTCTTGGAGCAGCGTTTCCAAGGTCAAGAGGCATCCCAATCAAGAGGAAGAAGCTAGCTAGGGTTTATTGTACACAATCTTGTAAGATTTACTTGTATTTGCTTCTTCTTCTCTTCTTGTTTGTTGTGTGAGTTTGTAAAGGCTTTTTCGCCTTCAGTAGTTACCGTAACGGAGTGTTTTCATAGTGGAGAGTGCTCGTGTGTGTGGATCCTTGGATTAGTCACCTCATCTTGAGGTGGATACCAAGTAAATCCTTTGTGTTAGCATTGTATGTTTTATTTCTTATATTTCCGTTGCATATCATTGAAGAAACAAGCAACGAAGAGCACGAGGAGTACGACTAGCTATTCACCACCCCTCTAGCTACATATTTGGTCCCAACAATACTAGCTTCAAGGTGCTTCTTACCATTTAATTTACCGTTGCTATAAAATCATGATTAATGCTCTCAATATTTTTTTGATTAAATGATTATGAGCCACTTTGGAATTAATTGTACAGGAATTTTTATTTTTCTCATTGCAAAGTTATCTTATTATCTAATTATGGGTTGTTATAAATACTACCATACTTTCTTCTTCCAATTTAAAAGGGAGTACATGATATTGGTAAACTTATGAATGTTAAGTAGATTATGTCCTTATATTTTTTGCTCGTTTCTCTTTGTTTCCCTTGGTTCTAGTTTATTTATCATCATAGGTTTTCACTTTAGCATCTTAAATTACTACTCTGTAGAGTGAGTCCTTACAATTATTGTCTGTAAGTAATTATCTTTCTGGTTACAAATGATCTGCTTTATTTGTTTGTTTTTATGCAGGAAAAGAAAATTTGATGGGGAAGAAAGCTTTTACGGACAAAGAAGATGAGTTATATCTTAGTTCCTTTTTTAATTTAAATCCTTGTTTAACTTCTTAGATTGTTAGACTTATATAACTTTTGGAGTGTGGAACTTGTATAATATTTTGGATTAGCTTGAAGAAGAAAGATCTTGTATAACTTGTTAAGACATTTGAATTTGTTGTATTATGATTTGATTTCAATTATTAATAGATGGATGTGAAATATGATGTGATAATATTAATTAGGATGTGTTAAATGTATATAATATGTTATTTGAATTTGTTGTATATATGTATGGATTGAAATGCAGAAATAAATTATTTCTAGATTTTTTTTTATTTGTGGACGAATTTGGCAACGAAAATAATTTGTCGCAAACTTATCGTAACTACTGTACATCGATAATTCACGACAAAATCATTTTCATTCCATATTTCATCGTAGAATCTGGGACGAATGCACAGATTTGTCCCAGAATTTGGGACGAATCCACAAATCTGGGGCGAAATATGGGGCGAAGGATTATTTGTTGTAAATTAAATTAGTATTTTCATTTTCAGATTTGTCACAAATTTTGCAACAAGAATAATATTCGTTGCAAATGTTTGGTGAAAATTGGCGACGAATTTGACAATGAAAATCTAATTCATTGCCAAATTTTGTCGTCAAATTAGGGATAAATTTGGCAATAAAAAGAAATTCGTCATCAATTTCGTCCCTAAATTCGTTGCTAAGTTTGCAACAAAGTAAATATTCGTTCCAAAATTGTATACAATATTACGACAAATAAAGTTTTTGTTGCAAATTTGACGACGAATTTGGGGACGAAAATATTATTCGTTGCTAATTTCATCCCCGAATTCGTTGCTAAATTTACAACAAATAAATATTCGTTCCAAAAGTTGGCAACAAGAGGTTTGGGACGAAAAATTTTTCGTTGCAGAATTCGTCAAAAAAATTTTACAACAATTTTTTTTTATAAATTCATCCCAAAAAATTATATTTTTTTGTAGTGGGACTTATGCACCTAAAGAATTTTGAATTACTTTAAATTAAAGTTAATATACTCCCATAACCTCTGCAATATATCTATGTCCTAGATAAATTGAGATTTTTAAACTTATAAAGGCCACCAATGGAATTATAAGACTTTCTTGACTCGAAAAAATATCAAATTTAAATTTTTTGAATGGTGTACGTTCTTCAGCCAATTTCAACGGAAATCAATATAATCCTGAAAATTTATTTAATGTATATATGCCCTTAGGTATAAATTTGATAGAGTAAATTGATAGCAGTATATTTTCAAACATACAAAGACTTTTGATAAAATTTACCGTAAGCTCATTATAAGACATAAGAAAATGATACTGATTAACTAACACCATCAGTTGATTCCTAGGACTCTCCTAATTTGAAATATTAAACTTTTGAATTTTTGAATATTATAGATATATTAGTCAATTTCATTCGAAACTAGTTGATGGATATAAAATTTTTTGAATCACATCAAATCAAAATTAATATATTTTTAAAAGTCTTCTTGATGTATCTATACCCTTAATTTGGATTTGACAACTTAAATTGAGAAATATAAACTTTTAAATGGCTAGATAAAAATTTAGGGAGGAGAGAGAAACTTTTAGAGTAGTGAAAGGAGGAGGGGTATAACAGGAAAATTCTAGTAATATAAAAGTTAAGCAAGTAAAATGAGAAATTCTTAAATTTACATTTATGTTTCAATAAAATATCAAAAAATTTATATACATAATTTACATTATTTTTTTAGACTAAACTTTTATTTTTAATATATGGATTGGACCAAATTGGGACAAGTCCACACTAAAAAAAATACACACACAAATTGACAATAGAATTAGGGATAAAAATAAAATTAAGTTGTTAATTAGCAACAAATTAATAATCTGTCGCTAATTTAGCGACATATTTAATATTCCCTCACAATATCTATAGTTATTATAAAAAAAACCATAGTTAATCTATTTAATTAGCGACAAAATTAAGTTTCATCACTAAATTAATCATGGAAATTTCAGTAATGAAAATTTATTTTCATCGCTAACAAATTTAATTTTGTCGCTATGTTAATGATTTAATTTTGTCCCTAATTTTGTAATGAAAATTTAATTTCATCGCTATGCTAGCGATGACAATTTAATTCCATCACTAATTCATAATGGAATTTAATTTTTATCACTAATATAGCAACAAAATTTAAATTCCATTGCTAAATTAGCAACGAAATTAAATTATCATCATTAACTTAGCGATAAAATTAAATTTCCATTGCTAAATTAGCGATGAAACTAAATTTTGTCGCTAATTTAGAATCATATTAGAGTTTTCTGATTTTTTTCTCCTCTCCCTTCGATCGATCCTTGTTCTCGGGCGTTCGGTGGAATCTCCTCCCTATACGATCTTCTCTTCGACATGCAAGTACACTTCTCCCCTCTCCCCTCTCCTCTCCGGCTGAGATCGTCTGCTATCACCGAAGTCGTGAGGCTGGCAGTGGCCTCATGCCATGCTCACGAGGCCAGCCATGCCTCTCGATGTGCTCACGAGGTCGACCATCCTTAGCCTCGCGCTATGCTTGTGAGGCTGGCCACACTTCCTCGCAACACTCGACATAGGCTCATCCTCTCAACCTTGGCCAGTTGTGAGCTAAGCCCATATCATACGACTAGGAAGTTGTGGGCGGTCGAGCAGTCTTGATCGGGTAGTCATGGGCGGTCAGGCGTACGTGTAGCCCTGGCTAGGCGGTCAAGTGTGCATGCAGCCCAAGCCGGGCAAATTAGATTAAACAAGGACTTGAATGGATCACAATATCTATCGCTATTTATTGATAGTATCAAGTTTTAATAATTTAATCAAGCTTAAGTTTAAACTATATGCATGCTTGGTTTTACATGTTTAATAATATTTCAAATTTATTTCTCATTGTTACAATGTATATGAATAAAACTTGGATGTATAAGTTGTTAGAAAATGAATTTATCACTGAAAAATATTTTGATAGAGTTGAAGAGTTTGTGAACTTTGCTAAATATCATCCAAACTATAAGGATAGTGACAAGTTTGTCATCTATGTAATCATTGTAAATATAGAAATATTCATTATTCCCACGGCTAGTAGCCGCCCGTGATTTACCTCCTTTGTGCTGGCCCTGGGATGAGTTGGCGGGGGCGATGGGGGCAAACGTATTCGCCTTGCCACCATTGTAAATATAGAAATACAACTTAATTTTCACGATGAGGATATCATGAAAGTACATCTAAGTAAAAAAAATTTTATTCCAAATTATTACAACTAGTATTGTCATGAAAAGTCTTATTTATTTTAGCTAATTAGACATTCTATTATTTCATCATCTAGCCCTATTGCTCAAGAGGAATCATCTAATGATAATGGAATGTAATCAATGGTTTACAACACAATGAATGTGGTTGATCATTTGAATATGGATGAAATACTAACACATGAAGTTCAGAAACTATATGACATTTAAAGGCCAGTGAAAGAGAAGTGTAGGAAGACATTTCTTCTGGTCATTCCCAATTATCAGCTATTGTAAGGCTATTGAACATCAAGGCAGAACATTATTTCTTAGAACATATTACAGTGGCATTTGTCAATTGATGCCAGAGTTTCTCTCTACTGATAATATAATGACTAATAGCTTTTATAGTACAAAGAAATTTGTTAAGTATTTAGGGTTGCATGTAGAAAAGATTAATTATTGTATAAATAACTACATGATATTTTGGAATGAAAATAATGAACTTATTGAATGCAAAATGTGTAATCACCCTTATTATAAGCAGTATAGTCACAAATTAGGGAAGAAGAAGAAAAAATTAGCATGGAAAGTTGTGTATTACTTCCTGTTAACTGCTAGATTTCAATACTTGTATGCATCTATTGCAATAGGAAGTCACATAAGGTGGCACCATGAGCATGCACACGAAGAGATATAATGTGTCAT
This sequence comes from Zingiber officinale, assembly GCF_018446385.1. Lineage (NCBI taxonomy): Eukaryota > Viridiplantae > Streptophyta > Magnoliopsida > Zingiberales > Zingiberaceae > Zingiber > Zingiber officinale. The sequence goes on along the minus strand of NC_055996.1, from coordinate 72,786,027 downwards.
CCTTATAATTCCCCTGTATAGAAACATATTGATACAATAGTTCCCTCCTTTATAATGGAACCATGTAATTTGAGATTGGTGTAAGTATCCCAAGTTGATTTTGATGTAATCAGCCAAGTCAAGTTAGGTCCTGTTATGTTTGTTGTCTTATGTCTAAGTGTGTAGGAACTTAAGAACACAAGAAGTCAAGCAGAAGATATAGCGGACGAGAAGGATGACACAAAAAGTGAGTCAATGTACTCAGTGCATCTAAGGGATGAGAAGTTGTGGAAGAGTACATTGATGGATGAGAAGGAATGCATACGGCGCATCCAAGAGACAAGAAGCTGGGGAGGAAGCCTGCGCGAGGAGAAGGTAGGAGTTAGGTTTAGGTGAACTTAACTCTAGTTAATCAGAGCATCACCCACGCGAAGGCCTGCCCAGAGTGAAGGCGCCTCCAAGGGTTTGGAGGTGCCTTAAGCGTCGACAGCGAAGTTACTACTTTTGGGACCCAAGGAGCCTTGGAGGATCACAAAGGCACCCTTGTGCCTATTCTAAGGAGGTACCCTAAAGTAGCTTGGAGGTGCCCTTGCGCCTCTTGATGGAGGCACCCTCAAGGAAGCTAAAGGCGCCTTCAAATGTAGAAAGGCATTAGTTAGTCATTGGCTAACCATTGAAGAGCGAATAAAATTTTATCCACTTAGAGGTAACTTTAACTGCTTCGAAGGCACCTCCAAGCAATGATAATTGATCCTAAGAAATTATAAAATGGCCCTTACAGCTAGGAATTAAATAACAACTCTTATATTCAATTCATAGTCTTTTTCTAAGCTTTTAAAGTGTGTAAGAGGCTACTCCTCCTTCAATGAAGGAGTCATTCTAGTAGAGCTTTTCATTGTCTTGGATTAACAACCACCTAGGTTGTAACCAAATAAACTTTAACCTTCCTACTTATTATTTTTAAATTGTTTCTTTTATGTTATTTGATTAATTTATTGTAACCTTGCTTAGTTCAAAAGCAAGAGATTTTGGCTAACTTCTTTTCAGGGCTATTCACCCCTCCCCTCCTCTAACTGGCCTAACGCAGACCTACAATTGGGACTTTCAGTAGATTGATTTTAGCCATTTGGTCAATCTAGATAACAATATTCATCTTGACCATTTATATTAACAATATATAACACACCATTATGAATGTACATGAAAGATGAATACATATTTCTTACCATATTTTTTCCAAGTCTGAAGAATCCAAAAGAGAACATAAATATTTTTTTACAACCTCTAATTGTTGAACTGAAACAACTATGGAATATAAAGTTGGAGACTTATGATATTGCAAGTAAAACTAATTTTACCTTGCATGATGTTTTATTATGGATGATTAGTGATTTTTGAACATACTCAATGTTTTCAGGATGGAGCACGATTGAGAAAGTAGCATGTCCACATTGCATGAAAGAATCTGATGTATTTTCATTACCTTGTAGTGAAAAGATATTTTAGTTTTATAATTATTGTAAATTTTTACCTTTGAAACATTTTTCAGGTGAAATAAAAAAGAGTTCATAAAGAATGAAGCAATCAAAAAACTTCCACTCATAATTAAGTCAAAAGAGGAAATAGACAATTACAGATTTGCACTAGTAACTCAGATGAGTTTTGATAATATAAATAAATACATTGTTAGGATATGCAAGTGTGGTTGAAAGAAAATAAACATATTTTGAGAGCTATCATATTTAAAGTATCTACTCATTCAATATAATTTAAATGTGATGTAAGTTGAGAATTTTTTTTAATAATATCTTCAATACTGTGATACATGTTCTTGGAAAAACTAAAGACATGACAAAATCACATGAGAATTTAAATAATTTGTTAGCGGATTTGAATTGCATCAGAATGAAATAACCAATAAATTTCTAAAGGCTTGTTATACATTGGACAAAGAATGTAAGTTTTATGTAATTGGTTGAAAGAAATCAAATTCCCCAATATGATGGTAATAGGATTTTTTTTATTTTCTCATATACTCAATCAGACTTTATTCGACTTTACTTTTCAGTCTCACTTAAAGGAGAAACATCTAATGGTAATTGGATTCATCCCAAAGGGTGTAGGAGATTTTCCCGAGTAATATAGTTAAATTTCCTCCTTGGAGGATAGATGAAGGACTGCAGGGTAATATCATTGGGAGTTCACCAAACATTATTATGAAGGACTGCTGAGCAATATCATTTGGAGTCTGCAGAGCAATATTATAAAGGATTGTCAGGCAATATCATTTGGAGTTCGCCGAATAGTATTATGAAGGACTACCGGGTAATATCATTAGGAGTTCATCGAGCATTATTATGGACTTCCGGGCAATATCATTGGGAGTCCACCAAGCTTTATTATGAAGGATTGTCAGATAATATTATTTAGAATTAGTAGAGCAATTTCACAAGAGATGCGCTGAATAATGACTTTATGTTTCATAGGGCAACTTCATAAGAGATGTACCAAACAATAACTCTGTGTTTCATAGAGAAACTTCATAAGAGAGGTGCCGATCAATAACTTTGTGTTTCATAGAGAAAATTCATAAGAGAGGCACCAAGCAATAACTTTGCATTTCATAGAGCAACTTCATAAGAGAGGTGCCAAGAAATAGTCATGCATTTCATAAGACAACTTCACAAGAGATGCATCGAGTAATAATTCTACATTCCATATATTACCCTTACAAAGGTTCAATGAGGAATAACTTTGTGCTCTGTAGAGCAACCTTATGAAGGATCCTTGATCAATATTATTGGATTGGCGAGGCTGAAGAACCCTTAAGGAAATAACACAGGGGTCCACAGAGCAATACAGTTAAGCAAGTACTTCATCACTAGGCTTGACTCTTAACACGTGGTGATAGTCGAAATGAGAGAGGTCTGAGATGGCTCCCTTGATTCCTTCTTCAAAGTATGTGGCAACTGGTGAATGGTGGATGAATATTAGTTGTTAGAGATGGTTTCCTCAAAACCCCCTTCATCTTGAATGGCAGTCATGGATTGGACGCGTATAATGAACCATCGGAATTGCATCTTCATCGACTTAGGCAAGAATAAGAGGAAAGTTGAGAAGAAGAGGGGACGTGGAGATTCCTTTTCTAACAGCTATATGAACACCTTGAACAACAACTCCTAGGTACAAGGGTCCTCTTCTTCTAACTTGTGGAGACAATTCCTTCTTATTTTTACTATTTTCCTTCTTCCTCTTTTCTGATCAGTCATTGACTTGAGCGTCGGAGGGGCCACGCCAGAGGAGCCGACCTGACTCTAACCTATGTTATCGTTTCAAATTTGATCATCCCTATGATAGAGGAAGATTTGTGGAAGAGGAGCCTGAGCGGGTATAAAAAGGAGACATCAAATTGGTAATGTCTATGGAAACTCTTACAAAAAGCTACTATGATTCGATCTGGCAAGGCGACAATGGGGGATAGGAATATTCGGTGGATCTTCTCAACCTTCTATAACTAACCCTGGAAAAGGCAGTTGGGATTCTAAACAATGTAAGAAGATCTCCCAATTAGTGGCAACAAACTTAGAAGAGGTGTGATGACTAGAAGGGGATCTCCCATCGGAAGGAAGGGAAGCATCATTCACCGAAAATCTGTCGATAATCACTCCTATCTCTCATAGTTCTAGAGGGATTACCTCTAAGTATCAATCTAATAAGAGGTCAATCATTGATGCACCTGTTGTTCCCTCACCCATAGTGCCTCATCCTACTAATAATTTGTTGGAGGAAGATTTTGTTCGTGTTTGCTCCTCTAAGAGAATGATTTCTTGGTATATTCCCTTTTTTGAGGAGATCCTATGAGAAGATTTATCTCATTATTTTCATACTTCTCATGTGGTAGAATATAATGGTTCCTCAGATCCAAAGGATCATCTATGACATTTCAAAAATACATCCATACTTTATCAATACACCGAAGGGGTCAAATGTTGCATCTTCTTGACTACTTTAGTCAGACCAACACAACAATGATTTAGTACATTAAAATCAAGATCTATCTCTTCTTTTGATGAGTTCTCCACTTTGTTCTTACAACATTTCTCTAGTTCTAAGAGGTATTTTCTAACTCCCCTCAATTTATTTAACCTCAAACAAAAGCCTCAAGAGACTTTGAGATAATATGTCCAACTAAATACACATATGGCTCAGGAAATTCCTTCAACGATTTTTGAAATATTAATGAGAGCTTTCGCACAAGGGCTTTGAGAGGGATATTTCTTTCATTTTCTCTCAAAAAAAGACTCCTACCAATTATGATGCACTCTTGGTCCGAGCAGAAAAATATATAAATATGGAAGAAGCGCAACAAGATAAATAAGAACAGAGGGGTGCTTGACTTGAGACTGTTAATGAGCGACCACCGGAGCATCAGACTCAGCTGAGGCTAATGTTATAGGATCCTCCCATGTATCATCCTTATATTCTACCCCTATGTCATTCTAAAAAAAGAGCTATACAAATTTGTGACGAGCACCAAGTTTTGAGGTGACCTGTAAGGGAACAACGAGGGCCCCAAAGACAACCTTCCAACGTCTTCTGTGACTTCTATCAAGAATACGTGCATACCATTCAAAATTTCTAAGAATTAGAGCAAGGACTGGAGTGTTTCATCAAAACCTAACCTCATATGAGGAATATCTTAACTGTTCCTGCTCCCTTCCAACATATGCCACCTCCTCCTCCACCCCCATGGTAGAACCTTTCTATTGCCTAGCCTCCTACCCCTATCCTACCAAAGCCTATATAAGCCCCACCTCCCTGAGCAATGAGCACTACTCAAGAACCATATCATGTTCATGGTTAAATTAATATAATCTCCGAAGGAACTACCGATGGAGATACTAACTGGTCACATAAAAGACATAGCAGGGGAGAATGTCTGACAATTCAAACTCATGAAACAGAAACATGACCCATTTTTGGATTCAGCCTCATTGATTTAAATGGAGTTTCCTCCCTCACAATGATGCTTTAGTAATACACTCTTTAATTACTCATTATGATATGGGGAGAGTGTTTGTAGATGCAGGTAGCTTAGTTAATGTCCTATATTTTATTGTGATGGAACAGATGGGGATCAAGGTTGAAGATCTACAGCCTATCTCCACTTCTCTTTGGATTTTCAGGATCTAGCCTTGGAAAGTTTACCAATAAGGAAGACCATCCTCACTACATTCATAGTAGTAGATGCTCATTCTTCCTATAATGTTCTATTAGGATGGTCGGCTCTTAACACTTTGCAAGCTGTTGCATCCCCATATCATCAAAAGATTAAATTCTCAGTCGGACAAGGAAGTTCAAGGAGACTAGAGGGCTTCCAGAAAGCGTTATGTGGGGAATGTCACTAATGAGCAACAGAAAAATAACCAAAGCAGTTGGTTTTATGGGTAGAAGCAAATGATGGAGGGAGTTTACATTGTCAATGAAGAAAAACATTCGTCAACCCCTAAACTAGAAATAGAGGTAGTCTTTGTAGTTCCCTCTCACCCCTAGAAAGTCACCAAGATTCCAATGACCTGCCCAATGCACTAAAGAAATTAGTAGTCACTTATCTCACCTGTAATGCAAACATTTTTGCCTAAGACACTAAGGATCTGATATGGGTGGACCCGGTAGTGATGGAGCATTGATTATAAATTACCCTAGAAATTCAATTGGTCAAACAAAAGCAACGACACTTTAGAGCAGACCAAGATCAAATTATCAGGGAAGAAGTAAAAAAGTTATTGGATGCCAAGTATATCAGGGAAATACATTATCCCACTTGACTATCTAATGTAGTGTTGATACCCAAGCTCTCCAGAAAATGGCGTGTTTGTGTAGATTTTTGAAATCTAAACAAAGTTTGTCCCAAAGATTGTTATCTCCTACCATGTATCGATCAGCTGGTCGACTCTCCTATGAGATATCAATATATTTCAATGTTAGACATTTATCATGGATATCATAAAATTTCTTTATCCAAGGTCAATCAAAACAAAGTGAGCTTTATCACTACATATGGTACTTTCTGTTACACAGTTATGCCTTTTGGGTCAAAGAATACTAGAGGGACTTATCAGAGACTCATGGATAAGATGTTCACCAACCAGTTGAGATGAAATGTCGAGGTATATGTGGATCATATATTGATTAAATCCTTACATATAGAAGATTTGGTATTCGATATAGAAGAAACCTTTGCCACGATGCGGAAATACCGTATGAAGCTCAATCTTGGGAATTGCACATTTAGTGTCACTAAAGAATATTTTTTGGACTACATAGTCACTGAGCGGGGCATTGAAGCAAATTCAGAAAAGATAGAAGTCATCCAACAAATTCAACCTCCCCAAAATTTATGGGAGGTTCAAAGGCTGGTAGGAAGTATAACTGTTTTATCGTGTTTTATCTCCTGTTCTGCTAATCAAAGCCTTCATTTCTTTAAAATATTGCATTGAGCTACTCGATATCAGTGGGACAAACACTATGACAAAGCATTCCAAGAAGTGAAAGAATATTTGGTACACCTACCTACCTTGGCATAACCTCAACCCAATGAAAAATTATTAGTATATTTGGCTCTCTCAAATATAGCTATGAGTTCTGTGCTTGTGCGAGAAGAAGTGATGTGTGCAATCCATAAGTACATAGTTATCGTTAAGTAATAAAAATATTGATCCGCAAGTGCATGGTTGTCATCAAATAATAAAAATATCGATTTCATAGGACTATTGATTAAACACTAGTTAACTTCGCACAGTGAATTATCCAGACAATTGAAGGTTGGTTGAGAGCTTGAAGGTAAGAGATTAAGAGAGAGAGATAAAGAGAGTAAGAGAGAGATGAGTTAGTTTAGGGGAATGATTCTAGGAGTTAGGTTTCACTATGATGCTAATTAATGTCTGTATGCATTATTCATCTCCTTACCTCTATTCTTATGCATATATAGGAAGTCTAACTAAATACCTACACTACCCCATGACGGTCATGTCGGAGCACTACCCTTATTGGTATCCGATGTGATTAAGTAGAAGAGGTAATATTACAAGTTCGATTAAAGGGATAACCATATCACTAGGGCCCTCGGTCATACAATCGCTAGATTACAAAAAACACTTATTAACATAGGATTAGAGATAACTTATTAAGCCTAATTAGATGCTTCCTTGTGGAGAATTGTCCTCCCTTTCAAGATGATACTTTAGATATCCGGTTAAAGGGATACTCTTGTCACTATGCCCCCCCACCCCCAGTCATACAATCTAGAGTATCTCCTCTATGGGGTAAATAATTAATACACATTTATAAGTTTACACCATTCACACATTTCATCAAACACATAGAAGGTATAACACATATAGAACATGGCATAAACACTTCATTGAATAAAAAAATATCCAAATACATAGTTTATACATCACATTATAGTTACATCCTATATCCTAGATCTAGATATCTACACCATTGTAAAGGATTTACAAACAAGAGATGAGAAATTTGTTGGTTGGTCCTAGGAAGATCGTACCGGTTCCACTGTACAAAAATTTTGTACAAGTGTCGAACCTTTCCTAAACAACCTATTGTGTTCTTTAGAAGTTAAATTAGGAATCACAAATGGAACTTAACATTATTGATTCCAAATTTAACTTATCTGTTCCTAATGGTTTAGACTTAGATCGCAAGCGGAACTTAACACTATTGATCCAAGTCCAACCTATGTTACAAAGTTAATTAATTATTTATTTCTAAAATTGGCTCTCAGGTCAAACATGGCGAGGCACTAGGCCTTCTTGGGTATGGGATCATCCACCACTGCCTTGACAAAGCCTTTAATAGAAATTCAATATTTAATTTCCTAAAATAACATTAGGTTTAACCAAAAAGAACAATCGAATCACAAATTTGAAAAATAAAACAAAAGAAACACAAATTTGAAACAAATCCGAAAACTCTAAAATCATATGCCTCTTGTGTTTGGTATTTCCAAAAATAACTATACAAAAAAAATTAGTATGATGCGGAAAACAATTACTAGTTATCTCTTTTTTGTAAGCAAATAACCTCTTGATCTTCTACCGTATTCCTCTTCTAATCTCGGACGTTGTGTGGGCAACGATCTTCCGAGATGAGAACCACCCAAGCCCTTCTTCTACTAGCAAGTTTCGGCCACCACAAAAACTCCAAGAGATGTGAGGTTCGGCCACCACCACCAAGCTCCAAGGGATGCTAGAAACAAAGCCTCATTTCTCTCCTTCTTCTCCTAGCTAGAACCGGCCACCATGGACTTCTCTTATGTTGATGCCGCCGGCCATAAAGGAGGAAGAGAAGAGAAGGAGAAGAGACCCTAGGGCCGGCCACACCAAGGAGGAAAAGAGAGGAAGAAAATAGAATAGAGTCGTTAGTCATAAAGGCACCTCTACCCCCTCTTTTATAATCCTTGGTTTTGGTAAATAAGGAAATTTAAATAAAAAATTCCTTAATTCTTTTGTCATGAAAAAGAAAATTTAATTAATTAAAATTAAATTCCTTTTCTCACATATCATGGCCGACCACTTTAAACTCCAAAACAAGGAGAGTTTTAATTAACACAAGAATTAAATTTCCTAATTTGTTTTCGGAAATTAAAAAAAAAATTCTCCAATAATTTTTCCCTTCATGGTGGTTTGTAAAAACAAAATTTTATAAATTAAAATATTTCTTTTAAACATGTGGATGAATTCCAAAAAGGAAAGTTATCTCTAAAAATTAAAATCTCCTTTCAATCTACAAATAAGGAAAGATATCAAATCTTTTCTTAATCTTTTGTAGAAACTTATAAAAGAAATATTTAATTTTTAAACTCTCTTTTAAATCATGAACATGGTTAAAAAAGGAAAGTTTTCTTAAAATTAAAATCCACCTTTCAATCTACAAATAAGGAAAGATTTCAAATCTTTTCTTAATCTTTTGTAGAAAACTATAAAAAGAAAGATTTAAATTTTAAGCTCTCTTTTAAAACCATGATATCCACATTAAGAAAAGATTAAAAATAAAATCTCTTTTAATATGATTTGGCCGGCCACACCAAGCTTGGGTTCAAGCTAGGGCCGGCCACACCAACTCAACTCATTCTATTTACTTGGTCGACCCAAGCTTGGGTTCCAAGCTTGCTTGGCCGGTCCTAATAGGATGGGTATAAAGGTGGGTAAGAAGTGAGTATATGGTGGGTAAAAATCTCTATATACAAGAGGCTACGATAGGGACCGAGAGGAAGAAATGGTTTTGGTCTCCCGATGAAATTAAGCTTCCCGTGTTCGCCTCGAACACACAACTTAACTTCATCAATAATAATTCAAACCACTAAAGAATTATTATTGAACTACCGCACCAATCCCAAATTACATTTTGGGCTCCTTCTTATTATGAATGTGCTAGTCTCCCTGTGTTTAAGATGTCGAATGCCCACTAATTAAATGAGTTACTGACAACTCACTTAATTAATATCTTAGTCCAAGAGTAGTACCACTCAACCTCATCATCATGTCGGACTAAGTCCACTTGCAGGGTTTAACATGACAATCCTTATGAGCTCCTCTTGGGGTCATTCTCAACCTAGATTACTAGGACACAGTTTCCTTCTATAATCAACAACACACATTATAAGTAATATCATTTCCCAACTTATCGGGCTTATTGATTTATCAAGCTAAATCTCACCCATTGATAAGTCAAAGAAATAAATACTAAATATATGTGTTTGTTATTATATTAGGATTAAGAGCACACACTTCCATAATAACTAAGGTTTAGTTCTTTTATCAAGTCAGTATAAAAAGAACTTACCTAAAATGGTCCTACTCAATACACTTAGAGTGTACTAGTGTAATTTATTAGTCAAGATAAACTAATACCTAATTACACTATGACTATTCTAATGGTTTGTTACTTTCCATCTTAGTCGTGAGCAACTGTTTATAATTTATAAAAAACTGATAACATGATCTTCTGTGTGTGACATGACACACCATGTTATCTACAATATAAATTAATTGAATAACTACACTTAACAAATAAATATAGGTATTTGACCATTGTGATTCTTTATTTCTAAATAAATGTTTATACAAAAGCTAGGCTTTTAGTATACATTCTAACAATCTCCCACTTATACTAAAAGACTATGCTGCCATAAATGCTGCCATATATATGATTTCCAACCCTTCAACATGCCCATCAAAAGCTCTTGCCTTAAGGACCTTAGTGAAAGGATCTACAGGTCATCACCTGATACAATCTTGGTGGCAACAACTTCTCCTCGTTATACGATGTCTCGTATTGGGTGGTATTTGCGCTCTATTGTATTTACTTGTCTTATGGACTTATGTTTTCTTCGAGTTTGCTATTGCACCACTATTATTACAATAAATTGTAATAATTTTTGGACAAACCAGAAATCATATCTAAGTCCATCATGAAGTATCTGAGCCATACAGCTTCTATGGTTACCTTAGAGGCTGCCACATACTCAGTTTCTATGGTGGAGTCTAAAAACAACTATACTTAACACTCCTCCATTGTTATGGCTTTACTTCCTAAAGTAAACACAAAACCCCGAGGTTGACTTACTATTATCCCTATCTGATTAGAAGTAAAAAATCCTTGTAACCCACAGGGATTAAATTATCTGCCTTATAAACTAGTATATAATCTCTAGTCCCACTAAAGTACTTTAATATATGCTTTACGGTAGTCTAGTGTCCCGGTCATGGGTTACATCGATATCTGCTAACTATGCCCTGGGAAAAATAGATATCCGATCTCGTGCATAGCATACATTAGGCTTTCCAATAGCTGAAGCATAAGGAACTACTTTCATGACCTCTATCTCCTTTGATGTCTTCGGAGACATCTCTTTAGATAAAATTACTCCATGCTTGAAAGGTAGAAAGCCTTTCTTGGAGTCTTGCATGCTAAAACGAGCTAGGATAGTATGAAGTTTGAGATAAACACAACATTCTTTTCTTGTGATCCCTTTGATCCTGAGAATATGTGCACATTCTCCCAAGTCCTTCATATCAAATTGCTTGGGCAATCATACCCTTACTTCTGACAACACTTTGATATTATTTCCAACTACCAAAAATGTCATCTACGTATAGTACAAGAAATACCACCACGCTTCCATCACACTACTTATATACACAAGACTCATCTGAACACTGAATAAATCCATAGGTCTGGATTACTTCATTAAACCAGATGGACCAAGACCTTGAAGCTTTTCTTCAGTCCATAGACTGATTGAACTTGCACACAAGATGCTCTTTGCCCTTTGCGATGAACCCTTCTGGTTGCTTTATATGGATATTTTCTTCAAGACTTCCATTAAGGAAAGCTATCTTGACATCCACTTACCAAATCTCATAGTCCATATAGATAAAAGAATCCGGATAGACTTAAGCATGATTACCGGCGAAAAAGTTTCCTTTTTTCAACAAGCCTTGCTTTGAAAGTTTCCACCTTCCTATTTATCCCTCTTTTCCTATTGTAGACCTATTTACACCCAATGACTTTTACACCATTTGGTGGTTCTACAAGCTCCCAGACTTTATTAGAATGCATATATTCTAATTCTGTATTTATTGCTTTTTTCAAAGATGCTACATCTTTATCTTGGAGTGCTTCATCATATGTCCGAGAATTAGGTTCATATTCACCAAGGATCAAGTCCAAAGACTCTCCCAAAACATGAATAGTTTAGGTTGCCTAACAACCCTCCCACTACGATGAAGCATTTTCTGCAATTGTGTATCATCTGTGATACGTGTTGCAGTTTCTTGTGATATTTCATCTTGTACAGTTGGTACTAGATTAGACGTGTCCTTTATTATTTCCTTAAGAACCAATTTACTTATGGGCTTATGGTTTATTACATAATCCTCTTCTAAAAAACGTGCATTGGTGCTGACAATGACCTTCTGATTTTTAGGACTATAAACCTCCTTTCGTTTCTCTAGGATAACCTACAAACAAGTGAACTCCTGTCCAACTTATCAGTGTCTCTCATGTGCTAGACCACCCAAATCCGAATATGCTTCAGACTAGGCTTACGCCCATTCTGCAATTCTATGGGAGTAGAGAGTTCTGACTTAGAAGGTACTATGTTCACTTCCATTTCCAGTGTATATCCTCAAAACAAATTTTGGTAATTCTGAATAACTCATCATTGATCTAACTATTTCCATAAGAGTCCTATTCCTTCGTTCTACTACACCATTCTGTTAGGGTGTACCAGGTGCAGTTAGTTGGGATTGAATTCCAACTTCTGATAAGTGACTCCTAAACTCTCCTAAGAGGTGCTCGTCACTACGATCTAACCGTAGTGTCTTGATACTATTACTTTAACGTTTCTCTGCATCAACCTCGTACTCTTTGAACTAATCAAAGTACTTAGACTTGTGACGCATTAAGTAAATGTATCTGTATCTCAAATAATTGTCTATAAAATAGATGAAATATTTGAAACTACCTCTTGTCTGGATAGTCATAGGATCACACAAATCAGAATGAACTAATTTCAACATATCTTTGGCTCCATACCCCTTAGACTTAAAAGCTTCTTGGTTATTCTTCCTTCCAAGTAAGATTCGCAGGTTGGAAAAGATTTCACTACTAATGAACCCAAGAGTTCATTGGTTATTATCCTTTGAATCCTACTCAAGTTAACATAACCTAGCCTTATATGCCAAAAATATGATTGGTTCATTTCCGAAGGTTGCTTTCTCTTAAAGTTAGAAGATGCGTTATTAATTTCCATTTATTGCATCGTGGGAGTTATTGGATTATAAATTGTCAACCAACATACCAGAATAGATAAATTCTCTATTTTTCTTGATAACAAGTTTGTTATCAAAATAGACAGAATATCTATTCTTTGATAGTTTAGAAACCGAAATCAAGTTCTTTCTAAACTTGGTATGTAAAGATAATTTTCTCAAAATCCACTTTTTATTCCTATCAGAGGATAAACATCTCCCACTGCAACAGTTGCTACTCTTGCAGTAGTACCCATGTAGACGATGATTTCCCCTTCATATAGTTGTCCGGTTTCCTGGAACTCCTGCAATAAATTGCAGACATGATCAGTGGTTCCCGTATCTACACACCAGGTACCGGTAGATAACTCCACTAAACATGTAATAACTAATGAATAAAATACACCTTTATTGTTCTTAGTTCTAAGAAGACAATCCACCTTAATGCCCAAGTCTTATTTCCAATCATTATAATTTGGGACCACTAAGTCTATCCTATAGTATAACTGCTAGGGGATTGATCAACATTTTAAATCCTAAGAATCACAAAAAATATTTGATCAAGACTAACACCTTAAAATTCTTATGAATTTTGTATGTCACGATAGTGTGGACGTATACAAAATCAAAGAGGAGATTTTATCTATTAATTTTATTATCTCATCAACTTAACTTTATGACAAATAAAATTAATAGTTAGTTTATCTCTGATCAAATATTTGGTCAAAACTTTGAATTTAAAATAATATTGATTCCTCAAAATAATTCCATTTAAATTCACCAACAACTCAAACACCGTGAATTTTGCATGTCACGATAGTGTGGACGTATACAAAATTGAACATTTGTAAGAGGAGGGTTATACCCATTAATAACCTTGTCATCATATCTTTATGACAAATAAAATTACCTCAAACACGGTGAATATTGTATGCCACGATAGTGTGGACGTATACAAATTCAAACATTTGTAAGAGGGGTTTTACCTATTAATTTTATTATCTTGTCAACCTGACAAATAAAATTTCCTCAAACACCGTGAATTTTGTATGCCACGATAGTGTGGATGTATACAAATTCAAACATTTGTAAGAGAAGGGTTATAATTTTATTATCTTGTCAACCTATCTTTATGATAAATTAATAGTTGGTTTTCCTTCGGTCACACAAATAATAGTAGTGTCTCCGATAGGGAGGATACTATTAAATGAGCCTAAGTGTATACCATTACTTGATACTTAGTCCATTAAATAAGATTATGCCCCTTCCGATGGGGAAGATTACACGCTCTTAATTAATTTCCTATAACCATCCAAAATGGAAGTTTGATCTAGTGATCAACAAACAAACTCATCCGATATGGAGGAAGGCACTCAGAGCCAAGGCGCAAGCTTATTGCATCACTTACAAACCAGTAATGGAGACCATGAGATTCATATACTAATCCCTCTCCCACTTAGTTATTTATGGTGAAGAATTTTAACCTATGCTAGCATACATCACATGCACATCATAGTAAATAAAAGCAATAAATATGGAAATTAATTTTCCAACTATTATGGTTTCTTCCATCACTATTCTTCGTGTGTTCCAACCCTGGCTGCTGCCATCTTTAGCCACCGCCATCGGGTCCATGTCGTCGGGTCCATTGAGCTTCCTTTTTCTGCTGTGCCTCTGGTCCTCCAATAGCACCATGCTTCGCAAGGATACGATCCGCGACAAAAATAGAATTTTACATATATCGATCCTATATTCCACAAAGAAATGTACATGTAATCTAGATCGAAACAAAAATGTAAAATCCTAATAACTAATACAGCTCCTGCTGTATTTAATTACATACAATCATGCTTACACAATAAAATGCCCTTGACATGTCCAAGGGTCCAATAACACACAATATCTATATGCCATAATAGTTGGAGTCTGCAACCACAAAGTTAGCATATCCTACTATTATCCTACCTAAATTATGTATGACATGTGCATAATCTATTTGAAAACCAAACACACAAAGGCAAACCCTAGCTCTGATATCAATTGTTGGTTGGTCCTAGGAAGATCATACCGGTTCCACTGTACAAAAATTTTGTACAAGTGTCAAACCTTTCCTAAACAACCTATTGTGTTCTTTAGAAGTTAAATTAGGAATCGCAAACGGAACTTAACATTATTTATTCCAAATTTAACTTATCTATTCCTAATGGTTTAGACTTAGATCGCAAGCAGAAGTTAACATTATTGATCCAAGTCCAACCTATGTTACAAAGTTAATTAATTATTTATTTCTAAAATCGGCTCCCAGGTCAAACAGGGTGAGGCACTAGGCCTTCTTGGGTATGAGATCATCCACCACTACCTCGACAAAGCCTTTAATAGAAATTCAATATTTAATTTCCTAAAATAACATTAGGTTTAACCAAAAAGAACAATCAAATCACAAATTTGAAAAATAAAACAAAAGAAACACAAATTTGAAACAAATCCGAAAATTCTAGAATCATATGCCTCTTGTGTTTGGTATTTCCAAAAATAACTATACAAAGAAAACTAGTATGATGCGGAAAACAATTACTAGTTATACCTTTCTTTGTAAGCAAATAACCTCTTGATCTTCTACCGTATTCCTCTTCTAGTCTCGGACGTTGTGTGGGCAATGATCTTCTGAGATGAGAACCACCCAAGCCCTTCTTCTGCTAGCAAGTTTCGGCCACCACAAAAACTCCAAGAGATGTGAGGTTCGGCCACCACCACCAAGCTCCAAGGGATGCTAGAAACAAAGTCTCCTTTCTCTCCTTCTTCTCCTAGCTAGAACCGGCCACCATGGACTTCTCTTGTGCTGATGCCGCCGGCCACAAAGGAGGAAGAGAAGAGAAGGAGAAGACCCTAGGGCCGGCCACACCAAGGAGGAAAAGAGAGGAAGAAAATAGAATAGAGTCGTTAGCCATGAACACACCTCTACCCCCTCTTTTATAATCTTTGGTTTTGGCAAATAAGGAAATTTAAATAAAAACTTCCTTAATTCTTTTACCATGAAAAAAAAAATTTAATTAATTAAAATTAAATTCCTTTTCTCACATATCATGGCCGACCACTTTAAACTCCAAAACAAGGAGAGTTTTAATTAACACAAGAATTAAAACTTCCTAATTTGTTTCAGGAAATTAAAAAAAAATTCTCCAATAATTTTTCCCTTCATGGTGGTTTGTAAAATGGAAATTTTATAAATTAAAATCTTTCTTTTAAACATGTGGATGAATTCCAAAAAGAAAAGTTATCTCTAAAAATTAAAATATCTCAATCTACAAATAAGGAAAGATATCAAATCTTTTCTTAATCTTTTGTAGAAACTTATAAAAGAAATATTTAATTTTTAAACTCTCTTTTAAATCATGAACATGGTTAAAAAAGGAAAGTTTTCTTAAAATTAAAATCCACCTTTCAATTTACAAATAAGGAAAGATTTCAAATCTTTTCTTAATCTTTTGTAGAAAGCTATAAAAGGAAAGATTTAAATTTTAAACTCTCTTTTAAAACCATGATATCCACATTAAGAAAAGATTAAAAATAAAATCCCTTTTAATATGATGTGGCCGGCTACACCAAGCTTGGGTTTAAGCTAGGGCTGACCACACCAACTCAACTCATTCTATTTACTTGGCCGAGCATACTTGGCTGGCCCCAATAGGATGGGTATAAAGGTGGGTAAGAAGTGGGTATATGGTAGGTATAAATCTCTATATACAAAAGGCTATGATAGGGACAGAGAGGAGGAATTGGTTTTGGTCTCCTGATGAAATTAAGCTTCCCGTGTTCGCCCCGAACACACAACTTAACTTCATCAATAATAATCCATACCACTAAAGAATTATTATTGAACTACCGCACCAATCCCAAATTACATTTTGGGCTCCTTCTTATTATGAGTGTGTTAGTCTCCCTGTGTTTAAGATGTCGAATGTCCACTAATTAAATGAGTTACTGACAATTCACTTAATTAATATCTTAGTCCAAGAGTAGTACCACTCAACCTCATCGTCATGTCGGACTAAGTCCACCTGCAGGGTTTAACATGACAATCCTTATGAGCTCCTCTTGGGGTCATTCTCAACCTAGATTACTAGGACACAGTTTCCTTCTATAATCAACAACACACACTATAAGTAATATCATTTCTCAACTTATCGAACTTATTGATTTATCGAGCTAAATCTCACCCATTGATAAGTCAAAGAAATAAATACTAAATATATGTGTTTGTTATTATATTAGGATTAAGAGCACACACTTCCATAATAACTAAGGTTTAGTTCTTTTATCAAGTCAGTATAAAAAGAACTTACCTAAAATAGTTCTAGTCAATACACTTAGAGTGTACTAGTGTAATTTATTAGTCAAGATAAACTAATACCTAATTACATTACGACTATTCCAATGGTTTGTTCCTTTCCATCTTAGTCGTGAGCAACTATTTATAATTTATAAAGAACTGATAACATGATTTTCTGTGTGTGACATGAGATACCATGTTATTTACAATATAAATTAATTGAACAACTACACTTAACAAATAAATGTAGGTATTTGACCATTGTGATTCTTTATTTCTAAATAAATGTTTATACAAAAGCTAGACTTTTAGTATACATTCTAACAAAATTAAGCATCCTATAATCCAAAAGACAAGATAGAGAAGAGAGTAATCCTTATATATGCATTGTCAGCCTTTTTTCTTGCAATCCTTGCTTTGAAAGTGGATGGATCAATGAAAATGGAAGATCTAGGGCTCCCCCAAGGGGGAGAACCCTTCTCTAAGGAATGGGGTGTTGGTTGCTACTCGGAAAGCCTAGAGGTTCCACTGTACAAATATTTTGTACAAAGGTCTGAACCTTTTCCTAGCTACCATGTGTTCTTTTAAATTAAATTTTGGATCGCCTGCGGAACTTAACACGTTTGATCCAAAACTTAATCTATTCGTTCTTTTAGGTTTTGACTTGGGTCTCCTGCGGAACTTAACACGTTCGACCCAAATCACCTTAAGTTATTAATTCCATTAAATATTAATTTCCATAATTGGTTCCCAGTACTGACGTGGCGAGGCACATGGCCTTCTTGGATATGGGAGCAACCACCACCGACTAGACAAAACCTTTTATAGAAATCTAATATTTAATTTCCTAAAATAACTTTAGGTTAACCGAAAAGAACAATCAAATCACAAGGAAAAAATAAAATAAAAGAACACAACTTCGAAAAACATATTCGAAATACTAGAATCGTAAGCCTCTTGTATTTGGTATTATTTCCAAAAATAACTAGTATGATGCGGAAAGAAAAATTACTAGTTATACCTTTTTGAAAGACCTCTTGATCTTCTACCGTATTCCTCTTCTAACCTCGGACGTTGTGTGGGCAACGATCTTCCGAGATGAGAAACCACCAAAGCACCTTCTTCTCCTTTCTTCAAGTTTCGGCCAAGCACTATGCTTCCAAGAGATGAAGATCTTTTTCCACCAATCAAGCTCCAAGGGATGTAAGCTTTCTCTCCTTCTTCTCCAAGCTAAAATCCGGCCACCACTTGATCTTCAAGGAGGAAGAGAGGTCCGGCCACAAGATGGAGAGAAGAGAAAGGAAGGAGGCCGGCCACACCAAGGAAGAAAAGAGGGAGAAAATAATAGAGGTTGTTCACCCATGAAGGCTCCTCTACCTCCTCTTTTATAATCCTTGGTCTTGGCAAATAAGGAAATTTTAATAAAAACTTCCTTAATTCTTTTGCCATGAAAAGGAAAATTTATTTTAATTAAAATAATTTTTCTTCTCACTAAAACATGGTCGGCCACTTATTTCCTCAAATCAAGGAGAGTTTTAATTAAACAAGAATTAAAACTTCCTAATTTGTTTTCGAAATTTATAAAATTTCTCCAATAATTTTATCCCTTCATGATTGGTTTATAAAAGGAAATTTAATAAATTAAAATCTTTATTTTAAACATGTGGATAAAAAGAAAGTTATCTCTAAAAATTAAAATCTCTTTCAATCTACAAATAAGGAAAGATATCAAATCTTTTCTTAATCTTTTGTAGAAACTTATAAAAGAGAATATTTAATTTTAAACTCTCTTTTAAATCATGAACATGTTTAAAAAGGAAAGTTTTCTTAAAATTTAAAATCCTCCTTTAATCAACAAATAAGGAAAGATTTCAAATTTTAAACTCTCTTTAATCATGTAGATGATTTACAAATAAGGAAAGTTTTACCAAAAATTAAAACATCCTTTTAAACTACAAATAAGGAAAGAGATTAATCTCTTCTCTTAATCTTTTGTAGAAAGTTATAAAGGATATTTTAATTTTTTAACTCTCTTTTAAAATCATGATATCCACATAAGAAATAATTTTAATAAAAATCCTTTTTAATATTCTAGTGGCCGGCCACCTAAGCTTGGGACCCAAGCTTTTGGCCGGCCACCTTCATGGCTCATCCACTTGGTCTTGGCCGGCCCTAGCTTGGGTTCCAAGCTAGCTTGGCCGGCCCCATTGGATGGGTAAGAAGGTGGGTATGCGGTGGGTATAAATCTCTATATACTAGAGGCTACGATAGGGACCGAGAGGAGGAATTGGTTTTGGTCTCCTGATAAAATTAAGCATCCCGTGTTCGCCCCGAACACACAACTTAATTTTATCAATAATAATTCATTCCACTAGAGAACTATTATTGAACTACCGCACCAATCCCAAATTACATTTTGGGCTCCTTCTCATTATGAGTGTGTTAGTCTCCCTGTGTTTAAGATAACAAATGTCCACTAATTAAGTAAGTTACTGACAACTCACTTAATTAATATCTAGCTCCAAGAGTAGTACCACTCAACTTCATCGTCATGTCGGACTAAGTCCACCTGCAGGGTTTAACATGACAATCCTTATGAGCTCCTCTTGGGGACATTCTCAACCTAGATCACTAGGACACAGTTTCCTTCTATAATCAACAACACACACTATAAGTGATATCATTTCCCAACTTATCGGGCTTATTGATTCATCGAACTAAATCTCACCCATTGATAAATTAAAGAAATAAATATCAAATATATGTGCTTGTTATTATATTAGGATTAAGAGCACACACTTCCATAATAACTGAGGTCTTTGTTTCTTTATAAAGTCAGTATAAAAGAAACGACCTCTAATGGTCCTACTCAATACACTCTAAGTGTACTAGTGTAATTATATAGTTAAGATAAACTAATACCTAATTACACTACGACCTTTCAATGGTTTGTTCCTTTCCATTATGGTCGTGAGCTACTGTTTATAATTTATAAGGTACTGATAACATGATCCTCTGTGTGTGACACCACACACCATGTTATCTACAATATAAATTAATTGAACAACTACATTTATCATAAATGTAGACATTTGACCAATGTGATTCTTATTTCTAGATAAATATTTATACCAAAAGCTAGGCTTTTAGTATACACTCTAACATGGGGGTGGAGCCCCAAACCAAAGATGAGTGAAAAGAAGAGAAAATTCCCTTTTATAACATTAAGCATTGCCCCTGCCTAGACCATGTCACGACCGTGCCTTTTGCCATGACCGAGGCTTGAAGCATCTCTGCTAAAGGGGCACAGTCATGTGATTTCACATGGCCTCCCTATGAAAAGGATCTGGATGGGAGGCATGATTGTGTGATTTCACATGGTCGTATCTCATGGCCCTGTAAAAAAAACTTGACACTGGCATGGATTTAGCATAGCCATGCATGCTTCATAGAAATGTCTTTTAGACCATCTAGACATGGTTTTCTTAGGTTGTAGTCTTAAGGAAGGTTGTAGATCTTGAAGTTATCTATATTTTACTATCTGAAAAATTCGTAACTCCAACCTAGCAAAAAGTTATGGCCTTTTACTTTTAATTTATTGTATAAAAAATTCCACACAGTCGTGCCTTTTCTCAGACACGACCATGCCTAAGAGGCATGGTCAGAGCTTCGGAAAAACTAGATTTTCATACGTTCATGCCTCATAGGTATGACCCAGATATTTTGGAGGATCTAAACTCTGTTTTAGCTTTTTTCATCAATTTCTTTCTTAGAAACATGCACGTGTTAAGGAGCATGATTAGAGTATATTCCTTGATTAAATCTCCAATTTGAAGGTCTTTTGAAAGCCTTTTCCTTCATGTATGTTTCGTGTGAGCATGCTTCTTCCTCTCACTTCACGTTTTTAGGCCTTTTACTTCAATTTTGCTCTGAAAACACATCCTATCAATTAAAATAAGCAAAGAATAAATCTTCAAACAAATAGAATGGAAGTATGACATAATAATGAAATAGGGTGAAATAAACATAGATTATATGCATGAAATACAAGTAGATGTGCATTAAAGAATGCTTAAAATTATATATAATTTACGCACATCACACCCCCATACTTAAACCTTTACTTCTCCTCAAGAAAAATTTGCATCTAAACTCATGTGGTTAAATAGTGCATCATAATCTCTAGCGGGTCGATCTAATCCTATCAAATGATTTCATTAGTGAGTAAGATACAAAAATTATTTAAGTATGACCTAAGTAATAGTTCTCCGTGCTCAGTGTAATAGTAGCCTAAATATGTCAAGTATCAATCCCTAAGCCTAGCCAAGTCATCATATCACTGTGTTCCTTATACTCCCAGAGATGGGCACTTACCTACCACACACTTGGTTCATCTTTCTCAATCTACCCTAGGTCTCAAAGGCATGCTCGATATCAAGAGAAACATTGTAGTTATTTCCCCAATAACCCAACTTGGTCTCAAAGGGATAACTTACTAGTTTTCACTCATGACAACTATTTTTTTTATATCCCTTATTAATTTTTTTTCTAAGTGATTGCAAAATGCAACACTTGAACACAAATGCACATAAATGTAGATGTAGGGATATTTTAATTTTTTAAAATGAGCTGACATGATTCAAGCCTCATCTAGTAACCAAAATATAATTTGAGAAATCACCATGAAAATACTAGTACTAATCAAGTTTTATGAAGTATGACTACTTTCAAAGTTATCTACCATCAAAACTAAGCATAGTATATATAGATCCTAAAATAGGGCCAATACTTAAACTCTTACAGTAAAATATTACTCATTTCATGATATCATAATTAGAAAATGATAAATCACTAAACATACTATCACCATAAGTAACCAATAAATTACATAAAATCTAGAACAAGCATGCTAGCATTTTACATTAAGGAATAAGCAATCATGATGTGATGAATGATGCGACTAAAAAATAATTATTATATAAAAATAAATATAAAAAAATAAACTAAGCCCAACACATCCCCCTAGACTTAAACTTTTCATTGCCTCAATGAAAACTAGAAATGTAATATGGAGGATATTTTGAAATTAGAAAAGTTACCAAGTGACGAGCTCTGAATGGTTGAGACATTTATGTTTTGAAGATACTCCCCTATCCGTGATTTGCATTCCTCTACACCTTTGAATCCTATAAAAAGAAGATGGACAAGAAAAATTAAATAGAGGATTTGGGTTATTATGAATAAAGAAAAGAAACTAAAAAAAATAAATGAAGACAAGAAATAAGAACTTGGATTGCCTCCCAAGAAACGTTTATTTTAGTTCATCAGCTCGACCCTTTATTTGGTTTACTTAGATTATGATCTTGCTGGAATGAGATAATTCTAGACTTTCCCACTAGTAGCCCAACATGAGGAGCGAGCTTTCATCATAGGAAACATATCGTGAGAAATTGCTCTGTCCTTCTTCTTTTCCTTAAAGATTCTTCTAGATGGTTGGAGAAGGTTCACTTGAAGTACTCAGGCCAAGAGTGCCATGATCACAGTTGATGTTGAGACCTTGTTATGAAGAAAATTAGGTATAGGCAAAAGTGGGAGTGTCTAGCCTCGGGATCTCTGGCTATCCACCACTTTCCACTTGGAGGGCTGCACACTAATATCAACATTTGCCTCTTCAATGATCCCATCATCCATCAAGCATGTATTATCAAAAGTTGTAAAAGGAACAACATCAAGACTAGTTGAAGATGCATCAATGTTCCTATCAGTGTCTGGAGTATCATTAAATATATCATCACCATGAAAAGTAGTAGGGGAGTCCTATAGAGCTACAGAATCATGATCACAGTCGCCTTTAGCTTTACATTTCATCCCCTATAAATTATTATTTAATTGAGGCTCCGAATTTAAACTTGACACATCAATTTTCCATAGGGACCAGAGAAAAAAAATCCCCTCTTACACCAAGAGCTCTTCTAATTCTTGAAGTTTGGTCTTCATCTTACTGAGAGCAAAAATATTTGAGTCTTGGGGGTTCTCTCAGTCGGTCAGTGCATCAAGTTGCAATTATTGTGGTCCAGCTGATAGTGAGTCATCTTGAAATTTTGATGGACTTTGATTTGCTTGAGAAGACTGCTCAACACCTTGAATGCAGTTATAGTCTAAATTTTGATGGTCCACCCAATCTTGATTATAGTGTTGAGGTGAGTCAGAGAAGTGCTACTGCGGCAGTAATTGTTCATCCTCAGAAGTATGCTAGGGTTGAAAGTTCTGAGTTTGATTATCTCTCCAATCATAGCTAAAAATACTAGGAACTGAATCATATATGTATTGATGTACAATTTGGAATAGATTATGAAGTTCTGGGAAAGAGGTAACAACCTTTTAGAAGAAGTAACATATAGCTGCTGGATGGGATGAGCTATTACAAATTGTGCAGATATCATCAACTGGTTCTGTGAAAGGGCCAACTTCATTTCAGAAGAGGTGACATATGGGACTTGGATGGGTTAGACTACCACATACTTTGTAGATGTTCAACATTTGTTCGTCATCAAAATTATACTTTGCATTGAAGCCTCCAGGTTGCCAAGAATACCAATCCATGGCTAATTTTTTTTTTTATTTTACTTGAAACAATAGCACTGAACTCACAAGACACGATGAGTAATCATCATATAGAACATGGATATAGGAGATATAAAATAATCAAGATACTGTTGGTGCGGGAAGCATCCGACGATCGAACCTATGTTTTGATTATGTCAAACAGTTCAAAGTTAAGGTGTTTTATTTTCTAATATGTTGAATGAGCTTTGCAGGAAAAGTCCTAAGTGTACTTAGGCAAAAGTCCTAGCTATGGTTAGGCAGGTGGAAAACCCTAGGTGGCAGTAACCCTTGGTCCTAGGGGGTGGTAACCCTAGGTGGAAAGTCTTAGTGGGTCGGAGCTTCTTGCAAAATCCTATGGGAAGGTAACCCTAGGTTGAAATTCTGGTGTCGCGAACCGGGTAGAAGTCTGGACGAGTCGTGGACTGGACGCCCAACATGAAGATCGGAAGCATCAGACGTTGAGCAAAAGTCCAGTCGGTCTAGAGGACCGAACTGGCAAAAGGTAAACTCTCCTGAGTGGAGAAGGTGAGGACGTGTTCCTCGGAAGAGGGAACAGTAGGCGTCGGTTCAACCTAGGATTTCCCGTCGGAAATCCGAAGTCAGAACCGGACAGTCCGAAGACTGTCAAAGTATTTTGTTTATCATATTTATTATGTGCTAACTTTGTTTTGCAAGATATGTTGTGTTTGTATGGTCTAACATGTCTTGCAGGATCAAAAAACAAAGTTATGCCTCGGATGAACAGTGACCGAGGCACCTCTAGGGAGCTTAGAGGCGCTTCGGGTGCAAAGCAGAAGTTGGTTGCGAAGAGGAGATGGAGGCGCCTCGGGCCAGGGCTTGGAGGCGCCTTGGGCTTAGAGGCACCACCTTAGAGTGACCATGGAGGCGCCTCAAGCAGGATAAGAGGAGAAGATTTCAGCGCTGATCCACGCGGCTGATTCAGTAACTTGGAGGCGCCTTGAATGGGGTTTGAGGTGCCTTAAGAAGGCTATATAAGGGGACTCGAACAACAGCCTTAAGACAAGAATATACAAGTGATCTAACCATTGTTCGCTGCTCAAGAGACGCCCTGAAGTGCTGTTACAAGTCACCGACGACCCGGATCTTCGAGATTCCTAATTTGTGTTGTTAGTATAACTTTTTGTTTGTACTTATTGTAATACACACTTGTAACCTTTTGCGCCATTATAGTTGTTGCCCACTGAAAGCGATCAACGATCGTGGGCCTTGGAGTAGGAGTCATCCCAGGCTCTGAACCAAGTAAACCCTTGGTGTCTTTCTGTGTTTGTTGTTATTTCTATTCCGCTGCTTACTCGTCGAGTTTTTCAAATCCGAAACAAATGAAAGCCACGAGCGCTATTCACCCCCCCCCTCTAGCGCATCTCGATCCAACAATTGATATCAGAGCGGGGTCGCTTCGATTTGGTACAACCACCAGTCAAGCAATTTTTTCATGGTCCTTTCAATTTTTCAAAGTCAATCAGAATTAGTATAATTGCTATATTCCAATTTATTTCACGTTCGAATCAATTTTTGCTCGAAGTTGGTGCACCACCACTCGAGTTCGTGCTCTTTTATTATACATCCCACACTGCTAATCCAGGATCAAGTCCTGGGATTTGTTTTTTTTATTGTGTGCTAGACTCTTTAATGACTCTCCAAGAAGGTTTTAGCACAGTCTGCCCGCCACTCTTTTCCGGCGAGGACTTTGGCTATTGGAAGAACTGGATGGAATACCACCTCAAGACGTAAATCGAGATGTGGATTATTATCCATACCGGTCTCGAGCTTCCACGTGACGACATGGGAGAACTAGTTTCATGCATCAACTTGGGTACCAGCATTAAGAAGAAGGTTGAAGCTGATGCCAAAGCAACCTGTATGCTACAATGTGGGTTGACAAAAGAAGAACTCAACAAAGTAGGACCCTTCTCGAGCGCCAAAGAGCTATGGGAAAAGCTAATCGAGCTACACGAGGGCACCTCTGAAGCTAAAGTAAGTAAACACGACTTAATTTTCAATAAATTATATAATATTAAAATGCAGGAAAATGAGACGGCTAGCCAACTCCACACCTGGATACAAGATATACTCAATGGGATTCATGCGATCAGATAAAAGGTAGATAACGGGGACATAATCAGGTACTCCTTAAATGTCTTTCCGAGGAATACCTTGTGGGCATCCATGGTAGATGCGTATGAGATTTTAAGGACCTTTCCTTTATTAAATTAGATGAATTATTTGCAGAGTGTGAACTCTATGAGTAGACTAATGCACGCCCAGTCGAGAAAGGTGTTGCTTTAGTTGCAGGTACAAGCAGAACTCGGGAATCTAAAACAAAGCACAAAACCAAAACCGAGTCCAAAGACGAATTGGAGGATGAAGACGAGATTGTTTCTGAGTTATTAAAGCTCGTACGAAACTTCTGTAGAAATAAAAAGGCGACTCAAACGAACACGAGGGACAAGTCCGGAGTCACCTGCTACGGCTGTAACCAGAAGGGGCACTACAAACTGGATTGTCCAAACAAAAAGCAACGAAGAAAGAAGGCATTGAAGGCAACTTGGTCCGAGTCATCAGACGAATCCGAGACTGACGAAGAAGAACCGACAAGCTTCCTTGCATTACCAGTGCAAGCCAACATTATCGAAACTGAGTCCGACCTCGAGTCTGAAATCGTGAGCGAGTCAGAAACCGAGTCTGAGCAAAGCCACGGATCCGCATCTATTTCCGAAGGACCAAACCCCACTGTAAGTTCTCTACTCGCCGAAGCTCAGTTAGATGACTTAAAAAATCTAGTTCCTTACTTGTTAAAAAAGTTAGCTAAATCCAACGTCTGGGTCAAGTAACTCCAAAAGGAGATAACATCCCTTAAGGAAGCGACTGACTCGAGTTCTTTAACTGAGCCAGTTCAAATTAGAAGTTCAACTCAAGTTTAACAACTTGAGGAAGAAAATTCTAATTTGAAAACTCAAAATAAAAAACTCAAGGAAACATTGGAACGGTTCACCCTGGGGGTTCTAAGAATATTGATCTGATTCTTGGAAAATAGCGAGTTGTTTTCAACAAATCCGGACTTGGGTTTAAGACCAAAATAAAATACAAAGCATATCTATCCTTAGTTAATAGAAAAAATGGAAACATAGTCCAAGTATGGGTCCCCAAGTCAAACTTGGTTAATCAAGTTGGACTTGGACTATATTGGGTCCCCAAGGATCAGATCTACTACCTTGATAAATCATATCGGGGCTATGATTCAGGGGGAGCCAATAGAAAGACCGTCTTTATCAATAGATAAAATTGTTTGATGCTTGAACTCTCTACTTTTTAAATATGCATGTTTAGATTCAGGATAGGTTAAGGATGTAGGCGTAATTTACACTTACCCAGTTAAACCTAGGGATTTCAAAAAGAAAATTAAATACATAATTTCTTTGAGCAGCTATGTCTAGGAAGTGTTGGATAATCCAATACCCAAGAAGACCGAGTGTCTTGCCACGACCTGGGAACCAATCATAGAAATGTGTATTTAATTGACTAATTGAAAAACCTAGTTTAACTCAAATGTAAATTAATCCTTAGAAATAATCTAAATTCAAGATAACCATCTCACAAAATTTCTTAAGATTACCTGATTGATAACTTAGAATCGGGTGAGATGGAACTAGGTTGAACTTAGTCTAAAATAATTTTAATAAATTCAATTTAATCAAATAAATTAACTTAATAATTAACAATCTTAACTTAATTAATCAAATGTATTTAGCTCAATCAAATAAATTAAAACTATTTTTTAAAAAAATATTATTTTAAAAAATCTTTTGAAAATCAATTTAAAAATATTATTTTAAAAATCCTTTTGAAAATAAATTTGAAAATTATTTTAAAAAACCTTTTGAATATCAATTTTAAAATATTATTTTAAAAATCCGTTTGAAAATCAATTTAAAATTATTATTTTAAAAATTCTTTTGAAAATTCTTTTAAAAATTCTTTTGAAAATAAATTTAAAAATATAATTTTAAAAAACCTTTTGAAAATCAATTTAAAAATATTATTTTAAAAATCCTTTTGAAAATCAATTTGAAAATTATCTTAAAAATCCTTTTAAAAATCAATTTGAGAATTATTTTAAAAATCCTTTTGAAAATCAATTTAAAAATATTATTTTAAAAAACCTTCTAAAAATTAATTTGAAAATTATTTTAAAAATCCTTTTGAAAATCAATTTAAAAATTATTTTAAAAATCCTTTTGAAAATCAATTTGAAAATATTATTTTAAAAATCCTTTTGAAAATCAATTTGAAAAATATTTTAAAAATCCTTTTGAAATTAATTTTAAAATATTATTTGAAAAATTATTTAAAAATTATTTGCAAAATTATTTAAAAATTCTTTGAAAAATTCTTTGAAAAATTATTTAAAAAATATTTGAAAAATTATTTTAAAAAAAATTATTTTAAAATTATTTGAAAAATTATTTATAAATTCTTTGAAAAATTCTTTAAAAATTATTTACAAAATTATTTAAAAAATTTATTTTAAAAATTCTTTAAAAATTATTTGAAAAATTATTTAAAAATTCTTTGAAAAAATCTTTAAAAATTAGTTGCAAAATTATTTTAAAAATTCTTTAAAAATTATTTGAAAATTCTTTGAAAAATTCTTTAAAAATTATTTACAAAATTATTTAAAAATTATTTGAAAAATTCTTTAAAAATTATTTTAAAAATTCTTTAAAAATTATTTAAAAATTATGTGCAAAATTATTTGAAAAATTATTTAAAAATTATTTGCAAGTATTTAAAGAAGCTAAGTTTTGTTGAAAGAACTAAGCCTTTTCAAAGCACTTTCAAAATTAGCTAAGGGTTTTTCAATACATTTGTTATTAAAATTTTAAACATTTTCTTTCAAATCTTAGCTACCATTCAGGGGGAGCTTAAAACTAAACAAAGTTAATATTTTTTAACAAACCTCTCTTTACTTGGGTTCTTTTTGATTTATGTCAAATGGGGAGAGAAGAGTTAAAGTTAATTTAAACATATTTAAATATATAACCTTTTGATCTAGGGGGAGCTTTGGAGTAAGTGTTTGTAATTTAAATATTTTTTCTGCATACTTATGCTCCTATTTCTTGTTAGAAATTTTCATAATTACTGTTATGTTTTACTTAACTTTGAACTGTGTTGGCATAATAAAAAAGGGGGAGATTGTTGATGCGGGAAGCATCCGACTATCGAACCTATGTTTTGATTATGTCAAAGGGTTCAAAGTTAAGGTGTTTTGTTTTCTGATATGTTGAATGAGCTTTGTAGGAAAAGTCCTAAGTGTACTTAGGTAAAATTCCTAGCTGCGGTTATGTAGGTGGAAAACCCTAAGGGGATGTAACCCTAGGTCATAGGGGGTGGTAACCCTAGGTGAAAAGTCTTAGCAGGTCGGAGCTTTGGGCAAAATCCTAGGGGGAGGTAACCCTAGGTTGAAATCCTGGTGTCGGCAATCGGGTAGAAGTCTAGACGGGTCGGTGACTGGACGTCCAGCATGAAGACCGGAAGCATTGGACGCTGAGCAAAAGTCCAGTCGATCTGGAGGACCGAACTGGCAAAAGGTAAACTCTCCTGAGTGGAGTAGGTGAGGATGCGTTCCTCGGAAGGGGGAATAGTAGGCATCGGTTGAACCTAGGATTTTCGGTCGAAAATCCGAAGTCAGAACCGGACAGTCCGGAGACTGTCAAAGTATTTCCTTTATCATATTTATTATGTGCTAACTTTGTTTTGCAGGATATGTTGTGTTTGTATGGTCTAACATGTCTTGTAGGGTCAAAAAATAAAGTTATGCCTCGGATGAACTGTGTCTAAGGCGCCTCCAGGGAGCTTGGAGGCGCCTCGGGTGCCAAGCAGAAGTTGTCTACGAAGAGGAGTTGGAGGCGCCTTAGAGTGACCATGGAGGCGCCTCAAGCAAGATAAGAGGAGAAGATTTCAGCACTGATCCATGCGACTGATTCGGCAACTTGGAGGCACCTTGAATGGGGTTTGAGGCACCTCAAGCAGGCTATATAAGGGGACTCGAACAACAGCCTTAAGACAAGAATATACAAGTGATCTAGCCATTGTTCGCTACTCAAGAGATGCCCTGAAGTGCTGTTACAAGTCACTGACGACCCGGAGCTTCGAGATTCCTAATTTGTGCTGTCGGTATAACTTTTTGTTTGCACTTATTGTAATACACACTTGTAACCTTTTGCGTCATTATAGTTGTTGCTGACCGAAAGCGATCAACGATCGCGGGCCTTGGAGTAGGAGTTGCCCTAGGCTCCGAACCAAGTAAACCCTTGGTGCCTTTCTGTGTTTGTTGTTATTTCTATTCCGCTGCTTACTCGTCGAGTTTTTCGAATCCAAAACAAGTGAAAGCCACGAGCGCTATTCACCCCCCCCCCCCCCTCTAGCGCATCTCAATCCAACAGATACATTCAATTTTTGTATTGATTTTAAAAATAAATGCAGAATTTAAAAAAAAAGAAGGAAAGTGCATAATGAAAAGAAGAAAGAAAATACAAAAAGATAAAGAAAAAGAGAAAAAAAGTCTAGAGTAACTCATATTCTAATCAACTAATGTTAATCAAAAATAGTCTCCAACAATGATGCCAAAAACTTGATATGTACAATCCGTAAGTGTACGGTTGTTGTCAAGTAATAAAATATTGATCCCATAGGGCTGTTGATTAAGCTCTAGTTAACTTCATACAATAAAATTATTTAGACAATTGAAAGGTGGTTAAGCCACTAACATTTGAATAGAGAGAGAGAGAGAGATTGAGATAAGAGAGAGAGGGAGAGAGAGTAGAGAGCATAAGTGAGTAAAGATGAAGTTGGTTTCAGGAATGATTATAGGAATTTGAGTTCACTATGATGCTAATTAATGTCCCTATGCATTATTCATCTTCTTACCTCCATCCTTATGCACATGTAAGAGGTCTACTGACACTACCCCATGACAGTCATATTAGAATGCTACCTCTATTGGTATCCGATGTCACTAAGTAGAAGAGGTAACCTAGCAAGTCTAATTAAAGGGATATCCTTATCACTAGGGTCCCCCGATCATACAATTGCTAGATTACATAGAACACTTATTAATATAAGATTAGAGATAACCCATTAAACCTAATTAGATACTTATGGAGAATTGTCCTTCCTTTCAAGATGATACTCTAGATGTTCGATTAAAGGGATACCCTTGTCAGTAGGGTCCTCCGGTCATATAGTCTAGAGTATACTCTCTATGAGGTAAACAATCAAAATACATCTACATGTATACACCATTCATATATTTCATCAAACACATAGAAGGCACAACACACATAGAACATGGTATAAACACTTCATTGAATAAGAAAATATCTAAATACATAGTTTATATATTACATCACATCATAGTTACTTTCTATATCCTATTTCTGGAGGATTTACTCTATAGAGAAGGAAATACAACCAAGAGACAAGAAGTAAATTAATCTACAACTCAAAACATAAAGAGAAGAGAAAAGAAGGCTTATGCATTTAGCATCGGTCTTCTTTGATGCAATTCTTGCTTTGAAGGTGGACGGATTGACGAAGATGAAGCTTCTAGGGTTCTCCCAAGGGGGAGAACCCTTTCCCAATGAATTAGGGCGAGCCCCAAGCCAAAGATGAGTGAAAAGGAGAGAAAATCTCCTTTTATAGCACTAGGCACAACCCCTGCCTGGGTCTGTCATGGTCGGGGCTTGAAGCGGCTCTGCTAAATGAGCATGACCATGTGATTTCATACGGCCTCCCTATGAATAGGCTTTGGATGGGAGACACGATAGTGTGATTTCACACGACCGTGTCACTTGGCCCTATGAAAAAACTTGACCCTGGCATGGCCCTGGCATGGTCGTGTCTCATGGAAATATCTTTTAGGCTATCTAGACATAGTTTTCTCAGGTCGAAGTTTTATAAAAGTTATAGATCTTGAAGTTATCTACATTTACGTATCTAGAACAACCCATAACTCCAATCGAATAAAAAGTTATGGTCATTTTAATTTCACTCTATAGTGAAAAAAAATCCATATGGCCATGCCTTTTTTCAGACATGGCCATGTCAAAGAGGCATGACCAGAGCTTGGAAAAAACTTAATTGTCACATGACTGTGCCTCATAGGCACGACCCAGACCTTTGGAGGCTCTATACTCCATTTAAGCTCCGTTTTCCATCAAATTCTGTAGGATCATGCACGTATTAAGGAACATAGATAGAGTGTATTCCTTGATTAAATATCCAATTTAAAAGTCTTTTAAAAGCCTTTTCCTTCTTGTATGTTTCATGTGAGCATGCTCCTTCCTCCGACTTCATGTTTTAAGGTTTTTTACTCTATTTTTACTCCAGAATATGTCCTATCAATCAAAACAAGCAAAAAGAAGATCTCCAAATAAATAGAATAGAAATATAACATAATAATGAAATAGGGTGTAATATATATAGATTATATACATGAAATACAAGTAGATGTACGTTAAAGAATGCTTAAAAACATATATAATTTACACACATCAAGAAGTAGGAGACCAACAACCTATATATTATGTGAGCTACTTGTTCAAGAGACTTAAACTTCAATACACCAATCTGGAAAAGTTAACTATGTGATTGGCTTTAACCACTAAGCGTTTAAAACCTTACTTCTTATTTCACCCTATAGTAGTATTGACAGATGCACCACTCAGCTGAATCCTCACTCATCCTAAATCTACAAGACATCTCATAAAGTGGCCAGACCAACTTATCGAATATAACATCGAGTATTAATCTCTCTTCGCCATTAAAGCACAAGTCTTAGCTGATTTATTAGTGGAGTCCCTTCAGATTGAATAGAATAAACCTTGGAAAATATATGCCGATGACTCCTCAAATAAGGAAGCCAGCAGTGTGAGAGTCATCCTCATCTCGCTTCAAGGTGAAGAAATCAAGTTGATTGTCTAATTGATATTCCAAGCTGCTAATAATGAATCTGAGTATGAAGCCTTATTGATATCTTTGAAGATTGCTCGGAACATTGGAGCAGAAAGACTTCCTATACATATGGACTCGTAACTAGTGGTGCAACAAGTAAATAAAGTTTTGAAGTAAAGGATGAAAAGTGTCGAAGATATTGTGAGCTAATAGAAAAAGGCAAAGAAGGATTTTTAGAGTTCTCATTGAAAAGACTGCTCGGATGGATAATGCTTGAGCTGATGATTGGGCCAAATTAGCCAGCTCCCTGGAAGAGTGGACTTCCAGAGAAATATTGCTCAAGTAGAGATGATGCCACATCTAGAGTACAACCCAAGTCCAGCCTCACCCGATTGGCAATCTAAGTTCACGGATTTCTTTTAAAATGGAATAGTACCTACCGAAAAGGTCCTTGCCAAACAACTCAAACATCAAGCTAAAAAATTCATCTTTTATAAGGTACATTGTACAAGTATTCCATGTTAGACCCTTGGGAGACCGGCTAGAGGGGGGTGAATAGCCTTACAATAAAAAACCGAACCTTCTTCGAACTTTTATAGCTTTATTAAAATGAACACTTGCATAAATAAAAATAGAAAATTAAAAGAAGAGACACGAGAGATTTACTTGGTTACAACCGGAGAGGTTGTTAATCCAAGAAAGTTGAAAGTGCACTAATCTCTCCTTCAGGTAAAGAAGTCTCTTTACAACGGTTAACACACTCAATTATAGAATAGAACTCAAGAGGATTCAATTACAAGTTTTGTTATTCATTTCCTCGGTCCAGGGGTCTTTTTATAGCCCCTAGAAAATCTTATCCTTGATTGGAAGGCGTCTCCAGTGAGGTAACAAGGGATAAAGTTTTATTATTTGCCAACGACAAAATTTGCCCAGTCGAAGGCACCTTCAACTGGTTGAAGGAGCCTTCAAGCAATTGAAGGTGCCTTCCATGAAGGCTTGAAGGTGTCTTTAAGTGTTTGAAAGATCCTTCCACCAGAAGGTTGCGAGGGTGCCTTCAATCCATTGAAGGTGCCTCCAGCAGCTACTACCGAGCTCCAAACTTCTCCTTTGACTCTTCTGCTGCTCCGTTCGCTTGAGTGATTTCGGCCAACCAGAATAGGGCTCACTCAAACCCATTTTCTAGCCTTCTCCTTGAGCAGTCTTTCTCCCAGCTTCTCGTCCCTCGGACCGCCATGCACATCCTTCTCGTTTGTCGGTGTACTCTTCCACAGCACCTCATCCCTCAGACGCAACGAGTCCATTGGCTCTCTCTCGTACCATCCTTCTCGCTAGCTGTGTCTCTCACTCGACTTCCTGTGCTCCTTAGCTCCTGTACACTTAGACACAGGGTTAAAAACTAACAGCACCTAACCTGACTTGGTTCATCACATCAAAACTATCTTGGGGTACTAATATTCTAGTACAAGACTATTATTATGATGTTTGGGATTACAGGAAGCAAAGTATCCTGAAAGAAATACATGAAAGATCTTTCGGTAATCATATGGGAGGGTAATCCTTCACCTAGAAGATATTATTGGTAGGGTATTTTTGGCCTACCTTGAGGAGAGACGCTATGTAGATGGTGAAGGCATGTGAAAGTTATCAAAAACATCAGAATTGGTAAACTCATCCCACCGAAGCAATGAAATTCTCTATTCCTCTTGTCCATTTAATCAATGGAAAATTGATATAGTTGGATCTTTCCCTAAAGGAGCAGCTCAAAATAAGTTCATCATAGTGGTTGTTCATTACTTCTCCAAATGGGTAGAGACAGAGGTATTGGTTCATATCACTGAATAAGCTGTGATAAAGTTTCTATGATAAAATATCGCTTGTAGATATGGTGTTCCCTGGCAGTTAATTTTTTACAATAGTCATCAATTTCAGAGGAGAAGGATACTTGAATGGTGTAAAGAGCTCCAAATTGAATAAGTATTCGCATCTATGGCTTATCCTCAAGGAAATGAGCAAGTAGAGATGACTAATCGAGAAATTATGCATAGTCTCAAGACCAAATTAGAGCACATGGTAGGAACTTAGATGGAGGAGCTACCCTTCACTTTATGGGCCTTCTGAACTACCCCTAGACGAGCTATGGGTGAGACACCTTTCTGTATGGTATATGGTACAGAGGTTGTACTACTTGTGGAAGTAATGCTAAATTCTTCCAGAGTGGATGCATATACACTAGAAGATAATGAAGTTCCATGACATGGAAAGCAGGATCTGGTCGAGGATAAAATAACACAGACCTTCACGAGGGCCACGCGATACAAATCTCAAGTTGCTTAGGCCTAAAATAAAAGGATCGTCCCCCATTCTTTCCAAAGAGGTAATCTTGTATTGTGGAAAGTATTACCTGAAGAATCAAGGGGAAAGTTGGGACCTATATAGGAAGGTCCCTATTGGGTGGTGTGTAAAGTTGGAGTAAGATCTTACATCCTAGTGGATGCTAAAGATAAACCCTTACTGAGGCCATGGAATGTGTATAACCTACACCCATATTATAGTGGCTAATGTATATTTCTTGGAAAAAAAGTTGCATGTATTTTATAAAACTAAAGTGCACATTAATATGCAAAGTACTATCCTAATGCTTGGAGAAGTATGATTGCTTGGGACATGCTCTAATACAGAAATATTATTCTAATGCTTAGAAAAAATATGATTGCTCGGGATATATTTGTTAGCTAGAGCCCTAGAGCCAATCATTTGATGATTGTATTTTGGACTTGTTGTATCATATTCTATATAAATTAAGGCATTTAGTTTTTTGGTTATTATACTTACTTGTATTGGTGCCAAATAAACTAAGTATAATAACGTCCTTGAGTAGACGGTTCTCACCTATATCAATCGGTTAGTTGAACCGATAGTGAGATGATATAGGGAACACTACTCTTAATCATTCCTAGTCAAGTATTAACATTGAGGGACAATGTTAATGCAATAAGACTAGCATGTAGGTCAATTCGATGACTTGATCTCACAAGTCATGGATATAGAAATATCAAGTTGACACATGGGTATGCATTAGAAAATGTATACTGAATGACCCGCCATGAGAAAGTATCATGGATCGTTATATGAGTGTCATATACTTTCTCATGTGGCTATTAGTATGACTACTAGTCCTTGGACCTGAAGTCACCATGGATCCCTACATAAGGAGTTATGTACTTTGGTTTCGTCAAACGTTACCCGTAACTGGGTGGACTATAAAGATGATTACTGGGTATGTAACAAATTATACGGAGGGATGTGAGTGATGTAGATGGGATCTATCCCTCCTATATGACGGGAGAGACATCAGTATTCTTGATAGAGTGAGACCACGAAATGCATGGCCATGCCCAAATGAGTGAATATGAGATATTGAGCTCATTTGATTCAGTGAGTCTACTTGGAGTTCAGGATTTAGATTGATCAAAGGATGACACGGTCTATGCCTCACATTGATCAATCTAGATGTCTAGTATAGAAGGACACTTGTCATATATTGTGAGGAGTCACAATTAGTAGTCACAAGGTGATGTTGGATCTCAACATTCTTGTAACTTGGGTAGTAATGATGTATTGCTAGATACTGCTCATTACTTATGCTTCTAAATGAGTTTAGGGGCATTGCCAACGTTACAAGAACCTATTGGGTCACACACAAAGAACAAGTGAATGGAGATTAGGTTCATATGATGAACCAAGATGATTAGATTCATTTGATGAATCAAATTGGATTAAGAGTAATCCAAATTGGGCTAATTGAGTTGGACTCAAGTTGATTCATGTATTCAATGAATCTAATTTAGATTATGACTCATTAAATCAACTTAATTTAATGAATTAGATTCATTATATTAAGTTGGCTTGAATCAAATGGTTAGATTAGATCAACCATGGAAGAGATTTGGTCAAGTTTGACTTGACTTGAGAGGAAGAGGAAGAGTCATGTTTGACTTGACTAATTGCCACATCATTAGTGAGATGGCAAGATGTGAACCAATGATGATGCTCCACATCATCATGGTGTGCCACCTCATGGAGGTTACAAGCCTCCTTTCCCATTAATGTGGCCGGCCACATTAAATGAGTGGGAGTTACTCATGTGGCCGGCCACACAAGAGAATGAATGGGGAATGAATTTTATTTAAGGCTCTCATTCATTTCATCTTCTTCCTCTAGCCATTCTCTTCTCCCTCTCCTCTTTCTTGGCTGTGGGTTTTTCAAGGAAGAAACAAGGTGAGTGGTTTTGAGTTTCATGAAAGAAAAATAGAGTGATTGTCACATAGAAGAAGAAGAAGAGTATTCTTGTATTTCATCTTCTCTATTTTTCTTTCCAATCCCATCCGAGAGCCCTAGAAAGTGCTAGCACACTTGTGGTGCTCTCTTCTCCATCCTTGTGTGTTAGAGAACACACCTTGTTCGTGTGGATATCACTAGAGAGTTGTCTACGTTGACAACTTCGAGATCCGGCGTACCTTGGACTTGCGGGATTGCGGCGGGCACGCATCGAAGGTATAAAATGTTTTTCCTTTGTAGATCTACTGTAGATCAAAGTTTAAAACTCGTACTCGTATTTCCAAAATTTTTCTTCGCACGGATCCAACGCGAAAAAGCGGTTTTCGCGGCCCGAAAAACCCAACAGTGGTATCAGAGCCACGTGCGAAGCTTGTACGAGTTTAGTTTTTATTTTTATGACAAAAAATCAGTTCTGTGATATTCTGTAATTTTATGGTTTTTAGAGTTTTTATGGGTATTTTTCTCGTAGAAGCGAAGCACAAGTGTTTCGGCACTTGTAGGCTTCGACTACCGAGAAGAATTTTTCAAAACGGCAAAGTTTCGCCCCAAAAATTTTTGGGACAGCGGGCTAAGGCACTCTTGGATCGCTTAGGAGCAACTCGCGATGGTTAGATCATGGGTAGGGGTACTGCCCCTAACCCCGCAAGGGGATTTGCTCCGCGATTGCACCCGAAATCGTTAATCGGGACCGTCGCGAAAAATTTACTCATAAAATCTGTAAAATTATAAAAAAAAATTTACAGAAAATTATAGAAATATATAATTTTGAATTATATATTAATTTTGTGATAGTCATGGCCCAAACGACACAAATTGGATTTGGAAATGTATTGTAATTCATAATACGACCTGCGTGCCGTTATGTGATGTGCGTGCTGTATTTATTTTATTTTTATTTTATTTTCACGGCCTGCGCGTCATGCCTTTCTCTTATATTCTGGTTGTAAATTAGATTTAGACTCGAATGTAACTCAAGTTTCAAAAATTATAATTTTGAAGCGGTGGAAGGTCCACACGAGACGGAGTTACGAGGAGGGCGCGAGCAACACGAGGTGGTCAAAGGAAGGAGCTTGAGAAGCTGTTGACCTTAGGTTGACCATCCGATCTTCTCATTGGCTTGAGAAGATCGTAGTAGGGCCATGACACAATCACAAAATAATTTAATTAATTGCTTATATGTATGTGATGCATGTTTAATTAAGTAGTTAATTAGTGCCTAGCGATTAGATTAGATCTAAATCGTGCACATGATGCACCCCACGATTAGATTAGATCTAAATCAAGTATTTGATACGCATCATCATTTAGATTAGATCTAAATCACGTCAACTCGTAATGCCTACCATGCCGTGATACCTACCACTACCTCGATCGCATGTTGTTGTTGAATCTGCCAAAGCAGAGCAACACATACTATCTTGGTAGGGTACGGAGGGAGAATCTTGGTCCCGCCTATCAACGCATGGGTGAGTATAACTCAATTAGATTGAGTAACTAGTTAACTCAATTGGATCGAGTTTAACTATAGGCATTATCCAATGGTTGGTAGATAGGTCAAAATCACGTTTTTATTAACTCTTGGGCGTATTAGCCAAAGCTAACTCGAGTTTTAATATAAATGCGGATTTTGATCCTATAAACAAGAGTTGCATAGAGATGTAATTGGTAATCGTTACCTACCGATCATACTAAGTCTTGGGCGTATTAGCCAAAGCTAACTCAAGGGTTAGTATGATGTGGATCTTGTCCCACATGAATTATAGAATTCGGTGGGAGCATCATTTAGTTAAAGGCCTAATTAAATGATTAAGAATATGATATTTATTTTTGCATTTATTTTTTGTTGTAGAATTTCCATGACGTCAAACACGAACAACTTCTCTCTGCGTTCTGTCCTTAAGAAGGACAAGCTCAACGGAGCAAATTTCCTGGACTGGTACAGGAACCTGAGAATAGTTCTCACCCAAGAACGTAAACTGTACGTTCTGGAGCAGCCCATTCCGGAGGCTCCTCCTGCCACTGCCACGCGAGCAGACCGAGATGCTTACAAGAAGCATCAAGATGACGCATTAAATGTGTCCTGTCTTATGCTCGCGACCATGAACTCTGAGCTTCAGAAGCAACATGAGTTGATGGGCGCTTACGATATGGTTGAACATCTTTGTTGTTGGTGCAACCTTAGGTCAAGGTTGACCTGGTTGACCCGACTCGAGTTGACGTGACTCGAGTTGTATTTTGATGTTTGACTTGGGAAGATTGTCGGTGCAACCTTAGGTCAAGGTTGACCTAGTTGTGTTGCATGTTGATGTTTGACACTCGTGAGAGAGTTCTATTCTTGATGTGGGACAAGAATAGATGTTTGGGAGATTATTGATGCAACCGTAGGTCAAGGTTGACCTGGTTGACCTGATTCGGGAAAAGTCCAAGTATGAAGACTTGGCACGGAAAAGTCCAAGCAGGGAGCTTGGCACGCGAAAAGTCCAAGTATGGAGACTTGGCACTGGAAAAGTCCAAGTATGGAGACTTGGCACGGGGAAAGTCCAAACAGGGAGTTTGGCACGGGGGGAAAAATCCTAGTGAGTGAAGCTAGGTGAAGGTGGAAGTCCTGGTGAGTGAAGCCAGGCATTCGGGAAAATCCTGGTGAGTGAAGCCAGGTGAAAATCCTAGTGAGTGAAGCTAGGTGAATGAGAAAGTCCTAACTGGGATGTTAGGCAGTGTGGAAAGTCCTGGTGGGTGAAGCCAGGCAGTGGGAAAGTCCTGGTGAGTGAAGCCAGGCAGTGAGAAAGTCCTAACTGGGATGTTAGGCAGTGTGGAAATCCTGGTGAGTGAAGCCAGGTGAAAGTCCTGGTGAGTGAAGCCAGGCAAGGGAAAATCCAGATGGATCAGGGATGATCGGACTTCTGGTGTTGGAAAGTCCAAGTAGGTCAAAGGGATTGACCGGACACTTGGCAGGGAGTTCTAGCAGGTCAAGGGAGTGACCAGATGTTTGGGATGAAGTACCAATAGGTCAAGGTTGACCGGATATTGGTTTGGAAGTCTTGGAACTTGGTTTGGGCAAAAACCAAGCTCTGGATCGGTCACCAGACCGATCCGATGCCTTATTTTTCTCGATCGGTCCGGTGACCGATCGATCGAAACTCTGTTGATTCTTGTCGATCGGTGACCGATCAGCTTAACAGAGGCGAAAAGGCGGTGATCGGTCCACGCATCGATCGATGCGAGGGACCGTCGGAGACGATGTCGCGGAAGCACAGAGCTGATCGGTCCCGCATCGACGAAGGTTACGTGCACTAACCGATCCGGGACCGATCGGCCTGATCGGTCCGTAGACCGATCAGAGTTCTAGCTGCGACGCAACGGCTAGTTTCTTCTTCGCCGCGGTATAAAGGGGTCGAGGGCTGCTGCGCGACAACTTCTTCCTCTTCTCTTCGCTGCCTGTATGGTGCTTGAGCTTTGTTGAGCTCTTCTTCGAAGCTTCGCGTGCTCGACTGGGATATCCTGCTGTTGTAGGTGTTACGAGGAGCTGCTGCTTCAACGAATCCAGTCGGCAAGGAGGCAAGAAAACCTGTGTTTTTACATTCATTGTTCTTGTCTTCTTGTATCTCTTGTTGTATTCCTTTCTTGCTGTTGCAAGAATATTGTGGCGAGGTTTCTCCACCCACAAGGAGTATATTGTATTAGCCGGTTTTCCGGGGACTCATCCACCGACGGATTGAGAGGCTTCGTCCACCTTACGGACACGCCGAGGAGTAGGAGTATCATCTCCGAACCTCGTTACATCGACGCGTTGAGGTTTGATCTTCTTGTTTTCGTTTCCTTGTTTGTTTTTCCGCTGCGCTGACAAATTGTAGGAAGAAACGAGAGAATTTGGGGTCGGCTATTCACACCCCCCTCTCTAGCCGTACGAAGGATCCTAACATTTGTCACCTATATCAAGGACAAGCAAGGCACTGGAAGAGGAACTCCAAAGAATACCTGAAAGATCTTAAGAAGAAGAGAAATAAGATTTCTACTTCAGGTATACATGTTATAGAAGTCAACCTCTCTATTTCTTCATCGTGGGTATTAGATACCGGATGTGCTTCGTACATTTGTACTAATGTACAAGCACTGAGAAATAGCAGGGCATTGACGAAGGGTGAGGTAGACCTACGAGTAGGCAATGGAGCATGGGTTGCTGCTATTGCTGTAGGAACTTATTATCTATCTCTACCCTCTGGGCTTGTACTAGAATTAGATGATTGTTGTTATGTGCCTGCCTTGACTAAGAACATAATTTCAGTTTCTTGTTTGGACAAGAAAGGATTTTCGTTTACAATAAAGAACAAATGTTGTTCCGTCTATTTAAACGATATGTTCTATTGTAGTGCAC
Source organism: Zingiber officinale (assembly GCF_018446385.1). NCBI lineage: Eukaryota > Viridiplantae > Streptophyta > Magnoliopsida > Zingiberales > Zingiberaceae > Zingiber > Zingiber officinale. Next base: position 72,744,593 of record NC_055996.1, on the reverse strand, counting down.
CTCTGATAAACAGACTCTATATTCTAGACCTTGAGAGTCCTATCTATAACATTAGTACCAAGAGGTTCAAGTCAAGTGACATGAACCAAACCTATCTCTGACACTGTCGCTTAGGTCATATAAATGACAAGCGCTTATCCCAGCTGCATAAGGATGGTTTGCTGGACTCATTTGATTTTGAATCTTATGAGATATGCGAGTCATGCCTACGAGGCAAGATGACCAAGACTCCCTTTAGTGGGCACAGCGAAAGAGCGACTGATTTGTTAGGACTCATACATAGTGATGTATGTGGCCCTTTCAATGTCGCTGCTAGAGGCGGTTATAGGTACTTCATCACATTTACTGATCACTTCAGTAGATATGGTTATGTGTACTTGATGACACATAAGTTAGAATCCTTTGAAAAGTTCAAAGAATTCAAGAATGAAGTACAGAACCAGCTTGGCAAGAGTATTAAGATACTTCGATCCGATCGAGGTAGAGAATACCTTAGCCATGAGTTCCGTGACTATCTAGCTGAGTGTGGGATTCTATCCCAACTCACTCCTCCTAGAACACCACAGTGGAATGGTGTATCCGAAAGGAGGAATCGTACCCTATTAGATATGGTACGATCTATGATGAGTCACACAGATCTTCCGACATACCTTTGGGGTTATGCTCTAGACACGGCAGCTTTTATACTCAACCGAGTTCCATCCAAGGCCATGATAAAGACACCATATAGGATATGGACTGGGAGAGATGCCCAGGTATCTTTCATGAGGATTTGGTGTTGTGAGACTTACGTTAGACGTCAAGTCTCAGACAAATTAGGACCCAAATCTGACAAGTGCTACTTTATTGGATATCCCAAGGAAACTAAGGGCTATTACTTCTACATTCCCAGTCAGCACAAGGTAGTTGTGGCAAAGACTGGGGTTTTTCTAGAAAGGGACTTTGTTTCTAGAAAGACTAGTGGGTGCGCGTTCGATCTTGCAGAAGTTCAAGATGCGAACAAAAGCACTGATGTCTCGATGGAAATTGAACTGGAACCACAAAGTGTTGTGGATGATGTTGTTCCACAAGGAGTTGAAGAACAACAACCAGTTCAAGTAGACCTACCCCTTCGCAGGTCTGATAGGGTACGTCGTCAGCCTGAGAGATATTCATTTCTTTTATCTGACCATGATGACGTTATGCTCATTGAGGATGAGCCTACCACCTATCAGGAAGCTGTGATGAGACCAGATTCCGAGAAATGGCTAGAGGCCATGAGATCCGAAATGGAATCCATGTACACCAACCAAGTATGGACTTTGGTTGATCCACCTGAAGGGTTAAAACCCATTGGGTGTAAGTGGGTCTTTAAGAGAAAGACTGACATGGATGGACTTATCTATAAGGGTCGCTTGGTAGCTAAAGGTTTCAAGCAGATTCATGGTATTGACTATGATGAAACCTTTTCTCCAGTAGCGATGTTTAAGTCCATTCGGATCATGCTTGCTATTGCAGCCTACCATGACTATGAGATATGGCAGATGGATGTCAAAACCGCGTTTCGGAATGGAAACCTACTCGAGATGTGTACATGACACAACCTGAGGGTTTTGTAGATCCACAGCAGAGTATGCAAGCTGCATAGGTCCATTTATGGACTAAAGCAAGCTTCTCGGAGCTGGAATCTTCGATTCGATGATGCAATCAAACAGTTTGGTTTCATCAAGAACGAAGATAAGCCTTGTGTCTACAAGAAGGTTGTAGGGGACAAAGTTGTCTTCCTCATATTGTATGTGGATGACATACTACTCATTGGGAAGAACATCCCTATGCTTCAGTCTGTCAAGACCTGGCTAGGGAGTTGCTTCTCAATGAAGGACTTAGGTGAGGCATCCCGGATTTTAGGGATACAGATCTATAGAGATAAATCTAAGAGATTGCTTGGCCTAAGTCAGAGTACATACATTGATAAGGTACTCCTTCGGTTTGCCATGCAGAACTCCAAGAAGGGATTTCTGCCGATGTCACATGGCGTGAGCCTTTCGAAGGCTCAAGGTCCCTCTTCTAGAGAGGAGAGAGACCGCATGGATCAGATCCCTTATGCCTCAGCCATAGGATCGATCATGTACGCCATGCTATGTACTCGACCTGATGTCTCGTATGCTTTGAGCATGACGAGCAGATACCAGTCAGATCCAGGTGAAAGTCACTGGATAGTGGTCAAGAATATTCTTAAGTACTTAAGAAGGACTAAAGAATATTTCTTGATATATGGAGGCAATGATGAGCTAGCTGTAAAGGGTTATAGTGATGCTAGCTTCCAGACCGACCAGGATTACTATAGATCGCAGTCGGGGTTCGTGTTTTGCATTAATAGTGGTGTTGTGAGATGGAAGAGTTCGAAGCAGGACACAGTAGTTGATTCTACTACAGAGGCCGAGTATATTGCTGCATCAGAGGCAGCAAAGGAGGCAGTTTGGATTCGCAAGTTCATCACTGAACTTGGGGTGGTTCCTAGCATTGCTGACCCTATTAAGCTCTATTGTGACAACAATGGAGCTATAGCACAGGCGAAGGAACCTCGCTCACACCAGTGGACCAAACACATACTACGGCACTTCCATCTCATTCGAGAGATCATCGAGAGAGGAGATGTGAAGATTTGCAGAGTACCTACAGAGGCTAATGTCGCAGATCCCTTGACCAAGGCTTTGGCACAGAGGAAGCATGATGGTCACACTAGGTCATTGGGGATTAGTGCCTACACTGATTGACACTAGTGCTAGTGGGAGATTGTTAGCTAGAGCCCTAGAGCCAATCATTTGATGATTGTATTTTGGACTTGTTGTATCATATTCTATATAAATAAAGGCATTTGGTTTTTGGTTATTATACTTACTTGTATTGGAGCCAAATAAACTAAGTATAATAACGTCCTTGAGTAGACGGTTCTCACTTATATCAATCGGTTAGTTGAACCGATAGTGAGATGATATAGGGAACACTACTCTTAATCATTCCTAGTCGAGTATTAACATTGAGGGACAATGTTAATGCAATAAAACTAGCATGTAGGTCAACTCGATGACTTGATCTCACAAGTCATGGATATAGAGATATCAAGTTGACACATGGGTATGCATTAGAGAATGTATACTGAATGACCCGCCATGAGAAAGTATCATGGATCATTATATGAGTGTCATATACTTTCTCATGTGGCTATTAGTATGACTACTAGTCCTTGGACCTGAAGTCACCATGGATCCCTACATAAGGAGTTATGTACTTTGGTTTCGTCAAACGTCACCCGTAACTGGGTGGACTATAAAGACGATTACTGGGTATGTAACAAATTATACGGAGGGATGTGAGTGATGTAGATGGGATCTATCCCTCCTATATGACGGGAGAGACATCACTATTCTTGATAGAGTGAGACCACGAAGTGCATGACCATGCCCAAATGAGTGAATATGAGATATTGAGCTCATTTGATTCAGTGAGTCTACTTGGAGTTCAGGATTTAGATTGATCAGAGGATGACACGGTCTATGCCTCACATTGATCAATCTAGATGTCTAGGATAGAAGGACACTTGTCATATATTGTGAGGAGTCGCAATTAGTAGTCACAAGGTGATGTTGGATCTCAACATTCTTATAACTTGGGTAGTAATGATGTATTGCTAGATACCGCTCATTACTTATGCTTCTAAATGAGTTTAGGGGCATTGCCAACGTTACAAGAACCTATTGGGTCACACACAAAGAACAAGTGAATGGAGATTAGGTTCATATGATGAACCAAGATGATTAGATTCATTTGATGAATCAAATTGGATTAAGAGTAATCCAAATTGGGCTAATTGAGTTGGACTCAAGTTGATTCATGTATTCAATGAATCTAATTTAGATTATGACTCATTAAATCAACTTAATTTAATGAATTAGATTCATTATATTAAGTTGGCTTGAATCAAATGGTTAGATTAGATCAACCATGGAAGAGATTTGGTCAAGTTTGACTTGACTTGAGAGGAAGAGGAAGAGTCAAGTTTGACTTGACTAATTGCCACATCATTAGTAAGATGGCAAGATGTGGACCAATGATGATGCTCCACATCATCATGGTGTGCCACCTCATGGAGGTTACAAGCCTCCTTTCCCATTAATGTGGCCGGCCACATTAAATGAGTGGGAGTTACTCATGTGGCCGGCCACACAAGAGAATGAATGGGGAATGAATTTTATTCAAGGCTCTCATTCATTTCATCTTCTTCCTCTAGTCATTCTCTTCTCCCTCTCCTCTTTCTTGGCCGTGGGTTTTTCAAGGAAGAAACAAGGTGAGTGGTTTTGAGTTTCATGAAAGAAAAATAGAGTGATTGTCACATAGAAGAAGAAGAAGAGTGTTCTTGTATTTCATCTTCTCTATTTTTCTTTCCAATCTCATCCGAGAGCCCTAGAAAGTGCTAGCACACTTGTGGTGCTCTCTTCTCCATCCTTGTGCGTTAGAAAACACACCTTGTTCGTGTGGATATCACTAGAGAGTTGTCTACGTTGACAACTTCGAGATCCGGCGTACCTTGGACTTGCGGGATTGCGACAGGCACGCATCGAAGGTATAAAATGTTTTTCCTTTGTAGATCTACTGTAGATCGAAGTTTAAAACTCGTACTCGTATTTTCAAAAAATTTCTTCGCACGGATCCAATGGCTAGGGGGTTTTGGGGTTTCCGCGACGCGAAAAAGCAGTTTTCGCGGCCGAAAAAACCCAACAATATTCTGATGTGCAAGTATTATTTTAATGCTCAGGAGAAAAATGATGGCTTGGAATATGTTTTGATGTGCAAGTATTATTCTAATGCTTGACGAGAGTCTAAGGGGAAACATGATTGCCCTGAACGTATTCTAAGGCGCAAAGTATTGTTCTATCAAACCAAGATTATGTCTTCTTCTCAAGGACGTTTGTTTTAATATGGAAAATATATTCATCAAAGCACCAACAATATTACTATACATCTTATTCTAAGATGATCAACATCTTTGAGAATTCAGTGCCTGAAAACACCTGGTATGTCTTTATTCTCTTATACAAATCACATCTCTTCATTGCTTTATCATATTAGGACACTATCCATGGATAGAGTATGATTCAATTGCATTTCATTTTCAATTATATAAATATAGAAAGTCCTCAAAATAATGACGTAGTCCATATCTACATTGAAGGCTTTCAAGGGAAGTTCTCCTACAACCCGCTAGTGATACAGAAAGTCATCATACATAACTGGTGGAGGGGGGGTGGATAACCTTGCTCTTTGAATTGCACTATTTCTCCTTTAAATCCTAACTGAAAATAGGTGGCATTTTTGGACTCTAGATGAGTTGTCAGTTGTTGCTCTCTTTCAACCCATTTCTCTTCCACAGAGGATTTGAAAGCTTTAAACTTTACATCAATGTCGCACACACTTTAGAAGATCATGGATACACGATTTGTCAATATAGTTATATCCTCCCTGGCTTTCTCTAATGCATTTCCCAATTCAATAAAACCTACCTTAGCTTGGTTAGTGAGCTCATCATACCCTTTGTGCACCATGGCCTTATAGAGGAAGTTGCCCATATTCAATTTCTGGCATCTTGTCACTCATCCCTTAGCCCCTACAAGTTGAGATTCACTTTCCCTTAACTTCTGCATCAACACAAGATTACAATGTCACTCAATTTTCCATTGGCTCTTCAGGATGAACACTTCTATTTCCAAACTTTATTTATCTAGAATGGATTTAGCTAGTGAACTTTCCGCTTCATCACGTTGCTACTACAGGAGGTGCATTTTTATTGATCCTTATTACAAAGTTTGGTTAGTCTCTTAATTTCATTATCTACTTCTAAATGATGATACAGGAATATAGCCTTCTAGTTCTCCTATTTTTGCTCCTTTACTAACATCAGCAGGCCCTCTGGTTGTAGTTGTTCTTCTAAGATAACATAACGTTGTTGAGATTGAGACTAGATTCTCTAAAAGTACCCCCATAAATTTGCCTTTGCCGAACATGATTTGACAAATACAAGTGTGGTCAATGGATAAAAGCAAAAGTGATGAAATGAAAAGTAAGCTAACTTACTACGTCCACTACTTGATTCAATTATTAAAGGGATAAAGGTGGACCTCCTTCGTTGGGCAAAGGATATTGTTCAGATTGATTCGGCGTCGCAAAGGATGAGGATAGTAGGTTTGTAGGTTCATTTGTAGGAACCACGAAAGGGGAAGAATATGACACAATAGTCTTGGAAAGAAGGTCCTCTGGTACAAGAAAGGAGGGAGGAGTTGTTATCATCATATCTATTATGGGAGTTAGAAGTTCCACCGGAGCAAGGGATTCTATGTCTATAGCTAGAGGACTAGATTGGGGAGACAGGAAATATTATTGACTCCGAATAAGGTTTCACAGGGACCTCTGGAATAACTGACAAATCTAAGGGAATATCAAATGTAATTATCTACTTTGAAGTAGCAATCTTAGGATAAAGAATACCCAAGGGAGTGGTCTCATCCAAAAACAATTGAGAATCATAGGAGTGAGAGTTGAGATTGATTCGGTTAATTTGTGGTCTAAAGGGACCCTCCAGAAGAGGGGTTAAGGCTCACTAGAATAGGAAGGAAATCCAGGACTGGTTAAGGTGGTGCAGGGCGTTCATCTTGAGAATCAACAAAAGTCGCAGATGATGTACCTACGGAAGCCAGACATTTGCTCAATCTCAATGTCTAAAATATCTCTACAGATTTCTCCGTTTCCTCTTTTTTAGGATTTTTGATAGTGACGACCTCATGAGGATAGATGCAACAAGAAAATGTAAGTATAAGAAGATAACAAACAAACCCATCAGAAGTAGCTAATCACTTATAGGTTAGAAGCCGAGAATCTTGAAGGGAGATAAATCAAAATGGGACAAAAGATAATTGTCCAATAAACGAGTTATGTTATAATATTTATCCTATAATTTTTACCACACTTCAGAGAAAGAACAGTGCTCTCGAGCTTCAAGAAGCTAGGGTCCAGAACAAGATGGAATGAGCTTCTGATGGGTATAAAAGAATAGTTCTTTCCATCTTTTCAAAGAGGAGGGAAGTCAGTTAAGAGACTAATTTTTTTGGACCATGAAATGGAAAACACTAGGATTAGTAAACTTCACATAATAAAAGAAATAAAATAGCAAAGGGGTGAAGGGGATTTGATGGTGTTGAAATATCATCACGGAACCAGCCAAAATTCTAAAAGAATTTGGAGCAAACTGATTCAAAGGGATTTTTAGAAAAAGAAAGGATATTCATATTACAGGAGGCACCGGGAAGCGTCGACTTCCTTCAAATTGATCCATAAAAAAGTGATAAGGCCCAAAGGTGGTTTATGATGGCTCTAAGAAGGTGAAAGATACACTATAGGAAGACTCTCAGCTGAATATTCGTAATTGTAATGAAAAAAGGGGTGGGAAGAATGCAGTAAACTCTCTACTATTTCATATCAAAGAAGTAGGGCGATTGAAGGATTCTTATTACGAATGTGGGATGATGAAGTAGTTATGGAAATGAAGTAACCAAAGAAGAAAGGAAAGCACACTTGCTATCGAAAGAAAAAGCGAAGGGCAGCCAAGGTGAAAAACAGTGAGAAGATGAAAATACGAAACGGGGAAAATGAAAAAGATTTAGAGTTAAAAAAAGACCAAGTGATGACAAGTGAGAAAATGATGACAAATACTCTGCTTCATAGGGAAAAGCCTTTTATCAAAGAGGCACAAATCTCCAAGCAAAGTAATGGAGGAGATGAGAAAATTTGCGCTCATGGTTGGCAAGGTGGTTAAACAAGCTCAGGTTTGACCTGTAACCTGGACTTTCCATAACTCACATGGAATTAAATAGTATACATGTACACATTTTTAAAGAGATAGGAATTTTGATATCTTTATTGGTCAGATCACTTTTCTAAAAATATCTTGGGATTATCCCCATATTGCTCAAATTTAAAATAAGTTAAGTATAGAACAGAGGAGTATGCAGACTCATGGGAAGATGAAGAAACACTTGTATTGAGGGGAAATCCTAGAAGTTAATTTTTTATTACAACACAAGATGTTAGTCTCTAACAAGATACATACTTAATAAGGCTATGACAACACTAATAAAAGATTTCATCAAAAGACGCTCAAAGATGATTTTCCTCTCACTAACTATGTCAGGTCCTATGGTTGATAGCATCTTCAAGTGCCACATCAACCTCCCGTAGGTGTTGGCTCAGTGGATCAAATTTTTCTTTGATTATTTTCTCCCTATGAAGATATTACGAAGCCGTAAGTGCACGACTACGTCGTCAATAATAAAAAAATATGGAACCACAGGGACTATTGATTAAGCACTGGTTGATTTCATACGATGAATTATCTTGACAATCGAAGGTTGGTTGAAAACTTATGAGTAAGAGATTGAGAGAAGAGAGAGAAAAAGAGAGCGAGAGAGAGTTGGAAGAGCAAGAGAATGAAGAGAGAAGGAGAAGAGTTGGTTGAGGGATGATTCTAGGGTTTCAGTTTTATTTTGATGCTAGTTAATATCTCTAGTACATGTTCACTTCTTTACCCTCCATGTTTATAATCATGTATGGATTTTGACCTAATTACCAGTAAGCTAATAATAATTCCAATATCATTTAGTAAGGAGTAACTCTAGAAAGTCCGGTTAAAGAGATATCCTCTATCACTAAGGGCTCCTTGGTCATACAAGCGCTATAGTTATCTCAATTACTTCCTAATAAGGATTAAATGCTACACCAGAGTATTTACACTATTCTCATTCAATATTACTAAGTAGAAGAGGTAATATAGAAAGTTTGGTTAAAGAGATACCCCTTATCACTAGGACCCCTCAGTTATACAATCATTATATTACACAAGTCACTTCCTAACATTAAATTAGTGAAAACCCATTAAGCTCTTAGTTAGCTAATCCCCTTATAGAGAAATGACCTCCATTCAAGAGGATTGTTCTAGAATGTGTGGTTAATACACCCTAGTGCTTCTCCTCTATAAGGTGACTAATCCACCATAATCCACATGTTTACACCATTCACACATATCATTAAACACTTAAAAGGAACAATACACATAGAACATGATATAAATATTTCATTGAATAAGGAAATGATATACACAGTTTATAATCAACATCACATCAAAATTACTCCATACATCCTAAGAATCAGAGGAATACTCCATTGAGAAGGTAGAAATAATCAAAGACATGAATAATAACATTCTTACAACCCAAATATAAGAAATAAGGAAAAAGAAGAAATGCTTAGCTATGCGTGTTGATCTCTTCGGAGTGTCTCCTTGCTCTGGAGATGGACTAATCATCGATGGCTCAAAGATGGAGGCTCTAGGGTTTCTTCTAGAGGGGAAAATCCTTCCCAAAGGAAGGGGCAGAGCCCCAAACCAAGGATAAGTGAAAAGGAGGAGAAAATATCCTTTTATAGCAGGGGTACGACTGCCTCATGTTCTCCGCCACATGATCGTGCCTCAAGGCAGGGTCGTGGTGTGTGTGTCACAACCCAAGATAGGCACGGTCGTGCTTCAGAGCATAGTCTATCTATGAGTTTCTCTAGAAGGGCATGGTCGGGTTGTGTGTCCGGCTGGGAAGAGTGGCATGATTGTGCCTAGGGGCATGATCAGGCCATGGGAAATTCTGGGGACCAGGCACTATTGTACCTAAGAGGCATGACCTGCCCATGACTCTTGCTGGAGGAGATATGCTACCATTCCTAGGGGCACAACCTAGGTTGTAGATCTTCCAAAGTTACTTCAATATGCATTCCAAACTTAAACCTTTACTTATCTTCAAGCAAAAACTATAATCTAGACTCCTATGGCTTAAATAGTGTATCATAATCTCTAGCAAATCAGTCTAATCCTATAAAATGATTTCATTGGTGAGCAAGATACAAAAGTTATTTGAGTATAGCCTAAGAAATAGTTCTTTGTGCTTAGTGCAATAGTGACCTAAAATTTTAAAGTGTCAAGCTCCAAGCCTAATTAAGTTGTTATCTAGCTATGTTCCTTATGCTTCTGACGATTGACACTTACCTGCCACACACATGGTTCCTCCCTTTTCTACTACACAAGGTCTCAAAGGATTACTCAGAATCAAGAGAAACATAATATTTATTTTCTTAGTAACTGAACTCGGTCTCAAGGGAATAAATTTTTAGTTTTCACTTAGGACAACTAATTTTATATCTCTCATTCTAGTTTTTTTTAAGAACAATGCTGGTATGATGTAGCACTAAAACAAAAAATAACTACAGGGATTTTAATTTTTCCAAATGAGTTGCTATGATCCGAGATTCTCCAGTAACCAAAATGTAATTGAGAGGTCATCTTAGAAACATAAGTAATAGTCCAGATCTATGAATCATGACTATTTTCAGAATTATTTACCATCCAAACTAGGCAAAGTGTGGGAGGATCTAAAAATAAGGCTAATACTTAAACTCTTACCGTAAAAATATTGCTCACTTCATGCTATCATGGATAGAAAAAGATATATTACTAAACATACTAGCACCATAAGTCACAAAAAGAACCACATGAAATTTAGAACAACCGTGCTAATATTTTTATATTAAGGAACAAATAATCATGATGTGATATATGATGTAACTAGAAAAATTTTATTATGCAAAAAGGTAATATAAAAAAAACTAATCTAAACCCAATATATCCCCCTAAACTTAAATCTTTCATTATCCCAATGAAAACCAAAAATATAATATAGAGGAGAATTTGAAAGGAGGGTTACTAAGTGATGTGTGCTAAAGGCCTAAATATTTCAACCCTCTATCTAGTGGGTGCACTCCTCTAAAACTTTAAATTCTATAAAAAAAAAAGATAGATAAGAAAAATTAAGTAGAGAATTTGGATTATTATGAAGAAAGAAAAGAAACTAAAAAAAACTAAAAACTTAAATGAAAATAAGAAGGAACTTGAATTGCCTCCCAAGAAGCACTTGTTTTAGGTCATTAGCTCGACCCCTTATTAGACTCATCTAAATCACACTCTTGCCGGATAAAGATACCTCTGGACTTTTCTCCTAATGGCCCAAAATGTGGAGGCAACTTTCATTGTAGGAACAATATTGTGTGGAATCACTCCCCCCTTCTTCTTCTCCTTGAAGATTCTCTTTGAAGGTCAAAGAAGGTGTAGTTGAAGCATCTAGGCCAAGAGCACAATTATTACAGTTGATGTTGAGGCCTTGTTTTGAAGAAATTGATGCATCAACAAAAGGAGTGTCCAGCTCGAAGGTCTCTAGCTATCCACTTCCCACTTAGAGGGTTGCACACTAATATCATCATCTGTCTCATCTCTAATCCCATCATCAATCATGCATGTATTATTAGGATTTGCAATAAGAACAACAATAAGGTTAGTTGAACAAGCATCAAAAGTCCTATCATTGTCTGGAGTATCATCAAATATATTATTTCCATTCAAAGTAGAGGAGTTCTGTAGAGATATAGAATCATGTACACAATCACCATCAACTTTACACTCCATCCTCTCTAACACATGATTTGATTGTATCTCTAAATATGGACTTAGAACATCGACATCAGTTTCCCTATTACTATATTTAAAATTTAGGGTAAATGACACACTTTATTAAATTTAGATAATCATTTTTCACTACATACTACATCAAATACCCTAAAATTTCTATCATCCTTAATTTTTTTATTATTTTCTTCTCTTTCTTCTATTTTTTATTATTATATTTATGGAATGAGTGGAAGGAGAGAGATTGAAAAGATTGAGTGGAAGGAGAGAGATTAAAAAAATATTATTTTATTTTTAGGATAGAGGTTCGATTCCCTAAATTTAGAGAATTACTATTTATCAAATCTAAATTTAGGGAATAGATAGGATAACTGATGCAAAGGGTTTATAGCTACCCTATCGAAAATTTAGAGTAAAATCTTAAGATAGAGTAGCTGATGTGGATGCTCTTAATGCATCAACTTGGTGTAGGGTTTAGAGAAACAAGATCCCTTGTTGCACCATGAGTTCTTCTAAATCTTGAAATGTGGTCTTCATTTGATCAGCAGTTGGAGTTTCCATGTCTTGGGTGTCCCCTAGTAAGTTATCTCATCAAGTTGCAATTGATGTAATCAGTCTAAAAATGAATCATTTTGAAATTATGACGGACTATGATTTTCTTAAGAAAATTGCTCAACACTTTGTATACAGTTATAATCAAAATTTTGATGGTCCATCCAACACTAATTGTAGTACTGAGATGGATCAGTGATTTACTATTGTGGTTGTAGCTGCTCATTATGCTTAGAAGTGTTTTGGGATTAAAAGTTTTGAGTTTGATGATCTCCCTAGTTATAGCTATTAGTACCCGAAACTTGATCATACATGTCTTGATATTTAGGTTGAAATAAATTCTGTAGTTCTGTGGGAGATCTAGCAACTTTTTGGAAGAAGTGACATAAAGCAGCTAGATTGAATGGACTTCCACAAACTTTGTAGATATCATTAGTTTGTTTAATGGAATGACTGATATCCTTTTGAAGGAGGTGGAATATAGCAGTCAGGTGGGTTAGGCTACCATAAACTCTGCAGATGTTCACAATTTGCTCAGTATCAGATTATAAGTTGCATCGAACCCTCCAGGGTGCCAAGAATATGTATCCATGGATAAATAAAATTTATGATCTCACTTGAAACAATAGCAATAAAGTCACAAGACATAGAAAATAGTTATAAAATTACACATGGATATATAAAATATAGAATAATCAAGGCATCCAATCAATTTTTATATTGATTAAAAAAATAAATATAGAATTTAAAAATAAAAATAAAAATATCTAGAGTAACTCATATACCGATCAACTAATGTTAATAAAAAATAGTCCCTGATAACAATGCTAAAAACTTGTTACAAAGCCGTAAGTGCACGACTACATCATTAATAATAAAAAGATATCGAATCACAAGGATTGTTGATTAAGCACTAGTTGATTTCACACGATAAATTATTTAGACAATCGAAGGTTGGCTGAACACTTGTGAGCATGATATTGAGAGAAGAGAGAGAGAAAGAGAGGGAGAGAGAGTTGAAAGAGTAAGAGAATGAAGAGAAAATGAAAAGAGTTGGTTGAGGGATGATGCTAGGGTTTCGGTGTTACTATAATGCTAGTTAATATCCCTATTACATATTCACTTTATTACCCTCCATGTTTATAATCAAGTAGGGATTATAACATAATTACTGGCAAGCTAGAATAATTCTAACATCATTTAGTAATGTAGCAACTCTATAAAGCTTAGTTAAAGGGATACCCTCTATCATTAAGGGCCCTCGATCATAAAATCGTTGAACTTATCTCAGTTACTTCCTAACGAGGATCAAAGGCTACACCAGAGTATTTACACCATTCTTATTTAATGTTACTAAGTATAAGAGGTGACATAGAAAGTTTAGTTAAAGAGAAACTCCATGTCACTAGGAGCCCTCCAATCATACAATCGATATATTGTAGGTGCAGCGGAGGCCGACAAGGAGGGGGTTAATTGCTTCTGAAAAAATTAAAATGATACCCTCCTCGGATCTTTCAACTCAAAAGTAAAGCAACTATAATAAAAGTAATAGCAGAAATAAAAGGAAATAGAATTTAACCTGGTTACAACCAAGAGGGTTGTTAATCTAGGACAGTAAGAAAAATGCAGTAAGAACACTCCTTTGCTGAAGGAAGAGAAGCATTTTACACACTTAAAATGCTCACTAGTTGCTAGGAAGTACTACAGAATTGATTGCTTGAGTTGTTGTTGAATTCCTAATTCTAGGGGCCTTTAAATAGCCTCTAAAAATCTGATCTCGAGGGTCCAGGGCGCCTCCAACAGGGGTCCAAGGCGCCTCCAAGGGGTGAGCGGATAAAACTTTATCCGCAGCTCAAAACGGTCACTTTAACCAGTTGGAGGTGCCTCAAACAGCATTGGAGGTGCCTCCAGTCCTGTTGGAGGCACCTCCAAGGTGGAGGCACCTCCAGCACTGGCGGAGGTGCCTTAAGCTGCATTTCCAGCTTTTTGCTTCTTTTGTTTCGGCTTCCGATGCTCTGTTCTTTTGGGTGATTTCGCCAACTGAAATAGGGCTCACCCGAACTCAATTTCCGGCCTTCCTCGAGCAGCCTTCCTCCGCGGCTTAACGTCCCTCGAATGTCACGCACGTTCTTCTCGCCCACCGTGTACTCTTCCGCAGCTCTCTCATCCTTCGGACGCATCGAGCCCGTCGGCTCCCTTCCCGTGTCGTCCTTCTCGCTAGCTGTGTCTTCCGCTCAACTTCCTGCGCTCCTAAGCTCCTGCACACTCAGACACAGGGATCAAACACAAAGCAGGACCTAACCAACTTGGTTGATCACATCAAAACTACCACGAGGTCCAATAATCTCCCCCTTTTTGATGTGCATCAACCCAAGTTCAAGTTAGGGTAAAAACAGACACAAAATTTTTTTTTAAATAAAATTACTAAACTAACATGTTAAGCATAAATTTGCAATTTTTAAAATTGCAAAACAGTGTAGACAAATATTTAAAAATTTTAATTTTCCTAACTCCCCCTAAACTTGTACTAATCTCTCCTCCTTTGATCACAGCAAAAACGGGGTAAGAGTATAACACTAAGTCAAGAATAAATTTTTAGAAAAAAATGTTTGAAAAAACTTTCAAAGCATTGTTTAATTTTAGTTTAATTCTTTTTCAGAAAGTTAATTAAATATTTTATTTCAATATTTCAGCTTCCAAGTCGTGGTGAGGCACTAGGCCTTCTTGGTTATTGGAGCAACAATCACTTCCTTAGTCAAAGCTTCATAAAGAAATTTAACATTTAATTTTGCTTCTGAGAGCTTTAATTAAATAAATTAATTTAGTACAGATTTCGGAACCCAATAGAGGTTCCTTCCTACTGAATTAATCAGATGCTTAGGGGGTATATAATTCTTGGGCACTCTTCTAAGTTGACCCTGATGGTTTCTAATGTACCAATTTAATTTTCCATAAGTTCTAATTTTTTATTTTGGAAATTTTTTTAAACATGCATCAGATTTCAATTTTTCAATTTCTAATTTTAATTTATCATTTTCTGATTTTATATCATCGTCCATCTCAAGTGGGCATGCTCTTGCTAAATTCATTTTCAATTCTTTATTTTCTTTTTCTAATTCGAATAAGTCTTTAGAAAGATATTTAATAAAGCGAAAAGACTGAGTCGGGGTTAGATTGCGTACCTGACTTACCTGACTCGGTGAGGCTCCCTCTTCACTGCAGCTTTCCTCTTCTGATGTTCCTCCCCCTTCATCGATACTCATCTTTGAGCTTGACTCTTCTTCCAGCTGATGGTTAGCTATTAGAGCTAACCCCGAGAATTCTTCGACGTCTGATTTGGAGGATGAGTCTGACCAAGTGGCCTTCAGATTCTTGTGTTTGGAGGATTCTGGTTTCTTGTACTTGGTCTTTGCCTTCTCCTTTTGCTTGCTCTTCAATTTTGGGCAGACATCCTTGATGTGTCCTTCTTCGTTGTAGTTATAGCAATGAGTCATTCTTCTTTTTCTCTCATGCCTCTGCGATCTAAATTTGTTATATTTAAAAAATTTATTGAAGTGTCTTACCAGTAGTGTCGCTTCTGATTCATCGACCGAGGCTTCGGAGTCAGAACTGTTCATTTTTTCCTTTAAGGCAATGTTCTGACTGGTCTTCTCTACTCCATTGGGCTCTGAAACTCGAGATTCATGAAGTTCAAAAGTGGGAAACAATTTTTCTAAAGTACTTACCTCGAAGTCCTTAGAGATGTAGTACGCATCTACTAAGGAGGCCCACTCTGGAGTTCTGGGGAAGGCGTTGAGCACATACCGGATAGAGTCCCAGTTCGTTACCTCTTCTCCAAGATTGGTTAGTTGCGTGATCAGCTCTTTGATCCTTGCTTGGAGTTGCGCTACCTTCTCGCCTTGGTTCATCCAGAGGTTCGTCAACTGGTTCCGGAGGATGTCGCGCCTCGCTAGCTTCGCTTCAGAGGTACCTTCGTGAAGCTCCAGGAATTTTTCCCAAAGATCTTTCGCAGAGTCGTAGCTTCCGATCCGATTTACCTCCTGAGGTGGCAAAACGCTAAGCAGGTGGAACTCAGCCTTTCCGCTGGCGACAAAATCGGCTTGCTCCTTCTTGCTCCACGTGTTTTCTTATTTATCTTTCGGCGTTGTATATCCATATTTCATTATTAAAAGTATATCAAATTCAGTTTTAAAAAATACCTCCATTTTTCGCTTCCATGTAGCGAAATCCCCGTCGAACTTTGGAGGATGAATATTTGCTCCGGCCATCGTCTTGATCGTAGTGCTTCAGTCGGCGGTTAGTCCTTCTGAGGCGGTCTGGCTCTGATACCAATTGTAGGTGCAGCGGAGGCCGGCAAGAGTGGAGTGAATTACTTTTGAAAAAATTAAAACGATACCCTCCTCGGATCTTTCAACTCAAAAGTAAAGCAACTATAATAAAAGTAATAGCAGAAATAAAAGGAGACAGAATTTAACCTAGTTACAACCAAGAGGGTTGTTAATCTAGGGCAGTAAGAAAAATGGAGTAAGAACACTCATTTGTTGAAGACGGAGAAGCCTTTTACACACATAAAATGCTCACTAGTTGCTAGGAAGGACTACAGAATTGATTGCTTGAGTTGTTGTTGAATTCCTAGTTCCAGGGGCTTTTAAATAACCTCTGGAAATCTGATCTTGAGGGTCCAGGGCACCTCCAACAGGGGTCCAAGGCGCCTCCAAGGGATGAGCGGATAAAACTTGATCCGCAGCTCAAAATGGTCACTTTGACCAAGGTGGAGGCGCCTCCAGCACTGGCTGAGGCGCCTTAAGCTGCATTTCTAGCTTTTTGCTTCTTTTGCTTCAGCTTCCGATGCTCTGTTCTTTTGGGTGATTTCGCCAACCGAAATAAGGCTCACCCGAACTCAATTTCCGGCCTTCCTCGAGCAGCCTTCCTCCCCAGCTTAACGTCCCTCGAATGTCGCGCATGTTCTTCTCGCCCACCGGTGTACTCTTCCGCAGCTCTCTCGTCCTTCGGACGCACCGAGCCCGTCGGCTCCCTTCCCATGCCGTCCTTCTTGCTAGCTGCGTCTTCCGCTCGACTTCCTGCGCTCCTAAGCTCCTGCACACTCAGACACAGGGATCAAACACAAAGTAGGACCTAACCAACTTGGTTGATTACATCAAAACTACCACGGGGTCCAACATATATTACACAAGTCACTTTCTAACATTAAATTAGTGTAAACCCCTTAACCTTTTAGTTAGCTAATCCCTTGTAGAAAAATGACCTCCATTCAAGAGGATCATTCTAGAATGTGTTGTTAATATACCCTAGCAGTTCTCCTCTACAAGGTGACCAATCCGCCACAATCTATATGTTTACACCATTCACACATTTCATCAAACACTTACAAGTCACAACACATATAGAATATGACATAAACATTTCATTAAACAAGGAAATGATATACACATAGTTCATACATCAATATTGCATCAAAATTACTCCCTACATCCTAAGAATCAGAGGGATACTCCATTAAGAAGGTAGACTAAACCTAAGACATGAATAATAATATTCTTACAACTCAAATACAAGAAATGAGGAGAAGAAATACTTAGCTATGCATTGTCGATGTCTTCAAAGTGTCTCCTTACTCTGGAGGTGGGCGGATCATCGATGACTCTAAGATGGAGGCTCTAGGATTTCCCCTAGAGGGGAAACCTTTCCCAAAGGAAGGGGTTGCAGCCCCAAACCAAGGATGAGTGAAAAAGAGGATAAAATCCTATTTTATAGTAGGGGCACAACCCCCTCATGGTCTCCGTCGCATGGTTGTGCCTCAAGAGTGACCGCGGTGTGTGTGCCATGGCCTAGGGCAAGCACGACCTACCTGTGGGTTTCTCTGGAAGATGAGGCATGGTTGTGCCTCATGGCATGGCCGGGTCATGGGGTTGTTGGGAGAAAGTGCCATGGTCGTGCCTTTTGGCACGACAGGACCATGTGTCCAGTTGGGAAGAGTGGCATGGTCGTTCCTTGGGGCACGACCAGGCCATGGGAAATTTTGGGGACCAAGTACGGTCGTGCCTAAGAGGCATGGCTTGCTTGTAGATCTTGCTAGAGGAGGCACACAGTTGTGCCTGGGGGCACAACCTGGGTTGCAGATCTTCCAAAGTTGCTTCAATATGCATTCTCGCTCTATTTTTACTCCAAATTACATCCTATCAATCAAAATAAGAAAAGAGCAGATCTTCCAATAAATTGAATGAAAGCAAGATATAATAATGAAATAGAGCGCAATAGAAATAGATTATACTCATGAAATGCAAGTAGATGTACGTCAAATAATGCGTAAAAATATTATTATCTACGCACATCATAATAGTAGCATTCAATTCAATTCACTTCATGTTTGATCTCTTTGTTGTATTAATGTCCTCATATAGGGTGATTCCACATCACCAAGAACCCTATCTGTATCAACACAGGTGATTCAGACCAAGTAACTTTCAGAAAATAGATGTGTGTATTATAAAAAGATGGGAGTATTTAAATGACAAAGAAGGAAAATAAAGAGATGTCACCCGAAAGCTGAATAAGCTTCCAACTCTAAGGAATTTATTGAAGCAAGAAACACATAATTAGAATCTTCAAAAGATCCCTCTGAAGGTAAGGGCATTTTAACACCTCTTAACAGGGCCTTGTCTTACAATAGCGCTCAAGTATCAGAGCATTAGGAGTTCCTATTGGATCTTTTACATGATTCTTAGTCATTCCAGCCAGCAAGTAAGTGGATATAGAGAGGGGGGATAAGTAACTGAAATGTTAAGAAGGGGATAGGAAAAGAAAGTTTGGGATGCATCTCTATAAAGGAAAAAATAAACATTGTTTATTCAAAATGACCAGTCATGTCAAGGAAAAGATGTATCATCTCCTCAAGAGCATAAGACTAATAGTAAAATTAAAGATGATGTTTCAAATCACAATAACATTCACTGATGGTTGAGAGGGCAAATGGAAACAATGGAAATTCCTATGACAAATTTCCATAAGACTAAAAATTAACAAAGGGATATACTGTGCTGAAATTATTGTGCCCAAAGGATGTCCACATATCTCCACAAGGACATGATATTGTCCACTTTAGGCATAGGCTCTCATGGCTTTGCTCTTGGGCTCTACCCAAAAGGCCTCACACCAACGAAAATATCCTACATCCTTTTAAACCCATAATCTTTACCAAATTTTTTCAATGCGGGACTATGATTGAACCCCAACAATCCTCCCCTCAAATGAAGGACCACAATTACTCACATGGTCCGAGCCTCCCCACTATCATCTAATTACCCTGACCTACTCTAGGCCTCCCCATAAGCATCCGCACTCGGTCACCTTGACCTACTCCGGACCTCCCTGCGAACATTCAGTCACCTTGACCTGCTTCAGGCCTCCCTGTGAGCATTTGGTCACCCTGACCTACTCGCCTCCCCGCAAGTATCCCATTCGGTCATCTTGACCTGCATCAGGCGTCCCTGTGAGCATTCGATCACCCTGACCTACACGCCTCCCACAAGTATCCGACCACCCTGACTTGCTCCAGGCCTCCCCGTAAGCATCCAGTCATCTTGACCTGCTCTGGTCCTCCCCGCGAGTATCCGATCACCCTGACCTGCTTCAGGACCTTTCCCACAAGCATCCGATCATCCTGACCTGCTCCAGGCCTCCCTGCAAGTATCTGGTCAACCTAACTTACCTCGAGCCTACCCTTAACTTCGTTCAATGTCACCCCACATTGCATCTAGTCTGGACCATGGCTCTAATACCATTTGTTGTGTAAAACAATGTCCACATATCTCCACAATGACATGTTATTGTCCACTTTGGGCCTAGGCCCTCATGACTTTGCTCTTGGGCTCTCCCCAAAAGCATCTGCACCTAGTCACCTTGACCTACTCCGGGCCTCCCCGCGAGCATTCGACCACCTTGACCTATTTCGGGCCTTCTTGCGAGCATTTGGCCACCTTGACCTGTTTCGGGCCTTCTTGCGAGCATCCGGTCACCCTGACATACTCACCTCCCCATAAGTATCCGATCACCCTGACCTGCTCCAGAACTCTCCGCAAGCATCCAATCATCTTGACCTGCTCCAGGCCTCCTTGCGAGCATCCGATCAACATGACTTACCCCGTGCCTACCCTTAAGTTCGTTCAAGGCCACCCTACATTGCATTTGGTCTGGACAATGACTCTAATACCATTTCTTATTCTCAAAGGATGTCCACATATCTCCACAATGACATGATATTGTCCACTTTGGGCCTAGGCCCTCATGACTTTGCTCTTGGACTCTACCCAAAAGGCCTCATAGCAATGGAAATATCCTACATCCTTTTAAATCCATGATCTTTACCAAATCTTTTCAAGGTGAGACTTTGATTGAACCCCAACAATCCTCCCTTCAAAAGAAGGATCATAATTACTCTGATGGTTTGAGCCTCCCCACGAGCATATAGTTATCATGACCTACTATGGGTCTCCCCGTAAGCATTCGCACCCGATCACGTTGACCTACTCCGGGCCTCCCCACGAGCATTCGGTCACCTTGACCTGCTTCGGGCCTCTCTACGAGCATCCGGTCACCTTGACCTACTCGCCTCCCCACAAGTATCTCATTCGGTTACCATGACTTGCTTCGAGCCTCCCTGCAAGCATCTGGTCACCCTGACCTACTCGCCTCCCCGCAAGTATCTGGTCACCCTGACCTGCTCCAAGCCTCCTCGCAAGCATCCAGTCATCCTGACTTACTTTGGGTTTCCCTGTGAGTATCCGATCACCCTGACCTGCTTCAGGGCCTTTCCCACAAGCATCCGGTCATCCTGACCTGCTCCAGGCCTCTCTGCGAGTATCCGGTCAACCTAACTTACCCCGGACCTACCCTTAACTTCATTCAAAGCCACCCCACATTGCATCTGGTATGGACCATGGCTCTGATACCATTTATTATGTAAAAGGATGTCCACATATCTACACAATGACATGATATCGTCCACTTTGGGCCTAGGCCCTCATAACTTTGCTCTTGAGCTCTCCGTAAATGCATCCGTACCCGGTCACCTTGACCTACTCCGGGCCTCTCCGTGAGCATTCGATCACCTTGAGCTGCTTCTGGTCTCCTTATAAGCATTCGGTCACCCTGACCTACTTGTCTTCCCGCAAGTATCCGATCACCCTGACCTACTTCAGGACTCCCCGCAAGCATCTAGTCATCCTGACTTGCTCCAGGCCTCCCTGCGAGTATCCGGTCAACCTAACTTACCCCGGGTCTACCCTTAACTTCGTTCGAGACCACCCCACATTGCATCTAGTCTGGACCATTATTCTGATACCATTTGTTGTGCCCAAAGAATGTCCACATATCTCCACAATGGCATGATATTGTCCACTTTGGGCCTAGGCCCTCACGGCTTTACTTTTGGACTCTATCCAAAAGACCTTATTCCAATAGAAATATCCTACATCCTTTTAAACCCATAATCTTTACCAAATATTTCCAATGTGAGACTTTGATTGAAACCCAATAGAAATTAGGAAGATTTAATAAAGGAGAAACATCCTCCCATGTACAACAAAAGATAGGAAGGAAATACAAAATCAGCGATAAGATCTACATGCAAAAAATATATCTCCTATTCGATATTGGCGTGATTAGAAGATCATAGCATATTACGTTCTTGGAGTAATATCTTCTCTCATTGAAGCACCTCCCCTAAAACTACTTTCATTTGAGCATATAATTTTCCCAAAGATTTTGCTCTGGTGGTCATTAACTTGAGTTATGACTCAAGAGCAGGAATGTTGTTTGGACCAAGGTTTGAAAAGAGGGGAACAATAGGACTTGTATTTGCCAATAAAGTCTCAGTAGATCCCTAGGAACATTAATAAATAATTACTCAAAAGGCAACTAGGATATCATCATTGAAATTAGTCATCTTGTGAAACACAAGAAAGAGAGGAACAACCATCACCGGAGGAAGGGGAACCAACGCTTCGGGGAACACAGTGGGTGAGTCGGTAGAAGAATCCTCGGATATTTGAAGGGGGGAAGAGGAAATTGGAAAAGCAGCAGGCCTTGAGTGATACTTAATCCTCATGAAGCATCATTCGGGCAACCTATGTGGAGACAAAACTTTTTTGGGGGGTTTCTTTATGGTAACAAAAGTTGTCAGTTGGGACGACAGACAATTTGATCGATGGATTGAGGAAGAGGAAGCTAATATTGATTGCTCCATTTTAGGATGGCATGAGGATGAGGGGAGAAAGAGAAAGCAAACAAAAAAGAGAGTCTCACAAATGAAAGTGAAAAAAATGGAAAAGAGGTATATAAACCATTTATAGGCATAAAAATATCTAAAGATTTAAAATTTTGAATTCAAAATTAAACTACACAGAAAGTAAAAAAAAATACCAATATTAAAAGCCTATATGAAGAGGAGATATTGAAGACATACCTATGAGTAGCATTATCTTGGGCATCATGCCGATAATCAGGTATATACAATTAAGTATTATATATAATTTTCAAGAGCAAATAGAAAATGATGATAGTAGCAATAATCCTTCACAAAGATGGATAATTCGGTACAATGATAATTGGTCAGTTGATTTGATCTTATAAAGACTGAATAATAATATTGATCTTTAGCAAAGTGAAGGTACTTGAGGGGTTGTGAGCAGGGAATTATGCTCTTCTAGTTGTTTTTTCAGCATCTCCACTTGGTCTTGAATCTTCCGCACCTGCAGTATGGTCGCACCTTCATTCAGTCGTGACTCTAGCAAATCATTCAATGTATGAGTGTATTTTCTTCTAGATTGGTAAAATAATCATGATTCTATAGGCAAAACTATAGCAAACTACTATTAACTGCCTCCAAATCAGCAAAAATTTACCGGTAGGTCACCATAGATGAATGAGACAAAGGTATGCTCACTGCCTAAATGGAAAGGTACAAATTAGAGATAAAATACACTGAACGATGTAGAACAACATTACCCTATCTAAAGGTAGAGAGACCTCCGAAGGGGGCGAGGAACCATGACCAACCATCTATATTCTCAGAATGTATAACTTGAATGGGAGGAGAACACTAATGAATACAAAGAAGGGAAGGAAATGAAAGGGCTTTATAGCCTATTAAGGGAGTGCAAGTAGTATTAATGATAGAAATGAAGAGTCACACAAAATTGATGATAAGCAGGACAAGTTCAAAAGATACAATAATAGTCAAAAGGAAGATCTTCAGGTCGGCTGGCATAGGACTGACAAAAGATTTGAACAGTAATAATAGAATCATGAGTAAAGAACCACTTGTTGGTTGCTACTCGGAAAACCTAGAGGTTTCACTGTACAAAAATTTTGTACAAAGGTTTGAACCTTTTCCTAGCTACCATGTGTTCTTTTAAATTAAATTTTGGATCGCCTACGGAACTTAACACGTTTGATCCAAAACTTAATCTATTTGTTCTTTTAGGTTTAGACTTGGATCTCCTGCGGAACTTAACATGTTCGATCCAAATCACCTTAAGTTATTAATTCCATTAAATATTAATTTCCATAATTGGTTCCCAGTACTGACGTGGCGAGGCACATGACCTTCTTGGATATGGGAGCAACCACCACCGACTAGACAAAACCTTTTATGGAAAGCTAATATTTAATTTCCTAAAATAACTTTAGGTTAACCGAAAGGAACAATCAAATCACAAGGAAAAGAAAAAATAAAAGAACACAACATCGAAAAACATATTCGAAATACTAGAATCGTAAGCCTCTTGTATTTGGTATTATTTCCAAAAATAACTAGTATGATGCGGAAAAAAAAATTACTAGTTATACCTTTTAGAAAGACCTCTTGATCTTCTACCGTATTCCTCTTCTAACCTCGGACGTTGTGTGGGCAACGATCTTCCAAGATGAGAAACCACCAAACACCTTCTTCTCCTCCTAGTTTCTCTCCTTCTTCTTCTTCTTCTCCAAGTAGTATCCGGCCACCACAAGAGCTCCAAGCCAAGAGAAAGGTTCGGCCACCACAAAGAAGAAGAGGGGAAGAGAGGTTATATCTTCCACATAATAAAAAATTAAAATTAAAATTCTTTTTAATTTTATTATGGCCGGCCCCTCTAGCTTGGGTTCAAGCTAGGGTCGGCCACCCATAAACCAAGTTTAGGTCGGCCCTAGCTTGATTCCCAAGCTAGCTTGGCTGGCCTCCTTTAGGAGGCTATAGAAAGTGGGTATGGGTGGGTATAGTACTCTATAAATAAGAGGCTACGATAGGGACCGAGAGGAGGAATTGGTTTTAGTCTCCCGATAAAATTAAGCATCCCGTGTTCGCCCCGAACACACAACCTAATTTTATCAATAATAATTCATTCCACTAGAGAACTATTATTGAACTACCGCACCAATCCCAAATTACATTTTTGGGCTCCTTCTTATTATGAGTGTGTTAGTCTCCCTGTGTTTAAGATGTCGAATGTCCACTAATTAAGTGAGTTACTGACTACCCATTTAATTAATATCTTAATCCAAGAATAGTACCACTCAACCTTATCATCATGTCGGACTAAGTCCACCTGCAGGGTTTAACATGACAATCTTTATGAGCTCATCTTGGGGACATTATCAACCTAAATTACTAGGACACAGTTTCCTTTTATAATCAACAACACACACTATAAGTGATATCATTTCCTAACTTATCGGGCTTATTGATTCATCAAACTAAATCTCACCCTTTGATAAATTAAAGAAATAAATATCAAATATATGTGCTTGTTATTATATTAGGATTAAGAGTACACACTTCCATAATAACTGAGGTCTTTGTTTCTTTATAAAGTTAGTATAAAAGAAACGACCTCAAATGGTCCTACTCAATACACTCTAAGTGTACTAGTGTAATTATAGTTAAGATAAACTAATACCTAATTACACTACGACCTTCCAATGGCTTGTTCCTTTCCATTTTGATCGTGAGCTACTGTTTATAATTTATAAGGTACTGATAACATCATCTTCTGTATGTGACACCACATACTATATTATCTACAATATAAATTAATTGAACAACAACAAACAAATGTAGATAATTTGACCAAATGTGATTCTTTATTCAAAATAAATGTTTACAAAAGATTAGGCTTTCAGTATACACTCTAACAATCTCCCACTTATACTAATGACTAAGCTGCCATATCTTCTGCCATACATCTGATTCTCATTCCCTCCACATGCCGATCAAAAGCTTTCGCCGGAAGGGCCTTAGTGAAAGGATCTGCCAGGTTATCCGCTGATGCAATCTTGGCGATGACAACTTCTCCTCACTTCATGATATCTCGTATCAGGTGGTACTTGCGCTCTATATGTTTACTTGCCTTATGAGCTCGTGGTTCCTTCGAGTTTGCAACTGCACCGCTATTATCACAATAAATTGTGATAATTTTTGGCAAACCAGGAATCATATCTAAGTCCATTAGAAAGTTCCTGAGCCATACTACTTCTTTAGCTGCCTCAGAGGCTGCTACATACTCAGCTTCCATGGTTAAGTCCGAAACGCATTTCTACTTAACACTCCTCCATGAAATGACTCCACCTCCTAAAGTAAACACATAGCCTGATGTAGACTTACTGTTGTCCCTATCTGATTGGAAATCTGAATCCGTGTAACCCACAGGGAGCAAATCGTCTGCTTGGTAAACTAGAATATAATCTCTAGTCCTTCTCAGGTACTTTAATATATGCTTTACCGCAGTCCAATGTCCTTGTCCAGGGTTACTCTGATATCTGCTAACCATGCCTACGGCAAAACAGATATCAGATCTCGTACATAACATTGCATACATTAGGCTTCCTAGAGCAGGAACTGCTTTCATGTCCTCTATCTCCTTTGATGTCTTCGGAGACATCTCTTTAGATAGAGCTACTCCATGCCTAAAAGGTAAGAAACCTTTCTTAGAATCTTGCATGCTAAAACGAGCAAGGATTGTATCTATGTATGAAGCTTGGGACAGACACAACCTTCTTTTCTTGCGATCCCTTATAACTTTGATCCCAAGAATGTGTGCACAATCTCCTAAGTCCTTCATATCAAATTGTTTTGACGACCATACCCTTACGTCTGATAATACCTTGACATTGTTGCCAATTAACAAAATATCATCTACGTATAGTACAAGAAATATCACCACGTTTCCGTTACACTTCTTGTATACACAAGACTCATCCGGACACTGAATAAATCCATATGACTGGATTACTTCATTAAATCGGATGTTCCAAGACCTTGAAGTTTGCTTTAGTCCATAAATGGACCGATTGAGCTTGCACACTAGATGCTCTTTGCCTTTTTCAATAAACCCTTCTAGTTGCTTCATATGGATGTTCTCTTCAAGACTTCCATTAAGGAAAGCTGTCTTGACATCCATTTGCCAAATCTCATAATCCATATGAGCAGCAATGGATAAGAGTATCCGGATAGACTTAAGCATGGCTACCGGTGAAAAGATTTCCTCATAGTCGATTCCCTCTTTCTGAGTGTACCCTTTCGCAACAAGCCTAGCTTTGAAGGTTTCTACCTTCCCATCTGTCCCTCTTTTCCTTTTGTAGATCCACTTGCATCCAACGGCTTTTACACCATCAGGTGGTTCTACAAGCTCCCAGACCTTATTAGAGTACATAGACTCTATTTCAGAATTCATTGCCTTTTGCCAAGATGCTGCATCTATATCTTGGAGTGCTTCGTCATATGTTCGGGGATCAGGTTCATGTTTACCCGGGATCAAGTTCGAAGATTCTCCCAAAAATATGAATCTTTCAGGTTGCCTTACAACCCTCCCACTACGACGAGACACTGTCTGTGGTTGTGTGACACGTGTTGCAGTCTCTTGTGGTACTTCATCTTGTACTGTTGGTACTGAAGTAGACGTATCCTCTCTAAGTTTTTCTAAAACAACTTTGCTACTGGGCTTGTGATCCATTATATAGTCTTCTTCTAAAAATTGGGCATTGGTGCTAACAATGACCTTCTGGTCTTTAGGACTATAAAATAAACCACCTTTCGTTCCTTTGGGATACCCCACAAACACGCGAACTTCTGTACGAGATTCTAACTTATCAGCATCTGGTTTCAACACATGTGCTGGACTACCCCAAATCCTAATATGTCTTAGACTGGGTTTTCGCCCATTCCACAATTCTGTGGGAGTAGAAGAACTGATTTAGAAGATACTAAGTTCAGAATGTACACTGCCGTTTCCAGAGCGTATCTCCAAAACGAATTTGGTAATTCTGAATAACTCATCATTGATCTAACCATCTCCATAAGAGTCTTATTCCTTCGTTCTGCCACACCATTCTGTTGGGGTGTACCAGGTGCAGACAGTTGGGATTGAATCCCGGTCTCTGATAAGTAATTCCTAAACTCTCCTAAGAGGTATTCGCCACCACGATCAGACCGAAGTGTCTTGATACTTTTACCTAGTCGTTTCTCCACATCAGCCTTGTATTCTTTGAACTTATCAAAGTACTCGGACTTGCGGCACATTAGGTAAATGTATCCGTATCTTGAATAATCATCTATGAAAGAGACAAAATATTCAAAACCTCCTCTTGCCTGGACAGACATAGGACCACATAAATCAGAGTGAACCAATTCTAACACTTCTTTGGCTCAATACCCCTTGGCCTTAAAAAGCCTCTTGGTCATTTTACCTTCTAAGCAAGATTCACAAGTTGGAAAATTTTCCAACTCTAATGAACCCAAAAGTCCATCGGCTATAAGCCTCTGAATCCTACTTAAGTTAATATGACCAAGCCTTAGATGCCAAAGATATGCTTGGTTCATTTCTGAAGGTTCTTTTCTCTTATTAGAGTTAGAAGATGAGTTATAAATTTCCATGTTTTGCTTTGTGGGAGAAATTGGATTTAAAGTATACAAATTGCCAACTAATGCACCAGAACAGATAATCACTTTATTTCTCTTAATAACTACATCGTTACTAAAGGAAACTGAATATCCATCTAAAAACAGTTTAGAAACTGAAATTAAATTCTTTCTAAAACTGGGTACATAAAGACAATTTCTTAAAACCAAATTTCTATTTCTACTAAAAGATAAGTAGACGTCTCCCACTGCAACAGCCGCCACCTTAGTAGCATTGCCCATGTAGACGGTAATCTCTCCTTCAGTTAGTCGTCGGGTTTCCTGGAACCCCTGCAAGGAATTGCAGACATGATCAGTGGCTCCCGTATCTACACACCAGGTGCTGGTAGATAACACCGCTAAACATGTTTCAACAACTAGAGCATGAGATATACCTTTGTTGTTCTGATTCCTACGAGGACAGTCTGCCTTCCAATGCCCTGACTGCTTGCAGATGAAGCACTTGCCCTTCGGCTTCTTCATTCCAGCTTTAGGTCCTGTACTCTGAGATTTATTCACTTTCTTTGCTGAACCAACTTGTTTCTTCTTCTTCTTTCCTTTCGGTTTAGAAGTAGAACCATTTTCAGCATAGTGAATATGAGAATTGTGACGAAACAAACCTTCTGCTGCCTGAAGTTCTGTCAGTAGTTCCGCCAATGAATATACCCTTTTGTTCATATTGTAATTCAGGCGGAATTGCTCAAAACTTCTAGGTAGTGTTTGGAGGATCATATCGATCTGGGTTTCTCCATCGATTTCTCCTCCAAGGATCTGTATTTCATTCAGATAAGCCATCATCTTTTGGATATGATCCCTTACAGGAGTACCCTCTTGCATGGTGGCTGTCATTATTTTTCTCATGGCTTCTTGCCTAGAAGTCCGATCCTGATGACCAAAGAGTTCCTTGAGATTGTTCATAATATCATAGGCTGTTGGTAAATCTTGATGCTGATGTTGCAATACATTTGACATTGAAGCCAAAATGTAACACCGCGTCATCTCATCTGCTTTTACCTATTTCCTATGATATTCAATCTCCTCTTGGGTAGATTCACCAGTGAGTGCATCAGGACAAGGCTCAGTCAGTACAAACTTATAGCTTTCAGCAGTAAGAACAATGTCTAGGTTCCTTTTCCAATCTATGTAGTTAGGACCAGAAAGTCTATTCTGTTGTAGTATGATGGACAGTAGGTTGAAAGTCATCCTAAGAATCACAAATAACTTTTGGTCAGAATTCTAAATTTAGAATAATATTGATTCCTCAAACAATACTATTTTAAATTAACTAACACCTCAAACCACCGTGAATTTTGTATGTCACGATAGTGTGGACGTATACAAATTCAACATTTGTAAAAGGAGGGTTTTAACCCATTAATTTTATTATCTTGTCAACCTAATTTTTTGACAAATAAAATTAATAGTTGGTATCCTTTGGTCACACGAATAATAGCAGTGACTCCGATGGGGAGGATACTATTAAACGTGCCTAAGTGTATACCATTACTTGACACTAAGTCCATTAATAAGATTGTGCCCCTTCCGATGGGGAAGATCACACGCTCTTAATTAACTTCCTATAGTCATCCAAAATGGAAGTTTGTTCTAGTGATCCACAAACAAGCTCATCCGATATGGAGGAAGGCACTCAGAGCCAACGCGCAAGCTTGTTTGCATCACTTACAAACCAGTAATGGAGACCGTGGAATTTATTTAAAATTCCTCTCCCACTTAGTTATTTATAAATGAGGAATTTTAACTATGCTAGCCTACTGGACATGTATACTAACATGCACACACAGCACAATATAAAAGCAATAAATGAAAAACTACTTTTTCAACTATTATGGCTTTTATCTATTGTTGTCCTCCGTGTGTTGTCATCCCAAGTTGCTGCCATATTTGGCCACCGCCACCGGGTCTAGCTGTCGCATCCATCTTGCTCCTTGTTCCGCTGCGCCTCTGGTCCTCAAAAGGTTCCACGCCTTTCAAGATTCGATCCACGACATAAATAGAATTTTACATTTTTCGATCATATATTCCTCGAAGGAATGTACATGTAAACTAGATCGAACATAAAATAAAATTTTACATTCATCGATCCTATATTCCATAAAAGGAATGTACATGTAACTAGATCAAAAATAAAATCCTAATAAAAACTAAATACAGCTCCTGCTGTATTTTATAATACAATCATGCACACACATATAAATGCCCTTGACATGTCCAAGGGTCCAATCACACACATAATAACTAAAAGTCATAATAGTTGGATCCTGCATCCACAAAGTTAGCACATCCTACTATTATCCTGCCTAAATTATGTATGACATGTGCATAATTAAACTAATACCAAATACACAGAGGCAAAATCCTAGCTCTGATACCACTTGTTGGTTGCTACTCGGAAAACCTAGAGGTTCCACTGTACAAAAATTTTGTACAAAGGTCTGAACCATTTCCTAGCTACCATGTGTTCTTTTAAATTAAATTTTGGATCGCCTGCGGAACTTAACACGTTTGATCCAAAACTTAATCTATTTGTTCTTTTAGGTTTAGACTTGGATCTCCTGCGGAACTTAACACGTTCGATCCAAATCACCTTAAGTTATTAATTCCATTAAATATTAATTTCCATAATTGGTTCCCAGTACTGACGTGGCGAGGCACATGACCTTCTTGGATATGGGAGCAACCACCACCGACTAGACAAAACCTTTTATGGAAAGCTAATATTTAATTTCCTAAAATAACTTTAGGTTAACCGAAAGGAACAATCAAATCACAAGGAAAAGAAAAAACAAAAGAACACAACATCGAAAAACATATTCGAAATACTAGAATCGTAAGCCTCTTGTATTTGGTATTATTTCCAAAAATAACTAGTATGATGCGGAAAGAAAAATTACTAGTTATACCTTTTAGAAAGACCTCTTGATCTTCTACCGTATTCCTCTTCTAACCTCGGACGTTGTGTGGGCAACGATCTTCCAAGATGAGAAACCACCAAACACCTTCTTCTCCTCCTAGTTTCTCTCCTTCTTCTTCTTCTTCTCCAAGTAGTATCCGGCCACCACAAGAGCTCCAAGCCAAGAGAAAGGTTCGGCCACCACAAAGAAGAAGAGGGGAAGAGAGGTTGGCCGGCCACACCAAGGAATAAGAGAGGGAGAAAAATAATAGAGGTTGTACCCATTGAAGACACCCCCACCCCTTCTTTTATATTCCTTGTCTTTGGCAAATTAGGAAATTTAATTACAATAAAATTTCCTTAATTTTCCTTGACATGAATTAATTGAGAAAAATAAAATAAAATTTCCCAATTAAACTTATAATGGCCGGCCACATCATAGAGAGAAAAAATTAGACAAGTTTCAATCAACAAATTAAAACTTCCTAATTTGTTTCCGGAAATTTTAAAAATAAAATTTCTCTTTAAAAATCCCTTCATGGTTTATAAAAAGAAATTTCTATAATTTTAATTTTCAACATGTGAATAATTTTTAAAGAGAAAATAAAATATCTTTCCAATCTACAAATAAGGAAAGAGATTTAATCTCTTTCTTTAATCTTTTGTAGATCCTTTTAAGAGAGATATTTTTATTTTAATTCTCTTTAATAAATTATATCTTCCACATAATAAAAAATTAAAATTAAAATTCTTTTTAATTTTATTATGGCCGGCCCCTCTAGCTTGGGTTCAAGCTTAGGCCGGCCCTAGCTTGATTCCCAAGCTAGCTTGGCCGGCCCCCTTTAGGTGGGTATAGAAAGTAGGTATAGGTGGGTATAGTACTCTATAAATAAGAGGCTACGATAGGGACCGAGAGGAGGAATTGGTTTTGGTCTCCCGATAAAATTAAGTATCCCATGTTCGCCCCGAACACACAACTTAATTTTATCAATAATAATTCATTCCACTAGAGAACTATTATTGAACTACCGCACCAATCCCAAATTACATTTTTGGGCTCCTTCTTATTATGAGTGTGTTAGTCTCCCTGTGTTTAAGATGTCGAATGTCCACTAATTAAGTGAGTTACTGACAACCCATTTAATTAATATCTTAATCCAAGAATAGTACCACTCAACCTTATCATCATGTCAGACTAAGTCCACCTGTAGGGTTTAACATGACAATCTTTATGAGCTCATCTTGGGGACATTATCAACCTAAATTACTAGGACACAGTTTCCTTTTATAATCAACAACACGCACTATAAGTGATATCATTTCCCAACTTATCGGGCTTATTGATTCATCGAACTAAATCTCACCCTTTGATAAATTAAAGAAATAAATATCAAATATATGTGCTTGTTATTATATTAGGATTAAGAGTACACACTTCCATAATAACTGAGGTCTTTGTTTCTTTATAAAGTCAGTATAAAAGAAACGACCTCAAATGGTCCTACTCAATAAACTCAAAGTGTACTAGTGTAATTATATAGTTAAGATAAACTAATACCTAATTACACTACGACCTTCCAATGGCTTATTCCTTTCCATTTTGGTCGTGAGCTACTGTTTATAATTTATAAGGTACTGATAACATCATCTTCTGTATGTGACACCACATACTATGTTATCTACAATATAAATTAATTGAACAACTACAAACAACTGTAGATAATTTGACCAAATGTGATTTTTTATTCAAAATAAATGTTTACAAAAGCTTAGGCTTTCAGTATACACTCTAACACCACTTTGATTAGGATAATACCTACATGCTGAATCAAATCATTCATTTGATTATCATATCATGTCTGCTTTAACTTATACTTATTTTCACTTATATTTGTTGTCGATAGATCATCATCATTTATAGCTTCCGAGCATCATTATAACGGCCTAAGTGCCAGGTAGCTAGTGCTTCTGAGAAACCAATAACAACCAATGTGCCAAATATATTCTCACTGCCTCTAGGCATCAAGGTTATTATTTTCGAGCATCATTATAACAGTTTATGTGCTAGGTAAATAGTATTTCTAAGCCACTAATAATGGCCAATGCATCAAATATATTCTCACTACCTCTAGGCATTAAGGTTACTGCTTCCGAACATCATTATAACGGCCTAAGTGTTAGATAACTAGTGCTTCTGAGCCACTAATAATGGCCAATGTGCTAAATATATTCTCCCTACCTCTAGGCATTAATTTTACCATTTTTAAATAGTATTGTGTGCACATTTCGTAAGTTGCATCTTGGTTATATTCTTATCTTATAGATCCTTTTTAGTTATGCATCTTTACATCCTTATACATTTAAATAATATTTATCCTATAAAACTCTTGCAAAACTTATCAGCCTATTCATATTCATCTTTAATTTATAAAAAGTACAACTTTACTGGCTGGGTTTAGTTAGATAATACAGGGATTTCTAAGACTATGGAAGGATTCAGATTACATAGTATAAGCAAAGATGTCTTCTATAAGATACCTTTCAGATAAGGTAAATGGATTAATATTGGCTGTAGTATGACAAAAGATTATGTTAATCATAGAAATGATATTCTTCATAAACTCAACCAAACTTCCTTCGCATTTTCTTTTCAGTCTGACTTGAAGGAGGGAATCTGATGGTAACCAGATTTCTTCTTTCTTTTCTTAAACACTCAATCAGAGTTCATTCAACTTTACTCTTCAGTCTCACTTGAAGGAGGGGCATCTGATGGTAATCAAATTTATCCAAAAAGGTGTAGGAAATTTTCCCGAGCAATATAATTGAATTTCCTTCTTAGAGGATGCATGAAGGACTTTCGAGTATAATATCATCAGGAGTTCGTTGAGCATTATTATGAAGTACCATCGGGAAATATCATTTGGAGTGTGTCGAGCATTATTATGAAGGACTGCCGAGCAATATCATTTAGAGTTCGCCGAACAATATTGTGAAGGACTGTCGGGCAATATCATTGGAGTCCGTCGAGCTTTATTATGAAGGATTGCCAGGCAATCTCACTTAGAATCAGCAGAGGAACTTCACAAGAGATACATCAAGAAATAACTCTGTGTTTCATAGAGCAACTTCATAAGAGATGCACCGAGCAATAACTATGTGTTTCATAAAGAAACTTCATAAGAGATGTGCCAAGAAATAACTCTGTGTTTCATAAAGCAACTTCGTAAGAGATGCACTGAGCAATAACTCTACATTTCATAGAGCAACTCCATAAGAGAGTCATCGAGCAATAGTTCTGCGTTTCATAGAGCAACTTCATAAAAGATGTGCCGAGCAATAATTCTTTGTTCCATAAATTAACCTTACAAAGGTTCACCAAGGAATAACTTTGTGCTCCACTGAGTAACCTTACGAAGGATCGCCAATCATTATTATTGGATTGGTTAGGCTGAAGAACCCTCGGGGCAATAACATAGAAGTTCATGAAGCAATATAGTTAAGCAAGTACTTCATCACTAGGCTCAACTTTTAACACATGGCAATAGTCGAAAAGAGGGAGGTCAGAGATAGTTCCCTTGATTCCTTATTTAAAGTATGTGGTAACTAATGAATGGTGGACGAACATTGGTTATCAGAGATGATTTCCTCAAAACCCCCTTCATCTTACTTGGTTGTCATGGATTGGGCACGCCATAACAAACCATCGGAACTGCATCTTCATCGACTTAGGCGGGAATAAGTGGAAAAGCATGAAGAAGAGGGGACGTGGAGATTCCTTTTCTAACATCTATATAAATACATCAGATAGTAACTCCTAGGTATGAGGGTTTTCTTCTTCTAACTTGTGCAGGAAACTCCTTTTTCTTCAAGTTCTTTTTCTTTTACTATTTTCCTTCATCCTATTTTTTGATCGATCACTGACTTGAGCGTCAGAGGAGCCATACCGAAGGAGTTGGCCCGACTCTAACCTGTGTTATCGTTTTATATCTGATCATCCCCATGACAAAGGAAGATTTATGGAGAAGGATGAGCCCAAGTAGATAGAAAAAGGAGCCATTATGTATGCCTCTAATATGGTGTGATGCATGAATATGAACAAATTAAATATGTTTAGAATGAATAGTCATGATTGTTATATGTTCATGCAAAGACTTATTCCAATAACTTTCCATGATCTACTTCCTAATAATGTTTGACAAACACTTATAGAATTGAGTCCATTTTTCAGAGATTTGACATCGAGGGTCATTATATCTGCTGATATGCTTATGCTAAAAATAAACATTTCTCTTATACTATGTAAAGTTGAGCGTATATTCGCACCTATTTTTTTTGTTTCAATGTAACATCTACCAATTCATTTATCTTACGAGGTATGACTAGTTGGTCCTATGCAATACAGATGGATATATCCATTTGAAAATTTTTTAAGGAGATTAAAGAATAATGTTTTAATACTTATTTAGTTGAGAAAACATCTTATTTTTGTTCATATTATTTTATTGATTATATGAAAATTAGACATTGCAAGTATCCTCAAAATTTTAATGATACTCAACTGATAGATCCAGCGATATTTCTATTTTCAAGTTTTCTGATAAGCCAATGGATACATATATTTGTAGTGTTGGGTTCGTCGGGCCGCGAAAACCGCTTTTTCGCGTCGCGGAAACCCCGAGTCACCCAAAGCCATGGATCTCGTGCAAAGATTCGTAAACAAAACTTTTTGAAAAACTTTTTTTGTGTACGAGTTTGTAAAAACTTTAGATCTACACTAAAGTTAAGATCATTACCCTTGTAGCGAAGCCCTTCGCGTTCCCGCTCGTCCAAGGTGCCGGATCTCTAGACTGTCAAGTGTACGGTCCTCTAGAAGTATCCACACGAACAATCCTTGATGGAGAAGACCAAACAAAGGTGTGCTAGAACCTTGTCTTGTTCGGCCAAGAGAGGAGGAGAGGGAGAAGAGAGAGCTCTAGAGGAAGAAGATGACTTAATCACACTTGAATGAAAAATGAATATTTTCATTCCCCACTAGAGTGGCCGGCCACATCTTGGAGGTGTAACTCTCCACATTAATTCCAATTAATGTGGAGACCATTAAGAGTTGTAACCCCCATGAGGTGGCACTCTAGGATGATGTGGATCAACACTATTGGTCCACATCTTGCCACCTCACTAAATGACATGGCAACAAGTGTAACCTCCTCATTTAATGTGGGCCGGCCACATTAAATGCTATGGAGGCTTGTAACCTCCATGAGGTGGCACACATTGATGATGTGGAGCAATCCTATTGGTCCACATCTTGCAACTCACTAGTGATGTGGCAAAAAGTCAAGTCAAACATGACTTTTTCTCTTCCTCTCAAATCAAGTCAAACTTGATCAAATCTCTCTCATGGTTGATCTAATCCAACCATATGATTCAAGCCAACTTAATATAATGAATCTAATTTATTAAATTAAGTTGATTTAATGAGTCATAATCTAAATTAGACTCATTAAATACATGAATCAACTTGAGTCCAACTCAATTAGCCCAATTTGGATTACTCTTAATCCAATATGATTCATCAAATGAATCTAATCCTCTTGGTTCATCATATGAACCAAATCTCCATCTAATTGTCCTTAGTGTGTGACCCTATAGGTTCTTGTAACGTTGGCAATGCCCTAAACCCATTTAGGAGCATAAGTAATGAGCGGTATCTAGCAACACATCATTACTACCCAAGTTACAAGAATGTCGAGATCCGACATCACCTTGTGACTACCAATTGTGACTCCTCACAAAATATATGACATTGTCCTTCTATCCTAGACATCTAGATTGATCAATGTGAGGCATAGACCGTGTCATCCTCTAATCAATCTAAATCTTGAACTCCAAGTAGACTCACTCGATCAAATGAGCTCAACATCTAATGTTGACTCATTTGGGCATGACCATGCACTTAGTGGTCTCACTCTATCAAGAATAGTGATGTCGCTCCCGTCATATGGGAGGGATAGATCCCATCTACATCACTCACATCCCTCTACATAATTTTTTATATACCCAGTAATCGCCTTTATAGTCCACCCAGTTACGGGTGACGTTTGACGAAACCAAAGTACATAACTCCTTATGTAGGGATCCATGGTGACTTCAGGTCCAAGGACTAATAGTCATACTAATAGCCACATGAGAAAGTATATGACACTCATATAACGATCCATGATACTTTCTCATGGCGGGTCATTCAGTATACATTCTCCAATGTATACCCATGTGTCAGCTTGATATCTCTATATCCATGACTTGTGAGATCAAGTCATCGAACTGACCTACATGCTAGTCTTATTGCATTAACATTGTCCCTGAATGTTAATACTCGACTAGGAATGATTTAGAGTAGTGTTCCCTATATCATCTCACTATTGATTCAACCAATCGATTGATATAGGTAATAACCTTCTACTCAAGGACGCTATTATACTTAGTCTATTTGGCACTAATATAAATAAGTATAATAACCAAACAAATGCCTTTATTAATATACAAGAATATGATATACATGAGTCCATACAATCATCAAATGATTGGCTCTAGGGCTCTAACTAACAATCTCCCACTAGCACTAGTGTCAATCAGTATAGGCCCTAAGGCCTAAAGACCTAGTGTGACCATCATGCTTCCTCGTGCAAAGCCTTGGTCAAGGGATCTGCGATGTTAGCTTCAGTGGTACTGCAAATCTTCACATCTCCTCTATTGATAATCTCTCGAATGATGGAGGCGCCGTAGTATGTGCTTGGTCCACTGGAGTGAGCGAGTCCTTCCTTGTGCTATAGCTCCATTGTTGTCACAATAGAGCTCAATGGGTTAGCGATGCTAGAACCACCCCAAGTTCGATGATGAACTTGTGGATCCAAACTCCCTTTGCGCTTTGATGCGACAATATACTCGGCCTCTGTTGTAGAATCAGCTACTTCTGCTTGAACTCTTCCAGCTCACGGCACCACCATTTAAGCAAAACACGAACCACGACTGCGATCGGTAATCATCCCGATCGGTCTGCATCACTGTAAACCTTTACGGTTAGCTCATCATTGCCTCCATATATCAAGAAATATTCTTTAGTCCTTCGTAAGTACTTAAGAATATTCTTGACCGCTATCGATGACTTTCACCGGTATTATCTCGTCATGCTCAAAGCATACGAGACATCGGTCAGTACATAGCATGGCGTACATGATCGATCCTATGGCTGAGGCATAAGGGATCTGATCCATGCGATCTCTCTCTCTCTAGAAGAGGGACCTTGAGTCTTGAAGACTCACATGTGCCATCGGCGAAATCCCTTCTTGGAATTCTGCATGCAAACCGAAGGATTACCTTGTCAATGTATGTACTCGACTTGGGCCAAGCAATCTCTTAGATCTATCTCTATAGATCTGAATCCCTAGAATGCGGATGCCTCACCTAAGTCCTTCATTGAGAAGCAACTCCTAGACAGTCGTGACAGACTGAAGCATAGGGATGTCCTTCCCAATGAGTAGTATGTCATCCACATACAATATGAGGAAGACAACTATATCCCCTACAACCTTCTTGTAGACACAAGGCTCATCTTCGTTCTTGATGAAACCAAACTGTTTGATATCATCATTGAATCGAAGATTCCAGCTCCGAGAAGCTTGCTTTAGTCCATAAATGGACCTATGCAGCTTGCATACTCTGCTAGTATGCTGTGGATCTACAAAACCCTCAGGTTGTGTCATGTACACATCCTCGAGTAGGTTTCCATTCAGAAACGCGGTTTTGACATCCATCTGCCATATCTCATAGTCATGGTAGGCTGCAATAGCAAACATGATCCGAATAGACTTAAACATCGCTACTGGAGAAAAGGTTTCATCATAGTCAATACCATGAATTTGCTTGAAACCTTTAGCTACCAAGCGACCCTTATAGATAAGTCCATCCATGTCAGTCTTTCTCTTAAAGACCCACTTACACCCAATGGGTTTTACCCCTTCAGGTGGATCAACCAAAGTCCATACTTGGTTGGTGTACATGGAATCCATTTAGGATCTCATGCTTCTAGCCATTTCTCGGAATCTGGTCTCATCACAGCTTCCTGATAGGTGGTAGGCTCATCCTCTATGAGCACAATGTCATCATGGTCAGACAAGAGAAATGAGTATCTCTCAGGCTGACGACGTACCCTATCAGACTGCGAAGAGGTATGTCTACTTGGCGGTTGTTGTTCCTCAACTCTTTGTGGAACAACATCATCCACAACACTTTGTGGTTCAGGTTCAACTTCCATCGAGGCATCAGTGCTATTGTTCGCATCTTGAACTTCTTCAAGATCCGCGCTCCCACTAGTCTTTCAAGAAACAAAGTCCCTTTCTAGAAAGACCCGTCTTTGCCACAACTACCTTGTCCTAATAGAAGTAATATCCCTTAGTTTCCTTGGGATATCCGATGAAATAGTACTTGTCGGATTTGGGTCCTAATTTGTTTGAGACTTGACGTCATACGTAAGCCTCACAAACTCAAATCCTCATGAAAGACACCTGGGCATCTCTCCCAGTCCATATCCTATATGGTGTCTTTATCACGGCCTTTGATGGAACTCAGTTGAGTATGAAAGCTGCCGTGTCTAGAGCATATCCCCATAGATATGTCGGAAGATCTGTGTGACTCATCATAGATCGTACCATATCTAATAAGGTACGATTCCTCCTTTCGGACACACCATTCCACTGTGGTGTTCCAGGAGGAGTGAGTTGGGATAGAATCCCACACTCAGCTAGATAGTCACGGAACTCATGGCTAAGGTATTCTCCACCTCGATCGGATCGAAGTATCTTAATACTCTTGCCAAGCTGGTTCTGTACTTCATTCTTGAATTCTTTGAACTTTTCAAAGGATTCAGACTTATGTGTCATTAAGTACACATAACTGTATCTACTGAAGTCATCAGTAAATGTGATGAAGTACCTATAACCACCTCTAGCAGCGACATTGAAAGGGCCACATACATCACTATGTATGAGTCCTAACAAATCAGTCGCTCTCTCGTTGTGCCCACTAAAGGGAGTCTTGGTCATCTTACCTCGTAGGCATGACTCGCATATCTCATATGATTCAAAATCAAATGAGTCCAGCAAACCATCCTTATGGAGCTGGGATAAGCGCTTGTCATTTATATGACCTAAGCGATAGTGCCAGAGATAGGTGTGGTTCATATCGTTCGATTTGAACCTCTTGGTATTTATGTTATAGATAGGGCTCTCAAGGTCTAGAATATAGAGTCCGTTTATTAGAGGTGCACTACAATAGAACATATCGTTTAAATAGACAGAACAACATTTGTTCTTTATTATAAACGAAAATCCTTTCTTGTCCAAACAAGAAACTGAAATTATGTTCTTAGTCAAGGCAGGCACATAACAACAATCATCTAATTCTAGTACAAGCCCAGAGGGAAGAGATAGATGATAAGTTCCTACAGCAATAGCAGCAACTCGTGCTCCATTGCCTACTCGTAGGTCTATCTCACCCTTAGTCAATGCCCTGCTATTTCTCAGCGCTTGTACATTAGTACAAATGTGCGAAGCACATCCGGTATCTAATACCCATGATGAAGAAATAGAGAGGTTGACTTCTATAACATTTATACCTGAGGTAGAAATCTTATTTCTCTTCTTGTTAAGATCTTCTAGGTGTCCTGTGAAGTTCCTCTTCCAGTGCCCTGCTTGTCCTTGATATAGTTGACGAAGATGTGCAACCATATCGTAAGCACCCATCAACTCATGTTGCTTCTGAAGCTCAGAGTTCATGGTTGCAAGCATTAGACAGGACACATCTAATGCGTCATCTTGATGCTTCTTATAAGCATCCCGGTCAGCTCGCGTGACAGTGGCAGGAGGAGCCTCCGGAATGGGCTTCTCCAGAACGTACAGTTTACGTTCCTGAGTGAGAACTATTCTCAGGTTCCTGTACTAGTCCAGGAAATTTGCTCCGTTGAGCTTGTCCTTCTTAAGGACAAATCGCAGAGAGAAAGTGTTCGTATTCGACGTCATGGATATTCTACAATAGAAATAAATGCAGAAATAAATATCATATTCTTTTAAAATCATTTAATTAGGCCTTTAATTAAATGATGCTCCCACTGAATTCTATAATTCTTATGGGACAAGATCCACATCATACTAACCCTTGAGTTAGCTTTGGCTAATACGCCCAAGGCTTAGTATGATCGGTAGGTAACGATTACCAATTACATCTCTATGCAACTCTTGGTTATAGAATCAATATCCGCATTTATATTAAAACTCGAGTTAGCTTTGGCTAATACGCTCGAGAGTTAATATAAACGTGATTTTGTCCTACTTTTCCAACCGTTGGAATAATGCCTATAGTTGACTCGATCCAACCGAGTAACTAGGAATACTCAATCTAATTGAGTTTGTATTCACCCATGCGTTGATAGGTGGGACCAAGATTGTCCCTCCGTACCCTACCAAGATAATATGTATTGCTCTGCTTTGGCAGATTCAACAATACATGTGATCGAGGTAGTGATAGGTATCACGGCACGGTTAGGCATTTAGAGTTGAGTCGATTGAGATCTAATCTAATCGAAAAAGGATGCATCTTGTGCACGACTTAGATCTAATCTAATCGCAAGGGTGCATCATGTGCACGACTTAGATCTAATCTAATCGTAAGGCACTAATTAATTAACTACTTATTAAATATGCATCACATACACAAGAAATTAATTAATTTATTTGTGATTTAGTCATGGCCCTACTACGATCTTCTCAAGCCAATGAGAAGATCGACTGGTCAACCTAGGGTCAACAGCTTCTCCAAGCTCCTCCCTTTGACCACCTTGTGTTGCTCGTGCCTGCCTCGGAACTCCGTCTCGTGTGGACCCTCCACCGCTCCAATTTGTACATTACAATTTGAAACTCGAGTTACATTCGAGTCTAAATCTAATTTACAACCAGAATATATGAGAAAGGCACGACGCGCAGGTCGCGAATATAATACAACATTCGCAAACACATAACGGCACGCAGGCCGTATTATAAATTACAACACAACCAATCATATTGGGTTTTTGGGCCATGACTATCACAAAATTAATATATAATTCAAAATTATATATTTTCATAATTTTTCTATAATTTTAAAATTAATTTTTACAATTTTACGAGTAAAATTTCCCGGCGGTCCCGTTTAGCGGTTTCCGGCGCAATCGCGGAACGGATCCCCTTGCGGGGCCAGGGGCAGCGCCCC
The DNA here is from genome assembly GCF_018446385.1 of Zingiber officinale. NCBI lineage: Eukaryota > Viridiplantae > Streptophyta > Magnoliopsida > Zingiberales > Zingiberaceae > Zingiber > Zingiber officinale. The sequence continues at coordinate 72,702,293 of NC_055996.1, read as the reverse complement.
TACCCGCGATCTAACCATCGCGAGGGTTCCTTTGCGATCCAACAGCGCCTAAACCCGCTGTCCCAAAACGATTTGGGCCGAGACATTGCCGTTTCGGAAAAAATCTTCCCGGCGGGTTCGTTTTTAGCGATTTCGGGTGCAATCGCGGAGCAAATCCCCTTGCGGGGTTAGGAGTAGTACCCCTACCCACGATCTAACCATCGTGAGTTGCTCCTTTGCGATCTAATGGCACCCAACCCCGCTGTCCCAAACAGATTTGGGGCAAAACGAAGCCGTTTAAAAGAAAACTTTCCAGTAGCCGAATCCTACAAGTGCCGAGACACTTGTGCTTCGCTTCTACGGAAAAATTACTCATAAAAACTCTAAAAACTCAATTTTTACAGAAAATCACAAAAGGTATATTTTTCATAAAAATACAAACGAACTCGTACAAGTCTTTGCACGTGGCTCTGATACCTTTCGGGCCGCGAAAACCGCTTTTTCGCGTCGCGGAAACCCCGAGTCACCCAAAGCCATGGATCTCGTGCAAAGATTCGTAAACAAAACTTTTCGAAAAACCTTTTTCTTGTACGAGTTTGTAAAAACTTTAGATCTACACTAAAGTTAAGATCATTACCCTTGTAGCGAAGCCCTTCGCGTTCCCGCTCGTCCAAGGTGCCGGATCTCTAGACCGTCAAGTGTACGGTCCTCTAGAAGAATCCACACGAACAATTCTTGATGGAGAAGACCAAACAAAGGTGTGCTAGCACCTTGTCTTGTTCGGCCAAGAGAGGAGGAGAGGGAGAAGAGAGAGCTCTAGAGGAAGAAGATGACTTAATCACACTTGAATGAAAATGAATATTTTCATTCCCCACTAGAGTGGCCGGCCACATCTTGGAGGTGTAACTCCCCACATTAATTCCAATTAATGTGGAGACCATTAAGAGTTGTAACCCCCATGAGGTGGCACTCTAGGATGATGTGGATCAACACTATTGGTCCACATCTTGCCACCTCACTAAATGACATGGCAACAAGTGTAACCTCCTCATTTAATGTGGGCCGGCCACATTAAATGCTATGGAGACTTGTAACCTCCATGAGGTGGCACACATTGATGATGTGGAGCAATCCTATTGGTCCACATCTTGCCAACTCACTAGTGATGTGGCAAAAAGTCAAGTCAAACATGACTTTTTCTCTTCCTCTCAAATCAAGTCAAACTTGATCAAATCTCTCTCATGGTTGATCTAATCCAACCATATGATTCAAGCCAACTTAATATAATGAATCTAATTTATTAAATTAAGTTGATTTAATGAGTCATAATCTAAATTAGACTCATTAAATACATGAATCAACTTGAGTCCAACTCAATTAGCCCAATTTGGATTACTCTTAATCCAATATGATTCATCAAATGAATCTAATCCTCTTGGTTCATCATATGAACCAAATCTCCATCTAATTGTCCTTAGTGTGTGACCCTATAGGTTCTTGTAACGTTGGCAATGCCCTAAACCCATTTAGGAGCATAAGTAATGAGCGGTATCTAGCAACACATCATTACTACCCAAATTACAAGAATGTCGAGATCCGACATCACCTTGTGACTACCAATTGTGACTCCTCACAAAATATATGACATTGTCCTTCTATCCTAGACATCTAGATTGATCAATGTGAGGCATAGACCGTGTCATCCTCTAATCAATCTAAATCTTGAACTCCAAGTAGACTCACTCGATCAAATGAGCTCAACATCTAATGTTGACTCATTTGGGCATGGCCATGCACTTAGTGGTCTCACTCTATCAAGAATAGTGATGTCGCTCCCATCATATGGGAGGGATAGATCCCATCTACATCACTCACATCCCTCTGCATAATTCGTTACATACCCAGTAATCGCCTTTATAGTCCACCCAGTTACGGGTGACGTTTGACGAAACCAAAGTACATAACTCCTTATGTAGGGATCCATGGTGACTTCAGGTCCAAGGACTAATAGTCATACTAATAGCCACATGAGAAAGTATATGACACTCATATAACGATCCGTGATACTTTCTCATGGCGGGTCATTCAGTATACATTCTCCAATGTATACCCATGTGTCAGCTTGATATCTCTATATCCATGACTTGTGAGATCAAGTCATCAAACTGACCTACATGCTAGTCTTATTGCATTAACATTGTCCCTGAATGTTAATACTCGACTAGGAATGATTTAGAGTAGTGTTCCCTATATCATCTCACTATCGATGCAACCAATCGATTGATATAGGTAATAACCTTCTACTCAAGGACGCTATTATACTTAGTCTATTTGGCACTAATATAAATAAGTATAATAACCAAACAAATGCCTTTATTAATATACAAGAATATGATATACATGAGTCCATACAATCATCAAATGATTGGCTCTAGGGCTCTAACTAACATGTAGATGGTTAAATACAAAAGAATAGTATGCAACAAGAAAACACCTACTCTTGAACTATAACAAAATCAAAGCCTACATAAAGTGAGTTAACTTCTATATTGAAATATTTATCCCCTTACATTTGTTTGTTATACCATATATCTTAAAATTACCTTCCTTGACAGTTTGTATGAACAACAACTATAACTATAAAATTTATCAATAGGTGCAAGTGAGGTAGAGAGAAAGTTAGAGATGAAATTTGCACTATGATTTGAAATCTATGTAAGTTAGAGACTAAATTTTTTTCAAGTATATTATATAATCAATAATTTATATCATAACACTTTTTCAGGTGAAGGCCTGTAGATCAAATATACAAGATAAAACGATAATGAATCTTGCATTAAGACCTCTCTATTGTTGGTGTAGGTGCACCAGAATCAAATCTGAGTTTTGATGTTGTCAAAGGTTCAAGTTAAGTCATGTTGTGGTCTAACAAGTTAACTGAGTATGTATGATATTTATTCAACTAGAAAAGTCTTAGTAAATCATGGAAGCCAGGTAGGAAGCCCAAGTGAGTCAAGAGGACTCGACACTTGGTAGGAAAGCTCGATAGGTCTGGAGGATCGAAGATCGAGAGGAAGTTCTGGTGAGCAAATTCAATGCTAAGCGGCCAAGTCTAAACAGGTCTGGAGGACCAATGTTTAGCAGGTAGGTTGAGGTAAGAAACTTGAGAGGAGCGACAGTGAGGTTGTGTTCCAGAAAGGAACAAATCCTAGGTCGCTAATCTAACTGACAAAATTGGGAAAGTTTCCAAGTTGAGATCAAGATAGTTTTACTGTTAATTACTAATCATGCATCATATAATTGTGCTAACATTTGGTTTACAGGATCATATTTTGTATAACTCTGTTTTACAGGAACTGGCCTAATCAGTCGACCAAACCCAGGGATCGATCGACTAAACCAATTCAACTCAGACCAGAGATCAGACCAAAGTAAAGTTCGGTTAATACCTGATCGGTGGATTGAACTAGCAGGTCAGTCGATCGAACCGTGATAAGATGGTAGAGATTAGATCAATCCAAAGCAAACTTGGAAGCTAGGCTGATCGGTCAACCAAACTCAGGGATCGATCGATCGAACGATTACTGCATTAATGAAGACTTAATGGCGTATCTTGACGAACAGAGAAACTACACTGTTTGGTTGACCGAATAAGGTGATCGATCGACCGAACAATAAATGCTATTAATGAGACCATGATTGGATCTGGATGGAGAAGGAAAGCTGATGGTGCAGTCGACCAATAGAGGGATCAATCAACCAAAAGGATTAGTCGACCGAAAGGATCAATCGACCGAATGTCTTTTCGATTTACCGAACCATGCTTATAAAAGGGGAGCTCGAGGTTTAAGGCAGTGAGTTAAGTTTTTTGTTCATCTCTGTGCAAGGTCTCTTTTCATGCTACTACTCTACTACTCATCTTCAAGCAAGCTATTGCTCTAATAAAATGCAGACGATTTTCATCGCTTCTTATTCATTTCGGTATAATTTTATTTAGCTTGCAATACACTTAATTTCATGTAAGATAATATGTTGTTACTATCTTTTTATCTTTTATTGTACGAATTACTTTTTTTTGGAGGTTTCGGAAAGAAAAATTATAATGATTTGTCCAACGGTGTGATCAAGGATCACGGGTCTTGAAATAGGAGTCGACATAGGATAATCAAGTAACCTCTAGAGTCATTTGTATTATTTTTTAGTGTAGCTTTGATATTTTTTCTACAATTCAATACAAAAAAGAAAAGGTTTTTGATGAGCGATATCCCCCCCCCCCTCCATCACTTTCTCTTGATCCTTCATCTATAATATAAAAGTGTACTCTTGTTATTATGTTAATGACTTTAAATTTCACATGGCACAACTCAATTCACATACACTAACCTATAATTCAGGTGTTTACATTCGACCTCACGACTGATAAGAAGGGAAGAGGAGAGGGAAGGAGAGAGGAGCATATCGACAGGAGGAGTGCCAGAGATCGAACAGGAGAGGAAAGGAGGTTGCTGTTACGATTTCGCAAGTGCACGGATTCGTCGTCAGTAATAAAAATATCGATCCCACAGGGACTGGTTATAAGCACTAGCAATTGTTCACTAAGGGTTAGCTAGACTACCAATGGTTGTGAATAATCTAGGGAAGAAAGGTTGGGGAGAAGAGTCGAGAGCAGGTGAGTCAAAGTGTTCTCTTGGTTGTGAGGAGCTCTAGGAGGTCGGTTTCGTTGTGGTGGTATTGATGTGTCACGCTTTATCCTACACTCGCTGTCCTTTAACATGCAATTGCCTGAAGCTAAGCGGCTATTCTTACATACCAGAATAAAGAAGGCGCCTAAGAAGTCCTGTCACGGTTTACCCCTGTCACTAGGGCACCTCGGTAAATCTTGAGAACGCGACTCTAACTGATAAGTTGAAAATAGCAATTAAGGATTAGGTTTGGTCTCTCGCTTTCTTGAGGAGAATTTGCCTCTCTTTTCAAGGAAGTATCCTAGATATCCGTGAACAGGTTACCCCTGTCACTAGGGCCCCTCGGGTGTACAATCTAGGAATAATCCCTCTACGAGGTTAACAAGTTCTACGCAATCAAGCAACATGCAATTGAGATAAAGCATAAAAGATCATCCAATGAGTGTAAGTATAATGCGAGTTTTACATCAAACCGAATCACAACTACTCCCTAATCCTAGAACAAAGGATCTACTCCATAAGTGTCGGAGAAATACCCAAAGACATAACGTATATAAATATACAATCTTCAGACACGGAGAAAGAAGAAGAGAATATGCTTATCCTATGTCAACGAGTGGCCTTCGGGTCCAATCCTCTACTTCTGGAGTCGATGCGGTGGTGGAAGATAGCTGAACGGAGGTCCAAGACGATGTGGGATGACTCCAAGATGTTTCTCCAAGTGTTGGCCCGCTTCCCGGCGCTCCCCCCTCAAGAAAAAGGGTTAAAACCCTTATATAGACTAGGGTCTGGCTACGGCGACACGGTCGTGCCAGGATGGCACGACCATGTTCATCTCTTTCTCTGATGGCGTTGCACAGCCGTGCCAATTGGCACGGCCATGTGGTGTCTGGCCTCGGTCCCTGTCGCACGGCCGTGCAAGGATGCACGGCCGAGCACTTCCTGGTCTCGGTCTCGGGGTGGCACGGTCGTGCAGGGTTACACAGTCGTGTGTTGAATTGCCTCGGTCTCGGCTGTATGGCCGTGCACTGCTCCCCTTCTGTCTGGTCACACGGCCGCACCAAGAGTGCACAGTCGTGTTCTTTGGCTTGTTCCCGTGCATTGATAATCATCATTTTCGCTCCAAAAGTTGTCCCTATCAACATAAAATCAAACAAAGAGCAGATATCCGAACAAAAAAGTATATATATTGAATACAAGATGAACGAGGCAATCATGCAACGAATATATATGCATAAAGTACGTGAATGTGCGCTAAAACATGCGTAAATGATCATAATATTTGCGCACATCACACCCCAAGGCTTGATCATTTGCTTGTCCTCAAGCAAAACGCTACAAACTGTGTCCTGAGTTCCTGCAGTGTTTCATAATCCCTAGTGCATTCGTCTAACTCAATCAACTAGTTTCATTGATAAGCATGACCGTGGAGTAACCTAAGTATGGCCTAAGCATAAGTCCTTTGTGTTGGGTTTTTCGGGCCGTAAAAACTGTTTTTTGCGTTGCGGAAACCCCGAAACCCCCATGCCACGGATCCGTGCGAAGAAATAAAATTATGTAAAACTTTCATATACATGTTTTCTACTCCTAGATCTATATTAAATCTACAAAAGAAAAAGGTTACCCTTGATGTGAAGCCCTTCTCAATCCCGCTCGTCCAAGGTTCGTCGCCGGATCTTGAGAGTATCAAAGTAGATACTCCTCTATGTGTATCCACACGAACAACTCGATGGAGAGAACCTCTAAGGATGTGCTAGCAACCTTAGAAGATTAGTAATGGTGGAGGAGAGGGAGAGAAGAGAAGAGCTTGAGGAAGAAGAAGGAGTTACTCACCAAGCACACAAAATGCACTAACTTCCTCATCTAAAGTGGTCGGCCACTTTAAGAGAGAATGGAACCTTCATGGGATGCCAAGAGTCACAACTCTTGGTAACTCCCATAAGGTGGCATCTCACTTAAGCAACCATGATAATGTGGAGCATCATCATTGGTCCACTTCTTGCCAACTCATCAATGAGGTGGCAAATGGTCAAGTCAAACTTGACTCTTCATCTTCCTCTCAAGTCAAGTCAAACTTGACCACTTCTCTCCCATGGTTGATCAAATCTAACCATTGGTTCAAGTTAATTTTAATTTAATGAATCCCTATTCATTGAATTAAATTAATTCAATGAGTCTAAGTCCAAATTAGACTCATTTAATACATGAACCAAATTGAGTCCAACTCAATTAGCCTAATTTGGATTACTCTTAATCCAATTTGGTTCATCACATGAACCTAATCCTTTAGGTTCATCAAATGAACCTAATCTCCATCTAATTGCCCTTTGTGTGTGACCCTATAGGTTCTTATAATGTTGGCAATGCTCCTAAACCCATTTAGAAGTATAAGTAATGAGCGGTATCTAGCAACACATCATTACTACCCAAGTTATAAGAATGTTGAGATCCAACATCACCTTGTAACTACTAATTGTGACTCTTCACAATATATGACAAGTGTCCTTTTATCTTTGACATCTAGATTGATCAATGTGAGGCATAGACCGTGTCATCCTCTAATCAATTTAAATCTTGAACTCCAAGTAGACTCACTCAATCAAATGAGCTCAATATCTCATATTGACTCATTTGGGCATAGCCATGCACTTAGTGGTCTCACTCTATCAAGAATATCGATGTCTCTCCCGTCATATAGGAGGGATAGATCTCATCTACATCACTCACATCCCTTCACATAATTTGTTACATACCCAGAAATCGCCTTTATAGTCCACCCAGTTACGGGTGACGTTTGACGAAGCCAAAGTACGTAACTCCTTATGTAGGGAACCATGGTGACTTCAGGTCCAAGGACTAGTAGTCATACTAATAGCCACATGAGAAAGTATATGACACTCATATAACAATCCATGATACTTTCTCATGGCGGGTCATTCAGTATACATTCTCCAATGCATACCCATGTGTCAACTTGATATCTCCATATCCATGACTTGTGAGATCAAGTCATCAAGTTGACCTACATGCTAGTCTTGTCACATTAACATTGTCCCTGAATGTTAATACTCGACTAGGAATGATTAAGAGTAGTGCTCCCTATATCATCTCACTATCGATTCAACCAATCGATTGATATAGGTAAGAACCTTCTACTCAAGGACGCTATTATACTTAGTTATTTGACACAAATACAAGTAAGTATAATAACCAAAAACAAATACCTTTATTTATATACAAGAATATGATACAACGAGTCCATACAATCATCAAATGATTGGCTCTAGGGCTCTAACTAACAATCTCCCACTAGCACTAGTGCTAATCAGTATAGGCTCTAAGGCCCAATGACCTAGTGTGACCATCATGCTTTCTCTGTGCCAAAGCCTTGGCCAAGGGATATGCAATGTTAGCCTCAGTGGGTACTCTGCAAATCATCACATCTCCTCTATCGATGATCTCTCGAATGAGATGGAAGCGCCGTAGTATGTGTTTGGTCCGCTGGTGTGAGCGAGGTTCCTTAGCCTGCGCAATTGCTCCATTGTTGTCACAATAGAGCTCAATAGGGTCAGCGATGCTAGGAACCACCCCAAGTTCAATGATGAACTTGCGGATCCAAACTGCCTCCTTTGCTGCCTTTGATGTAGCAATATACTCAGCCTCTATTGTAGAATCAGCAACTGTGTCCTGCTTCGAACTCTTCCAGCTCACAGCACCACCATTTATGCAAAACACGAACCCTGACTACGATCGATAATCATCCTGGTCGGTCTGGAAGCTGGCATCACTGTAACCCTCTACAGCTAGCTCGTCATCGCCTCCATATATCAAGAAATATTCTTTAGTCCTTCTCAAGTACTTAAGAATATTCTTGACCGCTATCCAGTGACTTTCACCTGGATCTAACTGGTATCTGCTCGTCATGCTCAAAGCATACGAGACATTAGGACGAGTACATAGCATGGCATACATGATAGATCTTATGGCAAAGGCATAAGGGATCTGATCCATGCGGTCTCTCTCCTCTCTAGAAGAGGGACCTTGAGTCTCCGAAAGACTCACGCCATGTGATATCGGCAGAAATCCCTTCTTGGAGTTCTGCATGGCAAACCGTAGGAGTACCTTGTCAATATATGTACTCTGACTTAGGCCAAGCAATCTCTTAGATCTATCTCTATAGATGTAACGACCCACCTCCTACTAACTAGGCTGCGAGGCCGGACCATCACATTATGTTGTGCTAACTATAAGGTGCAGAAATTTGCGCTATTTAAAATCTTACTCTGCTAATGACTATTGCAGCCTGTAAGATTAGGTTCAAAGACCTTTCCCTTGACATACATACACTAGGGAAGGAACCCAAACTTTCTATTTGCTCAAAAGACTGAAATGAGACCCTTCCAGCTGAAATCAGACACTCCAATCGATCGACTGATCGATTGGAGTCATCTGATCGATCCCCTGATCGATTCAGCGTGCTACCGTGCACGGAAGAATTTATGGATCGATCGGCTGATCGATCCAGCTATGACTAATCGATCCAGTGATCGATTCAGCGTGCGACTGTGCACGGGAGAAGTTATGGATCGATCGGCTGATCGATTCAGCTATACCAATCGATCCAGTGATCGATTCAGAAGCTCTCTGTTCGCGAGGCTAATCCCTCGATCGATCCAGTGTTCGATTCCAGAGCTTACTGTTCACGGAAATCAGCTCTCAATCGATCAACCGATCGATTGAGGTCCCTCCAATCGATCGGTCGATCGATTGGAGTTTCTGATTTCGCTATAGAACTCTGATTTCAGAGCTCGATCATACACAACTCACTATAATAAACCTAAAATGCCTAGAGAACATTGTAATAGGTCTTCACTAACATTATGCATGATTTACTACTCATCAATAAGCTAACTAGTGTCCTAGGCATGGCATAAGCATGGTTTCACAATTCAGAATTCTTAAACATTCCAGAGGTGCATAAACATTAAAAGAACAAAAGGTTCTAATTCTTTAAATTTGCTAATTCCCAAGGGTCTTTATTCCAAGTTCCTGCCCACACATATCTTTGTAGCATTGACCTCCAACCTCCGCTAGTCCATCTTTCCTTTACCTTTATTTGCAGTATAAGCAAAGGAAGTATCTGTAAGCTTGGGAGCTTAGTAAGAAACCATCTACCTCACAAAACATGCATACGATGCAATTTATGCTTTTAAAACATGCTATTTGAAATATATGCTGAACATTGCTAAACATGGATTCTAAAACATGGCATAATCACATACGATACATGGCAATCATAGCTAAGCATAAATCATCATGTGGATCCATAAGAACTAAACTGAAATAAAAGCTAAGCTACACTACTGCTAACTGATGCTAAGCTGCTCTGTATTCACATAAACTATGTTGTGAAGTTTTGAAAACTATTTATCACAAATAGATGAAAATACATAATCACGCTGCTGATGGGCCCAGCGACTGTACTTGCTATGCGCGCATCCCTAACTAAACTCGGGGTTGCAAATCCCGATTCTAGTAGGGTTTACTAGGTTATCTAAACATAGGGACGACTATGGGAGCCCAACCCAAGGACAACTGAAGTCTAGTACAGTACCACCGAAAAATAAAATACTGATTTGTTGCTAATATACCTTACCTTGCTCTTACTAGGTTATCTGAACCTAGAACTAGGTTATCTAAACCTAGAGGCGACTGTGGGAGCCCACCCATTGGACCGTAGCCCCATAAAAGCTGTAGCAAGACTAAATGTGCTATAAAATGCTTCTACTGCATTTATCTAAACTATTGGAATGCCTATAGTGGCATTTTACTGAGCTAAGCATTAAAACAAACACTTGGTGTGCGCTAATTCACACCCTATATACTGAAAATTCTGCATATGACTAACTGATGCATAAAACGTACGAAAAGCTACTTATACTGCAGGTGAGGGGTTTCTTACTTCCTGCTCGAAGTTTCTTACAAATCTAAACGCTAGGTTTTCCAGTGGAGAAGATCCCTTTGTCGATCTCCTCACGTCTACGTGCCCTTCTCGCAAAGAGGAATGTTCTCGTGCTGGAGTCGTCGCCGGAAAGTGTTCTTGAAGCCTTTGGGGACGGAACCCTAGCCCTTGGGGCTTGGTGCGCCGAGAGAGGAAGAGAAGAGGCGGCGTGAGGGTAAGGAGAGGAAGAATCCCGATCCAAAATAAACCCTCACTTAATTATTTCCCTATTTATATTAAGTGGGTAATTCGGCCCAACTCCAACATAAATATAATTGATTCCCTTTTCTTTCAGCACGGCCCTGCTGGGTTCACTTGGTTACTAGAGTCACCCTATAAGGCATAGAGTTTGCTAGGTCTCGGGTTCAATTCCCGCTTAGGCTATTTTACATTTCTATTTGTTTTTGCTACTTCCGCTACTCTAAAAATTCTGTAAAAATATCCTAAAATTCCCGAAAAATACTAGGATATTTATAAAAGTCTTTGGAGAATTTTTGGGTGTTACAATCCCCCATACCTTATAAAAAGTTCATCCTCGAACTTAGAATAACTCTGGGTACTTCTGTCTCATACTGGCTTCTGTCTCCCAAGTTGCCTCTTCTGCTGTGTGATTTTGCCAAATAACTTTCACTAATGGTACTTCCTTGTTCCGCAATTTCTTAACTACTCGGTCTATTATCTGAATAAGCTGACTGTCATAGCTGAGGTCTTCGCAGACTGGTACCGACTGGGGCTCAATCACCTGGGTGGCATCTGGGATATGCTTCTTCAGCATAAAGACATGAAATACGTTATGGATAGCTGACATCTCCTGGGGTAGCTCTAGCTCATATGCTACTTTGCCAACTCTCCTTGTGATGAGGTATGGTCCCACATATCTGGGACTTAGTTTGCCCTTCTTCCCAAAACGCATTACTCCCTTCATGGGAGCTACTCTGAGGAATACTGTATCCCCAACTAAAAATTCTAAGGGTCTGCGCCGTGTATCAGCATAGCTTTTCTGGTGGCTCTGAGTTGTCTCTATCCTCTGGCGGATCTGCTGTATAGCTGCTGTGGTATCTGCTACTAGATCTGTCTGAAGTTCTAGTTCCTTCTGTTCACCACTCTCATACCAGCAAATTGGAGATCTACACCTCCGCCCATAGAGAGCCTCGTAAGGTGTCATGCTGATGGTGGCCTGATAGCTATTGTTGTATGCAAATTCTGCTAAACTCAGATATTTACACCAACTTCCTTTAGAGTCTAGGGCACACGCTCGGAGCATATCTTCGAGTATCTGATTCACCCGCTCCGTCTGACCATCTGTTTGAGGATGGAAAGTTGTGCTAAATTTTAACTTAGTGCCCAACGCTGACTGTACACACTCCCAGAAGTGTGATGTGAATCTGTTGTCTCTGTCTGAAATGATGGTCCGTGGGACTCCATGTAATCTAACAATCTCCTTGAGATACAACTGAGTTAGCTGTTCCATGGAGTAGGATATCCTGATAGCTAGGAAGTGGGATGATTTAGTCAATCTATCGACTATTACCCAGATGGCATCAAAACCATTCGTGGTTCTGGGTAATCCCACTATGAAATCCATAGAAATATCCTCCCACTTCCATTCTGGGATCTGAGTGGGCTGCAGAACTCCTCCTGGTCTCTGATGTTCTGCCTTGACCCTCTGGCAGGTCAGACAGGTACTGACATATCTAGCGATGTCTCTTTTCATCCCCGGCCACCAAAAATGTTTCTTTAGGTCTTGGTACATCTTGGTGGAGCCAGGATGCATCGCATAAGGAGTCTTGTGAGCCTCATCTAGGATCTTCCTCCATAGTTCCTCCTGATCTGGAACACAAAGTCTGTCACCAAAATGTAGTACCCCACTTTCGGACACTTTGAACTCTCCACTTCCTGATTCTGTTAACCCTTACTTGATTTTCTGAATTTCAGGGTCCTGCTCCTGAGCTGTCTGGATGTCACCAAACAAGGTGGATTCTAATGTCATAGTAGAGAGCTGTCCCACTATAAGTTCGAGACTGAAATCTGTGATCTCCCTCTGTAGGGGCGGTGACATGGCTGCTAGGGATAGTAAGGTAGCACTGGACTTCCTGCTAAGTGCATCTGCCACCTTATTGGCTTTACCTGGATGGTAGAGGATATCTATATCATAGTCCTTGACTAGTTCGAGCCATCTGCGCTGTCGCATATTCAAATCCTTCTGAGTGAAGAAGTACTTCAGACTCTGATGATCTGTATACACTCTACACTGAGCTCCATACAAGTAATGTCTCCAAATTTTGAGAGCGAAGACGACTGCTGCAAGCTCAAGGTCATGAGTAGGATAGTTCCTCTCATAGTCTTTGAGTTGTCTGGAGGCGTAGGCGATCACCTTGCCATTTTGTATCAGTACTGCTCCTAGTCCCAACTTAGAGGCATCACTATAAATATCAAAGCTGTCTGTGTTTTCTGGTAGAGCCAGAATGGGAGAACTAGTCAATCTCCTCTTTAGCTCGCTGAAGTTGTTCTCATAGTCCTCTGTCCACTGAAATTTTCTGTTCTTTCTGGTAAGAGCTGTCAGTGGGGAGGCTATCCTAGAGAAGTCCTCTACAAATTTTCTGTAATAACCTGCTAGTCCCAAAAAGCTTCTGATTTCACTAGCGTTCTTGGGTCTTTTCCAGTTACTCACCGCTTCTATCTTGCTGGGGTCTACCATAACACCATCCTTGGAGATGATGTGACCCAGGAAGAACACCTGATCGAGCCAGAATTCACACTTTGTGAACTTGGCGTACAGCTGGTTCTGCTGAAGGATCTGTAGTACTGTCTTCAGGTGCTCTGCGTGTTCCTCCTGAGTTCCGGAATAGATAAAAATGTCGTCGATGAACACGATAACAAACTTATCTAAGTATTCCCTGAATACTCTGTTCATGAGATCCATGAAAGTAGCTGGAGCATTCGTCACGCCAAAGGGCATGACTACGAACTCATAATGTCCGTATCTGGTCTTGAAAGTCGTCTTGGGTATATCACCTTCTTTAACTTTCACCTGGTGATATCCCGATCTGAGGTCTATTTTAGAGAACACTGCTGCTCCCTTTAACTGATCAAACAGGTCATCTATTCTGGGAAGAGAATACCTGTTCTTAATCGTGACTTGGTTTAGTGCTCTGTAATATATACACAGGCGCATGCTCCCGTCCTTCTTCTTCACGAATAATACAGGCGCTCCCCATGGTGAGTGACTAGAGCATATAAAGCCCTTGTCGAGCAGCTCTTGCAATTGCTCATGAAGTTCTTTCAGCTCGGCCGGAGCCATGCGATAGGGTGCTTTGGAGATGGGATTCGTACCGGGAATAAGCTTTATCTCAAATTCTATCTCCCTGTCTGGTGCTTGGCCTGGTAATTCCTCAGGAAAGACTGCTGGGTAGTCACATACGACTCGGACCTCTTCTAGCTTTCGGTCCTTGTCCTGGCTGGTACTGACTACATGTGCTAAGAATCCCATACATCCCGAATCCAGTAGTTTCTGTGCCTTCAGAGCTGAGAGAAACTTCTTGGCCTTCCTCTTTGGTTCTCTGATGAACCCAAACTGCACTCCTGCTTCAGGTTGGAATACAACTCTCTGTTTACGGCACTCTATGGAGGCGCCGTACTTTATCAGAAAGTACATTCCCAAGATGACGTCGTAGTCAGCCATATCTAATACTATCAGATCACCAAAAAGCTCTTTGTCTGCTATGATGATCGGCACTGCTCGGAGCCAGTGCGTGGACGCCATAATCTCTCCCGAAGGTAGCATCGTCAAGAACTGACTACTGAGTACCTCTGGAGGTATTGCCAACTTTTCGGCGAATGCCCTGGATATATAAGAATGGGTTGCCCCAGTATCGAATAAGACAGTTGCACTTTACTGTAAAATACTAATCTGACCTGTAACAACTGTCGAGGCACTCGTTACGTCCTCTCTGGTGAGTGAGTAGATCCTCGCATTCGTCGTGGCTGAGGGGTCTTCTAATATGCCCTGGCTGATGTGTGGACCGTCTAAAGCAGCCTACATCTGATACAACTGTGCTGGCTTGACTTCGTACTGAATTGGCTGTGGTGGAGGAAAGTTGGTCTTGTTTGGGCATTGTTTAGCCATATGCCCTTCCTGGCCACATTCGAAACATCCTCGAGTGCCTTTGCGACAAACTCCTGTGTGAAATTTTCCACAAGTGGAACACTTGGGATAGCTGGGTTGTTTACTAGTTGGTCCTCCTTTTGGGTAACTTCCTAGTTTACGTTTGTTGCTGGAGTTCCCTTTCCAGTTAGAGCTGTGGCCCTGGTGTTTCTGAGTACCTGAGCCTCCTTAGCCTTTCGACTCTGAGAGGACTTGCTTCTGCTGCTTGATACTGTTTTGGTAATGCTCGGTGGTTAAAGCACTGCTCACTAGTTCTTCTGTAGTTTGCGGCCTACGGACACCGCTGGCCACATTCATTGCTATTTCCGGCCTTAACATCTTGAGTATCAACCGGACTCGTTCCCTTTCAGTGCTGACTAGTTCTGGGCATAGAATAGCTAGTCTGTTGAATTTCCTCACAGCCTCCTCAATTGAAAGGTTGCCCTGACGAAACTCAGTAAACTCATCGTAGTGGCGGTTTGTGACCCACATGTGAAAGAACTCCTCAAAGAATTCCTTTTCAAAGTCAGCCCATGTCATCTGATTCACTAGGCGCTTCGCTTTAACTTTCTCCCACCACATACGTGCGTCTCCTGTCAGACAGAAAGAGGCGCACTTCACCTTCTCATGTTCTGGCTAGTCCAGAAGCTCCATCGTACTCTCCAGTGTTTTGAACCAGGCTTGAGCATCCCATGGTTCACTGGTGC
Organism: Zingiber officinale; assembly: GCF_018446385.1. NCBI lineage: Eukaryota > Viridiplantae > Streptophyta > Magnoliopsida > Zingiberales > Zingiberaceae > Zingiber > Zingiber officinale. The sequence goes on along the minus strand of NC_055996.1, from coordinate 72,686,780 downwards.
CTGACTCTAGCTTGATATTCTGCCACTGGATCAGATAGGCTTCCCTCATTGCCCCTACTGCTGGGGCTACTGGTGCTACAGGTTGGACTGGTGGAACCTCTATCACTACTGTGGTTGCTAAATTAGGTTCTGGAGTGATAGTGGGAGTGTTCTGCTGGTTAGCCCTTAAAATGGCTATCTCTTGTTGTTGCTCAGCTAGCTGCTTCTGTAACTGAGCCACTACCTCTGCAAGGTCTGGAGGAGGCACTGAGCTGCCTGCCTCATGCTGGGGTTCAGTAGCTGGTGCCCTTCTAACTGGGCGTCCTCGTGCCATTTCTAGAGACATAGACGACATACATAACTAATAGGATCATATTGCATAACTATTGTTATCATGTTAAGTACTATCATATATATATAAACATGCTTTAGTTATCTAGGAACATGAAAACCAACAAAACATAAATGAAGTGAGAGATGTTCTTACTTGGAAGCTGCAAGTTCAATGCTGATGTGTGTGTAGAAAGTTTGGAACTTTGCTCTGATACCACTCTGTAACGACCCACCTCCTACTAACTAGGCTGCGAGGCCGGACCGTCACATTATGCAGTGCTAACTATAAGGTGCGAAAATCTGCGCTATTTAAAATCTTACTCTGCTAATGACTATTACAGCCTGTAAGATTAGGTTCAAAGACCTTTCCCTTGACATACATACACTAGGGAAGGAACCCAAACTTTCTATTTGCTCAAAAGACTGAAATGAGACCCTTCCAGCTGAAATCAGACACTCCAATCGATCGGTTGATCGATTGGAGTCATCTGATCAATCCCCTGATCGATTCAGCGTGCTACCGTGCACGGAAGAATTTATGGATCGATCGGCTGATCGATCCAGCTATGACTAATCGATCCAGTGATCGATTCAGCGTGCTACTGTGCACGGGAGAAGTTATGGATCGATCGGCTGATCGATTCAGCTATACCAATCGATCCAGTGATCGATTCAGAAGCTCTTTGTTCGCGAGGCTAACCCCTCGATCGATCCAGTGATCGATTCCAGAACTTACTGTTCGCGGAAATCAGCTCTCAATCGATCAACCGATCGATTGAGGTCCCTCCAATCGATCGGTCGATCGATTGGAGTTTCTGATTTCATTGCAGAACTCTGATTTCAGAGCTCGATCATACACAACTCACTATAATAAACCTAAAATGCCTAGAGAACATTGTAATAGGTCTTCACTAACATTATGCATGATTTACTACTCATCAATAAGCTAACTAGTGTCCTAGGCATGGCATAAGCATGGTTTCACAATTCAGAATTCTTAAACATTCCAGAGGTGCATAAACATTAAAAGAACAAAAGGTTCTAATTCTTTAAATTTGCTAATTCCCAAGGGTCTTTATTCCAAGTTACTGCCCACACACATCTTTGTAGCATTGACCTCCAACCTCCGCTAGTCCATTTTTCCTTTACCTTTATCTGCAGTATAAGGAAAGGAAGTATCTGTAAGCTTGGGAGCTTAGTAAGAAACCATCTACCTCACAAAACATGCATATGATGCAATTTATGCTTTTAAAACATTCTATTTGAAATATATGCTGAACATTGCTAAACATGGATTCTAAAACATGGCATAATCACATACGATACATGGCAATCATAGTAAGCATAAATCATCATGTGGATCCATAAGAACTAAACTGAAATAAAAGCTAAGCTACACTACTGCTAACTGATGCTAAGCTGCTCTGTATTCACATAAACTATGTTGTGAAGTTTTGAAAACTATTTATCATAAATAGATAAAAATACATAATCACGCTTCTGATGGGCCCGGCAACTGTACTTGCTATGTGCACATCCCTAACTAAACTCGGGGTCGCAAATCCCGATTCTAGTAGGGTTTACTAGGTTATCTAAACCTAGGGACGACTATGGGAGCCCAACCCAAGGACAACTGAAGTCCAGTACAGTGTCACTGAAAAATAAAATACTGATTTGTAGCTAATATACCTTACCTTGCTCTTACTAGGTTATCTGAACCTAGAACTAAGTTATCTAAACCTAGAGGCGACTGTGGGAGCCCACCCATTGGACCGTAGCCCCATAAAAGCTGTAGCAAGACTAAATGTGGTATAAAATGCTTCTACTGCATTTATCTAAACTATTGGAATGCCTGTAGTGGCATTTTACTGAGCTAAGCATTAAAACAAACACTTGGTGTGCGCTAATTCACACCCTATATACTGAAAATTCTGCATATGACTAACTGATGCATAAAATGTATGAAAAGCTACTTATACTGCAGGTGAAGGGTTTCTTACCTCCTGCTCGAAGTTTCTTACAAATCTAAACGCTAGGTTTTCCGGTGGAGAAGATCCCTTTGTCGATCTCCTCGCGTCTACGTGCCCTTCTCGCAAAGAGGAATGTTCTCGTGCTGGAGTCGTCGCCGGAAAGTGTTCTTGAAGCCTTTGGGGACGGAACCCTAGCCCTTGGGGCTTGGTGCACCGAGAGAGGAAGAGAAGGAAGAGGTGGCGTGAGGGTGAGGAGAGGAAGAATCCCGATCCAAAATAAACTCTCACTTAATTATTTCCCTATTTATATTAAGTGGGTAATTCGGCCCAACTCCAACATAAATATAATTGATTCCCTTTTCTTTCAGCACGGCCCTGCTGGGTTCACTTGGTTACTAGAGTCACCCTATAAGGCATAGCGTTTGCTAGGTCTCGGGTTCAATTCCCGCTTAGGCTATTTTACATTTCTATTTATTTTTGCTACTTCCGCTACTCTAAAAATTCTGTAAAAATATCCTAAAATTTCCGAAAAATACTAGGATATTTATAAAAGTCTTTGGAGAATTTTCGGGTGTTACAATAGATCTGTATGCCTAGAATGCGGGATGCTTCACCTAAGTCTTTCATTGAGAAACAAGTCCTAGCCAAGTCTTGACAGACTGCAGCAAAGGGATGTCTTTCCCAATTAGTAGTATGTCATCCACATACAATATAAGGAAGATAACTGTATTTCCTACAACTTTCTTATAGACACAAGGTTCATCTTCATTCTTGATGAAACCAAACTGTTTGATTGCATCATCGAATCTAAGATTCCAACTCCGAGAAGCTTGCTTTAGTCCATAAATGGACCTATGCAGCTTGCATACTCTGCTAGTATGTTGTGGATCTACAAAACCCTCAGGTTGTGTCATGTACACATCCTCGAGCAGGTTTCCATTCAGAAGCACGGTTTTGACATCCATCTGCTATATCTCATAGTCATGGTATGCTGCAATAGCAAGCATGATCCGAATGGACTAAAACTTCGCTACTGGAGAAAAGGTTTCATCATAGTCAATACCATGAATCTGCTTGAAACCTTTAGCTACCAAGCGACCCTTATAGATAAGTCCATCCATGTCAGTCTTTCTCTTAAAGACCCACTTACACCCTATGGGTTTTACCCCTTCAGGTGGATCAACCAAAGTCCATACTTGGTTAGTGTACATGGATTCCATCTCAGATCTCATGGCCTCTAGCCATTTCTCGGAATCTGGTCTCATCACAGCTTCCTGATAGGAGGTAGGCTCATCCTCTATGAGCACAATGTCATCATGGTTAGACAAGAGAAATGAGTATCTCTCAGGCTGACGACGTACCCTATCAGACCTGCGAAGAGGTATGTCTACTTGAACTGGTTGTTGTTCCTCAACTCCTTGGAGGACAACATCATCTACAACACTTTGTGGTTCCAGTTCAACTTCCATCGAGGCTTCAGTGCTATGGTCCACATCTTGAACTTCTTCAAGATCGAACGTACTCCCACTAGTCTTTCTAGAAATAAAGTCCCTTTCTAGAAATACCCCAGTCTTAGCCACAACTACCTTGTGTTGATTGGGAATGTAGAAGTAATATCCCTTCGTTTCCTTGGGATATCCAATGAAATAGCAATTGTCGGATTTGGGTCTCAGTTTGTCTGAGACTTGACGTCGAACATATGCCTCACAACCCCAAATCCTCATAAAAGACACTTGGGCATCTCTCCCAGTCCATATCCTATATGGTGTCTTTATTACAGCCTTAGATGGAACTCGGTTGAGAATGAAAGCTGCTGTGTCTAGAGCATAGCCCCAAAGATACATAGGAAGATCTCTGTGACTCATCATAGATCGTACCATATCTAATAAGGTACGATTCCTCCTTTCGGATACACCATTCCACTGTGGTGTTCCAAGAGGAGTGAGTTGAGATAAGATCCCACACTTAGCTAGATAGTCACGAAACTCATGGCTAAGGTATTCTCCACCTCGATCTGATCGAAGTATCTTAATACTCCTGCCAAGCTGATTTTGTACTTCATTCTTGAATTCTTTGAACTTTTCAAAGGATTTTGACTTATGTGTCATCAGGTACACATAACTATATCTACTGAAGTCATCAGTAAATGTAATGAAGTACCTATAACCACCTCTAGCAGTGACATTGAAAGGGCCACCTACATCACTATGTATAAGACCTAACAAGTCAGTTGCTCTCTCACTATGTCCACTAAAGGGAGTCTTGGTCATCTTGCCTAGTAGGCATGACTCGCATGTCTCATATGATTCAAAATCAAATGAGTCCAGCAAACCATCTTTATGGAGCTGGGATAAGCGCTTGTCATTTATATGACCTAAGCGACAGTGCCAGAGATAGGTTTGGTTCATGTCATTTGACTTGAACCTCTTGGTACTTATGTTATAGATAGGCTCTCAAGGTCTAGAATATAGAGTCCGTTCATCAGAGGTGCACTACAATAGAACATATCATTTAAATAAACTGAACAACATTTGTTCTTTATTATAAATGAAAACCCTTTCTTGTCCAAACAAGAAACTGATATAATGTTCTTAGTTAAAGCAGGCACATAACAACAATCATCTAATTCTAGTACAAGCCTAGAGTGTAGAGATAGATAGTAAGTTCCTACAGAAATAGCAGCAACTCGTGCTCCATTGCCTACTCGTAGGTCTATCTCGCCCTTCGTCAATGCTCTGCTATTTCTCAACGCTTGTACATTAGTACAAATATGAGAAGCACATCCGGTATCTAATACCCACAATGAAGAAATAGAGAGGTTGACTTCTATAATATGTATACCTGAAGTAGAAATCTTATTTCTCTTCTTCTTAAGATCTTCCAGGTATCCTGTGCAGTTCCTCTTCCAGTGCCCTGCTTGTCCTTGATACAGTTAACGAAGATGTTCAATCATATCATAAGCAGTCATTAACTTATGTTGCTTCTGAAGCTCAGAGTTCATGGTTGCGAACATAAGACATGACACATATAATGCGTCATCTTGATGCTTCTTGTAAGCATCACGATCAGCTCGCGTGGCAGTGACAGGAGGTGCCTCGGGAATGGGCTGCTCAAAGACGTACAGTTTTCTTTCCTGAGTGAGAACTATTCTCAGATTTCTGTACCAGTCCAGAAAATTAGCTCCGTTGAGCTTGTCCTTCTTAAGGACGGAACGCAGGGAGAAAGAGTTCGTATTTGACGTCATAGTTATCTACAACAGAAAATGCAGAAAAATAAATATCATATTCTATTAATCATCTAATTAGGCCTTTAATTAAATGATGCTCCCACTGAATTACAAAAATTTTGTAGAATCAAGTGAGTGATGTGGTCAAACCACACTAACTAGATTCTAACCAACTATCTATAATTCGTGTGGGACAAGATCCACATCATACTACGCCTTGAGTTAGCTTTGGCTAAATCGCCCAAGACTTAGTATGATCGGTAGGTAACTAATTACCAATTACATCTCTATGCAACTCTTGTTTATAGGATCAATATCCGCATTTTATATTAAAACTCGAGTTAGCCTTGGCTAATACGCCCAAGAGTTAATATAAACGTGATTTTGACCTATCTACCAACCACTGGAAAATGCCTATAGTTAAACTCGATCCAATTGAGTTAACTAGTTACTCAATCTAATTGAGTTGTACTCACCCATGCGTTGATAGGCGGGACCAAAATTGTCCCTCCGTACCCTACCAAGATAGTATGTGTTGCTCTGCTTTGGCAGATTCAACAACAACATGCGATCGAGGTAGTGATAGGTATCACGGCATGGTAGGCATTACGAGTTAACGTGATTGAGATCTAATCTAATCGACGAGGTGTATCATATATGCGATTTAGATCTAATCTAATTGTTAGGGCGCATCATGTATGTGATTTAGATCTAATCTAATCGTCGAGGTGTATCATATATGCGATTGATCGAATCGAATCGTTAAGGCGCTAATTAATTACTTATTCTAGCATGCATCACATATACACACACAAGCAATTAATTAAATATTTTTGTGATTGGTCATGGCCCTACTACGATCTTCTCAAGCCAATGAGAATATCGGATGGTCAACCTAAGGTCAATAGTTTCTCAAGCTCCTTCCTTTGACCACCTTGTGTTGCTCGCGCCCTCCTCGTAACTCCGTCTCGAGTGGACCTTCCACCGCTCCAATTTTGTACATTACAATTTTGAAACTCGAGTTATATTCCAGTCTAAAAACTATTTTACAACAGGAATATAAAATAGAGGAAGGCACGACGTGCAGGTCGCGAATCAAGTACAACACGCACAAACACAAAATGGCACGCAGACCATATTTTGAATTACAACACAATTTTTCTAATCTAATTGGGTATTTTGGGCCATGACTATCACAAAATAATACATAATTCTAAATTATGTTATTTCTATAAATTTTTGTAAATTTTCCATAATTTTTACAATTTTTATGAGTAAAAATTCTCGGCGGTCCCGTTTAGTAATTTTCGGGCGCAATCGCGGAACGAAGCCCCTTGCGGGGTCAGGGGCAGCACCCCTACCCGTGATATAACCATCGCGAGTGTTCCTTAGCAATCCTATAGCGCCTTAGCCCGCTGTCCCAAAACTATTTGGGGCGAAACCTTGTCGTTTCGGAAAGATCTTCTCGGTAGTCGAAGCCTACAAGTGTCTAAATACTTGTGCTTCGCTTCTACGAGAAAATTACCCATAAAATCAATAAAAATCATAAAAATACAGAAACTTACAGATCTGTAGAATTTCATAAAATTCAAAATAAAACATGTATACACTCCGCACGTGGCTCTGATACCACTGTTGGATTTTCGGGCCGCAAAAACCGCTTTTTGCGTTACAGAAACCCCGAAACCCCCATGCCACGGATCCGTGCGAAGAAATAAAATTATGTAAAAATTTCATATACATGTTTTCTACTCCTAGATCTACATTAGATCTACAAAAGAAAAAGGTTACCCTTGATGCGAAGCCCTTCGCAATCCCGCTCGTCCAAGGTTCGTCGCCAGATCTCGAGAGTATCAAAGTAGATACTCCTCTATGTGTATCCACACGAACAACTCGATGGAGAGAACCTCTAAGGATGTGCTAAAAACCTTATAAGATCAGTAATGGTGGAGGAGAGGGAGAGAGGAGAAGAGCTTGAGGAAGAAGAAGGAGTTACTCACCAAGTACACAAAATGCACTAACTTCCTCATCTAAAGTGGCCGGCCACTTTAAGAGAGAATGTAACCTCCATGGGATGCCAAGAGTCACAACTCTTGGTAACTCCCATGAGGTGGCATCTCACTTAAGCAACCATGATGATGTGGAGCATCATCATTGGTCCACTTCTTGCCAACTCACCAATGAGGTGGCAAATGGTCAAGTCAAACTTGACTCTTCATCTTCCTCTCAAGTCAAGTCAAACTTGACCACTTCTCTTCCATGGTTGATCAAATCTAACCATTGGTTCAAGTCAATTTTAATTTAATAAATCCCTATTCATTGAATTAAATTGATTCAATGAGTCTAAGTCCAAATTAGACTCATTTAATACATGAAACAAATTGAGTCCAACTCAATTAGCCTAATTTGGATTACTCTTAATCCAATTTGGTTCATCACATGAACCTAATCCTTTAGGTTCATCAAATGAACCTAATCTCCATCTAATTGTCCTTTGTGTGTGACCCTATAGGTTCTTATAACGTCGGCAATGCTCCTAAACCCATTTAGAAGCATAAGTAATGAGCGGTATCTAGCAACACATCATTACTACCCAAGTTATAAGAATGTTGAGATCCAACATCACCTTGTAACTATTAATTGTGACTCTTCACAATATATGACAAGTGTCCTTCTATCCTTCACATCTAGATTGATCAATGTGAGGCATAGACCATGTCATCCTCTAATCAATCTAAATCTTGAACTCCAAGTAGACTCACTCAATCAAATGAGCTCAATATCTCATATTGACTCATTTGGGCATGACCATGCACTTAGTGGTCTCACTCTATCAAGAATATCGATGTCTCTCCCGTCATATAGGAGGGATAGATCCCATCTACATCACTCACATCCCTCCGCATAATTTGTTACATACCCAGTAATCGTCTTTATAGTCCACCCAGTTACGGGTGACGTTTGACGAAACCAAAGTACATAACTCCTTATGTAGGGATCCATGGTGACTTCAGGTCCAAGGATTAGTAGTCATACTAATATTCACATGAGAAAGTATATGACACTCATATAACGATCCATGATACTTTCTCATGGCGGGTCATTCAGTATACATTCTCCAATGCATACCCATGTGTCAACTTGATATCTCCATATCCATGACTTGTGAGAGCAAGTCATCGAGTTGACCTACATGCTAGTCTCGTCGCATTAACATTGTCCCTGAATGTTAATACTCGACTAGGAATGATTAAGAGTAGTGTTCCCTATATCATCTCACTATCGATTCAATCAATCAATTGATATAGGTAAGAACCTTCTACTCAAGGATGCTATTATACTTAGTTATTTGGCACAAATACAAGTAAGTATAATAACCAAAAACAAATGCCTTTATTTATATACAAGAATATGATACAACGAGTCCATACAATCATCAAATGATTGACTCTAGGGCTCTAACTAACACTTTGTGCTCGGTGCAGTAAGTAGCTCAAACTCTTCAAGTTTCAATTCTTTGTCCTAGCTATGTCGTCATATAATTTGAGTTCCTAATATTCCCGGTGATAGGCACTTACCTGCCACACACTTAGTTCGTTTTCCTTAATTTACACAAGGTCTCAAAGGGTACTTCTCGGAATCAAGAGAAACATAACATTCATTTCCCCAGTAACCTAACTCGGTCTCAAATGGGTGAATTGATAGTTTTCACTTACGATAACTGTTTTTTTTATCCCTTATTTCATTTTTTTTCTTTTTGGGTGCTATAGATGTAGCACTTATTACACATGCGATGCATATGTTGGGATTTGGATTTTTTTTCAAATGAGCTTCCATGATCCGAGGTTATCCAGTAACCAAAATGTAAGTAGGGAATCACCATGGGAATAAAAGTACTAAACAATTTGGATGAATCATAACTATTTCAAAAATATATCTACCATTCAAGCTTAAGTACTTAAGTGTAGTAAAAATAAAGTCCTTAGGTTAGGCCAAAACTTATACCAAACTCCGTACAATACTTAGCTTATTTCATGCTACTAAAGATAAAGGAAGAAGATACACCAAAAATACTAACACCATCTGGAAACTCATGAACTAAGAAAATGCTAGCTATTTTACTATCGAACAAGTAGCAGAAAAAGTAGACGGTTAATGTTCTCAAATATGCCACAAAATTAAAGATATGAAAGAAAAATGCAAATGAGTTGCAAGCATAAACAAATAAAATGCAAATAGAACAAGACTAAATGTAATAAAGCAAATAAAATATGTAAAACCAGGTAAAGTATGCAAAAATAAAAGAGAGACAAAAAGAAAGACTCGACTCGACTCAAGTTGTGCAACAACACCCCCCCAGACTTAGACTTTTCATCGTCCCGATGAAATCAATATGGTGGCGGGGGTGGCGGGTAAGGGGCCCTTGATGTGAGCCAGGGGGAAATCTAGGCATACCAGGAAGATGGACAAGATGGTAATGATATTTATACAAAGGATCTACCTGTTATCTAGTGATATCCATATCATCCATAAACTTTCTCATCCTTTCTTGGTCAACATCATAATCCTGAACGAATCCTGTCATCTGACTATAGAAGTCCCTAGTGAACTTAAAATGGTCCTGTACCTCCCTAAATTGGTCGTCAAATAACTTGAAGCGACCCTCCAACAATCATTGTTGGGTGTTTTGCTTCTCATGAAGAGAGTCTAAAGAGGTACGGAAGTCTGAAAAATTAAAATTAGAGGGTCCCGTGCCATACACAAAAGAGGGCTTAGGGGGGTCCGGGTGTTTGGAAGGCTGCGGGAACCCTGATGACGAGGGCTCTTGATGGTACTCGAGTTCTTCTACAATGGAAGGTACATTCTCGGGGTGTAAATCAGAAATCACCCAATTCGCGGGGTTGCGAACTGAAGTGCGCTCGGGGCAAGGAAGGGGTAATGGAAAACTATTGGTCCTAGGGAAAGCAAACTCATTCTCATCCCGAAAAATCATCTTCATGGCAAGACAAGAATCGATGTTGATCCTGTCATTACCATGAATTACCTCTAATCCATCAAGTGCACAACCCAGATTGAATGCTACTTGGGTGATTAATCCTCCAAACACTATCATCCCCGAAGATACCTTAGTTGCCTTCCACAAAGTTTGCAAGAAATGAAACCCCGAATCAAAATCAACTTTATTTAACATTGTCCAAAGAGAATAGAGTTTTGTCTTCTTAACCACCCCATCGCTCTCTCCTCGACTAAAGATCGTTTTACTCATCACTCTATGAAGGTATCTAATGGTCGGGTTTTGCATCCGGGATGCTTTGGCTCTATAGGGCTCATAAGGGTCTTGTGATCCAGTAATCGACATCCAAAATTCATTTCATTTAATACCACTATCAAATCCATGTGAAACACCAATAGGTAACTCAAAACCATCATTGAAATCACTAAAGATCCACCGAACTTCTTTATTCATCATTCTAAAAGTTATGACCCCTGCGTAGTTGTCTTCAGAAGGAAATTTAACATCTAACGAGCTCAAAAATTCAAGAACTAGGTGGGGGTAAGTCGGTACATGAGCATACATTATATCATTCCAATCTAAAGCACTAATCATCTAATCTATGTCATCCCTAATTCCTAGCACATCCATAGTGGTGGGATCCATATATTTAGTGCATAAGATTTTCCTAGCGACAAGAATATCGTATCTAGCTTTTTGCTCATGATTTATAAAAATAATATTGAACTCGTTTTCATTACCTTCGTCGCGTGCCAGCCACTTTCCTTTGCCTTTTGAAGGAAGAACCTTCCCTTTGCCTTTGTCGCCCCCCGGTGCGTCTCCTCCGCTAGATCCAGCTCTTCCTCGACGAAGCCTCTTCAAGATCTGTGACATGGTGCGAGGCTTTGAGGAGTTCCTTGAAATGAGTCTTGAGAATGGCAATAGTGAAGAGAAGGAAGGGAAAATGGGGAAGTTTCTTCTCTCTTTTCGGACTTGTGGCTTGAGGAGGTTTTAGATCTAAGTGTAGATCTTGGCAAAGTGAGCTCTAGAGGTGGGGAATGAGGGGTTGGTGAGGTGTAGTGGAGAGGAGAAGATTTTTGGGAGAGGGGGGGGGGGATGGAAATAGGGTTTCTTGGAAAAAGGGGGTGGCGTGCACGGGTTGAGCCCCAGCCGGGGGGGGGTGTTGGAAATAGGGTTTCTTGGAAAAAGGGGGTGGCGTGCACGGGTTGAGCCCCGGCCGTGTCTTATAGACACGGTCGGGTCAAATAGGACGTTGCACGGTCGTGCAAGGATGCACGACCTCCTTCTTTCTCCCCTCAGCTGATGTGGCACGGTCGTGCCGGTTGGCACGACCCCTGTTTTTCTCTCCACTGTATGAGCCGCACGGCCGTGCCAGTTAGCACGACCCGGATCTTCCTCCACTCTGGCAAGGATGCACGGTCGTGCCAATTGGCACGGCCCGTGCCTCTTCCTTCTCTGCTCAAACCACACGACCGTGCAAATTTGCACGGCCCATGGCTTTAGTCTCCATGTTGGCTCCACACGCCCGTGTGAGGTCACACTGCCAACTACTCCCTTAAGCTTAAAGTGATTCGTTCTTCATCATTTCGGCTCCTCCATCGCCTCCACACCCATGAAAAGCGCTTATGGCCAGCTCGTGGAGGTTATACACATCCTGAAAATGAAATACACAAAATAAAATACTATACTAAAAGTCACTAAAGAAATAGAACGACAAAAAGAAATGATGAACTTAAAATAAGAAAACCCTTGGGTTACCTCCCAAGAAGCGCTTGTTTTAAATCTTTAGCTCGCCCCCGTTTCTGTTAATGCAGACTGAACCCGTGGAAGGACGGCTCCCCATCTAGGGTTGATGCTCCAGCCTGCGCCTTCAGTTTCGCTAGTGCAGGACAAATGTATTTTGTGTTGTTTGCTGGAGGGGAACTCGTATGGAAATTGCACTCCTCGACTTTGTGTATGTTGATCTTGCGTGAATGTCCTTGAGGAGAGGAGTTGCAGATGGAGGAATCTAATAAATCAAACTCGATCTTTTCTTTACCAATCTCCAAGGACAACCTATGACTTTTTACGTCTATGATGGCTCCAGCTGTGGCAAGGAATGGTCTTCCAAGGATAATCGGTATCTTAGGATCTTCCTCCATATCCAAAATAATGAAATCTGTGGGAACTATACACCCACCCACTTCAACTGGCACATCTTCCACTATTCCCATCGGGTATCTGCATGAGTGATCCGCTAATTGCAGTGTCATAGTGGTCAATTTTATGTTCTAGAGGCCCAACTTCTTACATAAGGAGTACGGAAATAAGCTGACTCTGGCCCCCAAGTCACAAAAATCTCTTGGTATGAGTTCAGGACCAATTTTGCACGGTATGGAGAAACTTCCTAGATCCTGGAGCTTCAGTGGAGAATTCACCATAAGGAGGGCATTGCAATTCTCTGTTAGTGCTACAGTGTCAAAGTCGCCTTTTCACCTCTTGTTAGATAGAATTCCCTTTAAGAATTTTGCAAACTTCGGTATTTGGTGCAGCACATCAATCAATGGTACTTCTATGCAAATTTCTTTGATCTTCTTCAGGAACCGGTTGAACTCTTCATCTTTCTGGGATGCTATAAGCTTCTGAGGAAAAGGGATTGCCTGATTATGTGGGGCAGCTTGAAGAGCTTCTTCAACCTTTTTAGTAGCCTCTTCTCCATCCCTATTTTGAGACTGATTTGGCAGCAGGAGCAAGGGCTCTTTCTCTGAGTCAAGCTCCTTCTGAGTAGTGACTTGGGGATCTCCCACAGTACGTCCGCTCCTCAATTTAATGTGGTTGCAATGTTCCACTAGATTTAAATCTGGTTTCCCTGGGAATGTACCCTGTGCTCTTGAGGCAGACTAAGCTATCTGAGCTATCTGGCTGTCTTGCATCTTCTGGTGTTTTTCAGAGTTTTCCAGCCTCTGAGTCAATTGTTTGATCTCGCTCCTCATCTCCTTTTGCTCTTAGAGAGCTTCCTCAAGCATCTTCTTAATCCTGGACAGTTGTGAAGGCTGCTGTTATTGATAGGTCTGTTGCCCAGATTGGTGGCTTTATTGCCCAGGCTGATAATTCTGATGTGCTGGTCCTTGATCTTGATTAGTCTAGTATGAGAAATTGAGGTGATTCCTCCATCCAGGGTTGTATGTATGAGAGTACGGATTATTTTGCTTCTGATTGTAGCTGGTTATTGCATCACACTACTCAAGTCGGTTCATCTGTGCCTGTATCAACCCAAAGGGGCAAGTGTCTTGAGCGTGATCTGTTCCTCTACAAATGTCGCAAACACATGCTATTGCATTAGTTGTGTTGTTTCCCATGGCTTTAAATTTCTTTGTCAGAGCGTCCAGCTTTGCAGACATCAGTGTAACTATATCTACGTCAAATTTCCCTGACGCTTTAATTGGATTCCCCGCAAAAGAGCCACTGGATCTTTCAGATGCCCATTGATAGTGGTTCTACACCACATTTTCTATGATCTCTTTGGCTTCATCGAGGCTTTTGTTCATCAGTTCTCCTCCTACTATAGAATCAAGAGATACCTTCGTGTGATAATTTATCCCATTGTAGAAGGTGTGCAAGACCAACCATTTTTCAAGGCCATGATGGGGGCGCTGTCTTAGCATATTCTTGAATCTATCCCAAACCTTAAATAATGATTGTGAGTCTATCTATTTGAAGTTGGCAATCAGGTTCCTCATGTGAGTGGTTTTGCTAGGTGGATAAAACTTATCCAGAAATTTCTGCTCACACTGCTCCCAGGATGATATGTTGTTCGCTGGAAGTGAGTTCAGCCATTGATTGGCTCTGCCCTTCAGAGAAAACCCGAAGAGGAGTAGTCTGACTGATTCTGGAGGAACCCCATTCACCTTCATAGTGCCACAGATCTCATAGAATAGCTCTAGGTGGTGGTTTGGGTCCTCATGTGGTCCTCCTCCGAATTGATTTTGCTCGACCATGTGAATTACTACGGGATTGATTTCAAAGTTGTTGGCTTCAATGGGCGGTCGGGTGATGCTGGACCGAACCCCTCGTGCATATGGTGCCGTGTAATCTTTCAGCAGTTTGTCGGCCATTTCTGAGGTTTCTTGTGCTGCTTGGAATGCCTTCTGTAGATTTCTTCTCCTCAGAAAAGTACTGTCAATCTCTGGATCAAAGGGTAGTAGCTTTCATGGAAGGTCAGCTCTACGCATGCAATAATAAGATATGAAGTATTATAGCGGAATAGAAAATAAAAAAAGAGAAGAAATGAATGCGAAAAACTAAGAAAGGGAAGGAAAGCCTAATCTAATCCAATATGATATTGCTAATGTTATAGACGCAGTCCCCGGTAACGGCGCCAAAAACTTGTTACAATTCTGCATGTGCACGGATTCATCGTCAGTAATAAAAATATCGATCCCCTAGGGACTGGTTATAAGCACTAGTAATTGTTCACTAAGGGTTAGCTAGACTACCAATGGTTGTGAAAAATCTAGGGAAGAAAGGTTGGGGAGAAGAGTCGAGAGCAGGTGAGTTGAAGTGTTCTCTTGGTTGTGAGGAGCTCTAGGAGGTCGGTTTCGTTGTGGTGGTATTGATGTGTCATGCTTTTGTTAGAGTGTATACTAAAAGCCTAGCTTTTTGTAAACATTTATTTTAAAATAAAAAATCACATTGATCATATGTCTACATTTATATATTAAGTGTAGTTGTTCAATTAATTTATATTGTAAATAACATGGTGTGTGGTGTCACACACGAAAGATCATGTTATCAGTTCTTTATAAATTATAAATAGTTGCTCACGACTAAGATGGATAGGAACAAACCATTGGAATAGTCATAGTGTAATTTGGTGTTAGTTTATCTTGACTATAAAATTACACTAGTACACTCTGAGTGTATAGAGCATGACCATTTAAGATAAGTTCTTTTTATACTGACTTAATAAAAGAATAAGATCTTTGTTATTCTGGAAGTGTGTGCTATTAATCTTGATATAATAACAAGCACATGTACTTAGTATTTATTTCTTTGACTTATCAAAGGGTGAGATTTAGCTCGATAAATCAAGAGGCCCGATAAGTTGGGAAATGATATTATTTATAGTGTGTATTGTTGATTATAGAAGGAAACTGTGTCCTAGTAATCTAGGTTGATAATGTCCCCAAGGGGAGCTCATAAGAATTGTCATGTAAACCCTGCAGGTAGACTTAGTCCGACATGACAATAAGGTTGAGTGGTACTACTCTAGGACTAAGATATTAATTAAAATGAGTTGTCAGTAACTCATTTAATTAGTGGAAATTCGACATCTTAAACACGGAGATTAACACACTCATGATAAGAAGAAGCCCATATAGTAATATGAGATTGGTGCGGTAGTTCAATAATGACTCTTTAGTAGTATAAGTTATTATTGATGAACTCGAGTTGGGTGTTCGGGGCGAACATGGGAAGCTCAAGTTCATTGGGAGACCAAAACCAATTCTTCCTCTCGGTCCCTATCATAGCCTCTTATTTATAAAGTATTATACCTACCAATACCCATCTTCTTACCCACCTTAAGGTGGTCGGCCAAGCCTTGCTTGGAGCCCAAGCTAGGGTCGGCCAAACCAAGGTGAGTTGGTTTGCTTAGGTGGCCGGCCCTAGCTTGAACTCAAGCTTAGGTGGTGGTCGGCCACAATAAAAATTAAAAGGATTTTATTTTTTAAAATCTTTCCTTATGTTGAAGCCATGATTTAAAAGAGAGTTTAAAAATTAAATCTTTCCTTTTATAATTTCTACAAAAGATTAAGAGAAAGGTTTGATATCTTTCATTATTTGTAGTTAAAAGAAATATTTTAATTTTGAAGAAAACTTTCCTTTTTGGAAATCATCCACATGTTTTAATAGAGAGATTTTAATTTATAAAAGTTTTCTTTTATAACCAACCATGAAGGGAATTTTTTAAAGAGAAATTTTTAGTTTAAAAATTTCCGGAAACAAATTAGGAAGTTTTAATTTTTGTTTAAAACTTTCCTTGTTTGGAGGGATTAAAGTGGTCAGCCATATATAGTTTTAAAAGGAAATTTTTATTAAACTTTCCTTTCATTGGCAAGGATGATAAGGAAGTTTTTATTAAACTTTCCTTATTTACCAAGACCAAGGAATATAAAAGAGAGGGTAGAGGTGCCTCGCCTAATAACAATAATATCATCTATTGTTTCCTCTCCTCTCCTCCTTGGTGTGGCCGGCCCTTCATCCTTCCTCATCTCCTTTTCTTCTTCTTTGGTGGCCGGCGGCATCAACTCATTGGGAGTCCTTGGTGGCCGGATTTTGCTTGGAGAAGAAGTAGAGAAAGGAGGCTTTGTCTCTAGCATCCCTTGGAGCTTGGTTGGTGGCCGAAGTTCTTCATCTCAAGGAGGTTGTTGTTGGCCGAATCTTGCAAAGAGAAGAAGGAAGCTTGGGTGGATTCTCATCTCGGTTGATCGTCGCTCACACGACGCCCGAGATAAGAAGAGGAATACGATAGAAGATCGTGAGGTCTATAAGCTATAAAAGGTATAACTAGTTATTAAGTTTCCGCATCATAACTTGTTCATCCTTTTTGTTTAGATCTTGAAATACCAAACACAAGAGGCTAGTGATTCTAGGTTTCGGATTTGTGATTCGAATTTATGTTTCTTTATTTTTCTATCTTGTGATTCGATTGTTCCTTTTGGTTAAACCTAGGGTTACTGTTGTTGGTGCGGTTAGCACTAACGGTCTAACTCAGGTTTTGATGAATGACAAATCAGGTTAAGTTAGGTTTGTTGTTGTCTGACACTTTTATCAAGTGTGCAGGAAAAGTCCAGCTAGGTCGACGGGCTGACCGGATAGCTGGCGAGAAGTCCAAGCGGGTCGACGGGCTGACCGGACGCTTGGCGAGAAGTCCAGCTAGGTCGACGGGCTGACCGGATAGCTGGCGAGAAGTCCAGCTAGGTCGACGGGCTGACCGGACGCTTGGCGAGAAGTCCAGACGGGTCGACGGGCTGACCGGACGTCTGGCAGGTAAGTGAGGTAAGTCACTGGAGGGGAGTGACTGCGAGGACGCGTTCCCGGGTAGGGAACATTAGGCGTCGATCCGGCTTAGATCCATTTCGGATATCTAAGTCGAGATCGTGACTAGATTCCGGTCTCGGAAAGACGGAATCTAAGTCATACTTTGCTCATCTATAAAACTGTGCTAACACTCTTTGCTGCAGGGTACTTTTGCCTCAGACTAACCTTTTCTTGCAGGAGAAGGATTACTGGAGAAGAGGGGTCCGGGCCGGATCCGGGCGTCCGGAAGGCAAATTTCATCCAGCCAAGTCGCCGCCACGTGGAGCATCATGGTTTGTGCAACTACGTCACATTCCAGGCGCCAGGGCGCCCGGAGCAGATATAAAAGAAGCCCCGAGTGGAGCTTCAATCAATCATCTCAGAACTTTTCGATTGCTGGTCTGCTGCTCTCACTTCTGCGACTCTAACAAAGCTCGACAAAGTGCTTCTTCGTTTTCTTAATTTCCTTGTCGGTATTACTTTGTCTCATTAGCATTTCGTATTCATTTTGTAATTATATTCGAATTGCTAGTGATTGCCCAACGAAAGTGGTCAAGGACCACGAGCCTTGAGTAGGAGTCGTCACAGCTCGAACGAAGTAAAACAACTGTGTCTACTTTACTTTTCCACTGCGCTTATACTCGATATTTTGAATCGATATTCACCCCCTCTATCGAATCTAACGGTCTTACAAGTGGTATCGGAGCGGGGCCTCGATTTGGTGCAACCACCAATCGACAGGGGTGAAATAGTTTTTCAATTCCAAACTGATATTATTATCTTTTTGGAAGATTTTTTTTCCGTTACACTTAGAGTTTCTATTTTTTCCCGCATTGCTAATCCAAGACGAAGTCTTGGGATTTTTTCCATTAATTTAGTGTGTGCAGGATAAGATGTCTCAACAAGAAGGCTTCAAGATACGTCCTCCCCTATTCAACGGGGATGACTTTTCGTATTGGAAGAGAAGAATGGAGGTCTACATGAAGACAGACTATGACCAATGGATGAGCGTCACAAAGGCTTATAAAATTCCAGTAGACAACTCCGGAAAAATAATAGACCCTGAAGAATGGACAAATGATTTAAAGAAAAATGCGTCAATTGAAAACAAAGTCATCAACACTCTACACTGCGGACTAACACGAGAAGAACTGAACCGGGTCGGACCGCATGAAAACGCTAAGGAGCTCTGGGATAAACTGATCGAGCTGCACGAAGGAACAAGCGACGCGAAGGTAACAAAAAGAGATTTGCTGTTAAATAAAATTTTTAATATAAAAATGCAGGAAGGAGAAACGGCAAGTCAGCTCCACGCGAGGGTCAAAGATATCCTCAACGGTCTCCACGCGATAGGACACCAAATGGAGAACCGAGACTTAATAAGGTACGCGTTAAATGCTTTTCCGCGAAATAATTTGTGGGCATCAATTGTAGATGCCTACAAAATTTCAAAAAATTTATCTAAATTAAAATTGGATGAACTCTTCTGTGAATTAGAACTTCATGAGCAAACTAACGCCGGGGTCGAGAAAGGTGTAGCTTTATTCGCAGGTTCCTCTAAAGAAAAGAAGAACAAACCCGAATCTGAAGAAGATTCCGATCAAGACTCTGAAGACGAAGAACACCTGGTGAACCTGGTAAGGAAAATGTTCACCAGGAAAAAGAGAAACTTCAGCAAACAGGATCTTCAGAAGATCAGTTCGCCAGCCGACTCAAGAAATGTCACATGTTTCGGATGTAACAAAAAGGGGCACTACAAGAACGAATGCCCAAGATTGAAACTTGACAAATCAAAGTCAACAAAGAAGAAAGCCCTCAAAGCAACATGGGACGATTCCTCCTCAGACGAATCGGAAGGAGAAAGGCAAAAGCACCAAAGTCACCTCGCGCTGATGGCTCGCGAAGCTGAAACAAAAGACGAATCAGAGGAATCGGAAGACGGGTCCAAACCCGAATCGAGCCACAAGTCCGCACTCGTTTCCGAAGGTTCCGAAGAGGTATACCTAAACTTAAATCGTAAATTCTTTAGAATTATCTCGTGTTTAAATAAAAAATTAGTTAAATTGGAAAATAAAAATAAATCGCTTCTTGAGGAAAATCAAAACCTCAAGGAACAATTAAAAAATTTGAATCCAACTCAAGATCGAACACTTGAGGAGGAGAATTTATCATTAAAAAATGAAATTAATAAGTTAAAAGAATTGTTGGAAAAATTCACAACAAGATCTAAAAATTTAGATTTAATTCTAAATAACCAAAAGGCATGCTATAATAAAACCGGACTTGGATATAAGTCAAAATCAAACAAAACCTTTAAATCATTATTAACCCAACACAAAGCAACTAAACAAGCTTGGGTCCCGAAAGCGTGCTTAACCACGCAAGTAGGACTTAATCAATTCTATATACCTAAAGATAAAATACATTATATAAACTTGAATAAATCAGATCAAAAACTAAAAAATAAATTTAACTTAAAATCAAAATTCAAAACTCTACAAAATTTAGACTATCACCAAGTTGATTATAACTATAAAAAGAATCGACACAAACCCAAAATCTAAATTAATGGCCAATAATTCAGGGGGAGGCTCCAGAATAGCTGGCACCTCCAAAACTAACATACCCGACAGGGTAACCCAAAACAAACTAACCCGACAGGGTAATCAGGATTAGTTAAAAAGAGACCGAGGTTAACTTGACTCATGGTACTGGTGAAGTTTTTGGATGATAGTACGTTAGGGAAGCTTGGGCATCGCATGTCTAGAAAGATATGGCTTCGATCTGGTGCATTTGGCCAAGTGGAACTGACCGAAGCTACCCTTAAACGAATCCTAACCAGTTAGACCAAGATTTAGTACTAAGTTCCGTGGATAGGACCATTCGAAAAACTTCGAAAGGTTGGTTACTTCTAATGATGTCCCTGTGACTCACCAAGCTTAGAAGTTTATCCGAAGAATGCCTATTTGTGGAAACCAAAACTAAATCTGAATCTAACACAAGTTAAACCAAAAGTCTGTAATCAAACCAATTTCATCTCACAAAATCATAGGATTCCCTGATTGATAATATAGATCGGGTGAGATGAATAAGGCTTAATTTAATTTTAAACTTAAAAATTAATTTCAAAAATTTTAATTTTAAACTTAAAAAATTATTTTCAAAATTTTAAACATAAAAATTAATTTCAAAATTTTAATTTTAAACTTAAAAATTAATTTCAAAAATTTTAATTTTAAACTTAAAAATTAATTTCAAAAATTTTAATTTTAAACTTAAAAAATTATTTTCAAAATTTTAAAGATAAAAATTAATTTCAAAATTTTAATTTTAAACTTAAAAATTAATTTCAAAATTTTAATTTTAAACTTAAAAATTAATTTCAAAAATTTAATTTTAAACTTAAAAATTACTTTCAAAATTTTAATTTTAAACTTAAAAATTAATTTCAAAAATTTTAATTTTAAACTTAAAAAATTATTTTCAAAATTTTAAACTTAAAAATTAATTTCAAAAATTTTTAATTTTAAACTTAAAAATTAATTTCAAAAAATTTAATTTTAAACTTAAAAATTAATTTCAAAATTTTCATTTTAAACTTAAAAATTAATTTCAAAAGTTTTAATTTTTAAAACTTAAAAATTAATTTCAAAAATTTTAAACTTAAAAATGAATTTCAAAAATTTTAAACTTAAAAATTATTTTCAAAATTTTAAACTTAAAAATGAATTTCAAAAATTTTAAACTTAAAAATTATTTTCAAAATTTTAAACTTAAAAATTAATTTCAAAAATTTAATTTTAAACTTAAAAATTAATTTCAAAAATTTTAAACTTAAAAATTATTTTCAAAATTTTTAAAACTTAAAAATTAATTTCAAAATTTTAAACTTAAAAATGAATTTCAAAAATTTTAAACTTAAAAATTATTTTCAAAATTTTAAACTTAAAAATGAATTTCAAAAATTTTAAACTTAAAAATTATTTTCAAAATTTTAAACTTAAAAATTAATTTCAAAAATTTTAATTTTAAACTTAAAAATTAATTTCAAAAATTTAATTTTAAACTTAAAAATTATTTTCAAAAATTTTAAACTTAAAAATGAACTTCAAAAATTTTAATTTTAAACTTAAAAATTAATTTCAAAATTCTAATTTTAAACTTAAAAATTAATTTCAAAAATTTTAAACTTAAAAATTAAACTCAAAATTTAATTTTAAACTTAAATTAAGTTTTCAAGATTTTAATTTCAAAAACTTAAATTAATTTCAAAATTTTAAAACTTAAATCAATTTCAAAATTTTAATCTTAAAACTTAAAATTGTAAAACCTAAATTAGCTTTAATCTCAATTAAAAAAAAAAAAATTGTTGATTGATTAAAAAATTGATAAACTAAGACTAACATAAAAATCCTACTTGTTGTAGGAAACCAAGTGGATTTTGGACAGTGGTTGCTCCAAACATATGACTGGAGATCACACCAAGTTCACTCAATTAACCTACAAAAGCCTAGGAACAGTTGCCTTTGGAAACAACGGTAAACTCAAGGTAATTGGTATAGGTAATATTGAATTAAAAATAGATTTCATAATTTCAAATGTTCTACTTGTTGAAAATTTTAAATACAATCTTCTGAGTATAAGTCAATTGTGTGACACTAGGTATAAGGTAAAATTTCTATCCACAGAATGTTTGATCAAACATCTAGATAATCCAACTATAAGCTTAAAAGGCTTTAGAAAAGACAATATCTATGCCATCAACTTAACCACTTCTTCAGTCAAGTGTTATTTAACGCAAAAAGAAGAAACCTGGTTATGGCACAGAAGAATGTCACACACCCATTTCAGAAACATAAGTAAATTAAACGGTCTAGTTAGAGGTTTACCAAAATTACCTAACTTAGATTCAACAATATGTAATGCTTGTCAACAAGGCAAACAAACAAAATCTACCCACAAACCAATTAATGAATCCCAAACCAACTCAGTCCTAGAACTTTTACACTTAGATTTATTTGACTCAATAAATGGAAGTCTAGATTGTTTAGTTATAATAGACGACTATTCTAGGTTCACTTGGGTCAAATTCTTAAAACATAAAGATGAAACTTTTGAAATTTTTACGAATTTCTGCAAACAAATTGAAAATGAAAAAGGCATAAAAATTAAAAGAATCAGAAGTGATAATGGAGGAGAATTTAAAAATCATAATTTTGATAAATTTTGCCTTGAAAATGGCTACCATCATGAATTTTCTTGCCCTAAAACTCCCCAACAAAATGGAATTGTAGAAAGGAAAAATAGAACCTTACTTGAAGCATCTAGAACTATGCTAAATGAATACAACTTACCTAAATATTTTTGGGCAGAAGCTGTTAGTACAGCCTGCTATGTACAAAACCGAACAACACTAAACAAAAACCACAATAAAATATTTTTTGAAATATTTTACAACAAGCAACCTAATATAAAATACTTTAAGGTATTTGGTTGCCCAGCCTTTATCCTAAATACTAGAGAACACTTAGGCAAATTCACTTCCAAAATAGAAAATGGAATTTTTCTAGGTTACTCTCTGCATAGCAGAGGCTACAGAATTTATAATAAAGTCACTTTAAGAATTGAAGAAACCACCAATGTAAAATTCAAAGAATCCAATCAAAACCTAGAACAAGCCCAACCTCAACCAGTTGACTCTGTTCACGAACATATCAATTCTGAGGGAACAAACCAAACCCAAAATAATGAAGAAGAAGAACAACTACAAGAAAGTCAACCTCCTAGAACCATAAGAGTCAACCCAAACCATCCTACTAATCAAATAATTGGTGACCCAGACCTGAGGGTTCAAACTAGGTCATCTTTCAGAAACCTAAGTCAAATCTCGTTAAATCTCAAATATTGAACCCAAAACTGTAGCTGAATCTCTACTTGACCCAGACTGGGTCATAGCTATGCAAGAAGAATTAGCTCAATTTGAGCGCAATGAAGTTTGGGACCTAGTACCTCAACCTACCGATAAGAAAATAATAGAAACCAAATGGGTATTTCGAAACAAATTAAGTGAAACTGGAGAAATTACTAAGGCCAGGTTAGTTGCCAAAGGGTTCAGTCAAGTTGAAGGACTTGACTACAATGAAACTTATGCCCCGGTAGCTAGACTAGAGTCCATTAGAATGTTACTAAGCTATGCAGCCCATAAAGGATTCAAACTATACCAAATGGATGTCAAGTCTGCCTTTCTTAATGGATTGATAAAAGAAGAAGTGTATGTTGGTCAGCCGCCAGGTTTTGAAAGCCTAGAACACCCTGATTATGTCTACAAACTAAAAAAGGCATTATATGGACTTAAACAGGCACCTAGGGCATGGTATGAAAGACTAACCTCTTACTTAACCTCTAAAGGGTTCAATCAAGGTCAAATTGACCCAACACTATTTGTGAAATCAATAAAAGAAGATATTTTTATAGCTCAAATTTATGTAGATGATATCATCTTTGGTTCAACCAACTCAGAATTTTTAAACGAATTTACAAACCTAATGGAACACGAATTCGAAATGAGTCTGGTAGGAAAATTAACTTATTTTCTAGGGTTACAAGTCAAACAAACAAATGAAGGAAATTATATTTATCAACAAAAATATACTAAGGAGTTACTTAGAAAATTTGAAATGAAAAAGACCAAAGAAATAATAACACCTAAAGCCGTAAACACAAGCATAGACGATAATCCTAATGGCACATCAGTACACTTAATACATTATCGGATCGCGATAGGCAGTAAACTTTATTTAACTGCAAGTCGACCGACATTTTATTTGCAGTTAGTATGTGTGCTCGATACCAAACTCGTGCTAAAGAATCTCATTTGACTCAAGTCAAAAGAATCTTTAGATACCTCCAAATGTAGGTATTTGGTATCCTAGGACCAACAACTTTGAATTAATAGGATATTCTGATTCAGATTATGCCGGATGCAAATTAGACCGCAAAAGCACAAGTGGTGGATGCCAACTACTTGGTCCATCCCTTGTCAGCTGGTTTAGTAGAAAGCAACACTGTGTTGCACTATCTACAACTGAGTCAGAATACATAGCTATAGGCGAGTGTGTTGCACAAATATTATGGATGATGCATACTCTAAAAGATTTCAACTTAAATATCACAAATGTAAAAGTATTAATTGATAATATAAGTTCGATTAACTTAACCAAGAATCCTGTGCATCATTCAAGAACCAAACATATTGAAGTTAGGCATCACTTCATCATGGATCATGTTACTAAAGGTGATATTGAACTCAAGTACATTGAGTCTAAATCAAATTTAGCTGACATTTTTACAAAACCACTCCCTGAAAGTGAATTTAGCAACTTACGACGACAATTAGGGATGTGCTCAATAGACTAGGATCCTTCATAAATACTTTCAAAACTGATTTTATCAACTTATAGGCTAAACTTGTTTGTTTTCAAAAATTTCCATTTTTAAACTTTCAAAAACAGTTTTGGCCTTAGACTAGTCTTACATCCTTAGAAATCATGTACCCATAGGTTTAGTTCTTGAGCATCTCACCAACACCTTAGGTTTACCTTGCTTGTGATTGATAAACATAGAAAGGGGTGAGATGCATAGGCCATCTGTCTGGACTTAAGATGCTTATTTCAGTGCATCAGTATAAGTCTGGACGTTAAATACAATTCAAATATTAATCAGATTAACGTTCATCAGTCGAGTCAAACACTGACTGATTATAATTAACTTAATCTGACTAACCAAGTGAAAGCTACTATTTTCTAATAGTTAGTTAGTACCTAATTGGTTAGACAGCTGGTTGAAGTTAAATATCAAATTCAGGGGGAGAAATAAAACTACTTTAGTTTTCCAAATTGAATTTTAAACTTAATTTTGAAAATCAAAGTTTAAAAATAATTTGTTTAATTTTAAACTCACAAACTTTTTATCCTTTTTACCTATTCTTTGAAAACTGAACTTTTCAAGTATCTTAAACCATGGTTTTGAATATAATACTTTTAAACTTTGAAAAATTTGATTTTGAAAAGCAAACTTTACAAAAACATTCCAAAAAATTTTTTTCTTACGTTTATCAAAACTCCTTTGAAAACTAAAAGTAAAGATTTAAACTTAATTTTACTTTGAAAATTGTCCTGAGTCTACTTCTTAAAAATTTGACTTTACTTAATTTTGACAATTTAATTTGAAGGATAAATTTTACAAAATTTAGTTTACAAACTAAGCTTCTCAAAGTTATTTTCCTTGTTTTGAAAATTGAATCTTGTACACTTAGTGTTGAAAAATAAAATTCAATTAGTTTTGAAAAATAGACTTTTCAAACTTAGTTTTGGAATTTTGGTTTTGAAAACTTATGTTTAAGTAGCATTTCAAAGTTGAAACTTGTTTTGGAAAATTTTTTTATGTTTGAAAATTAACCTATCTAAACTTAGCATTTTTTCTAAAAGCTAAAAGCTAATGCTTTAAACAAATTTTCAAAACTTTATACCCCCCCAAATCAATTTGATCTTCTCTTGGATTTAAAAACTCAGTTATTGTTCAAGGTATTACTGTTTTCAGTATTTCTCGCTATGCTTGTTTACCCTTGTTTTTTGATGAATGCCAAAGGGGGAGGGTTAGGTTGGTTAAGTTAGGGCAACTAAATGCAAACTTAAAAAAACTAACTTAAACCTTAAAAACCTCAAAAATCATGCTTGATTTTTGCATACTTTTTATCACTAACTTAACCAGGTTGTCATTCCATCAAAAAGGGGGAGATTGTTGGTGCGGTTAGCACTAACGGTCTAACTCAGGTTTTGATGAATGACAAATCAGGTTAAGTTAGGTTTGTTGTTGTCTGACACTTTTATCAAGTGTGCAGGAAAAGTCCAGCTAGGTCGACGGGCTGACGAGAAGTCCAAGCGGGTCGACGGGCTGACCGGACGCTTGGCGAGAAGTCCAGCTAGGTCGACGGGCTGACCGGATAGCTGGCGAGAAGTCCAAGCGGGTTGACGGGCTGACCGGACGCTTGGCGAGAAGTCCAGACGGGTCGACGGGCTGACCGGACGTCTGGCAGGTAAGTGAGGTAAGTCACTGGAGGGGAGTGACTGCGAGGACGCGTTCCCGGGTAGGGAACATTAGGCGTCGATCCAGCTTAGATCCATTTCGAATATCTAAGTCGAGATCGTGACTAGATTTCGGTCTCGGAAAGACGGAATCTAAGTCATACTTTGCTCATCTATAAAACTGTGCTAACACTCTTTGCTGCAGGGTACTTTTGCCTCGGACTAACCTTTTCTTGCAGGAGAAGGACTTTCTGGAGAAGAGGGGTCCGGGCGCCCGGAGGGGATCCGGGCGCCCGGAGGTCCGGGAGCCCGGAAGGCAAATTTCATCCAGCCAAGTCGTCGCCACGTGGAGCATCATGGTTTGTGCAGCTACGTCACATTCCAGGCGCCCGGAAGGGATCCAGGCGCCCGGGACAGCATATAAAAGAAGCCCCAGGCAGGAGCTTCAGAATCAATCATCAACTGAGAACTTTTCGACTGCTGGTCCTGCTGCTCTACGTTCCTGCGACGCTAACAAAGCTCCGACAAAGTGCTTCTTCGTTTTTCTTAATTTCCTTGTCGGTATTACTTTGTTTCATTAGCATTTCCTGTATTCATTTTGTAATTATATTCGAATTGCTAGTGATTGCCCAACGAAAGTGGTCAAGGACCACGGGCCTTCGAGTAGGAGTCGTCACAGGCTCCGAACGAAGTAAAAACAACTGTGTCTACTTTACTTTTCCGCTGCGCTTATACTCGATATTTTCGAATCGATATTCACCCCCCCCCCTCTATCGAATCTAACGGTCTTACAACTGTAAGAAGATTAAATATTGAATTTATTTAAAAGGCTTTGTCGAGGCAGTGGTGGATGTTCCCATATCCAAGAAGGCCAAGTGTCTCGCTATGTTTGACCTCAGAGCCGATCCTTGAAATAAATATTTAATCAAATTTATAACATGGGTAGATTTGGATCAATAATGTTAAGTATCGTTTGCGATCCAAGTCTAAACCTTCAAGAACAGATAAGTTAAATTTGGAATCAATAATATTAAGTTCTGTTTGCGATTCCATATTTAATTTCTAAATAACACAATAGGTTGTTAGGAAAGGTTCAGGACTTGTACAACATTTTTGTACAGGGGAACCGATACGATATTCCCAGTAGCAACCAACAATTGTATCAGAGCTAGGGTTTGCCTCTGTGTGTTTGGTTTTCAGTTTAATTATGCACATGTCATACATAATTTAGGTAGGATAATAGTAGGAAATGCTAACTCTGTGGTTGCAGGCTCCAACTATTATGGCTTATTGTGATTGTGTGTGATTGAACCCTTGGACATGTCAAGGGTATTTTATGTGTGTGCATGATTGTATGTATTAAATACAGCAGGAGCTGTATTAGTTTTAGGATTTTACTTTTTGTTTGATCTAGATTACATGTACATTCCTTCGTGGAATATAGGATCGATAAATGTAAAATTTAATTTTTGTCAGGGATCGTATACTTGCAATGGCGTGGTGCTATTTGAGGACCAGAGGTGCAGCGGAAAAAGAAGCAAGGTAGATGCGGCAACTAGACCCGATTGTGGTGGCTAAAGGTGGCAGCAGCTAGGGTTGGCAGCACACGGAGGACAGTAATGGAAGAGACCATAATAGTTGGAAAATTACTTTTATTGCTTTTATTTACTGTGATGTGTGTGTGCATATGATGTGTACTTGCATGAAAAAAAATCCTCACCTTAAAAAACTAAGTGGGAGAAGGATTAGTAAATAAATTACACGGTCTCCATTACTGGTTTGTAAGTGATGCAACAAACTTGCGTGTTGGCTCTGAGTGCCTCCCTCCACAACGGATGAGTTTGTTTGCTGATCATTAGATCAAACTTCCTTTATGGATGATTATAGGAAATTATTTAGGAGTGTGTGATCTTCTCCAACTGAAGGGGCACAATCCTATTTAATGGACTAAGTATCAAGTAATAGTATACACTTAGGCGCATTTAATAGTATCCTCCCCAACGGAGTCACTGCTATTATTTGTGTGACCAAAGGAAAACCAACTATTAATTTGTTATAAAGCTAGGTAAAACCCTCTCTTACAAACAATTGAATTTGTATACGTCCACACTAACGTGGCATACAAAATTCATGGTGTTTGAGGTAATTTTATTTGTCATAAAGTTAGGTTGACAAAATAAAGTGGGTAAAACCTCCTCTTGCAAACAATTGAATTTGTATACGTCCACACTAACGTGGCATACAAAATTCATGGTGTTTGAGGTAATTTAAGGTTGATAAGAAAATTAATGGGTAAGACCCTCCTCTTATAAATGTCTGAATTTGTATACGTCCACACTAACGTGGCATACAAAATTCACGGTGTTTGAGGTGTTGGTGAATTTAAATGATATTGTTTTGAGGAATCAATATTATTTTAAATTCAAAGTTTTGACCAAATATTTGATTAAAGACAGACCAACTATTAATTTTATTTGTCATAAAATTAGGTTGACGAGATAATAAAATTAATGGATAAAATCTCCTCTTTGATTTTGTATACGTCCACACTAACGTGGCATACAAAATTCATGGGGATTTTGAGGTGTTGGTCTTGACCAAATATTTTTGTGATTCTTAGGATTTCAAATGTTTTTCAATCCCCTAGTTGTTATACTATAGAATAGACTTAGTAGTCCCAATTATAATGATTGGAAACATAACTTGGACACTAAGGTGGACTGTACTCTCAGAACTGAGAACAATAAAGGTGTATTTTATTCATTAGTTGTTGAAACATGTTTAGTGGTGTTATCTACCGGTACCTGGTGTGTAGATACGGGAGCTACTGATCATGTCTGCAATTCATTGCAGGGGTTCCAGGAAACCCGACAACTATATGAAGGGGAAATCACCATCTACATGGGCATTGCTGCAAAAGTAGTAGTTGTTGCAGTGGGAGATGTTTATCCTTTGATAGAAATAAAATATGGATTTTGAGGAATTGTCTTTATGTACCAAGTTTAGAAAGAACTAGATTTTAGTTTTTAAACTATTCAAAGAACTTGATATTCTGTCTCTTTTGATAACAAAGTTGTTATCAAGAAAAATAGAGAAGTTATCTGTTCTGGTACGTTGGTTGGCAATTTATAATCCAATAACTCCCACGATGCAACAAATGGAATTTAATAACACATCTTCTAACTCTAATAAGAGAAAGCAACCTTCAGAAATGAACCAATCATATCTTTGGCATCTAAGACTAGGTCATATTAACTTGAGTAGGATTCAAAGGATAATAGTCGATGAACTTTTGAGTTTATTGGTGGTAGAAAACTTTCCAACCTACGAGTCTTACTTGAAAGGAAAAATGACCAAGAGGCTTTTTAAGTCTAAGGGGTATAGAGCCAAAGATGTATTGGAAATGATTCATTCTGATTTGTGTGGACCTATGACTATCCAGGCAAGAGGTGGTTTCGAATATTTCGTCTCTTTTATAGACGGCTATTCGATATACGGGTAAAAGTATCAGGATACTAGGGAGAGATCGTAGTGGCGAGTACCTCTTAGGAGAGTTTAGGAGTCATTTATCAAAAGTCAGGATTCAATCCCAACTGACTACACCTGGTGCACCCCAACAGAATGGTGTGGTAGAACGAAGGTATAGGACTCTTATGAAAATGATTAGATCGATGATGAGTTATTCAGAATTACCAAATTTATTTTGGAGATATACTTTGGAAACGACAATGAACATAATACCTTCTAAAGTCAGAACCCTCCACTCCCATAGAATTATAGAATGGGCGTAAGCCTAGTCTGAAGCATATTCAGATTTGGGGTAGTCCAGCACATGTGCTGAAGGGAGACACTGATAAGTTGGATAGGAGTTCATTTGTTTATGGGTTATCCTAGAGAAATGAAAGAAAGATTTATAGTTCTAAAAATCAGAAGGTCATTGTTGGCACCAATGCCCAATTTTTAGAAGAGGACTATGTTATGAACCACAAGTACATGAGTAAAATTGTTCTTAAGGAAATTAGAGAAGACACGTTTAAACTAGTACTAACTGTACAAGATGTGATACCACAAGAAACTGTAACACGTGTCACAAATGATGCACAATTGCAGACAGTGCCTCGTCATAGTGGGAGGGTTATTAGGCAACCTGAAATATTCATGTTTTGGGAAAGTCTTTGGACTAGATCCCTGGTAAACATGAACCTAATTCCCGGACATATGACAAAGCGCTCCAAGATAAAGATGTAGCATCTTGGCAAAGAGCAATGAACACAGAATTAGAATCTATGTATTCTAATAAAGTTTGGGAGCTTGTAGAACCACCAAATGGTGTAAAAGTCATTGGGTGTAAATAGGTCTATAATAGAAAAAGAGGGACAGACGGGAAGGTGGAAACTTTCAAAGCAAGGCTTGTTGAAAAAGGGTATCAATTATGAGGAAACCTTTTCACCGGTAGTCATGCTTAAGTTTATCCAGATTCTTTTATCTTTTGTTGCTCATATGGATTATGAGATTTGGCAAGTGGATGTCAAGACATCTTTCCTTAATGGAAGTCTTGAAGAAAGCATCCATATGAAGCAACTAGAGGGGTTCATTGCAAAGGGCAAAGAGCATCTAGTATGTAAGCTCAATCGGTCTATTTATGGACTGAAGCAAAGTTTCAAGGTCTTGGAACATCCTGTTTAATGAAGTAATCCAGACCTATGGATTTATTCAGTGTCTGGATGAGTCTTGTGTATACAAGAAGTGTGATGGAAACGTGGTGGTATTTCTTGTACTATACGTAGATGACATTTTTGTTAGTTGGAAATAATATCAAAATGTCATCGGAAATAAGGGTATGGTTGTCCAAGCATATTGATATGAAGGACTTGGGAGAATGCGCACATATTCTCGGGATCAAAGTAATAAGGGATCACAAGAAAAGAATGTTGTACTTATCCCGAGCTTCATATATCGATACTATCCTAGCTCATTTTAGCATGCAAGACTCCATGAAAGGTTTTTCTACCTTTTGGGTATGGATTATCTTTATCTAAAGAGATGTCTCCGAAGACATCAAAATAGATAGAAGAAATGAAGGCAGTTCCTTATACTTCAGCTGTAGGGAGCCTAATGTATGCTATGTTGTGAACGAGATCAGATATCTATTTTGTCATAGGCATGGTTAGCAAATATCAAAGTAACCCAGGACCAGGACACTGGACTGTCGTAAAGCATATATTAAAGTACCTTAGAGGGACTAGAGATTATATGCTAGCTTACAAGACAGATGATTTGCTTCCTGTGGGTTACACGGATTCCGACTTCCAATCTGAAAGGGGCAATAGTAAGTCAACCTCGGGGTTTTGTGTTTACTTTAGGAGGTGAAGTCATAACTATGGAGGAGTGTTAAGCATAGGTGCTTTTTCGGACTCCGTCATAGAAGCTGAGTATGTGGCAGCTTCTGAGGCAACCATAGAAGCTGTATGACTCAGAAACTTCATGATGGACTTAGATGTGATTCCTGGTTTATCCTAAATTATTACAATATATTGTGATAATAAGTGGTGCAGTAGCAAACTCGAAGGAACCACAAGCCCATAAGGCAAGTAAACACATAGAGCGCAAGTACCACCCAATACGAGACATCGTATAACAAGGAGAAGTTTTTGCCGCCTAGATTGCATCAGGTGATAACCTGGGAGATCCTTTCACTAAGGCCCTTAAGGCAAGAGCTTTTGATGGGCATGTTGAAAGGTTGGGAATCAGATGTATGGCAGGGTATATGGCAGCATAGTCTTTTAGTATAAGTGAGAGATTGTTAGAGTGTATACTAAAAGTCTAGCTTTTTGTAAACATTTATTTTGAAATAAAGAATCACATTGGTCACATGTCTACATTTATATGTTAAGTGTAGTTGTTCAATTAATTTATATTGTAGATAACATGGTGTGTGGTGTCACACACAGAAGATTATGTTATCAGTTCTTTATAAATTATAAACAGTTGCTCATGACTAAGATGGATAGGAACAAACCATTGGAATAGTCGTGGTGTAATTTGGTGTTAATTTATCTTGACTATAACATTACATTAGTACACTCTGAGTGTATGGCGCAGGACCATTTAAGGTAAGTTTTTTTATACTAGCTTAATAAAAGAATAAGACCTTTGTTATTATGGAAGTGTGTACTCTTAATCCCGATATAATAACAAGCGCGTGTACTTAGTGTTTATTTCTTTGACTTATCAAAGGGTGAGATTTAGCTCGATAAATCAAGAGGTCCGATAAGTTAGGAAATGATATTATTTATAGTGTGTGTTGTTGATTATAAAAGGAAACTGTGTCCTAGTAATCTAGGTTGATAATGTCCCCAAGGGGAGCTCATAAGGATTATCATGTAAACCCTACAGGTGGACTTAGTCTGACATGACAATAAGGTTGAGTTGTACTACTCTTGGACTAAGATATTAATTAAAATGAGTTGTTAGTAACTCATTTAATTAGTGGGCATTCGACATCTTAAACACATGGAGATTAACACACTCATGATAAGAAGGAGCCCATATAGTAATATGGGATTGGTGCGGTAGTTCAATAATGAATCTTTAGTGGTATGAGTTATTATTGATGAACTCGAGTTGGGTGTTCGAGGCGAACACGGGAAGCTCAAGTTCATCGGGAGACCAAAACCAATTCCTCCTCTCAGTCTCTATCATATCCTCTTATTTATAAAGTATTATACCCACCTTCTTACCCACCTTAAGGTGGTCGGCCAAGCCTAGCTTGGAGCCCAAGCTAGGGCCAGCCAAACCAAGGTGAGTTGGTTTGCTTAGGTGGTCGGCCCTAGCTTGAACCCAAGCTTAGGTGGTGGTCGGCCACAATAAAAATTAAAAGGATTTTATTTTTTAAAATCTTTCCTTATGTGGAAGCCATGATTTAAAAGAGGGGTTAAAAATTAAATCTTTCCTTTTATAGTTTCTACAAAAGATTATGAGAAAGGTTTGATATCTTTCCTTATTTGTAGTTAAAAGAAATATTTTAATTTTGAAGAAAACTTTTCTTTTTGAAAATCATCTACATGTTTTAATAGAGAGATTTTAATTTATAAAAGTTTTCTTTTATAACCAACCATGAAGGGAATTTTTTAAAGAGAAATTTTTAATTTAAAATTTTCCGGAAATAAAGTAGGAAGTTTTAATTGTTACTTAAAACTTTCCTTGTTTGGAGGGATTAAGGTGGTCGGCCATATATAGTTTAAAAAGGAAATTCTTATTAAACTTTCCTTTCATTGGCAAGGAGAATAAGGAAGTTTTTATTAAACTTTTCTTATTTACCAAGACCAAGGAATATAAAAGAGAGGGTAGAGGTGCCTCGCCTAATAACAATAATATCATCTATTGTTTCCTCTCCTCTCCTCCTTGGTGTGGCCGGCCCTTCATCCTTCCTCATCTCCTTTTCTTCTTCTTTGGTGGCCGGCGGCATCAACTCATTGGGAGTCCTTGGTGGCCGGATTTTGCTTGGAGAAGAAGTAGAGAAAGGAGGCTTTGTCTCTAGCATCCCTTGGAGCTTGGTTGGTGGCCGAAGTTCTTCATCTCAAGGAGGTTGTTGTTGGCCGAATCTTGCAAAGAGAAGAAGGAAGCTTGGGTGGATTCTCATCTCGGTTGATCGTCGCTCACACGACGCCCGAGATAAGAAGAGGAATACGATAGAAGATCGTGAGGTCTATAAGCTATAAAAGGTATAACTAGTTATTAAGTTTTCGCATCATAACTAGTTCATCCTTTTTGTTTAGATCTTGAAATACCAAACACAAGAGGCTAGTGATTCTAGGTTTCAGATTTGTGATTCGAATTTGTGTTTCTTTATTTTTTTGATCTTGTGATTCGATTGTTCCTTTTGGTTAAACCTAAGGTTACTGTAAGGAGATTAAATATTGAATTTCTTTAAAAGGCTTTGTCGAGGAGTGGTGGATGTTCCCATACCCAAGAAGACCTAGTGCCTCACCATGTTTGACCTGGGAGCCGATCTCTGAAATAAATATTTAATCAAATTTGTAACATGGGTGGATTTGGATTAATAATGTTAAGTATCATTTGCGATCCAAGTCTAAACCTCTAAGAACAGATAAGTTAAATTTGGAATCAATAATGTTAAGTTCTGTTTGTGATTCCATATTTAATTTCTAAAGAACACAATAGGTTGTTAGGAAAGGTTCAGGACTTGTACAAAATTTTTATACAGGGGAACTGGTACGATATTCCGAGTAGCAACCAATAGTTTTATCCTACACTCGCTGTCCTTTAACATGCAATTGCTGGAAGATATGTGACTGTTCTTACGTACCAGAATAAAGAAGGCTCCTAAGAAGTCCTGTCACGGTTTACCCCTGTCACTAGGGCACCTCGGTATATATTGAGAACGCGACTCTAACTGGTAAGTTGAAAATAGCATTTAAGGATTAGGTTTGGTCTCTCGCTTCCTTGAGGAGAATTTGCCTCTCCTTTCAAGGAAGTATCCTAGACGTCCGTGAATGGGTTACCTCTGTCACTAGGGCCCCTCGGGTGTACGATCTAGGAATAATCCCTCTACAAGGTTAACAAGTTCTACGCAATCAAGCAACATGCAATTGAGACAAAGCATAAAAGATCATCCAACGAGTGTAAGTATAATGCGAGTTTTACATCAAACCGAACCACAACTACTCCCTAATCCTAGAACAAAGGATCTACTCCATAAGTGTCAGAGAAATACCCAAAGACATAACGTATATAAACATACAATTTTCAGACACAGAGAAAGAAGGAGAGAATATGCTTATCCTATGTCGATGAGTGGCCTTCGAGTACAATCCTCTACTTCTGAAGTCGATGCGCTGGTGGAAGATCGCTGGACGGAGGTCCAAGATGGCGTGAATGGCTCCAACATGTTTCTTTAACTGTCGGCCCACTTCCCGCGCTCCCCCCTCAAGAAAAAGGGTTAAAACCCTTATATAGACTAGGGTTTGGCTGCGGCGACATGGTCGTGCCAGGATGGCACGGTCGTGTTCATCTCCTTCTCTGATGGCGCTGCACGGTCATGCTAATTGGCACGGCCATGTGGTGTCTGGCCTGGGTCCCTGCCGCACGGCCGTGCAAGGATGCACGGCCGGGCACTTCCTGGTCTTAGTCTCGGGGTAGCACGGCCGTGCAGGGTTGCACGGCCGTGTGTTGAACTGCCTCAATCTTTGCCGCACGGTCATGCAGGGATTGCACGGCCGTGCACTACTCCCCTTCTGTTTGGTCACACGGTCACGCCAAGAGTGCACGGTCGTGTTCTTCGGCTTGTTCCGGTGCGTTGATAATCATCGTTTTCACTCCGAAAGTTGTCCCTGTCAACACAAAACCAAACAAAGAGAAGATATATGAACAAAAGAGTATATATAATGAATACAAGATGAACGAGACAATCATGCAACGAATATATATGCATAAAGTACGTGAATGTGCGCTAAAACATGCGTAAATGATCATAATATTTGCCCACATCAGTCGCGTGCCCAAGATCAAAGAGGAGAAGGATCGCAAATAGAAGAGGAAGAGTGGTCAGAATCAAAACCCTAATTTTGATCACCAAAATAAAGAAAGAATTAAGTTTCCATCATTGTTTATTGCGATGAAATTAAGCATTCGTCGCTATTTTAGTGACAAAATTTAATTGTGCTGCTATTTTAGTGATAGAATTTAATTACATCACTATTTTAACGACGAAAGCTTAATTCCTTTCACTAAAATAGCAATAAATTTAATATTTTATCTCTAATTAAATAGGTTAAATATAAATATCATCAAAATCCATGATGCAACTTAAATTCTATTGCTAAATTAGCGATCGAAGATTATAATTAGCAACGAAATTTAATTTCTATCACTATTTGTGAGTATTCTTGTAGTGTAAGGCACATCAAAATCACTTCAAATTATGACCATTACATTTTTAGAAGCCTCCAGAGTGTAATCATGCCCTCAAACATGGATTTTATAGCTTTGATAGAGAGATATAAGTTTTTAAATTCACACAACCTTGAAATGTTTTATGACAAACTCATTAGAAGACATTGGTCTGACATTCTCACTTATTAATACCACCAAAGTGTTCTTAGAATTTTTTTGGTTTAGACCATAGCAAAATTTTAAAATTCTAAACAATGTAATCTGATCAACGAATTTTGATAAAAACTCACTAATGACCTTAAGCACATCAGAGTCACTACAAATCATAACTAGAGATGACAATGGGGTGAGATATGGGGTGGGTCTGCCATCTCCATCCCTACACCCGAATTATATCCCTACCTCCATCCCCACACTTATCCTTGATTCTGTCTAATTGAGGAATCTCTATCCTTGACCCTACAAGGATTAAATATCCATCCTCATCCCTACTTCAAATGCTCATTTATCATTAACTTAGCAATAAAAAGTTCCCAATTTTCAACACCTTTCATACAAATATTAACACAATAATCCAATGATATGCAAATATAAATATTAATTAAACAATACATATATAATAATATTAATAATCTATGGTTTAATAAATAGAAAAGATCAAACTCTATCACTATTGATGTGATGGAGGAAGGTGAGGACACGTGGAAGAAGGGGGGCATGTTGGTCGTTTAACCATTAGGGTTTTCTTTTAAAGGGGACACTATTCGTGTGAGAAGGGGAGGTCTTCCTTCGTTCTTCTCACGCCGCCAAGGAGCCTCTTCCCCTCACTCACACTGCTCCGCCATAATGGGTGCCGCCACTGGCCACTAGACACCTCCTACCTCTAATCCCTAGCGTCGCCGCCACTGTCGCTCTTGCCCCTTTTTACACGTCTCCTCCACCTCTTCTCTATCACCGCGTCCAACCACCATCGCTGGTTAGGCACACCCCCGGCCACACCTTCGCCTTCTAGTGTTATTATCCACTCCACAGCCCCTAACGAGTAGCCTTTGACTGCCAGTGCAGCTCCCAGTGAGTATCCCTAGCCACCGGCGCCACTCCACAACCCTCGACAAGCAATGCCTAGTTGCAGGTGTCGCGGCTGGAACTCCTTCCTTAGGATCCAACTACTCGACACTCTCACCTTTTGATCCGTTCATTCGTCTCTCAATCTGCATTGTTGTATGCTTTCTCTATCGATCAGGCCTCTGAGTCCTAGTTGTTGTGCAACCTGGTGCCTCTCTGTCTTGTCGATCAGACTCCCCATTAGGCCTTGTCTATTCCGATCAGGCCCATGCCATTGCATTGTTGTGTCTCATCTCTCGGAGTCCTAGTTGCTATTCTATTTCGGCCATCGAGTCGTTGTTGTGTTCCGACCTTCCAGCCGAGGCTATGTTTCGGTCTTCGCGTTGTCCGGTCGGTGTCTCATGTTTCGGCCTATGAGCTGTTGTTGTATTTTGGCTTGCCTATCACCTTTCGGATCCATGCCGTGTCTAGCTTCAGGCCATCACCATCAGATCTAGCTCCTCAACCGACTCATATTCATCTACTCTTCTAGGTCACGACGACTCGATCAGCATTGCAACTAGCTCACCGGTCTACACGTGGGCAACCCTGGTCCAGGGTATGTCACTATACTCACTTTTTATTCATTTCATTATTTAACTATTAGCTTGCTCCTTATATATCCATAGGATCTACCTCGAGTATCGGGGTGTTAGGGATCGAGGAAACTCGGACCCTACCTATAGGTATTGTTAACTAGAGACCTTCTGATAACTTGGTCAACATAGAAGACAACTCATCACACCCTCCCCCTTTGGGTTATGGTGATTCAATCAACATTCCAGCTATCATTCTGGCAGTTCCGTTTTCTCATATTTCAGATGGGATCAAATTTCGTGTCGTTTGTACGAACTTTGTCTGATCTAGAATGTGAAGATGAACAACGCTGAAAACTTTACCATCATCATGATCTCAGGGGATTTTGATGAACACATTATATTCTCCCCTCACTCCACAGTTATTCGGGAGTCGAAGAACCGAGTCAAAACCTCAGCTGGTCAGCTGGTCAGTTTTTTTATTATACTATATTTTTCCTTCTAGCAGTAGGATCTGTTACAACTCTCTGATCAAGGACTAGGGGCTTAGCTCCCTTGTATAGTATGATACTAGCTTTGATCTCTCATATTATTAGGGGTTTTACTCTCTTTAACGGTCAGGGCTCAGATTATTCCCTTTTTGACTCCACGGATATTAGAGAGTCAAGGAATCAATAATATTTCTCTCCCCGACTCTACGAGCATTCTAGAGTCGATGGATTAAGTCAGATCTTCAATTGGACAGCACAATTTCACGATCATGTATGATAAGGACTCTGTTCCCTTATATTATACTACGGGTTATGTTCCCTTATATGATATTAATGGTTTATATTTATTTTTAATGTTTTCAAAATATTAATAAACTCAGAATTAAAAAAATACTAAATTTTTATTAAAACATTAACTTATAAAATATTACTCACAGTAGAGATTAAATAATATCTCAAAATTAATATAGCTTCAACAAATAGAAATTTTTTAAAATTAAAATTAATAAAATCATATTTACAGTTAATAATATTTTAAGAAATATTAAATAATTAAATCATTTTATTAATTGAAAAGATTTATTATCCAAATTTAAATATAAAATTTTAATTAATAACTTTACCTTTAAAAAGAATTCAAAAAAACTAAATTTAATATAAAGATTTTAATAAATTTTTGTTACCTGGATAATGACAGAAACGGTCCTAAGTAAACTATTATTTAATAGTACTTGACTGTTTATTTAATGATAAAAGATGGGCATAATAAAAAATAATTATTAATTATGAATTCCGATCGAGCGAGGTTGCGGCGTGGCCTGCCGACCACAGTAGGCGGAAGAGCTGGTACCAGCACTAGACGCCGTTGCCCATGCCAGGCACCAGAACGAGGTGGGGCTTCCCCTTCTTCGCATGTGGGTCGATTGATACTTCAGGTACTCTCCCTTCGTTGTTTCCTCAACCATTTAAAATTAATTACAACAAAATGGCCAAGCACAATAATTATTATTACTCCAGGGTTCCATGCACGCAATGTTTTGAATAATTGACAAGTATATTATAATACACTTGGAATGTCGCGGACATGGATTCAGTTATGTCTTATGAAATTTACATAGGTTCAGTATATTATATCAGGAGCTCATCATTAAAAAAAAAAAAAAAACTATACTATCAAAGGATTCTTAGTATTCTCTGACTCCGAACAATCAAGATTTTAAATTTTAGATAATTAATATAGGATTATCAATAAATAATTTTGACCAAAAATTTACCAATTGTTTTAGGTATATGGGAATCACTTTAAATTGTGACATTACATTTCTAGGAGCTAACTATGACTTTAGACATGAATTTCATAATCTTGATAGAAAGTTGTGGATTTTTGAAATTTATGTAGCCTTTAGATGTTTATCATGATCGCTCATTAAAGGATTTAAGCCTGTCATACTTACTTATCAACACCGCTAAAAGATTTTTAGGACTCCTCTGATTCGGACCATATTCAAATTTTAAAATTTTGGACAATATATGATTATCAGTAAGTTTTAACTAAAACTTATTAACAACCTTAGGCACATCAAAATCACTAGGATCATTGCACTTCTAATATCCTCTTGAGTGTAATCATGCTCTCGGATATGGATAATAGAGAATTGTGAGTTTTTGAAATTTATTCAACGTTGAGATATTTTATCACGAGCTCATTAAAGGATCTAAGTTTGTTATATTTACTCACCAACAAGATTAAATGATTCTTAGGACTCCTCTAATTCAGACAATATTAAGATTTAAAATTTCAGATGGTTTAGGCACTTCAGAATCACTTTAAACTAGGATCATTACACTTTTGGGATTATTCTGAGTGTAACTAGTCTTGGACATTGATTTCATAGCCTAGATAGAGAGTTATGAGTTTATGAAATTAACACAACTTTAAGATGTTTTGTCACAAGCTCATTGGAAGACCTAGGTCTGTCATACTCACTCATTAATATTACCAAAAAAGATTCATGAGACTCCTTTGGTTTAGACCAGGGGCAAAGCTAGGATCTTCATTTAGCGTAGGCAACAATATAATATAATTCTTAAATAAAAAATATATAAAATATTATAATCATAAAGTACAACAAAATAATTGTTGCCCACACTGGGTCTACATGAGCTCTGGCTACGGTTTAGACTATTTCAAAATTTTAAAATTTTAAATAATGTAGTTATCCATAAGCTTTAATCAAAACTCGTTGATGATCTTAAACATTTCAGAATTACTTCAAATTAACATCATTACACTTCTAGGAGCCTATTCAATATAACCATGCCCTTGAACATGGATTTCATAGCTTAGAGAGTTATGAGTTTTTAAAATTGGCATAGTTGTGAGATATTTTGTCACTACGTTATTAGAAAATCTAGTTTTATCGTACTCACTCATCAATACTGTTAGATGAAGTTGGTCAAATATGTCTTTTATAAATACACTTTTAAATTGTATTTGGTAGATATTTGTGATATATTTTTTTTCAATTTTGATGATAAAAATATTTATTGGTAAAATATAGTCAATTACATTTACACTACAAACAAATAGTGGAGTAATATAATAAAAAAAACTTTGACAAATTTAAATAGTCACAGTTAAAGAAAATATATACTTCGCAATAATACAAAAATTGTAAAATTGTATAAATAATTTACTTCATCAATTAATATAATATTTGAGGTTATATATGATCAACTATTTCGGTATTTTTACCAAACCACCAAACTAAAAGAGTTTTTTTTACTTCAAAATCAATTAGAACCGGTTACACAATTCTTACAATGGAGAAAAACTTTGATATTTTTATGGTGAAGTAATAAATTGACTCTTTTATTTCACATTCCTATATTTTGATAATTATTTACTTATTATTTCATTGAATATCAAAAGTTTATTAACCAAATTCTACTAGTGTCACTAACGAGTTTTTAGGACTCCTTTGGTTTAGATCATATCAAAAGTTTAAAATTTCGAATATTATAGGATTATTAACGAGTTGTAGTTAAAACTCATTGAAGGCCTTAACACCTCATAACAGTTCAAATTAAGCTAATTACAGTCTTTGCCTCATCCTGAGTGTACTATGCTCTCAATCAAGGATTCGAATATTAAAATTGAATTTTCAAATTTATAATAATTGATTGATTCGTTATGATCAATTAATTGACAATTCATATTTGTGACAGTTTGAAGTAACTAACCGTCAACTCGAACAGTCGATTGATACTTAGATGAAAAAAATTTAGAAATTGATTAATATATTTTTGTCTCGTAGTTATTTGGTAGAGGAGCATAATGGAAAACAATTATGTAATTTGATAGAAAATTAAATATTCATTTTTGGATATTATGAAAATCTGAGTACGTGTGTCATGTCCTCTCCTATAATGACCGCACTAGGCTAGGCACGTACTTACCATCACATGGTCATTCGGGTCCAACGCCGGGGACCATCGGTGGTCCTCTGCGTGAGCAGGCAAGAACGATCAGCAAGCGACAATGCGAATACGTGGCGGCGTGGCATCCATGTGCTTGCTTAGGGACCTCAAACGCGGCCGTTCATCCGGCGCGGTGGCGGCGTGGCCTGCCGAGCGCAGCAGCCGGAAGAGCTTGTACCGGCACCAGACGCCGTGGCGGCGTGGGCATCCTGGCCGTGCACATGAACCAATAACATTAATAATTAAAACAAAATGTTATTCCAGCACAATAATTATTATTCCAAGCATAATACAATTGAAATATCGCTCATGATATCAGCATTTTTTCTTCAGTAAAGGAATTGCAAATGGTCCGTCGACCAAACCTTCATAAATGGCCTTGTAAGTTGCCTCCGTCGGGTGGAACCCCTCCCACGAAGCATATTTCTCCGGGTCTCTGCAACAATGCCCGTTGCCTCCGCAACAAGCAGCAAAAGGTTCGCTGATTCCTGCACAAACCATGCGCATTTACGTGAACCAACTCGATCCGGTCGGACCTCGGTCCGGCTCACTTAACCATGCATATATACACATACCGAACCGGGATTGGTCGGAGAACATCCGCATCCCGGCCCCGAAATAATCAGCATACGCGATGGTCACGTTGGGGTATGTCCTCGCGAGCCGGCTCAACTGAGCCGTCAAGCGGACGTTGTGGTACTCGGAGAACCGGTTCAGCCACAGCAGACAGCCGTTGCCGTCGTAGTCGCTGGGGTCGTCCCGGCGATACTGCCAGAGCCATGCCGGGATACAGCCGATGGGCAGGTTTCCGGGGACCACCAACGTTTTTGCGCCCATTCCGATCAACCTCTGTCCGTCGTCAGATTATTAATTAGTGCAGCAATTTATCTATCTAAGTGATTAGTGTAGAAATTAAATTAATTAATTATCATTATAATTATACTTAAGAGAGAGAGAGTGGAATTACAGTGATAGTGGAGGAGATGGCGTGAATTACACGGGGGACGATCCTTATGAGTTTGTGATATGGCAGATCCTGATGGAGAGCTGCGTTGTAGTCATTCCCTCCGATCTCCCCAACCATGAACAGTGAGCTCTCCAAGAAGTTGGGATCTGCAAATTATTACATTAATAAACGTAGTTAATGTTAAGCATAAGCGTATTTTAAATACAATTAATCATTTACGTAGAATTGCTCGTGAATGAGAATTTTAGCAAAA
Organism: Zingiber officinale; assembly: GCF_018446385.1. Taxonomy (NCBI): domain Eukaryota; kingdom Viridiplantae; phylum Streptophyta; class Magnoliopsida; order Zingiberales; family Zingiberaceae; genus Zingiber; species Zingiber officinale. The sequence continues at coordinate 72,643,370 of NC_055996.1, read as the reverse complement.
GGATATTTTTGGTGAAATGGGTTTTTTTAAGGAACAAGGTGTTAGTTAAATTATTAGACTAAATAAAAAGGATAACAATCAAAAGGTTTTTTTTTATAGGAATACTAAAAACAGAAAAAACAAAAGGAAGTTTCATTTTTATTTATTATCATAATATTATTTCATCTAGTCTCAATTTTGATTTTGATATATTATAATAGTGATGATCCTGTACCTACTAAGATCCTATAGTTACAATAATTACATAGTTATAATAATTATAATTTTATAGATGATAGAATATGATATTGACCAGAATTAAACTATTTATATTATAATAGTTATGATTTATAACTCTTATAATATTATATTAATTAATTTTGATAAAAAATTACTATTATACATGTGTATTAGTTACGACCCTACAATATAATATTAACGAATATTAATCAAAAAATAATCGATCTATATTATAGTAATAATTTATAACTACTATAAATATAATATTGATGGCCTAAGATGAAATACTCATATTATATGATTTATGAACTGTAACGACTATAATATGATATTATTCTACATCTCGTAATTATTATAATAATATTAAAATAAAAAGTACTGTTAAAAAATAAAAATGTATTTAGACAGATAAAGTATTATTTTAATAATAAAAATGTTATTTTCACTATTTTAATAAATAATAAAAATAGATGCTCTTTTAAATTTTATAAAATGGAAAAGTGACAGTGACTAAACTTTAATGCATTAATTATACCTTTGTCTTTTTCGATATTCTCATTTTTTGTTCTAGTCACATCTTCACTAATTAATTGGGAGACATAGACCACTAAAGTCTATACATAGGGTTCCTATTTTATTGGAGCCCTCCAAATTATATAAATATATATTATATTTATTAAATAAAATATAATTATTAATTTATTTTGAAAATATATATATTTAATTAAAAAATATTTAAAATATTTGACATAATTTATTTTGATCAGTAATTTTAATTTTATATTAATCAAATTGAGTTGACTAATAATTTTAAATTTTTATTGATTGAAGTTAGATTTGACCAAAATTTTTTAATTTTTTATAGGTCAAAGTTGAATTTCGTAAATAATTATAATATTTTACTAGTCTAATTTTTAATTTTTAATTTTTAATTGACCATAGTATTTGGCATATAATTTTAAATTTTTTAATGACAAAATTAGTTTGATAGATAATTTTTAATTTTTTTACTAAGTTAGATTTAGACTATAATTTTAATTTTTTATTATCAAAGTCAGATTTGACTGATAATTTATTATTTTTTTATTAAAATTTGATTAGTAATTTTAATTTTGTATTGATTAAAATTTAATTTAACCAAAGTTAAGTTGTTTAATAAACTAAAAATATTTATTAGTCATGCAATTATTGAATGTTATTTTTTAAAAAATACTTTAAAAAGCTCAAGAACATATTTAATGTTGTACTAGATTATTTACCTCTTAAAATTTATTTTTTCTTTTTCTTTCTTTTCTTTATCATCAATTTTTTACTGTTATTATTGCCCTTGCTTCTCCACAGTTATTATGGAGTTTCGTGCACTATGTTTCGACCACTATAATATTTCAAAAAGAGATTTACTATACACAGTTTTATTTCTATGACTTGAATTCATGATTAAACTCTAAGTCATGACAATAACTTTATCATTATACTAATATTTATCTTTAACAAAGTTAAAATTAATCAATAAAAAAATTAAAAATTACAGTTAAAATGTATATTAATAATATTATAATAATTCACCAAATTTAGCTAGTATTTTTAATATTTTATTAGTAAAATTTAATTTTATTCAGTTAATTAAAAATATTTATTAGAAAAATATATTATTTTAAAAAAAAAGTTTAGCATTTTTTTTTAAATTTTACTAATAAAAAACGTGACTCGTAGCGCAGCTGTAAAGTTGATGGTAAAATTGTATGGTCCATCCAACCTAGTGGTCACTAAAGCAAATTAAAATCCAAATTAATTAAATATTACCTTGAAACGAAGGATTGGACTGGAGGAGTTGCTCGAACCAGTTAATTTGGGCGCGCAGGGTGTTCTTACTCAGGCACCCAGTCGTATCCACCCCGAACCTACCCAATTCGTTCGGGCTCAACGCCGTCGCTCCGGCGAAGGCGAAGTTTGCTCCTTTGGAGAAGTCTCCTCCGGCGAGGTAGGGCTGCACCAACGGCAGCCCAACGCGTTCCGCTGCAACAGACGTATTAACAAACTAATCATGCAAATTGAGATTCACGTGGTCGACCTCTCGATGCTCAAAAGTCAGTGATCGACTCACCGATAAAGTCTATGATGAGTCGGCCGTCAGAGAAGCGGCCGGTGGGGCGGTGGAAGTAGGTATTCCCCCACGGCGACCGGCTGACGGTGGTATTGAAGAAGGCTTGGGCGAAGTTGCCGGTGTCCTGCAGCGAGTCGCCGAAGCTGAATATGGCAGAGAAGCAGCTGCGCCGCCTTGCATGGACCTGCACCTGCAGCAGCAGCAGCGCCAAGAAGAGTATGAAGAAGCAGGAATAGGCGGAGGCAGTAGCCATAACACGCATTCAGTCGTAAATATTTATATATATAAGCCTTCAGTAATTACATGTTTTCACGATAAGTAATGACCGTGTTCCTGTGGGAATTTGAATGTAGCTGCGAGGCGAGGAAGGAGAAAAGCAGAGGCATGTGGACGCGCAGTGTCTGAACGTCAACCTTCACACCTGCTCGGGATGTTTGAGAAAGGGACGTCAACCAAGGCATGCAAAATTAAGCCTGTACGTGATAGGTTACCTTGATGCTAACTTGATCAATGATCAGAGTCATGAGTTTTTTTTAAAAAAAAATAATAAATTCGATATACCACTTCAATGCCACATCAAAATATAAAAATCTATTATATATTCTTTTCACAACAAAAAAATCTTCCTATAACTTTTTTTTTAAAATCCTATATTATCATTTTATATATATTATTAATTACGACTTCTATCCATAATATAAACCTCAAACCATTAGTCCACATAGATTAATTTTTTTTTCCAACTTTTTAATTTTACAAACCTCTTTAGAAAAAACCTCAAGTGAGGATGAGAATGACGGTGCGCTGTAGGTGTTTTGTCGTTGGAGAGATTAATTTCTTTTGTTGCACGACTATACAAACACATTGGGACTATATATATAATGTTTTGATGTGATAATGAACAAATATATGTTTGGTTCAACTTTAGTGCTGCAGTAATTAATTAGCAATGTATCTCTGCATCAATTTATTTTTGTTCCAGACATTAAGATTATGAACTAGAAGGAAGAAATCTCACCTTAAGATTATAGAATAGTATGAATTAATATAAGACAGTTGAGAATCATATATTACATTTCTTAGTTATCTGTCTTACCTGTGTATTGTTGAATGTAAATAAGATTGAAATCTTTCAATCTGTCGTTGAATTAGTGACAAAATATTTATTTTCATCATTAATTTAAATTAGTGATGGATTTTTAATTCCGTCCTATACTATATTAAAGGATGGATTTTTAATATCCTTGTTAATTAACAATGCATGGAAATAAATTTTCAAACACTGACGATTAAAAATGTTGTGATTCAAATTTTTAATTGTTAATCGGCCGTTAAATATAATTAGCCATCGATTAGCTCGTGGTCGAAATTCACCGCTAATTAATCGCTGTTTGCTGACAGTGACTGTGAACTTCGCATCGCATGCAGATGCAGTAATGCAAACTGTGGGAATTGAAACATAGCCGCGAGGCGAGGGACGGAGGGAGGAGAAAAGCAGAGCCATGTGGACGCGCAGTGTCTGCACGTCAACGGTTAGAGGAGTCCGAAACCTCCACGCTTGCTCGTGATGTTTGTGAAAGGGACGTTGGCCACCGTCGTTACGCATCCACGAGGGCAGGCATGCAGAATTAGTCATCTGATAAGCAAAGTGAGGATGAGAATGACGATGAGCTGTAGGTGTTTTATTGGAGAGATTAATTTCTTTTATTGCACGAGTACTATTTAAACACATTGAGACCATATCTATAATGTTTAGATGTAATAATTAATGTTCTCACCGGATGCCAGTTATTATAACGAGATAAAAAATTAATCCTCAATGGACGTATATTTTTTTTTTAAAAAAAATCCTCCCCTAGTTAATTTGATAATCGATTATAAACGGATTTCATAATTTATTTCTTTCATATAATATAGGGATGCACTCATCATGTCATAATTAACAAAATATATATTTGGTTCAGCTTTAGTGCAGTAATTAACAATGTATCTCTGTATAAGTTTCTTGTTGTTTAATACATTAGTCAGGAACAAACAACCAATATTTCTCAGAGTCAGCGGATGTTTTATTGGTCTTCTCGGTATGATTAGACCTGATCGTGTATTGACTATGAGTTACGTTGGACCTGACCTGAGCTCGTAACCGGATCAATAGATTAGATATCCGTTGACTTGATTCCCGAGCTAGAACCATAACTAATTAACTTGGTAGGGGTCCAAGCTGGTTATGGTTCCATCCCAATAAAATCACTGAACCGTCTGTTCGAATTGTTCAGTTTTTTTTCATATATACGGGTGAAAATTTATTAAAAAGAATGATGTTGTCTAGTATCCTAATCATTTAGGGTATACCATATTGACATTTTTTTATTAGTTAATTATTTAATAATTAATCAATACTTTTTTACTATATAAGATAAAAAAGTAAAAATAATAATTTATTAAAAATATGTAATAGTTTGTTTATATTAGTGTGATTTAAAATTTAGAAGGAAAAAAAAAAGTAATTTCCATAGTTAGATTAATGGTTCTAATGGAAGAGGAGAGTTTTTTTTATTTTTTTTTAAAAGATTTTTACTAATGGCGATTTTATATACTTGATTCCGTCTGGAAGTTGGGGGGGGAGAGAGAGAGAGAGAGATCGCACAAGAGCGATAGGACGAGAACCAAGGAAGGAATCTCTGATGCAAACACTCTAACACTCAAGTCAGAATAGAGCCACAACAAAAAAGTGCAGGAAGTAGACAAACAATAGAACTCTAGTAGATGTATATGTGTCGCGTACCTAACTAATGGAGAGGACTCTCTTTCTATATTGCCTCTTATAACCTTCGCAATAACCAGACATTAGAGAATGTCGGGTGTCAAAGTATGTGGGATGATGGTGGATGTAGGATGGACTTCCATTGGGTAGCGGAAGATTTTGTGGCTTGTATGTGGTAGAGTATCGAAATATTTTCTTATGAATAGTTGTTATTCTCTGACAAGTGGTTATGATTCCCTGACAACATTGTCCCTTGTTAATAGCTAGACCTATACTGGTCGACTGGGAGTAGTCTGGGAGTTATATCCATGAGAAGTGATGAGTTGAACTTTGGGGGTTCGACCGGTGCTTGGGTCAACCGGGAGTAGACTGGGAGGTGTGCCTATGAAAAGTGAGGGACTTAGCCTTGGGGGTCCGGCCAGATCTAGGACTGACTGGGAGTAGACTAGAAGTTGTTCCCATGAGAAGTGATGGGCTGAGCCATGGGGGTCTAGCCGGTACTTGGATCGCCCTAGAGGAGGTTGGGAGTTGTTCCCATGAGAATTGATGGGTTGAGTCCGAGGCTTTGGCCAGTGCTTAGGCCGACCAGATGCAGACTAGGAGCTATTGTCACGCCCCAAGGGAGTCCTTGCCAGAGGAAAAATCCAGCAGCATCTCCCTTGTACCGATGACAATATGAATCATAACTACATCCACAAACAAAATACATCAGCCCACATGGCTGGAATATACATAACCACGCAGTTATATATTAAACAGTCACACGGTTGTACTAAAAACACAACCATGCAATTATATATACTAATTGACCCACAGGACTATACTAAAAACACAGTGAAAAATGAAAGAAAGCTCATACAAATAAAAACAACACATAGACTACTAGCTGGCTAGGCTTACACAACCACAACAAAACAAAGACAACTCCACATAACAAACTCCAAAACAAAGTCGAACTTATACAACACCAAAAAATAATAAAATACCCACATGGCTAAACACCATCATAATGCTAAAACAATAAAGAATATATAAAAAGAAATCATGATGCGAGGTAAACTATCTTCTGATGTGACGTGGGATCCGCAGACAAGATACCTCCAAGCAACTGCTTAATCATCTACCTGTAATAGGAATAATTGAACAGGGTGAGTTCAACAACTCAGCGGGTATCAATCTAATATGCATAGTAAGAAATAGCTACCAGTAATAATCATGGAGTACAATCTCTTGACTAATAACAAGAAATACAAAACTAGACAAGGGGAGAAGAACTGTACTCACCGAGGTCTTCTATCCTAATATAAGGGTTGTCAGACTAAATACGTAATGTAACCTGTATGCATGTCAAACATATGTATCCACAAAAATACAACATCCAAAGTGCAACAATCACAAACAATAAATGCAATCCATGCATTTAATGCAAAAATGACATGATCACCCCTGACGCCAGTCAGCCATCTCACACGTGATGGTGAGACTGAGTGGGTAGGGCTATGACAACTGTGCACTCTTCCATCACTACTCCTGAGTGATCGAGTGGACAGGATGCTGTCAGAGTACATCTATCCTCCTATTCCAAAACATAGTGGGGAGCCTAAGCTCTCATCTCCCTGTCATCATGGTCAAGGGGAGGGATCCCTGCCCGCTACACACTGCAGTCATCGCTATCCATGAGTGGACCAGCGGAGCCTTGACAGAGTAAACTGCACATACCCTGCTTGATGTACCACTAACCCATGAGTGGTTGTATGTGCAGATCATGTAACTGATGATGTGCTCAACAATAATGGAGCTGACAATCGCTCAGCATGCAATCATGCAAGATGGTGCATGACACTAAATATGTAGATACTAACAGTATACACCTCCATATAAAATGTACCAAAAAGGAAATAAATCCATACAATGATCTAGGTAACAATAAACTAGGTACACAAGTCAGACATGTCAAATAACTAGACTACTACATAGAAGGGCAATGTATGTCATTATTTCTATGAACAGGGGTAAACATGGTAACAAACAAGAGAATATAAGTATGAATACATAACAGATAGAAATATAGGCAGACTACAAGAACCAAGAAGTGACATACCAAAGTAGAAGTAAACACAATCATTACTACTAGCTATAAACTACTATGCATATCAAAAATGATCATATCAAGGAGATAAATCAGATGTACCCACCTTTATCAGTCAATCGTGATCAGAAATCCTACGTCGAGATGCCCGTCTCGAATCAATGTCCTGCGATTACATAAATGTATTTAGCTAAATACACATATAGCAAATAGCTAAATAAAATCTCAAAACCTATATAGGGTAACTCCAATCAAAATACGATCATCGCTTAACCCCCAATATATGTTTAGGTCTTGGTAAAACAATTCACCACCTAAACTTGAGTTAATCCAACTTTAACCCTAAGCATTCCCTAATCAACTTAGGATAAATAAACTTGAATCAATTCCAATAAATCACCCAAATCTCAGATGCTCCCTTATTGGTCCACTATCGAAGGAATATGTCAGAATTTGTGGCCGAATTCAAATGTAGTCACTGCCTCCCAAACAATCACTCTAAATCAACACTAAGTAAGAGATCAATTTTAGGGCACAGTGGCAACAATAGAGACGGGACCACAGTGAGGGAGAAGGGAGAAGAAGAAGAAGAAGAGACCTTGGCATCAGTTGCTCGTGTGGATGAACGGCGATGCCGGCTATCAACACATGGTGGCGACGACGCAAGTCAGACGGATCGAGGGTTCGGCTGGAAACTAGGGCACAGTGAAATCAATCCGTGAGAGAGGTTGGCGACGATCCCTCACAACTAATGGCTGGATCAGTGCAAGAGAACCGAAGAGGCCACCCTCGGGTGGTGCTCGGGTGGCTCTCGTCCGTCGACGTTGGGTAGTGGAGACCGGGGGTGACGCAAGAGAATGATCGACGATGGTGTTCGGGAGGAGATCGGGAGAGAAGAAAGCGGCATTGGTAGGGCGGCGCTGGTTGGGTTAGGGAAGACGAAAGGCGTCGGGGGAAGAGAGGTGAGGGCGGTGTCAGGTAGAAGAAGGATGGCTAGGGCACGGTGAGGAGGGTGGTCAGCACGCGCGAGGAGTCGGGAGGAGAAAAGAGGAGAAGGAAATAAAAAAGAAATTAACTTAGGTTTTGCTTAATCAAACCCTAGGTACATTCCTCAATCAGCTCCCACTTATTGGTATTCCAAACAGGCTTTCCCCAAGCCTATAAATTTGTCCCCTTAAACTAGTCAACCCCGAAAAATTTCTAGAAAATTCCTAAAAATTCTTTTATGGTTATTCGCCTATTAAACCTTATTATTAAATCTTTATTTGGAGGTACTATATTTTACATTTCTCCCCAACTAATAAAAATTTGATCTCCAAATTTTGTTATTTACCATCAGTAAATACTAGCAATAACCAACCAAATAAATGCTGAACAGAATTTAACCCACATACCTTAAGTAAAAAGATGGGAGTATCGAGCTCAGATCGTATCCTCGAACTCCCATGTAGCCTCCTCGTCCGAATAATACTGTCATCCAATATTAACCAATCGGATAGTCTTGTTCCATAGTTGACACTCTTTGTGGTCCAGAATCCGCACCGAAACATCTTCGTAGGTAACGTCAAGCTGAATGAGAACTGATATATTTGACAGAACATGTGCTAGGTCAGCTATGTATCTCCTCAGCATAGACACATGGAATACATCGTGAACACCTACCAGAGACGTTGTGGCGCCAGACAATAAGCTACAGCTCCAATCCTCTCCAAGATCCTGAAAGACCCTGTAAGGGAATAGGTTGCTAAACACGCAAACGCGCAGCGGAAACCCCTATTTCCTCCAGAAGATCCATGCGAAGGGAAACATAATCTTATACTAAGTTAGATCTAAAGACATGATAGAGTTATACCTTTGAAGCGTGCTCACGATCTCCCGATATTTCGGATCACAACACGATCAAGCGTTCGCGGCTCTACGGTATCCACACGAACAAGCTTTGCCTTCGTTTGTCTCACAAACTCAACAAGATGGAGAAGAACACACAAGGTTGTGCTAGCAACCTTCAAGGGTGTGTTCGGCCAAGCAAGGAAAAGGAGGAAGAAGAAGAAACAAAGAGACCTTTCAACTTCTCAAGTGATGAAAATCTTATGAAAAATATCATCCAAATGATATTTATAGCCATCCCATGGAATACTAAGAGTCTCCACCCTTTCATCTTCTAATCCAATGGCTCAAAATCAACCATTCAATCCAATGGTTGAATTTTGACCATTCAACTTCCTTGGTGAACTCAAGTTCACCCAATGAGTCTAACCCATTGATTCCCATGCAATTTGACTCAATCCAACAATTGAATCTATTTGAGTCTAACTCAATGAGTCTAATTCGGATTACACTTAATCCAATGAGTGGGTTCATTCGAGTTTAACTCAATGATTAATCCAAAAAACCTAATCATCTCATGATTGGATCTTAGGGCTAATTACTAACAATCTCCCACTAGCACTAGTGCCAATCACCACTAAGATGACACCAACACTTTAGATTTACCCATTATTCTTAATATCCTTTGTATTTTAGTCAAACTAAAATACCTATCTCCATATCTACTTGTTCTTTGTGTGTGACCCTGTAGGCTCTCGTAACGTTGACAATGTATCCAAATCAACATTTGTGATACATAAACAATGAGTGGCATCTAGCAAGGCATCATTGCTACCCAAGTGATGAGAAAGTCGTGATCCGACCTAACCTTTTCGTGACTATCATGTTGTATGACTTAATCCTTCTATTCTTGATATCTAGATTGATCAATGAGGCATAGACCGTGTCATCCTCTTATCAATCTTTGTATTTCTTGATCTCTAAGTAGACACACTTATCAAATAAGCTCAATATCTCATATTGACTCATTTACGCATGGTCATGCTTTATTGTGCTCTACTAATCAAGGGGCCCACAGATATCGCTTCTGTCATATGGAAGGGATATATCCCATCTACATCACTCACATCCCTCCGCATAATTCATTGCATACCCAATGATCGACTTTATAGTCCAGCCTGTTACGGGTGACGTTTGACGATACAAAAGTATACAACTCCTTATGTAGGGAACCGTAGTGACTTCAGGTCTAAGGACTATTCATACCAATAGTCACATGAGAATGTCTATGACACTCATACGACGATCCATGAAACATTCTCATGGCGGGTCATTCAGTATATATTCTCTAATATATACCCATGTGTCAACCTGATATCTCATATCCATGACTTGTGAAATTAAGTCATCCGTTGACCTACATGCTAGTCTCAATGCATTAATATTGTCCTTGTATATTAATGCTCGACTAGGAATAGTTAAGGCTAGTGTTCTCTACAATATTTCACTATCAATTCAACGAATTGATATACTGTAGATAAGAACCTACTACCCAAAGATATTATTATATTTATTCATTCGGCACTGAATTGAAGTAAATATAATAACCATAACCTTTGCCTTCTAACGAAATAATGAAATATGATAAAAAATGTCCTAAGTTAATCAACTCTTGATTGCCTCTTAGGGCTTACACTAACAATCTCCTTATGTCACTAGTGTCAATCACTAAGATATCTAATATCCATTGACCTAGTGTGACCATCATGCTTTCTTGGTGCCAAAGCCTTGGTCAAAGAATCTATAATGTTAGCATTGTTTGGTTCTCTGCATATCATCATATCTCATATATCGATGATCTCTCGAATGAGATGGAATCGTTGTAGTATCCAATACCTAAGACCACCATTTATATCAAATACATGCCCTAACTGCGATCTAGAATCGTCCTTGCCAACCTGATCACGTAATTTTGAAAATAAATAACACCCTCGTAATTTCGGGTGAATCCCGTCTACTGCCCAGAAGCTATCTGGCTGCCAATGAGCTGTAAGCGCTGATCATTGGCCTGGGCCTCTCGAATCCTCATCTTGATCGACGACTAAGCAACCATGATAACCAGAATACCCTGCTCTATCCTGTTGGATCGTGAATTCGATGGAGGGGGGGGGGTGAATATCGATTAAAAAAATTAGTACGCAGCGGAATAAAAAACAACAATGCTAACATAAGTATTTTTTACTTGGTTTAGAGCATTCGACGACTCTTACTCCAAGGCAATCCACTAGCAATTCGAAAAGATATTACACAATTGAATTACAGGAAATACTAAGAGAATATTCCGACAATAATTAAGAAAAGAAGAAAGAAAGAAAGCACTTTGTCGAAGTAGCCTTACGGCGTCGCAGGAGCACAACACACTAGAGCTAGCGTTGAAAGATCTTGTCGTTGTTCGTTGTTTGTTGTTCTTTGCTCCAGGCCTCACCCTCCTTATATAGGAGGCTCGGGGCGCCCTGATCCCTTCCGGGCACCTGGAGTGTGACGTAGCCCGTCTACACATGAAGCTCCATGTGGTGACGCAGTTGGGGATAAGTTTTGCACTCCGGGCGCCCGAACCATTCTTTTCCAGAAAGTCCTTCTCCTGCAAGAAAGAGTTAGTCCGAGGTAAAATGCAAATAATATTATTCTACAAAACAGATTGTTAGCACAGTTTATAATTAAATAGAATAGTAATTAGATTCCGTCTCATCGAGACCGGAATCTAGTCATGATCTCAACTTAGATTTCCGAAATGGATCTAAGTTGGATCGACACCTAAGTTCCCTTCCTAGGAATGCGTCCTCACAGTCACTGTCCTCTAGTGACTTACCTCAACTTACCTTCCAGACGTCTGGTCAGCTCGTCGCCCGTCTTGACTTCGTACTAGCTATCCGGTCAGCCCGTCGATCGAGCTGGATTTCGTGCCAGACTTCCGGTCAGTCCTTCGACCCATCTGGACTTCTTGCCAGCTATTCGGTCGGCCCGTCGACCTAGCTGGGCATCGTGCCAGACATCCGGTCAACCCGTCGACCTGTTTGGACTTCTCCTACACACTTGATCAAAGTGTTTAGAACACAAATTAAACTAACTTAACCTACTTTGTCATTCATCAAAACTTGAGTTAGACCGTTAGTGCTAACCGCACCAACAATCTCTCCCTTTTTGATGCAATGACAACCTGGTTAAGTTAGTGAAAAATATGCAATTAAAACAATCAATTTGGTTTTTAAGTTAGCCTTTATTTTAAATTTGGTAGTTTGTTATTTAACTAACTTAACCACCTAACCCTCCCCTTTGGCATTCATCAAAAATAAACATAGAACAAATGATAATTTAAAATGCAAGGAAGTCTACAAATGTAAGTTAGGTCGACTTGGGGGAGTTTAAAGTAGAAAACATAGAATATTTTATTTAAAAACTTAGTTTTTAGTTTTCTAAAAAAAATAACTAAGTTTTAAAGCTTTAGAAAGATAACTTGTAAACATTTTTTAAAGATAAAATTTACAAATTTAACCTAATTTTCGAAATAAGCATTGCAAACATAATTTTCGAATATAGCATTTTTACAAAAGGGAGATTAAGTAAGATTTTCAAATCAAGTTTTCAAAATTAAGTAAGATTCTATTTTTTCAAGACTCAGTTTGTAAAATCTAACTTTTTAAATCAAATTTCAAAACTATGTTTGGAAAATCCAACTTTCAAAACTAACTTTTGAAACTAAGTAAAATCTGTTTTCATATCCAAGTTTGTAACATCTAATTTTCAAAATAAATTTTCAAAAATAAATTTTCAAAAACTATTTTTTTAAAAAAAAAATAAATCTAATAAAAGCTGATTTTTATAACAGTTAGTTTAAAATCAAATTAAGAAAATATTTTTCAAAAACTAATTTCAAAAATAATTAATCCTCCCCGTGAACCTAACATTACAAAAATTGTCTAACCAATTAGCTACTTACTGACTATTAGAAGATAGTAACTTTCACTTAGTTAGTCAGGTTAACTCTAATTGTAATCAGTTAGTGTTTAACTAAGCTGAATAACTTAACCTGATTAATGTCTGTTTTGTATTTAACGCTCAGACTTATGTCGATGCACTGAAATAAGCATCTTAAGTCCAAGCAATTTGCCTATGCATCTCACCCCTTTCTATGCTCGACAATCACAAACAAGGTAGTCCTAGTGTTTTGGTGAGATGCTCAAATTCTAGTCCTGTAGGAACATGCTTTCTAAGGGATTGACCTAGTCTAAGGCTAAAATTATTTTTGAAATTCTAAAAATGGGAAGTTTTGACAGTTTTAACCTAGAATTTAAAAGCAATATTTTTGAAAACGGTCGTTGTAATTTAAGAGTCCTAGTCTATTAAATACATCAAGATAAGTCAATGGCGGAGTCAAGATATAACTAAGTCGAAGTAAATCAAAATAACATAAATCAATATCTAGGTCAAAATACAACGGTCATGATAAAATACAAATAGTGATGATCCAGTCTATCGGGATGATGAGGAGGGTGGCCCGGTCCCCAAGGAACGTAATAACTCTATCAGCTCAGTATGACGGGTCCAGTCATCCTCTCAGGAGCTGGATAGGTCACGTCGAAGGTCGGAGATCTCCTGTCTCATGTCTCGTCGCAAGTCGGAGACCTCCTACCGCATCTCTCGTCGTAGGTCGATGACCTCCTGCCGTATGCCTCGATGAAAATAGTTGACCTCTTGACGGAGACTTGTCATGAATAGCTCGAGTACGACAACTCGGTCGCCTAGAGTACGAGGAGCGGGACGTGGTGCTCGGCCTGGAGGTGGTATCGGGGCCAGAGCGCTCTCGCCGAATAGCGCGACCATAAACTCATCCTGCTCTGCCTCTTCCTGGGCATCTTGGTCTGGCTGGTGCTGTGCCCCCCTCCGCCAAGATAGGACACCCTCATCATCTATATGGACACCTCCTAGAGAGAAGTTCCTAGATCGTAAGGCGTCGAACTCAGTCATGACTCGGATATCGCCTCGGGTGACGTTAATACGTAAGGAGGCGAAATATGCCGTCAAAATGTGATAGTACGACATATGAACTCTAGCGCTGGTGGTGACTCCAGCTGAGTAGATAATAGTCTAAAAGATATGTAAACTAATGTCTATGTCTGACTCAAGTGGTGGTGCCTCTGAAAATGGTGATTCTTGAGACTTTGCTTCCATTGCACAAGTCCCTACACAATTATCCTCAACTAATTCCATTCTTACAAACTCCATAGTATTAATTGGTTATGCAATCAAAGGAGGTGATCCTTGGGGCATTTCCTCCATTGTAATTTTCCCTACACTTGTATCCACATCATCAACATAAGTAGTGAAGAGTCCACTAACATCAATATCATCAATAGAAGGATCAACAGCTTTATTAGAAATTTGTAGTAATAGTCGTAAAGCTAGGATCCCCCGTTGTACCATTAGCTCTTTAGAATCTTGTGTTGTTGTCTTCATCTGATTGGGAGCAAGAGTATTTGGGTCTTGGGTCTCATCTAGTAGTGAATGATGTAGTCCATCCAATGAAAAATTATCCTGAAACTTTGACAGACTCTGATACACATGGGAAGAATGCTCAACATTTTGTATGTAGTTGTAATCAAAATTTTGATGATCCATCCAAAATTGATTGTAATGTTGAGGCGGGTCAGAGATCTGCTGCTGGAATAATGACTGCTCACTCTGCTCTGGAATTAGCTGGGGTTGAAGGTTCTGAATTTGATGATCTCCCCAATCATAGCCATAAGTATCAGGAACTTGCTCATATGTATCTTGATGTTGAGGTTGAACCAAATACTGAAGTTCCAGATTATTAGCTAATTTTTGAAAGAAGTGACAAATAGCAGCTGGATGAGATGTGCTACCACACACTCTACAAAGGAACTCAAATTCATCATCTTCTGAGTCATGATCTTTATAGATGGGAGATCTTGCTCTTGCATTCATGGGTGTGAAAAATTCTCTTAAAAGCCTGCTTGATATGTTAGTGCTCAAGATATCTAAAAAAAAAATTATAAGAAAAACAAAAAATACAGAATTAAAGATAAGAAAGAAAATGCATAATAAAAACTAGAAAGAAAATGTAAAAAGAAAAAGAAAAATGTCTAGAGTAACTCATATACTAATCAACTAATGTTAATCGAAAACAGCCCCTGACAACGGCGCCAAAAACTTGTTATGAACCGCAAGTGTACGGTTACGTCGTTAGTAATATAAAAGATTATTGTATCCACAGAGACTGTTGATTAAGCACTAGTTAACTTCGCACGGTGAACTATCTAGACGAACATGGAAAAAGAGAGTAAGAGAAAGAGGAGGGAAGAGAGAGAATGGATCTCGAGAGGGGTTGAGCTAATAGGATGGAGGATGATAGATTCTAGGATTTCGATTTCCTTGTAATGCTAGGAAATGTTACATAGATTGCTTAGTTCCTATCCTCTATGTTCATGCTCTTATAGGAAGTTAGATTCATTACCGAATCTCCCCTGCAATGGATAAGCCGGCATGATCTACTACTCCATGTCCTATGCTACTAAATGGAAGTGATTCCTATGAAGTCTGTTTAATGGGGCAGTCCTGTCACGATGCCCCGCGGTCATACAATACAGAAACACACTAACACACAATAACAGAAATCTAAATAGAGATTACGCCCGATCCCCTACTTCCTTGTGGAGATTTGCTTCTCCTTTCAAGGTGATACCCTAAATGTCCGTTTAATGGGGCAGCCCTGTCATGACACCCCGTGACAATATAATGTTGGTGCAGGAAGCATCCGACGATCGAACCTTAGTTTTGATAATGGCAAAGGATTCAAAGTTAAGTTAGTGTGTGATCTAACATGTTTGAATGATTGTTTCAGGAAAGTCCTAGCTGCGGTTAGGAAGGAGGAAAACCCTAAGGGGCGGTAACCTTAGGTCCTAGGGGGCGGTAACCCTAGGTGGAGGAAAACCCTAAGGGGCGGTAACCTTAGGTCCTAGGGGGCGGTAACCCTAGGTGGAGAAAAACCCTAGGGGCGGTAACTCTAGGTCCTAGGGGGTGGTAACCCTAGGCGAAAAATCCAGTCGGTCTGGAAGACCGGACTGGCATCAGGTAATCTCTCCTGAGGGGAGTAGGTGAGGACGCGTTCCTCGTAGAGGGAACAGTAGGCGTCGGGTCGACCTATGGTTTTCGGTAGGAAATCCGAAGTCAGACTCGGACAGTCCGAAGACTGTCGTTTATTCTTTACTATGTTTTATCATATTCTAACGCTGTCTTGCAGGGTATTTTGCTCGGACTAACCTTTGTTTGCACCGAGGAACCTGCTGGAAAAAGGTGGTCCGAGCGCCCGGGACCAAGTTTTATCCCCTGCACAACTTCGCCACGTGGAGCATCCTGGTTGGTTGGCCACGTCACACTCCAGGCGCCCGGAAGGGATCCAGGCGCCCGGAATGTCATATAAAAAGAGGGTCGGGGGTGCAGCCAAAGGAGAACAAGACATTCTAAGCTTTCTTCTGTGAAGTGCTGCCATCTAGACGACCTTGAAGTGCTACGACTCGACGCCGACGACCCGAAGCTCAGACTCTTCGATCTTTCGTTGTCGGTATTAGTTTTAGCTTTACATAATTGCAATCTCTACTGTATTCCAGTTGTAATATTTTATGAGCTTATAGTTGTTGCCCACGGAAAGCGATCAAGGATCGCGGGCCTTCGAGTAGGAGTCGTCCCAGGCTCCGAACGAAGTAAACTCCCTGTGTCGTTCTGTGCTTGCTTTACTTTTTCCGCTGCGTTACTTAATCTTACAATTCCAATATTTCGAAAAAAGAAATAGCCACGAGCGCTATTCACCCCCCCTCTAGCGCTTTCGATCCATCAATTGGTATCAGAGCGGGGTCATTTTGAATCGGTGCAACCACCATTCAAAATAATTTTTCGTGGTATTTTTTTATTTACGGAGTCGATTAGAATTTAGCCTCATAGCTATATTCTAATTCTTTTTCCCTCGAATCGGTTTTTCTCGGAATTGGTGCAACACCACCCGAGTACGTGATTTATTTTTCTTCCTTCCACACTACTAAGCCAGGACCAAGTCCTGGGACATTTTGTTGGTTATTTTTTGTTTTAGGTAAAACTGAAATGACCCTTCAAGAAGGCTATAGTACTGCCCGCCCTCCGCTATTCACCGGAGACGACTTCGGGTACTGGAAAGGTCGGATGGAGGCATATCTCCAGACTCACTTTGAAGTCTGGATGATTGTCAAAACCGGATTCAAACTGCCAACTGACACCACCGGCAAACCACTACCGTACGAGGACTGGGATGCATCCTTAATCAAGAAAGTGGAAGCTAATGCCAAGGCAACCTGCACCCTCCAGTGTGGCCTATTAAAAGAAGAACTCAACCGCGTCGGCCCCTTCAACAACGCCAAAGAATTGTGGGAGAAGCTAATTGAACTTCACGAAGGGGCATCCGACACCAAAGTAAGTAAAAGAGACTTAATTTTTAATAAATTATTTAACATCAAATTGCAGGAAGGTGAAACAGCTGCACAACTCCATGCCCGGATTCAAGATCTGCTCAATGGTCTTCATGCGATTGGACAGAAGGTAGACAACCGGGACATAATAAGGTATTCTCTAAACGCCTTTCCAAGGAACACCTTGTGGGCATCCATGGTAGATGCCTACAAGGTCTCCAAGG
The DNA here is from genome assembly GCF_018446385.1 of Zingiber officinale. Taxonomy (NCBI): domain Eukaryota; kingdom Viridiplantae; phylum Streptophyta; class Magnoliopsida; order Zingiberales; family Zingiberaceae; genus Zingiber; species Zingiber officinale. The sequence goes on along the minus strand of NC_055996.1, from coordinate 72,625,630 downwards.
ACTTGTCTACCATTAAATTAGATGAACTGTTTGCAGAATTCGAACTTCACGAACAGACTAATGCACGCCCGACCGAGAAAGGGTTGGCTTTGGTTGCAGGAACAGGGAGATCGCGCGAATCAAGAATCAAGCGGAGAACCGAACCTGAATCAGAAGAAGAACCAGATTCAGAAGACGACGATGAACTTACAACCGAGATAGTCAACTTAGTTAAGAAGCTCTGCAAAAAGAAGGGCTTCAACAAAAAGGATCTCAGAAAGGTCATCCAGTCTAAAGAAGCCCAACCAAGCTCGAAGGTTAAATTCGAAGTGACCTGCTATGGGTGCAATCAGAAGGGTCACATCAAGGCAAATTGCCCGAACCAGAAGGATTCAAAGAAACCCAAAAGAAAGAAGGCATTGAAGGCAACATGGGACGAGTCTTCCTCCGAGGAATCCAATGACGAAGAACAAGAACAGACGAACTTTCTTTCCTTGACAGCTCGGGACTTCACCGACGGATCCGGAAGTGAGGACGAATCAGAAGCCGAGTCCGAGAGAAGCCACGGATCCGCATCCGTTTCCGAAGGGCCGAACCCCTCTGTAAGTAAAAGTCGTTTATACAGTTTAATTAATTATTTAATGCATAAAGTAGCTAAGTCCAAGATTCGAATCAAAGCGCTTTTGAAGGAAGTAACACTCCTTAAAGAAACGCCAAACAACGAATCCTTAACTGATCAAGTTCAGACTGGAACCTCAACTCAAGTTCAAAAACTTGAGGAAGAGAATTCCAATCTGAAAAGTCAGGTAAAGGATTTAAAAACTACCCTAGAACGATTTTCCTTAGGATCCAAGAATCTTGACTTGATTCTTGGAACACAAAGGGCAATCTACAATCGAACTGGACTAGGATATAAAAAGAAATATAAATCTTACCTATCCTTAATAAACAAACCAAATAGAAAAGTGGTCCAAGCATGGGTTGCCAAATCCAACCTGATCAATCAAGTTGGACTTGGACATTATTGGGTTCCTAAGGATCAAATACATTATCTCAATAAACCTTATCGAGGCTATGATCCAGGGGGAGCTAAAACAATAAAAACTCGAAATTAATCTAAAACTCAAATTTAAAAACTCGAAATTAATCTAAAACTCAAATTTAAAAATTCGAAATTAATCTAAAAACTCAAATTTAAAAACTCGAAATTAATCCAAAACTCAAATTTAAAAACTCGAAATTAATCCAAAACTCAAATTTAAAAACTCAAAATTAATCTAAAAACTCAAATTTAAAAATTTGAAATTAATCTAAAAACTCAAATTTAAAAATTCGAAATTAATCCAAAACCCAAATTTAAAAATTCGAAATTAATCCAAAACTCAAATTTAAAAATTCAAAATTAATCTAAAAACTCAAATTTAAAAAAAAATCGAAATTAATCTAAAAATAAAAAATTAAAAAATTTGAAATTAATCTAAAACTTAAAGATTAAAAAATCGAAATTAATTCAAAACTCAAAATTCGTAATTAAAATTTAAAATTCAAAAATCAAATAGAAGGAGGGTCCAGAATAGCTGGCAACTCCGAAATCTATTTACTCGACAGGGTAACCGAACTTAATCTACCCGAAATGGGTAAACAAGAGTAGATCACCCGGATGGGTAAATAGGGATAGATTAAAAAGGGTTAAAGTTTAACTTGAAGCACAGTACTGGTGAAATTTTTGGATGATAGTACGTTGGGAAAACTTGGGCATCGCATGTCTAGGAAGATATGGCTTCGACCTGGTGCATTTGGCCAAGTGGAACTAACCGAAGCTACCCTTAAATGGATCATAACTAGTTAGACCAAGGTTTAATATTAAGCTCAATGGGTAGGACTATTTGGGAAACCTCGAAGGCATAGTTACTTTAACGAGCTCCTTGTGACTCACCATAGCCCAGAAGTTTATCCAAAGAACGCTTACTTGTTGAATCCAAAGCTAAACCCGAATCTAACATAAAGTTAAACAAAACCCTATAAATTGAACTAATTCATCTCACAAAAAAAATATGATCCCCTGATTGAAAACATACATCGGGTGAGATGACTAAGCAAAATTAAAATTTAAAAATTCCTCCAAAATTACTTAAACTAAATTTCAAATCAAATTAACTTAAACAAATTCAAAATTGAATTAATTTAAAATAATTCTCAATTAAACATGTTTAAAATCAAGTTTACTTAAGCATCTTTAAGTTAATTAAAACATTAAAAAAAAATTTAATAAAATATACAAAGGTCAAAAACCGGGGGCGAGAACCCGGGCGCCCCGCCTCACACGACCCCGGGCGCCCGGAACAGGTCCAGGCGCCCGGACTCCCTTATATATAGGGGGCAGGAGGCGCCTCCTACCCTTGCACCCAAGTCTTCCTTAAGCTTCTTCTTAGCTTCCCTGCGAAGACTTTCAAAATTAAATTTTTCCGCGGTTGATACGAAGTCGTAACTCAACCGAGGTCGTCAGTTCTAAAATTTCTAACAATGGCTCCTCGGTAAAATTTCTATCCCCTCCTAAACTTTATTTCTTATAATTTTTTTTCTTTTCTTAGTATAATATTAGTTTCAAATTTAGGAAGCGTACTAAATCTGGTGCTGGACCCTCTACACCTAGCATTGACCCTAGGTTTCCCACAGACGAGCTTAGGATTAAGTTTATATCAACCAATTACATGGCCATTAGAACCAAATGTATAGATAGATCGTTCTTTCTACGCTCTTGTATTCCAGTCTCCGAGGCCATAAACCACTATAGGTTGCGAAACCTTGTTGAGTGCACCAGCCCAGTAAACATAAGTTTATGTGCCGAATTTTACAACAACCTAGTGAAACTAGACGACTACTCCTATACCACTAGGGCAGCTGGCACGGATATCACATTATCTCCCACTACCATTCGTGAGTTTCTAGGGTTACGAGAGTCACCCTGCACCTTTTTATGCTATCCTCCTAGGGAGCTACCTTTTGGAGATCCCTACTCACATATTACCCTTGATACGATCTATTCGTATTTCTTTGAGGACCAGCGTGATCCCACTGATGTTGGTTGCTACTCGGAAAACCTAGAGGTTCCACTGTACAAAAATTTCGTACAAAGGTTTGAACCTTTTCCTAGCTACCATGTGTTCTTTTAAATTAAATTTTGGATCGCCTGCGGAACTTAACACGTTTGATCCAAAACTTAATCTATTCGTTCTTTTAGGTTTTGACTTGGGTCTCCTGCGGAACTTAACACGTTCGACCCAAATCACCTTAAGTTATTAATTCTATTAAATATTAATTTCCATAATTGGTTCCCAGTACTGACGTGGCGAGGCACATGGCCTTCTTGGATATGGGAGCAACCACCACCGACTAGACAAAACCTTTTATGGAAAGCTAATATTTAATTTCCTAAAATAACTTTAGGTTAACCGAAAAGAACAATCAAATCACAAGGGAAAGAAAAACAAAAAAACACTATATCGAAAACAAATTCGAAACTCTAGAATCGTATGCCTCTTGTATTTAGTATTATTTCCAAAAATAACTAGTATGATGCGGAAACAAAAATTACTAGTTATACCTTTTAGAAAGACCTCTTGATCTTCTACCGTATTCCTCTTCTAACCTCGGACGTTGTGTGGGCAACGATCTTCCGAGATGAGAACCACCAAGCACCTTCTTCTTCCTTACAAGTTTCGGCCATCAAAACTTCTCCTAGGATGAAGAGGTTCGGCCACCACCACCATGCTCCAAGGGATGCTAGAAAAGAGGCTTCTTTTCTCTCCTTCTTCTCCTTCTTAGATCCGGCCACCAAAGCTATCTCCACCATGAGAAGGTTTCAGCCACACAAAGGAGAGGAGAGGAAAGAAAGGGTCGGCCACACCCAAGGAGAAAAGAGAGGAAAAATAGAATAGAGTCGTTAGCCTTGAAGCCTCCTCTACCCCCTCTTTTATAATCCTTGGTCTTGGCAAATAAGGAAAATTTAATAAAAACTTCCTTAATTCTTTTTCCATTGAAAAGTAAAATTTATTTAATTAAAATAATTTTCTCTTTTCAAATTATAATGGCCGGCCACTCTTCTCCCCAAAACAAGGAGAGTTTTAATTAAAACAAAAATTAAAACTTCCTAATTTGTTTCTAGAAATTTATAAAAATTTCTCCAATAATTTTAATCCCTTCATGATTGGTTAATAAAAAGAAATTTTATAAATTAAAATATTTCTTTTAAACATGTGGATAATTTCCAAAAAGGAAAGTTATCTCTAAAAATTAAAATCTCCTTTCAATCTACAAATAAGGAAAGATATTAAATCTTTTCTTAATCTTTTGTAGAAACTAATAAAAGAGAATTTTTAATTTTTAAACTTTCTTTTAAATCATGAATATAATTAAAAGGAAAGTTTTTACCAAAATTAAAATCAACCGTTTAATCTACAAATAAGGAAAGAGATTTTAACTCTTCTCTTAATCTTTTGTAGAATCTTATAAAAGGAAGGATTTAAATTTTTAAACTCTCTTTTAAATTATATTATCCACATAATAAAATTTTTAAAATTAAAATTCCTTTTTATTTTAATAGGGACGACCACATGAATTCACCCATGAACATACCCATGGCCGGCCCTAGCTTGGTCTCCAAGCTAGCTTGGCCGGCCCCTATAGGATGGGTAAGAAGGTGGGTATAGGTGGGTATAGTACTCTATAATTAAGAGGCTACGATAGGGACCGAGAGGAGGAATTGGTTTTGGTCTCCCGATAAAATTAAACATCCCGTGTTCGTCCCGAACACACAACTTAATTTTATCAATAATAATTCATTCCACTAGAGAATTATTATTGAACTACCGCACCAATCCCAAATTACATTTTTGGGCTCCTTCTTATTATGAGTGTGTTAGTCTCCCTGTGTTTAAGATATCAAATGTCCACTAATTAAGTGAGTTACTGACAACTCATTTAATTAATATCTAAATCCAAGAGTAGTACCACTCAACCTTATTATCATGTCGGACTAAGTCCACCTGCAGGGTTTAACATGACAATCCTTATGAGCTCCTCTTGAGGACATTATCAACCTAGTATCTCTAGGACACAGTTTCCTTCTATAATCAACAACACACACTATAAGTGATACCATTTCCCAACTTATCGGGCTTATTGATTCATCGAACTAAATCTCACCCATTGATAAATTAAAGAAATAAATATCAAATATATGTGCTTGTTATTATATTAGGATTAAGAGCACACACTTCCATAATAACCGCGGTCTTTGTTCCTTTATAAAGTCAGTATAAAAGAAACGACCTCAAATGGTCCTACTCAATACACTCTGAGTGTACTAGTGTAATTATATAGTCAAGATAAACTAATACCTAATTACACTACGACCTTCTAATGGTTTTTTCCTTTCCATTTTGGTCGTGAGCTACTGTTTATAATTTATAAGGTACTGATAACATCATCTTCTGCATGTGACACCACATACTATGTTATCTACAATATAAATTAAATGAACAACTATAAATAAATGTAGACAATTTGACCAAATGTGATTCTTTATTCATAATAAATATTTATACCAAAAGCTAGGCTTTTAGTATACACTCTAACAATCTCCCACTTATACTAAAAGACTAAGCTGCTATATCTGCCTCCATACATCTGATTCCTAACCCTTCAACATGCCCATCAAAAGCTCTTGCCTTAAGGACCTCAGTGGAAGGATCAATAGGTCATCACCTGATGCAATCTAGGCGGCAACAACTTCTCCTCGTTTATACGATTTCTCGTATTGGGTGGTACTTGCGCTCTATTGTGTTTACTTGCCTTATAGACTTATGGTTTCTTCGAGTTTACTACTGCACCAATATTATTACAATAAATTGTAATAATCTTTGGACAAACCAGAAATCATATCTAAGTCTATCTTGAGGTTATTGAGTCATACAGCTTTTAATGGCTACCTCAGAGGCTTGCCATATACTAAGCTTCTATGGTGGAGTCCAGAAAAATACCTATGCTTATCACTCTTCCATAGTTATGACTTTACCTCCTAAAATAAACACAAAACCCCGAGGTTGACTTATTATTGTCCCTATCCGATTGGAGGTCAAAATCCATACAACCCATAGGAACCAAATTAACTGCCTTGTAAGCTAGCATATAATCTTTAGTGCCTCTAAGGTACTTTAATATATGCTTTACTGCAGTCCAATGTCCTTGTCTAGGGTTACTTTGATATCTGCTAACTATGCCCTTGGCAAAACAGATTTCTGATCTCGTGCATAGCATACATTAGGTTGTCTAACTGCCGAAGCATAAAGAACTGCCTACATGTCCTCAATCTCCTTTGATGTCATCGGAGACATCTCTTTAGATATAGACACTTCATGCTTAAAAGGTAAGAAACCTTTCTAGGAATTTTGCATGCTTAAAACGAGCAAGGATTTTTCCGATGTATCAAGCTTGGGATAAATATATTTTTTCTTGCGATCCCTTATTACTTTGATCTCAAAAATATATACATTCTCCCAAGTCCTTTATATCGAATTATTTGGACAACCATACCCTTACTTCTGACAACATTTTGATATTGTTTCCAACTACCAAAAATGTTATCTCCGTATAGTACAAGAAATACCACCACGTTTCCATCACATCTTTTGTATACACAAGACTTTATCCGTTTACTCAATAAATCCATAGGTCTGGATTACTTTGATAAACTGGATGTTCCAAGACCTTGAAGCTTTGTATCAGTCCATAGACTGATTGAGCTTGCACACAAGAGGCTCTTAGCACTTTGCAATGAACCCTTCTGGTTGCTTTATATGGATGCTTACTTCAAGACTTCCATTAAGGAATGTTGTCTTGATATCCACTTGCCAAATAGATAAAAGAATCCGGATAGACTTAAGCATGGCTACCAGTGAAAAAGCTTTCCTTTTTCATCAAGCCTTGCTTTGAAGGTTTCTACCTTCCTGTCTATCCCTCTTTTTCTATTATAGACCTTTTACACCACTTGGTGGTTCTACAAGCTTCCAGATACATATATTCTAATTTTATTATTCATTACTCTTTGCCAAGATGCTTCATATTTATCTTGGAGTGCTTTGTCATATGTCCGGAAATCAGGTTCATGTCCTTCAGGGATCGAGTTCAAAAACTCTCCCAAAACATGAATCTTTTAAGGTTGCTTAACAACCCTCCCACTACGACAAGGCATTTTCTGCAATTGTGTATCATTTGTGATACGTGTTGCAGTTTTCTTGTGGTATCTCATCTTGTACAGTTGGTACTAGATTAGACATGTCTTTTATTATTTCCTTAAGAACAAATTTACTTATGAGCATGTGGTTCATTATATAGTCCTTTTCTAAAAATCAGTCATTGATGCTATCAATGACCTTCTGATTTTTAAGACTATAAACTTACTTTTGTTTATCTAGGATAACTTACAAACAAGTGAACTCCTATCCAACTTATCATTATCTCTCTTTAACATATGTGCTGGATTACCCGAATCCGAATATGCTTCAAAATAGGCTTACGCCTATTCAGCAATTCTATATGAGTAGAGAGTTATGACTTGGAAGGCACTATGTTCACTTTCATTTTCAGAGTTTATCCTTAAAACAAATTTGGTAATTTTCTGAATAACTCATCATCTATCTAATTATTCCATAAGAGTTCTTTACCTTCTTTCTACTACACCATTCTGTTGGGGTGTACCAGATGCAGTTAGTTAGGATTGAAATCCAACTTCTGATAAGTGACTCCTAAAATCTCTCAAGAGGTACTTGCCACTACGATCTTCCATAGTGACTTTTTACTTTATACCTCCGCATCAACCTTGTACTCTTTGAACTAATCAAAGTACTTAGTCTTGCGGTACATTAAGTAAATTTATTTGTATCTTGAATAGTTGTCTATAAATTAGATAAAATATTCAATACTACCTCTTGTCTGGATAGTCATAGGATCACACAAATCAGAATGAACCGATTTCAACATATCTTTGACTCCATACCCCTTGGACTTAAAAGCTTCTTGGTTATTTTTCTTCCAAGTAAGACTCGCAGGTTGGAAAGACTTCCACTACCAATGAACCCAAAAGTTCATTAGCTACCAATGAATCCTACTCAAGTATAACCTAGCTTTAGATGCCAAAGATATAATTGGTTCATTTCTGAAGGTTGCTTTCTCTTAAAATTAGAAGATGTGTTACTAATTTCCATTTGTTGCATCGTGGGAGTTATTGGATTATAAATTGTCAACCATCATACCAGAATAGATAACTTTCCTATTTTTCTTGATAACAACTTTGTTATCAAAATAGACACAATATCTATAATAGTTTAGAAACTGAAATCAGGTTCTTTCTAAACTTGGTACGTAAAGACAATTACTTAAAATCCATATTATATTCTTATCAAAGGATAACCATCTCCCACTGCAACAGCTGCTATTTTTTGTAGTAATGCCCATGTGGACGGTGTTTTTATTTTCATTTTGTTGTCGGGTTTCCTGGAACCCTGCAATGAATTGCAGACATGATTAATGACATCTGTATCTACACTCCAGGTTCTGGTAGATAACACCACTAGACATGTTTCAACTAATGAATTAAATACACCTAAATTGTTCTTAATTCTAAGAGGACAGTCTACCTTAATGTCCAAATCCTATTTCCAATCAATTATTATTGGGACCACTAAGTCTATCTTAAAGTATATCAGCTAGGGATTGACCATCATCCTAAGAATCACAAAAATATTTGGTTAAGACCAACTCCTTAAAAATCCCCATGAATTTTGTTAGTGTGGACATATACAAATTCAAAGAGGAAATTTTATCATTTAATTTTATTATCTCGTCAACCTTACTTTATGACGAATAAAATTAATAGTTGGTCTATCTTTAATCAAATATTTGGTCAAGACTCTAAATTTAGAATAATATTGATTCCTCTAACAATACTATTTAAATTTACCAACACCTCAAAACACCGTGAATTTTGCATGCCACGTTAGTGTGGGCGTATACAAAATCAACATTTGTAAGAGGAGGGTTTTACCCATTAACTATCTTGTCAACGTAACTTTATGACAAATAAAATTATCTCAAACACCGTTAATTTTGTATGCCACGTTAGTGTGGATGTATACAAAATCAATCATTTGTAAGAGGGGTTTTAACCCTTTAATTTTATTATCTTGTCAACCTAGTTTTATGACAAATTAATAGTTGATTTCATTTGGTCACACAAATAATAGCAGTGACTCCGATGGGGAGGATACTATTAGATGTGTCTAAGTGTATACCATTACTTGACACTAAGTCCATTAATAAGATTATGCCCCTTCCGTTGGGGAAGATCACACGCTCTTAATTAACTTCCTATAGTCATCCAAAAATGGAAGTTTGTTCTAGTGATCTGCAAACAAGCTCATCCGTTATGGAGGAAGGCACTCAGAGCCAACGCGCAAGCTTGTTTGCATCACTTACAAACCAGTAATGGAGACCATGAGATTTACTTAAAAATTCCTCTCCCACTTAGTTATTTATAAATGAGGAATTTTAAACTATGCTAGCCTACTAAATTTGTAAACTAACATGCACACGCAACACAATATAAAAGCAATAAATAGAAAATCTAATTTTCAACTATTATGACTTTTATCTCTAGTTGTCCTCCGTGTGTTGTCATCCCAAGCTGCTGCCATATTTGACCACCGCCACCGGGTCTAGCTGTCGCCTCCATCTTGCTCCTAGTTCCGCTGCGCCTCTGGTCCTTAGAAAGTTCCACGCTTTGCAAGATTCGATCCGCGACATAAATAAAATTTTACATTTTGATCCTATATTCCATAAAAGGAATGTACATATATCTAGATCAAAAATAAAATCCTAATAAAACTAAATACAGCTCCTGCTGTATTTTAATACAATCATGCACACACATATAAATGCCCTTGACATGTCCAAGGGTCCAATCACACACATAATAACTAAAAGTCATAATAGTTGGATCCTGCATCCACAAAGTTAGCACATCCTACTATTAACCTGCCTAAATTATGTATGACATGTGCATAATTATCCTAATACCAAATACACAGAGGCAAAACCCTAGCTCTGATACCAATTGTTGGTTGCTACTCGAAAAACCTAGAGGTTCCACTGTACAAAAATTTCGTACAAAGGTTTGAACCTTTTCCTAGCTACCATGTGTTCTTTTAAATTAAATTTTGGATCGCTCATGAACTTAACACGCTTGATCCAAAACTTAATCTATTCGTTCTTTAGGTTTTGACTTGGGTCTCTTGCGGAACTTCAGCCCAAATCACCTTAAGTTATTAATTCTATTAAATATTAATTTCCATAATTGGTTCCCAGTACTGACGTGGCGAGGCACATGACCTTCTTGGATATGGGAGCAACCACCACCGACTAGACAAAACCTTTTATGGAAAGCTAATATTTAATTTCCTAAAATAACTTTAGGTTAACCGAAAAGAACAATCAAATCACAAGGGAAAGAAAAACAAAAAAACACTATATCGAAAACAAATTCGAAACTCTAGAATCGTATGCCTCTTGTATTTAGTATTATTTCCAAAAATAACTAGTATGATGCGGAAACAAAAATTACTAGTTATACCTTTTAGAAAGACCTCTTGATCTTCTACCGTATTCCTCTTCTAACCTCGGACGTTGTGTGGGCAACGATCTTCCGAGATGAGAACCACCAAGCACCTTCTTCTTCCTTACAAGTTTCGGCCATCAAAACTTCTCCTAGGATGAAGAGGTTCGGCCACCACCACCATGCTCCAAGGGATGCTAGAAAAGAGGCTTCTTTTCTCTCCTTCTTAGATCCGGCCACCAAAGCTATCTCCACCATGAGAAGGTTTCAGCCACACAAAGGAGAGGAGAGGAAAGAAAGGGCCGGCCACACCCAAGGAGAAAAGAGAGGAAAAATAGAATAGAGTCGTTAGCCTTGAAGCCTCCTCTACCCCCTCTTTTATAATCCTTGGTCTTGGCAAATAAGGAAAATTTAATAAAAACTTCCTTAATTCTTTTGCCATTGAAAAGGAAAATTTATTTAATTAAAATAATTTTCACTTTCAAATTATATAATGGCCGGCCACTCTTTCCCCAAAACAAGGAGAGTTTTAATTAAAACAAAATTAAAACTTCCTAATTTGTTTCTAGAAATTTATAAAAATTTCTCCAATAATTTTAATCCCTTCATGATTGGTTAATAAAAAGAAATTTTATAAATTAAAATATTTCTTTTAAACATGTGGATAATTTCCAAAAAGGAAAGTTATCTCTAAAAATTAAAATCTCCTTTCAATCTACAAATAAGGAAAGATATTAAATCTTTTCTTAATCTTTTGTAGAAACTAATAAAAGAGAATTTTTAATTTTTAAACTTTCTTTTAAATCATGAATATAATTAAAAGGAAAGTTTTTACCAAAATTAAAATCAACCGTTTAATCTACAAATAAGGAAAGAGATTTTAACTCTTCTCTTAATCTTTTGTAGAATCTTATAAAAGGAAGGATTTAAATTTTTAAACTCTCTTTTAAATTATATTATCCACATAATAAAATTTTTAAAATTAAAATTCCTTTTTATTTTAATAGGGACGACCACATGAATTCACCCATGAACATACCCATGGCCGGCCCTAGCTTGGTCTCCAAGCTAGCTTGGCCGGCCCCTATAGGATGGGTAAGAAGGTGGGTATAGGTGGGTATAGTACTCTATAATTAAGAGGCTACGATAGGGACCGAGAGGAGGAATTGGTTTTGGTCTCCCGATAAAATTAAGCATCCCGTGTTCGCCCCGAACACACAACTTAATTTTATCAATAATAATTCATTCCACTAGAGAATTATTATTGAACTACCGCACCAATCCCAAATTACATTTTTGGGCTCCTTCTTATTATGAGTGTGTTAGTCTCCCTGTGTTTAAGATATCGAATGTCCACTAATTAAGTGAGTTACTGACAACTCATTTAATTAATATCTAAATCCAAGAGTAGTACCACTCAACCTTATTATCATGTCGGACTAAGTCCACCTGCAGGGTTTAACATGACAATCCTTATGAGCTCCTCTTGAGGACATTATCAACCTAGTATCTCTAGGATACAGTTTCCTTCTATAATCAACAACACACACTATAAGTGATACCATTTCCCAACTTATCGGGCTTATTGATTCATCGAACTAAATCTCACCCATTGATAAATTAAAGAAATAAATATCAAATATATGTGCTTGTTATTATATTAGGATTAAGAGCACACACTTCCATAATAACCGAGGTCTTTGTTTCTTTATAAAGTCAGTATAAAAGAAACGACCTCAAATGGTCCTACTCAATACACTCTGAGTGTACTAGTGTAATTATATAGTCAAGATAAACTAATACCTAATTACACTACGACCTTCTAATGGTTTTTTCCTTTCCATTTTGGTCGTGAGCTACTATTTATAATTTATAAGGTACTGATAACATCATCTTCTGCATGTGACACCACATACTATGTTATCTACAATATAAATTAAATGAACAACTACAAACAAATGTAGACAATTTGACCAAATGTGATTCTTTATTCATAATAAATATTTATACCAAAAGCTAGGCTTTTAGTATACACTCTAACAACTGAGACCCAGTTTAGGTCACTTAACCTTAGAATTCAGGACTATGCCCTTTATAGGGTTCTAGTGCTTTGTATTCTACCGCTGACCACTCACGACATTGCGGTGATGCGTCCATTTCACTCCTTTCTTCTCTATGCCCTGTGTCATAGGTTAGACATAGACATTAGCCTACACATCTTTTCCACTATTATTTACGCAGCTGGATACGTGACCAGCAGACGAGTACATATGCCTTACTGTCACATTTTGACAGCTTACATGTCCTCATTGCACATTGATGTCACCGGAGGTGACATCCGCCACATGACCGAGTTTGACATCATAGGAGCTAGGAACTTTTCCCTAGCAAATATCCATATAGACGATGAGGGTACCATGTCCTGGCATAGGGGGGCACAGCATCAGCAGGCGGAGGAGGCAGAGCAAGATGAGTTCATGTTGGCACTATTTCCTGAGGAGGCTGCTCCTGCCCCACCACCACCTCGAGCACCACACCCAGCTCCCCGCACTCTAGCTGATCGAGTTTCCGGACTAGAGAGGGCTATGTCGAGTCTCTAGCACGAGAGCTCCGAGTTTCATCAGTCCATGCGGCGAGAGGTCTCCGATCTTCGACGAGAGGTCCGACAGGAGGTCTCCGACTTACGACGAGACGTACGACAGGAGCTCTCCGACCTGCGCCGAGATCTACGAGAGGACGATCGGGCTCGTCACACTGAGCTCCTGACACTACTCCGGTCGTTGGGTTCCGGACCACCTCCCTCATCATCTCAGTAGCTCCTACTGTAGCTCTATTATAACTCTAGTACAGCTTGTAGCAGCTCTATTATGACTCTTTTATCTATGTCGACTTTTTAATCTAATAGACTGTTTTACTTCAAGCTTGATTGACTATACCTTAATCTAATAGATTAGTCTTTTAGTCACATTTTTTATAACTTCTAGGCAAAACTGATTTTCCAAAATCCCTACTTTACTAGACTTTCGAAAGTTGGATTTAGCCTAGGATTTCCCCCTAGAAATCATGTTCCCCCAGAATTCAGCCAGAGCATCTCACAAACATCTAGGTTTACCTTGATTGTGTTTGTAAAACATAGAACGGTGTGAGATGCATAGGGTACATCCTGGACTCGAGAATGCTTATTTCTGTGCATCAATATGAGTCTGGGCGTTAAATATGTGATTAACAGTAATCAAATCAAGTCTTCCAGCCTTAGTCAAATCTAACTGGATCAATTGACTTGACTTGACTAACCAAGTGAACACTGTTGCCCTCTAGGTAATCAGCAAGTAGCTAAACAGTTAGACAGTTGGTGAAGGAAATAATAAGTTTAAGCATGTCTGTACTTAAGGGATCTGATACCTGATCAAAACAAATCTTTACTCATGCTTGGACTTTAGGGCTCTAATACCTTACTAAAACATAATGACAAGCTATTAAGAAATAAGGTTATCGCTTCTCCCTTGCCTTAAGTATTTTTGAAATACATTTCAAAAACATGCCTTAAGCAGCTTTCTCAAAAACTTTCTCCAAATTTAAAACTTTCAAGTGTTCTCTACTTTAAAACTTTAAATTTTTTTAAGTATTATTTTCTTTAAAAACTTTGAGTTACTTTTAAGTTAAAAATTTCAAGTATTATTTTTAAGTTAAAAACTTTGAGTTACTTTCAAAAATTTCAAGTTAAAAACTTTGAGTTACTTTCAAAATTTTTTTAGTATTATTTTTTCAAGTATTACTTTTAAGTTAAAAATTTCTAAAGCAGTATTATTTAAAACTTTGAAATTTTTTTTTCCTTGGAAACCTGAATATTTTCTTTCAAGAAAATTTTTGAAGTTGAACATCTTGTTTGAAATTTCTGAAGTTGAATATTTTCTTTCAAGAAAATTTTTGAAGTTGAAAATCTTGTTAGAAAATTTCTGTATTTGAAAATTTTGTTTGAAAAATTTCTGAAGGTGAAAACTTTGTTTGAAAAATTCTAAAGTTGAAAATTTTGTTTGAAAATTTCTGAAGTTGAAAATTTTGTTTGAAAATTTCTGAAGTTGAAAACTTTGTTTGAAAATTTCTGAAGTTGAAAATTTTGTTTGAAAATTTCTGAAGTTGAAAACTTTGTTTGAAAATTTCTGAAGTTGAAAATTTTGTTTAAAAAATTCTGAAGTTGAAAATTTTGTTTGAAAATTTCTGAAATTGAAAATTGTATTTGAAAATTTCTGAAGTTGAAAATTTTGTTAGCAAATTTCTGAAGTTGAAAATTTTGAAAAATATTGCTATGTTATCTCGCTCCTTGCCTAAGTTAAAAGGTTTTCTGCTAAATTCTGTCTTGAAAAATTAAGTTTTTCAAAACTAGCTCATTTTTGATATATGGCAAAGGGGGAGAATAGAGAAATTCAAAGAAAGAAATAATAGAAATTCAAATTCAAAGAAAATATTTTAAAGGGAGAAAATATTTTAAAGGGAGCTTGTATTAACGGGGAGCTATGTTTATGCTTATTTTGCTATCACGCCTATCTTGTTCTTATATATAACTGCATATTTTTTACTTAACATTAAATTTCGGTTGCCATTATCAAAAAGGGGGAGATTGTTGGTGCAGGAAGCATCCGACGATCGAACCTTAGTTTTGATAATGGCAAAGGATTCAAAGTTAAGTTAGTGTGTGATCTAACATGTTTGAATGAGTGTTTCAGGAAAGTCCTAGCTGCGGTTAGGCAGGAGGAAAACCCTAAGGGGCGGTAACCTTAGGTCCTAGGGGGCGGTAACCCTAGGTGGAGGAAAACCCTAAGGGGCGGTAACCTTAGGTCATAGGGGGCGGTAACCCTAGGTGGAGAAAAACCCTAGGGGGCGGTAACCCTAGGTCCTAGGGGGTGGTAACCCTAGGCGAAAAGTCCAGTCAGTCTGGAAGACCGGACTGGCATCAGGTAATCTCTCCTGAGGGGAGTAGGTGAGGACGCGTGCGGTCGACCTAGGGTTTCCGGTAGGAAATCCGAAGTCAGACTCGGACAGTCCGAAGACTGTCGTTTATTCTTTACTATGTTTTATCAGATTCTAACGCTGTCTTGCAGGGTATTTTGCTCGGACTAACCTTTGTTTGCACCGAGGAACCTGCTGGAAAAAGGTGGTCCGGGCGCCCGGGATGGATCCGGGCGCCCGGAGGTCCGAGCGCCCGGAACAGGTCCGGGCGCCCGGGACCAAGTTTTATCCCCTGCACGACTTCGCCACGTGGAGCATCCTGGTTGGTTGGCCACGTCACACTCCAGGCGCCCAGAAGGGATCCAGGCGCCCGGAATGTCATATAAAAAGAGGGTCGGGGGTGCAACCAAAGGAGAACAAGACATTCTAAGCTTTCTTCTGTGAAGTGCTGCCATCTAGATGACCTTGAAGTGCTACGACTCGACGCCAACGACCCGAAGCTCAGACTCTTCGATCTTTCATTGTCGGTATTAGTTTTAGCTTTACATAATTGTAATCTCTACTGTATTCCAGTTGTAATATTTTACGAGCTTATAGTTGTTGCCCACGGAAAGCGATCAAGGTTCGCGGGCCTTCGAGTAGGAGTCGTCCCAGGCTCCGAACGAAGTAAACTCCCTGTGTCGTTCTGTGCTTGCTTTACTTTTTCCGCTGCGTTACTTAATCTTACGATTCTGATATTTCGAAAAAAGAAATAGCCACGAGCACTATTCACCCCCCCCCCCTCTAGCACTTTCAATCCATCATATAATCTAGGGTATCTCCCCTACGAGATTAACAATTCTATACAATTATTTAATAAAATATGCAAAAGATATATATAAGCATTCACACACACACATCATCAAATATGAACAAGGCATCAACAAGTCATTGAATAGAATCATGGAAAATCTACATAGTTTTACATCATCCATCACATAAAAAATACTTTCTACATCCTAGATTTGGAGATCTACTCCATTTCTAAGGAAGAACAAATCTAAAATATAAAATAAAGCATACTTACAACCCTAGATCCAAGAAGAAGGGGAAGAAGAGATGCTTGCTGATGATTCTGATGTCTTGGGGATGCCTCCTCACTCCGGAGATGCATGAATCGTGAAGGAATGGAGGAGAATGAAGCTCTAGGATTTCCCCTAAGGGGAGAACCCTTCCCCAAGGATAGGGACGAAGTCCCAAACCCAAGATGAGTCAATGAATGAGGATCTTGACCCTTTTATACCTCCTCCAAGCTGCCCAGGAAAACCAGGATTACAGGGGTCCGGTAACTGGGTTTTTCACCCATTAAACCAGGTTTTCTCGTAATTCACCCTGAACCAAAGTTGTATCTCTTGAAATTATCATCAATTTGATACTTGGATCAAGCCCTGGATCCAACTAAGTCGAAAGTTATGGTTGTTCAAAGTTTGGTCTGCAATCTGAGCGGAGGTCGAGTTGAATCCGTAGTTAGGAGGCACGGTCATGCCATTTATCATGGGCAGACAATGTTTTCTCTTTTTTGGATCTGAAGAAAAGTTGTAGATCTTGAAATAAGCTATGTTTCGGTATAAAGAACATACCGAAACTCCAACGGAGCACAAAGTTATGGCCGAATTATGATCTGTTTGCAATCTGCGCAGAATTCAGCAAAGCTCTGTTTTGGCGTGGCATGACCTGTGTTCTTCGTCACACGGCCATGTGGAATCCACACGGCCTCACACGGCTTCCTCTCGGGTTGAGTCACACGGCCATGTGGCTCACAAGGCCGTGGCCCTATTCTTCTCTGCCGAGGTCACACGACCGTGTGGATTCACACGGCTGTGGCCTTCTGCGTCTCTAGAAACTTAGCACGGTCGTGCCATTTGGAATGGTCGTGTGCTGCTTGGACACAGGGAGCTGACACGACCTCTGGAGAAATGGCATGGCCTTGCCTTGCTCTGCCTATGGATTGTTGACACGATCGTGTGGGTCACACGACAATGATCCTCCTTGCCTCTGGAACATTGGCACGACCAAAGCAAGATAATGGCCACACGGCCGTGTGACATACACAACCCAAGATGGATTTCCTCCAGAGTTGCTCCTGTGTGCAATTTAGCTCCATTGTCACTCCAAATAGCATCCTATCAATCAAAACAAGTAAAGAGCAGATCTCTGAACAGAATATAATAGAAGTATGACATTATAATGAAATAGGATGCAATAAACATAGATTATGCTCATGAAATACAAGTGGATGTGCGTCAAACTATGCATAAAAGTGTATATAATCTATTCACATCAGTGTGATCAACCAAGTTAAGTTAGGTCTTGTTTTGATTTGATCCCTGTGTCTAAGTGTGTAAGAGCTTAGGAGCACAGGAAGTCAAGCGGAAGACGCAACGAGCGAGAAAAATGGCACAGGAAGGGAGCCAACGGGCTCGGTGCATCTGAGGGATGAGGTGTTGTGGAAGAGTACACCGGTGGATAAGAAGAACGTATACAATGTTCGAGGGACAAGAAGCCGGAGCAGAAGCCTGCTCGAGGAGAAGGTCGGAAATTGGATTTGGGTGAGCCCTATTTCAATTGGCCGCAATCACCCAGGCGATCGGAACAGTAGAAGAGCGAAAGAAGCTAATGAAAACTGTTGGAGGCGCCCTCAATAGGAGTTGAAGGCGCCTCCAAAGCTCCCGCACGCCTCTGCCACCTTCAAGTGGAAGGCGCCTCCCATGAGCATGGAAGCCGCCCTCCGTAAGCATGGAAGGCGCCCTCCATGAGCATGGAAGGTGCCTTCAACCAAGAAAATTGACCGTTGCCAAGGGATAAAACTCTATCCCTTGGCGCCTCACTGGAGGTGCTCTCCAAGCCCTTTGGAGGTGCCCTCAAGCTACGGATAGGATTTCCAGGAGCTATAAAAAGGTCCCTGGAGCTAGGAAATAGTACAACAACTTCTGTAATTACTTTCCTAGTTATTTCTGAGCTTTCAGTGTGTGTAAAAGGCTTCTTTGCCTTCAGAGAAGAAGATTTTTAGTGAACTTTTTAACCACCTTGGATTAATAACCAACTAGGCTGTAACCAAGTAAATAGTGGCCTTTTACTTATTTCTTTAAGTTGTTAATTCTGTTTTTAATTGTATTTCTAGTCTAAGTCCAAGGATCAGGAAGGAGTTTTATTTTTCTATTTCAGGCAATTCAACCCCCTCTTGTTGGCCCTGTTGTGCCAACAAGTGGTATCAGAGTTCAACCGCCTCAGAAGGACTAACTACCGACTGAAGCATCAAGATCAAGATGATGGTCGGACCAACGATCTATCCACCAAAATTCGAAGGAGAATTTGCGTCATGGAAGAAACACATTGAGATATTATTCAAAACTAACTTTGAAATTCTACTAATAATTAAATATGGTTTTGTAGCTCCAAAAATCCCCCAAGGAGAAGAAAAAGAAGAATATCAGTGTACTAAGAAGGAGCAAGCAGACTTTGCAACAAACGGATGAGCTAAGTTCCACCTACTCAGCGTACTTCCACCCCAGGAAGTGAATCAAATCAGAGATTATGACTCAGCAAAGGAACTTTGGAAGAAGTTCCTGGAACTGCATAAAGGAACTTCCGAAACAAAGCTTGCGAGATGAGACGTGCTCCAAAATCAACTGACGAACCTCCGAATGGAAGAAGGAGAGTCAGTAGCACAACTACATGGAAGACTCAAGGAGCTAATCATCAGATTATCAAACCTTGGAGAAATGGTAACGAATCAGGATTCACAAAGGTATGCATTAAATGTGTTCCCAAGAACACCGGAATGAGCATCTATAGTAGACTCCTACTATATCTCAAAGGATCTCGAGGTAAGTACACTAGACAATATCTTTTCTGTTTTCAAATTACATGAATCTCGATGTGCAGGAAAAAAGAGACCGAGCCAGAACATTGACCTAAAGGGAAGAACGAACGATTCTGACTCCAAAAAATCAATTGATGAAGACGAAGCTGCCCTAATGGTAAGAAAGTTCAATAAGTTTATTTAATCTAATAAATTTAAATCACAGACGAATAAGGATTATCAAAGCAAAAGGAAGGTCTGCTGTTACAACTACAATGAAGAAGGGCACATCAAGGATGAATGCCTTAAACTAAAGAAGAAGGAAAAGGAAAAGTACAAAAGACCAACATCCTCCAAACACAGGAATTTAAAGGCCACATGGGCTGAATCATCATCCTCTGAGTCCGAGGTTGAGGCCTTCTCAAGACTAGCCCTAATGGCCAACCATCAAGTAGAAGATGAAACCAGCTCAGAGATGAGCATCGATGAAGGGGGAGAGTCATCAGAAGAAAGTAGTAATGAAGGGGGAGCATCAGAAAATGAGGTAAGTAAGGTACGTGCTCTATCTCTTAAGCAGTTCTTTAGTTTTATTAAAATTATTTCTAAATATTTAGTAAAATTAGAAAATAAAAATGTTGAGTTAAAATTGAACTTAGCAAAAACATGCTCCTTAGAAGTATTTAACAATTTAAAGTTAGAAAATGATAAATTGAAAATGCAAATCGAACGTTTGAAAAAAAGGTGCATGCTTAAAACCAAATAACTTTCAAAAATCAAAACTTAGAATTTATGAAAGGTTAAATTGGTATATTAGAAAACATCAGGGACAACTTAGATGAATTCCCAAAGGATATGTACCCCCTAGATTCTTAGCTAACCCAGTAGGAAAGAACCTATATTGGATTCTAAAATTATACTTAGATTAATATTTTTTCATTAAATCTAAGGCTTTTATAAAAGTTAATGTTTAAATTCTTTAAGAGGCTTTGTCTAGAAGTGGTTGATGATACAATAACTAAGAAAATCTAGTGTCTCGCCACAGCCTGAAAGTCAATTACTGAATTAAATATTTAATTGACAAACTGATAAGCTTGTAAAATTAATGAAATGTTTTCAGTCTTTGTCAATTATTTGAAAACTTCATAAATTAGAAATTGTTTTAAATTTTAAAATTCAAGTTATTAAGTTTAGGAGGAGTTGGAATTTTTTAAATTTTGCTAACTCTATTCTATTTTTATTGTTGGACCCCATGGTTTTTTTTTTATGTGATCAAATGGGGAGGAATAGGTACAAATTTAGGGGGAGTTAGAATTCTTTTTGAATTTTACTAACTCTATTTTATCAGATGTTGTCATTTCTTTTATTTGTAACTTTATACTTAAAATGTTTGTTTTGCAATTTCTTTTTTTGCATCTTGTTCGTTATTACCCTAACTTGAACTTAGGTTGATGCACATCAAAAAGGGGAAGATTGTTGGACCCTGTGGTTATTTTGGTGTGATCAACCAAGTTAAGTTAGGTCCTGTTTTGATTTGATCCCTGAGTCTAAGTGTGCAGGAGCTTAGGAGCACAGGAAGTCGAGCAGAAGATGCAGCTAGCGAGAAGGATGACATGGAAAGGGAATCGACGGGCTTGGTACATCCGAGGGACAAAGTACTGTAGAAGATTATATCGATGGACGAGAAGAACGTACGCGACATTCGAGGGATGAGAAGCTAGAGTGGAAGTCTGCTCGAGGAGAAGGCCAGAAATTGGGTTCGGGTGAGCCCTATTTCGGTTGGCCACAATCACCCAAGCGATCGGAGTAGCAAAAGAGTGAAAGAAGCTGATGAAAATTGCTGAATGAGCCCTCAACAGGAGTTGAAGGTGCCTCCAAGACGATCGCACGCCTCTGCCACCTTCAGGCGGAAGGCGCCTCCCATGAGCATGGAAGGCACCCTCCGTAAGCATGGAAGGCGCCCTCCATGAGCATGGAAGGCACCTTCGACCAGGAAAATTGATCGTTGCCAAGGGATAAAACTCTATCCCTTGGGGCCTCGCTGGACGCAACCTCCAAGCCCTTTAGAGGTGCCCTCAAACTACGGATAGGATTTCCAAGAGTTATAAAAAGACCCTTAGAGCTAAGAAATAGTACAACAACTTTTGTAATCACTTTCCTAGTTATTTCTGAGCTTTTAATGTGTGTAAAAGGCTTCTCCACCTTCAGAAAGGAGATTCTTAGTGAGCTTTTTAACCGCCTTGGATTAACAACCAATTAGGTTGTAACCAAGTATATAGTGGCCTTTTACTTATTTTTTTAAGTTGTTAATTCTATTTTTAATTGTGTTTCTAGTCTAAGTCCAAGGATCAAGAAGGGGTTTTATTTTTCTATTTTAGCCAATTTACCCCCTCTTGCCGGCCCCACTGTGCCAACATTATATACCTTTCACCAACAACTAGAGGATGTATATAGTCTGTTTAGATACTTTGTCTTGGGTCATGACTATTTTTATGTACACTTTGACTTATCTGTGGATTTTTAGAGGGGATGCCCCTATAATGTCTATGTGTTTATTTTTTTTTTTTCATATTGCATATGCTTAGGGGGAGTGCCCCTACTATATTTATGTTCCTTGTATTTATTTAGAGGGAGCACGCATGCTTTTGTGATCTAGATTATATGCATAGCTTAAGGGGGAGCTTTATTTCTTTGCTTAATTTTTCTACTCTTGTGTATCAATTTTTTGAAATTTGTCAAGGGGGAGAAAATATTGCATTTAAGTTTCAAACTATTGCATAACATTTTACTATACATTTTGCTAGTTTGCAATATAGTTTACATAGTTTCATACTATTGCAAAAAGTTTACTATCCTGTAAAATGTTGTTTATGTTTATGTTATGATGGAAATTAGTCTAAACATAAATAGATTGTCACACATCAAAAAAGA
This sequence comes from Zingiber officinale, assembly GCF_018446385.1. Classification (NCBI taxonomy): domain Eukaryota; kingdom Viridiplantae; phylum Streptophyta; class Magnoliopsida; order Zingiberales; family Zingiberaceae; genus Zingiber; species Zingiber officinale. The sequence goes on along the minus strand of NC_055996.1, from coordinate 72,603,266 downwards.
GAAGATTGTTGGTGCAATCATATCCTAAGGGAGAAATTTTGATGATTGACAATTATTTAAGTTTAAGCCAATACATTGGATCTAATATCAGTTCAAGTTTGTAGGACCAAGAAGGTTGAGGACCGAATTCCTAGCAAGAGAAGTCCTTGCAGACCGGAAGATGGGATGTAAGGCAAGAGAGAACCAAGGAGATTAGGGGACCAGATCTTTGGCACAGGAGAAGCTCTTGCAGGTTGAAAGACCGGATGTAAGGCAAAAGAAGTCCAGAGAGATTGAGAACTAGATTCTTGGCCAGGCAAAGTGTGTTAATTGATTAAGAAAAATACTTAGGTGGTGTTTGGTTCTCTCCAAGGAATCGGAATGGGAATGGGTATCATAGTATTGTGGAATGGAATGAGTATGAGTTTGAGTATCATTCTTAAAAATAATGTTTGGTTAGTTGAATATTTTCAATCAGAATGAACCTAAATTTTCTTTTTTACCCTTAGACGAAAATAAGAGAAAAAATTAGATGGAAGAGAAAGTTGAATGTGAGAGAAACATATGATGAGAGAGAATGATGAGAGAAAAAGTGTGATGGAAAAAAATGAAAAGAGAGAAAGTGTGATGAGAGAAAATGAGGAGAGAAAGCATGATAGGAGAGATTGAGAAAAGAAAAAGTATGATGAGAGAGAAAGTGTACTGAGAGAGAAAGAGGATGGGAAAAAATGAATAGAGAGAAAGTGTGATGAGAGAAAATGAAGGATTAAGGAGAGAAAGTATGATGAGAAAATGTGATGAGAGAGAAAGTGTGATGGGAAAAATGAAGAGAGGGAAAGTGTGATGAGAGAAAATGAGGAGAGAGAGTGTGATGGAAGAGAATAAAGAGAGAGAAAGTATGATGAGAGAAAATATGGAGAGAGAGAGTATGGTAAGAGAGATTGAAAAGAGAGAAAGTATGATGAAAAAATAATGAGAGAATGAAAATAGAGAAAATAATGAGAGAGAGTGTGTGATGAGAGAGAATATAGAGAGAAAATGGTAGATAATGTGTGATGAGAGAGAATGAGGAGAGAGAAAATATGTTGAGAGAACAAGTATGATGATAGAATGAAGAGAGAGAGTATGATGAGAGAGAATAAAGAGAGAGAGTGCAATGAAAAAAAATTGAACAAATATACTAAGGATATTTTCGTCCAAAACTTAATTCTCATTTTCATTCCATCAAAACCTAAGGAAGGGGTGGGTTTCATCCATACCCAAGTTTTTGGGTTTCATTCTAAAATCTTGATTTCATTCCCATCAACTAAACATAAGGTTTGGGAATGAATCCATTCCCTCATTCCCAAACCTCTAAACCAAACGGTGCCTTAATCAATTAAGAATGTATTAAGCGATTAAGTTAATCGTTTAACAAACCTTCTATTTAAAATAGAAGGTTTCCTAGTCGATTAGTGTAATCGATTAGGACACCGTAAGCAATTAGATCAATCGCTTACGGTGTCTTGTGCTTCGAATAGAATGTTTTTGTTCGAAGCTTAAGGGATTAGCTCAGTCTATTACTAGACATTCTACTCGAAACAAAATAATCCCTGATCGACTAAGCTAATCGATTACCTTAATCTTAATCGATTAGGGTAGGCGATTCGGAGAAGTTGTGTAAATAAAATACTCACCAAATCAACTACTTTAATCGATTAACACCGGGTAGTTGATTAAGCTCACTTCTTATCGATTAAGACTCACACAATAACAAAAAAAAACCTTGCTCTTTCTCGAAGGGTTTAAGAAGGCTCGAAGAGCCTGTTTGAGCACAACTGTTCGATTTCCCTCTATCATCTCCATTGCTCACTAGTGCTCAAGCTCAAGCGCTCAAGTTCTCACTAGTGCTGCAATCTCAATCCACTCAAAGAAGAAGAAAGTGTGCTCAAAACTCTAATCTCTTGTCTTCTTTTTCATTATGAGGTATTCAGTTAAGAGAGGGTTGTAGATCATTGTGGAAGGTTTCTCCACCTTCGGTGTTGATCAGAGTTTCATACTGAAAAGTGTGATCGTGGTGTGGATCCTTGGATTAGTCACCTTAAGCAGGTGGATACCAAGTAAATACAAGGAGTTAACATTGCCTTCAAATTTCCACTGCACAAAATCAAGTTAACCAAGAAATCCAAGTGAGTCATTCACCCCCTCCTCCCCCTTTCCTAGCTCAATCGGTCCTAACACACAATTGTACTTTTTTTTTCTAAACACCCATTTATTGCTTATCAATTTAGATCCCAAAGGGAGGTTAACCAAAATCCAAGTTTAGTTAGATATTATTGAATCAATTTCATCATTCATGGCCTTTCTCCAAAAGGAGGCATCCCTTGATAACATCGCTTCAGTAAATATTTTTGGATCTTCCTATATATTAAGCAATAAAGGTAATTTATTAACTATACTATTTCTATCTCCTTCAACTAAAAAGGTTAAAACTTGAGATGAAATAAATTCCGGTGCTCTTTCCTTTCACGTTGACTTCTCTTTTATTCAAAAATTATCATGGACTCTTTTCTTTTATTTTGAGTGGAGGCACTATAGGTTCACATGGTTTATTATTACTAGATTCTAAACTATCAATAAAATCAAATTTGAATTTATTTTTGAAAAATTCAACATATCTTGATTTCACAATTACATTAGAATCCATGTTCAACAATTTATATGCTTTGGAATTTTAAGCATAATCAACAAATACACTTTTAATTCCTCTTGCACGGTTGCACCTAACTTTGATGATTTAGGATCACGTACTCTATAGAAGGCTAAACAACCTCATACCCTCAAATATATCAAGTTTGGTTTTCTTCCTTTTAATACTTCATAAAGAGAAACATGTGTTTTTATAGAAGTAATTCTAATATGTATGTGACAAACAGTAAGTAAAGCTTCTTCCCACAAATTATTTAACAATTTAGCATTAAAAAACATTGAATTAATCATATCTGTATAAATTCTATATTTTTTCTTTCGGCCAAATCATTTTGTTGAGGAGTAAATGTTGACTTTTGGTTAATAATACCATGCTCCTCACAAAAGGCATCAAACTCATTTGAAAGATATTCATCACCTCTATCACTTCAAACCATTTTGATCATTTTATCCTTTTGATTCTCAACTTCAACCTTGAAAAGTTAAGGCGGCAGCGTTTGGTTTCCTAATTTTTCATTCTCATTTTTTGAGAAAAGGAAAAACATTATTTGGTTGGCAATTTCCACATCCATTTTCTAAAGGAGATATCATTTTATGAGAAAAATAGAAAATATCTAAAAGTCATTTTCTAAAAAAAATAAAAACATGTATTTTTTAGAAAATAAAAATAGAAATCAAACGCCCCCTTAACTTTTCAAATGCTTCTTCATTTTTTGTTCTAATCAAAATATACATAGTTATATTTAGAACAATCATCAATCAAAGTGATAAAATATCTTTTTCCACCTCTAGTCAAAACACCATTATACGCACAAATATCAACATGAATGATATTTAATATTTGTATGTTTCATTTAACTTTTAGAAATGACTTCTTAGTAATCTTTGCTTGTATTTAAATTTTACATTGATCATATTTTGTATCTTTACAATTAATCAAACCATATTTATACATATATTTTAAAGATCTAAAATTTAAGTGTGCTAAACAAGCTTGCCAAATATCAAAGGAGTCAACAAGATAAATATAATTCATAGCATTATTATCATTAACACTTAACTTATACAGTTATACATGCCTTCACATAAATAACATTTTCCTACAAAGGACCTATTCTTTGATACAATACATGTATTACCCTCAAGTACAATCTTAAGGTCATTCTTACACATAAGACTAGTAGATATATACAAGATTTTTTTCTAATGTGAGGAGCATGGTAGATATTGCTAGTTTAATGAAAGTCATTTTCTTCTCAAAGGAAAATTCAATGAGCAGTATTCCTTTTCCGGCAACCACCGCTATATTATAAGGGTATTGTTAAATGACCAGAATCTGGCCAGCTAGAATATATGCATGCATGCATATGCATGGGTATTTTAGTAATTTCATATAGCCACATTAATTATATGCATGTCCATACATGCATTTTAATTGGGAGATAGAGATTTCTAGCTGGCCAGATTCTGGCTGGCAAGATTTACTCATATTATAATTCCCCATAAGAACAGTTTATTCTTGCTTTTCAATTTAATATGCATGAGGAGAATAATTTCTTATCATTGCAGACATAAATGATAGCACTGGCATCAAGCCACTAATAATTGGACTTTGTTGTAGTCATGTTTGTTTCGATTATCATGCTAATTTTCATTTCTCATATCATTACATAGATTTCTTCATGTTGTCTTTTAATAGCATTAACATTATTGACATTAAAGTCATTTTTGTGATAATTTTTCTTGCCACAATTGAAATATTTATGAAGAAACTTTTCTTGACCATTTTTAGATTTATTGAACTTTCTATCATTATTTATTTGAAGTTCTTTTTAAACTTGCTTGTTTGGGTAATATTAACTCTAAAGGATTCATTACTATTGTCCATTTTATCCTTAAGATCATGAGGCATAGTCTCATCTTTAGTTCTCAAATGTTTTTATAAGTCCTCCAATATTAAATAATCTCTGCTATGTAAAAATTTTATTTTCTAACTATTCTAACTTTAAAACAATTTAATAATAATTATACCCAATGATTTAAAATTTTCCATTTTTAATTCCAATTTGGTAACAATAAACGACTCCCCTCGCGAGGAAGCAGAAAAGCATAAGCTTGTGGACGCTCGTTGTCTGCACGTCAAGGACTAGAAGAGTCTGCACACTTCCAACTTGCCCGTGATGTTTGTGAAAGGGACGTCGGCCACGCCGTTGCATGCGCATCCACCCAGGCATGCATGCAAGCTAAATTAGCCCTACTATTTACGTTGATAGTATCCAGTAATATAGAACATTTCTTATAAATATTTATGATTATTATATTTATATCATCAATTAAATATTTTATTTTTTAATTATCTAAAATTTTATAATTAAATATTTTATATTTATGGATCCATCTATTAAATGTCTCACTTTATATTTTTTTTATCCTTTATGATTTCAAATTCCTACACAAGGATATTTAAGATTAGAAATATCTCCTCTAAATATAAGCAAAGTTAGGATGAGAATGCTGCTGAGCTGTAAATGTTTTTGTTGGAGAGATAGATTAGTTTCTTTTACAGAAGAAGTATACAAACACATTTGTACCATATTAAATGTTGCAGTCATATCATAATTATTATTATTTTCATAACTATTGAGATAATCTATTACTATAATATTCATACTAGTTAATTTGTATAAATTCAATAAAGTAGCTATTTCCTTTTTTTTCTTCTATTTTCTCTTTTTCTGTTTGATTTCAACATGGTCAAGCATAATAATTATTCCTCCCAGCATAAAATATCGCGCTAGCTGAAATCAGCATTTTTTCTTTAGTAAAGGAATCGCAAATGGTCCCTCGACCAAACCGTCGTAGATGGCCTTGTAAGTTGCTTCCGTCGGGTGGAACCCCTCCCACGAAGCATATTTCCGCGGGTTTCTACAAACCGGTCCGGTCGATTCGCACCCATGCCCGTTGCCTCCGCAACAAACCGCAAAAGGTTCGCTGATTCCTGCACAAACCATACGCATTTACGTGAACCAACTCGATCCGGTCGAACCTCGGTCCGGCTCACTTAACCATACATATATACGCATACCGAACCGGAGTTGGTCGGAGAACATCCGCATCCCGGCCCCGAAATAATCCGCATACGCGATGGTAACGTTGGGGTATACCCTCGCGAACCGGCTCAACCGAGCCGTCAAGCGGCCATTGTGGTACTCGGAGAACCGGTTCAGCCACAGCAGACACCCGTTGCCATCGTAGTCGCCGGGGTTGTCCTGGTGATACTGCCAGAGCCACGCCGGGACACAGCCGATAGGCAGGTTTCCGGGGACTATCAGAGTTTTTGCACCCATTCTGATCAACCTCTGTTCGTTAGATTATTAGTGCAGCAAATCTAAGTGATTAGTGTAGAAATTAAATTAATTAATTATCATAATTATACTTAAGAGAGTGGTTACAGTGACGCTGGAGGAGATGGCGTGAATTACACGGGGGACGATGCTTATGAGTTTGTCATATGGAAGCTCCTGACGGAGAGCTGCGTTGTAGTCATTCCCTCCGATCTCCCCAACTATGAACAGTGACCTCTCCAAGAAGTTGGGATCTGAAAATTATTACATTAATATTATTGTCAAACAAAGTTTGCGCAGATTATTCGGCATAAGCGGCTCCGGACTTGATGGCCATGTGCACAAGAAATTCTACACCCGCGGGCATGCGCCCAGCAAGAATCGAACCCCCACTTCGCGGTTTCACGTCGAAGTCCATTTACGAAGTTTTTGTCATACAAGAAAATATATAAAGATAATTAATCTTAAGCATATAAGCATATTTTCGATAGTGGTGAAATGTTTTTTAAAGGAATAAAGTGCTAATTAAATTATTGGGCTAAATAAAAAAATAAAAATGAAAAAGAATCCTTTTTACTAGAATAGTCAAAGGGCATTTTTTTTTAAATTTATTATCAAAATTATCTATTTTTGAAATCGAAATTACTTTTGATTTTGATAATTTATATGATGCAGTTTATACCATCATAACAATTGTAATCCTATAGTTGGTACAATATGATGTTACCAAAAATCAATTGTTTATATTTTAGTAATTAAGATTAGCAACGGCTACAATATAATATTAACTAATGTATTTAGCAGTTATGATCCTACAATATAATATTAACTAATATTAATAAAATTAATTAAAGTATTAATAATTTATAACTACTATAATATAATATTGATAAGTACCGTTTACTAGAAATGAAGTGATTATATTGTAGTAATTTATATTACAGTAGTTAATCGTATTTGCTATAATATGTAAATTATTAATATTGATCAGAATTAAAATATTATAGCAATTATAATTTTATAATTATTATACTAATATCAAAAATAAAAAAATAATTTTAAAAATAAAAAAATATTGAGACGGAATGAAATGTTGTTTTAATAATAATAATAAATTGTTATAATAAATAATAAAAATAGGTACTCTTTTAACTTTTATAAAATGAAAAAGAGGAACTAAATTTTAGTGCATTAATTATACATTTGACTTTTTCGATATTCTCGATTTTTCCCCTTTTTCTAGTCACATTTCCCACAAAAGTCAATTCCAGGGTTGCTAAGGCCTATGCCTAGGACGAACTAAGGTATACGCCACTAAGCCTTATTTATGACCCCTATTTTATTAGGACCCTCCTAATTTTATATATATAGATAGTAAATATTTAAAATTATCAACTAAAATAAATTTTAGTCAAAGATTTATTTTTATTGATAATTTTAATTTCTTATTAATTAAATTAGATTTGACTAGTAATTTTTAATTTTTTTTATTGGTTGAAGTTAGATTTAATGATGATTTTTAATTTTTTATAGGTCAAATTTAAAGTTAAATTTGATCATAATCTTTTAACTAATCAACAATAATTTTTCATTTTTGACTAAGTTAGATTTGACATGTAATTTTTTATTTTTTTTTTAATGTCCAAATTAGGTTTGATATATAATTTTTAGATTTGTTGATAATTTTAATTTTTTACTATCAAAATTAGATTTGACTTGTAATTATTTATTATTTTTTGACTAAAATTTGACAAGTAATTTTTTATTGATAAAGTTTGATTTAGGATCAAAGTTAAGTTTGTCTAATAAACTAAAAATATTTATAAGTCATACTCATTAATAATTAATATTTTTATAAAACATTTTTAAAAGTCCAAAAATATATTTAATATTGTACTAGACTATTTTTCTCTAAAATATATATTTTTTCTCATTGTTTCTTTTTATATCATTATTGTTGTGTCCAGTTCCTTCCCAAGTTATTATGTACACAAACTCTTGTTTTAGATTTCATTGTCAATGAAAAAAAACAGATTACTAACTAAATATTTTTTGCAAAATAAATTTGATTGATAATTTATCGAAGTTAAAATTGATAAAAGAATAATTTGATACACAAACACTTATCAATGTGGGTCCCGAGTAGAAATCTATTGTACACAATTTTATTATTCTTTGAGATAGACTATTTTTGCAACCCGAATTTGTAACCTCTAAGTCACACATGTTAAAATTACTAAATAAAAAATTAAAAACAACAATTAAAATGTATATTGAAAGTGTTATAACAATTTATCACTCATTGTCAAATTTAATTAATATTTTTTATATTTCATTGAAAATTTTTAATTTTATTTAGTTAATTAAAATGTTTATTAAATAAATAAATTATTTTTAAATAACTTATGCTTGAAAATTTAGTATTTTTTTATTTTTTACTGATAATATGGGTAACGTCGTCATTGTGTGACTTCAGAAGTGAAGGGAGAGAGAGAGAGAGAGAGAAAGGAGGAGGATTAACTACGTACTCGAAGGATCTATTTTGCAGCTTCTTCAACACAAAACATTTCGAGCTAAAGAAAACTCATACAGAAATTAATCTCTAAAGCGAATTAAAATCCAAATTAATTAAATATTACCTTGAAACGAAGGATTGGACTGGAGGAGTTGCTCGAACCAGTTAACTTGGGCGTGCAGGGTGTTCTTCCTCAACCACCCAGTCGTATCCACCCCGAACCTGCTCAACTCGTTCAGGCTCAACGCCGTTGCTCCGGCGAAGGCGAAGTTTGCTCCTTTGGATAAGTCTCCTCCGCCGAGGTAGGGCTGCACCAATGGCAGCCCAACGCGTTCCGCTGCAACATATATATCAACTAACAAATCATGCAAATTGAGATTCACGCGGCCGTCTCGATGCCCAAAAGTCAGTGATCGACTCACCGATAAAGTCTATGATGAGTCGCCCGTTAGAGAAGCGGCCCGTGGGGCGGTGGAAGTAGGTATTCCCCCACGGCGGCCGACTGACCGTGGTGTTGAAGAAGGTATGGGCGAAGTTGCCGGTGTCCTGCAGCGAGTCGCCGAAGCTGAATATGGCAGAGAAGCAGCTGTGCCGCCTTGCATGGACCTGCACCTGCAACAGCAGCAGCGCCAAGAAGAGTATGAAGAAGCAGGACAAGGCGGAGGCAGTAGCCATAACACGCATTCACGATCCGACGCCTGATACACAATGTATATATCTTCACTAATTACGTGTTCTGAGGATAAGTAATTACTGTGCGTATCGCATCGCATCGCATCGTATTAATGCAAGCTGTGGGAATTGGAACGTAGCCGCGAGGCGAGGAAGGACTAAGGAGCAAAGCAAAGGCATGTGGACGCGCGGTGGCTGCACGTCAAAGGTTAGTGAAGTCTGAAGCCTTCACGCTTGCTCGTAGACCTGACCCCGGGCCGGGTCTGGCCCGGACCCGGCCCGGGCCCGTAACCGGGTCAACGGGCCGGTTGCCCGTTGACCCAGTTCGCCGGGTCGAACCGGAACCGGCCCGGCAAGTTGCCGGGCCGGTTCCGGTTCATTGGATGTAAAACCGGCGAACCGCCGGTTAACCGGCGGGTTGAACCGGCGGTTCAGCCGCAGAATTTTTTTTTTTTTTTTTTTTAAACGGCTTGAACCGCCGGTTAACCGGCGGTTCATAGCCGTTGGAACCGCCGGTTAACCGGCGGTTCGTAGCCGTTGGGAGGGTTTTTTAGGTATTTTTTTTCAACGGTTAGGATCATTTGACCGTTTTTTGATCAATGGCTATGATTTAGTGTCCGTTACTATCAAAACTCTATAAATAGAGAGCTTATTTCATCATTTTCACACACATCTTCTCTACTCTTAATCTCATTTTCGTATTCTCTACACGCTTTCGCTTTCAATTACAATGGAAGGAGGCTCATGTGCGATTCTCTAAGCTCTAAAGCACATAATGAATCAATGGAGGAGGACCCCAACATTCAATCCACCGATGATGAGATCGAGCATCTTCCGAATCCGACACCCGACACACAAGGAAGTACCGATGCAATTACTTCTAAGGTTCGGAACTTCTCCTCTAAAATCTTCTATTTTTACTAAACATTTTGAGAAGGTCACTCTTCCGTCGGGAGAAATGCGTGCAAAATGTAAGCACTGCAATGCTTCCTACAAATTCGGCGGCGGCTATGGGTTGTTGAAACGACATGTAGAAACGAAGCACCCGACGGAATATGGACTCGACCGTTCTTAAACACAATTATCAAGATTTTCTTCAACTAGCGGTAGTACCGATTCCGGTTTATTTTTATATTCGGATAATAAATTAAGAGAATCATTAGCTAAATTTGTTTTCGTAGAACATCTTTCTTTTAGTTTTGGATCTAAATGCATATTTGAAGATTTTTGTAAAGAATCTCTTAATCCATGTGCTAAACGTGTTCCTAGGACTACACTTACTCGTACAATTAAAAAATTAGTAAAACAAGGAAAAAAGAATTTAATTGATGAATTTAGTAAATTAGATAATAAAGTTTCTTTATGTTCCGATATTTGGAGTGATCATTGGCAAACACATTCGTATATGGGTGTGACTTGCCATTGGATCGATAACTCTTGGAATCTCCAAAAAGATTATTAGCTTATAGAGTTTTTGATGAATCACATAATGCTCATAATATCGCACAATTATTATGTTTAATTTTAGAAGAATATGGTTTAACTCATAAAATATTTTCAATATCATTAGATAATGCTAGTTCTAATACCGCTTGTATAGATGATCTAAAATTTGTTTGTCAACCTATTATTGGAGGTTTATTTTTTCATATTCGTTGTGTATGCCATGTTTTAAATTTATGTGTTCAAGATGGTTTAAAATTTTAGAAAGTTATATTAAACCAATTAGAATTGCAATTTCTTATTTATGGTCTCATCCATCTATAATGAAACAATGGGGTAGGTTTTGTAAAATTAATGGAATGAGACCTAAAAATTTCCACGTGATGTACCAACACGTTGGAATTCAACATACCAATTATTACAAGATTCATTTCAATATAAAGAATTATTATGTTCATTTTTGCACAAAACACTAATGCTAATATATATTTATTTTCACAACAATGGAATATTTGTAGTAGTATTTGTGAAATTTTAAAAGTATTTAATGATGCAACCGAACAACTTTCCGGTGTTTATTATCCCATCGCTCAATTAGTTTTAGAAAATTTTTCTAATATAGTATTAGTTTTAAATGAACATATTAATAATGAATCTTTATCTCCTTGCATCTTAGCTATGAAAACTAAATGGGAAAATATTTTTATTTAATTCTGAAATTTATTTAATTGCATTTGCTTTAGATCCTAGATTTAAATTAGAAGTTTTACAAGAAATGTTAACTTTATATTATGATGCTTTAATTCCAATTAAAGATTCTTCTTCCCCGATCCATTAATATTATATATAATGTTAGAATTTATTTATATGATATTTATAATCAATATTATGCAAAATATGGAACACAAATTAATATTTCGAAATTCAACAAACTACTAGTAGTAATTTAAAACTTACAAAAGCACAACTCTTATTAAAAGAACGGACAAAACGTCTGACGGGATCCTCAAGTTCCACACAGAACTTGAGAATTATTTTACGACTTCTTTTGATTTTAATGAAGCGAGATAGCGAAAACTTCGATATCTTAAAGTGGTGGTCACAGAAGGCTCAAAGCTTTCCTGCTCTCTCCGTGATCGCAAAAGAAATTTTAGCTTGTCCAATGTCAACTGTTGAGCAGCTAGCTGCAACATATTAGATGAACGACGATCAACTTTGTCTCGACTCATTGGAAGCCCAAGCATTACTAGATCGACCAGAGCGGAGAAAAGAATCCAAGGAATGCAACTTTCGATGACGAAGTTGAAGATTTTGATATCAAAGGAACGAAAACAAGAAATGGAAGTGAATGAAAATGTAAAAGGATAAAAATGTAAAAGAACTACGTGGGCTTTGATTCCCCTAAAGGGATACGTAGGCAACTTAAATAAGTGCAAGCCCTTTTTTTAATAAATTTTAATTTCTAATTTTTAATGTTTAATGTTTAATTTTTAATTTTTAATTTTTATTAACATATTAATCTTGAACCGTGACGAACCGTGACGAACCGTGAACCGAACCGTGAACCGGCGGTTCTGAACCGTGAACCGTAACCGTCTTGGGCGGTTAAGGTTAAGGGTCGACCTGCCTAGAACCGTCGAACCGGCGATTCCGAACCGTCGAACCGTCGGTTCCGAACCGTGGTCAGGTCTACTTGCTCGTGATGTTTGTGAAAGGGACGTTGGCCACCGCCGTTACGCATCCACCAAGGCATGCAAGCATGCATGCAGAATACTACTCTACTAGGTTATACGTTGATGCATGCAACTTGAAAAGCAAAGTGGGGATGAGAATGACGCTGCGCTGTGGTGTTTTGTCGTTGGAGAGATTAATTTCTTTTGTTGCGCGAGTGTACAGACACATTGGGACCATATATATATAATGTTTTGATGTGGTAACGAATCAATAGTTTTTTACCGAACCACATGGAAGGTTTCAAAATTAACAAATTAGTTAGGATAGCTTATAAATGATCAAATCCCGTATTCATTTCTATTGTTGACCCTACCATTCTTCCTAGTTGAATTAATTTTTTATTAATTAGTCAAATCATGAGAATGCATCTTTTATTATCTAGTCTTAGTAAGAATACATCTTTCATTTATTATCTTTGGATCCACCAGAAAACCCAAGTGTTGATCCGCCCAAAGAAAAAGCAAGGTCATGAGTGCACATAGGTCCCTAGAAGCCGGTCAACGGTAAGTCTTCTTTAATTTATTTAATTGAGTCCCAGGAAGGTGGCTTAAGACATGCAAGTAGTGTTGGCTTAAAAATTATTGGTATCACATTCAAAGGTACCTACATTCATTAATGTGAAAAATGAATAGAGTGAAGAAGAAAATAACTGTTAAAATACTTTTATACCGTGAGTAAAAAAATGAATTGATTTATAAAATATTTTTAGGACTTTTTAAATATACCATAAATTAACATCATTAACTCATGAAAATAGGAAAGACTAATTCTACTAATTTATTCTATGAAAATAATAAAGACTAATTCCACTAATTTATCCCATGAAAATAAGAAATCTTATCACCACTAATGTAAGGAAAAAAAACTATGACAACTACGTGTCATGTTCGGATTAATATGCTCATAGGCAAAATCGTATCTGTGTTCGACGGGACGGGACCTGAAGCGTATACTAAAAAGTGACTCTTTTGCTACGACAAATAATAATAAAGTTCAATTTATAAATAACATATACACTAAATATATAAATAAACTAAAAAAAAATATTACATCAATAAAAAATTAATAAATATTTAAAATAATTATATAAACACTTTTCGTCTAGCTGTTTTAGAGATAAAAATATTTACTAAATCTATATAATTTGATTGTTGAACTCTTTCTTTCTCAATCGATAACTTTGATAGTCCATTTAGTGTATTCTATAACATTGAGACCAATGTGGTGGTCGCAGACAGTAGCAAGGCGACAAGTAGTAACCACCATGCAATTAGAACGTAGTTCGCACAAGCGACTGAGATAGCGTGTGACATCCCCGTGCTACGAAATTAAGTCACGCGAGCAAAGGCCAACCGCCAGCTTGCGTCGAATGAGATAGCCACTGCGAGAATCGACGTGATTAGGTCGCACAAATAATCCTTGTTGCATGATTAGGTTACAATTAGTGTCACGTGTTGCAAGACGAAGAAGATGGTCGAAGAAGAAGATTATGATTACCTCTTGTTCCGTGGATCTGTGCCTTGGTAGAAAGAACGCAAAGAAGAAATCACATGCAAAGAAAAGCAACATCAGAGAAGAAATTACGTGCAAAGAAGAGTCATTCGTCGGTGTGTACCTCGGAGTCGTGAGAATAGGTTTAACAGCTATTTAGGGTCCATATCTCTCATTTTTTTTAATATAATTAAAAAAATGAGCCCTTCATTGGGCTAAGCCCTGAGGCGGTTGCTTCTCTGGCCTCATGGAAATTACGGCTCTGCTCACAGGTAGAACAATGAAACTCAAGGATAAGAACTTAAGATAGGAGAAGGGCACCGGGATCAAGTCAACAAGGAACACTCAGAAGGGATACAAATCTTTTTCAGTCCCGAACCACCTATCGAATGTGCGAGAAAAAAGAAAGGAGAAAAGCGACATGCTCGAGTGAGAACTCAGATAGGTAAGGATCGAGAAGGCAAGGGATCAAATAAGATATCAAACAGATCAGGCTCGAGCGTGGGCCAAATAGGATATCTGATATCCAGAGTAGTTCTCAATTGTCATGTTAGACTTGGAAAGAGGTATAGTATCATATGTTAGACATGGAGTTGACTGGATGGCAAGCTAGAGAGTGAATCGCAACAAGTCGTAAATGTAATTAACTCCTTCCAGGTCAATTATCACATTGCGTTGCGTGTCCATTCACTCTACGCCAGTCAAGTTAAATTCAAATAGTTAGTCCTGGATGAATATTAATTTAAATCATAAATTGAGGTATTAAAGCATCCGTAATATTAATTCATTATAACCTCCATCATTTCATCAAAAAGCATAAGATCCATTATCACATACTCATTATAATAATATATCTCTTTCACTCACATCCCTTTTAACATTAACACTTATTATTTATGGGCTCCACTATCTACTCACTCATCTCTTTTACTATTTTTTTAAATAATATTAAAAAATTTATAATTTAAAAAAAAAAATTGAGAGAGTATATTCAAAGGTTTGGTATTCAAAGATGTTCAAACCTTTGAACATCCTCTCTCCTCTCTCCTCTCTCCTGTGAGTGATCATTATAATATCCACTCACAATGAAAAGAAAATGTTAAATGAATAATACCTATTTAATATCCTATTGAGTATGTTGTTACATTTATATGTTATTTTATAACTTACGAGGGTAGCTATACCTTCCCTTGCTTCAAGACATGGCAGCAGAGGACCAGATCTAACTCTCCACTCTACTTCTTCCTCCTTTCTCACTTTTACATGTCTTCTTTGTTTCTATTCTCTGACCTCATGTTTCAATGTCTTCCTCTACTAGATTTGTTTGAGGAAATAAAGGAATCGACCAACTTAAACTCACTTTTAATGCATGTATTGTATCATGTCAACACATGTATAGGAGAGGATTTTCTGTTTTCATCCCATGATAGGAAAGACAATAATGTGCAACAATCTCAATCATTTTCTAATATAAAAAATATTCTACAAGAAAATCAGTCATCCCATATCTTTGTTAGTAATTAGCCTTAAGAATTAATCATGAGATAATTAGGCCTTTTAGATTACTAATTGAGTTAGACTCAAATGAACACACTCATTGGATTGAGTCCAATCCGAATTAGATACATTGGATTAATGGGTTAGACTCAATGGGTTAGACTTATTGGGTTATTGGATTAATGATTAATCCAATATGATAAATCCAACCCATTAAGAGGAATACAAAGAGACAAAAACCCTTGGTATTCTTGGATGAATATAAATAAGCTTTTTGGATTGAAATTTTCATAAGATGAAAATAAGATGAAAAAGGGGTGTCTCTTGATCTACCCCCTCTTCTTCCTCTTCCTTCCTTGGGCGAATTTGCTTATGGTCGAGCCAATCTTCTTGCTAGCACAAGAAGATGGTTCTTCTCCGAAGGATTCGTTCGTGGGCGAACGAAAAATATGTTCGTGTGGATACTATAGAGGCGCGGACGTTTGAACGCGCTGAGATCTAGATCCAAAGAAAATGTTGCTGTCGGGATTGCGAAGGGCACGCAACAAATGTATAATCCTATCATGTAGCTTAGCATAGATTATTGTCATGAAAACTGTTTTCTTCCCTTCGCATGGATCTGCTTGATAAGAGGATCTAGTATTTTCCCACTGCGCTTTCGCGTGTTTAGTGCGCTAGATCCCAACAGTGGTATCAGAGCCACTTGCGAAGGGATATGCTAAGTTGTTAGTAATTTTATATATGATATAGAATTGCATGATAGGTTTACTGTGATTTGCAAAATTATGGGTCTCAGCCAAACTATGAGTCTCGGCCAGATTTTGAATCTCGGCCAAACTATGAGTCTTGGCCAGATTTTATATCTCAGCCAAATCCTAAGCCTTGACCGAAAGTTGGTGTGTGACCAACAAGGTTTCGGCCAAGAAAGGTGTTTTGTTGTGAACAAAGCGAAGTTGGTGTGTGACCAACAAGGTTTCAGCCGGATGTTTTGTTTAGAACAAAACATAGTTGGTATTAGCGGGACCGCCGTGGCGTTGCGGCTCATAATTTGTTTGCTGAAATCATAGTAAATTTTATGTCATAAAATATTATGAATAGATATGACATGGTGCATGGTTATGACCCTTTTAACCCCAATGTGATTGGATGTGTGTAATGTTGTAATTCATAATATGGCCTGCGTGTCATGCCTTCATCCCTTTTATTCTTGTTGTAATTAGATTACACTCGAATGTAACTCGAGTTTCTTTAGATTTTGTAATGTACAAAATTAGAAGGAGTTAGTCTTCTGGAAGACAGGTGAAAAGGAAGGAAGGACAACAACACACGACAACCAAGGAAGCACTTGGAGAAGCGGCTTAGACCTAGGTTGACTTATCGCTCTTCTCATTGGCTTGAGAAGATCGTAGTTTATGGGGGCCATAACCTTGTCACGTTTAAACTTGTGTATATGTTGATATATGCCATGATATGCCATGATGTATGTGATGCATGTGTAGCTATCGTAATTAGGTCATTTACATATGCCTACCAGAGTTTGGTACTCATTACTACCTCGATCATCTGTAGTCAGGTTTGCCAAAGCAAAGTGGCTCATTTTATCTTGGTAGAGTGCGACAGGACAATTGTGATGTCCGACTACCGACCTTTGGGTATGACTTAATTAAGTTACCTCAATTGGATTGAGAACTTAAAGGCATAACCCATAAGATGTAAATCATATTGTACTAGTCTTGGGCGATTAGCCAAAGCTAACTCAAGATGAATTATAATATGAATTTCATAAGATGGGAAAAGGAACAAATAGTGTTGTTCACCTAAGGATACAAGAGTTACATAGGATGCAATTGGTAAACGTTGTCTACCTAAGTTATACTAAGTCTTGGACGATTAGTCAAAGCTAACTCACGATAAGGTATAATGTGGATCTTGTCCAATTGGTACACATTGCCTACCTAATTTATACAAGTCTTGGGTGATTATCCAAAGTTAACTCAAGATGAGGTATAATATGGATCTTGTCCCACTTAAATATCTTTACTTTTGGGTTTAGAGCTAGTAGAGACTTGCTCCTATCAAGCTTTAAAATTCAGTGGGAGAATCATTTAATTAAAGGCCTAATTAAATGATCTGAGTATGATACTTCTCTGTATTTTATTGTTGTAGACCACCATGTCGTCTAGTACATAGAAGACATTATCTCTGCGATCTGTCCTTGATAAGAATAAGCTCAATCGAGCTAATTTCCTAGACTGGTATAGAAACATGAGAATAGTTCTCAAGAGAGAAAGAAAACTGTACGTCCTAGAGCAGCCTATTCCTGAAGTGCCCTTGCTACTGCCACTAGAGTTGATAGGGATGCTTACAAGAAGCATTAAGATGATGCATTAGATGTATCATGTCTTATGCTCGCCACCATGAACTTTGAGCTTTAGAAGCAACATGAGAACATGGATGCTTATGATATGGTTGAGCACCTTAGAAAACTATATTAAGGACAAGCAAGGCATAAGAGATTTGAGATCTCTAAAGAACTGTTTCAATGCAGAATGCAAGAAGGAAGTCCCGTCAGGCCTTATGTGATCAAAATGATCGGGTATGTGGAGAATCTCCAAAGGTTGGGATTCCCATTAGGCCAAGAATTGGCCACTGACCTTATTCTAAAGTCAGCGCTCGACAGTTATAGTCAATTCATCATGAACTGCAACATGAATGAAATTGACAAACCGCTGCCTGAGATGTTGAGCATGTTGAGAACTACTGAACTCAACCTTAAGAAGGCAAAGCCTAGTACCATTTTGATGGTGTCTAAGGGCAAAGGCAAGTGGAAGCCTAAAGGTAAGGGTAAGTAGAGTTGTCAGACGGGTCAACCCGTGGCGGGACGGGTCGGCCCGTGGTGAGACGGGTCGGCCCGTGGCGGGCTAACCATTTGGCGGGGCGGGGCGGGGCGGGCCAATCCGCCAACTTGGCGGGTTGGGAAATTTCCAACTCAACCCATTCTAAGGCGGGTTGCGGGTTTGGCGGGCCAACTTGTGGGCCCATCAAAATTTTTTAAAAAAATTAAAAAATATTTCATATCTTCAACATTTTACTTCGAAAAAGTTTTCTACAATTAAATGTATACATAAACATGTATTTTAAATATAAATGGACACAAATGAATACTTATGTTGGATGAAAAATACTATTTTTATTTCAAAATTATAACAAAGAAAGATAATAAATTAGCCTAAACTTAGCTTACATATGTTTTTCAACCCGCGGGCCAACCCAAGCCCGAGCAGGCCGACCCACGCGGGTCACGGGCCTAGGCGGGTCGGCCCACGACGGACTTGGGTTGATAAAATTCTAACTCAACCCGCTTAAATTGTTTGGCGGGGTGGGCCAACCCGACGGGCCCAACCCAAATTGACAACTCTAAGGGTAAAACTCAAGCCAAAGGAAAGGGCCAGACTCATGCACTGAAACCTAAAGGTGGGGTTGTTAAGGAAGGAACCTGCTTCCATTGCGGTGAAATCGAACACTGGAAAAGGAACTGCAAGGTATACCTAGACGAATTGAAAAGGAAGAGAAGTGAGACTTCTGCCTCAGGTATATATGTTATAGATGTCAATTTATCTATTTCTTCTTCACGGGTCTTAGATACCGAGTGTGCATCACACATTTATACTAATGTGTAGTGGAAGAGAAATAGTAGAACATTGACAAAGGGCGAAATGAACCTACGAGTAGGCAATGGTGCAAGAGTTACTGTTGTCACTATAGGAACATATTCTTTATCTTTGCCTGCTAGGCTTATTTTAGAACTTAAAGCGTGTTGTTATGTGCCTACCTTGACCAAGAACATTATCTCTGTTTCTTGTTTGGACAAGAAAGGTTTTTCATTTGTAATAAACGACAAATGTTGTTCCGTTTATTTCAATGAAATATTCTATTGTAGTGCACATCCTGTGAATGTACTCTGTGTTCTAGACTTTGGCAACCCAATCTATAACATAAATACCAAATGGTTCAAGTTTAATGATTTGAATCAAACATATCTCTAGCATTATCGCTTAGTTCACAAAATGAGAGTTGCATATCCCAACTCCATAAGGATGGATTTTGGACTCATTTGATTTTGAATCATATGAGAAATGTGAATCTTGTCTTCAAGGCATGATAACAAAGACTTCATTTAGTGGACACGGTGAAGGGCTAATGATCTGTTAGGACTCATACATACTGATGTATGTAGCCCTTTCAGAATAACAGCTAGAGGAGGCTATCATTACTTCATTACCTTCACTGATGATTTCAGTAGGTACAACTATGTGTATCTGATGAGACACAAGTCAGAATCCTTTGAAAAGTTCAAAGAATTCAAAAATGAAGTACAAAACTAACTTGGTAAGAGTATTAAGATGCTTTGATCAAATCGAGGTGGGGAATACCTTAGCCAAGAGTTTCATGACCATCTCGTTGAGTGTGGGATCATATCTCAACTCACTCCACCTGGAACTCCACAATGGAATGGTGTATCAGAAAGGAAGAATTGTATTTTATTAGATATGGTACGATTGATGATGAGTCACACAGATCTTCCTACTTTCTTCTGGGGGCATGCTCTAGAGACAACCGCTTTTACACTTAACCGAGTTCCATCCAAGGGTGTCATAAAGACACCATATATGATATGGACAGGGAAGAGTCCCAATATGTCTTTTATGAAGATTTGGGGTTGTGAGGTTTACGTTCGACGATAAGTCTCAGATAAACTAGGACCCAAATCTGACAAGTGCTACTTTGTTGGATATCCCAAGGAAACAAAGGATATTACTTTTATCATCCCGCCCAAGGCAAGGTGTTTGTTGCCAAGACTGGTGTGTTTCTAGAAAGGAAATTTATTTTTAGAAAAACAAGTGGGAATGAAGTCGATCTTGAAGAAGTTCAAAATACTAGCACTGACACCTTGATGGAAATTGAACATGTACCACAAGATGTTGTGGATCAGGATTTTGTTACACCACAAGAGGTTATGGAGCAATAACCTGCTCAAGTAGCACAAGCTCTACGCAAATCTGATAGGACCCGTCGTCAACCTAAGAGATATTATTTTCTCTGACAATGGTGATGTATTGCTTATTGGTCTTGATGACCCTACATCTTATCAGGAAGTTGTACAGGACCCGGATTCTGAGAAATGCCTAGAGGCCATGAGATCCTAAATGGAATCCATGTACATTAATCAAGTATGAACTTTGGTTGATCCACCTGAAGGGATCAAAGCCATTAGGTGTAAGTGGGTCTTCAAGGCGAAAACTGACATGGAAAGACATATACCTATAAAGGTAGATTGGTAGCTAAAGGATTCAAACAAATTCATAGTATAGACTATGATGAAACCTTTTCACCAGTTGTGATGCTCAAGTCCATTCGGATCATACTTGCTATTGCTGCTTACTATGATTATGAGATTTGGCAGATGGATGTCAAAACCGCATTTCTTAACGGAAATCTACTCGAGGATGTGTACATGACACAACCTGAGGGTTTTGTAGATCTAGAGCATGCTGGAAAGGTTTGTAAGTTGCAATGATCCATTTATGGATTGAAGCAAGCTTCTAGAAGCTGGAATCTTTGATTCGATGATGCGATCAAAACGTTTGATTTCATTAAGAATGAAGATGAACCTTGTGTCTACAAGAATGTTAGTGGGAGCACAGTCTTTTTCTAATATTGTATGTAGATGAAATATATTTCATTGGAAATGATATCCCTACTCTTCAGTCAGTGAAGACTTGGCTTGAAAATTATTTCTCAATGAAGGACTTAGGTAAAGCAGCCTCTATTTTGGGCATCAAGATCTATACAGATAGATCCGGGAGATGGCTTAGTCTAAGCCAGAGTACATATATTAACATGGTGCTTAAAAGTTTTGCTATGGAGAATTTCAAGAAGGGATTCCTGCCTATGTCACATGGTGTGAGTTTTTCGAAGACTCAATGTCCTTCTTCTAAGGTAGAAAGAGACCGCATGGATCAGATTCCTTATGCATCTGCTATAGGGTCTATCATGTACACCATGCTTTGTACTCGCCCAGATGTCTCGTATGCGTTAAGCATGACGAGCAGATACCAGTCAGATCCAGATAAAGGTCATTGGACAACAGTCAAGAATATTCTTAAGTACTTGAGAAGAACTTAAATTATTTCTTGATCTTTGGAAGCGATGAAGAGCTTGCTGTAAAAGGTTACAGCTGTTGCTGTAAAGGGTTACAGTGGTGCAAACTTCCAAAATTGACAAGGACGTTTCTAGATCACAGTTAGGACATGTATTTTACATAAATGGTGGTCTTGGGTATTGGATACTACAACAATTTCATCTCATTTGAGGGATCCTCGATATATGAGATATTAGGATATGCATATAACCAAACAATGCTAACATTACGGATCCTTTGACCAAGACTTTGGCACCAAGAAAGCATGATGGTCACACTAGGTCAATGGATATTAGATATTTCAGTGACTGACGCTAGTGACATAAGGAGATTGTTAGTGTAGCCCTTAAGAGGCAATCAAGAGTTGATTGACTTAGGACATTTTGTATCATATTTCGTTATTTCATTAGAAGGCAAAAGTTATGGTTATTATATTTACTTCAGTTCAGTGTCGAATGAGTAAATATAATAATATCCTAGAGTAGAAGGTTCTAATCTACAATAGATCAATTGGTTGAATTGATAGTGAGATATTGTAGAGAATGCTACTCTAAACTATTCCTAGTCGAGCATTAATATACAAGGACAATATTAATGCGTTAAGACTAGCATGTAGGTCAATGGATGACTTAATCTCACAAGTCATGGATATGAGATATCAGGTTGACACATGGGTATATATTAGAAAATATGTGCTGAATTGACCCGCCATGAGATGTTTCATGGATCGTTATATGAGTGTCATAAACATTCTCATGTGACTATTGGTATGAATAGTCCTTAGACCTGAAGTCACTACGGTTCCCTACATAAGGAGTTGTGTACTTTGATATCATCAAACGTCACCCGTAACAGGGTGGACTATAAAGTCGATCACTGAGTATGCAATAAATTATGCAGAGGGATGTGAGTGATGTAGATGGGATCTATCCCTTCCATATAACGGAAGCGATATCTGTGGACTCCTTGATTAGTAGGACACAGGATTGTATGACCATACTCAGATGAGTCAATATGAGATATTGAGCTTATTTGTATAGTGTGTCTACTTAGAAATCAAGAAACACAAAGATTGATAAGGGGATGACACGGTCTATGCCTCATTGATCAATCTAGATATCAAGGATAGAGGAACTGAGTCATACAAGATAATAGCCACGGACAGGTTAGGTCGGATCTCGACTTTCTCGTCACTTGGGTAGTAATGATGCATTGCTAGATGTCACTCTTTGTTTATGTATCGCAAATGTTGATTTGGATACATTGCCAACGTTACGAGAGCCTATAGGGTCACACACAAAGAACATATTGGTTCAGAGATGGGTATTTTAGTTTGACTAAAATACTAAGGATATTAAGAATAATGGGTAAATCCAAAGTGTTTGTGTCATCTTAGTGGTGATTGGCACTAGTGCTGGTGGGAGATTGTTAGTAATTAGCCCTAAGAGCTAATCATGAGATGATTAGGCCTTTTAGGTTACTAATTGAGTTAAACTCAAATGAACCCACTCATTGGATTGAGTCCAATCCAAATTAGACACATTGGATTAATGGGTTAGACTCAATGGGTTAGACTTATTGTGTTATTGGATTAATGGTTAATCCAATATGATAAATCCAACCCATTAAGAGGAATACAAAGAGACAAAAATCCTTGGTATTCTTGGATGAATATAAATAGGCTTTTTGGATTGAAATTTTCATAAGATGAAAATAAGATAAAAAAGGGTGTCTCTTGATCTTCCCCCTCTTCTTCCTCTTCCTTCCTTGGGTGAATTTACTCATGGCCGAACCAATCTTCTTGCTAGCACAAGAAGATGGTTCTTCTCCGAAGGCTTCGTTTGTGGGACGAACACTATGTGAAAATCGATAATAGACTTCGGGTATTATCCGAAGTAATAGGTAGATAATTACCAAAGTAGACGCACGTGAAGTAAAAGAGTTCATTTTTTACTTCACTACACGTTTACAGAAGTCTATCACCGGTCCAAAATCGGTTCAAAATCGGACCGTTTTCGAAGTAAAAAAACATTATTACTTCATCGAAATCAGTAAAATGACTGAAGTAGTTGATGATTTATTACTTCATAGGTTTCGTTTTTGTCGAAGTAAAATAGGTATACAACTGCACAATTTTTGAATTCTGGTGTAGTAAATATTTAATTTTACTTCTGCATAATTTGTCTAATTTGTCTTGGTCGAAGTATTTATTATTGTATTACTTCATCGTAGTATAGAAGTAATAGAGTATATTTTACTACAACAAAAAATTCAATATAACGAAGTAATTTATACGAACTACTTCATAAATTTGATCAATAGTGAAGTAAATAGTTTCTTTAACTACACCACTATTTAAATTTAGTGAAGTCTTTTTTATTGTATTACTTCATCATTTATTTATAGTATCAAAGTAATTGACCATATTTTACTACAATATAATTTTAATTGACAAAAATTTATATTGTAATATTTTACTGCAACATAATATTTTTTACCACCAAAATTAAACAAATATATCACAAATATGTATCAAATACAATCCAAAAGTGTATTCATAAAAGACATGTTTAACTATAACCCAAAAACTTTTGTATCCATAAATCTCTAAATACATGTCTAAAATTTATATAATAGTCTACACTTAGGCACCCACATAGAAGTAGACGAATTCGCTCCATTCACTTCTGACTTCATCATACTGAGATTGATTGTAATACTGTTTATTTTTTGATGCTGCAAACTGAAACATTAACAGGAGTTTGAGGATCGATAAAAAATGATTCAATATTTTATAAAGAAAATATTTCATAAAGAAAAAAAATACACCTTTCTCTCCAATTGTGGATCTTCATCCAAGACTATCTCTTTCATGTACCGCATCACACAATATTCACATTCAACACCACCATTTTGTTTAACATTACCCTAATGAAATTGAAAATGTCATGCAAGAAGTCACAATCCAAATAATAAAAATTATTAATTATTGTCTAAATACATAGTCACTTTGTCTAAATTATTAATTTTTTCTCCCTCTATAATTCCAAAAAATGATTAGTTACATAATATTAAATACTTGCTTGAAAATAAATGACAAATATAATGCTTTGAAACTTACCAATTCAGCCTCTAAGTCGATGTAACCCTTGCGAGATAGTCTATGATAATATTTATAATGCATCGTCATTCTTTTTGCTTTTTATGAATAACCTACATAGAAGATACATTCATAAACACTTGTATGCATTGTGTGTATATATGGGCATTGGCTTTGTTGAATTAACACAACACTCATATGCATAGCTTAACATATTAAAACGTAACAGTTTAACAATCTGTTGAATGCATTGGTATGTTCGTTCAAAACAAACATTAATAAAAACATACATTAATATAAACTAATTTAATTATTCAGGTGTAAGCATATGCCATTATAAGATATACTTATTGAAAACAAACATTAATATTGCAAACAAACATATGCCTTTGGTATTTTGCAAGTGTAAGCAAACAAACATTAATATTGCAAGCAAACTTTAAAACCTATAAGAAAACAAAGTATAAAACGTGTAAGCAAACAAACTTTAAAATGTGTAAGCAAACAAACTATAAAGTATTACTTGTTTAAGGTTATATATATTTACATCTTATTAAGGTTATACCGAACAAATAAAGTCCGCAAACAAACTAATTTAATACTTGTAGGTGTAAGCATATGCCATTGTAAGATATACTTGTTGAAAACAAACATTAATATTGCAAACAAACATATGCCTTTAGTATTTTGCAGGTGTAAGTAAACAAACATTAATATTGCAAACAAACTTTAAAACATTAATATTGCAAACAAAGTATATTCCAAAGACTTGTAAGCCTTGTAAGCAAATAAAGTATATTACGTGCTGCAATCCTTAACTATAAAGACTTGTAAGCAAACAAACTATATTCCAAAGAATTGCAAATACAAACAAACAAATAACACTACACAATCTGTAAATGTAGGAACTTGCAAATGCAAAAGAACAAACAACACTGTACTTTAAAATACTTGCTACAATCCTTAACACTATACTTTAAAATACTTGCTACAATCCTTAACACCATTACGTGTAGACTTGTAAATGCAAACAAACAACACCCTACAATTTTCTAAGTTATACAACAAGTTATATAAGGAAGATTTGTCTATGAGATATTTCAAAGATTTCCAACTAACACTATATGAACTGTTCCACACCCTCCTCATACTGTTTGGACCTTCTATCCAAGATTTATTCATTTAAATCAAGCAAAATCTACAAACAAATAGGTCAAAATCAAAAGATCTAATAATTGAAGATAAGTAGGGCACAAGACATAATTAGCCATATGATGAAATAACAAGGAAAATAATCTCAACAGAAGAAAAATCCAGAGCTAACAAAGAGAGAAATTGAAGTAGATAGCATAAATAAACAAAGCCTTAAATCAGTAGTGATAAATGAAGTAAATAGCATTTCTGATCCTTTTTACAACTACAGTTTCCATAGACAAGTGAATATGCACCTCTAATGCACTATCTAATACCGATGTTCAATTTTCTAATTTAACTTGATCCATCATACGCCATCAACATAATTGATGGAAATCAAATGAAGTCTACAACCAACTAGTGAAGCAAAGTCAAGATCAACATATTAGGTAAACATAAGATGTACTATTAACTAAATGGGGGGAAAAAAATTCAAAGTATTGATGAATTAATCTCTGGAAACAAAAGAAATCTGCTAGAAAAATCAAGAAAAAATTCAACTTGGATCAAGAAAAATAATAAAAGGGTTCCTACAATGTAAAACTAAAATCAAAATCAATTCTTTAAAATCGGCATGAGAAAGAAGGAGACAAATGCCCTAGGAAAATCAACCATGCTCTGTTCCTCTTATCCATACCTCTCTCGATAAGGGAGGTGGAGACTGCACGGATGGAATTTATTGGAAAACCTCGCCCCAAGCATAGCAGCGGTGTGGGGTGCTTCCACCAAAAGTGGAGAGTCAACACAGTGTAGGGGAAGAACTGCTGTGACCTCCGGGGCCTGGAGATATTGGAGGAGAAGAGGCGAGACAAGGAGCGTGGTGAGGAGAGAAGGAGGCTTCAGATAGTGCTGGAGCAAGATAAGGAGCAGAGTAGCGCAACCCTCTCCATGTCGCCCGCCGCCCTTGTCTTTGATTTCCAAGAGAGAAGACGAGATGGAGCTTGAAGATAAAGACGTGAAGATGGGTCGGCTTTCTTGTGAAACTTAAAACCTAGAAAAGTGAAGAATGTTATAAGGATTAAAATATTTTAACCGGTTCAAAATTTTTACTTCAACATTCAAACTTATCAATTATATTTTACATCTTAATACTTCATAAAATATATAATACGAAGTAAAATATCAAATAAAATTAAAAACATATTCATATTTTTTAACCTACATAGTCTAAAATAATATTTACTGTATCAAAATTATTACTGAAGTTAACGATCATATATTACTTCATAATTAATAATTGCCAAAGTAAATAATAGCGAAGTCTATTAATAAAATTCACATAGTGGAACGAAGAATATGTTCGTGTGGATACCATAGAGGCGCGGATGCTTGAACGCGCTGAGATCTGGATCCAAAGAAAATGTTATTGTCGGGATTACGAAGGGCACGCAACAAAGGTATAATCCTATCATGTAGCTTAGCATAGATTATTGTCATGAAAACTGTTTTCTTCCCTTCGCATGGATCTGCTGGATAAGAGAATCTAGTATTTTTCTACTGCGCTTTCGCGTGTTTAGCGCGCTAGATCCCAACAATCTCAACTAAGATAACATTAAAAATTTCATATAAATAAGAGAGTAACTTTAAAATGTATTAAAAAAAGATCATAACAAAGTATTTATCTTTTTCAGTATTTATGCAATACTGGTCAAAAATAGTGAATTTAGTTAAGCTCACTAAAATAGTATTAATAAATGATTACCATACAATCTCTTATTCCAGCAACTTGAGCAATGTGTCATAGCTCATATCTATAACCCTGAGTATGAACATACACACACAAAAAACCAAGGCAGGTGTTAGCCATGTGTCCCGACTTTTATCTGAATTTGCATTAGACATTGTGAATTAAGCATTGAAATAATGAATAAGACTATGCTAAAAGTATGGTACAAGAAATCTTTTATCATGAATAACCTTCTAATATGTAAGAAATTTATTGAGAGTTATAAGTAAGATTAAGGATAATAGAAATTGAGTGCATGTCTGTCTCCTTAGCATAAAATACACAAGATGAGAGATGTGGAATTAAAATTAAATGTCAGTTTAATCAACTTTTCATGTTCAGAAAACAAACTTAAGGTCAGACTAATTAAAAAATAAACAAAATATGAACTAGTAGAAAGAAACTGGCAAGCCAAATAAAATATATATTAATTCCAGACATGACTTAGTTTAGCCAAGTTTAATAACAAGCATTAAGATCACAAAAATAAATCATTCACCTTAAGCCACATTTAAAGAGTCGACAATTATGATTTTGTTTTTCGATAATGACCTATTGATACGGTTGGTAATGGAGGGGCCCATGAGGAAAGGGTTAGAAAAGTCAAGGTCATATGGCGGTCAAAAGTCAAGAGGATGTGGCAGTCAATAGTCAAAGCGACTTGGCGGTCAAATAGTCAAGCTGACGAGGCAGTCAAAGTTGAGCATAGGGGAGAGCCAGAGGCCTGACAGGCTTGTTGATCGAAGGGGCGAAGCAGTAGGAGAACGAAGAGAGATGACAGGCCTGCGGTGGAGGGCCAGGAAATACAAAGCGCAGAGGCGGGTCGGGATCGGCAGAACTAAGTAGAGGCAACTCGAGCTACAGGCCTGCGGTGGAGGGCCAGGAAATACAAAGCGCAGAGGCGGGTCGGGATCGGCAGAGCTAAGCAGAGGCAACTCGAGCTACAGGCCTGCGGTGGAGGTAGACCTGACCACGGTTCGGAACCGACGGTTCGACGGTTCAGAACCGCCGGTTCGACGGTTCCAGGCAGGTCGACCCTTAACCTTAACCGCCCAAGACGGTTACGGTTCACGGTTCAGAACCGCCGGTTCACGGTTCAGAACCGTCGGTTCACGGTTCGTCACGGTTCAAGATTAATATGTTAATAAAAATTAAAAATTAAAAATTAAACATTAAACATTAAAAATTAGAAATTAAAATTTATTAAAAAAAGGGCTTGCACTTATTTAAGTTGCCTACGTATCCCTTTAGGGGAATCAAAGCCCACGTAGTTCTTTTACATTTTTATCCTTTTACATTTTCATTCACTTCTATTTCCTGTTCCTATCGTATTTGTTCCTTCAGTATCAAAATCTTCAACTTCGTCATCTGAAAGTTGCATTCCTTGGATTCTTTTCTCCGCTCTGGTCCAATCGTCCAGTAATGCTTGGGCTTCCAATGAGTCGGGAGACAAAGTTGATCGTCGTTCATCTAATATGTTGCCGCCGGCACTGAACGTCTGCTCCACAGCAACAGTTGACACTGGACAAGCTAAAATTTCTTTTGCGATCACGGAGAGAACGGGAAAGCTTTGAGCCTTCTGTGACCACCACTTTAAGATATCGAAGTTTTCGCTATCTGCTTCATTAAAATCAAAAGAAGTCGTAAAATAATTCTCAAGTTCTGTGTGGAACTTGAGGATCCCCGTGGACGTTTTGTCCGTTCTTTTAATAAGAGTTGTGCTTTTGTAAGTTTTAAATTACTACTAGTAGTTTGTTGAATTTCAGAAATATTAATTTGTGTTCCATATTTTGCATAATATTGATTATAAATATCATATAAATAAATTCTAACATTATATATAATATTAGTTGGATCAGGGGAAGAAGAATCTTTAATTGGAATTAAAGCATCATAATATAAAGTTAACATTTCTTGTAAAACTTCTAATTTAAATCTAGGATCTAAAGCAAATGCAATTAAATAAATTTCAGGAATTAAATAAAAATATTTTTCCCATTTAGTTTTCATAGCTAAGATGCAAGGAGATAAAGATTCATTATTAATATGTTCATTTAAAACTAATACTATATTAGAAAAATTTTCTAAAACTAATTGAGCAAAGGATAATAAACACCGGAAAGTTGTTCGGTTGCATCATTAAATACTTTTAAAATTTCACAAATACTACTACAAATATTCCATTGTTGTGAAAATAAATATATATTAGCATTAGTGTTTTGTGCAAAAATGAACATAATAATTCTTTATATTGAAATGAATCTTGTAATAATTGGTATGTTGAATTCCAACGTGTTGGTACATCACGTGGAAATTTTTAGGTCTCATTCCATTAATTTTACAAAACCTACCCCATTGTTTCATTATAGATGGATGAGACCATAAATAAGAAATTGCAATTCTAATTGGTTTAATATAACTTTCTAAAATTTTTAAACCATCTTGAACACATAAATTTAAAACATGGCATACACAACGAATATGAAAAATAAACCTCCAATAATAGGTTGACAAACAAATTTTAGATCATCTATACAAGCGGTATTAGAACTAGCATTATCTAATGATATTGAAAATATTTTATGAGTTAAACCATATTCTTCTAAAATTAAACATAATAATTGTGCGATATTATGAGCATTATGTGATTCATCAAAAACTCTATAAGCTAATAATCTTTTTTGGAGATTCCAAGAGTTATCGATCCAATGGCAAGTCACACCCATATACGAATGTGTTTGCCAATGATCACTCCAAATATCGGAACATAAAGAAACTTTATTATCTAATTTACTAAATTCATCAATTAAATTCTTTTTCCTTGTTTTACTAATTTTTTAATTGTACGAGTAAGTGTAGTCCTAGGAACACGTTTAGCACATGGATTAAGAGATTCTTTACAAAGTCTTCAAATGTGCATTTAGATCCAAAACTAAAAGAAAGATGTTCTACGGAAACAAATTTAGCTAATGATTCTCTTAATTTATTATCCGAATATAAAAATAAACCGGAATCGGTACTACCGCTAGTTGAAGAAAATCTTGATAATTGTGTTTGAGAACGGTCGAGTCCATATTCCGTCGGGTGCTTCGTTTCTACATGTCGTTTCAACGACCCATAGCCGCCGCCGGCTTGGAATTTGTAGGAAGCATTGCAGTGCTTACATTTTGCACGCATTTCTCCCGACGGAAGAGTGACCTTCTCAAAATGTTTAGTAAAAATAGAAGATTTTAGAGGAGGAAGTTCCCGAACCTTAGAAGTAATTGCATCGGTACTTCCTTGTGTGTCGGGTGTCGGGTGTCGGATTCGGAAGATGCTCGATCTCATCATCGGTGGATTGAATGTTGGGGTCCTCCTCCCGCGGATTCATTATTTGCTTTCCCTTCCGAGCTCGAGATGATGCACCTCCGCGGCCTCCTTCCATTGTAATTGAAAACGAAAGCGTGTAGAGATTAGAGAATACGAAAATGAGATTAAGAGTAGAGAAGATGTGTGTGAAAAATGATGAAATAAGCTCTCTATTTATAGAGTTTTGATAGTAACGGACACTAAATCATAGCCATTGATCAAAAAACGGTCAAATGATCCTAACCGTTGAAAAAATACCTAAAAACCCTCCCAACGGCTACGAACCGCCTGTTAACCGGCGCCGGTTAACCGGCGGTTCAAGCCGTTAAAAAAAAAATTACCGAATCACGGTTCAACCTGGTTAACCGGCGGTTCGCGGTTTACATCAATGAAGGCGGCAACTTGCCGGGTTTCGCCGAACCGGGTCAGCAACCGCCCGTTGACGATTCTGGCGAGTCGGGCGGACCCGGCCGGTCGGGTCTAGGTGGAGGGCAGAAATACAAAGCGCAGGATGCAAGTCGGGATCGTAGTAGCCTGCGGTGGAGGGCCCTAAATGCAAAGACGAAAAGATGCCCTCATAACCAGTAGTAGCCTGCGAGCTGTGAGTACAGGAGAAAATCATGTACGAAGGAGAATCATTATATAACAAAGGCGGAGGTTCCTAAAACGAAAAGATGCCCTCATAACCAGTAGTAGCCTGCCAGCTGTCCCTCACTACAAGACAAAACCCATGTGCGAAGGCGGAGGTTCCTAAACAGAAAGATGCTTTCACGACAAATAGCAGCACGACAGGTGTCCGGAACTAGGCGACAAAGCCCAGCGTCTAACGTTTTCTGACAGGATGGCAGGTTCTAAGAGGAGGAGGCATAAAAGGGGAGAGATCCCTCGGACGCAGGTACGCGTAGACACTCCCTCGTCACTTTTTTCCACAACTGTTTTTTCTTCTTCTTCTCTCTGTTCTTTCTGGGGAAAAAGGACCTAACTTGAGCGTCGGAGGGCCTGATCCGGGGACTTTTTCCCTGGGTTTCGGTCTCTAACGTGAAGGGGGAGATTGTCTGAGTGTGTGCAGGAGCCTGCAGCAGCGTCAGCCTTCCGCGGGAGCTGAATCACCTACGACTTTCCGTCAACAACCGGGCCACCTCGACCAGCCTCCGTCCGACTCAGCCTCCGGACGGGATCAAATTTGGCGCCGTCTGTGGGAACACAACAGCCTGATCCGGAGCGTGAAGATGGAGGACTCGGGTCGAAGCTCTAGCCGGAGGATCAACGTGACCATGACTGCGGGGGAGTACGAGCTCTTCAAGGAAGTCAGGAAGCAAGCCGCCTCCGAAAAACAAGGAACGGTTTCGCGACCTCGTTTGGCGCCCGAAGCGTCTAAAGAACCAGCTCCTGCCTCCGACAGGGGCTCAAAGAGGAAGCAGCAGGAAGAACTCCCTCGTACTTCATTTCGAGAGCCTCGTCGCAACTATCATCAGCCGGGACCTCGCGATCATAGTCCGAAGAAAGAAGAGCCACAGGCGTCGGTGGCAGAAAGCTCTCTACATCCACCCCGGGATGCAGGGAAAGGAAAAGCTATAGCCTCTGCCAGAGATCTGTCTGAAGATCCGGACGACAAGGTACCTTTCTCGGCTCAGATCCTGAGGGAAAGCCTGCCTAGGGGTTATCGAGCCCTGAACATTGGAGAATACGATGGGAGCAAGGATCCGGAAGAGCACCTACGAAAATTCAAGAACGCGGCTATCTTGTACCAATACAGCGATGCTGTCAAATAGTGTATACTGAAAGCCTAAGCTTTGTAAACATTCATTATGTATAAAGAATCACATTTGGTCAAATTGTCTACATTTGTTTGTAGTTGTTCATTTAATTTATATTGTAGATAACATAGTATGTGGTGTCACATGCAGAAGATGATGTTATCAATACCTTATAAATTATAAACAGTAGCTCACGACCAAAATGGAAAGGAACAAACCATTAGAAGGTCGTAGTGTAATTAGGTATTAGTTTATCTTGACTATATAATTACACTAGTACACTCAGAGTGTATTGAGTAGGACCATTTGAGGTCGTTTCTTTTATACTGACTTTATAAAGGAACAAAGACCTCGGTTATTATGGAAGTGTGTGCTCTTAATCCTAATATAATAACAAGCATATATATTTGATATTTATTTCTTTAATTTATCAATGGGTGAGATTTAGTTCGATGAATCAATAAGCCCGATAAGTTGGGAAATAGTATCACTTATAGTGTGTGTTGTTGATTATAGAAGGAAACTGTGTCCTAGAGATACTAGGTTGATAATGTCCTCAAGAGGAGCTCATAAGGATTGTCATGTTAAACCCTGCAGGTGGACCTAGTCCGACATGACAATAAGATTGAGTGGTACTACTCTTGGATTTAGATATTAATTAAATGAGTTGTCAGTAACTCACTTAATTAGTGGACATTCGATATCTTAAACACAGGGAGACTAACACACTCATAATAAGAAGGAGCCCAAAAATGTAATTTGGGATTGGTGCGGTAGTTCAATAATAGTTCTCTAGTAGAATGAATTATTATTGATAAAATTAAGTTGTGTGTTCGGGGCGAACACGGGATGCTTAATTTTATCGGGAGACCAAAACCAATTCCTCCTCTCGGTCCCTATCATAGCCTCTTATTTATAGAGTACTATACCTACCTATACCCACCTTCTATACCCACCCAAAGGGGGTCGGCCAAGCTAGCTTGGGAACCAAGCTAGGGCCGGCCTAGGTATAAATTGGGGTGGCCGGCCCTAGCTTGAACCCAAGCTAGTGGGGGCCGGCCAAATTAAATTAAAAAGGAATTTTAATTTTAATTTTTATTATGTGGAAGAAATAATTTATTAAAGAGAATTAAAATTAAAATATCTCTCTTATAAAAGATCTACAAAAGATTAAAGAAAGAGATTAGATCTCTTTCCTTATTTGTAGATTGGTGAGATATTTTATTTTCTCTTTAAAAATTATTCACATGTTGTAAAATTAAAATTATAGAAATTTCCTTTTATCAACCATGAAGAAATTTTTGAAGAGAAATTTTATTTTTTAAAATTTCCGGAAACAAATTAGGAAGTTTTAATTTGTTGATTAAAACTTGTCTAAATTGTTTCCCCTTGATGTGGCCGACCAATATAGATTAAATTGGGAAATTTTATTTTATTTTTCTCAATTAAATCATGTCAAGGAAATTAAGGAAATTTTATTGTAATTAAATTTCCTAATTTGCCTAGGCCAAGGAATATAAAAGAAGGGGTGAGGGTGCCTTCATGAGATACAACCTCTATTATTTTCTCTCCCTCTTTTATTCCTTGGAGTGGCCGGCCATCCTCTTCCTCTCTCCCTCTTTGTGGTGGCCGAAACTCTCAAAGGCTTGGAGCTCTTGTGGCGGCCGGATACTACTTGGAGAAGAAGAAGAAGAAGAAGGAGAGAAAGCTAGAATCTCTTGGAGCTTGGTTGGTGTTTTGTTCTTCATCCTTGGTTAAGCTATTTGTGGCCGAACCTAGCTAGGAGGAGAAGAAGGTGGTTGGTGGTTTCTCATCTCGGAAGATCGTTGCCCACACAACGTCCGAGGTTAGAAGAGGAATACGGTAGAAGATCAAGAGGTTTTTCTACAAGGTATAACTAGTAATTTTTCTTTCCGCATCATACTAGTTATTTATGGAAATAATACCAAATACAAGAGGCTTACGATTCTAGAATTTCGAATATGTTTTTCGATGTTGTGTTCTTTTTTTTTTCCTTTTCCTTGTGATTTGATTGTTCTTTTCGGTTAACCTAAAGTTATTTTAGGAAATTAAATATTAGCTTTCTATAAAAGGTTTTGTCTAGTCGGTGGTGGTTGCTCCCATATCCAAGAAGGTCATGTGCCTCGCCACGTCAATACTGGGAACCAATTATGGAAATTAATATTTAATGGAATTAATAACTTAAGGTGACTTGGGTCGAACGTGTTAAGTTCCGCAGAAGATCCAAGTCAAAACCTAAAAGAATAAATAGATTAAGTTTTGGATCAAACGTGTTAAGTTCCGCAGGCGATCCAAAATTTAATTTAAAAGAACACATGGTAGCTAGGAAAAGGTTCAGACCTTTGTACAAAATTTTTGTACAGTGGAACCTCTAGGTTTTCCGAGTAGCAACCAACAATTGGTATCAGAGCTAGGGTTTTGCCTCTGTGTATTTGGTATTAGGTTAATTATGCACATGTCATACATAATTTAGGCAGGTTAATAGTAGGATGTGCTAATTTTGTGGATGCAGGATCCAACTATTATGTCTTTTAGTTATTATGTGTGTGATTGGACCCTTGGACATGTCAAGGGCATTTATATGTGTGTGCATGATTGTATTTAAATACAGCAGGAGCTGTATTTAGTTTTATTAAGATTTTATTTTTGATCTAGATACATGTACATTCCTTTTATGGAATATAGGATCAAAATGTAAAATTCTATTTATGTCGCGGATCGAATCTTGCAACGCGTGGAACCTTCTAAGGACTAGAGGCGCAGCGGAACTAGGAGCAAGATGGATGCGACAGCTAGACCCGGTGGCGGTGGTCAAATATGGCAGCAGCTTGGGATGACAACACACGGAGGACAACTAGAGACAAAAGTCATAATAGTTGAAAATTAGATTTTCTATTTATTGCTTTTATATTGTGCTGTGTGTGCATGTTAGTTTACAAGTTTAGTAGGCTAGCATAGTTAAAATTTCTCATTTATAAATAACTAAGTGGGAGAGGGATTTTTAAGTAAATCCCATGGTCTCCATTACTGGTTTGCAGGTGATGCAAACAAGCTTACGCGTTGGCTCTGAGTGCCTTCCTCCATAACGGATGAGCTTGTTTGCGGATCACTAGAACAGACTTCCATTTTTGGATGACTATAGGAAGTTAATTAAGAGCGTGTGATCTTCCCCAACGGAAGGGGCATAATCTTATTAATGGACTTAGTGTCAAGTAGTGGTATGCACTTAGACACATCTAATAGTATCCTCCCCATCGGAGTCACTGTTATTATTTGTGTGACCAAATGATACCAACTATTAATTTTATTTGTCAAAAAGTTAGGTTGACAAGATAATAAAATTAATGGGTTAAAACCCTCCTTTTACAAATGTTGAATTAGTATACGTCCACACTAACGTGGCATACAAAATTCACGGTATTTTGAGGTGTTGGTTAATTTAAAATAGTATTGTTTGAGGAATCAATATTATTCTAAATTTAGAGTTCTGACCAAAAGTTATTTGTAATTCTTAGGATGACTTTCAACCCACTGTCCATCATACTTCAACAGAATAGACTTACTGGACCTAATTACATAGATTGGAAAAGGAACCTGGACATTGTTCTTAACGCTGAAAGCTATAAATTTGTACTAACTGAGTAGTGCCCTGAAGCACCTACTGGTGAATCTACCCAAGAGGAGATTGAATATCATAGGAAATGGGTAAAAGCAGATGAGATGACGCGGTGTTACATTTTGGCTTCAATGTTAAATGTATTGCAACATCAGCATCAAGATTTACCAACAGCCTATGATATTATGAACAATCTCAAGAAACTCTTTGGTCATCAGGATAGGGCTTCTAGGCAAGAAGCCATGAGAAAGATAATGACAGCCACCATGCAAGAGGGTACTCCTGTGAGGGACCATATCCTAAAGATGATGACTTATCTGTGTTGGAGTGTATACTAAAAGCCTAGCTTTTGGTATAAACATTTATCTAGAAATAAGAATCACATTGGTCGAATGTCTACATTTATGATAAATGTAGTTGTTCAATTAATTTATATTGTAGATGACATGGTGTGTGGTGTCACACACAGAAGATCATGTTATCAGTAGCTTATAAATTATAAACAGTAGCTCACGACCATGATGGAAAGGAACAAACCATTGGAAGGTCGTAGTGTAATTAGGTATTAGTTTATCTTGACTATATAATTACACTAGTACACTCAGAGTGTATTGAGTAGGACCATTTGAGGTCGTTTCTTTTATACTGACTTTATAAAGAAACAAAGACCTCGGTTATTATGGAAGTGTGTGCTCTTAATCCTAATGTAATAACAAGCACATATATTTTATATTTATTTCTTTAATTTATCAATGGGTGAGATTTAGTTCGTTGAATCAATAAACCCGATAAGTTGGGAAATGGTATCACTTATAGTGTGTGTTGTTGATTATAGAAGGAAACTGTGTCCTAGAGATACTAGGTTGATAATGTCCTCAAGAGGAGCTCATAAAGATTGTCATGTTAAACCCTGCAGGTGGACTTAGTCCGACATGATAATAAGGTTGAGTGGTACTACTCTTGGACTTAGATATTAATTAAATGAGTTGTCAGTAACTCACTTAATTAGTGGACATTTGATATCTTAAACACAGGGAGACTAACACACTCATAATAAGAAGGAGCCCAAAAATGTAATTTGGGATTGGTGCGGTAGTTCAATGATAATTCTCTAGTGGAATGAATTATCATTGATAAAATTAAGTTGTGTGTTCGGGGCGAACACGGGATGCTTAATTTTATCGGGAGACCAAAACCAATTCCTCCTCTCGGTCCCTATCGTAGCCTCTTATTTGTAGAAGTTTTATACCCACCTATACCCACCTTCTATACCCACTAATAAGGGGCCGGCCAAGCTAGCTTGGGAACCAAGCTAGGGCCGGCCTAGGTATATTATTGGGTGGCCGGCCCTAGCTTGAACCCAAGCTAGTGGGGCCGGCCAAATTAAATTAAAAAGGGATTTTAATTTTAGTTTTTATTATGTGGAAGAAATAATTTTTAAAGCGAAGTAAAATTAAAATATCTCTCTTGTAAAAGATCTACAAAGATTAAAGAAAGAGATTAGATCTCTTTCCTTATTTGTAGATTGATGAGTTATTTTATTTTCTCTTTAAAAATTATCCACATGTTAATAAAATTAAAATTATAGAAATTTCCTTTATCAACCATGAAGAGATTTTTAAAGAGAAATTTTATTTTTAAAATTTCCGGAAACAAATTAGGAAGTTTTAATTTGTTGATTAAAACTTGTCTAATTTATTTCCTCTAGAAGTGGCCGGCCATTAGAGATTAAATTGGAAAATTTTATTTAATTTTTCTCAATTAAATCATGTCAAGGAAATTAAGGAAATTTTATTGTAATTAAATTTCCTAATTTGCCTAGGCCAAGGAATATAAAATAAGGGGTGAGGGTGCCTTCACAAGACACAACATCTATTATTCCTCTCCCTCTTTTGTTCCTTGGTGTGGCCGGCCAACCTCTCCCTCTCTTCCTCTTGTGGTGGCCGAACCCTACCCTTCTATTGGAGCTCTTGTGGTGGCCGGATACTACTCGGAGAAGAAGAAGAAGAAGGAGAGAAAGCTAGCATCTCTTGGAGCTTGGTTAGTATTTTGTTTTTCTTCCTTGGTGAAGCTTCCTCTTTGTTGGCCGAACCTAGCTAGGAGGAGAAGAAGGTGATTGGTGGTTTCTCGTCTCGGAAGATCGTTGCCCACACAACGCCCGAGGTTAGAAGAGGAATACGGTAGAAGATCAAGAGGTTTTTCTACAAGGTATAACTAGTAAATTTTATTTTCGCATCATGCTAGTTATTTATGGAAATAATACCAAATACAAGAGGCTTACGTTCTAGAATTTCGAATATGTTTTTTCGAAGTTGTGTTCTTTTGTTTCTTTCTTTTCCTTGTGATTTGATTGTTCTCTTTGGTTAACCTAAAGTTATTTTAGGAAATTAAATATTAGCTTTCTATTAAAGGTTTTGTCTAGTCGGTGGTGGTTGCTCCCATATCCAAGAAGGCCATGTGCCTCGCCACGTCAGTACTGGGAACCTTTTATGGAAATTAATATTTAATGGAATTAATAACTTAAGGAGACTTGGGTCGAACGTGTTAAGTTCCGCAGGAGATCCAAGTCAAAACCTAAAAGAACAAATAGATTAAGTTTTGGATCAAACGTGTTATGTTCCGCAGGCGATCCAAAATTTAATTTAAAAGAACACATGGTAGCTAGGAAAAGGTTCAGACCTTTGTACAAAATTTTTGTACAGTGGAACCTATAGGCTTTCCGAGTAGCAACCAACAATCTGAACGAGATACAGATCCTTGGAGGAGAAATTGATGGGGAAACCCAGATCGATATGATCCTCCAAACGCTACCTAGAAGTTTTGAGCAGTTTCGCCTGAACTATAATATGAATAAGAGGATTTATTCATTAGCGGAACTACTGACAGAACTTCAAGCAGCAGAAGGATTATTTCGTCACAATGCTCAAATTCACTATGCTGAAAATGGTTCTACTTCTAAACCGTGAGGAAAGAAGAAGAAGAAACAAGCTGGTTCAGCAAAGAAAGTGAATAAATCTCAGAGTACGGGATTTAAAGCTAGAGTGAAGAAGCCGAAGGGCAAGTGCTTCATCTGCAAGCAGGCAGGACATTGGAAGGCGGACTGTCCTCGTAGGAACCAAAACAAAGGTATATCTCATGCTCTAGTTGTTGAAACATGTCTAGCGGTGTTATCTACCAGCACCTGGTGTGTAGATACGGGAGCCACTGATCATGTCTGCAATTCCTTGCAGGGGTTCTAGGAAACCCGACGACTATCTGAAGGAGAAATTACCGTCTACATGGGCAATGCTACTAAGGTGGCAGCTGTTGCAGTGGGAGACGTCTACTTATCTTTTAGTAGAAATAGAAATTTGGTTTTAAGAAATTGTCTTTATGTACCCAGTTTTAGAAAGAATTTAATTTCAGTTTCTAAACTGTTTTTAGATAGATATTTTGTTTCTTTCTGTAACGATGTAGTTATTAAAAGAAATAATGTGATTATCTATTCTGGTGCATTGGTTGGCAATTTGTATACTTTAAATCCAATTTCTTCCACAAAGTAAAACATGAAAATTTATAACTCATCTTCTAATTCTAATAAGAGAAAAGAGCCTTCGGAAATGAACCAAGCATATCTTTGGCATCTAAGGCTTGGTCATATTAACTTAAGTAGGATTCAGAGGCTTATAGCTGATGGACTTTTGGGTTCATTAGAGTTGGAAAATTTTCCAACTTGTGAATCCTTCTTGGAAGGTAAAATGACCAAGAGGCCGTTCAAGGCCAAGGGGTATAGAGCCAAAGAAGTGTTAGAGTTGGTTCACTCTGATTTGTGTGGTCCTATGTCTGTCCAGGCAAGAGGAGGTTTGAATATTTTGTCTCTTTCATAGACGATTATTCAAGATATGGATACATTTACCTAATGCGCCGCAAGTCCGAGTGCTTTGATAAGTTCAAAGAGTACAAGGCTGATGTGGAGAAACAACTAGGTAAAAGTATCAAGACACTACGGTCAGATCGTGGTGGCGAATACCTCTTAGGAGAGTTTAGGAATTACTTATCAGAGGCCGGGATTCAATCCCAACTGTCCGCACCTGGTACACTTCAACAGAATGGTGTGGCAGAACAAAGGAATATGACTCTTATGGAAATGGTTAGATCGATGATGAGTTATTCAGAATTACCAAATTCGTTTTGGGGATATGCTCTGGAAACAGCAGTGTATGTTCTGAACTTAGTACCTTCTAAATCAGTTTCTTCTACTCCCATAGAATTGTGGAATGGGCGAAAACCTAGTCTAAGACATATTCGGATTTGGGGTAGTCTAGCACATGTGCTGAATCCAGATGCTGATAAGTTAGAATCTCGTACAGAAGTTCGAGTGTTTGTGGGATATCCCAAAGGAACGAAAGGAGGTTTATTTTATAGTCCTAAAGACCAGAAGGTCATTGTTAGCACCAATGCCCAGTTTTTAGAAGAAGACTATATAATGGATCACAAGCCCAGTAGTAAAGTTGTTTTAGAAGAACTAAGAGAGGGCACGTCTACTTTAGTACCAACAGTACAAGATGAAGTACCACAAGAAACTGCAACACGTGTCACACATGATACACAACCACAGACAGTGCCTCGTCATAGTGGGAGGGTTGTATGGCAGCCTGAGAGATTCATATTTTTGGGAGAGTCTTCGGACTTGATCCCGGGTAAACATGAACCTGATCCCCGGACATATGACGAAGCACTCCAAGATATAGATGCAGCATCTTGGCAAAAGGCGATGAATTCTAAAATAGAGTCTATGTACTCTAATAAGGTCTAGGAGCTTGTAGAACCACTTGATGGTGTAAAAGCCGTTGGATGCAAGTGGATCTACAAAAGGAAAAGAGGGACAGACGGGAAGGTAGAAACCTTCAAAGCTAGGCTTATTGTAAAAGGGTACACTCAGAAAGAGGGAATCGATTATGAGGAAACCTTTTCACCGGTAGTCATGCTTAAGTCCATCCGGATACTCTTATCCATTGCTGCTCATATGGATTATGAGATTTGGCAAATGGATGTCAAGACATCTTTCCTTAATGGAAGTCTTGAAGAGAACATCCATATGAAGCAACCAGAAGGGTTCATTGAAAAAGGCAAAGAGCATCTAGTGTGTAAGCTCAATCGGTTCATTTATGGACTGAAGCAAGCTTCAAGATCTTGGAACATCTGGTTTAATGAAGTAATCCAGTCATATGGATTTATTCAAAGTCCGGATGAGTCTTGTGTATATAAGAAGTGTAACGGAAACGTGGTGGTATTTCTTGTACTATACGTAGATGATATTTTGTTAATTGACAACAATGTCAAGGTATTGTCAGACGTAAGGGTATGGTTGTCCAAACAATTTGATATGAAGGACTTAGGAGAGTGTGCACACATACTTGGGATCAAAGTAATAAGGGATCGCAAGAAAAGAATGTTGTGTCTGTCCCAAGTTTCATATATAGATACAATCCTTGCTCGTTTTAGCATGCAAGATTCCAAGAAAGGTTTCTTACCTTTCAGGCATGGAATAGCTCTATCTAAAGAGATGTCTCCTAAGACTTCAAAGGAGATAGAAGACATGAAAGCAGTTCCTCATCGGTCGTAGGAAGCCTTATGTATGCAATGCTATGTACAAGACGATATTTGTTTTGTCGTGGGCATGGTCAGTAGATATCGAGTAACCTGGATAAGGACATTGGACTGCGGTAAAGCATATATTAAAGTACACGAGAAGGACTAGAGATTATATGCTAGTTTATCAATGACGATTTACTCCCATGGGTTACGGATTGATTTCAATCGAGATAGGGACAACGAAGTCTACATCAGGCTATGTGTTTACTTTAGGAGGTGGAGCCATTTCATGGAGGGGTGTTAAGCAGAAATGCGTTTCGGACTCAACCATGGAAGCAGAGTATGTAGCAGCCTCTGAGGCAGCTAAAGAAGCAGTATGGCTCAGGAACATTCTAATGGACTTAGATGTGATTCGTGGTTTGCCCAAAATCATCACAATTTATTGTGATAATAGCGGTGCAGTTGCAAACTCGAAGGAACCACGAGCTCATAAGGCAAGTAAACATATAGAGCGCAAGTACCACCTGATACGAGATATCGTGAAGCAAGGAGAAATTGTCATCGCCAAGATTGCATCAGCGGATAACCTGGCAGATCCTTTCACTAAGGCCCTTCCGGCGAAAGCTTTTGATCGGCATGTGGAGGGAATGGGAATCAGATGTATGGTAGAAGATATGGCAGCTTAGTCATTAGTATAAGTGAGAGATTGTTGGAGTGTATACTGAAAGCCTAAGCTTTGTAAACATTCATTATGTATAAAGAATCACATTTGGTCAAATTGTCTACATTTGTTTGTAGTTGTTCATTTAATTTATATTGTAGATAACATAGTATGTGGTGTCACATGCAGAAGATGATGTTATCAATACCTTATAAATTATAAACAGTAGCTCACGACCAAAATGGAAAGGAACAAACCATTAGAAGGTCGTAGTGTAATTAGGTATTAGTTTATCTTGACTATATAATTACACTAGTACACTCAGAGTGTATTGAGTAGGACCATTTGAGGTCGTTTCTTTTATACTGACTTTATAAAGGAACAAAGACCTCGGTTATTATGGAAGTGTGTGCTCTTAATCCTAATATAATAACAAGCATATATATTTGATATTTATTTCTTTAATTTATCAATGGGTGAGATTTAGTTCGATGAATCAATAAGCCCGATAAGTTGGGAAATGGTATCACTTATAGTGTGTGTTGTTGATTATAGAAGGAAACTGTGTCCTAGAGATACTAGGTTGATAATGTCCTCAAGAGGAGCTCATAAGGATTGTCATGTTAAACCCTGCAGGTGGACCTAGTCCGACATAACAATAAGGTTGAGTGGTACTACTCTTGGATTTAGATATTAATTAAATGAGTTGTCAGTAACTCACTTAATTAGTGGACATTCGATATCTTAAACACAGGGAGACTAACACACTCATAATAAGAAGGAGCCCAAAAATGTAATTTGGGATTGGTGCGGTAGTTCAATAATAGTTCTCTAGTGGAATGAATTATTATTGATAAAATTAAGTTGTGTGTTCGGGGCGAACACGGGATGCTTAATTTTATCGGGAGACCAAAACCAATTCCTCCTCTCGGTCCCTATCATAGCCTCTTATTTATAGAGTACTATACCCACCTATACCCACCTTCTATACCCACCCAAAGGGGGCCGGCCAAGCTAGGGCCGGCCTAGGTATAAAATTGGGTGGCCGGCCCTAGCTTGAACCCAAGCTAGTGGGGCCGGCCAAATTAAATTAAAAAGGAATTTTAATTTTAATTTTTATTATGTGGAAGAAATAATTTATTAAAGAGAATTAAAATTAAAATATCTCTCTTATAAAAGATCTACAAAAGATTAAAGAAAGAGATTAGATCTCTTTCCTTATTTGTAGATTGGTGAGATATTTTATTTTCTCTTTAAAAATTATTCACATATTGTAAAATTAAAATTATAGAAATTTCCTTTTATCAACCATGAAGAGATTTTTGAAGAGAAATTTTATTTTTTAAAATTTCCGGAAACAAATTAGGAAGTTTTAATTTGTTGATTAAAACTTGTCTAAATTGTTTCCCCTTGATGTGGCCGGCCAATATAGATTAAATTGGGAAATTTTATTTTATTTTTCTCAATTAAATCATGTCAAGGAAATTAAGGAAATTTTATTGTAATTAAATTTCCTAATTTGCCTAGGCCAAGGAATATAAAAGAAGGGGTGAGGGTGCCTTCATGAGATACAACCTCTATTATTTTCTCTCCCTCTTTTATTCCTTGGAGTGGCCGGCCATCCTCTTCCTCTCTCCCTCTTTGTGGTGGCCGAAACTCTCAAAGGCTTGGAGCTCTTGTGGCGGTCGGATACTACTTGGAGAAGAAGAAGAAGAAGAAGAAGGAGAGAAAGCTAGAATCTCTTGGAGCTTGGTTGGTGTTTTGTTCTTCATCCTTGGTTAAGCTATTTGTGGCCGAACCTAGCTAGGAGGAGAAGAAGGTGGTGGCTACTACGTGTCATGTCCGGATTAATATGCGAACATTATCCCTCATAATCCTGACATGGCTCTAAATCACGGACGCCAAGTAGTTGCCACATGGCAGCTAACTTCACTCCTGGCAATGCTTTAATTAATACATCGGCTCGTTGTTCTCTGGTATTAACGAACTCAACCACAATCTACCCCTTCTCAATACATTCTCTGATAAAATGGAACCTTGTATCTATATTGATCCGGTGGTAAGGATCGGGGGCCCACAGAGGGAGGGGTCAATGGCACGAGAGA
Source organism: Zingiber officinale (assembly GCF_018446385.1). Lineage (NCBI taxonomy): Eukaryota > Viridiplantae > Streptophyta > Magnoliopsida > Zingiberales > Zingiberaceae > Zingiber > Zingiber officinale. The sequence goes on along the minus strand of NC_055996.1, from coordinate 72,558,599 downwards.
GTCAAAGGTCCAGCCGAGCAGGGAGGAATCTCCTAGCCGACCGGCCTTGGTAGACCCCAGGCTGGCACGAAGACAGCTCGACCTCAAGTTGAGCTTCCGACGCTCACAAGCTCCTTTATAGAAGAACCGCTATGCCGAGTAGCTGAGCTGCTAGGCCGAATGGCATAACAACTAGTCGGTGCCCCATCCGAGTATATGACCGATCGACCGTCTCACCCGGTCCGAGGTGCATGTATACCCGGGCGCCCGGGAGGCCGAGCGATCAGCCCGACCGGCCCGGTTAAAGACAAAGGGCTTAGAAGAGGACAAAAGGGGCAGCTAGTGATATCATTCTAAAGACGTCTGCCGCCGATAAGCAGCATGGTCGGCGGCCGGGCCGTACCAAGGATCGTACGGAGGAAGTTTCCGCTGCCATGACAGAGATATGCTCGGACAATTGAGGTATGACGTCAGACATGCTTTTCTGACACATCCATTCCAAGGTATGTTTTGAGGAACGTGCACGCCTTGGGAAGCGTGCACACGCCTCTCCGGGGTCCTATATAAAGACCCCCGGAATTCGACGGAGGTAGGATTTTTTCCCTCATCTACTGTAGCCACAGTCTCTATTCTCCCTCTCTTTCTTCTCGCCATCGCCTGACTTAAGCGTCGGAGGGTCGTCGCCGGGAACCCCTTCCCGGCCCGACTTTGTTGCAGGTTCATCGGAGGCTTACGTCGCTACGAAGATCACTTGGGAGCAGCAGAGAGCGCCACGTCCCCAGTTTCCATCGACTTAGTGCGCGGACAGGATCAAATTGGCGTCGTCTGTGGGAAAGCACCTGAATCCGAGCCGAGAAGATGGAAGAAGCTGGACGCCAACTCATGGTAACGCTCTCTCCCGAGGAGCTCGAGGCACTCATCCAAGCGCGAGCCGCAAAGATGGTAGAGCAACAACAGAAGGCTCAAGCCGAAAGGATAGCGCAGCAGGCCGCCTCGGTTTCTGGAGGCCGAGCGGCAATGGAGGACCGACCGGAGCAATATTCTACCTGGACTCAGAACAAGGGGCAGATCGACACACCAGGAGACGCGTCGGCCGCCCCTATTCCATTCCATCAGGCACTGTTCCAGACTCCGTCGAAGTTGGCCCTAGCTAACCAGGGATCGTTCGATGAAGCACCCGTACGGGATGCCAGAAAGGGGAAAGCTCCGCGCACATAGTCATCCCCCGAGCGGGTCAATCGCCAGTTCTCTGAGGCGACCTTACAAAACCCTCTCCCAAAGCATTACGCTCCAATATCGATCGGGAAGTATAATGGTGTAACCGATCCAGACGACCATCTCGGTAAGTTCGATAATGCTGCTACTCTTCATCAATAATCCAACGGAGTCAAATGCAGAGTCTTCCTTACTACATTGTCTGGTTCGGCTCAATGCTGATTCCGGAGGCTGCTAGAAGAATTAATTAAGAGCTTCAGAGATTTTCGAACAGCATTCCTCCATCACTTTGCCAGCAGCCGACGCTATCAGAAGACTAGTGTTAGCCTCTTTTCCATGAAGCAAGGGCCAAGAGAAACTCTCCGAGCCTACATCCAACGCTTCAACCAAGCAGCTATGGACATCCCCTCGGTGTCGTCTGAGACAATGATGTATGCTTTTACACAAGGCTTAGTCGACGGAGACTTTTTTCGCTCGCTCATCAGGAAGCCGCCTCGCGACTACGACCACATGCTGAAAAAGGCAAGTGAGTATATTAATGTGGAAGAAGCGTAGGTGGCCCGAAAAAAGGAAGTGTCGGGCAAGCCCCCAATCCAAACCGAACGGAGAGCACACATCAACCAGCAACCGCCAAAAGGACCGCGGGCTGAGGGGATGAGGCCACCTCACGATTCCAGGGTGCCAGCCGTTCAGCACATTGCGGCCGAGCGGCCTCGACAAAAAGGTAAGGTATGGACGCCCATGTTTTGCAAAATCCATCAATTAACCATCCATAATACTCGGGACTGCCAGAGTCTTCCCCCGATCAGCCAACCTGAGCCGAGGATCTATCGCCGTCGGTCACCTTCACCAGACAAGCGAGCTCATCATCAGCACGCCGAGCAGAGGATAGTTAGGCGTTCACCCGAGCGGCATCACAATCAGCAACAACAACACCAGCCAAGGGCTAACCCCCGAGTCTCCCACGAACAAGCCAGACCATCCGCTCGGGAGGAAGAAAATAGAAGTAATTCCGCATGGGGGGAAATCAACATCATCGCTGGTGGGCCAACCAGTGGTGACTCCAATCGAGCCCGCAAGTCGTATGCCCGACAACTGGAAATACATGCTGTAGGATGTAGCCAAGGGAAGGCGAGCGGGCCGCCGATTAGCTTTGGTCCTGGCGACCTCGAGGGAGTCGAAGTGCTGCACGACGACGCCCTCATCATCCGAGCGGTAATAACAAACTACACTATTCATCGCATCTTTATTGACACAGGGAGTTCGGTCAACATCGTCTTCAAGAAAGCGTTCGACCAACTCCGGATCGACAGGGCAGAGCTACTACCGATGACCACACCCTTGTTCGGATTCATGGGTAACGAGGTTCAACCAGTCGGTCAGATTAAGTTGGCCATTTCGCTTGGGGAAGAGCCATTTAGAAGGACGCGGACTGCTAACTTCATCATTGTGGACGCTCCGTCAGCATACAACGTCATTTTGGGTCGACCGACTCTCAACGAGTTCCGGGCGATCGTCTCAACTTTCCATCAGAAGATCAAATTCCCGGTGGAAGACCGAGTGGGAGAAGTTAGAGGCGATCAGTTGGCAGCGCGGCGTTGTTATGTGGAGATGGTGCGAGCAGAGGCGAAGTCCGCTCGGAAGGCCCCCCGTATCGAGGTAAATACTATAACAGAGAAGCTACCTACTTTTGTTTATGAAGAAGGAGGAGGTACAGATTAATCCGGCTCGATCGGAGGCCATGACATTCATAGCCTCCCACCTGGATGCTAGCCAGGAGGAGGAGATGACCAGGTGTCTCCAACAAAACCATGATGTCTTCACGTGGTCGACGCACGAGCTGCCAGGAATCTCGCCGAGCGTCGCGCAGCACGAACTACATGTCCGGCTGGACGCTCGGCCCGTCAAGCAGAGGAAGTGAGGCTATAGTGCCGAGCAGAACATCATAATACGAGCGGAAGTCGAGAAGCTTCTGGAGGTCGGCCACATACGCGAGGTGCAATTCCCGAGCTGGCTCGCAAATGTGGTGCTAGTCTCTGAGCCCGGCAACAAATGGAGAGTCTGCATCGACTTCCGCGACCTGAACAGGGCGTGTCCGAAGGATTTTTACCCACTGTCCCGGATTGACCAAATGGTGGATTCGACCGCCGGGTGCTAATTGATATGCATGCTGGATGCATATCAGGGTTATCACCAGGTGTCACTCGCCCGGGAGGATCAAGAGAAGGTCAATTTCATCACGGCGGACGGCACTTATTGCTACAATGTCATGTCGTTCGGACTGAAGAACGCAGGGGCTACGTACCAGCGACTCATGAACAGGGTGTTCCGGAAGCAGATCGGGCGAAACCTAGAGGTATATGTTGATGATATACTCATTAAATCATTCCGAGCGTCCGACCTCTGTGCAGATATGGAGAAAACTTTCCAAACATTACGGGCGTACGGGATCAAGTTGAACCCACAGAAGTACCTGTTCGGAGCAAAAAGTGGTTGTTTCCTAGGCTACATAGTCACCGAGCGAGGCATTGAGGTCAACGCTAGCAAGGTCAAAGCGCTACAGGATATGTCGCCGCCCAAAAACTTGAAGGAAGTCCAGCGCCTTACGGGCCGCATAACGGCGCTATCCCGATTCATCTCCCGGACGTCCGATCGAAGCTTGCCCTTCTTCAAGATCCTGCGTCGGGCAACCAAATTCCAATGGGACGAGGAGTGTGACCAAGCGTTCGAAGAATTGAAGACCTACCTAAGCTCATTACTTATATTAGCTAAGCCATCTGTCGGCAAGCCTCTCCGCATTTATTTGTCTTCAACCGAGCACGCGGTCGGCTCAGCGCTAGTCTTACAGAACGGCGAAGAACAGTCAGTGTATTTCCTTAGACACATTCTAAAGGATTCTGAGTCTCGCTACACTGGTCTTGAGAAGCTTGCCTTCGCACTTGTTCTAGCCGCTCGAAGGCTCCGGCCCTATTTCCTGGGTCATACGATCATCGTCATGACGAATAGCCCCTTAAGCCGAGTTCTACTAAACCCTGAGGCGTCCGAGTGGCTGATCAAATGGACCACAAAGCTTAGCGAGTTTGACATATAGTATCAGCCCCGTATGGCAATCAAGGCACAGTCGTTGGCAGACTTCATCACTGAGGTATAAAATCCCGAGCCCGAATCCACCTGGAAGGTGTATGCAGATGGATCGTCCGCTCGGCAGGGAAGTGGAGTAGGTGTACTGCTGGTCTCCCCCCACGGAGAACGAATGCACCTATCCGTGCGGTTGGACTATAAAGCAACCAACAATGAAACAGAGTATGAGACGCTTATAGCAGGTTTACAGGCTGCTCGGCATGTGGGAGCTAGCAATGTTTTAATTCATTCAAACTCACAGTTGGCCGCTCAGCAACTTTCGGGAGCGTTTGAGATAAGCAACGTTAGGCTAAGGCTTTATGCGGAAGCCTTCGCCAAACTGAGGGCCGACTTCCGAGAGGTGGTGGTACAAAAGATCCCCCACACGGCCAATCAGGCTGCAGATGAACTGGCTAAGCTGGCCAGTTCGATATCACCAATCGTCATTGAGCAGTCGGTCGAGCAAGTGTGCCTGGTCTCCCACATCGATCGGATGGAGGGACTCACATTTCCAAATGATCGGCGAACGACTATAATAGAGTTTTTGAAGTCCGGAACAACGCCGCCCAATCGGTCGGAGGCACATCTGCTCAGAAGAAGAGCTGGTCAGTTCGTCCTCATTGGCGACCAGCTCTACAAAAAGGCGTTCTCCAGGTCTCTGCTTAAATGCGTCGACCCGGAGGATGTGGACTACATTTTGCAAGAAGTACACCAAGGCTCATGTGGCGGGCATCCGGGCGGCCGCTCGTTGGCGAGGAAGATTCTTTTGGCTGGCTATTTTTGGTCGACTTTACAGGAGGACGCCGCTCGGACAGTCGCCACATGCTTATCCTGCCAACGGTACCATAGTTTCTCACATCGTCCAGCGGAAGAATTAAAAACTTCCACGGTGTCCTGCCCGTTCGATCAGTGGGGCATGAACATTGTGGGACCATTTCCAATGGCGACCGAACAGCGAAACTTTTTGCTAGTAGTAGTGGATTATTTTTCCAAGTGGATTGAAGCTGAGCCACTAGCTAAGATAACCGAGGAAATGGTCAAGAAATTTATATGGCAGCATATCATTTGTCGGTTCGGCATCCCGCGGCGGCTCATCTCCTATAATGGGAGGCAGTTCTCGGGTCAGCAGCTCAAGGAATGGTGCGAAGGGTACGACATTCAGCAAGCCTTCACCTATGTAGCATATCCCCAAAGTAACGGGCAAGCCGAAGTCACAAATCGGGAAATCTTGCGAGTTCTCCGGGCTCGGCTCGACCATGAAGGTGGCAGTTGGGTAGATGAGCTGCACCGGGTATTATGGGCGCTCCGAACGACGCCCAAGGAGAGAACAGGAGTGACCCCCTTTCACTTGGTGTATGGCGGAGAAGCCATCGTCCCGGTAGAAGTCAGGGTAGAATCCGATCGGATCAGAGTCTACGACGAGAACAATGTTGAGCGGAGGCATTTGGAGCTGGACTTGGTGGACGAGACGAGAGCCAAAGCCGCCGTTCGGTTGATGGCGTATCGGCAGAAGATGAAGAAAAACTACAACAGACGGGTAATTCCCAGATCTTTTCAGGTCGGCGATCTCGTCTGGAAGAAAGTTAAGCCGGTCGGTGACGTGACCGAGCTGGGAGCTCCTTGGGCCGGGCCGTTCAAGATTGTAGAAAAGCTCCATTCGGGCGCCTATTACCTCGAGGATGAAGATGGACGGAAGCTAGAGCGACCGTGGAGCGCAAATTACCTCCAGCCGTACCGAGCGGGGTGAAAGGTGTGTCATTGTAACTCATAATGTTCAATCATGTTGTATCTTTTGACCGCAGGAGTAGAATCAAAGGAACAATTTATACCGAATGAAGACCGTCGAGCGGGGACGTTAAATCCCAGAGTTGGACTGGCGACTACCCCGGCTTTAAGACCGTCGAGCGGCGACGTTAAATCCCAGAGTCTGACCGGCAACTATAAAAACCCCGGCTTGAAGACCGTCGAGCGACGACGTTAAATCCCAGAGTCGGACTGGTGATTATAAAAACCCCGGCTTGAAGAGCGACGTTAAATCTCAGAGTCGGACCGGCGACTATAAAAATCCCGTCTTGAAGACCGTCGAGTGGTGACGTTAAATCCCAGAGTCGGACCGGCGACTATAAAAACCCCAGCTTGAAGACCGTCGAGCGGCGACGTTAAATCCCAGAGTCGGACCGACGACTATAAAAACCTCGGCTTAAAGACCATCGAGCGACGACGTTAAATCCCAGAGTCGGACCGGCGACTATAAAAACCCCGGCTTAAAGACCGTCGAGCGGCGACGTTAAATCCTAGAGTCGGACCGGCGACTATAAAAACCCCGGCTTGAAGACCGTCGAGCGGCGACGTTAAATCCCAGAGTCGGACCGACGACTATAAACCCCCCGGCCTGAAGACCGTCGAGCGGCGACGTTAAATCCTAGAGTCGGGCCGGCGACTATAAACCCCCCAGCCCGAAGACCGTCGAGCGGCAACGTTAAATCCCAGAGTCAGACCGGCGACTATAAACCCCCCGGCCCGAAGACCGTCGAGCGACGACGTTAAATCCCAAAGTCGGACCGGTGACTATAAACTCCCTGGCCCGAAGACCGTTGAGCGACGACATTAAATCCCAGAGTCGGACCGGCGACTATAAACCCCTCGGCCCGAAGACTACCGAATGCCGCTCGGAAAGAAGGCGTTCAAAGAAGTAACATCAACGGAATCAGAGTTTTATATTGACTCGTCGTCTAAAAATACGCAGACAAGTAGGCTAAAAGTCAAATTAAAGCGGATAATATTAACTCCCAGAACGGAGAGCATACAGATGAAACTTCAAAACATAGACAAAGACAAGCTAAAAATGCTCCTCACTCCAGGACATCAAAGATGGGCTCGGGAATGGTTTCTAGCAGGTCGGCCAGGTCTTAGGGAGGTATAGAGGCTGTCTCCGGGAGGTGGCCCTTAGCCTTCAGATAGACAGTTGTCGCCCGGATGGCTTCCTCAAAGGCCAGGACTAGCCGATCGCTAAACTTCTCGCCAAATTCATCCGAGCGGAAATAGTTCTGCTTCATTGCTGCGAAGCGACTTGATTCGCCGTCTTGGTACTCTTTAAGTGCAGCTCGGGCAGCTTCGAGAGCGTCTTGGAGATCCTTCTTATCTCCTTGAAGTTTAGCTTCAGCAGCCGATCGGTTTTCCCGCTCGGTGGATAGCAGGCTGGCCAATTCTTGAACGTGCTGCTCCAGCGCTCGGGCCTGCACATTCTTTGCTTCTAAATCAGAGACGGTCCTATTCTTTCTGTTTGTCACTAGCTTAATCTCCTGGTCGTGAGATTTAACCTGGGCTTCAAGCCCAGCTACCCTGGTTTCTAGGCCAGAAGACTTGTGCCGCTCGGCCGCAAGTAGCTTCTCTGCCTTGTTCAGTTCGAACCGAAGCGTGGCGTACGAAGGCCCCTGAGCAGGCGCCCCTCCGGAAATTTGAAGTTTTTTCAACTCTTCCTCCAGCGCAGCCAGGTGGTTGCTGACCGCGATGTTCTCCACCCAGTTCTGCGCTCAAGAAAAATAATATCAAGAAACAAGTTAAATAGTCATATAGAAGGTTAAGGAGCATACCCCGGTAACTTGCTGCAAGTGGCTGTCGCCGAGCTGACCAGGAGTCATCAAGGCAACTCGGGCCCTCGCATCCTCCCATATTTTGGCGAGCGGACCACAGATAGTGATCTGATGCTCCAGGGCCACTGGCCGATCAGCTGCCAGAAGAAATTCTTCTGTAGGAAGGTGGAGGATGGCTTTAACCACTCGACGGTCACTCGGATCCGACTGAGCTGAGGCAAAGCGGCCAGACGACTCGCCAAGCGGAGCGGAGATTATACCGGATCGCCTAAGCCGAAGGGGAGCTCGTGGATGGGAACAGACGGGCTACGCTCCAAGGGAAGCCGCGGGCAGGTCAAGCTGGGAGGGAGTTCGGTTCGAAGAGATGGCCTCGACTGAAGCGGGGGCTGGGGTGATTGCTACAGAGGGGGCGCCGACCTGCTCTGTCACCGGTTCCACAGATGTAGCTGAGTGGGTGTGAAGGTCCGTCCGACGCGTTTGCGTATTATCAGTGGGGAGTCCTCGACTGAGTGCCCCGCGCCTTCCGACACCGGATGTCCGACAGATGAGATAGCATCACCAACCGTTTCAGTTATAGGGATCCGAACGGCCAACTCTCCAACTGCGGGGGGAGCTTCTTCGCTTTCACCCTCGTGTGAACCGATTGGTTCGATGCCCAGATCGGTCATCTCCTTAGCTGCCGCTGCCTCTACCTCGGCTGCTTTCAACCTCATCCGTTTAGTAGCCTTGTCACGCCACATGATGTCAGCTGCATAAAAGAAGAATAAATCAGTTAGACCAAAAGGAAGGGGGACAAGGAAAATGCTTACCCATGCTGCTCAGAAGCTTTGTTCGAATCGGGCTCAATCCGAATATGTAGAGCACCCCCTCGTAGAGCAGCTTGTGGATGTTGAATCTCTGCCCTGCCAGCAGATTGGCTGTGTGGAGGTAATCTGGCTGGCTCTTGTATTTCCCAAGGTCCGGTGGGCTCGGCACAGTGGTTTTCCATTTAGTACGGAAAGATGGCCGCTCAGGAAAACGAAGGTAGAGTTAGTTCTCTTTCTAATGTTTGTTTGAGGTCGGCATCTTGTCGAAGAAAACAAGACCGATCCGCGACTGGAAGAGAAAAGTACCCCACTCGGACTGTTTGGGATAATAGAAGTAGTGGAAAGTTTTGGGGACTAAGGGGATGTCGTGCAGCCTAAAGAGGACAACTACCCCGCACAGCAACCTAAAGGAGTTAGAGACGAGTTGGCCGAGCGGGAGGCGAAAGTAGTTGCACACCTCAAGGATGAACGGATGAATAGGAAAGCGTAGATCGGCCACAAACTGGTCTCGAAAAAAGCAAATAGTGTCGGTCGGAGGGTCGTGTGGCCGATCGGAGTGTGTGGCTAGTATTAGTTCGTGGTCAGATGGAAGTTTGAAGGTTCGGGTCAGGCTCAGTGCATCTCTCTCGTCGAACCGGCTCTCTGTGGTGGTATACTAGAGGTCGGGGGCGAGGTCGGACTGACGAGAGGAACTGGCCATTGGTGATAAGGGCCGAAGCAAGAAATGGCAAAGGTTAAGGAGAAGGATGGTCGGAGCAATGTCTAAGGGGGGCACGAATACGGCGAAAGCACAAAGAGAAACGCAAAAGAACTGAAAGGAGAGGGGCGAAGGAGCCTTACAGAAGATGTGACCGAAGGAGGAAGCGAGGGATCACCGGAGTGTAGGGAAACTAGTTCGCCGGAACACTGAATGAGACTATGCGAAAGCCCTCGGATGCGCACACACGATAACGCGAAGCGGCTGGGGAAGAGGAGAGGCCCTTATAAACGTTGGGCTCGATCGACCGGAGCCGTCTGATCCAGGTCACGAGATCAGAGGAACGAATCCGACCGTCGAATTCGAAAAGTCAAAGGTCACATCAGCCCTGATAGCTCGAGCGAGCGGTGACGGCTGCGCGACCACGTGGCGCCCGCTCACAGGTCGCATTTAATGAGCACCATTATGTGGGCATGGTCGCGTGCTCAGCCTTAATGGCGTTGATTTGCATAAATCCCGAGGAGTTTCTAGGGATATCGGCATTGACCACTGCCGGAGCGGCGTGACAACCACTGGCAAACAAAATTTGCCAAGTGCTAACCGGTGACGTGCCGATCGACATCACCCATTTGCGTAGTCCCCGATCGGATAGACACTAACATCAACAACCGAGTGGCAGACACGCCACCAAGCCAACGGTCCAGTCAGTCGAACTTGCCGCCTCCTTCGACTAGACTCGAAGGGAAGGCATGTGATCCGGTGGTAAGGATCGGGGGCCCACAGAGGGAGGGGTCAATGGCACGAGAAAGTCAAAGGTCCGGCCGAGCAGGGAGGAATCTCCTGGCCGACCGGCCTGGGTAGACCCCGGGTCGGCACTAAGACAGCTCGACCTCAGGTTGAGCTTCCGACGCTCACAAGCTCCTTTATAGAGGAACCGCTATGTCGAGTAGCTGAGTTGCTAGGCTGAATGGCAGAACAACTAGTCGGTGCCCCATCCGAGTATATGACCGATCGGCCGCCTCACCCGGTTCAAGGTGTGTGTATACCCGGGCGCCCGGGAGGCCGAGCGATCAGCCCGACCGGCCCGGTTAAAGACAAAGGGCTTAGAAGAGGACAAAAGGGGCAGCTAGTGATATCATTCTCGAGACGTCTGCCGCCGACAAGCAGCATGGTCGGCGGCCGGGCTGTACCAAGGATCGTACGGAGGAAGTTTCCGCTGCCATGACAGAGATATGCTCGGACAATTAAGGTATGGCGTTAGACATGCTTTTCTGACACAACCATTCCAAGGTATGCTTTGAGGAACGTGTACGCCTTGGGAAGCATGCACGCGCCTCTCCGGGGTCCTATATAAAGACCCCCGGACTTCGATGGAGGTAGGATTTTTCCCCTCATCTACTGTAGCCACAGTCTCTATTCTGCCTCTCTTTCTTCTCGCCATCGCCTGACTTGAGCGTCAGAGGGTCATCGCCGGGAACCCCTTCCCGGCCCGACTTTATTGCAGGTTCATCGGAGGCTTACGTCGCTGCGAAGATCACCTGGGAGCAGCAGAGAGCGCCACGTCCCCAGTTTCCATCGACTTAGTGCGTGGACAGGATCATATATGTTTGCTACAACCATGAAATATCAGATTCTTCATGAGAGCTATGGCAGATTTGTTGTCGACAAACAGAGTCATCGGCTTTGGCTCTACACCAGTTAATTCAGTGGCAAGGCTCCTTAACTACAAAACATGACAGGCTGTAGTTGTGATTGCCATGAACTCTGCCTCACAAGATGAAAGCGCCACTGTCTTCTTCTTCTGTGAATTCCAGGACACCAAATTTTCATTAAAATAGAAAGTCATTCCACTTGTGCTTTTCCTCCCATCTAGATCGTCAACTAGATCATTATCCAAGTAACCGAATATACCAATTTCCTGGGGTCCCTTCATGTAAATAAGTCCAAAGTGAATTGTACCTTTCAAATACCCGAGAATCTGCTTGACCACCTTGTGATGCATGATTGTAGGTCTCTCCATGTATCTACTTGCCATTTCGACATAATATGATAGGTCAGGCCGTGTGTGTAGCAAATATCTCAAACGACCAATGATGCGTTTGTACTCCGTGGCGTCAACTGGATTCCCTTTCAAGTCTTTATGCAACTGTGTCTTGGGTTCCATCGGATGCTTTGTGGCATTACAATCTTCCATCTTGAATTGAGATAGGATTTTCTTAGCATAAGTTGATTGTCTAAGTAAAATTCGGTTCGTCTGTTGTTCTACTTCAATTCCTAAGTAGTAGGAGAGAAGGCCCAAATTACTCATCTCAAATTTCATCATCATTTGTTGTTTGAATTTGTTGATTTCTTCTGTGATACTTCCTGTCATGATGAGATCGTCGACATACACTCCAACAAGTATACTTACTTCTCCTTCACCACTTGTATATACTGCATGTTCTTGAGTACATTTTTTTAAACCAAACTCTTCCAGACTCCAGTTCAGTTGCATGTTCCAAGCTCGTGGAGCTTGCCACAGTCCATAGGGGGCTTTGGACAACCTGTACACCTTGTGTTTCTGATTTTGTACCTCAAACCATTCCGGTTGAGTAACATATATTTCTTCTTTTAACTCTCCGTTAAGAAATGCTCACTTCACATCTAGATGGTGTACCTCCCAACTTTGATTTGTCGCAAGCTCAAGAATGACTCTAACAGTGTCAAGTCTAGCGATAGATGCAAACACCTCTTCAAAGTCGATGTCTTATCTTTGTACATAGCCTTTAGCCACTAATCTTGCTTTGTGCTTAATGACTTTCCCCATTGAATCTTTCTTCAGTTTGAACACGCACTTTAGGCCAATAGGTTTGTGGCCTAATGGGAGCTCAGTTAGGGTTCAGGTCTTATTCATCTCAATAGATCTCAGCTCTTCCTCCATTGCTTCATACCAGCAAGCCTCGGTTGCAGCCTCTTGGTAACATGTCGGCTCTTCAGACATCACCATCATCACCTCATTCTCTTCTTCGTCAACACCAACCGCTTCCTCAGTGTTGGCATAGATATCAACAATGGATCTAAAACGAACTGGCCCTTCATGAGACTCGGGTGTGTTTGTTACAGGAGGCGAGGTAACTTCATGGGTGTTTGATGGTGATGTAGATGGACTTGACGCTCTTAGCATGGGTACTACGGCTATTGCCGGTGGTGTGACATGTTCTACCCCTGCCTCAACGTCTGCTGCAACAATCACCTCGTCAGTGTCGAATTCATCCACGACCATAAACTCTGGTAAGTTCTCGTCCTTATTAGCACCTGCATTCCATGTCCATTCATAATTTTCTTGAAACATTACATCTCTACTTATTTGTAGCTTGACATGTCTTGGATCAAATACACGATGAGCTTTGCAGCCTTCCTCGACACCCAAGTATACCATGGGTGAGCTTCTGTCGTCAAGTTTCTTAAGATGAGGGGCTGCATTTTTCACATATGCAATACAACCGAATACTCTCAAGTGGGCGAGATATGGCTTTCTCCTTATCCAAGCTTCAAATGGGGTACATTCTCTCAGCGCCTTACTTGGGAGACGGTTTAGCAGATAGACAGCATGCATAACCGCCTCTCCCCAGAACCTTGCCGGCATGTGTGTACCCTTGAGGAGAGATCTTGTCATAGCCATTACGGTGCGGTTCTGACGCTCCACAACACCATTCTGTTGGGGTGTGTAGGGAGCCGTGAGGTGTCATTCGATTCCTTCATTTTCACAGAACCGAATGAAATCCATGGATAGAAACTCACTGCCCCAGTCTGCCCGAAGTGTTTTGATTTTGTGCTCAGTCTTGTTCTCCATCAAGAATTTGAACTTCTTGAATGCTTGGAAAGCATCATTCTTTGCTGCCAATACAAACACCCACATCCACCTTGTGAAATCATCAACAATCAAAAGGAAATACTTGTTACCGACGAGTGTACATGGTGTGATTGGCCTGCAAATATCAGCATGGAGAAGTTCCAATAGCTTCTCTGCTCTAAAGTTTGCTTGGCATGGGAATGGTGACCTTGCATGCTTAGCGATCACACACACCTCGCAAAGCTTGTTCGACTAGAGTAATAGTGGTACATCAACCACCAATTTCTTCTCACCCAACAGCTTCAAGTCATGGAAATTGACATGTCTGAGCCTTGCATGTCATAACCAGGTTGGGTCTTCTAGTCTTTCTAGGAGACAGATTTGATTGAATATCTTCAAGGTTATCTTGTACAAGCGATTCTGTGTTCACTTTACCAGCATCAAGAGCTTCCCGCTCCTATCAATCACCTTCATGGTATCTCTTTCTCTATGCACCTCATTCGCAACTTCTATCAATTTACCAAGACTTTGTTGGTTGCTACTCGGAAAACCTAGAGGTTCCACTGTACAATAATTTTGTACAAAGGTCTGAACCTTTTCCTAGCTACCATGTGTTTTTTTAAATTAAATTTTGGATCGCCTGCGGAACTTAACACGTTTGATCCAAAACTTAATCTATTTGTTCTTTTAGGTTTTGACTTGGATCTCCTGCGGAACTTAACACGTTCGACCCAAGTCACCTTAAGTTATTAATTCCATTAAATATTAATTTCCATAATTGATTCCCAGTACTGACGTGGCGAGGCACATGGCCTTCTTGGATATGAGAGCAACCACCACCGACTAGACAAAACCTTTTATAGAAAGCTAATATTTAATTTCCTAAAATAACTTTAGGTTAACCGAAAAGAACAATCAAATCACAAGGGAAAGAAAAACAAAAGAACACTATATCGAAAACAAATTCGAAACTCTAGAATCGTATGCCTCTTGTATTTAGTATTATTTCCAAAAATAACTAGTATGATGCGGAAACAAAAATTACTAGTTATACCTTTTAGAAAGACCTCTTGATCTTCTACCGTATTCCTCTTCTAACCTCGGACGTTGTGTGGGCAACGATCTTCCGAGATGAGAACCACCAAGCACCTTCTTCTTCCTTACAAGTTTCGGCCATCAAAACTTCTCCTAGGATGAAGAGGTTCGGCCACCACCACCATGCTCCAAGGGATGCTAGAAAAGAGGCTTCTTTTCTCTCCTTCTTCTCCTTCTTAGATCCGGCCACCAAAGATATCTCCACCATGAGAAGGTTTTGGCCACACAAAGGAGAGGAGAGGAAAGAAAGGGTCGGCCACACCCAAGGAGAAAAGAGAGGAAAAATAGAATAGAGTCGTTAGCCTTGAAGCCTCCTCTACCCCCTCTTTTATAATCCTTGGTCTTGGCAAATAAGGAAAATTTAATAAAAACTTCCTTAATTTTTTTGCCATTGAAAAGGAAAATTTATTTAATTAAAATAATTTTCTCTTTTTAAATTATAATGGTCGGCCACTCTTCTCCCCAAAACAAGGAGAGTTTTAATTAAAACAAAAATTAAAACTTCCTAATTTATTTCTAGAAATTTATAAAAATTTCTCCAATAATTTTAATCCCTTCATGATTGGTTAATAAAAAGAATTTTATAAATTAAAATCTTTCTTTTAAACATGTGGATAATTTTCAAAAAGGAAAGTTATCTCTAAAAATTAAAATCTCCTTTCAATCTACAAATAAGGAAAGATATTAAATCTTTTCTTAATCTTTTGTAGAAACTAATAAAAGAGAATTTTTAATTTTTAAACTTTCTTTTAAATCATGAATATAATTAAAATGAAAGTTTTTACCAAAATTAAAATCAACCTTTAATCTACAAATAATGAAAGAGATTTTAACTCTTCTCTTAATCTTTTGTAGAATCTTATAAAAGGAAGGATTTAAATTTTTAAACTCTCTTTAAAATTATATTATCCACATAAGAAAAAAATTTTAAATTAAAATTCCTTTTTATTTTAATAGGGACGGCCACATGAATTCACCCATGAACATACCCATGGCCGGCCCTAGCTTGGTCTCCAAGCTAGCTTGGCCGGCCCCTATAGGATAGGTAAGAAGGTGGGTATAGGTGGGTATAGTACTCTATAATTAAGAGGCTACGATAGGGACCGAGAGGAGGAATTGGTTTTGGTCTCCCGATAAAATTAAGCATCCCGTGCTCGCCCCGAACACACAACTTAATTTTATCAATAATAATTCATTCCACTAGAGAACTATTATTGAACTACCGCACCAATTCCAAATTACATTTTGGGCTCCTTTTTATCATGAGTGTGTTAGTCTCCCTGTGTTTAAGATAACAAATGTCCACTAATTAAGTAAGTTACTGACAACTCACTTAATTAATATCTAGCTCCAAAAGTAGTACCACTCAACTTCATCGTCATGTCGGACTAAGTCCACCTGCAGGGTTTAACATGACAATCCTTATGAGCTCCTCTTGGGGACATTCTCAACCTAGATCACTAGGACACAGTTTCCTTCTATAATCAACAACACACACTATAAGTGATATCATTTCCCAACTTATCGGGCTTATTGATTCATCGAACTAAATCTCACCCATTGATAAATTAAAGAAATAAATATCAAATATATGTGCTTGTTATTATATTAGGATTAAGAGCACACACTTCCATAATAACTGAGGTCTTTGTTTCTTTATAAAGTCAGTATAAAAGAAACGACCTCTAATGGTCTTACTCAATACACTCTAAGTGTACTAGTGTAATTATATAGTTAAGATAAACTAATACCTAATTACACTACGACCTTTCAATGGTTTATTCCTTTCCATTATGGTCGTGAGCTACTGTTTATAATTTATAAGGTACTGATAACATGATCCTCTGTGTGTGACACCACACACCATGTTATCTACAATATAAATTAATTGAACAACTACATTTATCATAAATGTAAACATTTGACCAATGTGATTCTTATTTCTAGATAAATGTTTATACCAAAAGCTAGGCTTTTAGTATACACTCTAACAGACTTATGATATTACTACAAAGTTTCGGAATGTAGTATACCTTGTGGAGAGCCTTTTGATCGCCATTCTTGCATTCGAACACAACCGTCCCCTTGCCCATGATCTCAATGGTTGATCCATTGCCAAACCTCACCCTCCCGGTGATGGTTTCATCTAGTTCTTGAAACTTGTCGCGATGACCAGTCATGTGGTTGCTGGCACCGTTGTTAAGGTACCAGACATCTTTATCTTCTTTCTTAACATCGCGGTACATCTCCGGTAGCAACCTATCTTCACTGAGCAGAATGGTATCCTGTCGTTCATGCCTAGTGTGAGACTCCTCGTGGGACACCGTCATCATCAGTGCTGGCTCTTCATCGATGGCGCAAGTGAGGTGAGCCTCATCATCACGACGCTTGTTGTAGCATTCGGACGCATAATGGCCCATTTTCTCACAATTGAAACACTTTATATGGCTCTTGTCACGAGTGCCTCTGTCATTGCTGCTAGTGCCTCCTGCACTGTCTTAACATGGTGTACCACGGCCACGACCGCGCCCTCGCCCATGCCCATGCCATTTTCCACGACCAGAGCTCCTGGACCCATGCCCCTTGCCTCCTGACGAAATGCCCTCGTTGCTCTCCTTTTGTCGCATTTGCCATGTGACATGAGTAAGTAGGAGCTCATCTTCAGTGTTGTTGGTATTGCCGCATAATCGTAATGCTCATTCCTCGTACGCCTTCAGTCATCCTATAGTCTCCTTAAATGGTATTGTCTCAAGGTCGTGGAACTGCTCAATACCAGCAACAATAGGAAAAAAATTATTAGGGACATAATCGAGCAACTTCTTTACCAAAGAGTAGACTTCAAGCATGATATCAAGAGTGGAAAACTTGCTGCTCATGGCGCTGAGTTTGCCAGCAAACTCATCAATCGTCTCGGTCTCATTCATCCGGAGGACGTCGAACTCGCTCTTCAACGTCTGTAACCGTGCCTTCTTCACCCGATCACTACCAAGATACCTCATCTTGGGGCTATCCCAGACTTCCTTTGCCGTCTTTTTTTTGCGATCTGGAGAAGGATGTCTTCGGGAACACACTACAAGATGTATGCACTCGCTTTTTTTTTTTCCTTCTTTGCATCCAGCTGGGCTCCTTTCGTTGGCTCCACCGCCTCCCAGACTCCCTGAGCATCAAGAATCACTTCTGTCTTGATTGCCCACACAATATAATTGTGAGGGCTTAGCATTAGATAGGGAAATGACACTCCGCCGTTCTCCTTCACAGTAGCTTGTGGGACACTCGACATTATTGTGGAGTCGTGGATTCTTGGGTGTTCAATAGTAACTTGGGAGTTCTATACTAACTTTGCTCAGATACTAGATGTTGGCTTAGAAACTGTTAGTATCACATCCAAAGACATGTACACTCATTAATGTGAAAAATAAATAAAGCGAGAAGGAAAATAACCACTAGAATATTTTTTTACAGTGAGAAAACATCTATTGTTGACCCTCCCATACTTCCTAGTTGAATTAATTTTTTAATCAGTAGAATTAATTAATTAGTCAAATCATGAGAATGCATCTTTTATTATCTAGTCTAGTAAGAATACATCTTTCATTTATTATCTTTGGATCCTCTAGAAAACTCAAGTGTTGATCCGCCCAAAGAAAAAGCAAGGTCATGAGTGCACATAGGTCCCTAGAAGCCGGTCAACGGTAAGTCTTCTTTAATTTATTTAATTGAGTCCCAGGAAGGTGGTTTAAGACATGCAAGTAGTGTTGGCTTAGAAATTATTGGTATCACATCCAAAGATACGTATATTCACTAATGTGAAAAATGAATAGAGCGAAGAAGAAAATAATTGTTAGAATATTTTTTTTGCAGTGAGAAAAAAAATGAATTGATTTACTACACATCTTTAGGACTCTTTAAATACACTACAAATTAACACCACTAACTCATGAAAATAGGAAAGACTAATTCCACTAGTTTATTTCATGAAAATAGCAAAGATTAATTCCATTAATTTATCCCATGAAAATAAGAAATCTTATCACCAGGCCACTAATGCAAGGAAAAAAAATCGTGGCCACTACATGTCATGTCCGGATTAATATGCTCACAAGTAGAACAATGAAACTCTAGGATAGGAAAACAATGAAACTCTAGGATAAGAACTTAAGATAGGAGAAGGGCACCGGGATCAAGTCCATAGGGAACACTCAAAAGGGATACAAATCTTTTTTCAGTCCCGAACCACCTATCGAATGTGCGAGAAAAAAAGAAAGGAGAAAAGCGACGTGCTCGAGTGAGAACTCAGATAGGTAAGGATCGAGAAGGCAAGGGATCAAATAGGATATCAAAGAGATCAGGCTCGAGCATGGGCCAAATAGGAGATATCTGATATCCAGAGTCGTTCTCAATGTAAGAAGAAGAATAGGGAGAGAGCAAGAAATAATATGAGAGCAATAAAATCTATTGTTCATTGATATTTGTCCTAAGGACGATACAATATATAATGTTCAAAAAGTACTTGGTCAATTAACTAATTAATAAATAACAGAATTATTCTAAGAATAATTCTGAGAATAATTATAACAGAATTATTAGAATAATCCAAATACTAATATGATTTGATTTGGTAATTTGATCTGGTCAATTTTGATAATTCTGTTTTATCTCTTTTACCCCCCCCCCCCTCGACAAACTCAACAGGAGATCTCTGATGTTGAGTTTGCTTGCTAACTTGTTGAAACGTTGTCTGATAGTGACTTAGTAAAGATGTCAGCGATTTGATCTTCAGCAGAAATATAAGAGACAGATAACTACTAAGTTGTCACACGTTCACGAACAAAATGGAAATCAATTTCCACATGTTTTGTACGAGCATGAAAGATTGGATTTGCTGTAAGATATGTTGCTCCAATATTGTCGCACCAAATTTTTGGTGCAATATTTGATGCAAGATGAAGTTCAGAGAGAAGTGATTGAAGCCAAATAATTTCCGTTGTATTTGTTATAGCTTTATATTCTGCCTCAGTGCTTGAACAAGATACCGTAGGTTACTTTTTCGAATTCCATGAGATAAGATTTCGTCTAAGAAATATTGCATATCCACTAATAGAGCGTCTATCTTTAGGAGAGCTTGCCCAATCTGCATCACTATATGCATGTAAATCTCGAGATGATTGGCGATATAAAAGAAGACCATGTAGAATAGTACCTTTGAGATAGCGAAGTATTCTTTTTACATTATCCCAATTTTATTCAGTTGGAGCATGCATGAATTGACAAGCACTATTTACTGCAAAAGTAATATCAGGGCGTGTGATAGTTGTTAGAGTGTATACTGAAAGCCTAAGCTTTTGTAAACATTTATTTTGAATAAAGAATCACATTTGGTCAAATTATCTACATTTGTTTGTAGTTGTTCAATTAATTTATATTGTAGATAACATAGTATGTGGTGTCACATACAGAAGATGATGTTATCAGTACCTTATAAATTATAAACAGCAGCTCACGACCAAAATGGAAAGGAACAAACCATTGGAAGGTCGTAGTGTAATTAGAAATTAGTTTATCTTAACTATATAATTACACTAGTACACTTAGAGTGTATTGAGTAGGACCATTTGAGGTTGTTTCTTTTATACTGATTTTATAAAGAAACAAATACCTCAATTATTATGGAAGTGTGTGCTCTTAATCCTAATATAATAACAAGCACATATATTTGATATTTATTTCTTTAATTTATCAATGGGTGAGATTTAGTTCGATAAATCAATAAGCCCTATGAGTTGGGAAATGATATCACTTATAGTGTGTGTTGTTGATTATAGAAGGAAACTGTGTCCTAGTAATCTAGGTTGATAATGTCCCCAAGATGAGCTCATAAGGATTGTCATGTTAAACCCTGCAGGTGGACTTAGTCCGACATGACGATAAGGTTGAGTGGTACTATTCTTGGATTAAGATATTAATTAAATGAGTTGTCAGTAACTCACTTAATTAGTGGACATTTGACATCTTAAACACAGGGAGACTAACACACTCATAATAAGAAGGAGCCCAAAAATGTAATTTGGGATTTGTACGGTAGTTCAATAATAGTTCTCTAGTGGAATGAATTATTATTGATAAAATTAAGTTGTGTGTTCGGGGCGAACATGGGATGCTTAATTTTATTGGGAGACCAAAACCAATTCCTCCTCTCGGTCCCTATCATAGCCTCTTATTTATAGAGTACTATACCCACCTATACCCTCCTTCGTACCCATGATGTAGGGGCCGGCCAAGCTAGCTTGTGGTTCAAGATAGGGTCGGCCAAGCCTTGGTTCATGGGTGGTCGGCCCTAGCTTGAACCCAAGCTTGGTGGCCGGCCCCCATTAAATTAAAAGGAATTTTAATTTTAAATATTTCTTATGTGAAAGATATAATTTATTGGAGAGATTAAAAATTAAAATATCTCTTTTAAAAGGATCTACAAAAGATTAAAGAAAGAGATTAGATCTCTTTCCTTATTTGTAGATTGGAAAGATATTTTATTTTTCTTCTTTATAAATTATTCACATGTAGAATAATTAAAATTATAGAAATTTCTTTTTATGAAGGGATTTTAAACAGAAATTTTATTTTTTAAAAAATTTCCGAAGACAAATAAGGAATTTTAATTGTTGATTGAAATTGCTTTGTTTGGTCTTGTTGATGTGGCCGGCCAAGACATGGAGTTTTAAAAAATTTTGTTTAATTTTTCTTAATTAATTCATGTCAAGGAATGTTAAGAAAATTTTATTGTAATTAAATTTCCTTATTTACCAAAGCTAAGGAATATAAAAGAGGGGGTTGGGGTGCCTTCATGAGACACAACTTCTATTATTCTCTCCCTCTTTTCCTTGGTGTTGTAGCTGACCATCCTCTCTCCCTCTCTTCCTCTTTGTGGTGGCCGAAACTCTTCCATTGCTTGGAGCTTTTGTGGTGGCCGGATACTACTTGGAGAAGAAGAAGAAGAAGGAGAGAAAGCTTGCATCCCTTGGAGCTTGGTTGGTGGAAAAGGTTCTTCATCCTTGGATTTTTGGTGCTTGGCCGAAACTTGAAGGAAGAAGAAGAAGGTGCTAGGTGGTTCTCATCTTGGAAGATCGTTGCCCACACAACATCCGAGGTTAGAAGAGGAATACGGTAGAAGATCAAGAGGTCTTTCTAAAAGGTATAACTAGTATTTTTCCTTTCCGCATCACACTAGTTATTTTTGGAAATAATACCAAATACAAGAGGCTTGTGATTCTAGTATTTCGAAATAGTTTTCGAATTTGTGTTTTTTTTATTTTTCTTATCCTTGTGATTTGATTGTTCTTTTCGGTTGACCTAAAGTTATTTAAGGAAATTAAATATTAGTTTTCCTTAAAAGGCTTTGTCTAGTCGGTGGTGGTTGTTCCCATATCCAAGAAGGCCATGTGCCTTGCCACGTCAGTACTGGAAGCTAATTTTGGAAATTAATATTTAATAGAATAATAACTTAGGTGATTTGGATCGAAAGTGTTAAGTTCCGCAGGAGATCCAAGTCTAAACCTAAAAGAACAAATAGATTAAATTTTGGATCAAACGTGTTAAGTTTCGCAGGCGATCCAAGTTTAATTTAAAAGAACACATGGTAGCTAGGAAAAGGTTCAGACCTTTGTACAAAAATTTTGTACATTGGAACCATTAGGTTTTTCGAGTAGCAACCAACAATAGTGACATATTGTAAGGCCCCAACAATACTTCGATAAATCTGTGGATCAGATAGAGCAGGAGACGATAAAGTTGGAGAGTTGTTTATAGCAATTGGTGTAGAGATCGGACGTGATTCATCCATTTTGGCTCTTTGAAGAAGTTCAGTAATGTATTTGCTCTGAGAGAGAAGATAGTCATCCTCATGTGGAATAAGCTCAATACCAAGAAAAAAATGAGCAATACCCAAATCTCGAGTAGGAAATTCTTGATTGAGAAGACTTAATAAAGTTGTGATACCCTTGTGATCATTGCCGGTTATCAGAATGTTAGCCACATAAATAAGAAAAAAATATCATATTTACATCATTATATTTGTGAAATAGAGACAAATCAGTCTTTGATCCACAAAATCTTTAAGCTTGTAACAAATTAGATAGTCGATGAAACCATGCACGAGGAGCTTGTCAAAGACCATATAAGGATTTCTTGAGTTGGCAAACATGAGATGGAAATTGTGGATGAATGAACCCAGGTGGTTGCTCCATAAATACAGTTTCCCCAAGATGACCATGGAGAAATGCATTCGAAATATCCAATTGTCGTACAAGCCAATTAGAACTAACAGCTATTGATAATAATAGTCTGATAGATGTAATTTTGATGACTGAGCTAAAAGTGTCATTAAAATCAATATCTAGTTGTTGACTAAATCATTTAGCTACAAATCGAGCTTTGTATCTCTCAAGAGAACCATCAGCTCGATGCTTAAGATGGAATACTCATTTAGAGCCCACAACATTCATTGAGGGAGTGCGCGGAACTAGAGTCCTTGTTCCATTGCGAAGAAGTGCATCAAATTCTGTAGCCATTGCACTACACCGGTTTGGATCCTTATTTGCTTGTGTAAAATAGGTTGGTTCAATAGATTTTGGAGAGACCACTAGAGCTCATGGAAGGGGATATCGAGTTACATTTGGTGGGCAACGCTCATAAATATCACTAATGGGAAGCATGCGACGAGCAGCATTATCATCTGAATCACTTGTTGATGACGACGAGGAAGTAGGCAGACATGGTGACATAGATGACGGACTTGCATTATCCAAGGAACCAGAGAGCATATTATCTTCGATCGGCGAGGCTTCTAAGATTGGAGCAGCAACCTGAGGTGATTCTGATGGTATAGGAGAGTTATTAGAGAGCTCCGGAGCAGGACCTAGGATGCCATCACTTCTAATAATATTAGGTGGGATTAAGAAGGTGCCACTTGTATCTAGAGGAGAGATTGAAGAAGCTACCGAAAAAGGGAATAGAGACTCATCAAAAGTAACATGTCATGAAATATAAATTCGTCTTGTTGGTATATGCAAGCAACGATAACCATGGTGCAAATTGCTATAACCAAGAAAAACACACTGTAGTGAACGAGAGTCAAGTTTGTATTTAGAATAGGGGCGTAACCATGGATAACATGCGCAACCAAAAATTCGAAGGAAAGTGTAATCAGGGGTTTGATTATAAAGTTTTTCAAAAGGACATTTATAATTGAGCAATGGAGTAGGAAGTCTATTTATGAGATATACTGCAGTGCTAACAGCTTCATCCCAAAATTTGTGTGGAACCGATGCATGATGAAGAAGAGCTAAGGCAGTTTCAACTATATGTCTATGTTTTCTCTCAACAGAGCCATTTTATTTTGGAGTGTGAGGACAAGAAACTCGATGAACAATTCCACAAGAGACAAGATGACGATGGAGAGCTTGATATTCACCTCCCCAATCAGAATGAAAAGAGAGTATTTTACGATTAAAAGATCGTTCAACTTGAATTTCAAAATTACAGAATATATCAAATAAATCATATTTCCTTTTCATAGGAAAGAGCCAAGTATATTTACTAAAATGATCAATGAATGTAACATAATATTGAAAACCTTGATTAGACAAAATAGGTGCAAGACCCCAAACATCAGAATGGATTATTTCAAGTGGAAAATTAGAAACATAATCAGATGAAGAGAAAGGTAACTTATGACTTTTAGATTTCATACAGGCCCTGCATGAATGAGATGGAGAGGAGGTAATAGAAGTAGGTAAGCCATACCTATTGATGATTGACTGAACAATACGAAGGAAAGGATGACCAAGTCGAGCATGCCAAGCTGGTTTATTTGTGTGTTCACCAACAAAGGCTTTGATTGAAGAACTCTGAAGACAATAGAGGCCATTTTTTATTCTCCCATAAAACACAATAACATTTGTTCCTCTATCCTTTATAAAATAATGATTATGATGAAACTCAAAAATGACATTGTTATCAAGACAAAACTGACGTGTAGAAGGTAAATTTTTAGTGATAGATGGAACATGAAAGACATTGCGCATGTGAAAAGTTCGATTAGATAAATGAACATATGTGTTTCCAAGATTAGCAATCTGCAAACCTGAATCATTGCCTACTTGCACCGTATCTGAGCCATAATATTACATTACGTCTGTAAGGATATTATAATTTGATGTGACATGATGAGTTGTTTCAGTGTCAATATACCAATCAGTAGATGAAAACTCTAGGATTTTACCACAAGTAGGCACAGACGAAAGAACTTTAGGATATACTTGTGAAATAGATGGTTGTCTTAAGGCTGTAAGACCACTAATGAAATTTGAATCAAATGGACTAGGACATTGAATACCAAAATGTCCAATTCCAAGACAAATTTGACATTTTACCCTAGACCTATCAAGTCTTTTAGGGCATATATTTCCAGTATGACCAATGATGTGATAGATCTGACATCGGTCTGAACTTTTCTTTTGGCCTCTTTGATGTCGTCGAGTATTTGACATCTAAAGGAAAAAATAACTTGTCCGGTGGTAGTGAAGAAAAAACCACAGAGACGAAAAAAAATAGAGATTAAGGAAGAGGAAAGAGAAGCAAAGGGGTTGGCAACAGAAGAAAATAAGTATTTTTCATTTGTTCTGAAAAATAGAGAAGAATAAGAAAATTAAAACACGTAGGAGAAAAGAAGAGGCTTGAGGGAAAAATTTAAAATTCGCCGTTTATACGATCTCCGCCTCAAGAAATTGAGGGGATATAAAAAAGAGATGGCTCTGATACCATGTAAGAAGAAGAATAGGGAGAGAGCAAGAAATAATATGAGAGCAATAAAATCTATTGTTCATTTATATTTGTCCTAAGGACAATACAATATATAATGTTCAAAAAGTACTTGGTCAATTAACTAATTAATAAATAACAAAATTATTCTAAGAATACTTCTGAGAATAATTATAATAGAATTATTAGAATAATCTAAATACTAATATGATTTGATTTGATAATTTGATCCGGTCAATTTTGATAATTCTGTTTTATCTCTTTTACTCAATTGCCATGTTAGACTTGGAAAGAGTCCCCTCGGATGGGTCTAGTGGCTAGCGCATGAGGTGTTGCCACAATGAGGTATGGGGTTCGAATCTCGGCAAAGCCGAGGTAAATACCTCCCTTATGTGTTAGTCACTATTCCAAAGGCTAGTAGCCGCCCGTGATTTACCTCCTCCGTATTAGCCTTGGGACGAGTTGGCGGAGGCGCTGGGGGCGAGCGTATTTGCCTTTTGCCACAATGTTAGACTTGGAAAGAGGTATAGTATCATATGTTAGACCTGGAGTTGGCTGGCTAGCAAGCTAGAGAGTGAATCACAACAAGTCGTAAATGTAATTAACTCCTTCCAGGTCAATTATCACATTGCGTTGCGTGTCCATTCACTCTACGCCAGTCAAGTTAAATTCAAATAGTTAGTCTTGGATGAATATTAATTTAAATCATAAACTGAGGTATTAGAGCATCCGCAACGCTAATTCGTTATAACATCCATCATTTCATCAAAAAACATGGGGTTCACTGCCACATACTCATTATAACAATATATCTCTTTCACTCACATCCCTTTTAACATTAACACTCATTATTTATGGGCTCCACCATCCACTCACTCATCTCTTTTACTATTTTTAAAAAATTGTTAAACGTTGCATCAGTTGCAACGTCGGGAAGATGAAGGGGTGCCCATTCACCTTCGTCTTCCTCCATTGAAAGCAGCCATCAAGGCATCGGTTGGTAACCGATGTCTTGCTTGCTATATATGATGGCGTCCAAGGCAATCTGATGAATAAGAGGTGTGCAAGTGAAGCAGAGGTGATCAGAGTTTTGGGAGGTGATCAGCGAGCAGAGAAGAACGCCCAGAAGTCGGGATTTGGTTCGTGAAAGAGTTCGAGGAGGTTCCATGAGGTGATCTTCTCGGCGACAGCAGCAGCGACGTCTCCGGCAGTTCTTCGGTGATTTCTTCGGGAAAGCACTGTGAGTGGTTACCGCATTATTTTGTTTCTGTTTCATGCTCTCAAAACTACTAACAATGTTATCAGAGCATGCATGGTTTTCAAAGCATGAAAATCGACGCGAAAAGGCTCGTGTTTTTCTTCTTCTGTCGCGAAGAAGAAGATGAGCAGTAACACTGTTCATCAATTGAATCGATTGAAATTCCATTTCAATCGATCCAATATCGCGAACAGTGCTACTTTTGACGAAGCACAGTGTTGAATCGATTCAACACTGTGCATGAATCGATTCAAAATCGTAGCGCACAGTACTTTTATTTTTTTAGTACTGAATCGATTCATGAATCGATTGAGAGAAAATGCACAGTAATTTTGACAAAGCATAGTGAAGAAAAAAAAACGTGTATAAAGAAAAAAGGTGCATGCATGTTTTAATTTTTTTTTTCTTCACGCATCTAAACCTTGCATGTGTTCAAATTTAATTAAATATATTTAGTAATTAATTAAATACATACTAAGATGTATTATTAATTAATAAATAAATATTTAATTAATTTATGATTCAATTTATCAAAAATGGAATCAGACCAACTTGTCTAATCAAATCCAGGTCTGGTTTAAATTATTAATTGATTTAAGTAGACCAGTTTGATTTAATGATATCTAGATCTGGTTCAAATTATTTCTTGGTTTAACCAGTTCAATTTATTATTGAATTAATTGGGGTGAGTTTGATTACAGAAGTTGGGCTGATCAAATATGACTGGATTAGTTCTGTTGTGTCAGATTTGATCAAAAAGATTAGATTTGTTCTAATGGGTCAGACTTAATCCAATGGACATTAGATGAATCAAACAGACCTGAGTTTGATCAATAAGTCTGAGATTGACTCAAATGAGCTTAAACAATAACAGAACATAGGTCAGAAATCCCTGACCAATTAGATTAGTTCTAATGAGGACAATAGATTAAGCTTAAAGATCCGGATTCCTGATTGACCGATCCAATGTGTCAGTCACATGAGACTCCCCAAAATAAGGAAATTTGTTTTTCTTAATTGCTTGTGCATTCTATATATTTTGTTCTATATGTGATAATTGAATTAGACTGGTTTTTGTTACTAGTCTGTCGGTTTTGTACTGACATCATGATTTTCAATTCCAGATACAAAGAACGATACACGATGACTGGTCGCTATGAACGACAACATGAGCTATGGGAGGAGATCAAGAAGCTGGAATATAACCCGGATCACGGAGTCGGTAGGCTTATTGGTCGACTTGATTGGTTGTTCTGGAATCTCGAGCAAGAAAGGTATCCAGTCTAGGAAATAGAAAGAAGATGGTCTCTGATTTATTCATTATTGGAACATCTAAGGCAGATAACATTCCAACTTTAGGATGAGTCTGATGGGCACATCTCATATTCAGAGATGTGCAGACAATTACTTCATTTGGAATGAGGTCCTGATGAATCTGAAGAGAATCCAGATCCCAAAGATATGGACCTCGAAGAATCTGAGGAGGATCCAGAGATGGATTCTGAAGATTTAGAGGAGGATCCAAATCCTGAAGAATCGAAGATGATCCGGAAATGAACCTCGAAGAATTTGAAGAGGATCCAGAAATGGATCCTGGAGATTTTGAGGAGGATCCAAAGATGGATCCCGAGGAGGATCTAGAGATGGATCCAGAAGAATCAGAGGAGGATCCTCAAGAGTGTGTAGAAGATCCAGAAATAGATCTGATGGATACATTTGAGGTTGAACCACCCATCATAGAATCTGGGACAAATGGGATGCAATTACCCACTGCTCTAGCATTTATCCTAGTGGGAGTAGTGTCAGCTTATCTAGTTTACTAGTGTTCTGTTTACTGTCATTATGTATGAACAGTGTTAGCTCATCTAGTTTTTAAGTCATGTAATAATTTCTGCCGTTATGTACGAACAGAATTATATAATGAAAAGTTATGTTATATGTTAACAAACTTAGAAATGATTAGTTCATTTCATGACATGATTAGTTCATGAGAATATGATTCGTTCATATATCCATATGATTAGTTCATATGAAAAATGATTAGTTGATTTTAATAACGATTCGTTAATTAGATGAGATATGTGTGATATGATTGATCAATGTTGATTAGATTAGAACATACAAATGATGAGTGGAAACAATGTTATCACTTGATTTTGTAAACTAACTCTAATTTACATTGAGTCAATAAATAATTGCACATATATGAATTACACTAAAATAATAAATAATGTGTTTATTTATGTAGATCATGGCAACTAAAAACCAGGTATTTGAGTATGAGCCATTACCATCTGCTCATACTGTCTAGGCAGCCCTTAGAGAGAAGTACAGTGGAGTCAGTCTGAGTAAGCTCCGTCAGCTAACTATCAAGTTTGATAGCTGTAAAAAGCGCTCGAATGTTACCATGGCCCGATATCTCAGGGAGATGGGTAACATGATTCGAGAGCTTAAGACTGCTGGTCATGCGTTGACCGATGAACAACAGGTTCAAGCAGTTATCCGTTCCCTTCCTGATTCTTGGGAAACGATGAAACAGAATCTGACCCACAGTGAGAGTATCAATACTTTCACCAATGTCTCACGCCATGTTGAACTTGAGGCGGAGAGGATTAAATCCGCAAGAATTTCTGGTCAAGCTTTTGTAGCTGAAGGTTCTGGTTCCAAGAATAAGAAAAGATGGTTTAAGAAAGGAAATGGAAAAGGAAAGGAGGCTAGTGCTGTTGCTGTTAAAAACCAAATCAAGAAGAAAGGAAAGAGATATGGACAAAGACCTATGAGCAAGTTGACCAGCTTCAACTGTGGCAAGAAGGGCCATTTTGCTCGGGATTGAACTGAGCCTAAAAAGGTAGATCCATTTTTGTCTTCTTTCCACGAGCAATATGTTGCAAGTACAGTGTTGTTAGCTGATTCTTATCCTTTGTCGATTGTAGATTCAGGAGCAACGAACCACATAGCTCGTGATCGAGCTACATATGTGGAGTACCGTCGAGTACCAGCTGGCAACAAATGGATATGTAGGAAACAATGCAAGAATTGAAGTCAAAGGAATTGGCACTTGCAAACTCAACCTACGTGGTGGAGGCACCTTGTTTCTACATGATGTCCTGTACGCTCCTGAGATTCGACGGAATCTGGTTTCCACTATTTGTCTTCTTGATTTAGGTTACAATGTAAATTTTTATAGTCGTTGCGTGGAACTTCGAATTAACTCTGTGTTAATTGGGTATGGTTTTGTAACAAATGGTGTTATGGTTCTTGATGTAGAACCAAATAATAATGATGGTTATTTTTCAAACATTGCTCTTACTAGTAATGCTGATGTTAATGATGAAATTTTGCATGCTAGATTGGGACATATAGGACAAGAACGAATGAATAGATTAGCTAAGGAGGGCTTTTTAGGCACTCATGCTAAGATTAACTTGTCTATATGTGAGCATTGTCTTGTTGGAAAGACGGCTAGGAAATCATTTGGTAAGACTATTAGGGCTGAATCACCATTACAATTAATTCATTCGGATATTTATGGTCCGA
Organism: Zingiber officinale; assembly: GCF_018446385.1. Classification (NCBI taxonomy): domain Eukaryota; kingdom Viridiplantae; phylum Streptophyta; class Magnoliopsida; order Zingiberales; family Zingiberaceae; genus Zingiber; species Zingiber officinale. Next base: position 72,528,655 of record NC_055996.1, on the reverse strand, counting down.
TGAATATGAAGGCTAGAAATGGGAGTTCTTATTTCATTATATTTATTGATGACTTCACGCGTTTTGGTCATGTATATTTGATTTCTCACAAATCTGAAGCATTGGATTGCTTTATTCGTTACTTGAACGAAGTTGAGAATCAATTGGAACCTAAGGTTAAAGCCTTGCGCACTGACCGTGGAGGTGAATATTTGTCTGATCAGTTCAAGACAATGTGTAATGAGAAAGGGATTATTAGACAGTTAACTATCCCTGGAACTCCATAGCAAAATGGGGTTGCTAAAAGAAGAAATAAGACTCTTCTTGAAATGGTTAGGTCTATGATGGCGCAGGCTAATTTGTCAATCTCCTATTGGGGAGATGCATTATTAGTTGCAACCTATATACTTAACAAAGTACCTTCAAAGTCAGTTCCATCTACCCCACATAAACGTTGGACAGGCAGAAAGCCGGATTTAAGTAATCTGAGACCTTAGGGGTCAGCTGCCTACGTTCATGATAAGACTCACGAATATGAAAAATTATGACCCAGAGGTAAGAAGTGTATCTTTATAAGGTACTCTGAGACTTCTAAGGGTTATGTTTTTATTGGTGAGCGACAATAGGGAACCATCTCTGAAATAGAGTCAAGAGATGTTACTTTTCTTGAAACTGAGTTCCCAACACGGGGTGGAGTTGATAAGATAATTCCTCTATATGAGATAGAGGAGGAGGATAATGTTCCTTTATCAACAAATTAGGAGATGCCTGAAACTAGTTAACCAAGTGGGAGTAATTTGTCACTGAATGAGTCAGTTTCTCAATAGTCTAACCTTCGAAGAAGTAGTCGTCAGATTATTCCTCGGAGAAGGTTTGATATTGAGAATGAGGTATTGATGGTTCTCCCAGATGATGATGATGAACCTCGAACAATTGGGGAAGCTTTGAGAAGCTCAGTTAGAAAAGAATGGAAAATTACAATGGATGAAGAAATGGAGTCAATGAGAAATAATCAAGTTTGGGATTTAGTCGATCTTCCTCCGACCCGAAGGGCTATTGGGAATAAGTGGGTTCTCAAAGTAAATAGGAAAGCAGATGGATCGATTAATCGATACAAAGCTCGATTAGTTGCAAAAGGATATACCCAAATGGAGGGTATTGACTTTGAAAAGACATTCTCACCAGTTGTGAAGTTTGTGTCAATACGTGTCATCCTAGCTATAGTAGCACAATATGACATGGAATTACATCAGCTGAATGTAAAAAAAGCTTTCCTTAATGGTAATCTTGACGAAGAAATCTATATGGTACAACCAGAAGGTTGTGTTGCTGAAGGCCAAGAGAAAAGAGTATGTAGACTTCGGAAGTCTATATATGGGCTAAAGCAAGCGTCAAGATAATGGAACATAAGATTTAATGAAGTAATATTGTCTTATGGTTTCGAAATGGTCAATGAGGACCATTGTGTTTACCTAAGAAAGGAGAAAGGAAAGTTTATCATTTTATCATTATATGTTGATGATATGCTAATAGCTAGAAGCGACATAAAGTGTGTGATAGAAGTCAAAAGTTGGCTTTCATCGCAATTTGACATAATAGATATGGGAGAAGCAGAGTACATCTTAGGAGTTAAGACCGTTAGAGACCAATCAAAAAGGCTTTTGGGTTTATCTCAAGAAGCTTATATCACTAAGATGCTACAACACTTCAATATGTCATATTGCAACATTGAATAGACGCCTATAGCGAAAGGTACTATTTTGAGCAAAAGTATGTATCCCAAGACTCCTGAGGAAATAGTCGAAATGAAGAAGAAACCATATGCCAGTGCCATTGGTAGTTTGATGTACACTATGTTATGTACCCGTCCTGATATAAGCTATGCTGTTGGCTTAGTTAGTTGTTACCAGTCAAACCCAGGATCAAGACACTGGAAAGCGGTGAAGAGGATATTCAGATATCTTAAAGGAACAGTTGATTATTGTCTCTGGTTCCAAGGATCAGAAATGAGCCTAAGTGGCTACACAGATGCAGATTGGGCAGGGGACCTTGACGACAGAAAATCCACATCCGGCTATGTCTTCTTGCTGAATGGTGGCGCCATCTCATGGAACAACAAGAAGCAGGCTTGTGTAGCCTTGTCGACAATGGAAGCTGAGTATGTGGCTTGTGCAGCGGCTGTGCAAGAGGCTGTCTGGCTAAGAAGGTTCCTGAAGCATCTGAAGATTGCTGAGGATAGTGGGAGCCTTGTTACTGTGTACTGTGACAGTTAAGCTGCGATAGCTTTTTCCAAGGATCCCAAATATCACAGCAAAGGCAAGCATATAGAAATTAAGTATAATTTTGTAAGGGATATTGTTGACAAGAAAAAGATTATTCTTGAGTACATCCCTACACGGAATATGCTTGCTGATCCTTTTACTAAGCCATTAACTAAAGAGTCATTTTATGGACATGTGAAGTCTTTGGGACTTCGAAGAATGTAACTAATTGTAAAGACATTGTGATAAATGAAAAATACCATGATTTATTCAGTATATATGTCTTTGTTACATTTGAATAAAAGTCTCGATAAGCATGTTGGCAGATTGAGATTGGTCCACTCACATAGACAATCATCTCTATTTGTTAAGTACAAATAGAGGTAAGACCGTTGCTTATGGGACAGCTTATGTAGCTGTGAATAGAGACATACACATAAGTTAAGGTCGCCTTGATATTTGTATCAAGATGAGATCATTTGTGTAATGATTGGAGTAAATGCACCCACCATTTACTGAATCTGCTTGAGGTCAGATTAGAATTCATATGTTTAATTCAGGATTAGACATTGGGAATGTCTAGATCGAAATCTGTATGATGTTAAATTTTGGGAAAAACATGCGCTCTTTTTGGAAAAGAGAATAACATCGTAGCATGTGATTCATACCACATGTGCTATGGCGACAAGAAGAGTAGTAGGAGAATGGATCCCTGCTTCTCTACTATGTGAGACCCTTGAGATTATAAGTTAATCTCGATTTTAGCCTAAGTGACTATTTAGCTGTCTACTTGAAGTTCTGATCAGTGTCTGCTACTTTAGCATATTTCCTATTGGCTATGGATGATTCGGTGTATGGAGCATAACTAGGAAAGCGACTGATTAGAATGAATAGATTCTAGCTAAAAAGGAAGATTAAGATTGATTTACATCTGTGACATTTATTCACTGGTACTGGTTACTTTTTTAGTTCAGTACATAAAATGTAATTGTGAATAATTTGTTTGATTGTAGATGTTGAACATGCTCTTGACATATGGTCAATATGAGGGATTAGAGATGGTCATAATGATGTAAATAATTTAATCTGGGGTAAAAGCAAGCCATTTATGTCTTTGATTCATTCTATAAACATTTATGTCTCTGATTCGTTCTATGGAGCAGCTAAGTAAGGTGTGACAATCTTCTTAGCAATTGAATGCTCACTGTGCTTGCTGTCGCACGAACCATTTTCCCTAATGTATGGAATGGATGTTCTTATTTGGTCTTTGTGACTAAATTTTGCTCTGGTCTTCGTGACTTGATCCTCATAAAGTCTTCGTGACTTATTTGGTCTTTGTGACTAAATTTTGCTCTGGTCTTCGTGACTTGATCCTCATAAAGTGTACGTGACTTATTTAGTCTTTGTGACTAATTTCGCTCTGGTCTTCGTGACATGATCACCTTGTAGTCTATGTGACTGACATGGTCTATGTGACCATATGGATTGACTTGAACGAGTGGGAGATGTTAAACGTTGCATCAGTTGCAACGTCGAGAAGATGAAGGGGTGCCCATTCACCTTCGTCTTCCTCCATTGAAAGCAGCCATCAAGGCATCGGTTGGTAACCGATGTCTTGCTTACTATATATGATGGCATCCAAGGCAATCTGATGAATAAGAGGTGTGCGAGTGAAGCGGAGGTGATCAGAGTTTTGGGAGGTGATCAGCGAGTAGAGGAGAACGCCCAGAGGCCGGGATTTGGTTCGTGAAAGAGTTTGAGGAGGTTCCGTGAGGTGATCTTCTCAGCGACAATAGCAGCGACGTCTTCGGCGATTCTTTGGCGATTTCTTCGGAAAAGTACTGTGAGTAATTACCTCATTATTTTGTTTCTATTTCATGCTCTCAAAACTACTAACAAAAATATCATAACAAAGTATTTATCTTTTTCAGTATTTATGTAATACTGGTCAAAAATAGTGAATTTAGTTAAGCTCACTAAAATAGTATTAATAAATGATTACCATACAATATCTTATTCCGGAGGTTGAGCAATGTGCCATAGCTCATATCTATAACCCTGAGTATATACACACACAAAAAACCAAGGCATGTGTTAGCCATGTGTCCCGGCTTTTATCTGAATTTGCATTAGACATTGTGAATTAAGTATTGAAATAATGAATAAGACTATGCTACAGTAATGGTACAGGAAAATTTTTATCATGAATAACCTTCTAATATGTAAGAAATTTATTGAGAGTTATAAGTAAGATTAAGGATAATAGAAATTGAGTGCATGTCTGTCTCCTTAGCATAAAATACACAAGATGAGAGATGTGGAATTAAAAATTAAATGTCAGTTTAATCAACTTTTCATGTTCAGAAAAAAACTTAAGGTCATACTAATTAAAAAAATAAACAAAATATGAACTAGTAGAAAGAAACTGGCAAGCAAAATAAAATATATATTAATTCCAGACATGACTTAGTTTAGCCAAGTTTAATAACAAGCATTAAGATCATAAAAATAAATCATTCACCTTAATGTTGTTTAAAGAGTCGACAATTATGATTTTGTTTTTAGATAATGACCTATCAACTTCTGATCTAAATGCATCCCGCAGGGTTTTCTCTATTGGCTTATCTACAAATAAAGACAGGAAACATATTAATTAGTTAATAAATTTCTGAATCAAGCACTAGATATTGAAATTTATGATATACCATAGAGTTAGCATGCACTAAAATTCATAGTTAAGGGTAGATAACACATATAATATTGTCTTGTTATATGGTTGCATGTCAAATAATGAGTACATCATACAAAATCTAAAGTTCTCAGCATCTTTCCTTTTTAGGATATAAATTACAACAAAAACTATTAGAAAATTAAATTTCAAGGAATCATACTAAATAACAAATACAACACTTCTAAAACCTAAAAAATCATGGCGCAAAAGGGATACCTACGAAGCTTTGGTTCCGAACAAGGTGTAGGGAGGACTCGTATATAATCCTCACCAATGGTTTGGGGTCATCCATGGACTGGATAGTGTTGGCGAGGAAGGCAGTCGTCATCGGCTTACCACTGCAGAGAGGGAAGGAGCGACAAAGGATGGAAGCTTGCATTATGATTGAGAAGAATTTTGGTGGAGATGGAGGTCGACGAGGAAGGAAAAGCCCTTGACCTCAGTGGACGAAGGATGGTGAAACTCTAGTGGTCAACATCGATGGAGCTCTGCTATCTCCCTTCTTCTCCCGTGTCTTCATCTCTACTCGATGATCACTATTCCAAATTGACGAACTCCTTGAGTTGCTGTAGTTTATCATTTAAATCTCCCATATCTGAATCAACTGCCATTCTCTAGATCTTAATTAATGGTTGGATTATTTCATATCTAGATCAAAAGGTTTAGATCTGGATCAGTGGTCTTAATCCATTCTATCTTTGAGTTGGATGGTTGATGGGTAACCTAAATTCCTTCATATATTAGATGAATGGTCTAGATCAATCCAAGTTGGTCCTTCTCCTTGATCACCTATAAAATCAATTCCACAAATTAGCACATAATTACTTATAGTGAAAACACATATGTATATATTGTTAGAGCAATTTATGTGCCCTAGGTTTTGATGTTTTAGCAAATATTTAAGTTAAGTTTATTATTGTATTTGATATGCTTTGTAAGTGTGCAGGATATAGATACAACAAGGAAAGTTCAAGTGTGATCTTAACAAAGGTGAAAATTCAAGTTGTGTCTTGGCGGTATAAGTCCAAGCATGTGGTCTTGGCAATGTAAGTCCAAGACTACATTTAGAGGTTGAAACCTTTTCCGGACTTGCGTTGATGACAAGTCATCAAGAAGATGAACACGAAGAAAGCTCGTCCGAAATGAGTATCGAGAGCATCGATGAAGAGGGAGCGATAATAGAAGAAAGCAGCAGTTTAAGGGGAGTTACGGATAACGAGATCGACAAGGTAAATCAAGTACAATCTCTTCCACCTGATAAGTTGTTTAAATGTAATAAATTATTAACTAAAGATGGTTGCAAACTTGAAAAAAAAAATAAAGAGTTGAAATTAATTATAGCTAAATCTTGTCCATTAGAAGAATTTGACAAAGTAAAATTAGAAAATGATATTTTGTAAAAAGAAATAAAGAATTTGAAAAATTATACATGCTCATATAATACAAGTAGTAGAAAATTTAATGATCTAAATTGATGTTTTTATTACCATAAAGGACAAATTAGAAAAAAAATTCAGAAATATATATCAAAGAAATTTCTAGTTAGCTCAGTTGGAAGAAACCTATATTGGGTTCCAAAGACTTGTCTAAATTAAAGTTTAATTAGACTTAGGGCTTTCAGAGAGTATATTAAATATTTAATTTCATTATGAGGTTTTGTCTAGAAGTGGTTGATGATCCAATAACCAAGAAGGTCTAGTGCCTCACTACAGCCTGAAAGCCGATTGATGAAATAAAATGTTTAATTGACTAACTAATAAAGTATTTAATTATAATTAAAAAATACTTTAAATAGTTACTCATTTTTTAATCTTTTTAAACTTAGAAATTTTAACTTAAAATTTTTTTTATCAGCTTTACTTTTGTCCAAAATTATTTCTACAAAATTAGTTTTTGCAAACTTAGAAAAATATTGATGTCAAAAAAAATTTTACTTAGATTTTTTTTCTAAAATTATTTTAAGTGCTATCAAAATAATTTTCAAAAGTTGTAGAGTTTTTCAAAATGTTGAAAATCAATTTTTTTAAAAAAAAAATCCTTTTTTTTTTTGAAAAATTTAACCCTTAGATTTTTTTGTACCCCATTTTTTATGTGATCAAAGGGGGAGAAGGGAAGATTAGGTCTAGGGGGAGGTAGTAATTTCAAATTTCACTTTTTAATTGTAAAATTATTGCTTTTATTTTATGTTGATTTACCCTAACTTAACTTGAGTTGCTTACATAAAAAAGGAAGAGATTGTTGGTACCCCAAGGTTGTTTTGATGTGATCAAATAAGTTAAAGTTATGTCATGTTGTGTTTAACACTGTGTCTAAGTGTGCAGGAATTTAGGAGTGCAGGAAGTCGAGCAAAAGACGTAGCTAGCGAGAAGGACGACATGGGAGAGAGCCGACGAGCTCGGTGCGTCTGAGGGACGAGGTACTACAGAAGAGTACGAGGGCGGACGAGAAGGAGGCGAACGGCATTTCCGAGGGACGAGAAGTTGGAGCGGAAACTTGCTCGAGGAGAAGGTCGGAAGTTGGATTTGGATGAGCTCTATTCCGGATAGACGAAATCACCCAAGCGAGCAGAACCAGAGCAGAAGACTACGGACCGAAGCAGGCGGAGTCGGAGCGGAAGATCTGGATCAAAGCAAGCAGAGCCGGAGCGGAAGGCCCGAACTAGAAAAGGTCAACATGGTTGACTTTCTTGGTTCGGGCACCCAGAATGAAGTTTTATTTGGATCATGTTTGACCGCGATCTGTTACGAAGGAGATAAAATTTTATCACCCTCCAGATGCCTGGAACCCTTCCAGGCGCCCTGACCAAAGCTATAAATATAGCTTTGGTCCAAGAAGCTAATGAACAACAAGTATTCTTGCAACAACATTTGTACGCCTCTAGTTTTCATTTAGCTTCTTCTTTGTGTGTGATCATTGCTATAAAGAGGCTTCTCCACCTGAAGGAGATATTAGCGTGTTATACTTCCTTGGATTAACAACCTCCCCGGTTGTAACTAAGTAAAAACTTCTGTGCCTCTGTCTTTTGATTTCTTTATCATTTCTTATGCAAGTATTTTATTTTAAGTTATAAGTCGAGAAAGGTTCTTTTGTTTCATTTTGTGCAGGGGCTATTCAACCCCCCCCCCCTAGCCAGCCCCCAACAAGTCTAATAGTATAAGTTGTGTATCTCCCTACATAATTATCTAGATGAATATGGGCATGAGTGGTGACCATACAGGATGAGTGTCCTAGGATGAGCTCTAGGGAGAGCCCTTCCAAACATAAATGATAAAGGAATGTAGATTGATTACGGATAGATAGTTTATGTTCTCCAAAGAGGTACCTCTCTATAGGTCATGAATAAGGACCGAAAGAATATGCTCTAATAAAGGTTGTCGCAATTACCTCATGTTGTTATCCATTATGCTACGTTAAAGTTCTATTGTGAATTACTTCATGCTTACTATGTTAAAGTTCTATATTACGAATTACATCATGTTATTACCCATTAGGTTAAGTTGAAGTTCTGTTGGGAATTACTTCATGCTTACCATGCTGAAATTTGATTGTGAATTGTTGCAGGTTTATTATGTTCAAGTTCTGTCCTATGAATTGCCTCATGTTATCTTCCAGTATGCTATGTTGTAGTTCTATAGTGAAATTACATCTGATTTACTGCAATGTTGTTCTACTTTGTGAATTTCATCATGTTAAATCTTGTACAATAGGTTGAAGTTTTTATTTCACATGACCATATTTAATGCTATTTGTTCATAACTTTACTTAGACTTTCTCTAGTGGACATTGAAGTTAAGTAGGAGTAGTACCCATTTTCTCTAGAACTAATTTTGTTTTGCTACTCCTATTATTGTATCTACTTGCACAACAAAAAAAATACAACTTTGGGGACAAACATTTGGAACGAAAAAAATTCGTCCCAAAATTGGAACAAATTTAGGGTCGAAAATAAATTTTGACCCAAATAACCAACAAAACTTGCAACAAAAAAATTTCGTTTCAAGTTTGCAACATAAAAATAATTCGTTGCTAAATTCGTCCCCAAATCTGGAACGAAAAAATATTTGTCCCAAATTTAGGGATAAATATTGGATTCGTCCCAAATTTAGGAACGAATCGAAGATTCATCCCAAATTCTGGGACGAATCTAGGATTTGTCCCAAAATTTGGGACGAATCCAGAATTCGTCCCAAACCTAAAATTATTTTTAAATAATTAAAATGAAACATGTAAGGCTTAAATATGGACCTAGAGACCTCGGAATTTGATGAAACAAGTTTCTATGCATTGGTATCATTGAGCTAATCGTAAATACGTCATCATCCATAATTTTTAATTATTATTTTCAGTGATTTGAATTTTTAACACCAAATAAGGTCAAATTGGGATTAAAAAATTCCAAATATATATATATTTGTTAAAAAATATTTTTATTGATATATTTATGATCATGACAATGAGACGAGCACATAAAAACTTGTTTCATCAAATTCCGATGTCTCTAGGTCCGTATTTAAGCCGTCCAAGTTTGTTTATTTTTAAATAAAATGATTAAATTTTTGGGACGAATTCTGGATTCGTCCCAAAATTTGGGACGAATCCAGAATTCGTCCCAAACCTAAAATTATTTTTAAATAATTAAAATGAAACATGTAAGGCTTAAATATGGACCTAGAGACCTCGGAATTTGATGAAACAAGTTTCTATGCATTCGTATCGTTGAGCTGATCGTAAATACGTCATCATCCATAATTTTTAATTATTATTTTCAGTAATTTGAATTTTTAACACCAAATTAGGTCAAATTGGGATTAAAAAAATTCCAAATATATATATACTTGGTAAAAAATATTTTTATTGATAGATTTATGATCATGACAATGAGATGAGCATATAGAAACTTATTTCATCAAATTCCGATGTCTCTAGGTCCGTATTTAACTCGTTCAAGTTTGTTTATTTTTTAAAAAAATGATTAAATTTTTGGGACGAATTCTGGATTCGTCCCAAATTTTGGGACGAATTCCTGGATTCGTCCCAAAATTTGGGACGAATCCAGAATTCGTCCCAAACCTAAAATTATTTTTAAATAATTAAAATGAAACATGTAAGGCTTAAATATGGACCTAGAGACCTCGGAATTTGATGAAACAAGTTTCTATGCATTCGTATCGTTGAGCTGATCGTAAATACATCATCATCCATAATTTTTAATTATTATTTTCAGTAATTTGAATTTTTAACACCAAATTAGGTCAAATTAGGATTAAAAAATTCCAAATATATATATATTTGGTAAAAAATATTTTTATTGATAGATTTATGATCATGACAATGAGGCGAGCACATAGAAACTTGTTTCATCAAATTCCGATATCTCTATGTAGATATTTTTTAAAACATCTATAGATTGATACTAACTAAAAATGTGTTGTGTACTGAACGTTTGTAAATTAGTGTCCGAAAACTTAAATAAGGACCTAGAGACCTCGGAATTTGATGAAACAAGTTTCTATGCATCCGTATCGTTGAGCTGATCGTAAATACATCATCATCCATAATTTTTAATTATTATTTTCAGTGATTTGAATTTTTAACACCAAATTAGGTCAAATTGGGATTAAAAAATTCCAAATATATATATATTTGGTAAAAAATATTTTTATTGATAGATTTATGATCATGACAATGAGGCGAGCACATAGAAACTTGTTTCATCAAATTCCGATATCTCTATGTAGATATTTTTAAAACATCTATAGATTGATACTAACTAAAAATGTGTTGTGTACTGAACGTTTGTAAATTAGTGTCCGAAAACTTAAATAAGGACCTAGAGACCTCGGAATTTGATGAAACAAGTTTCTATGCATCCGTATCATTGAGCTGATCGTAAATACATCATCATCCATAATTTTTAATTATTATTTTCAGTGATTTGAATTTTTAACACCAAATTAGGTCAAATTGGGATTAAAAAATTCCAAATATATATATATTTGGTAAAAAATATTTTTATTGATAGATTTATGATCATGACAATGAGACGAGCACATAGAAACTTGTTTCATCAAATTCCGATGTCTCTAGGTCCGTATTTAAGCCGTCCAAGTTTGTTTATTTTTTAAAAAAATGATTAAATTTTTGGGTCGAATCCTGGATTCGTCCCAAATTTTGGGACGAATCCAGAGATTCGTCCCAAACTTTGGGACGAATTCCTGGATTCGTCCCAGAATTTGGGACGAATCCAGAATTCGTCCCAAACCTAAAATTATTTTTAAATAATTAAAATGAAACATGTAAGGCTTAAATATGGACCTAGAGACCTCGGAATTTGATGAAACAAGTTTCTATGCATTGGTATCGTTGAGCTAATCGTAAATACGTCATCATCCATAATTTTTAATTATTATTTTCAGTAATTTGAATTTTTAACACCAAATAAGGTCAAATTGGGATTAAAAAATTCCAAATATATATATATTTGTTAAAAAATATTTTTATTGATATATTTATGATCATGACAATGAGACGAGCACATAGAAACTTATTTCATCAAATTCCGATGTCTCTAGGTCCGTATTTAAGCCGTCCAAGTTTGTTTATTTTTTAATAAAATGATTAAATTTTTGGGACGAATTCTGGATTCGTCCCAAATTTTGGGACGAATTCCTGGATTCGTCCCAAAATTTGGGACGAATCCAGAATTCGTCCCAAACCTAAAATTATTTTTAAATAATTAAAATGAAACATGTAAGGCTTAAATATGGACCTAGAGACCTCGGAATTTGATGAAACAAGTTTCTATGCATTCGTATCGTTGAGCTGATCGTAAATACATCATCATCCATAATTTTTAATTATTATTTTCAGTAATTTGAATTTTTAACACCAAATTAGGTCAAATTGGGATTAAAAAAATTCCAAATATATATATATTTGGTAAAAAATATTTTTATTGATAGATTTATGATCATGACAATGAGATGAGCATATAGAAACTTATTTCATCAAATTCCGATGTCTCTAGGTCCGTATTTAACTCGTCCAAGTTTGTTTATTTTTTAAAAAAATGATTAAATTTTTGGGACGAATTCTGGATTCGTCCCAAATTTTGGGACGAATTCCTGGATTCGTCCCAAAATTTGGGACGAATCCAGAATTCGTCCCAAACCTAAAATTATTTTTAAATAATTAAAATGAAACATGTAAGGCTTAAATATGGACCTAGAGACCTCGGAATTTGATGAAACAAGTTTCTATGCATTCGTATCATTGAGCTGATCGTAAATACGTCATCATCCATAATTTTTAATTATTATTTTCAGTAATTTGAATTTTTAACACCAAATTAGGTCAAATTAGGATTAAAAAATTCCAAATATATATATATTTGGTAAAAAATATTTTTATTGATAGATTTATGATCATGACAATGAGGCGAGCACATAGAAACTTGTTTCATCAAATTCCGATATCTCTATGTAGATATTTTTTAAAACATCTATAGATTGATACTAACTAAAAATGTGTTGTGTACTGAACGTTTGTAAATTAGTGTCCGAAAACTTAAATAAGGACCTAGAGACCTCGGAATTTGATGAAACAAGTTTCTATGCATCCGTATCGTTGAGCTGATCGTAAATACATCATCATCCATAATTTTTAATTATTATTTTCAGTGATTTGAATTTTTAACACCAAATTAGGTCAAATTGGGATTAAAAAATTCCAAATATATATATATTTGGTAAAAAATATTTTTATTGATAGATTTATGATCATGACAATGAGGCGAGCACATAAAAACTTGTGTCATCAAATTCCGATATCTCTATGTAGATATTTTTTAAAACATCTATAGATTGATACTAACTAAAAATGTGTTGTGTACTGAACGTTTGTAAATTAGTGTCCGAAAACTTAAATAAGGACCTAGAGACCTCAGAATTTGATGAAACAAGTTTCTATACATCCGTATCGTTGAGCTGATCATAAATACATCATCATCCATAATTTTTAATTATTATTTTCAGTGATTTGAATTTTTAACACCAAATTAGGTCAAATTGGGATTAAAAAATTCCAAATATATATACATTTGGTAAAAAATATTTTTATTGATAGATTTATGATCATGACAATGAGACGAGCACATAGAAACTTGTTTCATCAAATTCTGATGTCTCTAGGTCCGTATTTAAGCCGTCCAAGTTTGTTTATTTTTTAAAAAAATGATTAAATTTTTGGGACGAATCTCTGGATTCGTCCCAAATTTTGGGACAAATCCAGAGATTCGTCCCAAACTTTGGGACGAATTCCTGGATTCGTCCCAGAATTTGGGACGAATCCAGAATTCGTCCCAAACCTAAAATTATTTTTAAATAATTAAAATGAAACATGTAAGGCTTAAATATGGACCTAGAGACCTCGGAATTTGATGAAACAAGTTTCTATGCATTCGTATCGTTGAGCTGATCGTAAATACGTCATCATCCATAATTTTTAATTATTATTTTCAGTAATTTGAATTTTTAACACCAAATTAGGTCAAATTGGGATTAAAAAAATTCCAAATATATATATATTTGGTAAAAAAATATTTTTATTGATAGATTTATGATCATGACAATGAGACGAGCACATAGAAACTTATTTCATCAAATTCCGATGTCTCTAGGTCCGTATTTAAGCCGTCCAAGTTTGTTTATTTTTTAATAAAATGATTAAATTTTTGGGACGAATTCTGGATTCGTCCCAAATTTTGGGACGAATTCCTGGATTCGTCCCAAAATTTGGGACGAATCCAGAATTCGTCCCAAACCTAAAATTATTTTTAAATAATTAAAATGAAACATGTAAGGCTTAAATATGGACCTAGAGACCTCGGAATTTGATGAAACAAGTTTCTATGCATTCGTATCGTTGAGCTGATCGTAAATACGTCATCATCCATAATTTTTAATTATTATTTTCAGTAATTTGAATTTTTAACACCAAATTAGGTCAAATTAGGATTAAAAATTTCCAAATATATATATATTTTGTAAAAAATATTTTTATTGATAGATTTATGATCATGACAATGAGGCGAGCACATAGAAACTTGTTTCATCAAATTCCAATATCTCTATGTAGATATTTTTTAAAACATCTATAGATTGATACTAACTAAAAATGTGTTGTGTACTGAACGTTTGTAAATTAGTGTCCGAAAACTTAAATAAGGACCTAGAGACCTTGTAATTTGATGAAACAAGTTTCTATGCATCCGTATCGTTGAGCTGATCGTAAATACATCATCATCCATAATTTTTAATTATTATTTTCAGTGATTTGAATTTTTAACACCAAATTAGGTCAAATTGGGATTAAAAAATTCCAAATATATATACATTTGGTAAAAAATATATTTATTGATAGATTTATGATCATGACAATGAGACGAGCACATAGAAACTTGTTTCATCAAATTCCGATGTCTCTAGGTCCGTATTTAAGCCGTCCAAGTTTGTTTATTTTTTAAGAAAATGATTAAATTTTTGGGACGAATCTCTGGATTCGTCCCAAATTTTGGGACGAATCCAGAGATTCGTCCCAAACTTTGGGACGAATTCCTGGATTCGTCCCAAAATTTGGGACGAATTCCTGGATTCGTCCCAAAATTTGGGACGAATCCAGAATTCGTCCCAAACCTAAAATTATTTTTAAATAATTAAAATGAAACATGTAAGGCTTAAATATGGACCTAGAGACCTCGGAATTTGATGAAACAAGTTTCTATGCATTGGTATCATTGAGCGAATCGTAAATACGTCATCATCCATAATTTTTAATTATTATTTTCAGTAATTTGAATTTTTAACACCAAATAAGGTCAAATTGGGATTAAAAAATTTCAAATATATATATATTTGTTAAAAAATATTTTTATTGATAGATTTATGATCATGACAATGAGACGAGCACATAGAAACTTGTTTCATTAAATTCCGATGTCTCTAGGTCCGTATTTAAGCCGTCCAAGTTTGTTTATTTTTTAATAAAATGATTAAATTTTTGGGACGAATTCTGGACGAATTCTGGATTCGTCCCAAAATTTGGGACGAATCCAAGATTCGTCCCAAACCTAAAATTATTTTTAAATAATTAAAATGAAACATGTAAGGCTTAAATATGGACCTAGAGACCTCGGAATTTGATGAAACAAGTTTCTATGCATTCGTATCGTTGAGCTGATCGTAAATACGTCATCATCCATAATTTTTAATTATTATTTTCAGTAATTTGAATTTTTAACACCAAATTAGGTCAAATTAGGATTAAAAAATTCCAAATATATATATATTTGGTAAAAAATATTTTTATTGATAGATTTATGATCATGACAATGAGGCGAGCACATAGAAACTTGTTTCATCAAATTCCGATATCTCTATGTAGATATTTTTTAAAACATCTATAGATTGATACTAACTAAAAATGTGTTGTGTACTAAACGTTTGTAAATTAGTGTCCGAAAACTTAAATAAGGACCTAGAGACCTCGGAATTTGATGAAATAAGTTTCTATGCATCCGTATCGTTGAGCTGATCGTAAATACATCATCATCCATAATTTTTAATTATTATTTTCAGTGATTTGAATTTTTAACACCAAATTAGGTCAAATTGGGATTAAAAAATTCCAAATATATATATATTTGGTAAAAAACTATTTTTATTGATAGATTTATGATCATGACAATGAGACGAGCACATAGAAACTTGTTTCATCAAATTCTGATGTCTCTAGGTCCGTATTTAAGCTGTCCAAGTTTGTTTATTTTTTAAAAAAATGATTAAATTTTTGGGACGAATCTCTGGATTCGTCCCAAATTTTGGGACGAATCCAGAGATTCGTCCCAAACTTTGGGACGAATTCCTGGATTCGTCCCAAAATTTTGGATGAATCCAAAATTCGTCCCAAACCTAAAATTATTTTTAAATAATTAAAATGAAACATGTAAGGCTTAAATATGGACCTAGAGACCTCGGAATTTGATGAAATAAGTTTCTATGCATTGGTATCGTTGAGCTAATCGTAAATACGTCATCATCCATAATTTTTAATTATTATTTTCAGTAATTTGAATTTTTAACACCAAATAAGGTCAAATTGGGATTAAAAAATTCCAAATATATATATATTTGGTAAAAAATATTTTTATTGATAGATTTACGATCAGGACAATGATACGAACGCATAGAAACTTGTTTCATTAAATTCCGATGTCTCTAGGTCTGTATTTATTCCTTTTGATTTTTTCCCTTTTTTATTAAAAAATAAATTCTGGGATGAATCCTGGATTCGTCCCAGATTTTGGGACGAATCCAGGATTCGTCCCAGATTTTGGGACAAATCCAGGATTCGTCCCAGATTAGGGTCGAAATTGGGAACAAAAAAATTTTGATACTAATAACCCTATGTCTACATCCCATTCCAATTCTTGTTTTCTTCCCCATTTCTTTCTCCCCCGTTCCCCTTCCAACCTGCGATTTCCAGGGTTTCGGCCACATCTCCAACCGACGATGGCGGCGTGATATGCGACGACCGCTTGATCTCCGGCCGTGGAAGGTTTTCGATTGGTAAGCCCACTGCTCTCGAATCTCCCTCTCTCCGGCGCGTGCTGGCCGCCGCTAGGCGCTGCCTGCCCGGCGGCGCTGCCTGGACGGCGCCAGGCCCTACCTGGCCGCCGCCAGGCCGCTGCTTGGCCGGCGTGTGGCTGGCCACTGCCAGGCGTGTGGCTGGACACTGCCAGGCGTCTGGCCGCCGGCGTGGGCCTTGCCGTGGCTAACCGCCGTCTCCCTCTGCAGCTGAAGAAGAAGCCCAAGATCATGCAGCAGCATCTTGATGTAAGTTTCCTATAAAAACATGCTTGTTTTCCTAAATTTGGTTTGATTTCTCGCACTTGACTTAGGATTGATCTCTTTTCTGCTCTTTACCATTGATATGCGCCTTCTCTTATGCTTGATTTGCCTCTGCAGTATTGTTTCCCTGGTTTATGGCTATCCAAGATAACTCCTCGATCCTACAAAGCCAATGAATAAGGTTAGTTTTATTTGTCCTCGATTCTGCAAGGGTTAGAGATCGTTGATGAGGGTTTTAGTTCTAGAAACTAGTAAGAGCTCAGTTAAATGATTTTAGATTTGCCATTTATTTATTAAGAATCGTTTCAGATAACTCAGAGACTCTTTGACGAGATGACTAATCAAAATGGTATATCCAAATCTTTGCTAAGAAATCAACACCAAGTACATTGTTCAGGATTTCATTGTGATTTCTTCAATAATATGTTTTTAATTTTTAGTTTCTATATTTTTTAATGAAATGAGAATTGAATTATTTGTAGAAAATATTGACTTTCATGCGTATTAATCAGTACATGTTTTCAATTGCAGACATGTGTTCTTATAGTCCGTATACATTGTGAAGGTTGTAAGGATAGGTCAGGAAGAAGGTGCAGAAGGTTCAAGGTAAGTTGTGGGGTTCAGTTGTATTTTATTCGTTGTTTAATTGGTTTATTGTTTGGCTGGGTTCATGTGGTACATGGAAGCAATAAATAACATATTGTTGTAGGAGCTTTGTTGATTCTTTGAAAATGTGAACTCAATTTTACTCTGTTTCAATTATGTTTCATATTCTGTTATTTACTTGAGTTATGCTTGTATTGTAATTCAAAGAAGGAAAATGTTTGTCTGGCAAACTCTATATCTGAAATGCATAAATTTGGAGCAATCTATAATATCAAATGGTTCTCATACTTTGGCACATGAATCCAATGATTTGGGTAAAAAAGATAAAAAGAAGAAAGGAACAAAAAGAGGAAGGCACTTTGATAGAGATTCTCGAGCTACTAATCCAGAGGTTCGTTTGGAGTCTCTAACTAGGCAATATGAATGAAGTCTCTAATACTCTAACTTTATTTTTGTCCTGATTTGATAATGTTGTTTGTGCAGGTCTCAATTTGGTGTGATCTCATTGTAGTTGAAGAAAATTGTATTTGTTCACCTCTTTTCGGTATTCCTAAGTTCATTAATATGCATTTACTGATCTATATATACAGTTAGCTTTAAATAATTATGTTATAGTTGTTTAATTATATAAAGTTAACTTTAAATAATTATGTTAAAGTTAGCTTTAAATAGTTGTTTAATTGTGTTCCTTCTTTTTGATAAGCTGCTCTTTCTTGTTTTGTCTTCAATGATAATGATGCATAAAAGTTCTGAATTTGATCTATGTACAGTCTCAAAACTATATAGATACATAAAAGTTCTATATTTCATCTAGAATTACATCACACTATTCTAAAATTCTTTACTAGATAACGATGCATCCTCCTACCTTAATATTTTGCAAAGAGTTGTTAAAAATGTGCTAAAGTTATTCATATGAAATTGTCAACTAGTTAACACAATGAAAGGAACAATTATTTTAAACATCCTTTAGTTTACATTAAATACCAACCAAAGACAAAACTATAAATTCAGCAAATTAAAATGAAAAATAAAGTTAACTAAGTGAGAAAATTTGAACCCTAATACCATACTTCACAAGATCTCTCTCTTT
The DNA here is from genome assembly GCF_018446385.1 of Zingiber officinale. Lineage (NCBI taxonomy): Eukaryota > Viridiplantae > Streptophyta > Magnoliopsida > Zingiberales > Zingiberaceae > Zingiber > Zingiber officinale. Next base: position 72,510,079 of record NC_055996.1, on the reverse strand, counting down.
TTCTCTCTATATGATGTGCCAATTATATTAGGTTGTATCATAGTTACGATACATGTACTTAGCTTCAAAATAATGCTTATAATTTTATTTACCGTTGCTATGACATGGATGATTCATATCGTTGGTAAATATGACTTTTATTAGAATTAGGGCTTTTATTAGAATGTTTAAGGAATTTCACATTTATGTTTTGTTTCCAATTATTCTTTTTACATGGCCATATCGTATACTATTTACAATATTTCTTGTTACACATAATCTAGTTTATTTGTTTGTTGTTATGTAGGCAAAGGAGATTTGATGGGGATCAAAGATTTTGTGGCACACGAAGATGACTATATGTATTCTTAGTGTTGTTGGATGGATGATGGACTTATAAAACATTGGGTTGTTGAACTTGTAAACTTTGTTGAACAAGATGGATTTTATAAACTTTGTTGAAATCTTTATATTTTTTGAATTATGAGTTGATGTGTTGAATGTTAAATTAGGATGTGTTGAATGTTAAATTAGGATGTGTTGAATGCATATTATTTGTTATTTGAATTTGGTTTTTATGTATTTGGATTGTATTGCAGAAATAAATTGAAGGTGGAAAAAATATTTGATATAGGGACGAATTTGGCAACGAAAATGATTTGTCCCAATTCTATCGTAATTTGGGATAAAATTATTTTCGTCCCAGAATTCGTCCCAGATTCTGGGACGAATCCACAAAATTCGTCCCAAAATTTGTCCCAGAATCTGGGACGAATCTACAAAATTCGTCCCAAAATTTGTCCCAGAATCTGGGACGAATTCTGGGACGAAAATTGATCTTATGATTATCAAAGAATTTGGCAAGTTTTTGTTGCCAAATTCGTTGCCAGTTTTGCAACAAATTTATTATTCGTTGCAAACTTAGGAACAAAAATGGCAAAAAAAAAAAATTTTGTCACCGAATTTGTCCCCAAATTCGTTGCAATATTAGGGACAAATTTGGCAACAAAATATAATTTGTCACCGAATTCGTCCCCAAATTTGTTGCAAAAATAGAGACAAATTTGGCAGAAAATTTATGTGAATTCGTCCCCAAATTTGTTCCTAAGTTTGCAACAAAAATAATTTTCGTTGCAAATTTGTATACTTTTTTGCAACGAATTTGGGGACGAAAATTTTATTCGTCGCCAAATTCGTCCCCAAATTCGTTCCCAAATTTGCAACAATCCCTAATTCGTTCCAAAAGTTGGCATCAACCATTTTGGGACGAAAAAATTTTCGTCCCAAATTTTGTCCCTAAAATTTTTGCAACGAATTTTTTTTTAAAATTCGTCCCTAATTTTGTCCCAAAATGTCTTATTTTTTGTAGTGTTGTCGAATATGCTTGCTGAGTCCGTGGACTCACAACGTTCATGATGCATGTGGGGAAGATAACACAACAAATGTGGTAGGAAATGAGGAGGTGGAGTAATTGAGGAGATGAGATGAAGTACATGGCACACTGTCCAGGAAACTCTAAAGCATGTTATACCCTTTAGTCTTTTGTATTGTCATGTATGAGTTGGAAAAAAAATGAAAAGAATATTTGTTTGATTGCTTCCTTGGTATGTTTGGATTTGAGGTTTATTGCAGTTGCTAGCTTTCCTCCTTTGAAAGTAATATGGGTGTTTCTTGTTGTGGTGTTATGAATAAAAAATATGGTTGCTTTAGCTCACATCTTCAGTTATCACTACATCCGAATGGTCGAGACGGGCAGGATGTAAAGTAACTATCTAGCTACATAACAACAAGTGGTCACTGCCTACACGACTCCAACTACCACTACTCAGAATGGCTGAACGGGCATGACAGGATAAGCTTCACTCCTAACTACCACTCTCCCTTGAGTGGTCTAATGGACAGCTAAATATGACTGACAACTAGCTCATACCATAAGGGAGCAATGGTCGACAGCATGTAGTGCGATGATGAACATGATATAAATAATCATGATACCGACATGATATTATCAATGTAACATCCCGATCCACTTAAGTATCTCCAGTACATGATCTATCAATCACCTAAGTCTATGGGTTCGAAAAGATCCAACATGTGTCTACTAATCAACACATATAATAAATGTTGGTGCAAGCTGCACCAGAATCAAACCTAAGTTTTGATGTTGTCAAAGGTTCAAGTTAAGTCTTGTTGTGATCTAACAAGTTTACTGAGTGTGCAGAATGTTTACTCAACCGGGAAAGACCTAGTTGGAGGCTAGGCAGGAGAAATCTTAGCAGATCGTGGAACCCAGGTGAAAGTCCAAGAAGGTCGAGGGGAGACGAAGCTTGGCAGTGTGATCGAGAGGTCTGAAGGACCGAAGATCAAAGGAAAAGTCCTGGGGAGCCGATCAAGGCTGAGTGAGAAATCCAAACTAGATCTGGAGGATCAAAGTTTGGCAGGTAGGTTGAGGTAAGCAAACTGGAGGAGCGACAATGAGATCGGGTTCCCGGAGGGAACAACCTTAGGTCGTTGATCCAACTGAAGAAACCGGGAAGGTTTCTAAGTTGAGATCAAGAACAGTTCTACTGTTCTTTTATTACTCATGCATTATTATACTGTTATGCTAACATCTGTGTTGCAGGGTGTTTTTTGTTCTAACATTGTTTTGCAGGTCTAGGCGGATCGGTCGACCGAACCAAGTAAGATCAGCACAGAAGTCAGTCCAGATGAGAACTGAGCCAGAGTCCGGTCAAAGCTTGATAGGTCGACCGAAAAGTAAGATCGGTCGACCGAACCTGTTGACTCAGCAAGCCAGTTCATCAGCACCGAATCAGCAAGCAAAGGAAAGAAGGGTTGATCGGTCGACCGAACAAGAGGATCGGTCGACCGATCCAATCAACATTTAATCAGCATTAAAGGGTGATCTCGGTAGATTTCAACGAACAAGGAAAAACCTTGTTCGGTCGACCGATAAAAGGATTCGGTCGACCGAACCATTGAAGACAAATTAAAGCACAATTACGAGCCAGCATCAGATTGTCAGCTGGAGGTGATCGAAGCTGGTTCGGTCGACCGAACAGGGGATCGGTCGACCGAACCCTTGGTACTCCTATAAAACCAGGCTCGAAGACTGAGGCGAAAACAACTTTTTTGATCAACTCTTGTGCTCGTTTGCAATCTGTCCACACTACAAGTCTTCATCAAAATTGCAAGCGACTTCATCCGATTGCCGACCGAGCTACGACTTAAATTCTGCAATTGTCGGTATAGCTTTATTTTTGTACTGCACTTTAATTCTGTAAGATAGTAGAAGTGTTACTATCTTACATATCTGTACTTATACGATTCACTTCTTTCTGAGGAGTTCAGAAAGAAGGATTATAGTGTTTTACCCATCGGTGCGGTCAAGGACCGCGGGCCTTCGAGTAGGAGTCGAGCTAGGCTCCGAACGAAGTAAACGATTGTGTCTCCTTTCTTATTTTCCGCTGCACGATTCTGACTTAAAAAGAAAAGAATAGTTTTAAAAAGAAGCGATATTTACCCCCCCCCCCTCTATCGCGCTACTCAATCCTATCAATTGGTATCAGAGCCAAGTTAGCTCTGAAATTTCTTAACCGATTTTCTATGCATCTTTAAAATCTTTTCTTTTCTTCAAATTTCTTTTTCATTATTTCTATTTTTTCAAGCACTACTAATCCCAAGACAAAAGTTTTGGAAATATTTTTTCAATCTGTGCTTTGCAAGGATGTCGAATTCATATCAAGAAGGCTATAGCACGGTCCGACCTCCACTATTCAAAGGAGAAAACTTTAGCTACTGGAAGAATAGGATGGAGTGTTTCCTGAAGTCCGACATCGAGCTCTGGTTCACAATCTTGAAAGGTTATACTCCTCCAACGAAGGACAGAACAACTCTAGAACCGGAAGAATGGACTCCACAAATGGTCAAAAAGGCACAACTAAATTACAAGGCGATCAACACCATTCAGTGTGGACTCACAATGGAGGAATTGAACCGAGTTGGTTCCTACGACAACGCCAAAGACTTGTGGGACTCACTAATCAAATTACACGAAAGAACCGACGACTCAAAGGTAAACAAACGAGATCTTCTTTTAAATAATTTACTTAATATAAAAATATTTCCTGGAGAGACGGCCTCGCAACTACACGCCCGACTGAAGGACATCCTCAATAGTCTTCACCTGATCGGACACGAACTCGAAAATCGTGACACGATAAGGTACGCTCTGAACGGCTTTCCGAGGAATGCTTTGTGGACATCAATTGTAGATGCATACAAAGTTTCCAAAGATCTTTCAATTCTTAAGTTAGACGAATTGTTTTGCGAGTTGGAATTACACAAGCAATCTAACATGAACCATGTCGAGAAAGGAGTTGCTTTGTATGAAGGTTCAAGCAAAGAGACAAAATCAAAAACAAAGATCGAGTCTGAAAGCGAGTCAGACTCAGATTCAACAAACGAAGAAGAACTAGTCAACATGGTCCAAAGATTGTTGACTAAGAAAAAGTTCAGAAGAAATACCAAAAAGATTCCACCGAACCAGATCCAAAACAAATCAGAAATGATTTGTTTTGGATGCAACAAAAAGGGGCATTTCAAAACGAATGCCCAAATCGGAAAGAAGAACGACCCAAATCGACAAGACGGAAGAAGGCACTTCAGGCGACTTGGGACGAAACATCTTCTGACGAATCCGACACGGAGCAAACGAAGCACTCGAGTCACCTTGCATTTATGGCAAGGAACGAAGATTCCGAGTCCGAGTCCGACGAAGAATACGAGTCCAAGATCGACCTCGATTCCGAGAGAAGCCCCAGATCGAAAGATCCGAATATGGTAACGATTTATTCAAAGTCAAATATACTTAAAGTAGTTAAATGTTTGTTTAAAAAATTAACAAATTCGGAAAAACAAAATAACTTGTTACTTAAGGAAATAGACCACCTTAATCAACAAGTTAGCTTGAGTGACTCGACTAACCAAGTTCAAGTCGGAACTTCTACTCAAGTTGAAAAACTTGAGGAAGAAAATTCCGATTTGAAAGGTCATGTCGAGCGACTCAAGAAAACATTGGAAAGGTTCGAAATGGGATCCAAGTGTCTAAATATGGTACTTGGATCGCAACGAGCTGTGTGCAACAAATCGGGGCTTGGCTATAAACCGAACAAAACAAATAAATCATACATGTCTCTAATCAGTCAAAATGTTAGAAGTCAAGTCCAAGCATGGGTTCAAATAAAACACTTAACCAAACCAATCAAACCAAACCAATCAAACCAAACCAATCAAACCAAACCACTACTTGGTTCCTAAGAGTCAAATCAATTACTTAGATAGACCTTATCTAAGCTATGACTCAGGGTGAGCAACTAGAAAAACAATCCAACCAACTTAATTAAACCAAACTCAATACTTAGGATTAGGATTATTAGAACAGTTAGATGAAAAAGGTTTACCAAACCCTATAACATAGCACTGGAATGGATTGGGATGATAGTACGTCAAGGAAACTCTGTCGAAGGCATGTCTAGGTTGAATATGGAATTCTACCTGGTGCACTAGACTTAGTGGATCTGACCGAAGCTACCCCAGTCAAACATGGGCTAGTTAGACCAAAATTTAGTATTAAGTTTTTTGGGCAGGAACAGTTTGGAAAGTCTTCAGCAAGTGGTCTAATGATATTCAAGTAGGTCATATGTTTCGCCACTGAACTGAAACTTATCCTTAGGACGCCTGCTTGATTAACCCAAAGCTAAGTTTGAATCTAACATGGGTTCAATAACCTCTTTCAATAAAATTATTTGAAATTTAAATTGTTTTAAACTTAATAAAATTATTTGAAATTTTAATTATTTTAAACTTAATAAAATTATTTGAAATTTTAATTATTTTAAACTTAATAAAATTATTTGAAATATAAATTATTTTAAACTTAATAAAATTATTTGAAATATAAATTATTTTAAACTTAATAAAATTATTTGAAATTTAAATTATTTTAAATGTAATAAAATTATTTCAAATATAAATTATTTTAAACTTAATAAAATTATTTAAAATTTTAATAATTTTAAACTTAATAAAATTATTTGAAATTTTTAAACTTAATAAAATTATTTGAAATTTAAATTATTTTAAACTTAATAAAATTATTTGAAATATAAATTATTTTAAACTTAATTAAAAATTATTTTAAAACATTATTTAAACTTAATTAAAAATTACTTTAAAACTTAATTTAAAATTTTAAATTATTTTAAAAATTATTTAAAATTATTTTAAAACTTTATTTAAACTTAATTCTAAATTATTTTAAAACATTATTTAAACTTAATTAAAAATTATTTTAAAACTTAATTTAAAATTTAAACTTAATAAAATTATTTGAAATTTAAATTATTTTAAACTTAATAAAATTATTTGAAATATAAATTATTTTAAACTTAATTAAAAATTATTTTAAAACATTATTTAAACTTAATTAAAAATTATTTTAAAACTTAATTTAAAATTCTAAATTATTTTAAAACATTATTTAAAATTATTTTAAAACTTTATTTAAACTTAATTCTAAATTATTTTAAAACATTATTTAAACTTAATTAAAAATTATTTTAATACTTAATTCAAAATTTAAAATTATTTTAAAACTTAATTTAAAATTTAAAATTATTTTAAAACCTTATTTAAACTTAATTAAAAATTATTTTAATACTTAATTTAAAATTATTTTAAAACTTAATTTAAACTTAATTTAAAAGTTATTTTAAAACATTATTTAAACTTAATTAAAAATTATTTTAAAACTTAATATAAAATTAATTTAAAATTATTTTAAAACTTTATTTAAACTTAATTTAAAAATTATTTTAAAACATTATTTAAATTTAATTAAAATTATTTTAAAACATTATTTAAACTTAATTAAAAATTATTTTAAAACTTAATTTAAAATTTAAAATTATTTTAAAACTTAATTTAAAATTTAAAATTATTTTAAAACATTATTTAAATTTAAAAAATTATTTTAAAACATTATTCAAACTTAATTAAAATTTATTTTAAAACATTATTTAAATTTAATTAAAATTATTTTAAAACATTATTTAAACTTAATTAAAAATTATTTTAAAACTTAATTTAAAATTAATTAAAAATTATTTTAAAACATTATTTAAACTTATTTAAAAATTATTTTAAACTTACTTAAAAATTATTTACATTTAAAAAAAAAATTTTGGTTCCGTCGACCGATCAATTGGTTCGGTTGACCAAACCTTGTTTATGCCACACTAAGACTATTCAATTATTCGGTCGACCGGACATGGTTATCGGTCGACCGAAAACATTAAATCTCATCCGTTCAACTACCCTTCACCTTCTCTCTCTGTGCCAAAGTAAAAGTATCGGTCGACCGAATGTTTTTATCGGTCGACCGAATGCCTACTCACCGGTCAAAAGGACGAGAGATTTAAGGGATCGGTCGACCGAACACTTGATCGGTCGACCGAACACTTGATCGGTCGACCGATCATCTTCTATATAAGCAGACGCGAGCAACCCTCACAACTCATCCAAATTCATTCTTCTACTCCTCTATCTATTCGCCGATTCCAGCCTCTTCCTATCCGAAAATGCCTCGGTAACATTCTTTTATTCTATTCCTTTTAATATTTTTTTGCACAATTTACTTATTGCATTTTATTTTTATATAGTGAGAAAAGTAGAGCTATTGCACAAAGAGAGGCTAGCTCTCTTAATCCTAGCCAAGATCCTAGGTTCTCTACCGATGAATTGCGTCTATCCTTTCCTAATAAAAAATTTAAGGTTATCGGTACTCGTTGTTTGGATCTCCAATTCTATCAAACCTTTTGTCCTGAGATCATAGAGATCAATCAACACTATCAACTTGATAGCGTCATCTTTTGTAGACATGCATACAATCCTATTCTCTATTCGGAATTTTATCACAACTTGTGCGAACTTGATCCCCATCATTTTAGGACTAGAGTTGCTACTCGAGACATGTTGTTTGATCTTGACATGTTGTTTGATCTTGACATGTTTCTTCGATTTCTACGGATCCGACCGTCAGTTAACCGTATCTTTTTTAGTAAGTCTCTTCCTGATCCATTACCTGCTCCTTTTTCTCATCTGACTTTAGACCTCATGTATGCTGACTTCTTTGAGGGACCTCGTCCTAAAAAAATGTCAATTGTACCTCTTAGTCCAAGAGATAACGCTTTTTGTAAGATGATTGTGTCTTGTGTTTATCCTTTATCATCTGGAGATCAGGGCGTTTTGCGTCCAGTTCATCTTTTTCTGATGTACGCCCTTAAACACAGACTAGACTTTAACCTAGGCTACTGGGTATTCAGATCTATCATTTACTATTCAGGGTACAGTACTTCACTTAAGGTTCATATGATTCAGTGTCATGTTCTCACTGCTTATATTGCCAATCTCGGAGTAGGAGTTCATCGAGGCGAGTTGATTGAGTTGTCTGACTTTGATCTTGTCGGGGTTAGGCAATTATCCTTGGCTGGGATTAAGACAAGCGCCGAAGGCCTTGTGTACAAACGAACACATCCACACTACATCCCACCGGTTGTTGACGATCCTATTGATGAGGATGATCCGATTCCCGTTACTGCGCCTCCTCCTGTGGTCATTGATCCTGGATTTGCCATGACACCTTTCTTCGATTTTCCTCAAAGCAGTTCATATGCTCCTCCTCCTCCTCCAACTAGTGACTTCTTTACCCGTCTGCGAGATGATATTTTCAGTCGCTTTGACTCATTGGAAACAAAAATGGATGATCAGTACAGCTCTCTTCAGGGACAAGTTGCTGATATTCGTCATGAGATGATAGAACGTACTGATGCATTACAGAAGGAGCAGCAGAGGATTTTTGATTATCTGAGAGATGATGAGGATGAGAATGAGTGATTTAAGGATTTATCTTTTGTGATTTATTGTATCTATTACTTACCTTGAATTATGACTATGTTTAATCTTCAGTGTTTCTTTTTTCAGTCTTTAGTAGTTTTTGATAACTTTTGTAGAATAGGAAAATTACTATCTAGTCTAATTTTCAAATTTATTTTTGTAAAAATCCCCATTTCAAAATTTTTGTTTTCAAAATTCTTTAAATTTTCTGGAATAGCCTAGGTCTTACCGTAGAATTGCATGATCCTATAGTTCTAGGAGCCAGCATCTCACAAGCACAGTAGGATCCCTTGTTTGAAGACTTAGAATGGGTGAGATGTTTAGGGCCTAGCCCTAGATTTAAGATGCTTATGTCAGTGCATCGCTATAAATCTGGGCTTTAAATGACATATATTGATCAATTTGAGTTGACTAGTAAGGAAAAACCTTGCTAGTTATAAATGCTCAAATTGACCAACCTAAGTCTATGGCTACTATCCTATGGTAGTTAGCATTGTACAAAGGTTGGACATTTCATCATAAGGATCTCTTTTCCTTAGTTTTATTACCCATGCTTGGACTTTTAGGATAAATATCATTTTTAGGGGGAGTTATCTTTACAAAAATATTTTTTTACTTTACTTTATTAGTGCTTTCTTTACATATTTTCTCAACTTAGTAAATTTAATTTTCCAAATTGTTTTCTTCAACATCTTCTTCAAAAAAAAAATTTTTTTAAATCTTTTTCAAAACATTTTTTATAGTGTAATTTCAAAATTGTTTATAAAAAAATTATATTTTTAACTTAGTAGATATACTTACAAAACACTTTAGTAAAATTGTTTTTCCTTAAAAAATATTTTTCAATTAATTTTTTTTTCAAAATTTATAACTTAGTAAAAATATTTTCATTAGACTTTTTACCTTAGTAAAATTACTTTACCTTAGTAAATTTTTAAATGGTTATTTTTACTAAGAGTTTTCTTTTTTAATTATTCTAACATTTAGTTTTCTAAATTTTTGTTTGTTCTGTCTTCCCCTATTTTTGATGTGTGTCAAAGGGGGAGAGATAGTGTATTCAGGGGGAGAGGTTTATTTCAGGAGGAGAAATAAGAATTGAAATTGCTTGTTTACTTTTTGCATATTATTAACTTAACTTTGAACCGTGGTTGCCAAACATCAAAAAGGGGGAGATTGTTGGTGCAAGCTGCACCAGAATCAAACCTAAGTTTTGATGTTGTCAAAGGTTCAAGTTAAGTCTTGTTGTGATCTAACAAGTTTACTGAGTGTGCAGAATGTTTACTCAACCGGGAAAGACCTAGTTGGAGGCTAGGCAGGAGAAATCTTAGCAGATCGTGAAACCCAGGTGAAAGTCCAAGAAGGTCGAGGGGAGACGAAGCTTGGCAGTGTGATCGAGAGGTCTGAAGGACCGAAAATCAAAGGAAAAGTCCTGGGGAGCCGATCAAGGCTGAGTGATAAGTCCAAACTAGATCTGGAGGATCAAAGTTTGGCAGGTAGGTTGAGGTAAGCAAACTGGAGGAGCGACAGTGAGATCGGGTTCCCGGAGGGAACAACCTTAGGTCGCTGATCCAACTGAAGAAACCGGGAAGGTTTCCAAGTTGAGATCAAGAACAGTTCTACTGTTCTTTTATTACTCATGCATTATTATACTGTTATGTTAACATCTGTGTTGCAGGGTGTTTTTTGTTCTAACACTGTTTTGCAGGTCTAGGCGGATCGGTCGACCGAACCAGAGGACCGGTCGACCGAACCAAGTAAGATCAGCACAGAAGTCAGTCCAGATGAGAACTGAGCCAGAGTCCGGTCAAAACTTGATAGGTCGACCGAAAAGTAAGATCGGTCGACCGAACCTGTTGACTCAGTAAGCCAGTTCATCAGCACCGAATCAGCAAGCAAAGGAAAGAAGGGCTGATCGGTCGACCGAACAAGATGATTGGTCGACCGATCCAATCAACATTTAATCAGCATTAAAGGGTGATCTCGGCAGATTTCAGCAAACAAGGAAAAACCTTGTTTGGTCGACCGATAAAAGGATTCGGTCGACCGAACCATTGAAGACAAATTAAAGCACAATTACGAGCTAGCATCAGATTGCCAGCTAGAGGTGATCGAAGCTGGTTCGGTCGACCGAACAGGGGATCGGTCGACCGAACCCTTGGTAGTTGGTACTCCTATAAAACCAGGTTCGAAGATAGAGGCGAAAACAACTTTTCTGATCAACTCTTGTGCTCGTTTGTAATCTGTCCACACTACAAGTCTTCATCAAAATTACAAGCGACTTCATCCGATTGCCGACCGAGCTACGACTTAAATTCTGCAATTGTCGGTATAGCTTTATTTTTGTGCTGCACTTTAATTCTGTAAGATAGTAGAAGTGTTACTATCTTACATATCTGTACTTGTACGATTCACTTCTTTCCGAGGAGTTCGGAAAGAAGGATTATAGTGTTTTGCCCATCGGTGCGGTCAAGGACCGCGGGCCTTCGAGTAGGAGTTGAGCTAGGCTCCGAACGAAGTAAACGATTGTGTCTCCTTTCTTATTTTCCGCTGCACGATTCTGACTTAAAAAGAAAAGAATAGTTTTAAAAAGAAGCGATATTCACCCCCCCCCCCCTCTATCGCGCTACTCGATCCTATCAATAAATAGCAACACCAGACACGTAAGCACCCTACAACATAGGTATAATCATCATAATACCTCCAATAGTACATACCAAACTCATGTACGCACCCAATATAGGTTTAATCGACATGATTCGTCCGATAGTAATCACCAGACATGTGTGCACACACAACCTAGGTATAATCAACATGTTTTCTCCAATAGTATACATCAAACACGTATGCACACTCAATATTTAAATGGACAGTCAATATGGTAATTCCTATAGCACATACCAATCATATGTACACTCAACTTCATATGCATAATCAACATATTTACTCAATCAACATGATATCCTCTATAGTACATAGTCTACATGTGTACACACAACAAAGTATATATATCTAAAGCCAAGACTATATACAAAATAACTAAATCGTCTATAAGGTCAAGTAAATAAGTATCAAGCGGGATAAAAATGAATAGATTTAAGGTAAATCAACCTAATCCATCAATAAAAAATAACTATGTACTAAGTTCAATGAACTAAAGAGGTCAAAAAAAAAAGTACCCGCCTTTATCTATCGATCATGCTAAACAATACCCACATCGTGATGCTCACCTCGGATCAAAGTCTTACAATTCCATATTGTACAAATTTAGCTAATCACATATGAATTAAATAGTTAAATTAAATTTCCAAACCTATTTAGAGTAACTATAATCAAATATAATCATTGATTAACCATCTAAACTAGCGTTAAGTTGGTTTAACCCTAATTAATCCATCATCTTCATTAGATTAGGTTTATATATGCATATCTCTAAAACTCACCCAAATTAACATATTACATTCAGATTCCAATTTCTTATGAATTAATCAAAAATGATAACCCCAATCAGTTAACGATTCCATTTAACACCATCAACCTAATGCATCAATCAACATAGAAATGGATCTACAAAGTTATTCGAAACTAATTGAATTTAATCATCTCAATTCCTTAATCAACCCATTCATTTAATTCATGTCTTAAAACAACTAATCACTCATTAACCAAGCTACATATATTACTACCTTAAAAATAAATCCGATACAAATCCATATCAACCTAACACTATCATCAACAATCAACCAATCCATCATTGAAATGCAAACTGATCAACATACATAGCTTACATTAATCTGGTTGTTCCCCTATTATCTCACAGCCGAAGATCTTACTGTTAGAAAGGGTGGTTGACGCAATGTGATGTTGCAGATCTCTCAGACCAATACCCTAACAAAGAACAATCAACTCATCTACCTATGAGCATTAGACTAAACTACTAATGAATAACCTTTTAACCTAGAGATCTTACCCTCAATTGATCTCTAATTTTTATTCAGATCGCTAACACCTGCAAAGATTTTGGTCGAAATAGTGTTGTTTGGTCGGTATGGGGATTCTGACCGACAGCTTCACTTCGGAGCAAAGGGAGAGGTCCAACACTAAACCTAGAGGTAGAGGGTTAGCTAGAGGGGTCCGAAGGTCAAAGGTGAGGCTCACAGATGCGCAACAATAGTTCGATGGCTAGGGCACGACTCTCTGTCCTTGGCTGAAGACTACCCTGTGTGGGGTGGCTTGGATGGAACGGAACAAGATGTGGAGGAAGGAGGAGATTATCTATCTCTGAAATTAGTAGAGCAAAAATTAGACATCTAAATTACCAAAAAAAATATGAATGTAATATGAGAGTCGCGAAACGATTAGATTAGGTTAGAAAATGAGATAATTATATGTATATGTGGAGGCGTGGGGCCACTATAGGGACTCTGGTTTTAAAATATAAATATTGAACACAATTCTAAAATGTGCCATGAGTATTTCAAAACAAAGGGAAATGTTATTCAGCTAAAAAAACATAATTAAGCAAGTTATTTTAGAATGTGAAATGAGTACCGAAAAGTGGTGATTGAAGGTGTAAATCAGGTTGGGTTGGTTGTAACCAAAGTGATGACTAGAGTCTGGAGGTGTAAGTTGGGTTGCCCAATCTAATCTAAGACATGCCTAGTATGATAGTATAGTGTCGTGTTGGATTTGGTATGGTTCGTGAATTGAGTTGGACAATGGCATTGGTAACTCAACCTAGGGTGGCCATCGGAACAAGCCACCTACTACTTGGTTGACTGAACCCTATTTGAGTTGCATGACCCAATAGGGTTTGGACCATATTGGGCTTGTCCCAACTTGGTTCACAAGTTGAGCCCCGTATATTAAAAATTATTAAAAATAAAAGTTTTTAAAATAAAATAAATAATAAAAATTATATATATAATTTTTTTAAAAAAAATTCCTTTCTATATATTTGTTTTTATTTATTATTTTATTAAAAATTCAAATTTTCTTGGGCTTAGCTGTCGAGCATAAGTGGTTTGGGTTGGACTTGACCCCACACAACACTTAAATTTCAGGTCTAGCATCAGGCATGCTCTATATTGATTAGGGTTGGGTATGTCTGCTAACTCCCATTGTCAAGCTCTGGAAATAAATGGGCTGATCATGCACATGCGCTCCGCCCTATTAACCTATTTTGCCGTGGCAGCTCTGAATCAAATGCATCGCAGGCACATGCGGTGGTAGGAGGCCGAGCTTTTCCAAATAATGAAGATTCGATTCCTATTAAAACATATGTACGATGCTCAAATTATTGATAATAATGGGGCGTTACGTCAGATATCACCTGGGCCTCGGATTTATAATTCTTCTTTTTTTAATTTTATATATTAAAATCTTTATTTAATATTTTTATTATCAACTTAAAAATATATCTTTCTCTATTTAAACAATAAAATTATCATTGATTTAATCGTCGTCTATTTGATTGTCTTCCATAATTCTCATAGTGAAAAATACCCTCCCTACTATTGTAGTCGTATGTAGAATTAGTGTCTATATCAAAAGTTTATAAATCAATGGTCCGGATATGTTATATTTTTATATGACATAATTAATTTCTATGAAATATCGTAATCTTTAAAATATTTTTTAAAATACATATCATCTATATATATATATATATATATATATATATATATATATATATATATATATATATATATATATATATATATATATATTAAGTTGATCATTAATACGAGAATATTAAATTTTAAAAAATATATAAAACTCAACTAATTATATCAATTTATTTTATCAAAAGTTAAAAAAGAGTTTTGTAAATATTAACAAGTTACTTAAAGAAGTAATTACGGATCCATCTCTAAGAAACGATTAATATTTAACTGAGAGAAACGATTATTTAACCGACCACGTGGTGTCCGCCGTGTAAATATATAATTCATTTTAAGAATATAAATATAATTTTGTTGAAAAAATAATGAATATTTAATTTAAATCATCATCTCTTATACTTTTTACATATTTATATTAAATATATTATATTCACAGTATCCTAATCTTTATTTTATCATACCGTCGACAATTCACTCAAAATCTAAAAACATGTTTCATAAATAAAAATATTGACTCTAATAAAGGAAATAACTCAGTTTTGACTACGGAGAACTGGAAATGACGTTTCGAAGCATATCTACAGCTCGGTGTCATTTATTTGACAGAAGACTACACGTCTCATTGGCCCCTTTATGAATCTTTACCGCCGGATTCGGAGCCAGAACAGTTCAATCAAAATCATGCCAGATATCTTTCCATTGCGTTGACATAAACCCACTCCTCTGTCGTCTAAGGGTCTAAGGGTGGGCATCGGTTTAGTGCGATTTTACTCCATTACGATTTAATTTTTTCAATTTCGATTTTAAAATTTTCTAATCCAAAATTAAATCATTTTATTACGATTCGATCCGATTTTTAGTGTAATATGGTTCAATTTGTACGACCGATGATTTATATAATGAATTAAATTAATTTTGTAGAACTATAAATATTAGTTTAGAGATAAAGGAAAATAATAATTTATAAAATAATTATCTGATTGAATATAAATCCGATTGATAACCAACAGGTACAAGTAACAAATAATAGATAAGCCACCTTTTACCATCTACAACATGAAATTGTGACTTGTGAACGATCCAATACAATGAATCCATGTCACCACCACAGTCCACAAATATCAAATTAGCATTAGAAACTTCAAACCTCAAGTTTCAATTTTTACTCGGTCAATACCATCTTGATAATCTTTCAATATACAATTATACATATTTCTAAACTTCAAAATTAGCTGAAACTTGAAAGTTTTCAGCTCCAAAATCCTATTTGGCAAAAATAAAATAAAAACATTACAATTAAAAAGTGATTATGAATATAATAAATTAAATATGTAAATTTACTATAACTAATTGATAATATCTTTCTCATCCTCATCTTCAAAAATCCTATTGAAGAAAAACAATAAATTCATTATAAGTTTACAACTACCAAGGATAAGTCACAATCGTGTAACAATAAGTAAATATGTAAATTTAACTTACAACATTTCATTGGAATTATTATATTTCAGACTTTTCAGTTATCTAAGAACCCAATCAAATACTATTCAAATCTAAAAAAATAAGAAAATTATTACAAAACATTAAATAACAAAATAATTGTAACATAAATAAAACAGACACAAAATTCTTACCAAATTCAATCTCTTCAAGATAATCTAAGTCTTCTTCTACTTTAATGGGCGAAGTTTCTTTTCGGAACCAATCTTGAAGACAAATGAGAGATTGCACTAATCGAGGAGTTAATGAACATCTAAATGAATCAAGAGCATGCCCCCCTGTGCTAAAAACACTTTCCGATGCCACAATAGAAATAAGAATCGTTAACACATCATGAGTCATCTCAGCTAAAGTAGGAAATTTGGAAGAGTTAACTTTCCACCAAAGCAAAATATCAAAATGTTCATTTGCAACCTCAATATCATCATCAAGATACCTATCTAGCTCAGTCTTAGCATCCATATTTTCACTTTCAACCTTATGCCTTAAGTATTCTTGTTGTATTAGTGTTCTTTTTTGAAGACTTTCAATGTTTATAACTGATGGCTCAACTCTGCTAGTGGATGATCCTTGAGAGATTTTTGAAGTGACCTTCCTATATTTTTCAAATAAAGTAGTCATATACAACTTTACTTCATCTCTTATTTTCTCTCCTTTCTCTTGTCCATACATTCTCAAAAGCACAAAAGACACATAATCAAATTTAAAACGAGGATCAAGCACACAAGCAATAAAAATCATCTTATTCATTTTTTCCGGAGCACCCCAATAATTATCAAATTTAGCTTTCATCCTTTTTGCCATCATAGCCAAAGAAATGTCATCATTATCGGCCAACAACTTTAAAACACAAGCAAGCTCACCTATTTCATGAAAGTGGACATTTGAAGTGACATATAGTGAACCTGAAACTCTCAAGGTAAGATTATAAAAAGATTCAAGAAACTTCTCCATTTTTCTCACATTTTCTCAATCACCACTTGTCAATGCTCCTACATCCTTTCCATCTTCACAAACATGGGTAAGAAAATGTTCCAACAGTCTAGGATCATAAATATCATAACTTATAAAAGCATTTTCAAATTCCAAAGCAGTTCTTAACATCAAGTAGGTAGAATTCCATCTAGTAACAACATCCAAATACAAAGACTTATTACTTGTTATCTTTTCAATTTCACAACCGTCTTTGAATTTTTTTTAGCCTTGCAGGAGATTGTCTAATATATCTTATAGCTTGTCTAACTCGTCTCACAGAATCTTCAACTTCTTTCAAGTCATCTTGAACAATGAGATTGACTATATGAGTCATACACCTCACATGAAGGTGTTGACCATCCATCAAATTAGTTCCCCATTTACTAAATTGCTTTGACATCTCTTTCAATGTAGTATCATTAGAACTAGCATTATCGACTGTGATAGTGAACACTTTATCCAAATCTCAATCAAGAAAACATTTAGTGATCATAATTGCCATATCATCACCTTTATGGCTGTGTATTGGAGAAAAATTCAATATTCTCTTTTGCAATTTCAAGTTTTTGTCAATAAAATGAGCAGTAAGACATATATAATTAATTCTCTATATTGAAGTCCATGTATATGTTGTGAGACAAACTCTTTGACATGTCTCCTTAAAGAAAAGTCTAAGATTTTTCTTTTCTTCCAAAAAACGTTCAAAGCAATCTCTTGTAATTGTCCTACGAAATGGAATTCTAAATAATGGTCGTGTCACATTTATAAAGTGTCTAAACTCTTTCATTTCCACAAACCTAAAAGGTAATTCATCAACAATTATCATCTTGGCCAAAGCTTTAATTTCCTGCTAGCTTCTTGATCAAATCTCCAAGTGTTGATTGTTATTTGATCTTTTGGAATGTTTTGAAAGGCTATTTTACCTTGTTTAGTTTCCACATTACATAGATATTTTTTACACCGTTTCAAATGAGTACCCAAAGACAAAGTACCATTTAAATTGGAATCAGCAGCATAACTTGCACCACAATAATTACATTTTGCTCTAGGTACCCCATTAGAATCATTAAATTTCTCAAAATGTTCCCAGACTGAAGATCTAGTTCTTACAGATTTTCATTTTTTCTCGGTATTAATCGAATCCACAGATGAAGAATTAAGTGTGTCATCATTTGAAGCCTTAAGTTAATAACAAAAGAAACAAAGTGCTAATTATTGAAATTTAAAGTACCTGGATAGATGTGGCAATGAATCAGTCGAGCAAAGAATGGAGAAGTGGAGAACTCTAAGTCTCTAACGAAAGAAATCAAGCTTCCTATTGGTAAGTGGCAAGGAAGAAAGCGACGGATGAACCTACTGGTAAGGAAGAAAGCGATGGGTGACGACCACTGGTAAGGAAGAAGGCGACGTGCGATGGCTACTGGTAGGGAAGAAAGCGACGAGTGACGGACGACAACTTAGCAAGTAAACTGAGTTGAGTTCCAAAAAATCCTAATATCCTATTTTAATTAAAATACTTACCACCGGCCTAGTGGACCATTGATAAAAAAAGGCCCAAAATTGGCCGGTTCGGTTTGCTCGATTTTTTGGGAGCCAAAATCGCAAATCGAACCGAATAACTGAATTTCAAACAAATTAAACCGAAATCGGCTGAAACTCGAAAAAATCGAACCAAAAAAATCAATATTTTTTTGTTCGGTTGGTTTTTCCCGTTTAAACCAAATTATGCCCACCCCTAGTCATCCAAACCTAAAAACCAAAAAAACATAGTTTTGAGCAAAGATTTTATGGTTCATTTTTATAAATTAAGAAAGGTCTATAATATAATTGTAGTCAGATCATGGACACGATTCAATCATAATTAGATGTTGGTGCAATATTCCCTAGGTCAAGGTTGACCTGGTTGACTGAGCTTGAATTGGCTCAAGCTCGAGTTTTGATGTTTGGGTTTCGATGTTTGACAATACATGTAGACAACACATGAAGATTGTGTTGGAGCAATCTCAATGGTCCGTGCGACCATGTGTTTTGGTGTTTGGGCAAAGGGTTTAAGTTAGGTTCACCTTTATATTTGATATGTGTACTTGAGTTGTGCAGGACTGCAGGATACACATGTAACTTAGGTTGATGGCTTCGGATCCGGTGAAGGATGGAGCATCCAAGGGACCGTGGACAAGGCAGCGAGGACAAGGGCCGAGGGAAGCGACTTCGAGGCATACGCGAAGGATGGCATTGGGTACGAGCCGCGGGCTTGAATGCATCAGAGGGATGAGAGCCAAAGGAAGTAGGTTTGAAGGCAAAAGGTCAAAGCTGCAAAGGAAGCGTCAAATGAGTCATAAGGGTGAGGGTACGAGTGCATGAGAGATTGTACTCGGAGTAAAGTCCTAGTTTTAGGGTTTTACTGTAGCAGTACTGTAGCGCTACTGTAGCAGTACTGTAACGCTACTGTAGCAGTCGACTGCATGTTTTAGCAGTCGACTGGGGCAGTCGACTGGCAGCGAACAGAATGTCTCTGTTCACTCGGTTAGTGTGAAATCGAGCCGTTGAGATGTAACTGTCGAATTTCCACTGAGGGCAGTCGACTGCATGTTTTAGCAGTCGACTGGTAGGCGGAGTTTTCAACCCTCGGCCTATATAACCAAGGCTTGGAAGCTTGGTTACCTCTGACGAAATTAGACTTGGTTAAGGTCTAATTAGTAGTCTACAAGTGCTCAAGAGTTTCCCTTGTGTCCAAGAGGTCTTGGTGAGTTTGTGGTGAGGTTTCTCCACCCACAAGGAGGTTTGAGCTAGCCGGAGATCTTCCGGGGAGTAATCCACCGACGGATAGGGATCGTCCACCTTACGGACACGCCGTGGAGTAGGAGCTTTATCTCCGAACCACGTAAATGATCATGTAGCTTGGTTTGCATTCTTTCATTTAGTATTTAGCTTTCTACTGGCTTTGTTTGCATTTCCGCTTGCGCACTAACGTTGTAGAAAGAAGCGAGTATTTGGGGGCGTCGTCTATCCAACCCCCCTTCAAGCCGGTCGTCCGATCCCCAACAAGTGGTATCAGAGCGAGGCCGCTCTCTATTGGACTAACCGCCAAGGAAGCAAAGATGACCGGCTTGATTGAACCGCCAAAGCTTGAAGGTAGAGGCTTATGGGACATCACATATTGGATGATGAAGATGGAGGTCTTCTTCAACACGGATTGGAACACCATGATGGTGGTCAAAGAGCCGTTTGAAGTCTCGAATGACAAGAAAGGGAAGAAGCTCCGACCACGACATTAGACGGAGGAGCAAACCTCTCGGTCAAAGGCAAACGGCAAGGTAATATCTATATTAATTGATATTTTGCCTAATAACGTAATGAGCCTTGTAGGTAAATACGAGAATGCTCACGATTTGTGGAGCAAGATAAAGAAGGCTCAATGGGAAGAACCTATGCATACACAAGAAGAAGAAAAATCCGAAGAAACGGATGAAGAAGCTCAAGTAGAGGAGGAGCAATCGGAAGGTGAAGAGCACTCAACTTCCGAGGAGAAAGAGGAGAAGGATGAAGAAATGTCATCCACTAGTGTGGATGAGGAGACATCCTAAAAGGTTGAAGAACAATCCAAGACAAGCAAAGAAGAAGAAGAAGAAGAAGTCTTGAAAATCAACCTAGCAAGCACCTCCACCGAAGTGAAGTCAAAAGACCATATAATATGCTTCGGGTGCAATGAGAAGGGACACTACAAGAGTAGATGTCCATTGGGTAAGAAGAAGATAAATCCTAAACCCGTTCAAGTTAATTTAAACACTAACAAGGGTTGTAGGAATAAAGAAATCCAAGGAAAAAGGATGCGTATCATATGCTTCACATGTGGGGAGTAGGGACATTACCACACAAAATGCCCCAAGAAGAGGGAGATCAAGAAGCTTGCGCAATTAAAGAAATGGGAGAAAGAGAAGAAGAAGAAAAACTCAAGTCAAGGGGGAGCTTCAAGGGTAAGGGAGGTATACCCTTATTTGAAGTGTAATTCAAATTCAAATTCTTATGTTCCCATGCATGTTAGGAAAAATAATGTTAATCATTATATGCCCATGTAAAATTTTGGTTTCAAATATCATGATAGGAGTAGCGTAAATGTCGATCAAAACCCTAGGAGACCTATGCATGATAGACCTAGGCAAGTTAAATTCTCATTACCAAAGGAGAAGAAGGTAATAGAGAACCAAGGCATTAATCCCAAGAAGGGGAGGCACATGCCTAGAAAGGGTAGGTCTAGGAATGTCCAAGGTGGACATGTTGACTCTAGGGTTAGGAACCTAGAAAGGGAAAATCAAGCTTTGAAGTCAAAGCTTGATAATTTGGAGAAATTCCTTAAGAGATTTACTATTGGATCTAAGGGATTAAATATGGTGTTGGGTAGTCAAAGACCCAATAATGATAGATCGGGTTTGGGATACCGATCTAGCACCTCAAAGGCCAAAGAGAGATCATATGCTAGGGTGACAAATGATCATGACAAGGGAGGATCATCCAAGGCTAAGGGAAAGTCTTATGCTAGGGTTGCATATGACTATAGCAAGAATGATGTGTCCAAGGTCAAGAAGATAAGGAAATCTTCTAAGAGACATTATTGTGGTTTAGCCACAATAGATGAGTCACCTAAGGAGGTGGCTAAGGTTAAGAGTTCTAGGGGGAGCTCAAAGAGCCAAATTGGGATCCATGGCAAATTGATCTCAGGTGGGTACTACTTGGGAGT
Source organism: Zingiber officinale (assembly GCF_018446385.1). NCBI lineage: Eukaryota > Viridiplantae > Streptophyta > Magnoliopsida > Zingiberales > Zingiberaceae > Zingiber > Zingiber officinale. Next base: position 72,488,314 of record NC_055996.1, on the reverse strand, counting down.
CTAGAGGAGCCATGGAGTGTGCCAAATGGTTTGGAGACGGACTTGAGTCTCAAACCTAGGGAATTGACACACATGGGTTATGTTTCATGCTTAGAAATATGACATTGGGGTCATATAGCATGATAATTGATTTTGGATGTATAGATGCCATATAAACCAATGCTAGAGATGCATTGTGGGTTAGTATGGGCAAATACATCAAGAGGAAGCCAAAACTAGGACTTTAGGTCAAGGTTAAATTGAACCATTTAGCTAGTTTTGAGTTTTATGTCAATCTTGGGATTGGCGATAGATACATTTTTGAATGTATTTTTCCCAAGTAGACATAGGTAAAATAGACCTCTCCACAAAATTTGAGGATTTTTGGAGGTCTGTGGAATTATTGGTGCATTTCTGAAATTGGGTCAGAAATGTTGAAAAAGGCTGAAAAACTGTGCCAGTCGACTGCTAGTTTTAGCAGTCGACTGCTAAAAGTTGCAGTCGACTGCCAGCGAACAGAAGCATTCTGTTCGCTCAGCTAGTGGTGACCAGTCGACTGGTACTTCTTGCAGTCGACTGATACCAGTCTGAAATTGTCTTCAGCACTGAATTTTGACCAAGTCAACTTATACAAGTGTATGAAATCCATGGGGGATAAACACACGAGTTTAGGGTCAATTTGGATGACAAGTTGTCAATAATTAGGATATTGTTAGAGAACTTTTTGGATGTTAGGCAAAGGGGGAGAAGTAAGGTTTAGTTGGGAAAACCTGAAAGTACCTTTGTGTAGGGGGAGCCTTGGGATAAGTTCTTAAAAAGCCCATTGTAAAAATCCTAGCTCATGGGGAGAGTAGGTGTAGGGGGAGCCTTGGGATAGGTTCAAATGCATGATGCATTGTTACAGCGGTTGCCAAGTATGTAACCTTGGCATCGTAAGTCCATTCGGCGTTGTAAGTCCAAGTGTGTAGCCTTGGCATCGTAAGTCCATTCGGCGTTGTAAGTCCAAGTATGTAGCCTTGGCATCGTAAGACCATTCGGCGGAGTAAGTCCAAGTGTGTAGTCTTGGCATCGTAAGTCCATTGTATGTATTAGCATGTTTATTTACTATTTGTTTTCCCTAACTTAAACGTATTGCCAAACACCAAAAAGGGGGAGATTATTGGAGCAATCCCAATGGTCCGTGCGACCATGTGTTTTGGTGTTTAGGCAAAGGGTTTAAGTTAGGTTCACCCTTGTATTTGATATGTGTACTTGAGTTGTGCAGGACTGCAGGATACACATGTGACTTAGGTTGATGGCTTCGGGTCCGGTGAAGGATGGAGCATCCAAGGGACCGTGGACAAGGCAGCGAGGACAAGGGCCAAGGGAAGCGACTTCGAGGCATACGCGAAGGATGACATTGGGTACGAGCCGCGGGCTTGAATGCATCAGAGGGACGAGAGCCAAAGGAAGTAGGCTTGAAGGCAAAAGGTCAAAGCTGCAAAGGAAGCGCCAAATGAGTCATAAGGGTGAGGGTACAAGTGCATGAGAGATTGTACTCGGAGTAAAATCCTAGTTTTAGGATTTTACTGTAGCAGTACTGTAGCGCTACTGTAACAGTACTGTAGCGCTACTGTAGCAGTCGACTGCATGTTTTAGCAGTCGACTGGGGCAGTCGACTGGCAGCGAACAGAATATCTCTGTTCGCTCGGTTAGTATGAAATCGAGCCGTTGGGATGTAACGGTCGAATTTCCTCTGAGGGCAGTCGACTGCATGTTTTAGCAGTCGACTGGTAGGCGGGGTTTTCAACCCGCGACCTATATAACCAAGGCTTGGAAGCTTGGTTACCTCTGACGAAATTAGACTTGGTTAAGGTCTAATTAGTAGTCTACAAGTGCTCAAGAGTTTCCCTTGTGTCCAAGAGGTCTTGGTGAGTTTGTGGTGAGGTTTCTCCACCCACAAGGAGGTTTGAGCTAGCCGGAGATCTTCCGGAGAGTAATCCACCGACAGATAGGGATCGTCCACCTTACGGACACGCCGTGGAGTAGGAGCTTTATCTCCGAACCACGTAAATGATCGTGTAGCTTGGTTTGCATTCTTTCCTTTAGTATTTAGCTTTCTACTGGCTTTGTTTGCATTTCCGCTTGCGCACTAACGTTGTAGAAAGAAGCGAGTATTTGGGGGCGCCGTCTATCCAACCCCCCTTCAAGCCGGTCGTCCGATCCCCAACAGATTGCAGGTGCAATTGTTCATGTGGGAAGACTGTGAAGGAGAGTCAAGTAGGTCAAGGCTGACTGATACTTGATTAGAAAATCCTGGTAAATGAAGTCAGGTGAAAGACCTAGTGAGTGAAGCTAGGCATATGGAAAGTCCTGGTGAGTGAAGCCAGGCAGAAGGAAAGACCTAGTGAGCGAAGCTAGGCAGTTGGAAATCCTAGTGAGTAAAGTCAGGTGAAAGACCTAGTGAGTGAAGCTAGGCATATGGAAAGTCCTGGTGAGTGAAGTCAGACAGAAGGGAAGTCCTAGTGAGTGAAGCTAGGCAGAAAGGAAGCCCAAGTATGTCAAAGGGATTGACCAGATACTTGTCACGAGGAAATCAGATGGATCAAGGCTGATCGGACATCTGGTATTGGGAAGTCCTAGTAGGTCAAAGGGTTGACTGGATACTTGGCACGAGGAAATCCAGATGGGTCAAGGTTGACCGGACATATCGTGGAAGTCCAAGTGGGTCAAAGGGATTGACCGGACACTTGGTGAGGGAATCCTAGCAGGTCAAGGGTGACCGAATGCTAGGCATGATGTACCAACAGGTCATAGTTGACTGGATGTTGGTTTGGGGGACTTTGGACTTGGTTTTGGGCAAAAACCTTGAGTTGGATCAATCAACCGATCGATTGGCTCATGCCCAATCGATCGACCGATCGATTGGGTGAGTCCCCGCGACAAGCCTTCTCCCAATCGATCAGTGGATCGATTGGGGAGAAGTGTCGCACGAACAGAAAGTCTCCCAATCGATCGGGCGATCGATTGGGAGCTACGATTTCGCGCGATAATCCCTGGATCGATCGACCAATCGATCCAGGCAATTCCCGAGAGCACAGAGGTGCTCTGGATCAATCGATCGATCGATCCAAAGCCTCCCCAATCGATCGGGAGCAATCCAATCGATTGAGATCCGACCGTTGGCGCAGGATATAGTCGTTGTCGAGCTCTTTCTTCGCTAACGCTTGCACTGTTCAGCTCCGATCTTCACAGCGAGTTCACAGCTTCTCCACAGACTTCTCATCGCCAGATCTTGAAGGTTCTTGGAGGCATTTCCAAATCAAGAGGCGGATCTACAGCAAGAAGAAGTAGCTAGGGTTAGAGTTTCTTGCGTAAACCGTGTAAGCTTTCCCTTGTATTTGCTTCTCTTTGTTCCTTGTTGTATTGAGAGTATTGTAGGGTTTCTCCGCCTTCGGTAGTTACCGTAAAGGAGAGTTTTTATAGTGGAGGGTGCGTGAGTGTGTGGATCCTTGGATTAGTCACCTCTTCTTGAGGTGGATACAAAGTAAATCCCTAGTGTTAGCGTTGAGTATTGTTTCTTTGTATTTTCCGCTGCATATCTTTGAAGAAACAAACAACGACGAGCACGAGATCACGCCGAGCTATTCACCCCCTAGCTACATTTTGGTCCCAACATTAGATACGATCCTTTCCTAAATTCATTAATTATTCAATCTAGATTATAATTTAGTTTTGGATGAGCATCTCCCGGAGGCCGCCGGCGATGGACGGATGTCCAAACTGTCGGATACCGAGTGGAGGTGGCTTTCAACGTCCACCTAAATTCAAACTATAACTCGAATGAGAAGATGAATTTAGATAAGAATAAAAATAAATCAGAAAAATGCGATCTCCTTGGTTTTTGAATACAAAATCAGTTGTTTTTTTTTTATATGGGCCCTCTGGCCCTGTGGACAAAGAGTTAGTTCCAACCTCTCAAATTAATATACTTACATTCAAGGATATTTATTTTGTCTGAGAGTTATAAGCTCCGCCCACGGTACTAATGTGTTTGTATATATTTATATATATACTTGTGCATTAATAAAAGAAAATTAATCTCTTCGACAAATTAAAACACCTACAGCTCAGCGTCGCGAGTCATCCACGCCCTCATCTTCATCCTCACTTGACTAATTATCAAGTCACATCAACGTAATTTATTGTAACAATATGATTACGTTCATTTTAGACACTAAAATTAATTTATAGCTTTTCGTCAAATAGATAGAGAATAGAATTTTTTTTTCGTCAAGGTAGGTGCCCCATCAAAAATTGATCCGCCTAATTATAAATTTGACAATTGACATCCTCGTGGAGATCGCATCGACGTAGGGTATTATGTTCGGGCCGCCTAATTTAATTTGCATGCATGCGTGCATGGTTTAATTGGCGGATGCTCAACGTCGTGACAGGCATCCCTTTCACAAACATATCACGAGCAAGTGTGAAGGTTGACGTGCAGACACACTGCATGCGCGTCCACATGCCTCTTGATTTTCGCCTATTCCTCGCCTCGCCTCACCTCGCCTCACCTCGCCGCTACGTTCCACCACAGCTTGCATGGTTCGCGGTACTTTTGGAAAGGGAAAAAACAGGAGAGCTGAAATTTGGAATCCTGTCACAGAAAGTGAGAAAACGAAAAATAGAAAAGTTAAGGGAGCGTTTGGTACGTGTGTTTTTCATTTTTATTTTTTGGAAAATGTGCATTTTCTGAAAAATGGTGTTTGATTTACGTTTTCCACGCGCGTTTTCTAAAAAATTGACTATCGTTTTCTAGAAAAATAGAAAATGACAAAAAATCGTTTTCTGTTTTCTAGAAAACGCGCATTTTCCAGAAAATAAAAATGAAAACGGTGCAAACCAAACGCACCCTAAGGGGACGTTTGGTACGCACATTTTCCATTTTCATTTTTTGGAAAACGTGCATTTTCCAGAAAATAAAAATGAAAAACGCGTGTATCAAACGCCCCCTCATTTTAACCTGAAATGGAAGAATTTCTTGCATCTTGATTTAGAGGGTAAAGAAGGATAAGAATTTTTTTAAAAAAAATTATGTTCTAATTTTATTCATATTTTATTTTATTAGTTTTTAAAAATCATTATTTTAGATATTATGATGAAAAATATTCATATTGCTCAACGCTGACATTGATGTTCACGCTGACGTCGACTTTGATGTCGACTCCAACTTCGACGCTGTTGCCGACGCCAACATCGACTTCGACGTTAACTTTAACAAATAACCTACAAATATTTGAATGTATAATTCTTAACCAATAAATATATGCAAGATAAATTAGATTTTTAAACACGTAAATTTTAAATAAAAGTAAAGATAATTTTATAACTTTATATATTTAATCTTCATAACTTTATTTTTCTTTCAAATAAGTAATGAGAATATAAATATTTTATTTCCCCTCACTTTTCCTCCCTTCCCTATCTCCCTTTTTGTTAATGAATATTCGTTCACCCTATTCAAATAGAGGATAGTGAAGGTTTATATATATATTGTTTACCAGGCGTCTAACGACAGTGGAAGTCGTTAATTTACGACTGAATATGCGTGTTATGGCGACTGCCTACACCTTGTCCTGCTTCTTCATACTTCTCTTGGGGCTTCTGCTGCTGCAGGTGCAGGGCCATGCAAGGCGGCACACTTGTTTCTCTGCTATATTCAGCTTCGGCGACTCCCTGCAGGACACCGGCAACTTCGCCCACGCCTTCTTCAACACCACCGTCAGTCGGCCTCCGTGGGGGAATACCTACTTCCACCGCCCCACCGGCCGCTTCTCTGATGGCCGACTCATCTTAGACTTTATCGGTGAGTCGAGATCACTGACTTTTGTGCATCGACGACCACGTGAATCTCAATTTGCATGATTAGTTGGTTGATATCTATGTTGCATGCAGCGGAACGCGTTGGGCTGCCGTTGGTGCAGCCCTACCTCGCCGGAGGAGACTTCTCAAAAGGAGCAAACTTCGCCTTCGCCGGAGCGACGGCGTTGAGCCAGAACGATTTGGGCAGGTTCGGGGTGCACACGACTGGGTGGTTGAGGAAGAACACCCTGCACGCCCAAATTAGGTGGTTCCAGAAACTCCTCCAGTCACATTCCTCGTTTCAAGGTAATATTGAATTAATTAGAGATTAATTTCTGTATGAATTTTCTTTAGCTCGCAATATTGTTTTGTGTTGAAGAACCTGCAACACAGATCCTTCAAGTACGTAGTCGATCCTCTTCCTCCTACTCCTCGTTCCTCTTCCTTCAGTTCTTCATGAGCACTGTGTGTAATTTCTTGTTTCTTTCATGGCAGAGAATGACAGGCAAAATTTGTTTAATTTGCAGCAATTAAATCGGCTTATTTAAGAATAAATTATTTAGAGACCATCTCACGCTTGAATGTTAGTTGGGAGAATGAACTTACTTTATAAATTTAGATGGCAGGAATTGACTAGGGAGGAGGACGTGACAGACGTGGACAATAGGAAAAAAAATAGAATATCGAAAAAGACAAATGCATAATTAATATACTGAAGAAAGTTCCTTATCAGAGCATCTTTTTATTTGACAATTCCTTATCCGAATTATCAAAGAAAATAAAATTATTTTTTATTTATTATCAAAGTAATACTTCATTTCAATTTAAATATATTTTTATTTTTAAAAATATCTTTATTTTTAATGCTATTATAACCTCTAGGAGATGATAACTACCATAATAAAGATACTTAAACTGTATTAGTACTAATGATATTATGTTGCAGCAGTGTTCATAACTGCAACATAAAGAATTTATTTGTAATCACCACTATTTAATATTATATTATAAGACTATAACTAGTCAATATTATATTATAGTAACTGCTATAATATAACATTTTTTTTTTTATCAATATTAGCTAATATTATATTAAACAAGTTACCATATTATGACAGTTAATACTATATAGTCGTAATATATAGCTACAGAATCATAATTACTATGACTATGTAATCATAGTGGTTATTCTCAATAACAAAAAAAAAATATTTTAATAATAAATAAAATGAGGATGTCTTTTTTTTACTTAGCCTAATAATTTAATTAACACCTTATTCCTTTAAAAAAAACCCATTTTCCCAAAATTATCCTTTTGTGGAAAATGTCCAATCATGAACAATTCTACGTAAATGATTAATTGTATCTAAAATATTCTCATACTTAACATTAACTATGTTTAACTTCTTGTTCGACAATATATTAATATTAATATATATAATAATTTGCAGATCCCAACTTCTTGGAGAGCTCCCTGTTCATGGTAGGGGAGATCGGAGGGAATGACTACAACGCAGCTCTCCATCAGGATCTTCCATATCACAAACTCATAAGGATCGTCCCCCGTGTAATTCACGCCATCTCCTCCACTATCACTGTAATTCCACTCTCTCTTAAGTATAATTATAATGATAATTAATTAATTTAATTTCTACACTAATCACTTAGATAATTAAATTGCTGCACTAATTAATAATCTGACGACGGACAGAGGTTGATCGGAATGGGTGCAAAAACGTTGGTGGTCCCCGGAAACCTGCCCATCGGCTGTATCCCGGCGTGGCTCTGGCAGTATCGCCGGGACGACCCCAGCGACTACGACAGCAACGGTTGTCTTCTATGGCTGAACCGGTTCTCCGAGTACCACAACGACCGCTTGACGGCTCAATTGAACCGTCTCTCTCGAGTATACCCCAACGTTACCATCGCGTACGCTGATTATTTCGGGGCCGGGATGCGGATGTTCTCCGACCAACGCCGGTTCGGTATGTGCATATATGTATAGTTAATTAAGTGAGCCAAACCGAGGTTCGACCGGATCGAGTTGTGGTTCACGTGAATGCGTATGGTTTGTGCAGGCATCAGCGAGCCTTTTGTTGCTTGTTGCGGAGCCGATGGGCATGGGTGTGAGTCGACCGGACCGGTTTGCAAAAACCCGGAGAAATACGCTTCGTGGGAGGGGTTCCACCCGACGGAGGCAACTTACAAGGCCATTTACGAAGGTTTGGTCGACGGACCATTTGCGATTCCTTTACTGACGAAAAAATATTGATATCAGCGAGCACAATATTTCAAGTGTATTATAATAATACTCGTCAATGATTCAAAATAATGAGTGCATGGAGTGACTTGATATATTTGTATTGTAATCAATCATAACCATATTTGATTATATTTTCTTATCTATGATCTCTGCGAGCTTTATAAATAGACTAGTTGTCCCCAGGTCGTAGCACAGATGGTGGGTACATGGTATCTCTGGCGTAATGGTCAGGGGTCGATTCTCAGGAACTGACGACCTGGGGTTTACCCCGCCATGCATCTATGACCTGTGTACCTGTATGAACCTCCCTCCATATCCGTGGGGCCAGCACTAAGGGGGCCGCTAAGGTAGCGGATCTATTTTTTTTTTTTTTTTTTAATAGACTAGTTAGTCTAGGATAATTATAATAAATAAGAAATAATTATCCTTCTCTTTATTTACCTATTTTTTCCATTCATATGTCTATGTAATTTTGTGTTATGTATTTCAACATAATATCATAACCCTATTTCTCTGAGTTTCATTTGATTCATCACCACCATCTTTTTATTAGATCAATAGAATTTACATATTTTCACAATGATATGATATTGTTCACTTTGAACATAAGCCATCATAATTATTTTATTTTTGGATTCTATCAAAAAGTCTTAGACTAATGAAAATATCTTTCATCTTATAATTAATTCATGGTCTTCTCCATGTATTTTTTGGATTTCTCATCTAAGAGTTTTTGGGAGTATAGCTCATGTTCATGTGCCTGATGAAGCAAGAAGCAAACTGAAAGATAAAAGTAAGAAGTTTATTTTTATTGGCTATATACTAACTCAAAAGGGTATAAGTTATACAATCCAAATATTAGGAAGATAATCATCAGTCGGGATATCATATTTAATGAAGAAGAAGAAGAATGAAATTGAAAATCTCAAAATGTAGATTACAATTTCTTCCTGTACTTTGAAGAAGAAGATGTGGAGCAACCAAGGGTGGAGAAAACAAGAGAGGAGCATATTACTCCACTAGTAACACCAATATTAAGGTGGTGTTTGGTTCTCTCTTAGGAATCGGAATGAGAATAAATATCATAGTATTGTGGAATGAGAATGAGTATGCGCTTGGATATCATTCTTAAAATTAATGTTTGGTTAGTTGAATATTTTCAATCAGAATGAACCTAAATTTTCTTTTTTACCCTTAGAAGAAAATCAAGGAAAAAATTAGATGGGAGAGAAAGTTAAATGTGAGAGAAACATATGATGAGAGAGAATGATGAGAGAGAAAATCTAATGAGAAAGAAAATCTGATGAGAGAGAAAATATTATGGAAAAAATAAAGAGAGGAAAAGTGTTATGCGAGAAAATGATCAGGAGAGAGAGAGTGATAGAAGAGATTGAGAAGAAAAAAAATTATGATGAGAGAGAAATTGTGCTGAGAGAGAAAAAGTGATGAGAAAAAAATAAAGAGAAAGAAAGTATAACGAGAGAAAATGAGAGATTGAGGAAAGAGAAAGTATGATGAGAAAGTGTGATGGAAAAAAATAAAGAGAGGAAAGTGTGATGAGAGAAAATAAGGAGAGAGAGTGTGATGGAAGAGAATAAAGAGAGAGAAAGTGTGATGAAAGAAAATATGGAGAGAGAGTATGGTAAAACAGATTGAGGAGAAAGAACGTATGATGAGAAAAATGAGAGAATGAAGAGAGAGAAAATAAGGAGAGATAATGTGATGGGAGAGAATAAATAGAGAAAATTGTATAGATTGTGTGATGAGAGAGAATAAGGAGAGAGAAAATATATTGAGAAAGAAAGTATAATGATAGAATGAGGAGAGAGAAAGTATGATGAGAGAAAACAAGGAGAGAGAGTGAAAATGAAAGAAAAATTGAATAAATATACTAAGGGCATTTTCGTCCAAAACTTAATTCTCATTCCTATTCCATCAAAACCCAAGGGAAAGGGTGGGTTTCATCCATACACAAGTTTTTGAGTTTCATTCCAAAATATTGATTCCATTCCCATCAACTAAACACAAGGTTTGGGAATGAATCCATTCCTCATTCCCAAACCCCTAAACCAAACGCCACCTAAGTACTCAGGAAACTTCATATGCATCAACTTCAAGTAAAAATTCAAGTAAAAGTGCACCACACTTTAAAAGCTTACAGGAAATTTATGAGGTAATTGAAAATTAAGATAATATTACTCTGTTTTGTCTCTTTGCGGAATGTGAACCTAACTATAGTTTTCCAAGAAGCTATAAAGAGCAAAAAGTGGAAAGATACGATGGATGAAGAAATCAATACGATTAAGAAGAATGGTGCACGGGAGTTAACACCACTTCTTGAAAGGCATAAGACAACCAAGATTCTAGTTGATAATAAAGTCTTCCATGATAGAAGAAAACATATTGATACACGCTATCACTATATCAGATAGTGCATTACAAGAAAAGAGGTGCAAGTGGGATATATAAAGTCTCAATATCAAATTGCTGATATTTTTACCAAGTCTCTTAAATTTGAAAACTTTATCAAGATGTGAAATTACTTGGAGTGTGAAATCAAGTTTAAGAGGTGGTGTTGAAATTAAATTTGATTTTTTGATAAAAATAATAATAAATTAATATGAAGTTAGTGGATAGAGATATAATTTGATGAGGTGGTAATCTTGATAAGAATAAGAATTCGTGAAGATAAAATTTGATGAGGTGATAATTTTGATAAGGATAAGAGTTTATAAAGATAGAATAAAATAAAATAAAATCTAGATTCAATATATATGAGATTAGTACTTAACCAATAAATCTATAAATATATATATTTTTTTAATGAATGAAGAAAGGTAAGTTGTTTTAGTTTATCCTCCTCTTTCACGAGAGAGTGAATTCTTCTCCCAGGAGATTTTTCCCAACCGTCATCAATTTTTCTCCTAGGAGATTTTTCCCAACCGTCACCACTTGTCTCGAAATAAGACTTGAAGTAGCACACGTACTCCATGAATGAAATAAACATGGATCCAGTAAATAAATCGCTGCTACTCCATTGTGGCAAAAGGCGAATACGTTCGCCCCCAGCGTCCTCGTCAATCCGTCTCAGGGCCAACACGCACGGATGACTACTATTCTTTGAAATAGTGACTAACATATAAAAAAAAATCACTGCTACTCCAAGAATTTGATCCAAAGGATTTTATGCCACTACATAAAATCTCATTATCTATAGTATCTAAATATTTACACAACCAAATAGTAGCTAGAAAAGCATGCAATAAACAATTGCACAGTGAAAGTAATTGAGCAAGTAATAAGTTAGCATTCCTCATCTGTACTAACTCCCTGACAAGGGCTTTCATTCCAATGATGCAAGCAGAATCACACGTCAAATCTGGATTAGACAACTGTGAAAGAACACCACGCCTTCAAATAATCTATTTTTTATACCCTAATTTAAGTTGTAAGAAAATTACTTTTCCTTCGCTACCCTTTCCGTAAACATACAGGTTAAAATAAAAATGATTAATTAAAAGATTGTCATTAAACAAACTTATAGATGATTCAAAGTGCTAATTGTGTCAGGCGGAACGAGGGCTATGTCAGGGCAACTGGCGTCAACTTCACGCTTGATGGTCTAGGTGATGAAGAACCTTCCATCGCCGCTGCCATGAGCAGAGCCGAAATCTCCTCAAAATTAACTCTTTCGACCCGAGAAAGTCCCATCGATCTCCTCTCGTTCCAGCAAACAATAATCCCCCAAGAAGAGATACCGAACCGAGCCCTCTTGGCCAATTGGCTATGAAGCAGCAGTTCCAGCGCCGGAACAAGAACCGTTCCCGGATTTTTTTTGGTTCCAATAACAAAAAAAAATGGGACGGGCAATCAAGGGAAGTAAATGTGCATGAGGTAATGACTCCTTTAGCGGCTGCACCGGCGGAGAGAATGAAGATAAACAAGAAAAAATAATTTGATGAATTCGATCATGGGTTGACCATTTCCAGTCACCGCCACCCTTGGATGCAGCCTTTGTGCGGCAATTGCGGAGGAGATATTAGAATTTCAACATCCTGTGGTGATGAAAACTCAATAAATCTGCACGAAGATGCTTAGGTTGGACAGTTCAAGAAGATCATAGGAGTAGTTGATGTTGTTCTTTGGTTTTCATGTGCTTCACCCATCTCTACGCTTCAACTAGGATTTCTCATAGATGATGACAAAATATTTTGGTCTGAGAATGAGGGTGGGTACAATCCCATGGATTTCGTCGAGTCTAGTAAGCTTCTTCAAATTAGCTTATGAAATAATAATCGATCACTAAGTCGTTGTAAGAAAGTCGGCTACAAGGATCAACTCCAGGGAAGTCTGCTACCACCAAAGAAAGTAAACATGAGATTTGAAAGGGAGATAAGATTTGTCTTAGTGTTGTCCCTCCGACGTTCAAGTCAAAGAATGAAAAATACTCTAATTCAAAAATGAGAGTCGATCAAATCCCATGGAATTTACTTTTGTTGGCTTTCATCAAGTCCGTTCAATTTCTTCAAATCAGCTTATGAAATAGTAATTGATTGCTGAGAAGTCAAATATTGAGAAGTTGAATGCAAAGAAGTCAGCTGCAGGGAAGTTGGCTGTAGAGAAATCAGATGCAAAGAAGTTAGCTCCAAGGAAGTCGGCTATAGGGAAGTTGACTATCACTGAAGAGAGTGAACACGAGATTAGATGGGAAGCCTAGGCTTGCCTTGGTGTTACTCTTCTAACATTCAAGTCAGAGAGTAAGTAATAATTAAAAAATAATGAAAATAAAAGTAACAATTATAAGTATACCGAATTAATTTTGATGTAAATCAATCGAGTTAAATTAAGTCTTTCGTATTTTGATGTCTTATGTCTAAGTGTACAAAAATTTAGAAACACAAGAAGTCAAGCGCAAGATGCAGTAAACTAGAAGAATGTTACGGAGAGTGACTTAACGAGCTCAATACATTCAAGGGATGAGAGGCTATAGAAGAGTATACCAGTGAAACGAGAAGGATATACGTGATGCATCCGAGAGATGAGAAACTAGGAGGAAGTATGCACGAGGAGAAGGATAGAGTTGGATTCAGGTGAACTCAACTCTGGACAACTGGACTATCACCCAAGGCGAGCAGAGTGAGAAAATGGTCAACTCAAAAGTTGACCATTCAAGGCGTGGTACCTTGCTGATTTGAAGACCTAATGAGTCTCAGTTGATTGGAGGCGTCTCAGATGAACAAGAGCCAAGGCGTCTCAGATCAAACTGAGGCGCCGTCAAAGCCCAGAAGACGTTGCGGCGCGAATAAGAGTGGGAGTCCACGTTAGTACTCTCAAGGCCCCTCCGATGATCTAAGGCACCTCCAATGCCGCCAAGTCAACCAAATTTTGGTGAAGCAAATAACATTTCAGTCGAACTGAGGTACCTCCATTGTAACCGAGGTGCCTTCGATGGAACCGAGGCGCATCCAATCTGCCATGTCAGTAAATGGTCATTTGGACCAGAATGCTATAAATAGAGGCATTGTCCTTAGTTCAATAACACACTTCGAATTCAATTTTGTAATCTCTTTTTGAGCTTCCAACTGCTGTAAGAGGTTACTTCGCCTCCGACCTTGTTGAAAAAGGAGCTTTGTTAGTGAGTTTTCCATAATATTGTATTAACAACTACCCAGATTATAACCAAATAAATCTGGATAGTCTTCTTACTTTATTTTATGCATTTTTGTTATTAATGATAATTAGTGTGTCATTGCTAAAAATAGAAAGCAAGAGAAGTTGCAATTTTCAATTTCCAGACAATTCACCCTCTCTAACCGATCCAATCTATCCAACAAGTGATTTCAAAGCCCAACCGTCTTAGAAGGACTAATCATCGACTAAAGCAACAAAAAGAATGACCGGATCAACCATTCATCCATCAAAGTTTGAGGAGAAGTTCACATTTTAGAAGCATCAAATGGAGATATTTTTCAAAATCGATTTTGATATACTTTTAACAATAAAATATTATTTTGAAGCACCCAAGGATGAGAATGGAGAAGAAAATGAAGAGCACCAATGAAACATGAAGAAACAAACCAACTTTGTTGCTAACAATAAAGTAGAGATTCATCTGTTGAGCGTACTATCATCCCAAGAAGTTAACAGGATTGGCGCCTATGACTTTAGCAAAGAACTCTGGGAGAAGTTCCTGAAGCTTTATAAAGGAACCTCGGAGGACAAACTAGTAAAACGAGACCTGCTCTGAAATCAACTAACCAACCTCTGGATAGAAAAGGGAGAAAAGATGGCTCAACTGCACGCAAAGCTTAAGGAGTTGATAACTGGACTCATCAACCTTAGAGAAATATTAACGAATCGAGACTCACTCATATATGCGCTAAATGCTTTCTGAAAATCCAAGAGTCAACATCAATAGTGGATTCTTACTATATCTCGAAGGACTTGAAGTTAAGTACTTTCGAAGAGTTATTTTCGACTTTAGAATTATATGAATTTCGAGGTGCAAGATTTAAAGACATAAAAAAGTCAAACAACATCACTTTAAAAGTCAAGTAGAACAAACCAGATTTGGAGTCATCCCTGGACGAAGAAAAAAAAACATACATGGTAAAAAAATTTAATAAAATTTTTAGAACTAACAATTTAATAAGAGACAGGTTTCGAAATTTCTTCAAAGAAAAGGGAGTAGAAAGATAAAATGCTACAATTGTAATGAAGAAGGTCACATCAAAGATTAATACCCCAGATTAAAAGAGAAGGGAAAATTCAAAAACAAACAACCAAAGAAAACAAAATAGAAGAACCTCAAAGATGTAAGTACCCTGAGTTAATTTTAATGTGATCAACTAAGTTAAGTTAGGTTTTATGTTATTTGATGTCATGTGTCTAAGTGTGTTTAGACTTAGGAACACAAGAATTTGAGTGAAAGACGTGACAAGTGAGTGTTAGGAAGATCTTGCGGTCGGTTAGAAGGGGGGTTGAATAGGTGTGCCAATTGATCACTTCCTAAGTATTCGTTAGCGCGCAAGCGAAAATACAATAATACAAATACGAATACGAAAACTAAAGACAAGAATAAGAAAGAACAAGCCGCTAACACATTTATTTACGTGGTTCGGAGATAACTTGCTCCTACTCCATGGTAGTCCATAAGATGGACGATCCCTCAATCCGTCGGTGAATTAATCTCCGGAAGCTCCGGCTAGCTCAAACCTCCTTGTGGGTGGAGAAACATCACCACAACACTCACCAAGAACACTTGGACACAAGGGAAACCTTGAGTACTTAGTGACTACTAATTAGGCTTTAACCAAGTCTAATTTCGTGACCTTGGTCGACCATCCCAAGCTCCTTCTTATAGAGTTTGAAAGAAAATAACCTTGCTGTTTTACCGTTACCAGTCGACTGGTCCTTGCACCAGTCGACTGGTGCCCGCACCAGTCAACTGGTGCCAGCCCAACGGCTCTCTCAACGGCTCCCTACCAATCGACTGCTACAGTGTACCAGTTGTCTGTTACAGTATACCAGTCGATTGCTACAGTACCGTTAACTGCTGCAGTGCCCGTTGATAGTTACAGTGCCCCGTTGACTGCTACAGTACCTCCCGGGATTTTTCCCTGAGTACAATATCTCATGCATTCGTACCCTCATGACTCACTTGACTCTTTTTTGCATCCTTGAGTTTTTGCCTTCAAGCTTACTTCCTTTGACTCTCGTCCCTCGGATGCATCTAAGCCTGTGGCTCATCCTCAGTGCCATCCTTCGCGTATGCCTCGAAGTCGCTTCCCTCGGCCATTGTCCTTACTGCCTTGTCCACGGTCCCTCGGATGCTCCATCCTTCACCAGACCCGAAGCTATCAAGCTGAGTCATATGTGTATCCTGCAAACCTGCACACTCACATACACATATCAAATAATAAGGGTAAACTTAACTTAAACCCTTTGCTCAAATACCAAAACACATGGTCACACGGACCATTGGGATTACTCCAACAATCTCTCCCTTTTTGATGTTTGGTAATACGTTTAAGTTAGAAAAAACATAATAGCAAATAAACATGCTAACAATGAATGGACTTACATTGCCAATGCTACATACTTGACCTTACACCGCCGAATGAACTTACATTGCTAAGGTTATACACTTGGACTTACACTGTCGAATGGACTTACGTTGCCAAGGCTACACACTAGAACTTACACTGCCGAATGGACTTGTGTTGCCAAGGATACACACTTGGACTTACGCTTCCGAATGGACTTACATTGCCAAGGCTACACACTTGGACTTACATTGTCAAAACAAAATGCAAACATGCATTGGAACCTATCACAATGCTCCCCCTACACCTGATTCCCCAATGAGCTAGGATTTTCCTACAGGGATATTTAAGAATCTTTCACAACGCTCCCTCTACGCAAAGGTGCTTCAGGTTTTGCCAACTAAATCTTACTTCTCCCCCTTTACCTAACATTCAAAAAGCTCTCTAGCAATATCCCAATTGTTGAAAACTTGTCATCCAAACTAATCCTAAACACATGTATTTATTCCCCATGGATCCCATACATCTAAACTAGTTGACACGATCAAGAACAGCGCTGAAAAATTATTTCAAGCTGGTATCAATCGACTGACCCCAAGTACCAGTCAACTGCCCCCTTCGACACAACTTTACAGAAGCATTCTATGGTCGAAAAATACTATTACCAGTCGACTGGTATCGATACCAATCGACTGCCCTCATCAAAATGAGCTTACAGAGATATTCTATGTTCAAAGACACTGTTACCAATCGACTGGTATCTGCACCAATTGACTAGTACCCTATTTATGTAAAAATCAATCTTTTCTGACCAACTTCAGAAATGCACAAGAAATTCCACAAACATCCAAAAATTCCCAAATTTTGTGGAGATATCTATTTTACCCTTGTCTACTTGGAAAAAATACATTACAAAATGTATCTATCACCAATCCTAAGATTTACATAAAATCCAAAACTAGCTCAATGGTTCAATTGAACCTTGACCTAAAGTCCTAGTTTTGGCTTCCTCTTGATATATTTGCTCATACTAACCCACAATGCATCCCTAGCATTGGTTTATATGACATGTATATATCCAAAATCAATTATCATGTAATATGATCTCAATGTCATATTTCTTGCATGAAACACAAACTAATTGTGCCAAATCCCTAGGTATGAGATTCAAGTCCTTCTTCAAACCACTTGGCACACTCCATGACTCCTCTAAACTCCCAAGTAGTACCCACTTGAGTTCCATTTACCATGGGTCCCAACTTGACTCTTAAAGCTCCCCCTAGAGTTCTTAACCTTAGCCACCTCCCTAGGTGACTCATCCAAAATTGTTAGGCCACATCGGTGCACCTTCGGTGACACTTGGCCTACAAATTTAACCCTTTTAACCTTGGACACCTTGTCCTTGGTTAATTTCTTCTTACTATTAAATGGTTTTCCCTTGCCATTTATTGACTTCTCCTTGCCATAGTCATATGCAACCTTAGCATAAGACTTTCCCTTAGCGTTAGAGAACTCTCCCTTACCATGATCATTTGCCACCCTAGCATATGATCTCTCCTTAACCTTAGAGGGACTAGATCGGTGTCCCAAGCCCAATCTATCATTGTTAGGTCTTTGGCTACCCAACACCATATTTAATTTCTTAGATCCAACATTAAATCTCTTAAGGAATTGTTTTAACTTATCAAGTTTTTCCCTTAAAGCTTGATTCTCCTTCTCTAGGTTCCTAACCCTAGAGTTAATTTGTCCACATTGGACATTCCTAGACCTACCCTTCCTAGGCATATGTCTCCCTTTCTTAGAATTAATGCCTTGGTTCTCCTTAGTTCTACCATTTCTAGGTTTATCATGCATGAGTTTCCTAAGATTTTGATCTACATTAACTATATTCCTATCATGATATCTAAAACCAAAATTTTGCATGGGTAAATAATAAGAATTGTTCCTAGCATGCATGGGAGTATAAGAATTTAAATTTGAATTACACTTCAAATTAGGGTATACCTCCCTTACCCTTGAAGCTCCCCCTTGACTTGAGCTCCTTTTCTTCTTCTCCCATTTCTTCAATTGCGCTAGCTACTTGATCTTTCCCTTCTTGGGGCATTTGGTGTGGTAGTGGCTCTTCCCTCCACACGTGAAGCATATGATGCGCAATCTCCTTCCTTGAATTTTTTCATTCCTACAACCCTTATTAGTATTTAAATTAACTTGAATGAGTTTAGGAGTTACCTCTTTCTTACCCAATGGACATCTACTCTTGTAGTATCCATTCTCATTGCACCTGAAGCATATTATGTGGTCTTTTGACTTCACTTTGATGGAGGTTCTTGCTAGGTTGACCACTTCCAAGACCTCTTCTTCATCCTCTTCACTTGTCTTGGATTCTTCTTCAATCCTTGAGGATGTAGATGATGCCTCATCTTCCTCATCCACACTTGTGGATGACCTTTCTTCTTCCTTCTCCTCCTCGGAAGTTGAGCATGAATCGATTTCCGATTGTTCCTCCTCAGAAGTTGAGCATGAATCGACTTCCGATTGCTCCTCCTCTACTTGAGACACTTCTTCTTTTTCTTCGTATTTTCTTTCTTCTTGTGTAGGCATGAGTTCTTCTCTCATAACCATCTTTATCTTGCTCCATAAATCGTGGCCATTCTCGTATTCACCTACACAACTTATCACATTAGAAGGTAAAATTTCAATCAACATTGATATTACCTTGTCGTTTGCCTTTAACTATGAGATTTGCTCCTCCGTCCAATGTCACGGTCGGAGCTTCTTCCCTTTCTTGTCCTTCGGGACTTCAAATGGCTCTTCCACCACCTCATTGTGTCACAATCCGTCTCGAGGAAATTCTTCATCTTTACCATCCAAAGGTGATGTCCCATAAGATTCTTCCTTCAAACTTCGGCGGATCAATCAAGCCGGTCATCTTTTGCTTCCTTGGTGATTAGTCTAATATAAAGTGTTCTCGCTCTGATATCAATTGTTAGGAGGATCTTACGGTCGGCTAGAAGGGGGATTGAATAGGTGTGCCCCCAATTGATCACTTCCTAGGTATTTGTTAGTGCGCAAGCGGAAATATAATAATACAAATATGAATACGAAAACTAAAGACAAGAATAAGAAAGAACAAGCCGCTAACACATTCGTTTACGTGGTTTGGAGATAACTTGCTCTTACTCCACGACTGTTCATAAGGTGGACGATCCCTCAATTCGTCGGTGAATTAGTCCCCGGAAGCTCCAGCTAGCTCAAACCTCCTTGTGGGTGGAGAAACCTCACCACAACACTCACCAAGAACACTTGGACACAAGGGAAACCTTGAGTACTTAGTGACTACTAATTAGGCTTTAACCAAGTCTAATTTCGTCACCTTGACCGGCCATCCCAAGCTCCTTCTTATAGAGCTTGGAAGAAAACAGCTCTGCTGTTTTACCGTTACCAGTCAACTGGTCCTTGCACTAGTCGACTGATGCCAGCCCAACGACTCTCTCAAAGGCTCCCTACCAGTTAGCTGCTACAGTGCACCAGTCGATTGCTACATTGTTGTTAATTACTACAGTGCCCGTTGACTGTTACAGTGCCCCGTTGACTGCTACAATACCTCCCGGGATTTTTCCTTAAGTACAATCTCTTATGCACTCGTGCCCTCACGACTCACTTAACTCTTCTTTCCAGCCTTGACCTCTTGCCTTCAAGCCTACTTCCTTTAGCTTTCGTCCCTCGAATGCAACCAAGCCCGCGGCTCGTCCTCAATGCTATCCTTCGCGTATGCCTTGAAGTCGCTTCTCTCGGCCCTTGTCCTTGCTGCCTTGTCCACGGTCCCTCAGATGCTCCATCCTTCACCGAATCCGAAGCCATCAAGTTGAGTCATATGTGTATCCTGCAAATTTGCACACTCACATACACATATCAAATAATAAGGGTAAACATAACTTAAACCCTTTGCCCAAACACCAAAACACATGGTCACATGGATCATTGGGATTGCTCCAATAGTGAGAAGGATGACATTGAAAATGAGTCGACAAGCTTGGTGCATCTGAGGGAAGAAAGGTTATGGAAGATGATCCTATCCGAGTGCTGAGTCGACGGACGCTGGGGATGTGGCATGCTCCGCTGTCTCCGACTGTTGGTGTAGATCTCCGGCGAACCTGCAAAGAAGCTGAGCCGGGAGGGGTTTCCCAGCGGCGGCCCTCCGACGCTCAAGTCAGGCAACGAGAAATGAGAGAGGCAGCGTAACTGTGGCTACAATGAAGATTTTGCATACCTTCGTCGACGTCTGGGGGCCCTTATATAGGACCCCGGGGAGGCGCGGGCACGCTTCTTGATGCGTGCCCACTTCCCCAAACATACCTTAACGAGCCCATGTCAGAAAAGCATCTCTGACCCCATTCCGCAATCGTGTGAGCATATCCCGGATGTGACGGTGGAAGCTTCCACCGTACGATCCTGCGTACGGCTCAGCCGCCCACCCTGCTCCTTGTCGGCGGCAGATGTCTCGAGGATGATGCTATCCCCTGTCTCCTTTGTCCTCTTGCATTCCCTGTCTATTCCAGGGCCGAGTGGGTCAACCGCTCGGCAGGCGTATCACTTCTGCCGTCGGTTGTAGGTATTGGTCCGACCGGGAGGACTTCTGGTCGTATGCTCGGATGAGATTGCTCCTGCCTGTTTTTGTTGCCTTGTGCCCCGGCCGAACGGAAATCCTCGCTCAGCCCTGAAACCTTTTTACCTTGAGCATCGGAAACCCGACCCCTAGTCGGGTTGTCTTTCATTCGGCTCAGGGGATCCACGGCCGGTCGGCCTGCTTCATCCGGTCGGTCGGGTCTCAGGGTTGAATCTCTTGACCTTTGACCTCCACATGCCGTTGACCTTCCACCAACGAGAGTCCCCTGTCCTTATCATCGGATCACATGTCTCTCCTTCAAGTCTAGTCAAAGAAGGCGCTAAGTCCGACTGACTGGACTACCGGTCGGTCGGAGTAACACCGCTTTGCCACTTTTTGGAATATTCCTCCTCACGGCCGTTCGGCTTCTCACTGCTACTGGCTTTGCAACCGTGTCGACGGTCAACGCTGACGCCCTTCGGATCTCCTCAGAATTCGTGCAAATCCTCTCCATTAAGACTGAGCACACGCGCTGCGCGCCGTAATGGCGCTCATTAAATGCGTCCCTATGGCATGGTGCCACGTGGCGCCTCCGCTGGCGTCATCGTACAACTCGGCGACGTGTCCGAGGGGACATCGGCCGTTTGAAATGAACAACCCGATGTGGGCCTCGGTTCCTGTGACCTGCATCCGACGGTCGAGGTCGATCGGCCCCGACCTTATAAAGCCTTCACCTTCTTCCTCCGCCGCACCCTTGCCTTCGCGTGTCCCGCAGCCTTCTTCGGTGCTTCAACGTTCCGGCGATTCTGATTTTTCGTTCTCCCACGATTCCCCGCCTCCTTCCTTCGATCCTCAACTTCTTTGTAAGGTTCTTCCGCCTTTCTTCCTTTGATTCCTGTGTTTTCTTCGCGCTCTTCGTCCTTTGGTTACTGTTTTGCTCCTTTTCTTGCTTGCGCATTTGCTTTCCCTTTTGATTCTTGCTTCCTCCATTGCTCTGGCGATGGCAAGTTCCTCTCAGCCTGCGGACCCGGTTCTTGGCCCATGGTATACCACCATGGAGTCGCGGTTCGATCGGCGCGATGCCGAGAGCCTGTTTAACGCTTTTGATATCCCTTCCGACTTTGAACTAATTTTACCTTCACCTTCCGCTCGGCCGCACAAACCGCCGAGTGGCGCCTTTTATCTTTTCCGTGACCAATTCATAGCCGGTCTGCGGTTTCCCCTCCACCCCTTCATTGTTGAAGTTTGTAACTTTTTTGGCATTCCGCTCGCCCAATTGGTTCCCAACACCTTTCGCCTCCTGTGTGGGGTTGTGGTCTTATTTAAGATACACAACATTCCCCTCCGCCCGGAGGTCTTCTATTATTTTTATTACCCCAAGAAATCCAAGCCGGTCACTTATCTGTTTCAAGCTCGGCCTGACTTAGTCTTTTTTGATAAGTTGCCCTCTTCTAACAAACACTGGAAGGAGAACTTTTTCTACCTTCGTGTTCCCGGGCGGCTCCCCTTCCGTACGAAATGGCAGGTCAGACCGCCCATATCTCCCGAGCTGAAGAAATTCAAGACCCGACCGGACTATCTTCAAGCAGCGAATCTGCTAGTCGGTCTGAAGCTCGACATCAACAAGCTTCTACTTGAAGGAGTGATGTACATATTTGGTTTGAGTCCGAGCCGGACCCCCCTCCCGAGCAGCTTCGGTAAGAACTTCACTTGTACATTTGCCTTGAGTTCTAACTGATTTCCTTCTCTTTTCTTTGCAGCAAATATCGTAATGGAGTCAGTGCTGTTCGAGATTTTGAAAAAGAAAGCGGTTGCGCTCGAAGCAGCAGCGGCCAAGGAAATGGAGGAATTGGGCATTGCTCCGGTCGGCTCGCACGAGGATGAGAGTGAAGCGCAAGCAGGCGAGTCGGTCGCTCAGGCTTCGCCTATGGATGCCGCTGCCGGTGTAAGTTCTGTTAGTTAGAGCCCTAGAGCCAATCATTTGATGATTGTATGGACTCATGTATATCATATTCTTATATATATATTAAGGCATTTGGTTTTTGGTTATTATCCTTATTTGTATTAGTGCCAGATAAAATAAGTATAGTAGCGTCCTTGAGTAGAAGGTTCATACCTATATCAATCGATTAGTTGAATCGATAGTGAGATAATATAGGGAACATTACTCTAATTTATTCCTAGTCGAGTATTAACATTCAGGGACAATGTTAATACAATAAGACTAGCATGTAGGTCAGCTCGATGACTTGATCTCACAAGTCATGGATATAGAGATATCAAGCTGACACATGGGTATGCATTAGAGAATGTATACTGAATGACCCGCCATGAGAAAGTATCATGGATCGTTATATGAGTGTCATATACTTTCTCATGTGGCTATTAGTATGACTATTAGTCCTTAGACCTGAAGTCACCATGGATCCCTACATAAGGAGTTATGTACTTTGGTTTCGTCAAACATCACCCGTAACAGGGTGGACTATAAAGGCGATTACTGGGTATGTAACAAATTATGCAGAGGGATGTGAGTGATGTAGATGGGATCTATCCCTCCCATATGACGGGAGCGACATCAATATTCTTGATAGAGTTAGACCACGAAGTGCATGACCATGCCCAAATGAGTCAACATTAGATGTTGAGCTCATTTGATCGAGTGAGTCTACTTGGAGTTCAAGATTTAGATTGATTAGAGGATGACACGGTCTATGCCTCATATTGATCAATCTAGATGTCTAGGATAGAAGGACAATGTCACATATTGTGAGGAGTCACAATTAGTAGTCACAAGGTGATGTTGGATCTTAACATTTCTTGTAACTTGGGTAGCAATGATGTATTGCTAGATGCCGCTCATTGCTTATGTTTCTAAAAGAGTTTAGAAACATTGCCAACGTTACAAGAACCTATTGGGTCACACACAAAGAACATGTGGATGGAGATTAGGTTCATATGATGAACCAATTGGATTAGGTTCATATGATGCACCAAAGATTGGATTCAAAATTAGACTTATTGAGTTAGACTCAATTAGATTCAAATGTTGAATGAGTCTAATTTAAATTTGATTCATTGGGTCAATTTATATTAATGAATTAGATTCATTAAATTAAAATTGACTTGAATCAAAGGTTGGATTTAACTCAACAAGGAAGAGAATTGGTCAAGTTTGACTTGACCAAATGGAAGTTGAAACATCAAGTTTGACTTGATGTCTTGCCACATCATCATGAAGGTTGACTCATCCTACTTGGCATGACCAACCTAGCCACATCATTAGCCACATCACCACCTCATAATGGTATGCCACCTCATTGGAGGTTACACATCCAATTGGTTTTAATGTGGCCGGCCACTAGGGGTGTCAAAAATGAACCCGACCCGATGACCCAACCCGAGTCGACCCGAAAAAAATCGGGTTCGGGTTGGGCATTTTCGGGTTCGGGTCGGGTTCGGGTTGGAGGGTTGGAGAGTAAAAAAATTTCGGGTTGGGTCGGGTCGGGTTCGGGTTGACCCGGGTTGGCTTAAATATAGGGTTTTGTGGAATTTTGGGGGTTAAATCAAATTTTATTTTGAAAATTTAGATGTTTTTATGTATATTAATATCATGTTTGTATGATAATGATGGAATATTGAGATAAAAGTGAAGAATTATAGGGAAAATAATCCAAAAAAGTCGTTTTGAATCGGATTTTCGGGTTATATGGGTCGGGTTCGGGTTGATCGGGTTGGTCGGGTTCGGGTTCGGGTTGAGGTGTTTTGGGTTGAACTCGGGTTCGGGTGGGGTTCGGGTTGGGTTAAAAAAAAAAAAAACTCAAACCCGACCCAACCCGACCCGACCCACCCGAATTGACACCCTACTGGCCACATTAATGAGGGGCTTTATGGTGTGGCCGGCCACACATTAGATGGTGTGGAGGTTTTTGTTTTGGGAATTGATGTGGTGTCATTATTCCTTCTTCTTCCTTGGGTTCCCCTCTCCTCTTGAGTTGCTGTGGTCGTGGCTATCATGGTGAGGAGAAGATGTTGAGTTGTTTCCAAGAGCACAAGGGAAAGTGAAGGTCACAAAGGAGGGTACTAAAGGAGTGTATGTGATTCTCTCTTCTATTTCTCTCTTTTCTCCTTTTTGTTCCCATCCGAGAGCTCTAGAAAAGTGCTAGCACACTTGGGGCTCTCTTCTCCATCTTTGAGTGGTAGAAGACCACTCCTTGTTCGTGTGGATATCACTAGAGGAGTGTCTACATTGACACTCTCGAGATCCAACGCTTCCTTGGACGAGCGGGACTAAACGAAGGGCACGCATCGAAGGTAAAATGGTTTTTCCTTTGTAGATCTACTGTAGATCGTAGTATAAAACTCGTATTTGTGTTTTCGAAATTTTTCTTTGCACGGATCTACGGCTTTGGGTGATTCGGGGTTTCCGCGACGCGAAAAGCGGTTTTCGCGGCCCGAAAAACCCAACAGTGGTATCAGAGCCACGTGCAAGGCGAATACGAGTTTGTTTTTTGGTTTTATGAAAACTAAATTTTCTGTAATTTTCTGTAAAATTATGATTTTATAGTTTTTATGGGTAATTTTTCCGTAGAAGCGAAGCACAAGTGTCTCGGCACTTGTAGGCTTCGGCTACCGGAAAGATTTTTCCAAAACGGCTTCGTTTTGCTCCAAATCCGTTTGGGACAGCGGGCTTGGGTGCCATTAGATCGCAAAGGAGCAACTCACGATGGTTAGATCATGGGTAGGGGTACTGTCCCTAACCCCGCAAGGGGATTTGCTCCGCGATCGCACCCGAAATCGCTTAAAACGAACCCGTCGGGAAGATTTTTCCGAAATGGCAATGTCTCGGCCCAAATCGTTTTGGGACAGAGGGTTTAGGCGCTGTTGGATCGCAAACGAACCCTCGCGATGGTTAGATCGCGGGTAGGGGCGCTGCCCCTGGGCCCCGCAAGGGGATCCGTTCCGCGATTGCACCCGAAATTGCTAAACGGGACCGCCGGGAAATTTTACTCGTAAAAATTATAAAAATTATTTTTAAAATTATAGAAAATTATGAAAATATATAATTTTGAATTATATATTAATTTTGTGATAGTCATGGCCCAAAACCCAATATGATTGGTTGTGTTGTAATTCATAATACGGCCTGCGTGCCGTTATGTGTTTGCGAGTGTTGTATTATATTCGCGACCTGCGCGTCGTGCCTTCTCTTATTTTCTTGTTGTAAATTAGATTTAGACTCGAATGTAACTCGAGTTTCAAATTGTAATGTACAAATTGGAGCGGTGGAGGGTCCACACGAGACGGAGTTCCGAGGCGGGCACGAGCAACACAAGGTGGTCAAAGGGAGGAGCTTGGAGAAGCTGTTGACCCTAGGTTGACCATTCGATCTTCTCATTGGCTTGAGAAGATCGTAGTAGGGCCATGACTAAATCACAAATAAATTAATTAATTAATTGTTATGTATATGATGCATGTTTAATAGTTAATTAATTAATTAGTGCCTTAACGATTAGATTAGATCTAAGTCGTGCACATGATGCACCCTTGCGATTAGATTAGATCTAAGTCATGCACAAGATGCATCCTTCTCGATTAGATTAGATCTAGATCGAACCAACTCTAAATTCCTAACCATGCCGTGATACCTATCACTACCTCGATCACATGTATTGTTGAATCTGCCAAAGCAGAGCAATACATATTATCTTGGTAGGGTACGGAGGGACAATCTTGGTCCCGCCTATCAACGCATGGGTGAATACAAACTCAATTAGATTAAGTATTCCTAGTTACTCGGTTGGATCGAGTCAACTATAGGCATTATTCCAACGGTTGGAAAAGATAGGTCAAAATCACATCTATATTAACTCTCGGGTGTATTAGCCAAAGCTAACTCGAGTTTTAATATAAATGCAGATATTGATTCTATAAACAAGAGTTGCATAGAGATGTAATTGGTAATCGTTACCTACCGATCATACTAAGCCTTGGGCGTATTAGCCAAAGCTAACTCAAGGTTAGTATGATGTGGATCTTGTCCCACAAGAATTATAGAATTCAGTGGGAGCATCATTTAATTAAAGGCCTAATTAGATGATTTAAAAGAATATGATATTTATTTCTGCAAATTTTCTGTTGTAGATAACCATGACGTTGAATACGAACTTCTTCTCTCTGCGTTCTGTCCTTAAGAAGGACAAGCTCAACGGAGCAAATTTCCTGGACTGGTACAAGAACTTGAGAATAGTTCTTACCCAAGAACGTAAACTGTACATTCTGGAGTAGCCCATTCCGGAGGCTCCTCCTGCCACTGCCACGCGAGCAGACCGAGATGCTTACAAGAAGCATCAAGATGACGCATTAGATGTGTCCTGTCTTATGCTCGCAACCATGAACTCTGAGCTTCAGAAGCAACATGAGTTGATGGGTGCTTACGATATGGTTGCACATCTTCGTCAACTATATCAAGGACAAGCAGGGCACTGGAAGAGGAACTTCACAGGATACCTGGAAGATCTTAACAAGAAGAGAAATAAGATTTCTACTTCAGGTATAAATGTTATAGAAGTCAACCTCTCTATTTCTTCGTCGTGGGTATTAGATACCGGATGTGCTTCGCACATTTGTACTAATGTACAAGCACTAAGAAATAGCAGAGCATTGACAAAGGGCGAGATAGACCTACGAGTAGGCAATGGAGCACGGGTTGCTGCTGTTGCTGTAGGGACTTATTTTCTATCTCTACCCTCTGGGCTTGTACTAGAGTTAGACGATTGTTGTTATGTGCCTGCATTGACTAAGAACATTATATCAGTTTCTTGTTTGGACAAGAAAGGATTTTCGTTTATAATAAAGAACAAATGTTGTTCTGTCTATTTAAACGATATGTTCTATTGTAATGCACCTCTGATGAACGGACTCTATATTCTACACCTTGAGAGCCCTATCTATAACGTTAGTACCAAGAGGTTCAAATCGAACGATATGAACCAAACATACCTCTGACACTGTCGCTTAGGTCATATAAATGACAAGCGCTTATCCCAGCTCCATAAGGATGGTTTGCTGGACTCATTTGATTTAGAATCATATGAGATATGCGAGTCATGCCTACGAGGCAAGATGACCAAGACTCCCTTTAGTGGGCACAGCGAGAGAGCGACTGATTTGTTAGGACTCATACATAGTGATGTATGTGGCCCTTTCAATGTCGCTGCTAGAGGTGGTTATAGGTACTTCATCACGTTTACTGATGACTTTAGTAGATATAGTTATGTGTACTTGATGACACATAAGTCTGAATCCTTTGAAAAGTTCAAAGAATTCAAGAATGAAGTACAGAACCAGCTTGGCAAGAGTATTAAGATACTTCGATCTGATCGAGGTGGAGAATACCTTAGCCATGAGTTTCGTGACTACCTAGCTGAGTGTGGGATTCTATCCCAACTCACTCCTCCTGGAACACCACAGTGGAATGGTGTATCCGAAAGGAGGAATCGTACCTTATTAGATATGGTACGATCTATGATGAGTCACACAGATCTTCCGACATATCTATGGGGATATGCTCTAGACACGGCAGCTTTCATACTCAACCGAGTTCCATCAAAGGCCGTGATAAAGACACCATATAGGATATGGTGGAGAGATGCCGGTGTCTTTCATGAGGATTTGGGGTTGTGAGGCTTACGTCGACGCCAAGTCTCGTAAAAATTAGGACCCAAATCCAACAAGTGCTATTTCACCGGATATCCCAAGGAAACTAAGGGATATTATTCTACATTCCATCAAGACAGTAGCAAAGATCGGGTCTTTCTAGAAAGGGACTTTGTTTCTAGAAAGACTAGTGAGATGCTCGATCTTGAAGAAGTTCAAGATGCGAACAATATGTGATGCCCGATGGAAATTGAGCTGGAACCACAAAGTGTTGTGGATGATGTTCCACAAGAGTTGAGGAACAACAACCGTTCAAATAGACATACCTCTTGCAGTATAGACTCCGTCACCTGAGAGATACTCATTTCTCTTGTCTGACCATGATGACATTGTGCTCATAGAGGATGAGCCTACCACCTATCAAGAAGCCGTGATGAGATTCTGAGAAATGGCTAGAAGCCATGAGATCCGAGATAGAATCCATGTACACCAACCAAGTATGGACTTTGGTTGATCCACTTGAAGGGGTAAAACCCATTGGGTGCAAGTGGGTCTTTAAGAGAAAGACTGACATGGATGGACTTATCTATAAGGGTCGCTTGGTAGCTAAAGGTTTCAAGCAAATTCATGGTATTGACTATGATGAAACCTTTTCTCCAGTAGCGATGTTTAAGTCTATTCGGATCATGCTTGCTATTGCAGCCTACCATGACTATGAGATATGGCAGATGGATGTCAAAACCGCGTTTCTGAATGGAAACCTACTCGAGGATGTGTACATGACACAACCTAAGGGTTTTGTAGATCCACAGCATACTAGCAGAGTATGCAAGCTGCATAGGTCCATTTATGGACTAAAGCAAGCTTCTCGGAGCTGGAATCTTCGATTCGATGATGCAATCAAACAGTTTGGTTTCATCAAGAACGAAGATGAGCCTTGTGTCTACAAGAAGGTTGTAGGGGATATAGTTGTCTTCCTCATATTGTATGTGGATGACATACTACTCATTGGGAAGGACATCCCTATGCTTCAGTCTGTCAAGACCTGGCTAGGGAGTTGCTTCTCAATGAAGGACTTAGGTGAGGCATCCCGCATTCTAGGGATACAGATCTATAGAGATAGATCTAAGAGATTGCTTGGCCTAAGTCAGAGTACATATATTGACAAGGTACTCCTTCGGTTTGCCATGCAGAACTCCAAGAAGGGATTTCTGCCGATGTCACATGGTGTGAGTCTTTCGAAGACTCAAGGTCCCTCTTCTAGAGAGGAGAGAGACCGCATGGATCAGATCCCTTATGCCTCAGCCATAGGATCGATCATGTACGCCATGTTATGTACTCGACCTGATGTCTCGTATGCTTTGAGCATGATGAGCAGATACCAGTCAGATCCGGTGAAAGTCATCGATAGCGGTCAAGAATATTCTTAAGTACTTAAGAAGGACAAAGAATATTTCTTGATATATGGAGGCAATGATGAGCTAGTTGTAAAGGGTTACGGTGATGCCTGTTCGGACCTTAGATGACTAGATGGGGGTGAATAGCCTCTTTGAAAAACACTAAACACAAATTACTTCAAGAACTTTGTTAGCACAGCGGAATTAGAAAACTGAAACAAGAAAGCACAGCACACTAACTCGGAGATTTACGAGGTTCGGTGACAACTTGGCCCTACTCCTCGGCGTAGGAACCGCACACCAGCGGACCAAGCATATACTACTGCCCATCTCATTCGAGAGATTATCGATAGAGGAGATGTGAAGATTTGCATAGTACCTACAGAGGCTAACATCGCAGATCCCTTGACCAAGGCTTTGGCACAGAGGAAGCATGATGGTCACACTAGGTCATTAGGCCTTAGAGCCTATACTGATTGGCACTAAGTGCTAGTGGGAGATTGTTAGTTAGAGCCCTAGAGCCAATCATTTGATGATTGTATGGACTCATGTATATCATATTCTTATATATATATTAAGGCATTTGGTTTTTGGTTATTATGCTTATTTGTATTAGTGCCAGATAAAATAAGTATAGTAGCATCCTTGAGTAGAAGGTTCATACCTATATCAATCGATTAGTTGAATCGATAGTGAGATGATATAGGGAACACTACTCTAATTTATTCCTAGTCGAGTATTAACATTCAGGGACAATGTTAATACAATAAGACTAGCATGTAGGTCAGCTCGATGACTTGATCTCACAAGTCATGGATATAGAGATATCAAGCTGACACATGAGTATGCATTAGAGAATGTATACTGAATGACCCGCCATGAGAAAATATCATGGATCGTTATATGAGTGTCATATACTTTCTCATGTGGCTATTAGTATGACTATTAGTCCTTAGACCTGAAGTCACCATGGATCCCTACATAAGGAGTTATGTACTTTGGTTTCGTCAAACGTCACCCGTAACAGGGTGGACTATAAAGGCGATTACTGGGTATGTAACAAATTATGCAGAGGGATGTGAGTGATGTAGATGGGATCTATCCCTACCATATGACGGGAGCGACATCAATATTCTTGATAGAGTTAGACCACGAAGTGCATGGCCATGCCCAAATGAGTCAACATTAGATGTTGAGCTCATTTGATCGAGTGAGTCTACTTGGAGTTCAAGATTTAGATTGATTAGAGGATGACACGGTCTATGCCTCATATTGATCAATCTAGATGTCTAGGATAGAAGGACAATGTCACATATTGTGAGGAGTCACAATTAGTAGTCACAAGGTGATGTTGGATCTTAACATTTCTTGTAACTTGGGTAGCAATGATGTATTGCTAGATGCCGCTCATTGCTTATGTTTCTAAAAGAGTTTAGAAACATTGCCAACGTTACAAGAACCTATTGGGTCACACACAAAGAACATGTGGATGGAGATTAGGTTCATATGATGAACCAATTGGATTAGGTTCATATGATGCACCAAAGATTGGATTCAAAATTAGACTTATTGAGTTAGACTCAATTAGATTCAAATGTTGAATGAGTCTAATTTAAATTTGATTCATTGGGTCAATTTATATTAATGAATTAGATTCATTAAATTAAAATTGACTTGAATCAAAGGTTGGATTTAACTCAACAAGGAAGAGAATTGGTCAAGTTTGACTTGACCAAATGGAAGTTGAAACATCAAGTTTGACTTGATGTCTTGCCACATCATCATGAAGGTTGACTCATCCTACTTGGCATGACCAACCTAGCCACATCATTAGCCACATCACCACCTCATAATGGTATGCCACCTCATTGGAGGTTACACATCCAATTGGTTTTAATGTGGCCGACCACATTAATGAGGGGCTTTATGGTGTGGCCGGCCACACATTAGATGGTGTGGAGGTTTTTGTTTTGGGAATTGATGTGGTGTCATTATTCCTTCTTCTTCCTTGGGTTCCCCTCTCCTCTTGAGTTGCTGTGGTCGTGGCTATCATGGTGAGGAGAAGATGTTGAGTTGTTTCCAAGAGCACAAGGGAAAGTGAAGGTCACAAAGGAGGGTACTAAAGGAGTGTATGTGATTCTCTCTTCTATTTCTCTCTTTTCTCCTTTTTGTTCCCATCCGAGAGCTCTAGAAAAGTGCTAGCACACTTGGGGCTCTCTTCTCCATCTTTGAGTGGTAGAAGACCACTCCTTGTTCGTGTGGATATCACTAGAGGAGTGTCTACATTGACACTCTCGAGATCCAACGCTTCCTTGGACGAGCGGGACTAAACGAAGGGCACGCATCGAAGGTAAAATGGTTTTTCCTTTGTAGATCTACTGTAGATCGTAGTATAAAACTCGTATTTGTGTTTTCGAAATTTTTCTTTGCACGGATCTACGGCTTTGGGTGATTCGGGGTTTCCGCGACGCGAAAAGCGATTTTCGCGGCCCGAAAAACCCAACAAGTTCTAGCAAAGAACCAGCCGTTCGGGAGGAAAGCTTCGATCCGGAGGACGAACTCCCGCTCGACAGGAAAAGACGACGAGTTGAGAAGCCCCTCAGTTCGGCAACCTCCGCAGTGCAAGCGTCCGAGCGGACTGGCACTGCCTCTCAACGCGGCAAAGCACCATCGGTTGAGGCTCTCTCCTCTGACTGGACTCCCTCTCAATTGGAGGCGGCCCCCATCGAAGCGGTTCCGGTTGCCTCCCTTCCTCCTGCACCACGTCGAGTCCTCCGCTCGGGCATTTTGTCCATGTTGTCCAGCCCGGCCTCTGATCCTTTGGCGTCCACTCAGACGACTCCGGGCCAGCGCTGCACTATTAGGGCTACCTTGCACCTCCCTACTGAGGCGTTCATGGCCGAGTCCGATCGGCCTACGACCCCCGAGCATATGATCACTATGAAGGGGCCTCTCGCTGAGATGTGGGCGGACGCTCGGGCCCGTGTGGCTATGATACCACTCGACAAGCTGGCTGACAGCCACATGCAGCAGTCCACAGGGGTAAGCTCTATTTCCTCTTCTTTATATAGCCTTCCCGATCGGCCTTTTAATCTTTCTGTGTACATCAGCGATGGGTGGAAGAGATTGCTGTCTCCAACCGTTTGTCAATGGTGGAGGAGGAGCTGAAGAGGATGAAGAGTCAGTGCGGCCCGTCTTCTTCTCGAGGCCTTCTTATGCCGAGCTGTAGAAGGAGCTCGACAAAACCAAGGATCTGTTAGAGGCCGAGAGGAAGAAGACGACCGACCAGGCCTACATGTTGGACCAGCTAGACAAAAAGGTCAAATCCTATGACCGCAAGATTGAGCTGGCCACCACTCGGAAGAACACCGCCATCGCTGATCTGGAAAAAAAGAATGTAGAAGCCCGAGCTCTGGAGCAGCGTGTGAATGAGCTAGCCGAGCTGCTCGAAGGCGAGCAGAAAGGCCGCTCGGAGGAGGTGACTAAGCTCAAGGACGATTTGAAGGACATGCAGGGGGCTCTTGATGCTTCCCGTGCTGTCTTCAAGGAGTACCAAGAGGCGAAGTCGGGCCGCGTTGCCGCCTTGAGGCAAAACTACATCCGCTCTGCAGAATTTGTGGAGAAGGTGTGCGACCGGCTGGTGATCGCCTTCGAGTTAGCCATCACCGCCACGACGGACTATTTGAAGTCTAAGGACCAGCTCCCCGACTTCGTGGTTATCCCCGCTACAGAGCATGCGACGCTTCTCACCACCATCCCAAAGCATATTTTTGACTACCTCGAATGAAGGATCTTCTGTAATTTTACCAATCAGCTAGACTTTTATTTTCATGTGGCATCTGTAACTTTTAAATGCTATCTTTAAATGAGCGTCCGCTCTTGCTGTGTTAACCTTTCATTTCGAGTGTTTCTTTTAACTGTGCTGACCGGTCGCTCGACCTTTTTCCCGCAGGGAATTTTTAAATTTCGTCGATCGGTTAAACGACCTTCCACTCTGCCTGGGATTTCTATGAGCTTTTTTCTTAGTGTTTTTCTTCACTATGCAGATCGGTCAAACAACTTTCCATCTTTCATGGACTTTCTGCTAGTGTCTCGCTGAAGTGCCTCAACGCGACGCTGCCTCAGCTGGTGGATTTATAGTCGCCAGTCCGACTTTAGAGTTTAACATCGCCACTCGACGGTCTTCCGGCCGGAGGGTTTATAGTCGCCGGTTCGACTCTAAGATTTAACGTCGCTGCTCGACGGTCTTCAGGCCGGAGGGTTTATAGTCGCCGGTTCGACTCTAAGATTTAACATCGCTGCTCGACGGTCGTCCGGCCGGAGGGTTTATAGTCGCCGGTTCGACTCTAAGATTTAACGTCGCTGCTCGACGGCCTTCAAGCCGGGGTTTATAATCGCTGGTTCGACTCTAAGATTTAAAGTCGCTGCTCGACGGTCTTCAGGCCGGGGGGTTTATAGTCGCTGGTTCGACTCTAAGATTTAACGTCGCTGCTCAACGGAGGGTTTATAATCACCGGTTCGACTCTAAGATTTAACGTCACTGCTTCCAGAGGGTTTATAATCGCGGTTCGACTCTAAGATTTAAAGTCACTGCTCGACTCTTGGGAGGGTTTATAGTCGCTGGTTCGACTCTAAGATTTAACGTCGCTGCTCGACGGTCTTCAGGCCGGGGGGTTTATAGTCGCCGGTTCGACTCTAAGATTTAACGTCGCTGCTCGACGGTCTTCAGGCCGGGGGGTTTATAGTCGCCGGTTCGACTCTAAGATTTAACGTCGCTGCTCGACGGTCTTTCGGCCGATGATTTATAGTCGCCGATTTGACTCTAAGATTTAACGTCGCTGCTCGACGGTCTTCAGGCCGGGGGGTTTATAGTCGCCGGTTCGACTCTAAGATTTAACGTCGCTGCTCGACGGTCTTCCGGCCGGATGGTTTATAGTCGCCGGTTCGACTGTAAAATTTAACGTCGCTGCTCGACGATCTTCAGGCCGGGGGGTTTATAGTCACCGGTTCGACTCTAAAATTTAACATCGCTACTCGATGGTCTTCAACAATGAGCTTTCAGCTCGGATAATAAACGCTCGGCCGAATGGCACGGGGTCTTCGACATCGAGCTTGTGGCTCGGATAATATACGTCCGGCCGAATGACACGGGGTCTTCGGCATCGCGTTTGTGGCTCGGATAATATACGCCCGGTCGAACGGCACGGGGTCTTCGCCATCGAGCCTGTGGCTCGGATAATATACGCCCGGCCGAATGGCACGGGGTCTTCGCCATCGAGCCTGTGGCTCGGTTCTAATGGAAACCCAGCCGGTCGGCTGAGAGTCCTTGCTCGAGAAACTATGATAAATTCTATGACTGAAAAAGAATATAACTAAAAAACTGACCTGCCGACCAGCAGAAAATCTGACTCAATTTCTCGACTCCCGAATACCCGTGGAGTGTGGAGGATATAATATACTCGTCGAGAACCATCAAAGTCATGAGTAGGGCGGAACTTTCCGGGTCGTCCGTCTTCTGTATATTGACGCAAAGTGGCTGTGTTGTCGAATTTACCCAAATGGTCGTCCGGGTCGGTGGTCCCCTTGTATTCCTCGATCGCCGGGGGCGTGTAATGCCTTGGTAGCGGATCACGCAGGATGCCCTTGGAGAACTGCCTATTGATCCGCTCGGGGGACGAGTCTGTCCGGGGCGCCTTGCCCTTCCTTGTGTCACGGATGGACGCCTCGTCGGACGAAGATCCCCGGTCAAGGTTGGCTTGCACGACTTCCGAGGGCGTTTGGAACATAGCCCTATGGAAAGATATAGGTGCGGGCGGCGCTTCCATCTGGGTGCCGGTCGGACATTTGTTTTGCCCCCATATCGAGAGCTGTTCCGGTCGGTCCTCTGGTGCTGCCCTGCCGTCCGACGCGGAAGTCGCCTGCCGTGCAATCCGCTAGGATTGAGCCTTCTACTGCTGCTCCACCATCTTCGCTGCCCGCGTTTGGATGAGCGCGTCTAGTTCTTCGGGAGAGAGTGCCACCGTTAGTTGGCGTCCAGCTTCTTCCATCGTTTCCGCTCAGATTCAGGTGCGTTCCCACAGACGGCGCCAATTTGATCTTGTCCGAGCGCTGAGTCGACGGACACTGGGGACGTGGCACGCTCCGTTGTCTCCGACTGTTGGTGTAGATCTCCGGCGAACCTGCAAAGAAGCTGAGCCGGGAGGGATTTCCCGGCGGCGGCCCTCCGACGCTCAAGTCAGGCAACGAGAAATGAGAGAGGCAGCGTAACTGTGGCTACAGTGAAGATTTCGCATACCTTCGTCGACGTCTGGGGGCCCTTATATAGGACCCGGGGAGGCGCGGACACGCTTCTTGATGCGTGCCCGCTTCCCCAAACATACATTAACGAGCCCATGTCAAAAAAGCACCTCTGATGCCATTCCGCAATCGTCCGAGCATATCCCGGATGTGACGGTGGAAGCTTCCACCGTACGATCCTGCGTACGGCTCAGCCGCCCACCCTGCTCCTTGTCGGCGGCAGATGTCTCGAGGATGATTCTATCCTCTGTCTCCTTTGTCCTTTTGCGTTCCCTGTCTGTTCCAGGGCCGAGCGGGTCAGCCGCTCGACAGGCGTATCACTTCTGCCGCCGGTTGTAGGTATTGGTCCGACCGGGAAGACTTCCGGTCATATGCTCGGATGAGATTGCTCCTGCCTGTCTTTGTTGCCTTGTGCCCCGACCGAACGGAAATCCCCGCTCGACTCTGAAACCTTTTTACCTTGAGCATCGGAAACCCGACCCCTAGTCGGGTTGTCTTTCATTCGGCTCGGGGGATCCACGGCCGGTCGGCCTGCTTCGTCTGGTCGGTCGGGTCTCAGGGTTGAATCTCTTGACCTTTGACCTCCACGTGCCGTTGACCTTCCGTCAACGAGGGTCCCCCGTCCTTATCACCAGATCAGAAGAGTACACCAGTCGACGAGAAGAACATGCACGGAGCATTCGAGGGATAAGAAACTAGGAAGAAAGTATGCTCAAGGAGAAGATCGAAGTTGGATTTGGGAGAGCTCAACTCCGGATGAACAGAGCATTACCCAAGTGATTGAAGATGTTCATTCTCAGATGAACAATACTTGAGGTACCTCTAAGTGCATTGGAAGCACCCTGAAGGAAGCTGGAGGTATCGTCGCGACTCTACCACGTGGAAGCGCCTAATACTCCGGCAACTCAAAATGAGTTTAATGTCCAATTATGAAACCTTGAAAAATTAGGAAGAATCTAAATATAATTGCTACACCAAAACTTGGTGCAAAGAACCAACCAACTTGTCCAATAGATAAATCGAGAATACGGAGATAAAAACAGCAATCGGAGAAAATGCGATTTCATTACAAGGCCTGCAAGTGAACACATCGACCAAGTTTGAATTGAGTAACATGAAACTTATTAGTCTGAAAGCAACATGAACAGAAAGTCCCAGACCACCTAATTGACACCAACTAAAAAAACTTCCTTCTGCTTCAGGACTTTATCTCCGCATCACTATCCTTTCTAATTCATCAGTCTTTTACTCCAGAAGCATTCCCTTGAAGTTAAGCAAAAGGTTAAACTGTTACCTGTTGGAGTTGAAAGCGACCTCAATCCATGGATTAGATCCACCACACACACAACATAAAAGTGCAGCCACCAGTAGAGCCATGAGACCTACAGGCAGGCAAGATGGTGATCCTCCTCGTCTCTTGGCATGTAGCCAATCAACTAGCCCCAAGGCAAGGCAGGGATGAGTTAGTTATTACAGGATAAAATTTATTTCAACTATAAGTTTTTTAATTTACTTCTTAGTTATAGGACCAATCATATATATGATAGTAAAAGGTGGAATCCAAGGCAGATTCCACTTTTACTATAATGTAGCTAATCAACTAATAGTATCCATCTCTATCTTTCCATCCATGTTTGTGTATTTTTCTTTGTTTTTATTTTTTTGTAGCCCATCAACTGACAGCATCCCTCTGTATTTTTCTTCTTGACAATCATCAGTGACTTGTTCTTTGTTGTCCAAGGCAGCCAAATCCTCTTCGCAAAGGTGACAATCTACGGCGAGGGTTTTGACCACTGTTAAAATTTGGAGTCTTTCATGATGTTCATGCTGTTTCTGTCCCAGTGCCAGCTCATGTTCGGAGAAAATGCTTCCTAATTGAGCCACTGGTGTCTGCGTCACTCAGTCTCACACCATACTCGTCTGTCTCTCCTTATCCTCCCATTCCCAGCCGCTGCTGCTCCAGCCAGAGAAATCTCAAGCAATTCTGAAGCTTCTGAGGCAGATCCATCCATTATTGAGGTGAGAGAGCAACTTTAAGTGTCTTTACATCTTAACTGCACTCATGAAATCTATGATCTTTGAGATGCTATAGATACTGAATCAGTCGGCGGATCACAGAATCTTATCTATCTACGTTTTCTTTTGGAGGTGTTTTCTTGAAGTCAACTAATTCGATTCTGGTACTCTATTTTTCTGTTTAGGAGAGATCTGTTAAAAGCAAGTATCCTTTGATACGTTTGCAGAAGATGGAGAAGATTGTTTCAGATGATTCAAATATTGCTGATGAGCTGAATCTTCCAAAGCCTGAGGATGTAGCAGGTGCTGAAGCAAGAGATGAAGAGAAAGAAGAGGATATTGTGATCGAAGAGGCAAAGGAAGAAATCTCAATTCCAGTGGAAGACAGGGGCTCACATGATACAACTGATGTACCTGATACTCCTCAACTAGCTGAGGATTCAGAGGCATCTATCGCAGAAGATCCAGTTGGAACATCAGAAGAACTTGGTCTTTCAGAAATTGTTACTGAAGAGGAAAAAACCGTGCAAGAATCGATAAAAGATGCTTCTGTGGAAACTGATGACAAAACCCCTGAACCACCATCTGTGAGCATTGCACAAGAGCTTGCCGATGCCACTGTTGATATTAATGGAGTGGAACCTCCAGTTGATTCACTAAAAGAACCATCAGTTTCAGAAACTGTTGCTGAAGAGGTAAAAGGTATTGATGAATCTTCAAAAGTTTCTGGTGCAGATAATTCCAACATAGTAGAACATGACAATCCTGTAGAACCGGCATCTGAAAGCATTGCTCACGAGCCTTCTCAACCGACCTTTGTAGAAGAAAAACCAGCAGATGAGGAGGTTTCGACTAATGCAGTTGAAGTCAGTCCTCAGATACCAAAGGAAGAGCTTCCTCTCGATGGAACTTCAGATGTTGTTCCTTCTGAGCCTAAAGAAGTTCAAGTAGAAACATTAGTTGCTGAAAAGAATGTAGATCACAATGTTTCAGAAACTATCGAAGTTGCTGAACATGTCACCAAGCCAGAGCTTGATGCTAAACAGGAGAATCTCGAAGAGAATTTAGACAACGAAATGACTACTTCAACTGAAACAACGCAATCCATTGCTGAAGGTGTCGTTAGTAAAGATGCTAGGGATGAGAATTTGGAAGGACAGAATTCAAACTTGGTCGAACTATCTCGAGATATTAAAATGGTTGAAGCTGAAAGTAATGTACCTTCTGACGATAAGCAATGTGAATCCAAGGAGTTGGAGACACAATTAAAGGATACATTTGAAAATGAGAACACAGAAGATAAGGAGCAA
Organism: Zingiber officinale; assembly: GCF_018446385.1. Taxonomy (NCBI): domain Eukaryota; kingdom Viridiplantae; phylum Streptophyta; class Magnoliopsida; order Zingiberales; family Zingiberaceae; genus Zingiber; species Zingiber officinale. Next base: position 72,448,898 of record NC_055996.1, on the reverse strand, counting down.
GATACTCGAAGTTTAACTGAAACCAAAGCAGATGAAGAGGTTATTAAAGCTGAACTATCAGGTAAGAAACCTAAAACCATAATCTCAAAAGTGAAGCAATCGATTGTCAAGGTGAAGAAGGCATTAATTGGTAAATCACCAAGTTCAAAAACTATGGCACCTGAAAGAATTGATGAAACAAAAGCTAAGTAGGTGAAGATTTTTTATGAACAAGTTATTAGCAACATGGTCGGTTCTATTGGTTGTTTCCCTTTTGCATATATGTTGTTTAAGCATATCGTATAATCTGCCAGCCCCTAGTTTACATGTTTACTGGAAGCTAATATTTTGGAAAGTTCTTATGAACCTACGCAAAACAAAGGGGAGGTTGTGAACTGTATAAGGTTGCCCATTATCAGCTCATCTATGTAAAGTATGTATATGTATCATTTGCTTTGTGGTTTCATGTGGCACTATGTTGTTGAATCATGATATTCTTTTAGTTGATAATTGTATTATAATGTGATGTTTATCTGTGCTTGGTATAGAAGTTGTCAAAAGGCTCTTAACTAATAATCGAAGGCTAAATAACTTGAAAGTAAGGTTGGAACTATATTGAGATGGAGGGTTTAAGTAGCAATAGTTGAAGTGAAACACCAACTTGAGAGAGTCACTATGGTTTGTTTACTTGTGTGGGAAATAGAGAACGACGAAAGGAATGGATGGAAATCAGTGGATGGAAGTTTTCTTTCCCTTGTTTAGTTGGATATAGAAAAGAGAATGAAAATTTGCTCAAGTATTTCTTAGCTACGTATCCTTTTTGTACTTTCTAACCATCCTATTCCCCATCACAAGTATCAAAAAGAGATTGGTGTTTACTTTATTTATGAATTAATTATAAACTTGAGGGACTAACTCAATGGATTAAACCTTGAAACAAATAAGTGGACAAAATGCAATTGCGTTAGGAAATCAAATGCCATTCTTCCTCTGAACATTGACAACCTTTAAGAAAATCACTCTGAAGCAGGAACTAAGAAGATTAGAGTATAGAATGATCACAAATTGTCCCTGTCAAAGTTCCTTTTACTAGAATGATAAACTCAATGACCAATTTTTCTGTAAATTTCGTTCAGATTAAAAAAAAAAAAGGAATGAGAAAAATGGGGAAATTTGACAGCATAACCAACTTGCCGTCGTGATGCTTATCGACTCAGTCTATATGGTCTGATGTGTTGTCAACTTACTCTTTATTGTCCAGGGCATGTCTCCTTCAAGTAGTTTTCATGTCTTGCTTTTGGAGGATCTCATGCATTATTTTAAGCACCATAGGACTGTAATTAACCTTTTAACAAATGAGAAACTCAAGGACTTCAGTTTAGTGCGCAAAGTAATTGCTAGACACCTAGACAAAGTAATTGCTTGATCTCCATTTCTCGCTATCAGATTAGTGTCGATAATCCTCTATCTGAATGAACATATGACCAAAGTGTGCACATCATCTACCCACTCAAACCACTTGACTACAAAATTACATTTACTGATTTATCTACACTATTGTTCACTAAAATTTAGTGTCTATATGTAAGAAATACATCAATAATGAACTAAAGGATGCATCAACAACAAGAACAGGACGGAGCCAGGAATTTCATATCGAGGGGGCGAAATGTATGTGTTTATGTCGAGGGGAGGCGACCATGTCGTTGCCTCCCATTTGACTCTCTTTCACCCTCTATTCGTATATCTCATACATTTCTTATACTTAAAAATTAAAGAGCGGCGGCGGCCATTGCTATCGCCCCCCCTTTGGCTCCGTCCTTGAACAAGATCTAACTATCATCAATCTTTAAAGCAATATAGAAAACCGAAACAATAGCTAGCGAAGAGTTGACTTGAATCCATCACTAAGGACTATTATTTCTTATTTGTCAACGGAGATCCTGCAAACAAGGAATTATCTTCTATAGGAGTGGGCGGCGGCAATCCGTATTCCTTCTCAATAGGGAAGAGAGAAGGTCAATGAAGAAGCTTAAGAACATGCTCTAATTCAGGAGTATCTTCCCTTATATACCAAGATCATCCTATAGAGACTATCCACCTTAAAGTTTATTCATCATTAACAACTCATTAATATTAATGAACCGGGTTATTAGATCTACACATTGAATCCACATCCATTTAATTCAAACCCCTTTATATGTAATTAAGCTTTAGATCACTTAATTAGGATTTAGTTTTCTTAATAGCAATTGGTAGTGTGTGTTAATCAAGTGTAAGCTCATATTATGAAGATTAAGCCCACTCATGTGGATTTAATTTAATTGGATTTAGTCCATCCAACTTAATCCTATACTATATTCACTTACCTATAAATGCAACATTTCATTTTGGTTACAACACAAGTAATGGAAGCTACTGTGTTTTTTCATTACTTGTCATCTTTCTGCCCTTGTTCATATCTCACATCCTCCTTGCTCGACTTGTTTTCACCATATGTTTAGGACAACAGTCACATGTAAAAAAAAATAATGAACCAGGTAACATCGAACTTGGACGAATAGTTTGGCCCCATGGAAATTTACACTGTCACATATAATAACTTATGCAATCTTGTGTTGTGATGCAATATGATCAGTCTGAACGTTGTTCTTGAGCACTGTCAAGAAATTGGAGATAACTCTCTGCTAGCTAACCTTTGCACCTCTCATGCATCTATCTCTCTTTCCTTTGTTTGCTTGAGCTTCATTATGGGATTCTTGTGACTCTTCTTGTTTTGTTTCTATTTTATTTCAAATAAATTGGTTGGTCTAAAGAATATTTTGAGTTTCAAACAAAAGAGACATTATGGCTTAAAAATAATTTGACTGACCCAATCAGATGGGACGACCCATCAAAGTAACCACTACTGCCTCACTTCGGTCGGCTGGATACAAGTTGAGTCGGTCTTTAGTAGGCCGACTTCCTTTAGGTCAGACATTGTCCAGGCCTAGCTTCTTTCAGGTCGAGCTTCTTTTAGAACGGGGCATCCTTCAAGTCGGGCTTTCATTTAGGTCGGACTTTTTTCAAGTCGGTTGTTGTCAAGATGACTTTTCAAGAGATCGGCCTTCTCAAGAGATTGCCTTTCAACTACGGGTAGAGATCCTCTGATCTAAAATCCCTGGACCAATCCTGGACTCTTAGATATTCATTGGTGGAGTGAGCTAGACCCTACCTATTTAACAGGTAGGGTCCAGATCACTCTACCAATATGCTTGTAGAGTCTCCTCTAGTCCAGAAGATTTTGGACCAGAGGATCTGAGCTCTTCAGCTACCGAGCACCATAAAAATCTTTGGATAGAAGTCTGGAAAGACTCAAGGAAGATATTAGAAGAGGGGCCAAGACGAACTTTAGCAAGATCTCCTCGACACTAAAATCAAACCTTAGATAGAAGATGGAGAAAACGAAAAGTGAAAATAAACGGTAAGGAGAGTTGAAAATATTAAAATTGCTTACATTGATGATGCAGCCGAATATCTTTAAATAAAAAGTAAAAGGATGATCGTAATTTCTAAACGACACACATCTTTTCCATTGAGAGACACACTTTATCGACCCTTCAACAATCATCGTGTCGAATCAAAGTTCCCAATAGGAACTTACCTAACTCGATTTAGATACGACTCGGATTTGACTTGAGGTCTCCTCCAAATAGGTGCCGATTTGATCCCAACTCGGTCTGATTTGATTTCCAATTCAGCTTGATTTTAACTTGATCACACCACGTAGTTACGACTATCTCCGTCACATCATTAACAAAATACAAATACTTAACAAATCTCTTTAAATTGGAGCACAAAACTAATCTACTGACAATTGACTATCTTGGAAGGTTGGCTTATGCGGCATAGCTGTGGGGCTATTGAATTGCGACGTGACGTTTTCTTGTTAGAGAAGTTATCGCGATGACCACACGTACCTCAAAGTTGTTGTTGGAGACGCTTGAGTTATTGGGCCGAACCGGGCCTCCAGAAGTCTCCAGAAAGTTCGTCGATTAGAGGCAGACCCCACCAACAACGAATTCAAAATTTTGCTTAAACGAGATGACCTGTTGCGTTCTATAAAAGCCGATCACCGAGTCTGGCACTATCTTTCTACCATTTCATCCCCTTTTTTCTCTCTCCGCCTCCTCCACGACTCGACCTCGCTCTGCCGGACCCTCGCCGCCCATCGCCGCCGCTGCTCTCCCTGATTCTGCCTCCTATTTTATGGCTTATGCCTCCTCGGACGACAGAAAGATCGTCTCGCCGCGTTGGAACTCCAAGCCGCTCGCCCATCTCATCGAACCCCGAACCCTAATCCTTCCGCCGCCAGCGCATCCGCCGGTGGGATACTTGGTCGCCCTCGGTCCTTCGCTTCGCGCTGACCCTGACGGGGCTGTCTTTCTTCGCAAGCAGGCCTTGGTACCCGTGAATCCCAAGGTCGTCCCTCCTCCTGTGGTCCTGCGCTTGAATCCTGCGTTCTTGGCGCAGATGGATGAGAAAAGAACGGGATCGCTTCTGAAGGTCCATATTTATTTATTTATTTATTTATATTTTCCTTTTTTTATTTTTTGTCTTCGCTCTTTTTTTCCATCCTAGAGTTTGCCCTGATTTCAAAGATTGTATTCTAACGAGTTTACTGTTGGTTCTTTTCTTGTAGTTTATGGGAGATGAAAGTCTGTATCCGTCCCCAGAGGAGGAAGTGAACAGGAAAATTGTGATTAATCAGCTTAAACAGGTCTGTGTAGATGAAAATTAGATATTTAAAATGGTGATTAGTTGTGGTCAAATCTGTTGTCCAAGTTGATAAATTTGAAGTTGTTTGCTCGCTTGTTCTTTTTCTTGTCTTTTTCTTTTGGTCGTTGTGGTGATGGATATGCCTTTGCTCCTTACTATATATCTCCAACAGTTAGTTTCAGATTAAGGGATCCGATTTCCAGCTTTTTTTTTCTCCTCTTTTTCCCCCTAGAAATAGTGTTCCCGTTAGATAATAATGAAAATGTTGTGTTGTTTCTTTTCTTTGTTGTTACAAAGTAAGTTTGTTCTTCAGTTTTAGAATTATTTTTTTTTCTGTATATGAAGTACTTATTTCTGAAATCAACTTGTCATAAAAGCCCTGCTGTAAGTGTAACATGTTTATTCCTAGTAGATAGTCCGGGAATGGATAAAGAAGATTGCTTGGCAACATCGTCTACCTAAGACTGTGATTTATCAAACAAGTGCAACTGTTCTTACATATGGTTCATATGGTTTAGGGGTAAGTTATCTTGATCTTTAGTCTATTATTATGACAGATGCCATGCACATGTTTTCATTAAGATTTTTTACAATGAAAAATTTGTGAAAATTTTCCTTCTTATATCAATGTGTTTGATTGATATAACATGATTAACAAAGGGAATTTGTGCTATGTTGTTTTAATCCATAACCTCAAGTAGCATGCGAAGATATGCTTACATAATTGGTTTAGCAATTGCTTCCATTAAGTTTAATATTCCTTCTGAGAGAAAACCATCCTCATCTAGTTTTTTCTGTTAACCTTTATGATCTGGAAGAGGAGACTGAATTGTATTAAATATTTAACCAGTCAACATTGTGTGTTTAAGGACATTGCATTATAGGTGCAGGCGTGTGTGGGCATATGATGCATGTGTGTGCGTACTAGAGCTTATGTGTTTTTGAAATCGAGTCCTCAACTATCTTTTTTCTTCTATAAGAATTTTACAATGCTTTCCAACTAAGTTATTGCTTTTGAAAGTTTGCTTCTTTTGCTTTTTTTTTTCGTGTTCGTATATCATAATAAATTGGTGTTTCTGTTCGTTTGGAGAAATTCTATTATCAATGAATAACATGGCAAAGGTTTTACTGTTGATATGTGCTAAATCTTGATTTGTAACTTTTTCATAGAAAGTTAAATTTTTGTATCTTGTTCTGAACAAAAAGTTATATTTTCTTGTTGCTACTGTTTGTTTACAATTGTTTAACAAAATGACAACTATATAGGTTCACGGACCTGAATCTGACATTGATGCATTGTGTGTTGGTCCGTATTTTGCCACCATGGAGGTAAGTCTGTACATGCCACTATTTGTTGCATTTCTTTGTTAAGTGCAAATCATGATGCATCTTGTTGCAGGAGGACTTTTTCATTGTTCTGAGATCAATGTTAGAAGGGCGAGTAGAAGTTACAGAACTCCAGTGTGTCAAGAGTGCAAAAGTCCCATTGATGCGTTTTAAGTTCAATGGGATTTCAATTGACTTTCCTTATGCGCGCCTTTCTGTTGTTTCTGCTCCCGAGGTGTGCACATAAGAATATTTTAAATGATCATGCTGTATGCATTCATTTGTTTATGAATGATAATTCTCCTTGCATATTCTACTTTGTTGTTTAGCTACTTTTGCAGATCATGTTTTCTAGTGTTGATTAACTTATATATTTAAGCGCATGCCACATTAGACAAATTTTCTTAAATGCTCTGATTATCCATTCCCATGCATATCAGGTGCTTTCACCTTGTGTTTATGTTCAATGTTTAATCTTTTTAAGATATGTCAAAAGTATAGGTGGAATTGCCCTTTTTATATCTGTTATATCAATAAATATTCAGTGCATGAATTCAAAGTCTGAGCTTTTACTTATTTGATTAAACTCTTAAGTAATAGATGGCAATTACTTGTATTACAGTGTCTGAACATTTTTGACCCGTCCATATTAGCAAAAATTGATGAGACTAGCTGGAGGAGTTTGTCTGGTGTTCGTGCTAATAACCGCATCCTTCAACTAGTTCCAAATTTGAAGGTATTTTTGTTGTCATTTTTTCCTCTTCATAATCCATTTATATTTTTCTTTAAAAAAACTTTTTTAAAAATAAACTCTTATGTTTGCACATTTCATATTTACGTCAGTTCTTTTTCAACTTCTTCATTCTGCAATACAAAGCTTTTCAGACATGGGTCCTTGGCAGTAACATCTTGTGATCTGGGCTACTATCTTTATGCTTTCAAATCTGGGTATTAGTGGTTATCTTATAGAGCTAAAAAGTACTACCACGAGATGGCTAGGAATTGTTAATATGGGATTTTTAAGTTTATTTAGGAATTTAATTCATATTAACTTATGCATATAAATTTATTAGCTTAGCATTTTATACTTTCTATGTTGTTTATTGATTGAGTGTGAAGTTTTCTCAATTGAATATCAATAATTGTTTTCATCAAGATTTTTTTTTTCCTAGTTTCTGTTAGAAGCTCGGCATAGATAGAATCTATGCTCTCTTGCGTTATAGATAGTCGTGTTTGAAATGCCGTTTCGTGCCGCTCGGCACGGACGGTTTTTACTATTTTGCCGGGCAGCCGAAATCGACACGGGAGGCATCCCCGTCTCGGCAGCGCCGGAGGAGACGCGGGACGCCTCCGGTGGCGTCCCGCAATTCCTTTGGCACCGAAGGTGTCGTGCGTGACGGCTTATGTGGCGACGCTTCCGGCGCCGCCGGACGCCTCTCGCGGGATCGCCCGCGATCATCACAGCGCGATCTCGCTTACGGTCGCGATTTTTTTTTTTTTTCTGTTTTTAATAATTATTTATTTTATTTAATTAATTTAAAGAATTTCCAAGGAGGATGTGTGATATTTCGAAGAGACTTTTATAAACCTTAATTAAATTATCCTAATAAAACATATAAAAAATATATTTAAAATTAAAATAAATAAATAAATTTTATTAATTAATATTCTGAAAAAAATAATATTTTAAATTTCATTTTAAAAATTTAAAAAATATATAATAATTCTTATTTATATTCTAAATGAGAAATGAGAGCATTAGAGAGAAAGTAGGAGTTGCATCTATTGAGGAAAAACTCAGAGAGACACGTTTAAGATGGTACGGACATGTACTTAGACGACTAATAAATGCTCCAGTTAGACGATGTGAAACTATGATAAACATGCATATAAAACGAGGAAGAGGAAGACCAAAAAAGACTTGGTTAGCAACAATAAAACAAGATAAAATTTATTTAAATATAGATGATGATATAATAGGAGATAGAGCTCAATGGCGTAAAAGGATTCATACAGCCGACCCCACGTAGTGGGAAAAGGCTTGGTTGTTGTTGTTGTATATTCTAATATATTTTTTATTATTTTAAATTTCATTTAATTTTTTTAAAAATTCTAAAAAATTTTAAAAAAAAATCTAATAAATTATATTTATATTCTGATATTTTTTTATTTTTAAAATTTTTTTTACTTGATATTTTTTACTATTTAAAATATATATTATTTAATTAATAATTAATTAAATGAATAAATAGTTAATTTATATAATTATTATTAATATAAAGTAATATCTTGTAATAAGTATTATTATTATTATTATTATTATAGATGCTTCCATTTTAATTTGAATTATTAATATATCAATTCTATTTAAATAAAATTATTTTTAATTATTTTTTCTAACAATATTAAATTACTCAATAATTAAGAACTTATAATAAATCAATATACAACTTATTTTTATATATACAATAAACATATTTATCTTATAATTACTATAGATAAATAAAAAATACCGAAACTGTATCGGCACGGTACGATACGATACCGAAACTGTATCATTCCGGTCTGAAACCGAAACCTCAGCACGGGTCGAAATTTTAAACCTTGATAGATAGTGATATAATTTATAATCTTGTTTCAAGTTATTATTATGCCTATATTTTAGTTATTTATTTTGATAGGATTAGCTGAAGTGACTTCTACCCTCAATTTTGAAATATTCATATGGTGTCCTTTGCTGTAATCTCTAGAAAAGGGCGGATGTGTTGGTTTGGTGAAAGGCTTGAAGTTTTGGCAAAGCCAAATAGCAATCCTGAAGCTAGACATATATAAAGTTGTGATGAGCTAAAGTTTCGTTGTTCATTTTTTTTTCTCTGCAGTAGCTAGTTTTTTTCCTCTTGTTTGCAAATGGACAAAACTGATCCAATCCTGAAGCTGGTAGTCATATTGAAATTTATTCGGTGATCACAATCATTAAGTTCTTTATTGATTACCTAGAACCATAAGTAGCTGGGTGAAAGATATGCACATATAATTTTTTTAAAAAAAAAGAGAGAGAGAGAAAAGACAAATTTGTATAGAATTTGTGTTACTTAAGTATTAACTCAAAACATGGATTGATCACTATAATGTCTAGCAGAAGGATAGATAATAATGGGAATAGTCGGCTTCAAGTAATTCTTAATGCAATATTATGAATTCATCTCTTCCATGTTTTGAGTTTGATTTCTTCATGTAATGAACTAATCTCTTCCAACTTCATTCTTTATTAATTTCTTGTGAGTTTGATTTGCAGAATTTTCAATCTTTGTTGCGGTGTGTTAAATTGTGGGCAAAAAGGCGCGGAGTTTATTCACATGTATGATCTCTTACACTTTATTCTTTCCATGAAGCTTTTATATACAGTTCGTCTTGGTAAAATAACATCTCTGAGCCGGTTAAATTTCAGTTATTTGGGTTCTTTGGAGGAATTCACTTGGCCATCCTTGCAGCCTATGTATGTCAGAAATATCAGCATGCAAGTATTAGTGCTCTCTTATGCCTTTTCTTTGAGACCTTCTCTAAATGGCCTTGGCCTGAACCAGTAATTCTAAGAGATCCATTGATTCAGTTTGGACATCCTGATATGCCGTCATTTATGCCTATCATGATGCCTTGTAGTCCATTTGACTGGTGCAACTCTAATATCACAAGAAGCACTTATACAAAAATTGTTTCTGAGTTTCAGCGTGGATATTCCTTGACTAGGGTAAGATCATTTTCAGAATACAGCTTAATCTTTCTGAATTACTTTTGCAATGTGTATTTTTTACGATAATAATGGGAATGCAACATGCTAGTAATCCCATGTCTTCCACCTATTTGTTTATGTTATTGAATTCTTCCATATGACCTACTTTTCTCTTTCCTAATTTTGAGTTGTTCAAAATTCATGAGAAGATTCTATGAATTTCTTGAGTTTATAGATTCATGCAAACATGTGCATTTTGCATCTGATCATTTTTGGTTTGTTGAGGGTTGATCACTGATCTTTTCTTCAATCTGTGAATTTCCACTTCCCAATATTCAAGGGAGAAAGTAGATATCCCCATTACTTGTATGGTTGAATCAACTCTTGTTTAGCATTTCATATTGGGCTTACCTTTTGCAATCAGTAACATAATTTTTCTAATTATCTATTTTCATGAGGTTCTTGATTTTTCTAGAGATTCCTATTAATTTGGAAACAGTAATTGATTCTTCACATCCATTTCACATGAAGTTTTTGGATCTAACCTGTGATTGATGGACTACCTACTCTGCTTATCATCTGGTATTGGGGCAATTATAGATTTTCAGGGTGCTTAGCACAATTTACTATAATATTTATAATTTTCACATTATATAATTTATAGATTTTGAATTTGTAGCTTCAAAATTTATAGTTTTCAGATTCTCATTTATTTTAAACGTAAATAATTTAGCCTTAATTTTGTATTTTACATGCCCATGGATTGTATCACATGCATGTTTGTTTTGTTCCTTGGTATGCTTGCATCTTTTTTCTTCCAGTTTGAAAAGGTGATACTTAAGTTATTGGGTTTCCATTATCTATATTTTTTGAATTTTTGAAATATTAACAGAAAAGATGCTTTAAATGTGTGTTTTTCATTAGTTCAACTCCTTGCTGGTTTCAGATTTAAGATTGGATGTGGCAAAACTGTTGCTTGTCACATAAACAATTCATTAATTATTATTATTATTGTTATTTTGTGGTTTCAGTTGCAAGATCCAGAAGGATTGAAGTTTAAATGGGAAAGTTTGTTTGAAGCATATCCATATAAAACAGAGTATACTCACTTTATGAGAATTTTTCTTGCTGCTCGAGATGTGAATCTACAAGATTGGGCAGGCTGGGTGAAGTCACGGATCCGTGCTCTCCTGCTGAAGGTTCTTGCTGACTTTGTGTTCTTTATATCACTTTCATGCTTGTTCCATGATTTAGAGATTAATTGCTTTATAGTTTGAATTCATTTTTTTCATTGTTAAAGTTTTTCCTTGACTCAGAAGCTTTGTTTTTTATTTATGCAGCTGGAAATGGTAATCAATTATTGTGATCCAAACCCTACTGAATTTGTTGATCATGTTGTAGCGGAGCCTAATGTTGTATTCTATTGGGGCTTGTCGCCTGATGGGGAGACAATAGACATTGATTGGTTGAAAGAGGAGTTCATGAAGAGTGTTAACACAGATCATTTACCTGATGTCAACCATAATTTCTGCAAGCTGGATTTAGAACTTGTACATAGTTCCCAGCTCCCTAAAGGCCTAGACTTTGATGCTAGTAGTGCAAGATGGTCCAAACCACACTGGAGAATAAGAGATAATAGAGAATCGCGAATACCGCTCTACTCCCAACATCTGCCACATTATTTTGTTGGTCATGCGGCGGATGGAGAATACCCTGCTGCTGCTGCTGGCTAGTTGTTTCTTTTTGTTGGTCATGCGGCAGATTGTGGCTACTACAATTTTGAGTATCCAATTGTACGCCCCTCTCAGCACTGCCTAGATAGAGAACAGATCAAATATGTTTTGAGAAATGGTTAATCTCTCAAGTGCGGTCTTCCAACTAATCTTCTACATTGCCTGTAAAGAATGAATGAACGTCCTAGAAATTGACAAAGGATCTCAACGTGTTGTCTTTTGGATGTGTTGTTTAGCTGTCTATAATATACTCATTTGAAAAATAGGATTATGTTTTGAACAAAGAAGTCCTTGGTGTTATGCTTGCGAATGATATATCCTGCAATTCTTTTCCATAGTGGCTAACTAGTTTTGGATATGATTAGCACCTTCCTACTGTGCTCATGTGAAAGGGCCAAACTGTAGGAAGACATTGGTGCCGATCCGACTAGACAAGGCATTTGCTGAACCATCTAATTCTCCTCATTTAATTAGTTGCTTTAGTACAGGTAACTTAATTAATTTATTAAACTTAATCGATCTTATTAGTCTACTTAATTCGATATAAAATTATATTTATTTTTATAATAAAATTATATTTATTTTTAATCATTTTAATGAATTCGAATAGCTAGATATCTTTACTATTAAAAAAAACACATCTATTTAACTGTGTTACAGACGGTAGGTGGGTGTATCATCAAAAATAAGTAATAATTCACATTTAACTCGTAAATAAGTAATCAAAGCGAAGCGTCATAAGAATGAGATATACCCAAGAGATGGTCCACCTAAATTCACACGTGTCATTTGACGGTTGGTGGTACCACCTCATGAGGTCCTCGGTGACCCCTGGAATGCTCGTGGTTCGCGTTGAATCGGTGAGAAAAGCTCCTACGGCAAACGAATCTAGTCATCATCGCCGAGCTCGAGAGTTCCCTTGTTCTTCTCCTCTTCGATTCTTACTATTCGTTGAAAGCTTTAGGGTTTCCTTTCCTCGGGGTTCTGTGATTAGGCGGGCGAGAGCCGGCGACCTGCGAAATGGCACAAGCAGTGGAGGATTGGTATAAGCAGATGCCCATCATCACGCGGTCGTACCTTACCGCCGCCGTAGTCACCACCATCGGATGCACCCTCGAGGTGTGAATTTAACACTCTCTCTCATATTTCTGGTGACCAATCGAATTCGATTATTAGTTAGGTCGTCTGAATGTCAATGGTCATTATGACCTCCAATTAGGGTTTCAACCATTCGCCCGCGTGTTCTGCTGTCATTTTTTTTTTACAAGGAAATGTTTTCTTTTATTGTTTGTTTGCGTTCCTAATAAGCTTATGTCTTTCTCAGATCATATCGCCTCACAAATTATATCTGAATCCTATTCGCATAGTTCAGAAGTATGAGATATGGCGCCTCGTCACAAACTTCCTGTACTTCCGGAATATGGGTAGGAATGATGATTCATCTACTTTGAATCTTGTATTTTGTTGAGTTTCCTAAAATTGATATTTCTATTGAAATTGACGATTTGGAATCTATTTATCGTCCCTGCTTTGTTTCTCTTCCCTTTACCTTTTCCGGTTTACGAGTTAACTAGTTCCATCAGATTGAAGGTATCGAGATACTTTTGACATGATTGGTATCATAAAATTTATTTTGATTTGTTATTTTTCTGAGGATTGGTTTTATTGTCGATACACTATTGTGAAAGATCCTTCAATTGTATGGTTAAACTATTTAAGTGAGAAAAAAATTTGAATAAAATAACTTCAAAAATTGGATCTTTTAGCAACTAATTTCTTGGTTTCTGTTGTTTTGCCTACAATTTGAGGTTTGAGTTTAAGCTATTTGCACTTTCATTGGTTAGCACACTATTATATGTGAGAATCTATACTAAAAGAGGTGTATCTTAAATATAATTCACAAGTTCATCTAGCTCTAATGGAAAAAGGTAAAAACCTAGAGCTAACTCTTGATGTGAACCTAGAGATATAATAATCATTTGTTACACTATTAGTAACTATTTTATCATATATTTTCTATGTTACATTGTTATAAAATTTCAAAATAGTTTTTTCTTGTTGAAACTTCATCACAATTCCATAATATAGGATCATGGAGGCCTAGCGAGGGATGTGTGAATAGATGACAAGTAAGAGAGTGTACAATTACCGAAGTGAACAAAACAACTGTGGAAGCAAAGTCAAACAATACTAACAACAGGGTTTTGTGATTTGAAGACCTCTTCTACTCCACGACTTTAGTCATGTTTAGTGTGACTGCCCTAAAATGAAAATCCACTATAAAGCTCCTTGAAATAAGACAATAATCTCCTTAAAATAGGGTAATTGAGCAAGTTCTAACAATTATCCCAGAGAGAACTAGAACAGCCTTGCTCTGTAAACAAATGAGTTCCTAGAACCCTAGGAACTAAGCTCAAGCTTTCTAATTAGATAAATGAAATAAACACAAGAGAGCTGACAAACCTCACTTCTCTCCCTAGAGAATGTAAATGAGCATAAGGAAGAAAGAAAGAGTACCAAATGAGCTTGAAAACTTTAAGAAACTTAAGCTTTGATCAATCCGAGTTCAAGGAGTTGTTTGGGAACTTAAATCATAGGTAGTTGACGATATTTTAAAACAAAAATCCATGAGTGGACCTGATCGATAATATTGCTAAGTTACAAAACTTCGGAAAAATAATTAAGCTTACATAACCTTATTTAAAAAAAATACATTCATCATCCTTTGTGGAAATTTTTCCCAAATGATCTTTGGTATATAGTGTTAAGATGCTTAGATGGCCTAATTCGTCATTTCCTTGCACACCATAAAGACGATGTTAATAGTGCAAGTATTCATTTGTTCATATTATTTGTATTAGTTTATAATCGCAACGAAAATAAAAAAAATAAAGATGGCATGATTACATCAGAATATAACATCTTGGTCTCATTAATTTATTTTTATACTTTTATTTTTGTTCCTTTGTCTATTTTCTCCTTTTAATATGTTTTCAGTATCTTTTGTTGGAGCCTTGTATCCTTTTCCAATTAACATCCATACCATTCTTACCTTTCAATATTTAAAATTGATTCCATCATAAGTGGGTGGATGATAGTAGTGGTCATTCATTGCTTTTTAGATGTTAATCCTTCAGATTTAGATAACCTCTCTTCAATGTCAATTAGAGGCATCGTGAACAGATAGTGAACACAATTTGCTTGTTTCTCGCATACAATTTGCTCTATAATATCCATCTAATGGGATTTTCAGTCAAACAATATCCTCACTCTTCCTAAGGATGAAAATGTAAACATGAAGAAGAGTATTACCAAGAGCTTGAGTTGAAGCCTTTAAACTTTGTCAAAACTTTTGGAGTATTTTGAGCACAAGATATCAAAAATGTTCTTTTATAAGTTTTTTGCCCAAAATGTCTCCAATAGATTATATAAAAAAGGCTTTAATGGATACATTCCAACCAACTCTATTCAACTAAAAAGAAGTCCTCTACTCAACTAGAGTGTGGAATATAGTTGTTGGAGGCCAATAATTTGCTAGCCTCCACTTGACTAGAATGTCATTTAGTAGACTATTTCTTGAATAGAAACATTTTATTCATTCAGAACCCTCATGCATTCAATGGTTTGATATGAATCTAGATAGTCTCACCTAACTTACAACCACTATAAGCCTAGGCAAAGACCTAAGACTGAGTCATGACACTCAGTCAGTTGGAAACTACTATTGGATTTCAATCTACTAGTTGAAAGTTTCACAACCAAGCTTTAGGTATTCCACGCTGAATATTTTCACAATGTTGTAGCATCACAATGTTGCTTGTACTTTAAGGTTTTTGAATATTTTCACAATCATGATTTGTGGGAATAGTGTGCTAGTGAACAGATTCTGGAACAACAAAAGCTGACGACATCTTTATGTCTATCTCTGCTCTTCAATTTTAGTCCTGATATATCAAACATGCATTTATGAGGTAATGGTGGGTTAGCCATCTAGTTTTAGTGGGTCTGTTTTCATGTAAGTGATACTTCAAATTTCCATACCAGTTGTTTTCCTCATCTAAAAATTTATCTTGTCTGTGATTGTAAAGAGCTCAAAGTCTTTATTGATGCTAACTTGTTTATGTTACTAGATTTGGATTTTCTATTCCACATGTTCTTTCTTGCTCGATATTGCAAACTTCTTGAGGAGAACTCCTTCAGAGGCAAGACAGCAGATTTCCTCTACATGCTGCTGTTTGGGGCAACTATTTTAACTGGGATCGTTTTCATTGGAGGGATGATACCATATTTGTCTGCGACCTTTGCAAATATATTATTTCTCAGTAATTCATTAACATTCATGATGGTTAGTACTAATTATTACTTTTGTCTAGATCTAAGATGGATGTTAATCTTTTGTTTTTTATGGTTATTTTTGTAGTTTTCTTGCTTTAAATGTTTAATGACATGCATATCTAGGTTTATATTTGGAGCAAGCATAATCCTTTTATTCACATGAGTTTCTTGGGCCTCTTCACGTTCACCGCCGCTTATTTACCATGGGTGAGTTAAACTATCAGTTCTGTCATCTGTGTGATCATTGATATTATACATGCTGTTAAGTTATTTGTACTCTTTACAATTTCAGAATTCATCCATTAACCTGAAAGTTGAATGCATTTCACATTTTTATATTCATTTAATTTATTAGTCTTTTGAGTTAAGCATTACTCAGCATTAATGTTGAGATTTTCCATGGCTTTCATCTGCACACAATTGGATTCATTCTATGATAACTAATTACTGGTACACTATGATTGATAATTTTATCTATGATTTATGCTCTCTACAAGTTCAAACAGGGACCTCTTTTGCAAAATGAATCATTTAGTAATGACAAACGATAGTTGATCAGGTTAGCTGATAGTTTGGAAGAAATGTAGAGAAATTAGGCAGCCTTGAATTGAGTAGCACAACTTACAAGTTACACCAGATTAATGAGGAAAGTGAGAATATAATGGTTATTTGGATTTTGATTAGTTTCCAGTAGGATTGATTCATTGTCCTCTCTGATTATGAAAAAAGCATTTGAATTTATCATAAAAAAATAAGCTGCTGTTCTCCATTACTCTTGAATTACAGATGGTATCATTTAAGTTTAACTATGAAAAACAGCTGTCACTGAATAACAACTTGCTTTTGAGATTTGGTACATCCGATCTAATAATTAGATCAGAAACAATTTATAATAATTGTCACAGAACAATTACTGAAGCTAATGAGTCATAATGTGGTTTTTGATGGGGAGATAATGAGCAATATGCTGATAAATGAGGATTATGTTTCTTAAAGATGTTTAAGGTTGCTAGTAGTCATAAGTTTATGAAGGCGCTGCATGAGCACTACACTTGTGCCCATTGGAAAGGATTATAAACATAGGTCTTATTTGCACTTTATATTCATTATGGGGTGGGTGTAGGTTATTTTTCTTTCAAATTGTTTAGGAATCATTAATAAATATATTTTTTGTTGATATGGTTGACAATAATGCGTCCACATATTGCATGAGCTCTATGTTTGTGATAGGGCCGCCCACATGCACTTCTTAAATCTTCATACTGGTTATTAATATACTTGTGTTTATGGTGCTAATCGTTCATCGTATTACTTATTGGTTTAATATAACAATTGCCATTTTATATGACAGGTTTTACTTGGCTTCTCTATTCTTGTTGGCAGCAGTACGTGGGGTGATCTCCTGGTAATGCTAAGTTATTTAACTAAACTTATAAAACATAAACAAAGCTGATATTACTTTGGTAGAAGTCATGCAAGAAGTTGAAAACACAATAGACAACTATGAATGATTTTTTTATGGAGTAAAATCATTTACACTTGCTTATGGATTAGTGATTATTCTTTGTCCATCCTTTAAGTGGATACTACCGAGTAACTTTGCCAGACATGACAAATATGGAATTTTAGCAAAGCTTTGAAAAAAAATATAAATTATTTGTTTATATGCAAAAAATTTAAATTAGTTGCTTGATGAATGATATAAATTAGTGACCTGGTGGAAAAAGACAAATGAATTCCTATTGTTTGATTGTTTTTAATTAGAAGTTTAGCAGATTTTGGGGCTGTTAACGTGGTATGAAATTTACCAAACTTATTATCCATCATATCCCCATGATACATACATACATATATATTTAATGCTTAGATCAAGTAATGCATTCAGTACGATTTTCTTTAGGGTGGGCGAGCTATGTTGGCTCATTTTTTTGCTAGCAGTATGACAACATTATGTGGATAGTTAAGTTATTTGGCCTACATGTGGGCTTAAAAAGAAATCATTTTCATATCTCCAAGCTTTATTAATTCTTCTAGTTGTAGCGTCAATATATGTATTTCTTTTTAGCATCTAGTTGAAGCTCTTTCTAAGTTCCATGAAATTTCAGCATAACAAAATTCATTGTATGTATGCAATGTAACAATAGAACAAAATTCATTGTATGTATGCAATGTAACAATAGAACAAAATTTAACAATAGAACAAAATTTAAGGTGTATCTTAATACATACATCTCCTTTTTGCCTCTCTTAACTTGCTTGAAATAGACGAGGAATTCAAATCAATGCATATTTCTAAAAACATATGGTAATCAACTAACCTAAAAGGTGATGGCTCCAATGATGTTTGATTATTCAGACATTTTAATTTCTTGAATCACTCATTGTTTTTAACTGATTCTGTTGCCTCGACTATAGGGTATGATTGCTGGTCATGCCTATTACTTCCTGGAGGATGTTTATCCACGAATGACAGGACGCCACCCCTTAAAAACTCCTTCATTCATCAAGGCGTTATTCGCAGACGAGACTGTCGTCGTGGCTCAGCCAGGAAATGCAAGGTTTGCTCCTCCGCGAGATCATCAAGATTAACAATGAGCAGCACCAACTGAAAGCCTTTGATGGGTACTTTCGTTGATCCAGCCACAGGCAGTCAATATTACATATCAAAACCTAATTGTGAGTTGATTGTTCTGTCACCTTCCTTCCGGGAGCATTCCCATCAACTAATTTGGTTTTCACCAGTGAAATGATAGTCGTGTTATTCAATTTCATTAGTATCACATATGAATTCTATGCCTATTAGTGGAGGTTTATGACAGTGAAAATGTTTGTAGAAATTGAAGTTTCTTGGTCTTGGTTTTTTGAGAGATACAAACCTAGTTTGTAAAATGAAGTGGAATCAAATATGCTGAATTGCTGTAAGATTACTGGTGTTGTCGTAACAATTACTGGTGAAATCGTTCATGCAATGAGCAACATAAGTTCTTCCATCGGAGATCCTGTGTATTAACTCCAAAAGCAGAACTAGCAACGAAGAGGAAACTACTTGTATCATTATAAAACAAAACAAGCTGGAAGATTGGAGTCAGGTCCGCTGTTGGACGATGTCAGGGACTTGGACGACAGGTGGCTTTTCGACCTCGGCCACAGCTCGACTGCCTTACCGACAGATTCGTTAGGCCGCGGAGTTGTATTGTTGTTCTTCTCCTTGGGCGCCATGATCTAGGTGTCACTATATCCAAGCGCATACGGGCGCCATGATCTAGGCATCTGGATTCATTCTGTATTTTTTTTTATTTTGTTTTAGGAGTATATTATATGTATTTAGGGTTTAAAATTTTAAGAGTTAGGAGTTCGATTATAATGAGTTTGAGTCAATAAAATTTTTCCTCTAGTATTTAGGCTTTCCTCTTTGGTTATAGTGTTTAAGATTAAAAATTTTAGATACTTATGAGGTATATTATATGTATTTAGTGTTTAAAATTTTAAGATTTAGACGTTGAGATTATAATAGATTTAAGTTAATAAAATTTTTCTTATAGGGTTCAGTTCGCTCTTGGGTTATAGTGTTCAAGATAAAAAATTTTAGATGATCATAAGGTATAACGTTCATCTTTCAAGAAATGTTGATTAAAAAAAATAATTCTAGGTGCCTAAATCACTGTGGTGCAGACGAACGCACGACGTATGGCCAACAACAGATCACATATATATAAAAGAAATTAATATGCTCCTCCATTTCAGTGCCCGATTCAATGTGCAGGGTATCCAAAAGTAGGGAAGATAATAGATCGGATTCAGATTGAATTTTAATCCTCTGTTCGTATATCCATCGAACATCGAATATTCATTCTCATATTCATTTAAAACACTCAAATATTTATATTAATAATTTTTTTCCCTTCCAACTATATATATATATATATATATATATATATATATATATATATATATATATATATATATATATATATATATATAAAAGTGTATTAGAATTAATATCATATTAAAAACAAAGAAAATAAATTATAGCTACTCATAATATCAATAAAATAAATAATTAGTGTGTTTTAGGAATACGTGTGTATGCTCACCAAGTATAGTTTTTTATTATTTTTTTTTAAGCTTAAGATTTAGAATTTAAAATTTAAAATTTAAGATTTAGAGTTTAAGTTAGAAATCACCTCTTGTAAAAAATAAGGTAAGCTATGTATAATGGATCCTTTCTCGGGATCCTGTATGGCAGGAGCTTCGTGCACCGGGCTGTCCTTTTATGGGTAAAAAAGTGAAAAGATTTAGAGTTTAGGTTATACACATACAATAGTGTAATGATGATTTTGTATTACGCCCCGAGGGTAAGGTTGTCCGATGAAAATCGGATAGCACTTCCCTTGTAGCGGTGACAAATGAAACATGTATACAATGTCATAAGGCTACTCACAAGCTATCAATAGCCCACAGGGTTGGAAGTAAACACAACCACGCAGTTTATAATCAGCCCACACGGCTGGAAGTAAACACAACCACGCATTTGATAAATAGCCCACACGGTTGAAATAAAACACAGCGGAAGACATAAGCAAACCCTAAAAAAAACACAACATAATAGGCTGGCTGCATGCTGGCATGACTAACACCACAATGAAACCCAAACCAATAAAAGTGCCCACAAGGCTCAAAACTATATACAAAACAACATAACGCAATACCAAATCCAAATACAAAGTACCAATAGCGTAATACGAAATAGCATGGAAAACTGATCTTGGATGTGATGTAGGACTAGCTGTCAGGATCCTCCAAGCCACTCCTCCATCATTTACCTGTTACCTGGCGAAAGAAAAACCAGTACAAGGGGTGGTGAGTGTGGATCACTCAGCGAGTAATAAGAACATGGTAGTACATGGACAAAAATGTAAGGTGATCAAAGATATACAGTCTCAGTAGGAAATAAAAATATGATTATATATATATATATATATATATATATATATATATATATATATATATATATATATATATATATATATATATATATATGACATAATAAATATATATACTCATACCGGTTTAACACAAATAGTATAATGATCAGCAACTCACTAGGGATCAACAACAAACCTGCTCATAACACTTGGACATATATATATA
Organism: Zingiber officinale; assembly: GCF_018446385.1. Classification (NCBI taxonomy): domain Eukaryota; kingdom Viridiplantae; phylum Streptophyta; class Magnoliopsida; order Zingiberales; family Zingiberaceae; genus Zingiber; species Zingiber officinale. Next base: position 72,427,886 of record NC_055996.1, on the reverse strand, counting down.
CAACACTCCATCACAAGCAATCCACAGTATGTGGGAGCAATGCTCTACCACAAATAATCCACAGTATGTGGGAGCAATGCTCCACCACAAATAATTCATAAGTGGCCAAGACATCTAGCTATCTAGCTAGGGACTGTGTGAGATCACATTACCACAAATCATGTGGGAGCAACACTCCACCACAAGCAATCCACAGTATGTGGGAGCAATGCTCTACCACAAATAATCCACAGTATGTGGGAGCAATGCTCCACCACAAACAATCCATAAGTGGCCAAGACATCTAGCTATTTAGCTGGGACTGTGCGAGATCACATTACCACAGATCACTGTGAGCAGTCTGAAATGTCAGGGTCTCTGTCTGTGCGAGATCACTCTACTACAAATCACTATGGCAAACAGGAAGTAGCTATCTAGCTATGGGTTACACGAGATCACTCTACCACAGATCATTGTGGACAACCCAGAGTATCATAATCCGAGAATAAAACCATAAGTAAACCATCATATATGGGAGCGACGCTCCTCCAAGAAAATAAAAGTGACCAAGACATCTAACTATCTAACTAGGGATTGCGCGAGATCACTCTACAACAGATCACTATGGGCATTCTGAAATGTTAGGGTCCCTGTCTGCGTGAGATCACTCTACCACATATCACTGTGGTCAGACAGGAAGTAGCTATCTAGCTAAGGGTTGTGTGAGGTCACTCTACCACAGATCACTATGGGTAGCATAGGATACGACACTCACCGTCGACTGGCTTTGACCTCACTCTACAACGGGAGGGAGCCCTGATCGATAGGAGACATGTAGATCCAGATGTATAACAATCACTGTCAACTGACTCCGACTACAAGGGAGCAATAGTCGTCAAATTAGCTCATACCACATATGAGCAATGACCTTCAAACTAGCTTGTACCGCAAGGGAGCAATGGTCATCAAACTAGCTCTACCGCAAGGGAGCAATGGTCATCAAATTAGCTCATACCACATGGGAGCAATGGTCGTCAAGCAAGCTCATGTTGAAAGGGAGCAATGGTCGTCAAACTAGCTCATATCACTAAGGAGAAATGGTCGTCAGCATACATATAGTGCAATGATGAACATGATGTAAATAACCATGATACTGATACAATGATCATCAATCCAATAACTCCCTTAACATAGGTACAATATAATCAACATAATCCTCCAATAATACACATCAGACATGTGTACACACACCACACGGGTATAATTAACATGATACCTCTAATAATACACAGTCGATATGTGTGGATACTCAACATAGGTATAATCAACTAGATACCTCCAATAGTACACACTAAACACGTGTACACACACCACAACACAGGTATAATTGACATGATACCTCTAATACTACTCACCAGCCACCTGTACATAGCCAATATCATCAGTAACAAATATTGGTGGTCGCCAAGTGGCCACTCTCCCTCCGCAGTTGACTGTGGCATGATACATAGCCAATCAAACCATGCCTAAGATGATGGCAAATTCCATCATTTTTCAACACTTGTGGATCTGCCATAAATGTCTAACTTCTGAAGTCCAAGGGACATCCTTTGACTTCCTACTCGTTGCTCAGTACCTCTCCCTATAGTAGAGATATATCTAGCCCAAGTGATAGTTGTACAGATAATCTACTAATCTTATCCCATAATACCCTGATTATGAATGAATAATAATTACTAGTATCTATCAATAAATCTGCATAAATGAAATAAACTAAAATAATACCCGAAGAATCGTTCCCTTGGCCCGCTGTGCCTCATCTCATGTAACAGCATAATCATGTCTGATATCGGGGTTCAATGATGGCACTCTCAGATTAGACTGTAGCTGCATCGGAGGAGCAGTAGTCAACTGCTGTAACTGGGGTTGATGAGTTGGATAGGGCCGAGATAGGGGAGGCAAGTCCCGTTGTGCTGGATATGTCTGATAATAAGAATCAGTCACAAGTAATGTAGGGTGTTCCTGACCCTGAATGAAGTATATCTGCGCTGATACAGGTATCACTTGTTGTTAACGAGAAGAGAGCTGGGTCCTCTGCGATCCTCTTTGTGGTCGAGACTGAGGGGGTCTACCCCCTTGAAGGATAACATCAGTGCTCTCTACTCGTGCCTTCAAGGCACAATCTTGGCTCATAGGCCCCCGGGTGTTTACAATAGAAACAAATTGCCTATTCAAGTGGGCACTCTATCCTATCGTGTCCTTTAGTTCTGCATTGCAAACATTTCATTTTACTAGAGTTGTTCTTCTGGTGCCGCTAAATGGAACGAGACCCTACTATCAAACGCCCTGTCTTCTAGGGTTGAGAAGATACTCCAGAAGCAAATTGTGATCCATAGCCCCTATCTCCTCTTTTCTGTCTTGAAGTTTGTTGTTTCTGACTAGCAGACTTATCTTGAGGCAATTGCATACTATTCCTCTTTTCCTAGGATACTGGCTACTATGTCATTTCTATAAACAGAGCTCGATCTAAAGCCTCTCGATAAGTACTAGTGGACGACCTGGCATCCTAATTCGAATATAGGCTGCAAGGCCCTGAATAAACTAGAACATTAGATCACTATCTTGAGCTATCAGATGTGGACAAAACTCTGCAAGTCGACTAAACTCCGCATTATGCTCCATGACCGAACAATCGCCTTGCTTTAAATTCAGAAACTCCTAGCGGCGTGCCATGCAAAAAGTAGCAGGAAAATATTGCCTCTCAAAGACATCACGAAACAATGTCCATGTAATGACATGCTCTCCAAAAATTATCTTTTGCATTTTTCACCAAGTAACTGCCTGATCACGTAGATAGTAAGCAGATAATTCAGCTTTTTCTTCCTCAGTGCATGTTATATACTTGAACGTGGCCTCCAGGATTTCCAACCAAGCACGAGCAACCCATGAATCATAATCACCATAAAATAGTGCAAGTCGGTCTTTCATTGATCTAGCGAATAACAGTATATGTGTCATATCCCTCACCCAATTGGTGGTAGCAAGAGCTAGTACCACCTGTGGTATAGTAGGATCAGGCGCTGGTATGGTTGAAGGAATTCTCTGAGACTATAATCTCTAATCTCCCATAGGGTTTTGATGATCTTGTCCACTACTAACTACCTCGACATTAGTTGGATTCATCTCACTAGCGTTGAGCTCAAGTCCCATTGACTCAGCAGCTCGTTTCCAAGGCTATCTCGGATGATGAGTGTGAATAGTGACTGAACCACCATGCGTCATACCTGCTACTGTAGGATCGAAAAGAATTTAAATATCTCCACAATGACATAATATTGTCCACTTTGAGTCTAAGCCCTCATGGTTTTACTCTTGGGCTTTCTCTAAAAGGCCTCATGCCAATGGAGATATCTTTTTTCTTATAAACCCATGATCTTTCCCATGTGTTTTCAATATGGGACGATATTTGCAACCTTGCAACCCCAACAGTTACAAGCAACTAAATAAGTACTACAAGAGTAGAGAGAAAAATAGGTATGTCTCACTAAGTGTCACCATGCTAATAACAAGTCAGTGGGTATCTACCAAACATGTATAGAAATAAATATACAATCCAACATAACAAAACAAGATAATGAACCCAAACAAGTATGGTCACTACTAGAACATACATTATATTCCTATAGCTTGGAGATATCCTGTCACTGCCTAATCTTAAAACTCAAAAAGTCACATCGAGAAAATAAATCACGAAATCCAAAACACCAAAAATAGGCCTCGTAAATTATGACTCTGATACCAATAAATTGTCACACCCCGAGAGTAAGGTTGACTGACAAAAATAGGACAACACATCCCCTGTAGCAATGACAAATGAAACATGTATACAATGCCACAAGGCTATCCACAAGCTATCAACAGCTCACACGGCTGGAAGTAAATACAACCACGAAGTTTATAATCAGACTACATGGCTGGAAGTAAACATAATCATGCAGTTGATAAACAACCCACACGGCTAAAACAAAACACAACGGAATACATAAGAAAAACATAAAAAAAAAATAACACAACATAATAGACTGACTGCATGCCTGCATGACTAACACCACAATGAAACCCAAATTGAATAAAACTGGCCACAAGGCTCAAAACCATATACAAAATAACATAACACAATACCAAATCCAAATACAAAGTACCAATAGCGTAATACAAAATAACATAGAAAACTGATCTCGGATGTGACATAGAACTAGCGGCCAGGATCCTCCAAGCAACTCCTCTATCATTTACCTGTTACTTGGTAAAAGGAAAATCAATAAAAGGGGTGGTGAGTGCGGATCACTCAGCGGGTAATAAGAACATGGTAGTGCATGGACAAAAGTGTAAGGCGAACAAAGATATACAGTCTCAGTAGGAAATAAGAACACGATCATATATATATGACATAACAAATATACATACCTATACCGGTTTAACACAAATAGTATAATGATCAGTAACTCACTAGGGATCAACATCAAACCTACTCATAACACCTGAGTAATATATATATCCATGTATGGTAAACAGTAATAGATCATCAAATGTGATAACACCACTCTATCACAAGAATATGTCATATGTGGGAGCATCGCTCCATCACAAGAATACGTCATATGTGGGAGCAACGCTCCACCACAAGCAATCCGTCGTATGTGGGTGCAACACTCCATCACAAGCAATCTATAATATGTAGGAGCAACGCTCCACCACAAATAATTCATAGTATGTGGGAGCAACGCTTCACAACAAATAATCCACAAGTGGCTAAGACATTTAGCTATCCTGCTAAAGACTCAGCGAGATCACTCTACCACGTATCACTATGGGTAATCCAAAATTTCAAGGTCCCTATTTGCATGAGATCACTCTACCATAAATCACTGTGGGCAGACAGGAAGTAGCTATCTAGCAACGGGCTGCGCGAGACTACTCTACCACAGATCATTGTGGGCAGCCCAAGGTATCATAACCTGAGGATAAAACCATAAGCAAATCATCATATATGGGAACGACGCTCCTCCACAAGAAATACAAGTGACCAAGACATCTAGCTATCTAGCTAGGGATTGCGCGAGATCACTCTACCACAGATCACTGTGGGAAGCCCGAAATGTCAAGGTCTTTGTCTACGTGAGATCACTATACCACAAATCACTGTGGGCAGACAAGAAGTAGCTATCTAGCTATGAACTATGCGAGATCACTCTACCACAGATCACTGTGGGCAGCCTAGGATACAACACTCACCGTCGACTGCCTCTAACCTCACTCTACAACGGGAGGGAGCCTTGATCGATAGGAGACATGCATATCAAGATGTATAACAATCACTGGCAACTGGCTTCGACTACAAGGGAACAATAGTAGTCAAATTAGCTCATACCACATATAAGCAATGGTCGTCAAACTAGCTCGTACTGCAAGGGTGCAATGGTCATTAAACTAGATCATACCGTAAGGGAACAATGGTCATTAAACTAGATCATACCGTAAGGGAACAATGGTCATTAAACTAGCTTATACCGTAAGGGAATAATGGTCATCAAACTAGCTCATACCGCATGGGAGAAATGGTCTTCAAGCTAGCTCATACCAAAAGGGAGCAATGATAGTCAAACTAGCTCATACCACCAAGGAGTAATGGTCGTCGGCATGTATATAGTACAATGATGAACACGATGTAAATAACTATAATACCGATACAATGATCATCAATGCAACAACTCCCTCAACATAGGTACAATATAAGCAACATGATCCTCCAATAGTACATACCAAACATGTGTGCACACATCACAAAGGTATAATCAACATGATACCTCTAATAATACACACCCGACATGTGTGGATAGTCAACGTGGGTATAATCATCTAGATACCTCCAATAGTACATACTAAACACGTATACACACACTACAACACAGGTATAATCAATAGGATACCTCCAATACTACTCACCAGCCACCTGTATATACTGTTGGTTGTTACTCGAAATACCGTCCTAGTTCCCCTGTACAAAAATTTGTACAAACATAGAACTATCCTAGCTACCCATGTGCTCTACTAAAGTTAAATTTGAATTGCAAACGATGCTTAGCATTATTAATCCAAATTTTCCTTTAGAAGTTAAACTTGGATTGAGAACGAAACTTAACATTCTTACTCCAAGTTCAACCAATGTGATCTTCCTAAGTTAAACCATATTACAAAAGTTATCAAATATCTATTTCAAAGATCGGCTTCCAGGTTAAATATGGCGAGGCACTAGGCCTTCTTGGGTATGGGATCATCCACTACTTCCTAGACAAAGCCTCACAAAGAAATCAGATATTTAACTTCTTACAGTAAACTAGGTTTAACTATAGAGACATCAATAGAAACACAATATTGAAACATGAAATCGAACAATAAAAATCGATAACAAAAATGATAACCTAAAATTTTTAACCTCTTGTGTTTGGTTTTCAAGATCTATACAAAAGATGAACTAATCATGATGCGAAAACTAATAACTAGTTATACCTTTTGTAGCTTATAGACCTCTTGATCTTCTATTGTATTCCTCTCATTCTCTTGGACGTCGTGTGAGCGACGATCTTCCAAGATGAAATCCACTCAAGCTTCTTCCAAGGCTTCCAAGATCCGGTCACCAACTAACCTCTAAGGGATGCTAGACAATAGAGCTTCCTTCTCTTCTTCTTCTCTTTCAAGCAACCGGCCACCAAGAGATCTCCACACCAAGATGCCGCCGGCCACCAAGAGGGAAAACAAAAGGAGAGAAGAGAAAGAACAAGGGTCGGCTACCAAGGAAGAATAGAGAGGAATAAAGATGTGTTATGAGGTAAGGCACCCTCTCCTTCTCTTTTATATTCCTTGGTCTTGTCAAAAAAGGAAAATTTTATAACAAAAAATAAAACTTCCTTTTCTCCCATGACATAGCCGGCCACAAGCTTATGCTCCAAGGAAGGAAAGATTTTAAACAAAATTAAAATCTCTCTTTTAAAATCCCTTTTGTAGATAGTTATAAAAGGAATGTTTTATAAATTAAAATATCTCTCTTTTAAATCCTTTTATGGATATCTATAAAAGAAAAGATTTAAAATAAAACATGGAGTACAAAAAGGAAAGTTTTATAACAAAAATTAAAATCTTTCTTTCACATTATAGATAGCTACAAATAAGGAAATATTTCAAATCTCTCTTTTATTCCTTTGTAGAAAGCTATAAAAGAAAAATTTTTAAAATTTAAAACTCTCTTTTAAAACCATCATAAAAGGAAAGTTTTTAACAAAATAAAAACTCCTTTTATTTCCTTTTGTGACCAATCTAAAAAAGGAAAGTTTTATATTAAAATCATCCTTTTAAATCCTTTTAATGGATCTCTATAAAAGGAAAGATTTTACAAAAAATAAAATTCATTTTCTTCTTGTGTGCGGCCGGCCCCTTGCTTGGGCACCAAGCAAGGCTTGGCCGGCCCTAGCTTGGGCTCCAAGCTTAGCTTGGTCGGCCCCTTGCTTGGTCTCCAAGCAAGGTTTGGCCGACCCTAGCTTAGGCCTTAAGAAGTTAGGCTTTTGGGTGGATATAAGGCTTTATAAATAAGAGGCCACAATAGGGACCGAAAGGAGGAATTGGTTTTGGTCTCCGATGAGCTTGAGCTTCCCGTGTTCACCCCGAACACCCAACTCAAGTTCATCAATAATATCTCATTCCACTAAAGAGTTATTATTACACTACCGCACCAATCCCATATTATAATATAAACTCCTTCTTATCATGAGTGTGGCAGTCTCCCTGTGTTTAAGATATCGAATGTCTACTAATTAAATGAGTTACTGACAACTCACTTAATTAATATCTAGCTCCAAGAGTAGTACCACTCAACCTTATTGTCATGTCGGACTAAGTCTAATTGCAGGGTTTACATAACAATCTTTATGAGCTCCTCAAGGGGACATTATCAACCTAGATTACTAGGACATAGTTTCATTCTATAATCAACAACACACCATATAAATAAAATCATTTCCTAACTTATCGGGCCTATTGATTTATCGAACTAAATCACACCCTTTGATAAATTAAAGAAATAAATATTAAGTATACGTGCTTGTTATTATATCATGATTAAGAGTACACACTTCCATAATAATAGAGGTCTTGTTCTTTTTAACATTTAGTATAAAAAGAACAATCTCAAATGGTCCTGCTTAATACACTCAAAGTGTACTAGTGTAATTTATAGTCAAGATAAACTAATACCAAATTACACTACAACCACTCCAATGGTTTGTCCCATTCTATCTTGGTTGTGAGCTACTATTTATAATTTATAAGGAACTGATAACATAATCTTCTATGTGTCTCCTCACACCATGTTATTTACAATATAAATTAAATGGACAACTACACTTAGCATAAATGTAGACATTTGACCAATGTGATTCTTATTTCAAAATGATTGTTTATATAAGAAAGCTAGACTTTTAGTATACACTCTAATATATACGACAAATATGTGTACACTCACAACATAGGTATAATCATCAAGATATCTCCAACTAAACATGTTGGACACATGTACACATAACAACAAAGGTAAATCAATAAGATACCTCCAATAATACTCATCTGATATGTATGCACACACAACACACGATAGATCCAAAATCATGATTCATCAATCATATACACCTATATACATGAAAAGTTCCAACATGTGTCTACCATCAACATCTATAATACGTAGCAACACCTATACATATGTGCATACTAATAATGCATAATCAACACGATAACTCCTACAGTACACACCATACACGTGTGTACACTACAAAGTGAGAATAACCAAAGGTGAGACTGAATAGATAATAAACAAATCATCTCAAAGATCAAGTATATAAATATCAAACGTAGATAAAATACGAGTGGAGTTAAGATAAAGCAACCTAATCCATAAGATAATCCATGCACTAAGTTCAAAGAACTGTAGAGGCCAAGAAAGAAGTACCCGCCTTTAATATGTAGCTCATGTCAATTAAATCCCATGTCAGAATACTCATCTCGTATCAGTGTCTTGCAACCCATAATACACAATATAGCTAAGTTCTACCATAAGCGATCAAGGAAACCCTAATTGCATTCAATCTAACTATCCCTACACTATCAACTTCATTTATCCATTGTATCATTTACTTAACATCATGAATCAACACTACATATTTCATCTACCCCAATTAATCCAACCCATAATCAAACTAATCACATTCAATGTAGACATGAAATCAACTTCAAAATTCGCCCAAATCCGAATGATCCGCTATTGACCCTCAATCGAAGATGCTTACTGTTGGAAAATGTGACCGGAGCTAGGATAAAGTTATTGTCCTCTATGCCATTTATCTCCAATTAGCACTTATTATAGTTCCTACACTCTAATCATGTTCTAGAGATGTAGGGTTACCTTAAGTATAGTAGCCAACAATAGGGTCCCCGATGATTGATACTCTTTGGTGAATTTCTAGTCGGAAGCTTCTCCCTGAAGCAGGAGACAAGATCAAGCACCAAACCTAGAGGTGGACGGGTGGCCAAGAGAAGGGATCCTTTGGCTACTACTAACCTCTGATAGCTAGAGCCCAATCATTGTACATATCCCATAGATGAAAGGGGCTTGATGCGGGGATAAGGGACCCATCCCAAGGAGGGGCAAGGCCACTGTGGAAGTCAAAGTCAAGGCGTTGTCAACCCCTCTATATCACCGGCCAGTCAAGCAACCCCCTTTGCCCGACCGGGATAAAGAGTGTCCGGTCCAACATCATCATAGCTCGCCCATGAACCGAACTTCCGACACTCAGAAAAGCATGTGTCGATTATACACCAGCCCGCTCGGCACGACAGCGGAGCTCGAGGGTTGGCCGAGCGGCCATCTCGCTCGGCCCGGGAACGATAGTGTCTGGACGATCGATGGTTGGCCGAAAGGCTTACCCGCTCGGACTAGTAACAGACAAAAGGAGGATCTGGCGATATCCTTCTAGGAGCCCGTGCCCCCGACAGACGGCATGGTTGGCGGCATGATCAAGCAGAGGATCGTACGATGGAAATTTCCACTATCACGTCAAAGATGTGCTCAACTCTTTGATGTATTGTGTCGGGGACATTTTACTGATGCATCTTCTCAAGAAAAGCCTCAAGAAGCGTGTACCTTGGGAAACATGTGCGCGTGCTACAGGAGCCTTATATAAAGGGGTCCAAGCTTCATTGGAGGTGCGCACACATTCATGTTGCTACTGTTTCTCTACTTCTTCATTTTACTACTTCCACATCGCTGGTGACTGACTTGAGCGTCGGAGGGCCAACGCCGGGAGACCCTTCCCTGGCTTGGCGCTGATGTGGTTGTGGTTGCAGGTCTGCTTTGCTCAGAGTCTTCGTACGGTCAACAAGAGTGTCACATCCCTAGCATCTGTCGACTCGACTTTCTGACAGCATCAAATTTGGTATCGTATGTGGGAACGCAGCCTGCATCCGAGCTGAGAAGATGGAGGACGTTGGACGACTTCACACCGTGATGCTCACCCAAGAGGAGCTCGACGTGCTTGTACAAGCTCGAGCTGCAAAGATAGTCGAGCAGCAGCAGAAGAAGGCGTTGGGCGATCGGTTGACCCAGCAGGCAACGTCGGCATCGAGAGGCCAAGCGGCACATGAGGACCGGCCAGAGCAACTCTCTATCTGGGGATGGAATAAAGGGTCGACCAGTACGCATGGGGAGGCACCGCCAGCGCCAATACCTTTCCATTAAGCTCTGTTCCAAACGCCCTCGAAAATCGCTCAGGCAAACCAAGAGCGGAGGTCCTCTTCGGATGAAGCGCCCGTTCGGGATGCGCGAAAAGGGAAGGCACCCTGAGGTGATGCGTCTCCCGAATGGATTAATTGCCAGTTCTCCGAAGCAATACTGCAGGACTCACTGCCAAGACACTATGCCCCACTGGTGATCGGAGAGTACAATGGGTTGACTGATACAGACGATCATTTGGGTAAGTTTGACAATCCAACTACACTTCACCAATACACAGATAGGGTGAAGTGTCGAGTCTTCCTCACCACGCTCTCTGGCTCGACACAATGTTGGTTTAGGAGATTGTCGGACGGATCGATACAAAACTTCAAGGATTTCCGAACGACCTTCCTACATCACTTCGCAAGCAGTAGACGCTACTAAAAAAACGAGCGTCAGTTTGTTTTCTTTGAAGAGAGGCTCTCTGGGCGTACATCCAGCGCTTCAACCAAGTAGCCATGGATATCCTTTCGGTCTCATCTGAGACCATGATGAATGCATTCACTCAGGGGCTTATCGAAGTAGACTTCTTCCGATCACTCATCAGGAAGTCGCCAAGGACTACGACCACATGCTCAAGAAAGCTAACGAGTACATAAATGTAGAAGAAGCCCAGGCAGCAAGAAGGACGGAGGCATCAGTCAAACCCTTGGCGCCGACCGAACGTCGGCAACCGAGCAGCCACCATCCACCAAGAGGACCTAGAGCTGAAGAAATGCGGCCACACCAGGAGGCGAGGGTGCATACCATGTAGCATGTGGCTTCCGAACGGCAGAAGGTGTCCAAGGGCAAGGTATGGACACACATGTTCTGTTCCTTCCACCAGTCGGCGTCGCACAACACACGCGACTGCCACGGCCTAACGTCGATCGCCAGACCGGCTCTAAGAGGATATCATCGTCGATCTCCCTCTCCCAACCGACGACATGGGCATCAATCTGTCGGGCGATGGGAAGATGCAAGAAGATCACCCGAACGATAACAGCATCATCAACGAAGGGAAAATGATGATCATCCCCGAGCCTTGCGCGAACAAAATAGGTCATCCGCTCGGGAGGAGGAAAACAGAAGTAATGTCGCTTGGGAAGAAATAAACATCATCGCCAGTGGACCAACTAGCGGTGACTCCAATCGAGCCAGGAAGACATACGCTCGACAGCTAGAGATCCATGCAGTAGGTTGCAGTCGAGAGAAGGCGAACGGGCCCGAAATCAGCTTCAGACCCCGGGACCTAGAGGGAGTAAAAGTTCCTCACGATGACGCCCTCATCATCCGAGCGGTAATAGAAAATTATACCATTCGCCCAATTTTTGTTGACACAGGGAGCTCGGTAAACATAATCTTCAAGAAGGTTTCGATCAGCTCCAGATCAACCAAGGTGAGCTACTGCCAATGACGACCCCACTGTACAGGTTCACATGCAACGAGATTTTGCCTATCGGCCAAACCAAGTTGGCCATATCGCTCGGAGAGGAGCCGCTCAGGAGAACCAAGATCACAAACTTTATTGTGGTAGACGCCCCCTCAGCTTACAATGTCATCCTAGGCCGACCGACCCTCAATGAGTTTCGGACAGTAGTTTCAACCTACTACCAAAAGATCAAATTCCCGGTAAACGATCGGGTTGGGGAAGTCAAAGGTGACCAGTTGGCCGCTGGGCGCTGCTATGTCGAGATGGTCAAGATCGAGGCCAAATCCGCTCGGAAAACTCCCCCGTCTAAAGGTAAGTGCCATCACCAAAAAATTGCCTACCCTAGTCTATGAGGAAAAAGAGGAAATCCAAATCCATCCCGATCGAGCGGAGGCAACAACTTTCATCACGTTCGATCTGGAAGCCGAGCAGAAGGCGGAGCTGATCACATGTCTACAGTAAAACCATGATGTATTTGTGTGGTCAACGCACGAGCTTCCCGGGATTTCCCCGAGCATCGTGCAACATGAACTTCATGTCCGACCGGACGCTCGGTCGGTAAAGCAGAGAAAGAGAGACTTCAGCGCCGAACAAAACCTGATCATCCGGGTAGAAATAGAAAAGATGTTGGAGGTCGGCCGTATACAGTAAGTTCAATTCCCGAGCTGGCTCGCAAATGTCGTGCTGGTCTCCAAGCAGGGCAACAAGTGGCGAGTCTACATCGACTTTCGGGACCTCAACAAAGCGTGCCCAAAGGACTTCTACCCGCTACCTCAGGTCGATCAGATAGTAGACTCCACTGCAAGGTGCGAGCTGATATGCATGCTGGTCGCATATCAAGGATACCACCAAGTATCGCTACCTAGGGCAGACCAAGAAAAGGGCAGCTTCATTACGGCTGACGGGACGTACTGTTACAATATTATGCCGTTCGGACTAAAGAACGTCGGAGCTACTTACTGTTGGGGTTGCAAGGTTGCAAACATAGTCCCATATTGAAAACACATGGGAAAAATCATGGGTTTATAAGAGAAAAGATATCTCTATTGGCATGAGGCCTTTTGGGGAGAGCCCAAGAGCAAAGTCATGAGGGTCTAGGCCCAAAGTGGACAATATCATGCTATTGTGGAGATATTTAAATTCTTTTCGATCCTATAATTGGTATCAGAGCTCGGACTGCCAGAAGGTTTAACTGTCGACTGTACACAAGAGCTATGGTCTGATTGAACCATGTGGGTACAATATTGACCTCGAACAAAGAAAGTGGGGGCTCCTATGTTCGGATCAAGAGGACCAGACACCAGGCAAGAAGTCCTAGTTGCGACTAGGCAATGAAGTCCTAGTAGGTCGGGTGGACCGAGGGGCAGGAAGACCTGGTGGGTCGAGGATCGGACATGGGATGTCTATGGTCCTTTGTTTGAGGAGGGGATTGTTAGGGTTGCAAGGTTGTAAACATAGTCCCATATTGAAAACACATAGGAAAGATCATGGATTTATAAGAGAAAAGATATCTCCATTGGCATGAGGCCTTTTGGGGAGAGTCCAAGAGCAAAGTCATGAGGGTCTAGACCCAAAGTGGACAATATCATGCTATTGTGGAAATATCTAAATTCCTTTTGATCCTACACTTACCAGAGGCTGATGAATAAAGTGTTCTGATGGCAGATCGGCCGTAATGTGGAGGTATACGTTGATGACAAATTAATCAAATCCCTCCGAGCTGTTGACCTGTGTGTAGATATCAAGGAGACCCGCCAGACACTCAGGACATACAGGATCAAGCTGAATCCAAACAAGTATCTATTCAGTACAAAATATGGGTGATTCTTGGGCTACATCATCACCAAGCGGGGCATCGAGGTAAACCCCAACAAAGTAAAAGCACTACAAGACATGTCGCCGCCTAAAAATTTGAGGGAAGTATAGTGTCTCACTGGTCGAATAACCGCACTGTCTCGGTTCATCTCCAAATCATTCGATCGAAGCTTGCCATTCTTCAAGATACTGCGCCAAGCCACCAAATTCCAGTGGGATGAGGAGTGTGACAGGGTATTCGATGAACTCAAGGCATATCTCAATTCTCTGCCTGTATTGGCTAAGCCACTTGTCGGTGAGCCCCTCTGAATTTACCTGTCGTCGACCAACCATGCGGTCGGCTCAACCCTAGTTAAGCAAGATGGCAAGGAACAACCGATGTATTTCCTAAGTCATATATTGAAAGACGCCGAGTCCCGCAACACTGGTCTCGAGAAGTTGGCTTATGCGTTGGTACTCGCCGCTCGGAGGCTTCGCCCGTACTTCCTCACTCACTCCATCATCGTGATGACCAATAGTCCCTTGGGGAGAGTGCTCCTCAATCTAGAAGCATCCAGACGGCTGATCAAGTGGACAACGAAGCTGAGCAAGTTCGACATCCAGTACCAGCCCCGAACGGCCATCAAAGCATAATCCTTGGCGGATTTTGTCATGGAGGTACAAAATCCTAAGCCAGAAGTCGTTTGGAGGGTATATGTGGATGGTTCATCTACTCGGCAAGGGAGCGGGATCGGCGTATTACTCATCTCCCCCAAAGAAGAGAGGATTCAGCTATCCGTTTGGCTGGACTACAGGGCAACCAACAACGAAGTCGAGTACGAGGTGCTAATAGCTAGCCTACAAGCCGCCAGGCACGTTAGAGCCATCAAAGTCCTTATCCACTCAAACTCCCAATTGGCCGCTCAGCAACTGACCAGGACGTTCGAGATAAGTAATGCCTGACTCAAGATCTACGCCGAAGCCTTCGAGAAGCTAAAGGCCCACTTCCTGGAGATCGGCATACAGAAGATCCCCCAGTCGGAGAACCAGGCTGCAGACGAGTTGGCCAAATTAGCCAGCTCAATATCGTCGATCGTCATAGTGCAGCCGATCAAACAAGTCTTTTTTGTGGCACACATCGATATCCTAAACACAGGAAGATCGTACCGGTTCCACTATACAAAAATTTTGTACAAGTGTCGAACCTTTTCTAAACAACCTATTGTGTTCTTTAGAAATTAAATTAGGAATCGCAAACGGAACTTAACATTATTGATTCCAAATTTAACTTATCTGTTCTTAATGGTTTAGATTTGGATCGCAAACGATGCTTAACATTATTGATCCAAATCCATCTATGTTATAAATTCAATTAAATATTAATTTCTAAAATTGGCTTCCAGGTTAAACATGGCGAGGCATTAGGCCTTCTTGGATATGGGAGCATCCACCACTTCCTAGACAAAGCCTTTTAAAGAAATTTAATATTTAATTTCCTTATATAACTCTAGGTTTAACCAAAAGGAACAATCGAATCACAAATTCGAAAAACAAAAAAAAAACACAAACTCGAATCACAAATTCGAAACTCTAGAATCATATGCCTATTGTGTTTGAAATTCATACAAAGAAAAACTAGTATGATGCGGAAAACTATTACTAGTTATACCTTCCTTTGTAAGCAAATAACATCTTGATCTTCTACCGTATTCCTCTTCTAATCTCGGACGTTATGTGTGTTGGTTGCTACTCGGAAAACCTAATGGTTCCACTGTACAAAAATTTTGTACAAAGGTCTGAACCTTTTCCTAGCTACCATGTGTTCTTTTAAATTAAATTTTGGATCGCCTGCGGAACTTAACACGTTTGATCCAAAACTTAATCTATTTGTTCTTTTAGGTTTTGACTTGGATCTCCTGCGGAACTTAACACGTTTGATCCAAATCATCTAAGTTATTAATTCCATTAAATATTAATTTCCAAAATTGGTTCCTAGTACTGACGTGGCGAGGCACATGACCTTCTTGGATATGGGAGCAACCACCACCGACTAGACAAAACCTTTTAAGGAAAGCTAATATTTAATTTCCTAAAATAACTTTAGGTCAACCGAAAAGAACAATCAAATCACAAGGAAAAGAAAAAAAAAGAACACTATATCGAAAACAAATTCGAAACACTAGAATCGTATGCCTCTTGTATTTAGTATTATTTCCAAAAATAACTAGTATGATGCGGAAAGAAAAATTACTAGTTATACCTTTTAGAAAGACCTCTTGATCTTCTACCGTATTCCTCTTCTAACCTCGGACGTTGTGTGGGCAACGATCTTCCAAGATGAGAAACCACCAAAGCACCTTCTTCTCCTTTCTTCAAATTTCGGCCAAGCACAAAGCTTCCAAAAGATGAAGATCTTTTCCACCAACCAAGCTCCAAGGGATGTAAGCTTTCTCTCCTTCTTCCTCAAGCTAGATCCGGTCACCAATTAAAACTCCATGAGCATGAAGAGGTTCGGCCACAAAGAGAAGAAGAAGAGAAGAAGGAAGGGCCGGCCACACCACCAAGGAAAAGAGGGAGAAAAATAGAATAGATTTGTTAGCCTTGAAGCCTCCTCTACCCCCTCTTTTATAATCCTTGATCTTGGCAAATAAGGAAATTTTAATAAAAACTTCATTAATTCTTTTGTCATTGAAAAGAAAATTTTATTTAATTAAAAATAATTTTCTTTCTCAATTTTATTTGGCCGGCCATATAAAAGCTACAAACAAGGAGAGGTTTAATTAATTAAAACTTCCTAATTTGTCTCCAGAAATTTATAAAAAATTTCTCCAATAATTTTAATCCCTTTATGATTGGTTTATAAAAAGGAAATTTAATAAATTAAAATCTTTCTTTTAAACATGTGGATAAAAAGAAAGTTATCTCTAAAAATTAAAATCTCTTTTAATCTACAAATAAGGAAATATATCAAATCTTTTCTTAACCTTTTGTAGAAACTTATAAAAGAGAATATTTAATTTTAAACTCTCTTTTAAATCATGAACATGGTTAAAAAGGAAAGTTTTCTTAAAATTTAAAATCCCCTTTAATCAACAAATAAGGAAATATTTCAAATTTTAAACTCTCTTTTAAACATGTTAGATGATTTACAAATAAGGAAAGTTTTTACCAAAAATTAAAACCATCCTTTTAAACTACAAATAAGGAAAGAGATTAATCTCTTCTCTTAATCTTTTGTAGAAAGCTATAAAAGGAAATTTTTAATTTTTAAACTCTCTTTTAAAATCATGATATCCACATAAGAAATAATTTTAATAAAAATCCTTTTTAATATTCTAGTGGTCGGCCACCTACATGGCTCATCCACTTGGTCTTGGCCGGCCCTAGCTTGGGTTCCAAGCTAGCTTGGCCGGCCCCATTGGATGGGTAAGAAGGTGGGTATGCGGTGGGTATAAATCTCTATATACTAGAGGCTACGATAGGGACCGAGAGGAGGAATTGGTTTTGGTCTCCCGATAAAATTAAGCATCCTGTGCTCGCCCCGAACACACAACTTAATTTTATCAATAATAATTCATTCCACTAGAGAATTATTATTGAACTACCGCACCAATCCCAAATTATATTTTGGGCTCCTTCTTATTATGAGTGTGTTAGTCTCCCTGTGTTTAAGATAACAAAAGTCCACTAATTAAGTAAGTTACTGACAACTCACTTAATTAATATCTAGCTCCAAGAGTAGTACCACTCAACTTCATCGTCATGTCGGACTAAGTCCACCTGCAGGGTTTAACATAACAATCCTTATGAGCTCCTCTTGGGGACATTCTCAACCTAGATCACTAGGACACAGTTTCCTTCTATAATCAACAACACACACTATAAGTGATATCATTTCCCAACTTATCAGGCTTATTGATTCATCAAACTAAATCTCACCCATTGATAAATTAAAGAAATAAATATCAAATATATGTGCTTGTTATTATATTAAGATTAAGAGCACACACTTCCATAATAACTTAGGTCTTTGTTTCTTTATAAAGTCAGTATAAAAGAAACGGCCTCTAATGGTCCTACTCAATACACTCTAAGTGTACTAGTGTAATTATATAGTTAAGATAAACTAATACCTAATTACACTACGACCTTCCAATGGTTTGTTCCTTTCCATTATGGTCATGAGCTACTGTTGATAATTTATAAGGTACTGATAACATGATCCTCTGTGTGTGACACCACACACCATGTTATCTACAATATAAATTAATTGAACAACTACATTTATCATAAATGTAGACATTTGACCAATGTGATTCTTATTTCTAGATAAATGTTTATACCAAAAGCTAGGCTTTTAGTATACACTCTAACAATGTGGGCAACGATCTTCCGAGACGAGAACCACCAAGCTCCTTCTTCTCGAAGCTAGATTCGGACACCACTAATTCTCCAAGAGAAGTAGAGGTCCGGCCACCACCATCAAGCTCCAAGGGATGCAAGAGCAAAGCCTCCTTTCTTTCCTTCTTCTCCTAGCTAGAACAGGCCACCAACAAGAGCTCCAAGAGAAGGATGATCCGACCACTAAAGAAGAAGAGAAGAGGAGGGAATAGGGCTGGCCACACACTAAGGAAAAGAGGAGGAAATATAGAATAGATGTTTTTTAAGGTGAAGGTCCCTCTACCCCTTCTTTTATATTCCTTGGTCTTGGCAAATAAGTAAATTTAATTGTTATTAAAATTCCTTTATATTCCTTGCCTTTGGTTATTAAGGAAAAATTAATTAAATTTTCCTTTTAACCATGCTATGGCCGGCCACATCCCATGCCCCAAATAAGGAAAGTTTTAAACACAAAATTAAAACTTCCTTATTTGTTTCCAAAAATTTTAAAATTAAAATTTCTCTAATAATTTATCCCTTCATGGTTGGTTATAAAAGGAAATTTTATAAATTAAAATCTTTCTTTTAAACATGTGGTTGATTTCCAAAATGGAAAGTTATCTCTAAAATTAAAATCTCCTTTCAATCTACAAATAAGGAAAGATATCTAATTTTTCTCTTAATCTTTTGTAGAAGACTATAAAAGGAAATATTTAATTTTAAAACTCTCTTTTTAAATCATGAACATGGTTACAAAAAAATAAAGTTTTATTAAAATCAAAATCTTCCTCTCAATCTACAAATAAGGAAAGATATCAAATCTTTTCTTAATCTTTTATAGAAGGAAATATTTAAATTTTAAACTCTCTTTTAAAACCATGGAATCTACATAAGAAAAATTTTAAAATAAAATTCCTTTTATTTTTCTTAGGGTCGGCCACACCATGCTTGGGCTCCAAGCATTGGCCGGCCCCTACTTGGCTCAATCTTTGGGTCTTGGCCGGCCCTAGCTTGGACTCCAAGCTAGCTTGGCCGGCCACCAAAGAGTGGGTAAGAAGGTGCGTATAGGTGGGTATAATTCTCTATATACAAGAGGCTACGATAGAAACCGAGAGGAGGAATTGGTTTTGGTCTCCCGATAAAATTAAGCTTCCCGTGTTCGCCTCGAACACCCAACTTAATTTCATCAATAACAATTCATACTACTAAATCATTATTATTGAACTACCGCACCAATCCCAAATTACATTTTGGGCTCCTTCTTATTATGAGTGTGTTAATCTCCCTGTGTTTAAGATGTCGAATGTCCATTAATTAATTGAGTTATTGATAACTCATTTTAATTAATATCTTAGTCCAAGAGTAGTACCACTCAACCTTATCGTCATGTCGGACTAAGTCCACCTGCAGGATTTAACATGACAATCCTTATGAGCTCCTCTTGGGGACATTATCAACCTAGATTTCTAGGACACAGTTTCCTTCTATAATCAACAACACACACTATAAGTAATATCATTTCCCAACTTATCGGGCATTTTGATTTATCGAGCTAAATCTCACCTTTTGATAAGACAAAAAAATAAATACTAAATATATATGTATGTTATTATATTAGGATTAAGAGCACACACTTTCATAATAACTAAGGTCTTATTCTTTTATTAAGTCAGTACAAAAAGAACTTACCTTAAATGGTTATACTCAATATACTCAGAGTGTACTAATGTAATTTATTAGTCAAGATAAACTAATACCTAATTACACTACGACTATTCCAACAGTTTGTTCCTTTCCATCTTAGTCATGAGCAACTGTTTATAATTTATAAAGAACTGATAACATGATCTTCTATGAGTGACACCACACACCATGTTATCTACAATATAAATTAATTGAACAACTACACTTAATAAATAAATGTAGACATTTGACCAATGTGATTCTATTATTTCAAAAATAGATGTTTACAAAAAACTAGGTTTTTAGTATACACTCTAACAATCTCCCACTTATACTAAAAGACTAAACTGCCATATCTGCTGTTATACATCTGATTCTCATCCCCTCCACATGTCGATCAAAAGCTTTCGCCGGAAGGGCCTTAGTGAAAGGATCTGCCAGGTTATCCGCTGATGCAATCTTGGCGACGACAACTTATCCTCGCTTGACGATGTCTCGTATCAGGTGGTACTTGAGCTCTATATGCTTACTCGCCTTATGGGCTCGTGGTTCCTTCGAGTTTGCAATTGCACCGCTATTATCACAATAGATTGTGATGATTTTGGGCAAACCAGGAATCACATAAAAGTCCATTAGGAAGTTCCTAAGCCATACAGCTTCTTTGGCTGCCTCAGAGGCTGCCACATACTCAGCTTCCATGGTTGAGTCTGAAACGTATTTTTGCTTAACACTCCTACATGCAATGGCTCCACCTCATAAAGTAAACACATAGCCTGATGTAGACTTACTATTGTCCCTATCTGATTGGAAATCTGAATTCATGTAGCCCATAGAGAGCAAATCATCTGCTTGGTATACTAGCATATAATCTCTAGTCCTTCTCAGGTACTTTAATATATGCTTTACCGCAGTCTAATGTCCTTGTCCAGGGTTACTTTGATATCTGCTAATCATGCCCACGGCAAAACAGATATCTGATCTTGTACACAACACATACCGAAGCATAAGGAACTGCCTTCATGTCCTCTATCTCCTTTGATGTCTTCGGAGACATCTCTTTAGATAAAGCTACTCCATGCCTAAAAGATAAGAAACCTTTCTTGGAGTTTTGCATGCTAAAACGAGCAAGGATTGTATCTATATATGAAGCTTGAGATAGGCACAACATCCTTTTCTTGCGATCCCTTATGACTTTGATCCCAAGAATGTGTGCACATTCTCCTAAGTCCTTCATATCGAATTTTTTGGACAACCATACCCTTACGTCTGATAATACTTTGACATTGTTGTCAATTAACAAAATATCATCTACGTATAATACAAGAAATACCACCACGTTTTCATTACACTTCTTGTATACACAAGACTCATCCGGACACTGAATAAATCCATATGATTGGATTACTTCATTAAACCGGATGTTCCAAGATCTTGAAGCTTGCTTTAATCCATAAATGGACCGATTGAGCTTGCACACTAGATGTTCTTTGCCTTTTTCAATGAACCCCTCTGGTTGCTTCATATGGATGTTTTCCTCAAGACTTCCATTAAGGAAAGCTGTCTTGACATCCATTTGCCAAATCTCATAATCCATATGAGCAGCAATAGACAAGCGTATCCGGATAGACTTAAGCAAGGCTACCGACGAAAAAGTTTCCTCATAATCGATTCCCTCTTTCTGAGTATACCCTTTCGCAACAAACCTTGCTTTGAAGGTTTCTACCTTCCCGTCTGTCCCTCTTTTTCTTTTGTAGATCCACTTGGATCCAACGACTTTTACACTATTTGGTGGTTCTACAAGCTCCCAGACCTTATTAGAATACATAGATTCTATTTCAGAATTCATTGTCTTTTGTCAAGATACTGCATCTTTATCTTGGAGTGCTTCATCATATGTCCGGGGATCAAGTTCATGTTTAGCCGGGATCAAATCTGAAGATTCTCCCAAAAACATGAATCTCTCATGTTGTCTCACAACCCTCCCACTACGACGAGGCACTGTCTTTAACTGTGCATCATCTGTGACACGTGTTGTAGTCTCTTGTGGTACTTCATCTTGTACTGTTGGTACTAAAGTAGACGTGTCCTCTCTTATTTCTTCTAGAACAATTTCACTCATGAGCTTATGGTTCATTACATAATCTTCCTCTAAAAATCGAGCATTGGTGCTTGTTGGTGCAACCTTAGGTCAAGGTTGACCTGGTTGACCAGACTCGAGTTGACTTGACTCGAGTTGCGTTTTGATGTTTGACGAGTTATGTTTGACAATATTTGACGTGAACAGAAAAGTTGTATCTTGATGTTTTACAAGGATACAAGCTTGGGAGATTGTGGGTGCAACCCGTGGTCAAGGTTGACCTGGTTGACCCGAGGTGAGTTGACCTGACTCGGAAAAGTCCAAGCAGGGAGCTTGGCACGGGAAAAGTCCAAGCAGGGAGCTTGGCATGGGAAAAGTCCAAGCAGGGAGCTTGACACGGGAAAAGTCCAAGTATGGAGACTTGGCATGGAGAAGTCCAAGTATGGGAACTTGGCAAGTGGAAGTCGGAGAGGGCTCGGTAGCTCGTTCTCTGGACTGTGGTCAGAGAGGGCTCGGGAGCTCGTTCTCTGGACCGGATGGAAGTCAGAGAGGGCTCGGTAGCTCGTTCTCCGAACTGTGGTCAGAGAGAGCTCGGTAGCTCGTTCTCTGGATCGGATGTGGAAAGTCCTGGTGAGTGAAGCCAGGCAGACGGAAAAGTCCTGGTGAGTGAAGCCAGGCAGTTGGAAAGTCCTGGTGAGTGAAGCCAGGCAAGTGAAGCTAGGCAGTGGGAAAGTCCTGGTGAGTGAAGTCAGGCAGTGGGAAAGTCCTGGTGAGTGAAGCCAGGCAGTTGGAAAGTCCTGGTGAGTGAAGCCGGGCAGATTGGAAATCCTGGTGAGTGAAGCCAGGTGAAAACCCTAGTGAGTGAAGTTAGGTGAAAGTCCTGGTGAGTGAAGCCGGGCAAGGGAAAATCCAGATGGATCAAGGGTGATCGGACATCTGGTGTTGAGAAGGTCAAGTAGGTCAAGGGAGTGACCGGATACTTGACACGAAGAGAAAAGTCCAAGTGGGTCAAAGGGATTGACCGGACACTTGGTGGGGAGTCTTAGCAGGTCAAGGGAGTGACCAGATGCTAAGCATGATGTACCAACAGGTCAAGGTTGACCGGATGTTGGTTTGGAAGGTTTGAGACTTGGTTTGGGCAAAAACCAAGCTCTGGATCGATCAGTGGATCGATCCAGTGATACAATGGTATCCGGATCGGTCGGTGACCGATCGGTAACAAACAATAGCCTCATGAGTGTTATCGATCGGTGCGGACCGATCGAAACAATGATCGAAGGCAAGAAGTTCGGAGAGAAAGGAAGGGACATACATGCTGATCGGTCTGGGACCGATCGAGCTTGATCGGTCCCCGGACCGATCGAGAAACTGAGTTGGGCAACTCTGCGTGAGCGTTCGATCGATGCGGGACCGATCGACATAGAAGCCCGATCGGTCCCACGACCGATCAGATCGCCCCGCATCGAAGATGATGATGACGGTGACATCGAAATCCAGCCGTTGTGACTCAACGGCTGGGTTATTTCGAGCTTCGTGTTCGGCTTTTTTGCCTTGTAGGTTGGCTCGGGATATCGGAGGTTATAAAAGGAGATCGAGGGCCACTACTTCTTTCTTCTTCTTCTCTCTGTTTTCTTCTGCGGCAAGTTCTTCCGTGAGCTTTGTTGAGCTCTTCGTTCCTGAAGCTTTTGTGAGCTTCCACTTGGGACCAACCGATCGATTCTTCTGTTGTGGTTGGATCAGAAGTGCTTCATCCAGTCGAAGAGAAGGCAAGTAAGCGAAGGTGTTTCATACATTTGTATTGTATTTTGCTTCTTGCTGCTTTCTACTCCTGTATTACTTTTGCAAAACATTGTGGCGAGGTTTCTCCACCCAGAAGGAGTGTTACATTAGCCGGTTTTCCGGGGACTCATCCACCGACGGATTGATAGGCTTCGTCCACCTTACGGACACGCCGAGGAGTAGGAGTTTCATCTCCGAACCTCGTTACATCGACGAGTTTGAGGTTTGCTATTCTCCGTTGTCATTTCTATTGTTTATTTCCGCTGAGCTAACCTTGATTTGTAGAAAGAAACGAACGATTTGGGGCGGCTATTCACACCCCCCCTCTCTAGCCGCGATCATCGATCCTAACAGTGCTAACAATGATCTTCTGATTATTAGGATTATAAAACAAACCATCTTTCGTTCCCTTAGGATATCACACAAACAGACAAACTTCTGTACGTGATTCCAACTTGTCAGTATCTCCCTTCAGCACATGTGCTGGACTACCCCATATCCGGATATGATTCAGACTAGGCTTACGCTCATTCCACAACTCTATGGGAGTAGAAGGAACTGTTTTAGAAGGTACCATATTCAGAATGTACACTGTTGTTTCTAGAGCATATCCCCAAAATGAATTTAGTAATTCTGAATAACTCATCATCGATCTAATCATTTCCATAAGAGTCATATTCCTTCGTTCTGCCACACCATTCTGTTGGGGTGTACCAGGTGCAGACAATTGGGATTGGATCCCAGCTTCTGATAAGTAATTCCTAAACTCTCCAAAGAGGTATTCGCCACCACGGTCAGACCGTAGTGTCTTAATACTTTTACCAAGACGTTTCTCCATATCAGCCCTATATTCTTTGAACTTATCAAAGCATTGAGACTTGCGGCGCATCAAGTAAATGTATCTGTATCTTGAATAATCGTCTATAAAGGAGACGAAATATTCATAACCACCTCTTGCCTAGATAGACATAGGACCACACAAATCAGAATAAACTAGTTCTAACACATCTTTGACTCTATACCCCTTGGACTTAAAAGGTCTTTTGGTCATTTTATCTTCCAAACAAGATTCACAGGTTGGAAAGTTTTCCAACTCTAATGAACCCAAGAGTCCATCGGCTACAAACCTTTGAATCCTACTTAAGTTAATATGACCAAGCCTTAGATGCCAAAGATATGTTTGGTTTATTTTCGAAGGTTCTTTTCTCTTATTAGAGTTAGAAGATGTGTTATTAATTTCCATTTGTTGCTTTGTGGGAGAAATTAGATTTAAAGTATATAAATTGCTAACCAATGCACTAGAACATATAATAACCCTATTTCTCTTTATAACCACATTGTTACTAAAAGAAACAGAATATCCATCCAAATACAGTTTAGAAACTGAAATTAAATTCTTTCTAAAATTGGGTACATAAAGACAATTTCTTAAAACCAAACTTTTATTCCTATCAAAAGATAAGTAGACATCTCCCACTGCAACAGCCATCACCTTAGTAGCATTACCCATGTAGACGGTTATCTCTCCTTCAAATAGTCGTCGAGTTTCCTGGAACCCCTGCAAAGAGTTGCAGACATGATCAGTGGCTCCCGTATCTGTTGGTTGCTACTCGGAAAACCTAGAGGTTCCACTGTACAAAAATTTTGTACAAAGGTCTGAACCTTTTCCTAGCTACCATGTGTTCTTTTAAATTAAATTTTGGATCGCTTGCGGAACTTAACACGTTTGATCCAAAACTTAATCTATTTGTTCTTTTAGGTTTTGACTTGGATCTCCTGCGGAACTTAACACGTTCGACCCAAGTCACCTTAAGTTATTAATTCCATTAAATATTAATTTCCATAATTGGTTCCCAGTACTGACGTGGCGAGGCACATGACCTTCTTGGATATGGGAGCAACCACCACCGACTAGACAAAACCTTTTATAGAAAGCTAATATTTAATTTCCTAAAATAACTTTAGGTTAACCGAAAAGAACAATCAAATCACAAGGGAAAGAAAAACAAAAGAACACTATATCGAAAACAAATTCGAAACTCTAGAATCGTATGCCTCTTGTATTTAGTATTATTTCCAAAAATAACTAGTATGATGTGGAAACAAAAATTACTAGTTATACCTTTTAGAAAGACCTCTTGATCTTCTACCGTATTCCTCTTCTAACCTCGGACGTTGTGTGGGCAACGATCTTCTGAGATGAGAACCACCAAACACCTTCTTCTTCCTTACAAGTTTCGGCCATCAAAACCTCTCCTAGGATGAAGAGGTTCGGCCACCACCACCATGCTCCAAGGGATGCTAGAAAAGAGGCTTCTTTTCTCTCCTTCTTCTCCTTCTTAGATCCGGCCACCAAAGATATCTCCACCATGAGAAGGTTTCGGCCACACAAAGGAGAGGAGAGGAAGGAAAGGGCCGGTCACACCCAAGGATAAAAGAGAGGAAAAATAGAATAGAGTTGTTCACTTCGAAGCCTCCTCTACCCCCTCTTTTATAATCCTTGGTCTTGGCAAATAAGGAAAATTTAATAAAAACTTCCTTAATTCTTTTGCCATTGAAAAGGAAAATTTATTTAATTAAAATAATTTTCTCTTTTCAAATTATAATGGCCGGCCACTCTTCTCCCCAAAACAAGGAGAGTTTTAATTAAAACAAAAATTAAAACTTCCTAATTTATTTCTAGAAATTTATAAAAATTTCTCCAATAATTTTAATCCCTTCATGATTGGTTAATAAAAAGAAATTTTATAAATTAAAATCTTTCTTTTAAACATGTGGATAATTTCCAAAAAGGAAAGTTATCTCTAAAAATTAAAATCTCCTTTCAATCTACAAATAAGGAAAAATATTAAATCTTTTCTTAATCTTTTGTAGAAACTAATAAAAGAGAATTTTTAATTTTCAAACTTTCTTTTAAATCATGAATATAATTAAAAGGAAAGTTTTTACCAAAATTAAAATCAACCTTTTAATCTACAAATAAGGAAAGAGATTTTAACTCTTCTCTTAATCTTTTGTAGAATCTTATAAAAGGAAGGATTTAAATTTTAAACTCTCTTTTAAATTATATTATCCACATAAGAAAAATTTTAAAATTAAAATTCCTTTTTATTTTAATAGGGACGGCCACATGAATTCACCCATGAACATACCCATGGCCGGCCCTAGCTTGGTCTCCAAGCTAGCTTGGTCGGCCCCTATAGGATGGGTAAGAAGGTGGGTATAGGTGGATATAGTACTCTATAATTAAGAGGCTACGATAGGGACCGAGAGGAGGAATTGGTTTTGGTCTCCCGATAAAATTAAGCATCCCGTGCTCGCCCCGAACACACAACTTAATTTTATCAATAATAATTCATTCCACTAGAGAACTATTATTGAACTACCGCACCAATCCCAAATTACATTTTGGGCTCCTTCTTATCATGAGTGTGTTAATCTCCCTGTGTTTAAGATAACAAATGTCCACTAATTAAGTAAGTTACTGACAACTCACTTAATTAATATCTAGCTCCAAGAGTAGTACCACTCAACTTCATCGTCATGTCGGACTAAGTCCACCTGCAGGGTTTAACATGACAATCCTTATGAGCTCCTCTTGGGGACATTCTCAACCTAGATTATTAGGACACAGTTTCCTTCTATAATCAACAACACACACTATAAGTGATATCATTTCCCAACTTATCGGGCTTATTGATTCATCGAACTAAATCTCACCCATTGATAAATTAAAGAAATAAATATCAAATATATGTGCTTGTTATTATATTAGGATTAAGAGCACACACTTCCATAATAACTTAGGTCTTTGTTTCTTTATAAAGTCAGTATAAAAGAAACGACCTCTAATGGTCCTACTCAATACACTCTAAGTGTACTAGTGTAATTATATAGTTAAGATAAACTAATACCTAATTACACTACGACCTTCCAATGGTTTGTTCCTATCCATTATGGTCGTGAGCTACTGTTTATAATTTATAATGTACTGATAACATGATCCTCTGTGTGTGACACCACACACCATGTTATCTACAATATAAATTAATTGAACAACTACATTTATCATAAATGTAAACATTTGACCAATGTGATTCTTATTTCTAGATAAATGTTTATACCAAAAGCTAGGCTTTTAGTATACACTCTAACAATCTCCCACTTATACTAAAAGACTAAGCTGTCGTATCTGCTACCATACATCTTATTCCCATGCCTTTCAAAAAGCTCTTGCCTTAAGGACCTTAGGTTATCATCTGATGTAATCTAGGCGGCAACAACTTCTCCTCGTTTATACGATTTCTCGTATTGGGTGGTACTTGCGCTCTATTGTGTTTTCTTACTTTATAGACTTATGGTTTCTTCAAGTTTGCTACTGCACCAATGTTATTACAATAAATTGTAATAATCTTTGGACAAATCAGAAATCATATCTAAGTCTATCTTGAGGTTATTGAGTCATTCAGCTTTTATGGTTATCTCAGAGGCTTGCCATATACTCAGCTTCTATGGTGGAGTCCAGAAAAATACCTATGTTTATCACTCTTCCATAGTTATGACTTTACCTCCTAAAGTAAACACAAAACCCCGAGGTTGACTTATTATTGTCCCTATCCGATTGGAAGTCAAAATCCATGCAACCCACAGGGACTAAATTAACTGCCTTGTAAGCTAGCATATAATCTCTAGTTCCTCTAAGGTACTTTAATATATGCTTTACTGCAGTCCAATGTCCTTGTCTAGGGTTACTTTGATATCTACTAACTATGCCCTTGACAAAACAGATTTCTGATCTCGTGCATAGCATACATTAGGTTGTCTAACTGCCGAAGCATAAAGAACTGCCTACATGTCCTCAATCTCCTTTGATGTCATCAGAGACATCTCTTTAGATAAAGACACTCCATGTTTAAAAGGTAAGAAACCTTTCTAGGAGTTTTGCATGCTTAAAACGAGCAAGGATTTTTCTGATGTATCAAGCTTAGGATAAGTATATTTTTCTTACGATCCTTTGATCTCATAAATATATACATTCTCCCAAGTCCTTTATATCGAATTATTTGGACTACCATACCCTTACTTCTGACAACATTTTGATATTGTTTCCAACTACAAAAAATGTTATCTACGTATAGTACAAGAAATACCACCACGTTTCCATCACACCTTTTGTATACACAAGACTTATCCGTTTACTCAATAAATCCATAGGTCTGGATTACTTTGATAAACTGGATGTTCCAAGACCTTGAAGCTTTGCATCAGTCCATAGACTGATTGAGCTTGCACACAAGATACTCTTAGCCCTTTGCAATGAACCCTTCTGGTTGCTTTATATGGATGCTTTCTTCAAGACTTCTATTAAGGAATGTTGTCTTGACATCCACTTACCAAATAGATAAAAGTATCCGGATAGACTTAAGCATGACTACCAGTGAAAAAGTTTCTTTTTCATCTAGCCTTGCTTTGAAAGTTTCTACCTTCCTGTCTATCCCTCTTTTCCTATTATAGACCTTTTTATACCCAAAGGCTTTTACACCATTTGGTGGTTCTACAAGCTTCCAGATTTTATTAGAATACATATATTCTAATTCTGTTATTCATTACTCTTTGCCAAGATATTGCATCTTTATCTTGGAGTGCTTCGTCATATGTCCGAAGATCAGGTTCATGTCCTCCAGGGATCGAGTCCAAAAACTCTCCCAAAACATGAATCTTTTTAGGTTGCCTAACAACCCTCCCACTACGACAAGGCACTTTCTGCAATTGTGTATCATTTGTGATACGTGTTACAGTTTTCTTGTGGTATCTCATCTTGTACAATTGGTACTAGATTAGACATGTCTTTTATTATTTCCTTAAGAACAAATTTTCTTATGGGCACGTGGTTTATTACATAGTCCTTTTCTAAAAATCGGTCATTGATGCTAACAATGACCTTCTGATTTTTAAGACTATAAACCTACTTTCATTTCTCTAGGATAACCCACAAACAAGTGAATTCCTGTCCAACTTATCATTGTCTCTCTTCAGCATATGTGCTGGACTACCCGAATCCGAATATGCTTCGAAATAGGCTTACGCCTATTCAGCAATTCTATATGAGTAGAGAGTTCTGACTTTGGAAGGTACTATATTCACTTCCGTTTTCAGAGTATATCCTAAAAATGATTTTGGTAATATTCTAAATAACTCATCAATCTACTTATTTCCATAAGAGTCATATACCTTCATTTTTCTACACCATTCTGTTGGGGTGTACCAGGTGCAGTTAGTTGGAATTGAATCCCTACTTCTGATAAGTGACTCCTAAATTCTCCCAAGAGGTACTTGCCACTATGTTCTAACCATAGTGACTTTTACTTTAACATTTCTCCGCATCAGCCTTGTACTATTTGAACTAATCAAAGTATTTAGTCTTGCGGTACATTAAGTAAATTTATTTGTATCTTGAATAGTTGTCTATAAAATAGATGAAATATTCAATACTACCTCTTGTCTGGATAGTCATAGGATCACACAAATCAGAATGAACCAATTTCAATATATCTTTGACTCCATACCCCTTAAACTTAAAAACTTCTTGGTTATTTTTTCTTCCAAGTAAGACTCACAGGTTGGAAAGATTTCCACTACCAATGAACCCAAAAGTTCATCAGCTACCAATGAATCCTACTCAAGTTAATATAACCTAGCCTTAGATGCCAAAGATATTAATGGTTCATTTCCGAAGGTTGCTTTCTCTTAAAATTAGAAGATGTGTTACTAATTTCCATTTGTTGCATCGTAGGAGTTATTGGATTTATAAATTGCCAACCAACGTACCAGAATAGATAACTTCCCTCTTTTTCTTAATAACAACTTTGTTATTAAAAGAGGCAGAATATCAAGTTCTTTGAATAGTTTAGAAACTGAAAACTAGTTCTTTCTAAACTTGGTGCGTAAAGACAATTACTCAAAAATCCATGTTTTATTCTTATCAAAAGATAAACATCTCCCACTGCAACAGCTACCATTTTTACAGTAGTGCTCATGTGGACGGTGTTTTAATTTTCATTTAGTTGCTGGATTTCCTGGAACGCTGCAATGAATTGCGGACATGATTGATGGCATCTGTATCTACACTCCAAGTTCTGGTAGATAACACCACTAAATATGTTTCAACTAATGAATTAAATACACCTATATTGTTCTTAGTTCTAAGAAGACAGTCTACCTTAATGTCCAAGTCCTATTTCCAATCATTACAATTGGGACTACTAAGTCTTTTCTATAGTATAACAACTAGGGGATTGACAAACATTTTAAATCCTAAGAATCACAAAAATATTTGGTCAAGATCAATTCTTTAAAATCCCCATGAATTTTGTATGCCACGATAGTGTGGACGTATACAAAATCAAAGAGGAGATTTTATCCATTAATTTTATTATCTCGTCAACTTTACTTTATGACGAATAAAATTAATAGTTGATCTGTCTTTGATCAAATATTTGGTCAAAACTTTTTGAATTTAAAATAAAATATTGATTCCTCAAACAATATTATTTAAATTCACCAACACCTCAAACACCGTGAATTTTGCATGCTACGTTAGTGTGGACGTATACAAATTCAACATTTGTAAAAGGAGGGCTTTACCCATTAACTATCTTGTCAACGTATCTTTATGACAAATAAAATTATCTCAAACACCGTTAATTTTGTATGCCACGTTAGTGTGGGCATATACAAAATCAATCATTTGTAAGAGGGGTTTTAACCCTTTAATTTTATTATCTTGTCAACCTAGTTTTATGAAAAATTAATAGTTGGTTTCATTTGGTCACACAAATAATAGCAGTGACTCCGATGGGGAGGATACTATTAGATGTGTCTAAGTGTATACCATTACTTGACACTAAGTCCATTAATAAGATTATGCCCCTTCCGTTGGGGAAGATCACACGCTCTTAATTAACTTCCTATAGTCATCCAAAAATGGAAGTTTGTTCTAGTGATCCACAAACAAGCTCATCCGTTATGGAGGAAGGCGCTCAGAGCCAACGCGCAAGCTTGTTTGGAGACCATGGGATTTATTTAAAAATCCCTCTCCCACTTAGTTATTTATAAACGAGGAATTTTAACTATACTAGCCTACTAGTCATGTATACTAACATGCACACACAGCACAATATAAAAGCAATAAATAGAAAATCTAATTTTCAACTATTATGGCTTTTATCTCTAGTTGTCCTCCGTGTGTTGTCATCCCAAGCTGCTGCCATATTTGGCCACCGCCACCGGGTCTAGCTGTCGCATCCATCTTGCTCCTAGTTCCGCTGCGCCTCTGGTCCTTAGAAGGTTCCACGCTTTGCAAGATTTGATCCGCGACATAAATAGAATTTTACATTTTGATCCTATATTCCATAAAAGGAATGTACATGTATCTAGATCAAAAATAAAATCCTAATAAAACTAAATACAGCTCCTGCTGTATTTTAATACAATCATGCACACACAGATAAATGCCCTTGACATGTCCAAGGGTCCAATAACACACATAATAACTAAAAGCCATAATAGTTGGATCCTGTATCCACAAAGTTAGCACATCCTACTATTAACCTGCCTAAATTATGTATGACATGTGCATAATTAAACTAATACCAAATACACAGAGGCAAAACCCTAGCTCTGATACCAATTGTTGGTTGCTACTCGGAAAACCTAGAGGTTCCACTGTACAAAAATTTTGTACAAAGGTCTGAACCTTTTCCTAGCTACCATGTGTTCTTTTAAATTAAATTTTGGATCGCCTGCGGAACTTAACACGTTTGATCCAAAACTTAATCTATTTGTTCTTTTAGGTTTTGACTTGGATCTCCTGCGGAACTTAACACGTTCGACCCAAGTCACCTTAAGTTATTAATTCCATTAAATATTAATTTCCATAATTGGTTCCCAGTACTGACGTGGCGAGGCACATGGCCTTCTTGGATATGGGAGCAACCACCACCGACTAGACAAAACCTTTTATAGAAAGCTAATATTTAATTTCCTAAAATAACTTTAGGTTAACCAAAAAGAACAATCAAATCACAAGGGAAAGAAAAACAAAAGAACACTATATCGAAAACAAATTCGAAACTCTAGAATCGTATGCCTCTTGTATTTAGTATTATTTCCAAAAATAACTAGTATGATGCGGAAACAAAAATTACTAGTTATACCTTTTAGAAAGACCTCTTGATCTTCTACCGTATTCCTCTTCTAACCTCGGACGTTGTGTGGGCAACGATCTTCTGAGATGAGAACCACCAAGCACCTTCTTCTTCCTTATAAGTTTCGGCCATCAAAACTTCTCCTAGGATGAAGAGGTTCGGCCACCACCACCATGCTCCAAGGGATGCTAGAAAAGAGGCTTCTTTTCTCTCCTTCTTAGATCCGGCCACCAAAGATATATCCACCATGAGAAGGTTTCGGCCACACAAAGGAGAGGAGAGGAAGGAAAGGGCCGGCCACACCCAAGGAGAAAAGAGAGGAAAAATATAATAGAGTTGTTCACTTCGAAACCTCCTCTACCCCCTCTTTTATAATCCTTGGTCTTGGCAAATAAGGAAAATTTAATAAAAACTTCCTTAATTCTTTTGCCATTGAAAAGGAAAATTTATTTAATTAAAATAATTTTCTCTTTTCAAATTATAATGGTCGGTCACTCTTCTCCCCAAAACAAGGAGAGTTTTAATTAAAACAAAAATTAAAACTTCCTAATTTATTTCTAGAAATTTATAAAAATTTCTCCAATAATTTTAATCCCTTCATGATTGGTTAATAAAAAGAAATTTTATAAATTAAAATCTTTCTTTTAAACATGTGGATAATTTCCAAAAAGGAAAGTTATCTCTAAAAATTAAAATCTCCTTTCAATCTACAAATAAGGAAAGATATTAAATCTTTTCTTAATCTTTTGTAGAAACTAATAAAGAGAATTTTAATTTTCAAACTTTCTTTAAATCATGAATATAATTAAAAGGAAAGTTTTACCAAAATTAAAATCAACCTTTTAATCTACAAATAAGGAAAGAGATTTTAACTCTTCTCTTAATCTTTTGTAGAATCTTATAAAAGGAAGGATTTAAATTTTTAAACTCTCTTTTAAATTATATTATCCACATAAGAAAAATTTTAAAATTAAAATTCCTTTTTATTTTAATAGGGACGACCACATGAATTCACCCATGAACATACCCATGGCCGGCCCTAGCTTGGCCGGCCCCTATAGGATGGGTAAGAAGGTTGGTATAGGTGGGTATAGTACTCTATAATTAAGAGGCTACGATAGGGACCGAGAGGAGGAATTAGTTTTGGTCTCCCGATAAAATTAAGCATCCCGTGCTCGCCCCGAACACACAACTTAATTTTATCAATAATAATTCATTCCACTAGAGAACTATTATTGAACTACCGCACCAATCCCAAATTACATTTTGGGCTCCTTCTTATCATGAGTGTGTTAATCTCCCTGTGTTTAAGATAACAAATGTCCACTAATTAAGTAAGTTACTGATAACTCACTTAATTAATATCTAGCTCCAAGAGTAGTACCACTCAACTTCATCGTCATGTCGGACTAAGTCCACCTGCAGGGTTTAACATGACAATCCTTATGAGCTCCTCTTGGGGACATTCTCAACCTAGATCACTAGGACACAGTTTCCTTCTATAATCAACAACACACACTATAAGTGATATCATTTCCCAACTTATCGGGCT
This sequence comes from Zingiber officinale, assembly GCF_018446385.1. Lineage (NCBI taxonomy): Eukaryota > Viridiplantae > Streptophyta > Magnoliopsida > Zingiberales > Zingiberaceae > Zingiber > Zingiber officinale. Next base: position 72,393,149 of record NC_055996.1, on the reverse strand, counting down.
TATTGATTCATCGAACTAAATCTCACCCATTGATAAATTAAAGAAATAAATATCAAATATATGTGCTTGTTATTATATTAGGATTAAGAGCACACACTTCCATAATAACTTAGGTCTTTGTTTCTTTATAAAGTCAGTATAAAAGAAACGACCTCTAATGGTCCTACTCAATACACTCTAAGTGTACTAGTGTAATTATATAGTTAAGATAAACTAATACCTAATTACACTACGACCTTCCAATGGTTTGTTCCTATCCATTATGGTTGTGAGCTACTGTTTATAATTTATAAGGTACTGATAACATGATCCTCTGTGTGTGACACCACACACCATATTATCTACAATATAAATTAATTGAACAACTACATTTATCATAAATGTAAACATTTGACCAATGTGATTCTTATTTCTAGATAAATGTTTATACCAAAAGCTAGGCTTTTAGTATACACTCTAACAGTATCTACATACCAGGTGCTGGTAGATAACACCGCTAAACATGTTTCAACTACTAGAGAATAAGATATACCTTTATTGTTCTCTTTCCTATGAGGGCAGTCAGCCTTCCAATGTCCAGTCTGCTTGCAGATAAAGCACTTGCCCCTCGACTTCTTCATTCCAGCTTTTGGTTTATACCCAGAGGTTTATTCACCTTTTTTACTGAAACAACCCGTTTCTTCTTCTTCTTGCCTTTCGACTTAGATGAAGAACCATTTTTAGCATAGTGAATCTGAGAATTTTGACGAAATAGCCCTTCTGCTACCTGAAGTTCTGTCAGTAGTTCCGCCAATGAATACATCCTTTTATTCATATTATAGTTCAGGCGGAAATGCTCAAAACTTCTGAGTAGCGTTTGGAGAATAATATCGATCTGGGTTTCTCCATCGATTTCACCTCCAAGGATTCGTATTTCGTTCAAATAAGCCATCATCTTTAGGATATGATCCCTTACGGGAGTACTTTCAGACATGGTGGCTGTCATTAACTTTCTCATAGCTTCTTGCCTAGCGGCCTGATCCTGGTGACCAAAGAGATCCTTGAGATTGTTCATTATATCATAAGTTGTTGTTAAATCCTGATGCTGATGTTGCAGCACATTTGACATTGAAGCCAAAATGTAACACCGCGTCATCTCATCTGCTTTTACCCATTTCCTATGATTCTCAATCTCCTCTTGAGTAGATTCACCATTAGGCACATTCGGGCACTCCTTTGACAGTACAAATTTATAGCCCTCCGCAATTAGGACAATGTCCAGGTTTCTTTTTCAATCAATATAGTTTGGACTAGTAAGTTTGTTCTCTTTTAGTATAATGGCCAGTGGGTTGAAAGTCATCCTAAGAATCACAAAATAAACTTCGGTCAGGACTCTAAATTTAAAATAATATTAATTCCTCAAATAATACTATTTAAATTTACCAACACCTCAAAATACCGTGAATTTTGCATGCCACGTTAGTGTGAACGTATACAAATTCAACATTTGCAAGAGGAGGGTATTACCCATTAATTTTATTCTCTTGTCATCCTAACTTTATGACAAATAAAATTAATAGTTGGTTTTCCTTTGGTCACACAAAACAATAGTAGTGACTCCGTTGGGGAGGATACTATTGAATGCGTCTAAGTGTATACCATTACTTGATACTTAGTCCATTAAATAGGATTGTGCCCCTTCAGTTGGAGAAGATCACACGCTCCTAAATAATTTCCTATAACCATCCATAAAGGAAGTTTGATCTAGTGATCAGCAACAAACTCATCCGTTGTGGAGGGAGGCACTCAGAGCCAACACGCAAGTTTGTTGCATCACTTACAAACCAGTAATGGAGACCGTGGAATTTATTTAAAAATCCCTCTCCCACTTAGTTATTTAAGGTGAGGAATTTTAACCTAGTTTGCACACATCACACACATTACAGTAAATAAAAGCAATAAATATGGAAATTAATTTTCCAACTATAATGCCCTTTTTCCATTACTGTCCTTCACGTGCTACCAGCCCTAGGGTTCATGTCGTCGGGTCCATCAAGCTTCCTTTTTCGCTGCGTTTCTGGTCCTCCAATAGTATCAAGCCTTGCAAGGATACGATCCGTGACAAAAATAGAATTTTACATATATCGATCCTATATTTCACAAAGGAATGTACATGTAATCTAGATCGAAATAAAAATGTAAAATCCTAATAACTAATACAGCTCCTGCTGTATTTGATATTACAATCATGCACACACAATAAAATGCCCTTGACATGTCCAAGGGCCAATCACACACAATATCTGTAAGTCATAATAGTTGGAGCCTGCAACCACAGAGTTAACACATCCTACTATTATCCTACCTAAATTATGTATGACATGTGCATAATTAATTTTGAAACCAAACACACAGAGGCAAACCCTAGCTCTGATACCAATTGTTGGTTGGTCCTAGGAAGATCGTACCGGTTCCACTGTACAAAAATTTTGTACAAGTATCGAACCTTTCCTAAACAACCTATTGTGTTCTTTAGAAATTAAATTAGGAATCACAAACGGAACTTAACATTATTGATTCCAAATTTAACTTATCTATTCTTAATGGTTTAGATTTGGACCGCAAATGATGTTTAACATTATTGATCCAAATCCACCTATGTTATAAATTCAATTAAATATTAATTTCCAAAATTGGCTTCCAGGTTAAACATGGCGAGGCACTAGGCCTTCTTAGATATGGGAGCAACCACTACTTCCTAGACAAAGTCTTTTAAAGAAATTTAATATTTAATTTACTTATATAACTCTAGGTTTAACCAAAAAGAACAATCGAATCACAAATTTGAAAAACAAAAAAAAACACAAACTCGAATCATAAATTCAAAACTCTAGAATCATATGTCTCTTATGTTTAGAATTCATACAAAGAAAAACTAGTATGATGCGGAAAATAATTACTAGTTATACCTTCCTTTGTAAGTAAATAACCTCTTGATCTTCTACCGTATTCCTCTTCTAATCTCGGACGTTGTGTGGGCAACGATCTTCCGAGACAAGAACCACCAAGCTCCTTCTTCTCCAAGCTAGATTCGGCCACCACCAATTCTTCAAGAGAAGTAGAGGTCCGACCACCACCACCAAGCTCCAAGGGATGCAAGAGCAAAGTCTCCTTTCTCTCCTTCTTCTCCTAGCTAGAATTGACCACCAACAAGAGCTCAAAGAGAAGGATGATCCGACCACTAAAGAAGAAGAGAAGAGGAGGGAATAGGGCCGGTCACACACCAAAGAAAAGAGGAGGAACTATAGAATAGATGTTCTAAGGTGAAGGCACCTCTACCCCCTCTTTTATATTCCTTGGTCTTGGCAAATAAGGAAATTTAATTGTTATTAAAATTCCCTTATATTCCTTGCCTTTGGTTATTAAGGAAAAATTAATTAAATTTTCCTTTTAAACATGCTATGGTCGGCCACATCCCCATGCTCCAAATAAGGAAAGTTTTAAACACAAAATTAAAACTTCCTTATTTGTTTCCAAAAATTTTAAAATTAAAATTTCTCTAATAATTTATCCCTTCATGGTTGGTTATAAAAGGAAATTTTATAAATTAAAATCTTTCTTTTAAACATGTGGTTGATTTCCAAAAAGGAAAGTTATCTCTAAAATTAAAATCTCCTTTCAATCTACAAATAAGGAAAGATATCTAATCTTTCTCTTAATCTTTTGTAGAAGACTATAAAAGGAAATATTTAATTTTAAAATTCTCTTTTTAAATCATGAACATGGTTATAAAAAAGGAAAGTTTTATCAAAATTAAAATCTTCCTCTCAATCTACAAATAAGGAAAGATATCAAATCTTTTCTTAATCTTTTGTAGAAGGAAAGATTTAAATTTTAAACTCTCTTTTAAAACCATGGAATCTACATAAGAAAAATTTTAAAATAAAATTCCTTTTATTTTTCTTAGGGTCGGCCACACCATGCTTGGGCTCCAAGCATTGGCCGGCCCCTACTTGGCTCAATCTTTGGGTCTTGGCCGGCCCTAGCTTGGGCTCCAAGCTAGCTTGGCCGACCACAAAAGAGTGGGTAAGAAGGTGCGTATAGTTGGGTATAATTCTCTATATACAAGAGGCTATGTACGATAGGGACCGAGAGGAGGAATTGGTTTTGGTCTCCCGATGAAATTAAGCTTCCCGTGTTCGCCTCGAACACCCAACTTAATTTCATCAATAATAATTCATACTACTAAATCATTATTATTGAACTACCGCACCAATCCCAAATTACATTTTGGGCTCCTTCTTATTATGAGTGTGTTAATCTCCCTGTGTTTAAGATGTCGAATGTCCACTAATTAATTGAGTTATTGATAACTCATTTTAATTAATATCTTAGTCCAAGAGTAGTACCACTCAACCTTATCGTCATGTCGAACTAAGTCCACCTGCAGGATTTAACATGACAATCCTTATGAGCTCCTCTTGGGGACATTATCAACCTAGATTTCTAGGACACAGTTTCCTTCTATAATCAACAACACACACTATAAGTAATATCATTTCCCAACTTATCGGGTATTTTAATTTATCGAGCTAAATCTCACCCTTTGATAAGTCAAAGAAATAAATACTAAATATATGTTCTTGTTATTATATTAGAATTAAGAATACACACTTCCATAATAACTAAGGTCTTATTCTTTTATTAAATCAGTACAAAAAGAACTTACCTTAAATGGTCCTACTCAATACACTCAGAGTGTACTAGTGTAATTTATTAGTCAAAATAAACTAATACATAATTACACTACGACTATTCCAACAGTTTGTTTCTTTCCATCTTAGTCATGAGCAACTGTTTATAATTTATAAAGAACTGATAACATGATCTTCTGTGTGTGACACCACACACCATGTTATCTACAATATAAATTAATTGAACAACTACACTTAACAAATAAATGTAGACATTTGACCAATGTGATTCTATTATTTCAAAAATAAATGTTTACAAAAAACTAGCCTTTTAGTATACACTCTAACAATTGATACTCTCGATGCTCATTTCCGAAGTCCTTTTGTCGTCTTCGGGTAGGTACTTGGTAATTAGCGTTGTTCCGATAATCTCCTCAGATCTGGAAGCTTTTGAAGATGAGTCGGTATCCATAGCAGAATCAGATTCTTCTTTCATTGATTGTTCGTATAGCTCCAAGAATTTTTCCCAAAGTTCTTTTGCACATTGGTAGTTGTCGATTTTGTCGAGTTCTTGAGTAGGAAGAACACTTAGTAGGTGGAACTCGGCCTTACCATTTGCTATGAATTTGTCGTACTACTTCTGAGTTCAAAGATGCTCCTCAAGTTCTTTTCCATCTTTTCTTTTGGGGGCATCAAAACTAAATTTCATAGAAAAGATTATATCAAAATCAGTTCAAAAAAATAACTCCATTTTTTATTTCCAAAACGAGAACTCCCTCTTAAATGTTGGCGGGTAGATGCTAGCTCCGGGCATTTCTTATGCTTTGATTAGCGGTTAGTCCTCCTGAAAAGTCCTTGCTTTGATACCAATTGTAGGTCCCTTGGCGGTCGGCTAAAGGGGGAGTGAATAGTCCTGCATGAAATTAAACAAATCTTTCTCAAACTATTACAATTTTAATAAAACAAACACTTGCATAGAAGAAATTAATAAACTAATTAAAGAAAAAGAGACACAGATATTTTACTTGGTTTGCAATCAGAGCATTACTAATCTAAAGTAGTTAAAACTCACTAAAAAGACTCCTTGGTGTGGAGTAACCTCTTACAACGTTGACGACACACAAACAAATAGTAGAACAAAAAGAGAAGTGTTTACAAGTGTTATTCTAAGCTACTGGGATCAGGGTTGTATTTATAGCCCTGGTCGGGGCACCTAGAGGGGGATAAAATTTTATCTCTGTCGTAACAGAATACACTACGTCGTATTTGGTTGAGATTTCATGTTCGAGCGCCTGGAGGGGTTCCGGGCACCCGGACTCAAAAGTCAACCTTTTATTGACTTTTTGGTCTTGGCCTTCTGCTCCGGTTTCGCTCGCTTGGATCCGGATCTTCCGAATCTGGAATAGGACTCACCCGAACTCATTTTTCGGCCTTTGAGAAACCTTCCGCTCCGGCTTCTCGTCCCTCAGAAACACTGCGCACTTCCTTCTCGTCCGCCAGCATACTCTTCCGCAGCACCTCATCCCTAGGACCCACTGAGTCTGTCGACTCTCTCCTGTGCTATCCTTCTCACTAACTACGTCTTTCGCTCGACCTCTTATGCTCCTAAGTTTCTGTACACTTAGATACAGGGCATCAAAACATAACAGGACCTAACTTAATTTGGTTGATCACATCAAAATTACCACGGGGTACTTATAGTAATGTCCACTTTCCCTACACTCAAAACAAATAATGTGACTTTTATTATTTATAATTGAAATTGTTATACCTTCTTTGCTTGTAGGGGTGGCATATGATCCTTCTTTTGATCCGGATGTAAAGATTTCTTCTTGATCCGATGTTAAGGATTGACGCTCCTCCTCAATCCTTGAGATGGATGTCTCTTCATCTTCATCCTCGGATGTTGAGCATCTTTCAACCTCTGAATCTTCATCCATGTGAAACAAAGAGTATCTCCCTTTGCCTTTGTCCTTGTGCTCTCTTAAGGATGGATTTTCTTCAATTTCTTCTCCTTTGGAAGATGAGTATCTCTCAACCTTCAAATTTTCTTCTTCGTGATCCAATGAGTCTCCCTCTTTAGATTCTTCTTGACTTGGTATACTGGAGGAGATTTCATGAATCTTTGTCAATTTACTCCAAAGATCCTTGACATCTTCATATTCCCCTATCTTGCTCAAGATATTGCTCGGCAATAAATTGATCAATAATTTGGTCACTTTGTCATTGGTCTCACATCTTTGAATTTGCTCCTGGTTCAATTTGGTTTTATTGATAATTTTGCCTTTGCTATCCTTTGGAGCCTTAAATCCTTCTATTAGAGCAAACCATTACTCTATCTCCATCATGAAAAAAAAAATTATCCTTAATCTCCAAGAATCAAAGTTTGTAGATATGAATAGTGGAGGCACTCTCATGTCAAATCGGTGTCCATCTTGAAATCCATCTTGAAGTTGACCTCCCTTAATGATAGTCTTTAACTTGTTGAAATTAGGGCTTCAACTTCTTCTTCTTTCTCTAGCTTGTTGCCCTTCCGGCGATGAGTCCAGTGAAGAGTGGTCTCACTCTGATACCAGTTGTTAGGACACTCCAGAGTTAGAGGGGGAGTGAATAGCTCGTCTCGCTTCATTGAAGATGATTTGTAGTGAAAAACTCGAAACAAACTCTTCCAATGCTAACATAAAAGGTTTACTTAGTATTTACCTTAAGGTGAAGTGACTAATCTAAGGATTCACACATGAGCACACTCTCTACTATTAAAAACACTCATTCTCAAAATAATCTGGAGGAGGAGAAACTTCTTACAAGCTCACATAAGAGTACAACTTGAAACAAGAAGTACATGTATAAAAATACAATGAAGAACCTCTCTTGTTTGATCTCTTATAGCTTGAAGATGCCTTAGGACCAGTTGGAAAGTGTATCAATACTTGTCTTCCTTCAAGTCTGGCGAATAGTAGTGAAGAAGAATCATGTAAGCGTTGTTGCTTTTGAACCTCATCGTCACCTTTATACTTCATGATTTAGGACTTCCAATAGATTGGGTTTACTTCCTAATCGATTGCCACGTCAGATCCAAGCAATCTCAACCGTCTAAAGCTCGTAATTTGTATAACAGTTATATCCCAATCAATCGGCTAATTGATTGGGGTAGTTGGATCGATTAACTGATCGATCAAGATGTCTTATATGCTCTCGTAGAAGACCCTAGAATCGATTGACCAATCAGTTTTGGCTACCTCGCATCATCAAAAGAAAACTAGTTCCAATCAATCGGTTGATCAATTGGAGTAGCCCTGATCAATTAGGAGGCCTTTTGTACTCACGCGATTTCCTCTCCATCAATCACCTGATCGATTGAACTCCTCGTATCAAAGGTATTACCCAATTGATCCACTGATTGATTGGGATCTGGCTCAATCGATCATCTAATCGATTGACCAACCCAAACTTTCTTAACTCAAGTCTAGGGTTCCCAATCCCAACATCTAGTCAATCATGACCTATTGGGACTCCCTCATACCTAGTATCTGGTCAACCTTGACCTGCTAGGACTTCATCACCAAGTGTCCTATCAATCATTTGACCCACTTAGACTTTTCTCCCCGTGCCAAATGTCTGGTCAATCTTTTGACCCACTTAGATATTTCTCCCTGTATCAAGTGTACGATCAATCCTTTGACCTACTTAGATTTTTCTCCATATGCCAAGTGTCCGGTCAATCTTAACTCACTTGGACTTATCATCTCGTGCCAAGTGTTTAGTCCTCTATGACCCACTTGGACTTTTAAACACTAGGTGTCCGGTCAACTTTGATCTACCTAGATTTCCACATGCCTGACTTCACTCATCGGGGATTTTCATCACCTGACTTCACTTATTAAGATTTTCCTCTACCTAGCTTCACTCACTAGGGCTTTTTATCTCCTAGTTTCACTCACCAAGATTTTCCTCTACCTAGCTTCACTCACTAGGATTTTTCATCACCTGGCTTCACTCATCAAGATTTCCCTCTACCTAGTTTCACTTACTAGGGTTTTTCACTTGCTTCACTCACCAGAACTTCTTTCACTACCTAGTTTCACTCACTTGGACTTTCTAACTGTCTGACTTCACTCACTAGGACTTTCCAGCTGCTTAACTTCACTCACCAAAACTTTCCAACTACTTGGCTTTATTCACTAAGACTTTTTGTTAAGAATACAATCAAAGTCTCACATTAGAAATACGTGAAAAAGATCATAAGTTTATAAGATAAAGATATCTCCATTGATATGAGGTATTTTAGGTAGAGCTTAAAAATGAATCCATAAGGGCTTAGGTCCAAAGTGGACAATATTATACTATTGTAGAGGTATTTGAAATCTTTTGGTCCTATAATTGGTATCAGAGCGAGATTGCTCTTTATTGGACTAATCACCGAAAGAAGCATAAGGCAGAGCCATGATCCAGATCGAACCATGTGGGTGGAATCTTGAACGAAGTAGGGGAGGACTTGAGCATTCCAATGACCTAATGCTTGAGGGAGACCCTAAGTAGGTCAAGAGTGGCTCGATGCTTGGGGGGAGGCCCTGAACCATAAGAATAATAGTGGTTCTTTGTTTGAGGGGAGGATTGTTTGAAATATAATCAAAGTCTCATATTAGAAATATATGAAAAAGATCATGGGTTTATAAGATGAAGATATCTTTATTGGTATTAGGCCTTTTGAGTAAAGCCCAAAAATAAATTCATGAGGGCTTAGGCCCAAAGTGGATAATATCATACTATTGTGGAGATATCTGAAATCTTTTGGTCCTACACTTTTAAATTGTATGGCTTTACTCACCAGGACTTTCCAGCTGTATGACTTCACTCACCAAGACTTTCGACACCAAGTGTCCAATCAACACTGACACACTTGGATTTTCTTTTTCTTCCAATCTTCTCGTTGATCTTACCTTTACCTAACATTCAGTTAGGACTTTCCAGTCAAGTATCCAGTCAACCTTGACCTACTTGACTCTTCTAGTCAACCTTTGACCGTCAATATCCCATATAGATAATTGCACATACAATTTTCATACATTGTCAAATATCAAAACTCAAATATCAAGACTCAAGCTTGAGTTAACTCAAACTTAGTCAACCTGATCAACTTTGACCCAGGAGAGATTGCACTAACATAGTTATAACTTAGCTCCACCTTCTTTTGGCAAAAGGATAAGCTAGTCACCCAGAACTAATGAGGAAAGGAGAAATTAAAGCAAAGTACAAACAGAAATGAAATGATGATGGTAAAGAAAGTTTTACCCATGTGGCATCCTGGGAGAAGCGATCGACCAACTCCTCTGTGGAGTTCTCGACCATGTAGGCCCATGAGTCTGTCTAGGTTTGAGCCAACGGGCCTTGTATTTTTATCATATACTAAGGGCAAGTGGCTTGGTGGGGTTGGTGTAGAGCCACTCTTGAGAAGACAACTTGAGGATGACACTGATTTTTTTAGACTTGGGCCCATGCAAGGTTGACTTGATTTTGAGTGTGGACTTAGAGGTAATTTTGGATACAGGGTCCTCCTCATGAGGGGATCAAGAAGAGACGGGTGGTGCCACAATGGGGATGGTTGGTGTAGAGGGATGCGCTAGTGCCCGATCAGAGGGGGTCGGATGCCACAGCTCAGTCCCATGTCCAGTGGAAGCAGGAGTTGAGCTCTCCCCTTGGTTGGATGATGGACAAGGTGAAGGTGCGGTGGTTAAAGTCGGGGGTATGGGTGTAGTAGATCGGCTTCCGATGGATTCACAGAGGCACATCGGAGGCAGTGGACTTGGAGGGAACCTATTCGGGAACCATGGAAGGTTGAGGGGGTGGTAATTCTTCAATTTTAGTTGTCGCATCACTACCCGTGGCCCTTTTGACACCTTCCTTGGCTCCTCAGTTGAGCCGATGGCAAAGCGTTGTAGTAAGCCAGCTCGACATCCGTATGTTGATTCATTTCCTCCTCACGCAGCTTGGTGGACTCAACCACACACGCTCTCCACATGGTTTCAACTGTAAAACAATAAAAGAAAATCAGTTAGATGAACATCAGAAGGGTACCGAGGCCCTTACTGAAGCTGTCGGGCAGTCTAGTTCGGATGGGACTAAGCCTGAAGATGTGTAAAACGCCCTCTAGAAGCAGCTTGTGGACATTGAATTTTAAGCCGGATAGAGTCTCCAAGGTGGTAGTCACGCAGGCACCCTATGAAATTCACTCAGCTCTGGTGCAGGAGACAATTTCATCTACTAGCTGGTCGGGAAGGATATAGGAGGGATGAGTCGAAGATAGAAGTAATATGATTTCCAACCTTTGTTGGATGAGAACATTTTATCAAAAAAGACAGAGCCCATACAGGCTTGGAAAATAAAGACACTCAGGTCAAATTTCTTAGGGTAATAAAAAAAAGTGAAAGATGGGGGATCAAAGGGATGCAGTACATTCGGAAGAGAATCATGACCCAACACATCAATCTAATAGAGTTGGGGGCCAGTTAGTGGAGGGGAATGTGAAAGTAACAAGAGATTTCAGAAAAGAATGGGTATAACAGAAAGCGAAAATAGACCAGAAAGTGGTCTTTAAAAAGAGTAATGTAGCATGGTGAAGGAAGATTAGGGCGATCGTAGACTGAAGGTATACTGATGTGGTGGTTATCGGGGAGGCGATAGGTGAGGCGAATCTGGTCCACCTCTCCCCCATTAAAATCTGATTCGGTCAAAGTATACCAGAGGCTAGGGATAGAAGAAGAGGAAGCAGCAACCATGAAAAGTGGATGAAGGAAACAAAGGAGGTGTGAGAAATGAACTTACGATAGGGAGAGAAAACCCTAAGCAATCATAGGTGACGACAAGAAAGGTTGAAGGAGAAGTCGCGGAAGAGAACAAAAAAAAGATAAGGGTTGAAGGGAGTAATGCTCCACCAGAGTCATCCGATCATAGGGCCCAAAGAGAGAGGGAGAATTAGAGTCGTTAAATTCGAATGGTCACATATTGCATCAAATCCCAATAATGACCTATCGCTTCAGATATTCTTTTCACAAATGCGCACCACGTGGTAGAAATAGGTGATCCATATTAATTAGGGATGGGAGGCAGCCCGATTTGAGTGACTGATATGGAACTGAGTGTCCGATCAGGAAGCAAGAAATGCAAACAGACACAAGCGTTTAGTCAGTCAAGCCTGTAGCTTCCTTCGACAAGACTTGAAGGGAAGACTTGTGATACGACGAATAAGTTAGGACCCCTGAAGTGAGGGTGGGAGTCAAGGAAGCTAGCTGATGTAGCAGTCAAAGTCAAGAAAGGGTCAACACTCGGAACTAGTATGCTCGCAGGGTTCAACCGAATAGTTCAGCCGATCAGACCTTTTGTCTGATCAAATCCTGAGTCCCTCCGGCTCAATAGAATCCTGAGTCATCTTAGTGCAATTCGAAACTGAGTCCTCTTACTTTGACTGAGTACACTAGACATACGACCCAATCGAACTCCTTGTTTGAGTGGATGCCAAATCCTCAAAGAGGTCGAGTCCTCAAGATGGTCAATATTCGTTAGTCCACCTAACTTCATCCAAGAAAGAGGTCTAAGCAGATGTTATAAGGGACTCGGTCGACCTACCATCAAAACATATTAATATCTTATGAGCCCAACGATCTAATATATCTTTTTTGGCGTTTTGTGTAATCATTGTCAAAGAATCATGAGAATATTCCCTGTGTAATTTGTACAGTGAAAGCTTCTACCTTGCAAAGCATCGATGTGGTAGGTCTATTTTGGGAAAGTTGTCATAGGATCAAAATAGTTGGGCTTATTTTAGTATAAGGTATCAATATTCATGTAGAGGGGGAAAATAGCATTATATAAGGGGGTTTCCATCCACAGGCACAGGTACACTTTACGATCAGATTTCATTGTTCACCCCTATTATTCTTCATTTTCTTTGCTAGAGTTCTCTATCTGACTTAAGCGTCGGAGTGTCTACACCGGGGACCCCTCCTTAGCCTGGTTACTAACATTTCCTTTCCTCTATAGTCCTTTTCGGCATGCAAGATCGCTCGGTGCCATCTTTCTCTGGCCCAAAGTCTTCACATGGTCAACATCTACATCATCTGTCCAATGCGCCATCTTTCTGGATTTCAAATAGGATCAATGAGCATGTGATATAAATTTTTGGAATTACGAAAGTTAAATACATGAAATAGATACTACTAATGTTATGTTTACTTGGAAGAGTGGAAAGCAAAACTAAGGAAAACTTTGGAAGAGTGGAAAGCAAAACTAAGGAAAACTTTCCACAGTGAAAAAGTTTCCGTCGTTTACTTTATTAAAATTTTAAGAAGGAAGAGAAACACAATCCATTAACGGATGATTTTAGAGCTAAAATCGATTATCTCAAAATCGTTCTAAAAGCAACGAATAGAAAAAAAATGACGCATATACTCCTTTTCATTTACAAAATTACACTATATATCAAAAAAAAAAAATGCATATATCATTTTTAACTCACAAAATTATGTCATATACCTAACAATGACGCATGTGCCCATTTTTAGTTATAAAAATTACACCACATGTAACTATCTTCCTTAATCAAGGTAACAAGCATAGTAGAAAAGATTTCTTTCCTTTTCCATTTTCTTATTATATCCTTAAATTTATTTTATCCATCTATCATCCACTAAACAAACTATAAACGTTTATCAGGCGGTTTAATAAAATGTCATATAATTAAAGACCATTTGTTCTTATTTTTAGTTCTTGTTTTGCTAGGGAAGAACCGCAAGAAGTCATTGACGTAAAAGTAGGGGCGTAAATGAGCCAAGCCGCTCGTGAGCTATTCGAAACTCAATTCGATAAAAGCTCGTTTGAGCTCGTTTAATGAGGCTCGTTAAAATAAACAAACCAAGCTCAAGCTTCACAATATTCGGCTCGTTAGCTCGTAAACATGTTCGTTAAGCTCATGAATCAACTTTTAAATAAAAAAAATAATAGTTTTGATATTGAATTTATAGATTTTGCACTCTACTTATAAAAAACATAGACAGATATATTAATTTTATTTATTAGAATAAAATTATAAATTTTAACAAGAATATTATAATTTTTTTTTAAATATATAATTTAATTTTTAATGAATATTTAAATTTATAATTTATATTTATTAAGCTCGTTTAGGCTCGATAAAAGCTCGAATAAGCTCGTGAGCCATGAATATATTCGTTAAATAAAGTTCGAGCTCGGCTCGATTATAAATGAACCAAACTCAAACATCTAAGAGTTCGACTCGGCTCGGCTCGGCTAGATTACACCCCTACGTAAAAGTGATAACAATCAATTAAACCATTTGTTTTTGTTGTTGAATATATATTTATTGCCCTCGGGTTACAGTGTAACGGCAGGACATCTAGGTTATCACCAAGTACCCGCAATTCGAGCCCTAATTATGGTTAATTTATAGAAATTTTTCCTCCAAATGGGGCACGTAACTAAAAGGATGCTAGGCTCCTAGACTGTCCGCTGCAAGCACTTCCTGATTTATCCTGATGACTAATAGAAAATTTTCATGGGACTGAATCGATCATTCTAAGTTTAATATTATCCAACCTAATTAATTATTTTTTTAATATATATTTATGACGAGACAGAGTTTACTTGGCCAGTGCGAGATATTATTGGGTAAAAATTCGATTTTTAATAAAATACAGGAAAAAAAATCCTTCCTCGCCCTGACCAAACTTTCTGATTTACCTTACCATCAATAATCATAAGGCCGATTGTATGAAATTGTTGGGATGACATCATTAATATATATTTAGAGAATTTTTTTTTAATGAAATCACCTAAAAAAAAATTCCTTCTTATTTATTATCAAAATAACTGTTATATCATGTCTCAACATATTGTATTTTTTTAAAATAATTTTATTTTTAGTATTTTATTGTAAGCACCCCATGGTAGTTTTGATATGGTCAACCAAATTAAATTAGGTCCGATTTATTTTTGATGTCTTATGTCTAAGTGTACAAAAATTTAGGAAAGTCAAGTGAAAGACGTAGCTGGCGAGAACGAGGACACGGGAAGGGAGCCGATGGGCTCGGTGCATCCGAGGGACGATGTGATACGAAAGAGTACACCAATGGACGATAAGGACGTGCGCGATGTTAGAGCCACGAGAAACCGGAGATAAAGCCTTTTCGAGGATAAGGTTGAAGTTGGGTTTGGACGAGCAAAACTTCGATTCATTGCAGCATCACCCCATGCGAAAAAGACTAGCTGAAGGTTGATTTACCTTGTAGAAGGTGTCTTCCATGGCATATGGAAGACGCCTTCAATGTTTCATGGAAAGCATCTTCAAGCGTATGGAAGATGTCTTCACTAGCTGTTAGCTGAAGATAAAATTTTATTTTCGGTGGAGAAAACCTTAACCTATTGAAGGCACCTTCAAGGTTCGGATAAAATTTTTCATGGACTATAAAAAAAACTCTTGGAAATAGGAAATATACAACAATTTGAGTATTAACATTCCTAGTCATTTCTGAGTTGTCAACGTATGTAAAAAGTTTCTCTGTCTTAAACGAAGAAGTTCTCTAGTGAACTTTTTAATATCTTAGATTAATAATCACTTAAATTGTAACCAAATAAAACTCTGATATTTTACTCACTCTTTTAAGTTGTTAATTCTTTTAAATTGTTAATTCTTTTACGTTGATTGTTTTCGCTTAATTTAATAGTGTCATCTAACGAGTTGAAATATAAATACCTCCTCTTGCTGACGGTACTGGAACAATAGTTACAACTATATCATAGTTGCACCAACATAGTCATTTTAATTTTTATCGACACTAATAATATTATGTTATAATAAGTAACATTCATAATTATTGTAATATGAATATTTTATTTTGATTAACATTGTATTATAACAGTTATAAGTTGTGACTGTTATAATATAGACAATTTATATTTTTATCAATATTATACTATACTAATTACTAAATCATACTGTTATATAATTATAACTAACAGTCCTCTCTAATCAATATTATATTTTAACAATTATTGTAATTATAACCGTCATCTCATCAATATTATATTTTAACAATTATGAATCATAACTATTATCATATAAATAATTTATTTTTAATAAATACTGGTTAATATTATATTATAGTAATTATTAAATCATACTTATTATAAGTGTGTAGTTAGGGCAGCTATCCTACTTGCTATAATTATATAAGAGTTACGAAATCATATTATAATATTGTAAAAATAGAAATATTTGGAAAATAAAAAATAGATTAAAGTGGGTTGACATACTATTTTAATGATAAATAGAGAAAATGTCATTTTCACTAAAGAAAACTTTTAGTCATGTTTCAAAGAGCGCGCATCATAAGATTATAAAAAAACGGTTTTTTGATTTATTATCAAAACACCCCGTACACGTACTCGTGGTAATGGATAAGTCCACGGGTCATAGTGTCTGATAAAATATTTATATTATCATCCAGATATTTATAATTTAAACCTTAATTATAATGTATTTATAAAAAATTTTCTTCTAAATGAAAGATGTAATCAAAAAATATTGAACTTCTAGGCTGACCACAATGTACACTTCTCGATTTATCCTGATGGCTAGTGGAAAACTTTTGTAGAAGTTCGGATTGACGGGGTTCGGGTTGGTAGGTTGGTGGGTTGGCAAATGACAACCTAAACCCGACCTGATTATTAATTCGAGTGAAACTATTCAACCTGAACCTGATCTATTTATTTGCACTTGACCAGAACCCGACCCGTTTAATCCGTTTGACCTGAACATGACCTGAATTCATTAAAAAAAAAATTTATATATTAAATTAAAAATTAAAAATAACATTTATCTACACAAATTGAAAATTCATAGCATAAATGATAAATCATGGCAACATTGCAATCAATAGCATATCTCTATGTTTATAGTTTTAATTTTTTTAAATTTATAATTTTAGTTTAAATTTATAATTATTTATAAACGGGTTCGTGGGTTGTAATTGGGTCATTTCAAGTTGACCCAAACCCGACCTGTTTATTAATTGGGTCAATTGGGTCGACCCGATTTCGACCCGAACTTGAAATTACTCAACCCTAACCTGATTTTTTCGTGTTCGATTCTCGTATTTTTGTATCGGGTCAGAAATTCCCACCCCTAGTTGGAGATGATTTTAACTATTCGATTCCTATTCTGTACCATTCGACTGTTATTCGATTATCCCCGTACTTCACCCGTGGAGGCACGGTTAAATTGTACTTGAATACGCAACGATAGATTTAACCTTAAATATAATAAACCTCATCACATGTGCAAAGAATTTAAAACGTTATGACCAGTTTAAATTTATTAGGTGGCGTTTGATTAAATGATGAGAATGATTATAGGTATAGGTTTAATAGTAAGGTGGAATGAGAATGGAAATGGAAATGAAACCCATCTAGTTATATAGATTTTGTTGATTTCAAAAATCTAGAAATTATTTTAAAATTATCATTCTCAAATCTACAAATCAAATATTATCTTTTACTATTATTCTATTCTTTCATTTTTTTTAATCCATCAGTCAAACACTCAGAAATAAATAGAAAGATAAATAGATAGAATACGAGTTCCTGCGGAGTGTTTGGAAAATATATCGTCCAGATATTTCCGGAGACGAGAAAGAAAGAATCAGAATAAATCCTGAAAATAGATTATTTTATTATTATTATTATTTTTAGCAAAAAATGGAATGGCTCGGCTGGACTGGAGCACGAAGCGAGTAGCAATCGTCGTCGCCCGAACTGTTTCTGGATTTCTTGTTTGCCCCTCAAAAAGTACCCATATTTTTCTATTATGTTGCTTGATAAAGTCTACCACCGCTTCTCAATCTCCCCCAACCTCCGCCCCGTTCCAATTCCCTTGCTCTGCTCTCCTCTCCTTCACCAGACGCTTCAGCTTGGCGCCCGCCTCCCCTCGTCTTCTCCGCCGCCGCCTCATCCGTCTCGTACCCCTCTGCGTGCCCTTAGGTTTAGTCGCGCGAAGCACATGAGCTCCCACGCGGCGTCCGCCGCCTCTTTCCGGCTTGCCTGCCTTGCGCGCTCCGCCTCGGCCGCTGAGAGCGGCACGGGGGACGCGAACGGGGCGCCGGATCCTGCTTCGTTCCCTTCCTCCGCTGCGCCGACGCCCCAGGATGAAGGTTCGCGAAAAGGAATCATCTTTTTGGCTTTCGGATCTTTCGATCGCAGAAAAAAGTCGCCTTTTTTTGGTCGTGCTTTACGTTCTAGGAAGTCCCGATTGTTGTTTGCCTACGCAGGAATTGTTGATTCTCAACCGAGTTGTTGCTCATCTTGTTTGATGTCAGAATTGGGCATTTCTCTTGGTTTCTTGTTCTATCGCATGAATTGATCGATGCACAAAAAAAAAAAATCGTTGGAAGATGTTTCATTTTTTCTTCTTCCTAAGTGCTGATTTCTTCTTTTAATGTGTAGTAGTAGTAGGTCACAATCTGTCAGTTGTTAGAAATCAGCTGAGACCTCAATCGATAATCAGGCCAGAGGAGGTTAAGGTAGGTGGAGTTTATTCGAACTTAGGACAGGTCAAATGTGGTTAGTCTGAACTAGAACCAGTTAGGCTGAAGTGAAAAGGTTGCAAGAAAGGTGGAACCGCCACCCTAGCGGCCCCCTGGGCCTGGCCCCCCAGGATTCCAGAGGGAGTAAATCACGGTTAATGTTGGGCAAGAGAGGTGACTGGGGGTCGCAGGAATTTTTGGCACAGCAGACCAGGATTTTAACCCCGTGTGCAGCTGGCGACCTTTGACCCCAGAACCTTAGCTGCAAGAATCAGGCACCTCTCCAGCTGATCCAGCCCGTGGGGGCTAGGCTGAAGTGAAAAGGGAAGGATGAAGTGAATGTGAACTTGCCCAAGTTGTTTGGAGGGTCAATAGAGTTGGTTGAGTTCAGTTCTTGGATGAGTAAGCATGGATTAAGTGATTTTATCTCTGTAAGTTGAAATGGGGAAGGTTAAGTGGGATTGAACAAATGTTTTGACATGTTTAGGCTAAAGATTGACTAAGCTAAGGAGTCTGTCTGTCTCCGTTTACAGACCTTGGTAGATAGTGCTTGCTAATTCCTCCTGCCACTTGTTGGTTAACCATTAGTTGCGTATCAACGAGTAGTAGGCGAGATATGCTGGCAACAAATGTTTTGCTCCATTTTTTTTAACAATGGAATCTGTCTTATGTCAATTTTTTATCTTGTTTTTCCTTTTCTGGGTTTAGTTTCTTCAAAGAGTGACCCCTATGAAGATAAAATGCTCTGGAGTCTGGACTTAAAAGTTGACATTTGTTTTTTTTAAGTTAATGCATATTAAGCAACAAGTACATTCTAGTGGTTGTTGCAGAAGCATTGTAATATGCTATTCTCCTCTGTAATGGATAGAATATTATCTTGATCAGCTTATGCAGTATACTACTGTTTCTTTGGTTGTCATTATAAAAGACTGAGATTTGGTAGATGATATAGTCCATAATATTTTAGTGATTTTTTGCTTGTCGCTTTCTAAATTTTATTTCATTCAACGATATATTTACCTTGCAGTCAATCCAAATTATTGAGGAATTCTAGGTTGTCATACTTATTCATTTGATTTTTTTTCATGTTGAGCAGAGAGCTCTTCACTAGGAGGGTATAGGCTTCCTCCAAAGGAAATCCGAGATATTGTTGATGCACCACCACTTCCTGTGCTGTCATTTTCACCACAAAGGGATAAGATACTATTTTTAAAACGGAGATCTCTGCCTCCATTAGCAGAACTTGCCCGTCCAGAGGAAAAACTTGCTGGTATACGAATTGATGGTGACTACAATGCCCGGAGTCGAATGTGAGTAATCCATAAGTCTTTTCTCTATTTTATTTAGACTCTAAGCCCATTGCAGAATTTATAGAAGAATGCTAATTTATATTGTTCAATAAGTTATCATGTGAAATGTCACCTAGGTCCTTCTATACTGGGATAGGAATCCATTTGTTGGCTGATGATGGCAAGCTCGGACCTGAAATAGAGGTGCATGGCTTCCCTAATGGAGCTAAGATTAATTTTGTTAGCTGGTAATTCCTCCTGAAGCTCTTTGCATTTTAGAGCTAGTTAACTATCTGATTACCTGATGAATCTAGTACAAAATTTTTATTTCTTTTTGCTGTTTCTGGAATGTAACATGAGTTATTATTTCTGTTCCTAGTTATTTAATTTTGATTTATGGTTGTTCTTGGCAAGCAAGAAAGAAATTAATGCTACAATCAGTTATACTATGCACCTTCTAATATATCCCATCTTTACCCTACTTGTGTTAGGTCTCGGGATGGTCAGCATTTGTCCTTCAGCATTCGAGTTGATGAGGTAAAACTGCTGATATTTTCAACAAAATTGATTGCGTCTCATCCTTCTGCTGATTCTCGTTGTTCAAGTAGGAGGACAACAATAGTAGCAAGCTTAGAGTTTGGATTGCAGATGTAGAATCTGGGAAGGCTAGGCCACTATTTGCATCACCTGATATCTTCTTGAATGCAGTTTTTGACAAGTAAAGGCTAGTCATTATTTTGTTCTTTTATTGTTTTACATCGTTTATTGTTCTTAGATGCTGTTATCATTTTTATGTAGCTTTGTCTGGGTGAATGATTCTACATTGTTGGTATGTACTATCCCCATATCTCGTGAAGCCCCTCCAAAAAAGCCATTGGTTCCATCAGGCCCAAAAATTCAATCAAATGAGCAGAAAAATGTTGTTCAAGTTAGAACCTTCCAGGATCTACTCAAGGATGAACATGATGAAGATCTATTTGACTACTATTCAACCTCACAACTAGTTCTTGCCTCCTTGGATGGGACAATGAGGCCTATTGGACCTCCTGCTGTATATACATCCATTGATCCTTCACCTGATGAGAAGTATCTATTGGTTACTTCTATTCATCGACCATATTCCTACATTGTTCCCTGTGGGAGATTTCCAAAGAAAATTGAGCTATGGACCACGGATGGCAAGTTCATTAGAGAGATATGCAATTTACCTTTGGCTGAAGATATTCCCATTGCATTTAATAGTGTACGAAAAGGAAAGCGATCAATCAATTGGAGGCCAGACAAGCCTTCCACTCTATATTGGTAATTGAAGATCTCATGCATTTTGTTATTTATTATGAAATGCATATAGAAATGGGTTTGACAGCAGGAATAGACACGAGAATAAGATTAGTCTGGAGAAATTTTTTTTTTACTCGGACAAAAGAAAATGTTATATTACAAACAAGAAAAATTTGGAAGTATATTTTCTTAAACTCAAGGTTTTAAAGGTGATTTGAAATTATCAGCATCAAAAAAGATATTATAATAATAGTTAATGTTGATATAATTTCTTTTTAACATATATATCAAACAAACTATATTAATCAATCAAAACAAGTTATTGCAATGCACGTTGCAAGAATGCACAATCTTCAATTATCATGCTAAGTACATTTTGAGGAACTTTGTGTTATTTGGGGTCTTTATATTTTGCAATGTCTTGATGTATCAGGGTGGAGACACAAGATGGAGGAGATGCAAAGATAGAAGTTTCCCCAAGAGACATTGTTTATACGGAGTTGGCTGAACCTATTATTGCGGAACAACCAGACGTTTTACATAAACTTGATCTTCGTTATGGGTATGCCCTGTTTGTGTTAATTTTTGTGAATAAATGTCAATTTATTTGCTGTTATAGTTTGTATCTGTGTGGGAGAATGCAAAAAAAAAAGAGTTTACTTTGTGTTAATTGATTTTCTTAATTGTTTTTAGTTATCCTAATTTTATAGTAATTTTAATGGCTAATGAGTAGAGGGAGACCAAAGGAAACATTAGTCAATGTAATAAAAAAATCATTTAATTAACTTGAGCGTTACTAATAATACATGCTTGTATAGTGTTCAATGGAGGGTTACATTCATACAGTTAGCCCAGAATAGTTGGGAAAAACACAGTTGATGGGGATGAGGATAGAGATGGTTTTAGTTGCTAAGCAAGCATTGCTGTGCAAATGAGTAATAACATCAACGGCGAGGACATTGGTAGCAAACCAGCACTGATTTTAGGGCCGGTATTTGGTATTTGGTATTTGTATAGTGTTCAATGGAGGGGTCACATTCATATAGCTGGCCAAAAATAGTTGGGAAAAACGCAAATGATACGGATGAGGATAGAGATGGTTTTAGTTGCTAAGCGAGCATTGTTGTGCAAATGAGTAATAACATCAACGGCGAAGACAATGGTAGCTAGGAGTGCAAACTAATTGAATCAAGATGAATAATATGAAAAATATTGATATTTAAGTTCGAGCTCGAAAAATATATATGATATTCTAAGCTCAATTCAAAGCTCGAAAATACAATGGCTCGAACTCAATTCGAAATAAAATTCGAGCTCGAGTTCGATTTGAATTGTTCGAACCTTGATTCGAGTATATTCGAACTATAATTCAAAATGACTTAAATTTGAATTCAGTTTGAATTATTCAAACCTTAATTTGAATATATTTAAGTTAAAATTATGTAAAAATAATTAGAATTCGATTCGAGTTCGGCTCGCAAGCGGCTCGTGAACATTCGAACAAAATATTGTGGGTTCGAATTCGGCTTGAAAAAATTATCGAACGTATTCGAGTTTGGCTCGAATTCGATAATTTTGAATACGAATCGAATATTTTTCGAGTAAGCTCAAAAAGCTCGCGAACTGGCTCAATTCGTTTGCACCCCTAGTGGTAGCAAGCCAGCATTGATTTTAGTGCTGCTGGTATTTGGA
The DNA here is from genome assembly GCF_018446385.1 of Zingiber officinale. NCBI lineage: Eukaryota > Viridiplantae > Streptophyta > Magnoliopsida > Zingiberales > Zingiberaceae > Zingiber > Zingiber officinale. The sequence goes on along the minus strand of NC_055996.1, from coordinate 72,370,622 downwards.
ATTTCAGTCATGGCGTCTACATGGTAGAATAGAGGCAGTGTTATGGTGCTACAATGATTGGGGCGACATAACAGCATAACATTAGTGGTGTTGTAGGTAGCCCCCACGGGCTTGCGCATTGGTTCGGTGTTGCTGCCAATAGGCCAGGATCAATTCCCAGTGGATGCAGAATGCTCCGCTGGTTGCCTCAACCCTTCTTTACATGCGCTACTATTGCTGGATGAAGCCTCCCGTGATTTACCTCCCTTCCAAACAATGGGGGGCCATCCTAGAGGGGCTGCCGAGGTGACGGTTTCACCTTTTTGCTGCCAATTAGTGGTGCTGTAGGTAGGGCAATGGTGGTGACATTAGCAGTTTGCGAAAGTTACAGAAGCAATAGTTTACAGTCTAGGTGGCAGTACTGCAATTCTGATAAGGGTAGTGATTGTGCATGCATTGGAATTATGGTTAAGATTTGAAATGGTGCTATGTTGCTGAAGCTCTGGTGATCAGGTTCTCTGCGCGAGTGCTTGCAATGGCAGCGATGGTGCTTATCATTGATAAAATGGGACGGTTGTGACGTTGGAGGTAGACTGGTGGCGTGGAAGCAATGCATGCAGTGGCAAGCATACATAAGCAGAAGGCAGTGGCACCAATTAGCACTGTTGCTGTTGGTTGTGTGGAGCACATTTGAATGATGCCAGTCATAAATCAATGAATATTCTTGGAGATTTTTTAAAACCACATTTTTGGTTGTTTTTTTTTTTCATTTCTCATGACCATAATCTATGGTTTTTTAAATGCTTGGAAACATTTCTTAAAAGTTGAAGCTTCCCTTGAATAAGCAGATTTTTCTCGATACTAATTAGTTGTGTTTGTGACTACTTATATCTAGATGGTGTTTTTTGGTTGTGCTAATAAACTTGCAAAGAAATAAGTTAATTTCAAAGCAATGTGTTAAGATCCTTAGACATGTGTGCTTGTTATCTAGCTGATAATATAAGTTCCTATTACTGACTAGTTTTAACTTTTCATGTTAGTAGGGCACCTTTTCTGATGAATTCTGACCACATGCCATCTTTCCTGTAATTTAGATGGCAAATGAAGGTCCTAGTTACTACGTTTTTTATGAACTTTCCATCTAAAACAGTTCATCTAACATTACAAAATTGCATATGATTACTTTCGCGCTCTGTATTTCATTATGTTATTTAGTCCATGACCCTTTTCTACAGAGGTATCTCCTGGTGTGATGATTCATTTGCTTTGATGTATGAATCATGGTATAAGACTCGCAGAACAAGAACATGGATTATTTCTCCAGACATTAAGAATGTCGAGCCACGAATTTTGTTCGATAGATCCTCGGAAGATGTATATTCTGATCCTGGTTCTCCAATGATGAGGAGAACTCAAGCCGGTACTTATGTCATTGCAAAAATAAAGAAGCACGATGATGCAGGAACATACATTTTGCTGAATGGAAGAGGTGCAACACCAGAAGGAAATGTTCCATTTCTTGATTTGTTTGATGTGTGAGTTCCCGTACAGCAATGCCTTCTTTTTTCCCTATTTGAATAGGCTTCTTAGGCTAATAACATCAAATGGAAACACTATACTTGTTTACAGAAATACAGGAGTTAAAGAGAGGATTTGGGAAAGTGACAAGGAAAAATATTATGAAACTGTTGTTGCGCTAATGTCAGATTACACTGATGGTGATTTGTTCCTTGATCAACTAAAAGTTCTTACTTCAAAGGAGTCAAAGACGGAAAATACTCAATATTTTCTACAAACTTGGCCAGATAAAAAGACTTTTCAAATCACAAATTTCCCCCATCCTTATCCTCAATTAGCATCCTTACAGAAAGAGATGATCAGATACCAGAGGAAGGACGGTGTCCAACTGACCGCAACCCTTTACTTGCCTCCTGGTTACAGTCCATCAAAAGATGGACCTCTACCATGCCTTTTCTGGTCATATCCTGGAGAGTTTAAAAGCAAAGATGCTGCTGGACAAGTTCGTGGCTCTCCGAATGAGTTTGCAGGAATAGGCCCTACATCACCACTTCTTTGGTTGGCTAGAGGGTATTAAATCTATATTTTCTTTAAGTTGTTATTGTTATCATGCTGGCTGCTGTCTGTAAGGCATATATCACTGCTAATTTGATTACGCAAGTATCTTGCATGATCCCTTCACTGTGATCTTGTCCTGCATGGAGCTATGTTCTAAATGTTAGCAACAATTTAGCTGCATTGTTTCTTTTCCAAGTTTGTTGTGGTTGATTGTGAATTTTGCTGCTGTTACAACTTACGTGGCAAAAAAACGAGGTTTGTTTCCGGGTGTCTGGCAAAAAAAATGAGGTTTACAGAAGCTTGTTTTACAGCTTCTGTAAGTCTGGAAAGTAGTTTGCTCGGTGAATGAGCTTATTGAATGTTGTAGTTAACATAGCTCATCAAACAAGCATTAATTCTGTCTTTCTAAACCAATATTCTGAGTGAATCTGTTGTTCCATCTCACTTTGAGATGATCAACATGCATGCAGCATTCGCAGTACTGAAATTGTAATTGGACATATGTTCTCAATTTTGAATATTGTTCAAAGTAGGTTCTTTCTTTTATAAATTTCTCAAATTTGTATCAATCAAATTACTGATCTTGCAGTTTCGCAATTCTGTCTGGCCCAACAATCCCAATTATAGGGGAGGGAGATGAAGAAGCCAATGATAGGTAAATTGTGACATGCTTTTCGACTCTATCTTTACTTCCACATTTCCATATTCATATTCAATTATAGTTGATGATGTTGTGTAAATTTAATATTGATGTACCAAGCGGTGCAATAGTCATCCTCTGAGCATGTAACTATAGAACAAGCATATGAGCTTATTCCTTAGAGAATTACATCCTTGATTGCCGAGCACATAATTGAATCGGGCCTGGGTCAGGCGACAGTCATCGGCATGCGACTCACGAGCCAAACTGGGCTCGTATATTAAATTGGAAGGCTCTATGCAATTGTGTATGGTTTAATTTGTAGTGCTGTCCTATGTACAAGTCTTACCAGCATTTAAGTTATGTGGCATCTAGCCAAGAACTTTCCTTTCAGAATCTTAGTTATTCTCTAATGGTAACCAGGTATGTAGAACAGTTGGTTGCGAGTGCAGAGGCTGCAGCTGAGGAAGTCATTCGAAGAGGGGTAACAATGTTATGTTTTTTCTTGATTATTCTCACTTGTGAATATATGATTGAATATTTGTTAAAAAAATTTAGGTAGCTCATCCAAATAAAATTGCTGTTGGTGGTCACTCTTACGGAGCATTCATGACGGCTAATCTATTAGCACATGCTCCACATCTTTTTTGCTGTGGCATTGCTCGTTCCGGAGCCTACAACAGAACTCTTACTCCTTTTGGCTTTCAGGTTTGGATTTCTTCAACATTTATTTTCCTTTTAGGGTTCACCAACTTTCTAACATATTGTTCATCAAGCTAGTTTTTTCAAGTCATGCATCTAATGTCTGATTCCATACGGTGCAGAATGAAGATAGAACGCTTTGGGAGGCAACCAGTACTTATATCAAGATGAGCCCTTTTATGTCTGCAAGTAAGATAACGAAACCAATTCTATTAGTACACGGAGAAGAAGACAACAACTCAGGAACATTGACGATGCAGGTAAATGACCAGTCTATTTTTCTTATGTCAATCAGATGATCAGTATTCACTTAGTTTTTTCTTTTTCAGAAACCCTGCCATTCCTGATACACTACTTGTCATACTTCCAAACACTTAGTTTTTATATCATGATTTATAAACTTGTCTTCTACCCTAAACTTAATCTAATACATGATCAATGTAATGTTTTATGCAGTCGGATCGATTCTTTAATGCTTTGAAAGGACATGGAGCACTCTGTCGTTTGGTTATTCTTCCCTTCGAAAGCCATGGTTATTCTTCCAGGGAGAGTATTATGCACGTTTTGTGGGAGACCGATGCATGGCTGCAGAAGTACTGCATAAATAATCCCGACGAATCTACAGATCATTCCTCTAAAGATGAATCTAAGAATTCTTCCACAAAGAGTACCGTTTCAGCAGGTGGTGGTGGTGCGCCTGATAGTGAAAGTCTGAATGGGGATGGATTTCATCACACGCCAAGGTCTCTTTTGTGGTATTTCCTCTCTACTTTCTAGTTAATTATCATGTGATCCTCCTCGACTTTATCTCAATTATCATTTTTCCCCCTTGAATAACATGTTGGTAAATAGATGATTGAGTTATCCATGCTGACGGTTTTCCAGCTAACATTGGCATCGAGTTAATAACATCAGATGCAAAGTTGTTCGATAGATCACACTGTCTTTACGCTCTGATTGTATCGACATGATGCAGATCAACTTGGAAGGTTTAACACTACGAGGACGGGTAATCTAACCTTTCATGGAGCTACAACTTACACATATCTGCATGGACAATTGTCCCGAGTAAATTTGTGATGAGGGTAGTTGGAGTAGCCACCTATGTTGTCAATTAGAACAGCACTGCTCCAGCTTCTGACCCATATTTATTAATGATGCATTATGCTTCTTTTCTTTTGGAACGGCTGTGTTGTATTATGCCAATTTCACTCGAGCCAGAACATTTTTTTAGCAACAGATTAATATGCAAAGTAGCTCCTTTGTGCTATGTTAAAATATATTTGAGTGTTTCTGTTGATATAATATAAAAGATATTTGATGCTATCTAATTTATCTTATAGTTGGGCTAGTGACTCGAAGCTTCATCAGCTCACTGTTTGAACCAAGTAAATTGCTAAAAGTTGTATAATCAACTTTTCGTGCTAAATTACAATTTTATTTGCTGAGCGTTAATACCAAACAATTTTAAGGAATCACTGACCGTAGATAATTGGTTGAAGAACCAGTTACCATAAATATATTTGATCGACTGCTAGTTCAAGCGCTTTCAAAAACCATGGATGCATTCCTGGAACATGAAAGTTACATTTGGAGGGGGGGAAAAGAGAAGGTAAAATATACATCTGAGCATTTAAACTGTAGGACATTGTTTAAACTTGTTGGTACCAAGATCTTTGCGGCGGCTAGCACTAGGGCATATTGACAAGCAAGGTTCTGTGAGGCCTTTGTCACTGGCTGCCGTTGGAGGAAGAAGCCCAAAGTTGAACTGCAAAAAGAATGTGATCAGAATTAGTATTCTAATTTGCTTTCCTTTCCCCAAAAACAAAAGGGAAAACTGTGGGCATATGAAAGAGTCTTGATTATCTCACAGAAACTGCAGTTAAGCGATTCGAGTTCTTATGAGAACCTAAAGGTGGAGGTTGGCAGCGTAATGAGAATATTACCTGACAGCTATAGTCAATAAAATTTGGCTCCATGTATAGAGGAACACCCATGTAATCTTTGAAAAATCTCTGGAAAGGATCAAACAAACTAAGATCATTAAGATGGGAAGCAATCAGGTGTCTATGCAGACTATAGATCTGTGTTGAATAGGTATGTAGATTGTGTTAGTATTAACAACGTCACTACGAGCACAATGCAAGAGGATGGGCAAGAAGAAAATTCATTTAAGTTACGAACACAATCTTCAAATCTATTAGACACTATTCTAGTTCAAAAAGAAGAATCTTTACATGCAACTACTGACTGTCCACTCTCTCCATCTCTTTCCTCAAAAAGCGCAAGCCTTCTTAGCTAATAGTATATATATAGAGGAGCATGCATGCTAAGTCTGGTTCATGCAATGAAATAGATGATTCATACCAAATTGTCTTCACAATGATAAAACCTTCCCCTATAATGTATTTTGTTTGACATGTTCGATTGTTGGGAACGCTCAATTTAAAAAATTAGTTGGGAATGCTTGTGTCAGGTGTGTGAGTCAAATTCCATTCGTTTTGCCATATGAAAAATAGCTGTTTTCCCCCCAATCAAGCACCATTTTTGGAGCCTCGCACTGGACGGTACAAGACCTGATATCACATAATGATAACATGCAAATATACTAACCTGTGTCGGTAACTTGCATGTATTGACACATACTCCCAGACATTTACTTTCCTCCAGATACTTGCATCTCTCAACAAAGACCTACACAAGAAATAGTCGAGAAATAACACAAAAAAACAAGTCAACTCTAATTATCACAGCAGTTGCATAGCAAAAATCAGCAAGATTGGGACTTAGAGTTAAGAAAAAAATATTACCCCACTGGAGCAGGATGACCCATCAGCCAGATCAATAGAATTAACTGAACATGGGCCCATCAGCCATTGGCATAAGATTGCAGTTGCTCGTGCTTCAGAACACACAATAAATCATATTGAGCACAGCAAAAATAATTTATTTTCAGATGGCAAACAAATTAATGAACTTAAAATACCATACGCCTAAGCAAAATGATAATCATAACCTACCAAGCATCATAGATGCTACTTTCCCTTCATTAACTGGTGCAATAAGCATCTTAAAAAGAACAAGCAAGAGTGGAGGAAATAAAGATTGAAGAACCCGAACCTGTCGATCATTGTCAGTTATAAAGAGAACATATTTGCAGATTACTTGTCCAGTAATGAAATAATCCAGAATATTCTGCAGATTTCTTACAAATACACGTTTTTTTTTATTAAAAAAAACTATCCAAAGTTGGGTAAAATGGCACTACGCATACTTAAAAGTGAAGGAACCTCCAAAAAACACTACTGATAATTAGGGAACCAATATCAAATTTGAAATACTATTTTGAATTATGTCGCAAAAGATTATTTTCATGAATTTTGAATTGAAATTTAAAGATTTCGATGATCATAAAATCATTCATAATAGAAAATGGGGCTGTTATTCCCTTGTTTCTTATCCGAGAAAGCCATGCCTAATATGGGATCACCATAATTACCATGTACAAACACACTAGGTCTACTGGCGGGTTGTGCCTTCAAACTTAGCCTAGAAGTTTTAGTGTCAAAACCGCACATTCTGTGTCAAATTCAAATGACAGATCACAGGACAAGTTGATCGGTCGACTAATCAGCAAGTATATAAGTCAACTAATTACCATAATCAGACATCAAAGCACATTTTCAGAATTCTTTATATGAGCATTTTAAACTTCAGCTTATTGATTTGCATGGTTGTTTTGTTTCAGCAATTAAATTACTAGTGAAAATAGGTGGAATTCAAGAGGAGGTAATTCAGATTGTGTAGAAACAACCATGGGGAATTTGAGTCCAATTATAATTATGATTGTAACATTAAAGATAAAACAAACTTATTGAAAATCCTATTATCAAGTCGGATAGAGGAGTAGATTGTTAGAAGAAAGGACTATTTTACTAGGACTGAAGTTACCTACTTGTTGAATGTTCTAATAAAAATTGATCAGCATCACCATTTGATGGACGGTCCAGCTCAGCATATCATTGATTGCTGAATGGAAATTGAGTTATATGAGAATGAAATAAGAAAAATGTGGTCGACAGGTCAGTGCTAAAGTTTTATATTGCAATGGCATTGGTCATTTTGCAACTAATTTGGTTTGACTTATAGTTGAGTTAAAAATCAACTAAACAGATCCTATACCATTATATTGCGACATCCAGGACTCTCACAATACTTTCAATACAATCTTGCATGAGAGAATCAAACTGAATGAATTTATACCAATTCATCACGGAAAATGGGGCTATTCATAAATGAGTTGTGCAATAACATAGGTTTCCAAAGTATTAGAAGAACAAAAGTTAGATCTTACTGCAACTTGTATATACTATTGTTGGATTATGAGCTACTTATGGAACACATAAAAATATGTTGGAGTTTTATCATTTTCACAAGTATTCAATCTAATCATTTCCTAAGATTCAATTAATTTATCATCAAAATTACGTCCAAACTAGTTAAAAAATGAGGAAAGAAGGAAGTCTCTGAGGTTCTTTTACTACCGCAGATTGTTCAGTCTCTGAAATGCTTTTACTCTTCAACATAAGATGATTTGCAACTTCAATTAGTCCATCATATCCAGGCTTCTTGGAATCCCATCCAACCTCCTATAGCAATAAAGAATTGGAAAAAATGTTCGAAGACAAGGAAGAGATCATTTTTCATTTTTCATGAACACAAAATTCAAAATTATACAAAGCTAAAGAATAGAAAAATTACGATATTGCATCAGATGAGCAAACCAAATACAAAATATCAATCATAGAGAGTTAATTTCTACAACATATTGCGGCAACTTAAAATCTTCACTGGTTCATTCAACAACAATAGTTAGCTTCTCTCAAAGCGTGTACAAGAATATATCCTCGGGGAAAAGTTAAGCGTGTGCAACAATTTCAATATTCGCTATCAGACTGCTTCCCATTTTTATTTGACAGATACACGAATACAACGGATACTATTGTTGAAAAAATTGAATGAAAACGCGACGTGTGGGTTGTAGTCCCACAACGATAGAAAGCAAGGCTTTCCGACTGATTCGGAACAAAGGGGGTTGGAAATCCAGGGCCCGGATGACATCAACCCGAAGGGTCTTTTTGTGAACTCCATTATTTGTAACATCAGTCAGACAACTTGTTGGTCAGCATACAAGACAAGGAAGGTCGTCCGCTTACCTGCACACCACGTGGCAAGCTTGCCTGCTCGCCACGTGGCAAGCTTGCACGCAAGCCACAACACGTGGCAAGCTTGCAAGCAAGCCACAGCTTGCATGCAAGCCACGTTGTGGCTTGCTGGCATTTTTGGCAAGCATGCAAGCCACAACGTGGCTTGCTCATTGTGCTTGCAACGAGTTTGCAAGCAGATCAAAAGGCCACAGAGGTCTATATAAGACCTTGAGCAGAGAAGCAAAAGGCAGAGAGAAAAAGAAAGAAAAAGGAGAGAAAAAACTCAAGTAATGTGAGTTTTGTCCTCCTTGAATCCCCATGTTTTCTTCCCTTCTGTTGGGTATTTTTCCTTGCTCAACAGAAATAGTGATAGTTTTCGGATCTAGTTCAGATCGTCACGACAACCAGTGCTCGGTTGTGCTCGTGATCCTGCCGTTTTATCCTGGGAGACAGACGTCCACCTAATCCTCTGAGTACCGTGGAGGGGCCGAATCTGTTTTAAGGAGACAGCGCTCTGCTGGACTCGGCATCCACTTTGAGTTCGTGTTGCAGCTCCTGACATCCTGTCAACAACTCTCGATAGCAACTTGGCGCTGCTCGACAACTCACGGTGTCCGCGACTCACCTACTTGGCGCTTGGATCGACTCAATAGAGTCGACAGTTTGAGATTATCTGCTCAAACCTTCTTGATTGTAAGTACTTGTGCATTTGGTATGGACTCAGAAGCGTGAAACAGAGCTTCTGAGACGATCACAACAAGATTGTAACGGGTTTATTCCCAACAACTATACAGTTGGTGAATCATTTTGCGCATTTAAGCAATTATCTATTACTACATACTGCACGGAAAGGCAAAGACCACCACATAACAAACAAAAATAAGCCGGAAATTCTAAACCTGACCTCCACCATTTTCTTCCTAAAGAAGATGAGAAGCATATCGTCAAGAAGTCCTGGCTTGTAATCGGACTTGGGCGCCGCAATCTGGAACCAGGGGAAAAAAACAAAGATTAGAAAGTGGGCAAGGAAATCAAGAAGGAACCAACCAGGGAACCACCGGGGGAGGAAGTGAGGAATATGGAACTCGGAATCTAGGGCTTCTCCGGTTCCGACCATGGAGACGAAGGAGCGGTGAGATGCAAAGGGGGCGCGAGGGCGAGCCACAAACGACCATATCGTCGTCGCGATGCAGCAGTCTTCTGGAAATCCTCCAACACTATTCGGGATTTTTTTTTTAACCAAAAAAATAATCAATTCATTTTCTACCGCGTTTCAATTTTTTAGTGAAGTAGAATTCAGCACTTGCCCCCGGAGTCATGTGCAGCGGTTAGATTCTTAATCAAGCATTTAAAATTTATTAAAAGTTCGGTTGAGTCCTTTAATAAAATTCGTTAAGATAAATAAATTAAATTTAAACTTCATAATATTCGTTAAAATAAATAAATCATATTCAAATTTCATAATATTCAACTCATTAACTCATGAACATATTCGTTAAACTTATGAATCAACTTTTAAATAAATAAATCATATTCAAATTTCACAATATTCAACTCATTAACTCATGAACATATTCGTTAAACTTATGAATCAACTTTTAAATAATAATTTTGATATTGAATTCATAAATTTTACAATGTACTTATAAACATATAGACAAATATATTACATTTATTTATCCGAATAAAATTATAAATTTTAATAATATTATTATAATTTTTTCTAAATATATAATTTAATTTTTATGAATATAAAAATTTATAATTTATGTTTATTAAACTTGTTTATGCTCGATAAAAATTCGAATAAGTTCGTGAACCATGAATATATTCGTTAAATAAAATTCGAGTTCGGCTCGATTATAAATGAGTCAAACTCAAATATTTAATAGTTCGACTCAGCTCGACTCAATTATATCCCTAAATTTATAGAGTTTGATATTTGATACTTTATGGAATTTAAAACTAAGTATCGTCTTGAATTTTAAAAATAAGTATCATTATAGTATTGATTTTTAAAATACAAAATTTCAGAATTTAAGTAAATTGATTTTGAAAACTAATTATCGACATTATTTTGTCTGCGCTCTTTTTTCTCATTTATAATATTATTTTCTATAAACATATTTTTTCCCCTTGATAAAACACTCAAAAAATATATATATATAATAATAATACTAATATATTTAAATCCTAAATAGAATAAATATTTTTATAATCATCTTTATGGATAAAATATACTTCAAATTTATCTATACTAAATTCAAACATTTAAATTAACAAAAAAAAAACTCATAATTTAAAATTTAATTTTAAAAATTTTCTTTTGAATTAACTTGATTTAAGAGCATATTGTATATTTATTTTTAGGGTTATAATTTATAAACAAATCAAATTGAATAGCATTGATGTGTTTAAACTTGTTTAATAAGATAAGTGAATCAAGTTTAATTTTTTTTAATGAATTTAAGTTTGATTCGTTTAGATGTTATTGAACTTTTAATTCAAGTTTGACTTCAGCTTAATTCATTTAGATGTTATCAAACTATCAATTCAAATTTATTTAATTGTTTAAAATTATTGATTAATTATTGAGCTTAATAATTTGAACTTTTTTATTTGTTTTATTAAAAAAATATTTATTTACTATGTTAATAAGAATTTTATTATTTTTTTAAAAAAATTTATTTACTATATTATTGATAAAAATTTTATTAATAAACATGATTCACGAATATTAAACACATATGATCCTGTCCGAAAGTTGAGTCGGACGGATGCTGGTCGCGGTGGCCTGGTTGTTGACGGAAAGTCGTAGGTGATTCGGCTCCCACGGGTGGCTGACGTTGCTGCAGGACCCTGCGCACACTTAGACAATCCCCCCTTCACGTTAGAGACCAAAACCCAGGGAAAAAGTCCCCGGATCAGGCCCTCCGACGCTCAAGTCAGGTCCTTTTTCCCCAGAAAAAGTAGAGAGAGACCGAAAAAACGATTGAAAGCGAAAAGTTCTGGAAAAAAGTGATGAGAGAGAGCGTGCCTTTTTTCGGGTACGAAGAAGCCTCCCCTTTTTATGCCCTTCTCCCTTCTAGAACCTGCCAGCCTGTCAGAAAGCGTTAGACGCTGGGCTTTGTCGCGTAGTCCCGGACACCTGTCGCGCTGCCATTGGTTATGAAAGCATCTTCTCGTTTAGGAATCTCCGCTTTTACACATGGGTTTTGTCTTGTAGTGAAGGGCATCTGTCGCGTTGCCATCGGTTGTGAAAGCATCTTCTCGTTTAGGAACCTCCGCCTTTATACCTGGGTTTTGTCTTGTAGTGAAGGACATCTCTTGACGAACAATCGTGATTCTCCGACCCTCGCACTGCTTTGCTCATCTGATCTATTGTGACCTGCCCCTGCCTCACATCCTTCGATCGGCTCTAGCTTCTAAGTGTTACCGGCCCGTCGGGCTGACTCCGAACGGCTCCGTCGATCCCGGTCTATGATCTGTGGCTTGCATTTCCGGGCCTTCGAATTGCAGACCTGCCGACCTGATTCGTCTATGCACTGTGTTCTGCCTGTCATCTTCCTTTGTCTTTCAACGACTTCGCCCCCTTGATCGATCAGTTTGCCTGATCTCTGACTACCCCCTATGCTTGCCTTTGATTGCCTAGTCAGCTTGACTATTGACCGCCAAGTCACCTTGACTATTGACTGTCACATCCTCTTACTTTTGACCGCTATATGACCTTGACCCTTCTCCCCTTTCCTTCGAGGGCCCCTCCATCACCAACCGTATCACAAGCCTCCCCCACAAGTCTAGTCGAAGGAGGACGACAGTCTGACTGACTAGACCTCAGCACATCTCTATGACCTCATCATATCTCTGTGACCTCAACCTATCTCTGTGTCTCTACCTCAGCATATCTCTGCGCGATCTGCTCTCTGCCTTACGCATCAACCTTTGTGTCGCGTCGCCTGGGATACCATGCCTCCTTAATTGCTTTGCCAGTCGCTTGGGGTACCGTATCCACGTTGCTGCTTTGACTTGGCCACCCATCCTTTTTATAAAGAGCCTCGTGATCACTTCTTTATTCTATCCTTCTTCTTTCACGCCTTCCTACTTCCCTTTTGATAACCCGTGTTCCACCAGCTCCTTTCCCACGCGATGTGTTCTCCTTCTTCTGAGGAGGTTGATCAACCACCCTCCCAAGTGATGATAAATCAACTCACCTCGCTACTTGTCACGAGAGAACGTGAACTAGAGCGCGTATCCAGGGATCAAGCCCGTCAGCTAGCTGCCCTGCACTCTATGGAGGCCCAGTATCGTGTCGCGAAGCATTGCGTGCATGCGGAGAAGGCGAGGAAAGAGGAATGCCAGGCTAGCCTGCAGCGCCAACTTAGTCTTCAGGAACGCTTGCAGCAAGAGCATGAAGCGGAGCTATCTCTCCTCCGTGCGTGTCTCGATGATAAGCAACACACGATCGCTCAGCAGCAAACAGTCATCGACTCCTTACACGCGCAGCTGTCTAGAGCCTTGAATGCCCCAGAGGCTCCTGAGTCCCCAAACATGTCGTCACACGGCAGTGCTCATTCTCCATGACCAATCCTTTCCCCGAGTTAGAGCTGGTCTGGGTGATAGTTATCTCAGTGGCTCCCTTCCTGCAAGACGCTCCCGCTTGTAGCCTTAGCTGTATCACCTACTTATTGAACTGTGTCGCTATACTTGTCTGTCTGTCCTTTTCCGGTATAGTATTTCCTGCTCAATTTTCATCTAGCAAGCAATCTTAGACACTCTAGCCCATATGTAAGAGACAGGAGTTGCATCCTAACTCATTCTTATGTATGAATCTTGGATAATAATAAAACTAAGGTAATGCCTGAAAATTAAAACTGTAATGAACGTGCAAAACCTGATTCCGCAGTTAATATTGATGCTTTATGGGTGTGATGGATGACTTCCCGTATTCAGTACCTCGCGTATTTGCGGCATATTCGCAATTTGCATAAAGGAACTAAAATAAAGCCAGATGTAGTTAACCTGTTTATCGGCAGACGTTCCGCTCATTGTGAGGCATATCTATCTGAAAGGTCGTCAGGCGTGGATGCCGGGCTCACTTATGATCCTCGCAGGGGAGATGATTTTGGATTCCCGCATGGGAGCCGACCTAAGAGGTCGTTGGGCGTGAACACAAGACTCACTTTTGATTCTCGCATGGGAGCCGACCTGAAAGGTCGTTGGGCGTGAGAGCAGAGCTCACTTATAACTCGCACTGAGGCGAGAGTCTGGAACTACCGACCTAAAAGGTCGTTGGGCGTGAGAGCAGAGCTCACTTTTAATTCTCGCATGGGAGCCGACCTGAAAGGTCGTTGGGCGTGAGAACAGAGCTCACTTATAACTCGCACCGAGGCGAGAGTCTGGGACTACCGACCTAAAAGGTCGTTGGGCGTGAGCACAGAGCTCACTTATAATTCTCGCATGGGAGCCGACCTGAAAGGTTGTTGGGCGTGAGAACAGAGCTCACTTATAACTCGCACTGAGGCGAGAGTCTGGGACTACCAACCTAAAAGGTCGTTGGGCGTGAGAGCATAGCTCACTTATAATTCTCGCATGGAAGCCGACCTGAAAGGTCGTTGGGCGTGAGAACAGAGCTCACTTATAACTCGCACTGAAGCGAGAGTCTGGGGCTACCTACCTAAAAGGTCGTTGGGCGTGAGCACAGGGCTCACTTATAATTCTCGCATGGGAGACCTGAAAGGTCGTTGGGCGTGAGAACAGAGCTCACTTATAACTCGCACTGAGGTGAGAGTCTGGTGCTACCGACCTAAAAGGTCGTTGGGCGTGAGCACAGAGCTCACTTATAATTCTCGCATGGGAGCCGACCTGAAAGGTCGTTGGGCGTGAGAACAGAGCTCACTTATAACTCGCATTGAGGTGAGAGTCTGGGACTATCGACCTAAAAGGTCGTTGGGCGTGAGAGCAGAGCTAACTTATAATTCTCGCATGGGAGCCGACCTGAAAGGTCGTTGGGCGTGAGAACAGAGCTCACTTATAACTCGCACTGAGGCGAGAGTCTGGTGCTACCGACCTAAAAGGTCGTTGGGCGTGAGCACAGGGCTCACTTATAATTCTCGCATGGGAGCTGACCTGAAAGGTCGTTGGGCGTGAGAACAGAGCTCACTTATAACTCGCACTGAGGCGAGAGTCTGGGACTACCGACCTAAAAGGTCGTTGGGCGTGAGAGCAGAGCTCACTTATAATTCTCGCATGGGAGCCGACCTGAAAGGTCGTTGGGCGTGAGCAGGCTCACTTATAACTCGCCGAGGGGCGAGAGTCTGGACTACCGACCTAAAGGTGGTTGGGCGTGAGCGAGCTCACTTATAATTTGATGGGAGCCGACCTGAAAGGTCGTTGGGCGTGAGAACATAGCTCACTTATAACTCGCACTGAGGCGAGAGTCTGGGGCTACCGACCTAAAAGGTCATTGGGCGTGAGCACAGGGCTCACTTATAATTCTCGCATGGGAGCCGACCTGAAAGGTCGTTGGCGTGAGAACAAAGCTCACTTATAACTCGCACTGAGGCGAGAGTCTGGGACTACCGACCTAAAAGGTCATTGGGCGTGAGAGCAGGGCTCACTTATAATTCTCGCATGGGAGCCGACCTGAAAGGTCGTTGGGCGTGAGAACAGAGCTCACTTATAACTCGCACTGAGGCGAGAGTCTGGGGCACTCTGGTCCGAGACCGGTGGCGATGGCGCTGGTCCGAGACCAGTAATGATATTCCGGTCCGAGACCGGTGGCGATGGCGCTGGTCCGAGACCAGTAAGAACCCCAAACGGCAAAGACATAGATGCATTGCTCTTTTTCGCCTTCATTCGTCTCGCCTGTGCCGACCTGATTGCTTGGGTTGATCTGGTCGTTATTGTTGGCTTTGGGCTGGCTCATTCGCGCCGCCTTTCTTCCTGCAATTGCACTATGTATGGTATAGAATTTAGAGTAGAGAAAGGAGCATATAGACCTTACTCAACCCTTGGGTCGTAGTGCCCTTGCCGCTCCTGCTGACCCCGCGGTTCTCGCGATGCGCTTGGTTAGCTGATCGGATCAGGGATCGCCTACGCAGAGCTGCTTGCTCGGCCGATTCGAGTGAGGAACACCCCCACAGGCCTGCTTGCTACTTTTCTGCTCTGGCAATCATTCCCGCTGACCTGCCTTGTCTTGGTTACGACCTTTTTGAATTGCCTGGATTCTGCAGCTTCATGAAACTTCCCGCCTATCCTTGAGCCTTTCAGGAAGAATGCTTCTTTTTTGAGGCCACGCCCTTTCATGATTACCTTGCCTTGTCGATCTTTAATGTGTTTCTTCTCGCGATGACACCTGTTCGACGCCTTTACGGCGCACGCCTCCTGACGCCAGCCTCTGACCCTTTTTTGCACCCTTCGGCGCTTACTTCCTATCAGACGGCGCTGGGGCGTGTTACCCAAAAAGATACTTGGCTCGACTCTCGATGTGTCCTAGGAATGAATGGGCTTTATAAACCCTAAGAGCAGTCCGCCGTCTTCACTTTGACGCTTCGCTATCCTCTTCCTCTCGTTCGTGACCGTCTCTAGTAGTGCAGCTTCTCGTCCTCCTACTTGCGCCCGACCTGTGACCCCTCTTGTCTTCATCCCCCTCACCTGCTTATTCCTCGTAATCATGGATGGTAAGGAACTCTTCTGGTATTCACGTTACATCTCCGATTTAGACCATCACGACCTGTCTTCACTGCAATCCAACTTGGGGCTAGGCGCCGCATATGAGTTTCGTCTTCCCTCGCCAGATGAACATCCTTCTTCTCCTCCCGAAGGGTTTATCACTGTTTTTAGGGATCAAATCTTAGGCGGTCTTCGCTTTCCTTTGCATCCTTTTTTCTCCGAGTTGAGTCAGTATTGCGGTATTGGTATCTCTCAGTTTGCCCCCAATGTATTCCGAGCTGTCTGCGGAACCATCATCTTGTGTCGCATTTATCAAATTCCCTTGACCGCTAGACTATTCCATCACTTCTATTCCTTCCGGTGGGCCGAAGCGGGGGTATTCAACGTTCAGGCCAAGCCAGGTCATAAGTTTTTTGATGACTTACCTTCTTCCAATAAAGGCTGGAGTTCTCGCTTTTTCTTCCTTAAGCCCCCTGCCCCTTTAACCGGGCCTTCTCAATGGCGTTCTCTCCTCGCTTCGGACTTCCCTTCGCATGTCCATGAACCTGCCTGCTCCGCAGCTGCGGACAAGCTGCAAGGTGTTGTTGTTCGCCTGTCTGTGCTGATGCTAGAAGGCATTCTACACGCTTTTGGTGTTAGCCCAGTTTCCACGGAAATCGGAGCTCCTTTTGGTAAGTTGTTATTTTTTTTTATACTGCTCTTCGTTAACTGAGATGCTTTTTCCTCTTATATTTGTAGTGGCTGCCCTCCTCCGTTCTTTCGCCTGTCAAGAGACACCATCGGCGGCCGTTCTGCAAGCTCTGAACGAAGAGCTGACGTAAGGTCGACCTTCTGATCCCGCCGTCGCCGCCGGTCCGCAGCTTTCGGAACCCCGGACTTCTGATGCGGAGGACGCCCCGATGCTTATTGAGCCACCTGCTCTCCACCCTGCAGACTCAGCCCTACCCCGCATCTCTGATCAGCCTACGGCTGAGCCCTCGCCCGCAGGACAAGTGTCTTCTCTTCCTCCAACTATGAAGCTGCGCCTGACACGCAAGGGCAAAAGGACGGCCCCGGTCGCCGCGACTTCTCTTCCACCTCCTCGCCGCCAACGTGTGTCGGTTATCTCTTCCCCCTCCAGGTCCTCGGATACGAGCTTGATCCAGGAGACAAGCTTGGCCCAGGAGAAGGCTTGTGATCTGGAAGGGGCAGACCCCCCGTTGGACATGACAGCTCCGGTACCTATCCAGAGTGTATTACCTGCCCCGCTTTCGTTCTCTGGCGATCAGCCCCTGTACTCACTGGCTCCCTCGGCCTCCCCTCTTCTCATGCCCACGAGCTCCGCCGCGCCAAATCTGGAACTGCCTTCCGCGGACCTAGCCTTTGAGGCTTCCTGGAGGCTTCCCTCAGAGACCGACCCGGCCTATGCACCCGCTGCCGACCTATCTTCCATCTTGGGTAGGGTCGATTTCTATGGGGACTTGGCTACCTCCTGGCAATCAGCCAATCGCCAATTCTGGAAGAGCGGTTCCCCTTTGGAGGGCTTTGATCAAATTGCTCGTTCCTTGGTGGCGGTAAGCTCCTTCTTTTTCTTCTTCTGGGTATTCATACCTTAATATAACCCCCTTTCCCTCCTATGGCTACTTGTAGACCTGTTCCGCAAGTCTGAGTGCTATTCAGCGAGCGACCGAGCTTCAGCGGGAGAACGCGGTGCTCAAGGCATGTCTCCAGGAACTAGAGCCCCCTGTGGCTTCCTCAACTCTTCCTGAGCTCTCCCTTGGAAGCCTGGATGCTTATCTGCGTGCCGTCGGGGAATCTGCAGTCTCTGCCCGAGCCATCTCTCACGCCGCCTTCGATAAACTACAGCAGCTGGAGGCGGCCTTAAAGACAAATGAGTCCTCCTTGGCTTCTGAGGCGGAGCGTCATCAAGCGGCAGTTTCTGATCTGAAAGACAAAGAGACAGATTTCCCAATCGGCGGAGTTGACCCGGCTACGGCAAAGTCAGGAGCTCCTGCAAATGAGGTTAGCTGATGCCCAGGCCGTGGCTAGTGCTGCTGCTGCCCGAGAGGCAACCATGCGGACTTAGTGGGAAGTGTGTCAAGCCACTCTCCAATCCTTGCAAGCGGATCTCTTGAAGGCCCAGGAAGCAGTGACTCAGGGCCAGAGCGACTTGTCCGTGGCGCGCGCTGAGGCTGCGGAGAACAAGAACAGTTTGGAGGTGTACCGAGCTGGCGAATCAGAGCGGCTGAAGGCCTACAGGCTGGCCTATGTCAGCTCCTCCTTTTTCCTCCAAAAGCTGGGGCATTGGATTGTCTTGGGTTTCCTTGTTGGCAGAGCACTTCCCAGGCGCTTCAACTTTCACTGAGTTGGATTGGGATGACCTACGGTACACTTACGAAATCCCTACTAGCTTTCGCCCCATCATCCCTACTGGTGTGAACTTGTACTTCAATCCCCCGCCTGGTTTTTGTACTTTCTTTACTGAGCAATTTGTATTTGGTCTTCGTCTACCCCCGCATCCTTTTCTGTCTGGAGTGTGCCGCTACTTTAAGATCCCCTTAGGTCAGCTAACTCCCAATTGCATAAAGATTTTGTGTGGCTTTGTAATACTCTGCGAAGTTTGCGAGGTTTCCTGGTCCGCTCCCCTCTTTCACTGCTTCTTTACTCTTGCTTGGCACGCTGATGGTCTTTTTGACTTCCAAGCTCGCAGTCATACCGCTTTCTTCTCTCCTCTTCCTCCTCCCAGTGCTAACTGGAGGAAAAAAATTCTTTTTTCTCCGATTTCTCGAAGAAGTAGACTGGCCTCTGCGATGGCAATCTGCGCTACCTCTGACTCCGGCGTTGGAAGACTTCCATATGGACCTCCAGCATACTGTGGCTGCGACCCGCATGGAGGATTGGCGCTTGAATCTGACGAGACTGTTGTCTGAAGACCTACTTTCCTTTTTCCGGCTGAGCCTCATTTCCTCTGAAACATCGCACTCCTTGGGTAAGTTCGCGCTGAGCTCCACCTCCCTTTCGATCATATTCTCTGCTAGAATAACCTTTCGTGTTGGTGCCTATAGCTGAGGTTCTGCATCGCGCCTCAGAGGTTATGCCTTTGCCCCTCGATGATCTGGAAATACTGCGACGCGGTCGGGCAATCTTGGAGAGGAGGCTACTCCCTCATCTTGGATCCGCCTCATTTGGGGCAGCGACCCGGCCTGCTCCCAGCCCTGCCTCACACGCCGCTTCTCCTTCGCCTGCCGCCTCGAGCCGAGGTCGGGGTCGTGATCAAGCTGCTCGCCCGGCCAGACGTGTCTTCCGAGGAGCCTTCCAGGCCTCCAGACGTGGTCGCGCAGCCCTTCATCGCTCAGGTCGAGGCTCATCTGGTCGAGACGCCCCAAACCGGGGTGCTGCAGCCTTTTCGCAGGGCGAGCCCCGTTCTGATGACTCTGACCCTGACGACCAGCCCTTGCTTCATAGACGGCGTCGAAGACCAGGTCTGACTTCATAAACGCTTGATTCTGTTCCTTATACTACCACATTACCCCTTGCTGTCGTCGTGGCTGGCTCTGACATCACTTCCCTCTTTTATTTTTGTTTTCTTCATCTGGCAGCCTCTCCCAACCCCTACAGGGGATGACCCGCTGCGTTCCGCTCTGCCCCTACTCCTGTCGTGGAAGACAGTTCAGACGAGCATCCTGCCACAACGCCAACGGAGCCCGTTCCCGAGCCACCTCCTGCTCTTGGTTCCGACGCTGGCCCTTCTCGACCTTCCTCCTCCGCCTGCCATCGTTACAGGACCACCATCCCCTCCGAAGCTGCTCTAGCTCGGCGGCATGACGCCCCCACGAGCCTTCTGATGATGAAAGGCTGCCTCGGCAGTTTGTGGGCAGAGAGTATGAATCAAATGGGTAACACGCCGCCATTAGTCCAGATGGACAGGTTCTCGAAGTCCTAGGCTAAAGTACGTACTCCTCACCTTACACTTGCTATTATAATGCCTCAACCGAAGGTTATATCTTTCATCCAGACTCACGCAGAATCTTTGGAGCTGAACCAATCTTTCCACAACCTCCATCATGAAAGCAAAGAACTCCGGGAGAGAGTCTCCGAATTAGAGCTGCAACTTAATGACCCCGCCCAAGCCAGCTATGCATTGTGAGCAGAAATCCAAGCCTTAACTAATCAGACCGACCGGCAGAAACGGTCCCTAACACAGGTCAAAAATGAGCTCCGAGCTGCGAGAGAGGAGAGAGCTGCATCTGAGGCGGGGTATTAGCAACAACTAGCCCATCAGGCTTAGGAAATACAGTTCAAGGATACCCTTCTGCAGGAGAAGAACAAGAAATTGGAGGCTCAGGCAGCTCAACTGGAAACCCAAGCAGCTGAACTGAGGGCTCTGAAGGCGGAACTATCCCAGTCCAGAGCGGCCTTGACGGGAGTATCCACCGCCTTGGCCGTCTACCAAGAAGGAGAGGAGGATCGTTGCCTGCGAAGTCGAATGTCTTATCTGACCTCTCCCGAATTTTTATCCCAGGCTGGGGCACGCTTCTCCGCGACCATACCATATACGACGGCCGGGGTTAACCGACAGCTGCACGCACAGGACTTCTTGAGCTCCATCCCCCCCGCAGACTTTTTGGATCGCGAACAAATCATTCAAGGCTTTCCGGATGAGATTTTTGCTCCTTTCAAATGATCTGTACCAGCTGCTTAAACTGATGAAATTCTTACATGTACATACGTATCTTTGAGTTTTGGCTTGACTACCATGCTATCTCCAGCCCCCTCGATCGACCTGGCTTACAGCGACAGGGTTGGCATCCCTCACACCCGATAGGGCTGTAGGTAGTTAGCACTCCAAGGTCGGTCTAGATTCTTTCCTTGAGCGTCTTGCAAATAATAGGCCCCCGACGCCAACTTCTTGACAACTTTGTAAGGTCCGTCCCATTGAGGCGCCAACTTTGTCACTTCCTCCAAGGGTTTCACCTGCTTCCAGACCAGGTCACATTCTCCGAAGAAACGAGGGATCACCCTTCTATTATAGTTCTGTCTCATCCTCTGTCTATAGGCTTCCAGCCTGGCAGCTGTTTGCTCGCGAATTTCGCTGATGAAATCTAGTTCGGCCAGCCGTCGTTCCGTGTTCCCCTCGTCGTACATCATTCTCCTGACGGATGGTATCCCGACCTCCAGAGGCACCACTGCTTCATTGACATATACCAAGTGGAAAGGTGTCAGACCTGTGCTCTCTCGGGGTGTCGTACGATAAGCCCACAAAATGCTCGGCAGTTCGTCCACCCAACTGCCCCCCGTATGATCCAGCTTGACCTTGAGCCCTCGCACTATTTCCCGATTGACCACCTCTGTCTGACCATTGCTCTGAGGATGCGCCACCGAAGTAAAGGCCTGCGTTATGCCGAACCCCTTGCACCAATTTTGTATCTTGCGTCATTGAAATTGTCTGTCATTGTCCGACACCAATTTGTGAGGTAAGCCGAATCTGCAAAAGATATTCTTCCATAAGAACTGGATCACCGCAATTTTGTATCTTGCGTCCTTGAAATTGTCTGCCATTGTCCGACACCAATTTGTGAGGTAAGTCGAATCTGCAAAAGATATTCTTCCATAAGAACTGGATCACCGCATCTTCAGTGATTTTGGCCAGAGCTTCCGCTTCCACCCACTTGGAGAAGTAATCAACTGCTACCAGCAAGAAACGTCTTTGCCCCGTAGCCATCGGGAAAGGTCCTACGATATCCATACCCCACTGGTCAAACGGGCAAGACACTATAGAAGTTCTCAGTAGCTCTGTAGGTCGGTGCGTCAGGTTCTGGTACCTTTGACATGACAGACAAGTATTCACCAGCTTCTGCGCGTCCTTCTGCAGGGTAGGCCAGAAATACCCGGCCAGTAGTACTTTCCGAGCCAGCGTTCTTCCACCTGCATGATTGCCACAACACCCCAAGTGTATCTTCCGCAAGGCCTGGTCTGCTTCTTCCATATTCAGGCACTTGAGCAAAGGTCTGGAGAAAGACCTTTTGTACAGTTGGTCTCCAATCATACTATAAGAATGAGTCTGTCTCCTGAGCATGCGTGCCTCTTCTGAGTTGGTAGGTACAATTCCTTGCTGGAGGAAACTTGCTATGGGCGCCCTCCAATCAATTACTCCTTCCAGGTTATTTTGTAAATCTATCTTGGCTACAAGGAAGGTCTGCGCTATGGATTTGTCAAGTACCCAAGTGGTCAGGGAGCTGGCCATTTTAGCCAACTCATCCGCTCTTTCATTTTCAGCCCTGGAATCTTAGTGACTGTGACCTCTTTAAAATCTTTTCTCATCTTCTCATAGGCTTCATTGTAAACTTGCATCTTTTCGTTGTTTGCCTCAAAATGTCCGGTCACCTGCTGAGTTACTAGCTGCGAATCTGAGTATATTACGACTCGGCTTGCCCCCACATGCCGAGCTGCTTGCAAACCTGCTAATAGGGCTTCATACTCTGCCTCATTGTTGGTAACCCTGAAATTTAGCCGTACAGCCAGCTGCATGATGTCTCCCTGCGGAGATATTAGAAGTACACCTACACCACTTCCATGATGGGCAGCCGACCCGTCTACGTAAACTTTCCAAACCTCCTCCGAATCCGCCTGATAAACCTCTGTCAAGAAATCCGCCAGAGCCTGCGCCTTGATCGCGGTTCGGGGCTGATACTGTATATCATATTCCCCTAGCTCGGTTGCCCATTTGATAAGTCGACCTGCTACCTCCACCTTGGTGAGAGCCCGCCCCATCGTACTATTCGTTAGGACGGTAATTGGATGTGCCAAAAAATAAGGTCGGAGGCGCCGAGCCATGAGAACAAGTCCGTAGACCAACTTTTCCAGAGCCATGTACCAAGACTCAGCCCCCTTTAATAGATGGCTGAAAAAATACACCGGCCGTTGTACATTATCCTGCTCTTTAACTAGCACGGCCCCCACGGCCTCAGGGGTGGCCGATAAATAGACCCAGAGGGGTTCTCCAACAACAGGTTTGAACAGCGCTGGTAAAAACTCCAGGTATTTCTTTAGCTCCTCAAAGGTCTGTGTGCACTCCTCCGTCCACTGAAACTTGGCTGCATTCCTGAGTACTTTGAAGAAGGGAGCGGCTCGATCTGCAGATCTGGAGATGAATCGGGACAGCGCCGTTATCCTGCCGACCAGCTTCTGCGTTTCCTTCAGATTCTGAGGGATCTGCATGTTCCGGAGCGCTTGCACCTTCTCAGGATTGGCTTCTATCCCTCGTTTGGTCACCAGATAGCCCAGAAACTTTCCTCCTTTGGCCTCGAACAGACATTTCAGGGAATTCAGCTTTACACCATATTGCCTCAGAGTCCCACAGGTTTCTACTACATCTTTTATTAGGCTGAACGCCTGGGGGGACTTGATTAAGATGTCATCTACATAGACCTCCACGTTCCGCCCGATTTGACTCCGAAAGATTCTGTCCATCATCCTTTGGTAGGTAGCCCCAGCATTCCTGAGTCCAAACGGCATGACCGTGTAGCAGAAAGTACCATCAGCCGTTATGAAGCTAACCTTCTCCTGATCCTCCCTGGCCAAGGGTATCTGATGATATCCTTGATAAGCATCCATCATGCATATCCTTTCACAGCCAGCAGTTGAATCCACCATCTGATCGATCCGCGGGAGAGGATAACAGTCTTTAGGGGTGGCTTTGTTGAGGTCGCGAAAGTCGATGCACACCCTCCACTTGTTATTAGGCTTCTTCACCAACACCACGTTAGAAAGCCAGGACGGGAATTGCACCTCCCGAACATGTCCTACCTTCTTGAGCTGATCTACTTCAGCTCGGATAATTTTATTTTGGTCAACAGAGAAATTTCTCTTCTTCTGCTTGACTGGCTGGGCTTCGGGCATCAGATGCAGCTTGTGCTCTGCTATCTCTGGTTTGATTCCGGGCAGTTCTTCCGGGGACCAAGCAAAGACGTCTCTGTTGCGGATCAGACACTGAA
The DNA here is from genome assembly GCF_018446385.1 of Zingiber officinale. NCBI lineage: Eukaryota > Viridiplantae > Streptophyta > Magnoliopsida > Zingiberales > Zingiberaceae > Zingiber > Zingiber officinale. The sequence goes on along the minus strand of NC_055996.1, from coordinate 72,346,374 downwards.
TCAGCTCCGACTTAAGCTCCGGCGGCAGGTCACTAGCAATGCGAGTGATGCTCTCTGCTTTGTCAGGATGCAACTGAATATTTTCGCAGGAGATAGGCTCCTCGGCAATAGGCAGAGGCTCCTCCTGGATAGCGTGTACACCACCATCCTGAGTCCGCCGGCTCTTGCACGCCTCCACCCGGACCATATCGATGTAGCAGCTTCGAGACACCTTCTGCTCTCCCTTGACTTCTCCGACTCGCTCGCCGACCGGGAACTTGATCTTCTGGTGAAAAGTGGAGACGGCAGCCTGGAACTCATGCAGCGCTGGCCTTCCCAGGATGACGTTGTAGGAGGAAGGCGAATCCACCACAATAAAGGTGCTCCTCCGGGTGCGCACCAGTAGCTCAGTGCCCATGGAGATGGCCAGCTTGATCTGACCCATGAGCTTGACTTCGTTACCTGTGAACCCATACAAGGAAGTGGTTACGGGTTGGAGCTCAGCAGCATCAATTTGCATCTCCTCGAACGCAGCTCTGAATAGAATATTGACCGAGCTCCCGGTATCCACAAAGACTCGAGTCACTCGGCTGTTAGCAATAATGGCCTTGATTATGAGGGTGTCGTCGTGGGGCAGCTCTAGACCCTCCAGGTCTTGAGGCCCAAAGCTGATAACAGGGCCGGAGGCCTGCTCGTAGCTGCATCCCACGGCTCCCACGTACAACCGCCGAACGTGTGACTTACGGGCTCGGCCTGAGTCCCCGTCAGTGGGCCCTCCTAAAATCATACCAATCTCTCGCACAGCAGCATTGCCCCGGTTCTCCAGTTCTCCGGTATCTCTTCGGTCTTCCCCGAGGCCAGCTTGGTTAGATGGGTCGGCTAGGTTGGGCCGGGTCTGACGAGCACGTCCCGCTGCGGCCCGTTCCTCCTCCATCCTCTGTATTTGGGGCGTTAACTCCGGGGGGGGGCAGACCCTGCTCGGTAGCTCTCCTGGAATCACGAGCGAATTGGAAGCAGTTACTAAGATCGTGCGTCCTGGACCGATGATATGCGCAATATGGTGCTCCCCTTGGTCCAGGTCTGGGTGCGTGTATAGCAGCAACTCGCGGAGCTGGTCTGACTCCCTGAGCGGGCTGAGGGGCAGGCCTGGGTTGACCGCGCTGGAAGGGCTAAGCTGGTTGCGGTGCTCTCCTTTCAGGTCGGTTGCCTGGAGCCACCGTCCTTTCGGCCTTCCGCCTAGCGGCCTGCGCTTCTTACACCTTGATGTAGCAAGAAGCTTTCTCCACCATATCGTCAAAGCTTCGGGCGGGGTTTTTGATGAGGTCCCTGAAGAATTCCCCTTCTCGCAATCCGTGGGAGAAGGCGCTCATCAATATTTCTGAGGTGGCGGAGGGGACGTCATTGGCCACCTGACTGAATCGGTTGATGTAGCTTCGCAAGGGCTCGATCGAATCCTGCTTGAGAGCAAAAAGACAGTGGTCGGTTTTTTGATACTTACGACTACTGGCGAAACGGCGTAGGAAGGCCGTTTTGAAGTCCATGAAGCGATTGATGGACTCTGGGGGCAATCCATCGAACCACTTCTGCGCCGATCCAGACAGGGTGTGTAGGAATACTCGGCATTTGACAGCATCGCTGTATTGATACAAGATAGCCGCGTTCTTGAACTTCCGCAGGTGCTCTTCTGGGTCCTTGCTCCCATCGTATTCTCCAATGTTCGGGGCTCGATAACCCCTGGGCAGGCTTTCCCCTCAGGATCTGAGCCGAGAAGGGTACCTTGTCATCCGGGTCTTCAGGCAGATCTCTGGCAGAGGCTATAGCTTTTCCCTTTCCTGCATCCCGGGGTGGATGCAGGGAGCTCTCCGCCACCGACGCCGGTGGCTCTTCTTTCTTCGGACTATGCTCGCGAGGCCCAGGTTGATAATAGTTGCGGTGAGGCTCTCGGAATGAAGTACGAGGGAGTTCTTCCTGCTGCTTCCTCTTTGAGCCCCTGTCGGAGGCAGGAGCTGGTTCTTTAGATGCTTCGGGCGCCAGGCGAGGTCGTGAAACTGTTCCTTGTTTTTCAGAGGCGGCTTGCTTTCTGACCTCCTTGAAGAGCTCGTACTCCCCCGCGGTCATGGTCACGTTGATCCTCCTGCTAGATCTTCGACCAGAGTCCTCCATCTTCACTCTCCGGATCAGGCTGTTGTGTTTCCCACAGACGGCGCCAAATTTGATCCTATCCGAAAGCTGAGTCGGACGGAGGCTGGTCGTGGTGGCCTGATTGTTGACGAAAAGTCGTAGGTGATTCGGCTCCCACGGGTGGCTGACGCTGCTGCAGGACTCTGCGCACACTCAGACAATCCCCCTTCACGTTAGAGACCAAAACCCAGGGAAAAAGTCCCCGGATCAGGCCCTCCGACGCTCAAGTCAGGTCCTTTTTCCCCAGAAAAAGTAGAGAGAGACCGAAAAAATGATTGAAAGCGAAAAGTTGTGGAAAAAAGTGATGAGAGAGAGCGTGCCTTTTTTCGCGTACGAAGAAGCCTCCCCTTTTTATGCCCTTCTCCCTTCTAGAACCTGCCAGCCTGTCAGAAAGCGTTAGACGCTGGGCTTTGTCGCGTAGTCCCGGACACCTGTCGCGCTGCCATTGGTTATGAAAGCATCTTCTCGTTTAGGAACCTCCGCCTTTACACATGAGTTTTGTCTTGTAGTGAAGGACATCTGTCGCGTTGCCATCGGTTGTGAAAGCATCTTCTCGTTTAGGAACCTCCGCCTTTATACCTGGGTTTTGTCTTGTAGTGAAGGACATCTCTTGACGGACAATCGTGATTCTCCGACCCTCGCACTGCTTTGCTCATCTGATCTATTGTGACCTGCCCCTGCCTCACATCCTTCGATCGGCTCTAGCTTCTAAGTGTTACCGGCCCGTCGGGCTGACTCCGAACGGCTCCGTCGATCCCGGTCTATGATCTGTGGCTTGCATTTCCGGGCCTTCGAATTGCAGACCTGCCGACCTGATTCGTCTCTGCACAGCTCTGCTACTTCCGACCTGTGCCTTGTGACTTGCACTCCCGGGCCTTCGAATCGCAGACCTGCCGACCTGATTCGTCTCTACACAGCTCTGCTACTTCCGACCTGTGCCTTGTGACTTGCACTCCCGGGCCTTCGAATCGCAGACCTGCCGACCTGATTCATCTCTACACAGCTCTGCTACTTCCGACCTATGCCTTGTGTTCTGCCTGTCATCTTCCTTTGTCTTTCAACGACTTGGCCCCCTTGATCGATCAGTTTACCTAATCTCTGACTACCCCCTATGCTTGCCTTTGATTGCCTAGTCAGCTTGACTATTTACCGCCAAGTCACCTTGACTATTGACTGCCACATCCTCTTGACTTTTGACCGCTATATGACCTTGACCCTTCTCCCCTTTCCTTCGAGGGTCCCTCCATCACCAACCGTATCAACATATCTATTTAAACTTACTTATTTAGTTTAACAAATTATTCAAACTTATTTATGTATTGATCAAACATAAACTTGTTTACAATCATTAGATTCATTTACTGTCCTGTTTATTTTAGCCAATTCTATCTGGAATCAAAATTTATAGAATTTTCTTAACAATCCACAGAACCCAACGTATGTCCTCTTTGGATCGTATCAGAACTTACAGGCAACTCTTATTTCTAAAATTTACATGCAAGTAAAAGCAAGAACGGAAAGGCAGAGGCAAAGAAGGAGAAATAGAACACACGTCCTACTACTACTACTACATCATTGATTGGCCTTCATGAGACACCGTTGCCTGGTCCTCCCAACGTGAGGACTACATCTTGCAAATCATTTGCCATCTTCACTGGCTGAGTTCTAGCCACCTTCACTTGCTGAGCTTGCTTCGCCGCAACACCACAATCCGACAAGCCGCAAGCAGATGCTTGTCTTGGCGGCCTCGCGTGGATGGGAACGACATGTGGAGTTGAAGGATGCTGGAACACAGTGGCGGAGCAAGCCATTCCCTGTGAGTTTATTGCAGGTCTTGGGGCAGCAACAACTGGAACCTGAGAATGCAGTGGAAAGATTGTCAAAATATACTGAAGTTACTGTTTTTTTTTGTTGCTTCCAATTCTTTGATTACCGGAGCAAACAATACTCCTCTGAAAAGCTGGCCGTTGACATTTGCAGTCATGAGGTACCCAGAATCGAAAGCTCCGTCGACAGTTCCCCGAACTTCAGCCCCGATCTGTAGGCTCTGCATCAGCATTTGCAACATGAACAGTTAATAAGCTAACTTGAGAACCGATATAGGAGCCATGTTGCATCCTACCAGGGGGGCAAAAAAGGGCCTTAGTTGATATTTTTGTTGTGCTCCTAGCATTGAAGCCTCTTGCCTTGGCAGAGGCAGAGATGTTCGGAGGAACTGTTTTGTCACTGGCTGCCTCAGAGCCTCGTCGCCGGCCAAGTATCGTGTGTGAATGATCTTTACAGTCTCTGTTGGATTGTATGGGTTCAGGTGAGTGACCAATCGAGGGGGCAAGGAATCGGTGGCAGCAGTTGGTAGTTTCTGGATGTTCTGTTCTTGATCAGATTGCGACGGAGAAGAATGTTGTGAGAGAGACAGAGAATGCTCTTCTTGCTCTAGTTCGACCTCAAGTACTTTGGCATCAGTAGATTTCCTCCTTTTGGCATCCATATTCTCTGCATTGATGCAAAGTGTAAGCATATTCCCTAATCAAATTATAACAACATATAGGAAACAAGCCCTACCCAAGCCACAGACTAGTGGATTTCTTGGCTCTACTTCAGTTGATCCACGACTCGATAGCCCGTTCTTCGAAACCAGATTGCTTTGCTATTTGTTCAACTTGGATGATCAGTACTGGATCTTTAACATTTTGAAGAAACACTGCTTACAATTAAAGAAAGTGATTGGTTACCACAAGATTGGTTCTTAAGAACTTGCGCTTTTCTTGAATCCAATGATTGCCAAAGATTTTGCACATAGAAACATTATAACGGCCATTTGAATGTTCAGATCCAGATTGCAAAATGATCAGCTCATTCAACGGCCGTTCGTCCTCCCCGCAACTGTGGCAACAAGTAGATACCTCATAGTCTGATACCTACATATATCGAAAAGCAAGATTTTTCAACTACATTACATAAATTGGGAAACCTACCCTCCGAATATCGCAATATCAGCATTGATGTCTACAGCAGAATGAGAAAATCTTCCTTGTGGTTGCTGATCACCAAGGATGTCAAGCTGAGCCCAAGAGCTAGATATCGTATCGAGAACCCAAACATCGCTATAATATTGTTTATCGCCGACTCCACCAATGATGTATGCCTAAACACACCAATTATAAGACCTCTCAATTTGATACGTGAACAATTGTTTCACATAATTCATCAGAACTAACCTTGGTCCCTATGCTCACAGCAGCATGACCAGCTCTGACTCCCGGAGTTGATCCTTTAACTTCCAACTGCCACACAACAAAGCCACAATTGAACTTCAGTGCTGATTTCTTAGTCTTCAAGAAGAACTTAGATCAATACGATTTTGAAATGAGCATATTCCAAACAAGGATGAAAACTTTAACCATACCCTCGACCAAGTCATCGTATCTATGTCAAGCACATCGACTTCACCGTGAAAGTGATCGCCGCAATCACCTCCATATACAACAATCTTATTTCCGATGGAAGTTGCAGTGTGGCTATCCCTTGGTGCGGGCGGTTCTCCTTTGATTGCTGGAGAAGACCATGTCATGTTCTTTAGATCAAGTAGGAAAACATCATTCAAGTAATTTGCTTCTCCTTCACCACTGCCACCGAATATCAGAAGTTTCTCATCTCCGATGACAGTGGCCGTGTGGCTTTCGCGAGGCGATGGCGGAGCACCAAGGCAAGTCGGTTTACTCCACTCTTTGGTCTTCAGATCTAGCATGTGCAGATCATTGACCTTCTTCGTCCCATTGGTACCCCCTAACACAACCATCTTGTGCCCTACAAGCGCAACACTGTGACTGTCTCGACTTCCAGGCTTCTGGCCTGTGGTAGCAATGGAACTCCAGGACATGGTTTCCAGATTCAGAGCAAGGACATCGCTGAAGTGCATTCCTCCACAGCATCCCTGTGAAATATATACAGAATCTTTCAATTAAATTTATACAATCAGCAGCCATGTCTACCTTCAAGAAAAGCTCATCAGCCATTCTTTCTAACAAACAGAAAAAAAAAAATCTGAATATGAGTTCAGAAACTGTTTTCTTCACAGTTCTTCACTTACACTGGTTTGCGAGGTGAGTTATGCCTCAAAGGAAAGAGATTCCCAAATCCACTTTATCTACTAAAATGGAAGTTCCAAGTAATGCAACAATTGATCTTAGGTAAACCCTTCAGAATAGGGGCCAAAGTATATGATAAGTAGTCATCCACACACTGATCGAAAACCTAGTGTGTTAAACATGGTTTGCATTGAGATTTAGCGTTTTTATTTTCAAACTTTTCAGGAAGTATCAAATGAAAGAAATCAAGACTAAATAAGTTTCTGTTGTAAGCATGTCACCATTTTCATTCACCCGAGAAACAAAATAATCTTTCTCTGTGTGCAATTGTTGCTACAATGTCATATTTGCTATATCTGATCCCAAAAAGGAGTTCATAGCTTGAATTTAAATGAAGGGTAGATAGGGTTATATAGGCATATCAGAAATGCATGGAAAGTGAAAATCTCCTACTGTAAAAGGAGATAAGATATACAACCATAAGCAGAGCTTTTTTTCTAACGTAGAACTGGAGGTGCTTACTCCGAAGACGTAAACAACTCCATCAAAGAAGCAAGCAGAGTGCCCCCATCTCTCAGGAGGGCTATACCCGGCGAGCTTTGGATAGAGCCACGTAGCCTTCCTCCTCTTCACCACCTCCATCCTCCCGCTATCCGTTCGATCTCTCCCACGCTCTCTTCTTCCCTGGAAAGCGCACAGGACTCAGAGACGCACGACCTCCCCTGCTGGTAGCTGGTGATAAGGTGGTATGAGGAAGGGAGTAGTACAAGGGACGGCAGAGGTCGAGATCAGACAGGAAACAAGTCAAGCGAGGCATCAAAGATGAGTGACTGAAAGAGAGAAAGAAAGAAAGACAAGAAAAGACGGGTGGATTCCCATCCAAACCTACAGTGCCGCCAACCAATTAACTACTAGCCCTCTGCAGACGGGAATGAGAGCGAATCACTCGTCACTGTAGGAAGGAAAAGAAAGAGCGATATGGGAAAGCCAAAACGCAAGAAACAGCAAGTGATGTAATATCATGGGACTTGGGGAGAGAGTTGCACATTGTGCAGTCAAGTGAAGGGCACAACAGGATGCACACAAGGTGCCCAGAGAGAAGGTGAGGAGGTTCAGGAGAAGCAGAAGAGGAGACTAGACTAGTGTTACATAAAGTGTGCGAGCGGGCGGCAGGGTGGATGTGCATGGGAATGTGTGAGGTGTCACAAACCTCACGACGTCCTGTACTCCGCCATCGCCCCATCGCCTCGCGGGGAGCATTGGGCTCGGGGTAATGCAATGCAGTGCCGGGGAATGTGCTTCTCGGCGTTTGCCCTTCGCCTTTCCCAACAAACACATTTATTTATCTTCGCCTTTTTAATCTTTAATGTTGAATGTATATGAAAAATGATAAACGGAGAACAAGGGAATACAATTACAAATTAGGAATATCTTTTTGTCTCCCAAGTTAGTATCTAAATAAATTTAGGGGGTGTTTGGTTTAGGGTAATAGAAGTGGGGAATGGGAATGGGAATCATTGATTCCCATTGTTAATATTTGGATTATAGGAATAGGAATACAAATAAGGGAATGAATCCTTGAAATTGGGTAATGACTGATTCCCATGTACCTCCCCTTCAATGAGTCATTACCCTATTTTTATCAATCAAAATATTCCCTTATTCCAAAAATACCCTTGACTTAAAACTAAAATTTTCTCCATTAATATCAAATATCAAAATATATTTATTTATTTTTTCTTTCATATCACTTATCTCTCCTTATTCTCTCTCATTATATTTTCTCTTTCATCATTTTATCACACACTTTCTCTCTCCTTAATCTCTCCTATCACACTCTCTTTCCTCTTTTTTCTCATTACACTTTCTTTCTCATCATACTTTCTCTCTCCTCAATCTCTTCCATCGCACTCTCTTCCTTCTTTTGTTCCTCATCACACTTTCTCTCTCCTCAATCTCTCCTATCACACTCTCTTTTCTCTTTTTTCTCATCACATTTTCTCTCTCATCATACTTTCTCTCTCCTCAATCTCTCTTATCACAATTCCTCCTTTTTTCCTCAACACACTTTCTCTCTCATCACACTTTCTCTCTCCTCAATCTCTCTTATCATACTTACTCCTTTTTTCCTTAACACACTTTCTCTCTCATCATACTTTCTCTCTCCTCAATCTCTCCCATCATATTCACTGTTCTTTTTTCTCTCACCATACTTTCTCCCTCCTCAATCTCTCTCATCACACTCTCTCTCCTCATTTTTTCTCACTATTTTTTCTCTCTCTTCATCCTCTCCTATCATACTTTCTCTCACATCATATTTTCTCTCATCATGCTCTCTCCAATCACACTCTCTTTTTTCATTTTCTCTTATCACACTTTCTCTCTCTTCATTCTTTCTCATAATACTTTCTCTCTCATCATTCTCTTTCATCATATTTTTCTCTCACATTCATCTTTCTCTCGCATCTAATTTTTTCTCTTATTTTCCTTTAAGGGTAAAAAAGGAAACTTTGATTTATTCCAATAGAAGATATACAACTAATCAAACATTGCTTTTAAGAGTGATATCCATGCTCATACTCATTCTCATTCCACAATACAATGATTCTCATTCCGATTCCTATTACTAGGAAAGAACCAAATGCCCCCTTAGATTAATGGACAAGAATTCGAATTGTGACGGTGATAAACCATCCTTTCATTTAATTATCGTTCAGTATTTAATTTATCTTTCTTCATCTCAATGTGAGAATGATGATAAACACTTGACACAAATATTATCATGTTACTTTTATAAAAAAAATCATACGTTAACTCCATACGCTCCACATAACCGGCCTCACATACATATGTAGAAAGGTAAATAAAAAAATTGAGCACTCCATCACATAGAAGTGCATTTCTGTTAGTTTCATATGGAATCGACCTTTATCGATTTTTATAAATCTATCATATGATGATTAACTCGACTATGCCCTGAGGGCACGTTATCATGTTGTTGCATCAACAAAAGTAAGAATCTCTTTATTTTTATTACATTTGATCCTGTCTTAAAATGAAGAAGATGATAGGCTGGGAACATGGCTCGGGTATTGACCGGAAGAAGACTCTGTGTTGTCCTATAAAACCAGGAGCATTAGTACCGGGCCAGAAAGAGGTCTCTAGCGTTGGCTCTTCAACGCTCAAGTCAGTTCTCGGTTCAGTGGAGAAAAATAGCAGAAATTTACAGTAGCAATGAGCATGTAGAATAATGAAGTATCGCATACCTCCGTCTATGGATGGAGATCCCTTTCATAGTGTCATTGTAGCGTCTGTGCATGCATCCCAAAGTATATGCATATTTTTCAAAACGTCTAAGGAAAAAACAAGTCAAAAGTATCTCTGACATCTTTCCTTAAGCGAACACTCAAATCTTTGATGTGGCAGGGTAGAAGCTTCTAAAGTACTATTTGCTTGTTGGGCATTCTCTGATGTCAGCGACACAAACTTCCAAAAGAGCGCGGTGAGATATGAATGTGGCTCTCGCTATATGCCGCCCGAGAGCAGCTCGGCAGGGACGTCACTAACTCGGTCGTACTGAACGGAGTTATCATCCTGTTCTTCACTTGATCTTACTATTGTCGGAGAGGCGTATTACGACTGATCGGCCAAAAGGTCCAATCAGGAAGGGCAGTGGTTTTGGTAGCTTAGTATTTGGCTCTGAACTGGTTACAAGTTGCAAAAGGTGACTGCTGGGTTGGCCCGGTTGGGCATTCACGTTCGGTCGATTGTTCATGTCCAACCAGCTCTAAAGGCTTGCTTGGCCACCCACAATTTCAATTTCATAATCCACCTGACTCTACGAGTTTGACCATTTAGATTTTGACCTCCACGTCAAGCGGTCTTCACTACTTTGACCCACTTTTGGTGGGGCCCATCTTTATCATTGTATCAACATTAATGGATCAAAGGGCAAGAAATTCTCGAAGGCATATTTAATTTTAAATTTATCAAAAAAAAATCACTTAAAGTATCTACATCAACTTCCCTAAATACAGAATTTATCTTAAATTTTATATTTTACGTAAAAAAAAACTTTTGCATCAGTTACCCTATCCATTCCCAAAATTTAGATTTTTTAAAATTTAGGAAATAAAATTCATTCTCTAAATATTAAAATATTATTTAATTTAGGAAAGAAAAAAAATAAAGAAAATGAATTGGGTAATGAAAAGTAGATATTATATAGAGAAAGAGAAAAAAATAAAGAGAATGGTTGAGTAATGATATAGAGAGATAAAAAAAAAGTAGAAGAGAGAAGAAAATAATAAAAAAAAAATAAAGATAATGAAAATTTTAGGGTAGTTGATATAGTATGTAGTGAAAAATAATTGTCTAAATTTAAGAAAGTAAGTGATTTATCTTAAATTTTAGGGAAATTATAGAAAAACGGATGTGAATGCCCTTAGTTTCTAATATATCCCTTCCATCCACCATATTTAAAAAAAAAACATGAACCGTTATTGTCATGAATTTAAAGAATACTTATGTGGTGTTGCATTTTTAAAAAATAATATCACTATGATGTTAATTTTCAAAATATGTCGTAGTGATGTTGATTTTAGAATTTATACAACACATGATTTTTAAGAATTAATACCATATTGGTATTATTCTCTTAAAATCAATATTATCCCCCACGGGATGCCCAATTGATTAGAGAATGACAGATTTATTACAATAAGACAGGGATCAAATCCGCACAGTCACATTCCCTTAGAAAAAAACTTCTCCCAACTCCTAGCCAATTAGCGATCAGTTATAACCCCGTTGATACAGTGAACAAGATGGGGCTCCCAAGTCGAGCCAAAGTCCAAAAGGCCAATTGCCATGGCAGCCAAAGTCAAGGATGGGTCAACACTCAAGGCTAGCATGGTCGATCATCTTGGTTGAGCGGTCATCCAATCAAACTTTTGGTCCGGTCAAAATCCAAGTCCCTCAGTATAGACGAAGCCTTAAGCTAAGCCAATGTTATTTAGAGCAGAGTCCTCTTCATCACTCAAGATAGCGTAAGCTACTATCCTAGCCGAGTGATCTAGTCGATCGGATCATACATCCAATCAAACACACTAGACACTTGATCTTACCAGATTCATTGACCAAACTGGGAGGTCGGGCGAACACCGAGTCCCTGATGGTTTTCCTTAAATCTTATCTGACTGCTCTTACATACGATAGCTAATCAGACTGTTGAAGGGAACCCGACCAGCTTGCTAACTAAGCATACTAAGGGCTCCTCAATCCAACAACCTCATATTCCTTCTTGTCATCTTGTGTAACAACTGTTAGAGAATCAAGGAAATATTTCCTGTGCCAGCTGTATGATAGAAACTTCTGAAGGATCAGAATAGCGATAGAGGGGAAGGGGGTGAATATCGCTCGTTTAAAAAAATACTTTTCACAAAAACAAATCAAAGTATAGCAATGGAAAATAAGATTGCCAAAGAAAGACGCAGTTGGTTACTTAATTCAGAGTCTGTGTCAACTTCTACTCAAAGACCAACGAGCCTTGATCGCATCGTTGGGTAATCCACTAAAATTTCTTTTTTCGAAACCTTTGGAAAAGTGGTAATTTGTACAATGAGGAAGAACGATAGTAACACATTACTATCTTTTTATAATAACAATGATGCAAGCTAAAATATAAATATACCGACAAAAGAATAGAAGATATAGATTGTCGGAGACTTTTCAGTGGCGTAGCTTGCACACGAAGTTGAATCATAGTTGAGCAGCAGTAACACAAATGACGAGCAAAGAGTGGATCAGTAAAAGTTGTTATGGCTCGGACCTTGAGCTGTTCTTTTATAAGCCACGTTCGGTCGATCGAAAAACTGTTCAGTCGATTGATAAGTTCATTCAACCAATTTCCCTATCGGTCGACTGAATGTGCGTCCTTCCTTCTTTGTCGAGATCTGATCTTCGTGTTATTAATTACATTTATTGTTCGATCAACTGATCACCTTTTATCGGTCGACAAATACCTGAAACTTCCTTCTTCACTATGATACGTATTTGCCGCTGCATATACCAAAATAGGTTTGGTCCACCAATCCCTAGATTCGATCGATCGATCCACCTGAATTCCATCTTTTCTTTGCAATATCTGAACCCTACCACATCGGCTATGTTTGGTCGACTGAACCTTCCTGTTCGGTAGACTGATTCGTCCTATTCGATCGATTGATCCTTTCGAATCTACAAAACAGGGTTAGTTGTACAATATATAAAAAATATCCCTACAACACAAAGTTAGTACATATATATGATACATGAGTAAGAATAGACAGTAAAATATATCTTGATCTCAACTTAGAAACCTCACAGTTTCTTCAGTTGGATCAGTGACCTAGGGTTTGTCCCTTTTCAGGACACGACCTCTCCATCGTTCTACTCCAGTTGCTTACCTCAACCTACCTGCCAAATATTTGGTCCTCCGGACATGTTTAAACTTTCTCTATTCAGTGTTTGATCACCTAATCCACCAAGACTTTTCTTACAATACTAAATTAGACAACAAAAATAATAGTAGTGCAAAATACTATGGTAAAACTAAACTTAGATTTACTAAGATCCGCTGGTCTAATTAACCGTGCACGATCAACAGAAAACCTTTCGATCAACTTTGCTTGGAGTTTACTCCTCTAAGACTTCTCGTCGCCTAAGGTTACCTCCCCCTAGGGTTTTCTTCCCTTGGTTACACTCACCAAGACTTAGGGTTATCTCCCCCTAGGGTTTCACCACCTGACTTTACTCACCAAGACTCAACATCAGATCGGTCTGCCAGGGATTCGATATCGGGTTCTCCAGACCTACCAAATCTTTCTAACTGGTTTTCACAATCTGCCGATATTTCCCTTACCTAACTGTGACTATGACTTTCCTTGCATAACCGTAGTTAGGACTTCCCTTGTCTAACCATAATTAGGACTTTCCTTGCCTAACCCCAATTAAGACTAGTCACTCGGTAGACTTCTCACACTTGCTAGTCATCTAGTTAACCTTGATATAACTAGACTCTAATAAATATATTGTTAAACAAATATCAAAACCCTAGAACTTGATTATACCAATAACTTCAACACAAGGGATTACGGGTCCATTTTAGAAAAGGTGTCAGAGCATCTTTATGGTCTATCCTTTTTAAAAAATACTTTGAGATTCATGCACAAACAGACAATAACACTATAAAAGGGTGCCTCCATCTATGGGCGCAGGTACCAGATGCAACACAACTTTACACATCTATAATCATTGTTTGTTCTACTGTTCATCGCCTTCAATTAGATCACTGACTTAAGCATTGGAGTGTCTATGTTGCAGGCCATCCCTAGCCCAGTTACTGATTTTTCTTTTGATACCTAGGACCGCTTGGAGTCATTTTTTCCATCTAGAAGTATTCGTCTAGTCAATATCAGAGTCATCTATCCAGTGCGTCATCTTCCTCGCTTTCTATTAGGATCGAATTTGGAGCTATCTGTGGAGATCTTTCTCTGCATCTAAAATGTGAATATGGACAAGATTGGACTATAGGATCGAAAGCGCTAGAGAGGGGGGAGAGTGAATAACGCTCGTGGCTATTTCGTTTGTTTTGGAAAGCTCAAAGTAACGCAGCGGAAAGTAAACAAGACAAAGCAAACACAGAGATTTACTTAGTTCGGAGCCTGTAGCGACTCCTACTCCAAGGCCCGCGCGTAAGAGTGCTTTCGTTGGACAATCACTATAGCTTCAAAAAATATTACAACTTTGAAGTACAAAATCAATGCAATGATTATACCGACATGTAATGAAATGAGAATTGAATGCTTCTGGTTGTCGGAGCTAAGTTATGATGTTGTTGGATCATTCTTTGGGCAGCACACAGAAGAAGGATCGCGATTTCGAGTTGTGTTTAAGATGCTGCTCAAACCAGGCATAACTAGCCTATTGAGGGAGCCTCCAACTGCATGGAGGGCACCTCCAACCTCGCCGAAATCGCAGCGTCGATAAGCTCTTCTATCTTCGCTGCTTATCCGCCTGAGGGTGCCTCCAAGCTCCATGGAGGATGCCCTCCATCCAGTATCCAGGGCACCTCCAAGCTCCATGGAGGGCGCCCTCGCACCTTGCTGCGAGGTTGTCGACCAAGACACTCGAGGCACCTCCAAGCTCCATGGAGGGCGCCTCAGGACTGTTCATCCGAGGCTTTTCTTGTGTAATTTCTATCCTACAAGGCATGTTAGTCTACAAACAAGGTATACCCTACAAAATAAAGTTAGTACAACAAAATAAGATAAATAGAAACTTATTTTAACAATATCCGGACTATCCGGTTCTTACTTCAAATTTCACCTCCGGAAACCCTCGGTCGAACCGACGTCTACTGTTCCCTCATCGAGGAACGCGCCCTCACCTACTCAACTTAGGAGATTTTACCTGTTTGCCAGATTGATCCTCTAGACCAACTAGACTTTTGTTCAGCGTCCGAATCTCCAAGACTTTCTGCTGGACGTTCAATCCACGGCTCGTCCAGTCTTCCACCAGGTTTGTGACACCAGGATTTCAACCTAGAGTCATCGACTCTAGGATTTTTGCCCCAAGCCTTTGACCCGCCAAGACTTTCCACCTAGGGTTACCATCCCTTAGGACCTAGGGTTACCGCCCCCTAGGATTTTCTACCTGCCTGACTGCAGCTAGAACTTTTGCCTAAGTACACTTAGGGCATTCCTGCAATCTCATTCAAACTCGTTAGACCACAAATAACCTTAACTTTGAACTCTCTACCATTATCAAAACTCAAGTTCTCTAGTTGTACAAGCGGACGTTGCCGAAACTGAGTCTGAGTCTGAAACCGGAGCTGAATTAGAAACCAAGTCCGAAAGAAACCACAGATCCGTATCCGTTTCTAAATGGCCAAACAATATTGTAAGTTCTCTAGTCGTTGGTACTCAAGTAAATGAATTACAAAACTTAATTACATACTTACTGAGAAAGTTGGTCAAATCCAATATCTTAGTGAAGTCACTCTAAAAGGAGGTAACAACCCTTAAGGAGGAGACTGACCTGAGCTCTTTGACTGAAAAAGTTCAAGATGGAATCTTAACTCAAGTCCAACAACCTGAGGAAGAGAATTCTAATTTAAAACTCAAGTCAAAGAACTCAAGAACTCATTGGAACGGTTCACTTTGGGTTCCAAGAACTTTGATCTGATTCTTGGAAAATAAAGAGTTGTATACAATCGATCTGGACTCGGATATGAGGTCAAACAAAGATTCAGATCATACTTATCTTTCGTAAATCGTTCAAATAGAAACTTAGTCCAAGTATGGGTCCCTAAGTCTAATCTAAGTAATTAAGTTAAACTCAATCAATATTGGATTCCCAAAGATCAAATTCATTACCTTGATAAACCTTATCGAGACTATGATCCAAGGGGAGTCAATAAAAAGAACATTTTGTTATCAAGTAGACTTGTTTGATGTTTGATTTACTACTTTCCCTATACATGCTTAGATTAAGATAGATAAGGACTTAGGCTTGATCTACACTTGACTAGTTAAACCTAAGATTTTCGGAAAGAAAATTAAATATTCAATTTTCTTAAAAGGCTTTGTCAAACTAAATAGACCTAGGATTTAGGTTTAAGATTAGTTAATTAAAAGCTTAAACCTAACTTCATCAAAGCAAATTAATCAAGCTCAATTTAAATTTAAATATTTTTAAAATATTAAATTCAAATTTTAAAATTTTAACTATTTTTCAAATGTTAATTAATAATAATTAATTTTCAAATTTTAAAATCTTAATTAATTTTTCAAATGTTAATTAATAATAATTAAATTTAAATTTAATTATTTTTTAAATTTTTATTAATTTTTAAAATTTAAAATCTTAACTATTTTTAAATATTAATTAATTTTAAAATCATAATTAATTATTTTGAAGAAGTCAAACTTAAATAAATTCAAAGTTCAATATTTTTAAATTCAAACTTACATATTTTTTTTTTAAATTCAAATTCAAATATTCTAAAATTTAAAAATTTAGAGATACTTAAAATTAATATTAACTGAATCTCACACAAACTCATAAAGTTAACATATTTGACAACTTAGAAAGGATGAGAAGGAAAATTAGAAAAAATAAATATGTTCTTAATTTTTTATGCTTGGATTCTAGGATTCCTAAACTTAAATAAGTTATCTAATTTTTTTTTTTGTATTAATCAAGGGGAAGAAAAAGAGAGTTAAGTTAAATATTTTTATTTTCAAATGTCAAAGTATTTTCCAAAAAGAAGTTAAATTTTTCTTTGGTTTAACTATTTTAACCTTAAATTTATTTTTGAAAAGGCAAGTTTAAATAATTTTATGAAAAAATAAGTTTTTGAAAAAAAATTTTAACTAAGTTTTTATGAAATCTTTTCAAAAAGCTTAAATAAGTTTTTTTTAAAAATCTTTTACTTAACTAAGTTTTACAAAAAGCTAAGTATTTAACTAAGTTTGTTTGAAATTTTTCAAAAGCTAAGTACATGACAAAGTACTTTTCAAATCTAAGAATTTAGCTATGTTTTTAAGAAAGAAGCTAAAGCATTTAAGTATACTTTCAATGATACTAAATCTTTAAAAAGATATCTTTCAAAAATAAAGTATTTTCAAAAGTCAAGTTCTTCTTCAAGACTTTTACATAAATGTCAAGTACTTTCAAAATATAGTCTATTTGAAATTGTCTTTAATTCTCTCTTGTCAAAAGTTTTTTAAAGCAAAATTCTATTATCTCAAAAGTAGAGTTTGTTTCAAAGCATTTGAAAAACTAAAATATTTTATTTTAAAATTATTTTTTTCCTCCCTAAATTATTTTTGATATATGTCAAAGGGGGAGAGAATATTCAAAAATTAAGAGGAAGAAAAAGTTAAGGGATTAAGGGGGAGCTAAAAAGTTAATTATTTTCTTTAAATGAATGAATCTCTTAACTTTTGCTATATGGTAAACTTTTGCTATATGTTTTATTTAACTTTTGAATCAAGTTGTCATAATAAAAAAGGGGAAGATTGTTCGTGCAAGGAACACCAGACAATCAAACCTGAGTTTGATAATGGCAAAGGGTTCAAAAGTTAAGATGTCTTGTGATCTAACAAGTGTGACTGAGTTTGTAGAAAAGTCCTAACTGTTCTTAAGCAAAAATCCTAGTTGAGGTTAGGCAGGTGGAAAGTCCTAGCTGTGGTTAAGCGACGAAGTCCTAGTCCGAGGTACTGGACAAAGCCTTGGCAGGTCGAGGACATTGAGCGAAATCCTAATATCGAGGACACTAGGTGAAAATCTCGAGGATCACAGACACCGAGTGGAAGACTGGACGGGTCAAGGATTGAATGTTCAGCATGAAGTCCTGACATCTCGAACGCTGAGCAAAAGTCCAGTCGGTCTGGAGGACTGGTCTAGCAAAAAGTAATTTCTCCTGAGAGGAATAGATGAGGACGCATTCCTTGTTGAGGGAACAATAGGCGTCGGTTTGACCTAAGGTTTTCGGGAAATTCGAAAGTTAGAACTAGACAGTCTGGAGACTATCAAGCAGTTCTATTAATCATATTTTATCGTGTTAACTTTGTTTTGCAGGGTATGTTTGGTATTTCGGACTAGTGTATCTTATAGGGAGTGAAAAGCACACAAAAAGTGTCTCGGGTGGCTTGGCCGAAGGCCCGCGCGGAAGAGGCGCGGAGGTTGCTTCGAAGTGCCTAAAGGCGCCTTGGATACCAGATGGAAGACTCCTTCCATGAGCTTAAAGGCGCCTTTAAAGGGATAAAGTTCATAATGCGGGAGTTATCGTCTCCACGGATTCAGGGATAAGGATCCGAGCTGGAGGCGCCTTCAATGGGGTTGAAGGCACCTTCAACAACTCATAAAAGGAGTACTTGACCAGATGCTTAATAACAACTCCAATTTACGATCACTTTCTTGCACGTTGCTCCAAAAGACATTCTTGCGACTCCACGACGGGACTCAATGACCGAGCGACGCGACTCTGACAACCGAAAGCACGACCCTGCAAATCCTTAACGTCGTCGGTATTGTAGCACTTAAATTACTTGTACTTATCATTTCTATATTCAATTTTTGTAAAGATTTTTTAAACTATGGTGATTGTCCAACGAAAGCGATCAACGATCATGGGTCTTGGAGTAGGAGTTGTCACAGGCTCCGAACCAAGTAAAACTTGGTGGTATTAGCTTGGTTGCTGTTTCCTTCCTTATTTCATTTCTGCTGCATGTACTCTTTACGCGAATGTTTTTGAAAGTGTGAAAAAGTCACGAGTGCTATTCACCCCCCTCCCCCTCTAGTGCGTCTCGATCCTACAAGATCGAGATGCACGTGAGAGAGGGAGTGAATCATGTCGTTTTTTAAAAACTTTTCTTTTACTTTTAAAAATAAAGTGCGCAATGGAAAGAAAACACAAAAGTAAAAGTAAGTAAAAAGACATGATTCAGTTTTTACTTGGTTCGGAGCCTTCGACAACTTCTACTCCAAGACCCAAGTTATATGGACCAATTGATGTGTAATCCACTAAATACCTCTTCCGAAGCCACCAGAAGAGGAGATTGGGTACAAAAATAGTCGGAGAAGTATAATACACTACACTTCCTGCTTGCGGAAATTAAGTACAGTAATTAACTTTATTATCAAACATTGTTTGTAGTTGGTCGGCTCGAGCTTGGTGTTTGGGCGGCTTCTAAGCGACAATCAGGCATAGCAGAGTCGTAGCAAAAGCCAGAACAGTTGGAAAGTTGTTCGGACGCGTAGAAGCTTATATGGAAGTTCTATTCAATGGCTTGGGCGAGCACTCCTTTTATTGAGAATGGAAGGTGTCTTCCATAGTCTTGAAGGTGCCTCCAATGTGTGAAATCTGATCTCGAATAGCTCACTCCTTATCTGCGACAAAGTCCAAAATTTATCCATGAGAAGGCGCCTTCCATAGCACTAAAAGCGTCTTCCGTGAACAGTGCGAAGACACCTTTCAATGCTTAAAGGCGCCTCGGATACTGTTCACCTGAGGTATTTTTGCTCCTTTTACCCTACAAGTTAGGTTAGTCCAAGACAACACTAATCTAACCTGCAAAAGAAAATTAGCATATAATAATATGATTAATTTATGACTTAGACCCTTTCTTCAAAATCAGGATCTAATTAGGGTCTCAATTTAGGTTTCTGAAATGGAGTTAAATTGGACCGATGTCTATTGTCCCCTCAACCGAGACGTGTCCTCACTTAGTCACTCACCTCCAATAACTTACCTCCACTTACCCAGTGTTGAGTGAACCTATCGGAAATCGAGCATCCCAATTTCCCTTTCAGAATCGCACATATGGACTTTGGGAATTGAACATCTCGATCTTCCTTCCCGAATCACACATCTGGACCTCAGACAATCGAGAATCGAACATCTCGACTGTCAATCAAGAATCGAACATCCAGACTGGACTTCCTTCCAATTGGGAATCAAATATCCTGACTGAACTTCCTTCCAATCGGGGATCGAACATCCCGATTGGACTTCCTGCCAATTTAGTCAACCCTGTACACTCAGTAAATGTAATAGATCACAACAACATCTAACTTAACTCACTTGTCATTTATTAAAACCTAAGTTAGACCGTTAGTATAAATTGCACTAACAGGGCGGTCGTGGTCAGATGGGATAATGATATGATGATCGGAAGGATGTGATAGGTGAGGCGCATCTGATCCACCTCCCCGTCATTGAAGTCAAAGACGGTGGAAGTATACTAGGGCCTATGGATGGCGACAAAGGGAGCGAAAGCCATGGAAGAGAAAGCAAGTTGAATGAAGGACGAAAGAAAACGAACTTACAATGAAAACAAAGAGCTTGGAGAATCATCGACGACAAGCAGAAAGGAGAAGGCGAAGAAGAATACGATTGGGAAAACGATAAAGTTGCGTCAAAGGGTGAACCTTAAAAACCCTAGTGACGGCTGCTAGAAGCCCCAACAACTAAGTATAACATCATCTTGAGCCGAGCGTCAGAACAAAGAATGAACATCCGATTGGAGAACAAGAGACACAAATAACACAAGTGTCTAGTCAGTCTGATTTGCAGCTTCCTTCGACTAGGTTTGGATGGGAGACTTAAGATACGGTGAATAAGGTAGGCCCCCTAAGTCGGGCCAAAGTCCAAGAGGTTGGCTGACATGTCAGTCAAAGTCAATGAGGGGTCAACACTCGGGACCAGCATGGTCGGTCGTCTTGCCCAAGCAGTCATTCAATCGGAGTCTTGGTCTGATCGGAGCCTAAGTCCCTCAGTAAAAGCGAAGCCTCGAGCTAAACTAGTGTCATTCATAGCACAATCCTCTTTGTCACTCAAGATAGTGTGAGCTACTGTCCCGACTAGGTGATCTAGTTCTCATATTATACGTCTGATCCGACACAGTAGATACTTGATCTTACCGGATTCATTGACCAAACTGGAAGGTCGGGCAAAGACCGAGTCCCTGATGACTTTCCTTAAATCTGATCTAACTGCTCTTACACAAGACAGTTGATCGGACTTGCGATGGGAACTCAGTTAGCTTTGCAATTAAGCATACTAAGGGCTCCTCATTCCAATGGCCTCATATTCCTTCTTGTCATCTTATGTAACAACTATCAGAGAGTTAAGGGAATATTTCTTATGCCAACTGTACGACATAAATTTTTACATAAGAGATTGCGGATCCATTTTGAAAAAAGTGTCAAACCATCTTTATGGTCTGTCTTTTTTTGAAAATACTTTGAAATTCGTGCACAGATAACAAGTAACACTATAAAAAAGGTCTTCATCTACGGACACAGATATGCGATGCTACGTAACTTATGCATCCCTAATCACTATTCGATCTATTGTTCAGCGCCTTGCGTATACCTACACAACTTACGCATCCATAATCACTATTTGATCTATTGTTCAGCGCCTTCAATTGGATCACTTACTCGAACGTCAAAGTGTCTACGTCGAGACTCATCCCTAATTCGATTACTTACGCTCCTTTTGCATAGGATTGTTTGGCTCCTTTTGCATAGGATTGTTTGGAGTCATTTTTTCTAATTAGAAATCCTTACCTAGTCAATATCAAAATCGTCCGCGCTATCTTCTCCACTTTTAAATAAAATCATCCATAATTTACTTTTATATAATATAAGGATAAATTACGACGGACACTATGATAAATATAATCATTTTTTATTAGCATTTAAAAATCAACATCATCATCATAATATTTTTTAAAATCCAATGTCACAAAGATGTTATTATTTAAATTTTAATCACAAGTGCTTGATGCGATTGACACTATCGCTGGATAATGAAAAAGCACGAACGTTGATGATGCAAATTTGACCGTTGGGACAGGAGACGTTTCACTATGGCCCAGGATGAAGATGGCAGAGAGAGTCGTCCGGCAAAACCAAGTTGAAGCTTACAGTCTACGCTTTACACTGCAGTAAACTTGTTGGGGTCAAAAGGAAATAATTAGTGAAGCGATCAGGCAAAAGGAGAACAAAAAAACACACGAAAAGATAACTTTACTTTCTGCCAAAGCTAACGAACCATTTACCGAGACCAGTCAGACAGGACAGAAACCAAGCGGGCCCCAACCCATCCGACGCCCAATACCTGCGCGCGCTGCCCCGGCCCAGGCACAACACCACCGCGCATGCACGCACTGCGTCTCGTGAGACGCATGGAACATGCAAACGGAGGAGGGTGCGTCGTCGTTACGTTGCCGCTGCCTCGGCTCGCTTGCGTTTGGTTGCCGCGGCGGAGGTAGAAGACCGAGGTGCGCATCGGGAGCTGCAAAGGGATCACGGAACAAGGCGGCAAAAGGAAAAGCCGAGAAGCGCTGCGCGGTGCGCGACAGCGTAAGTCACGGGGCAACTCAATCGGCGCCTGCATCCACTGCTTAAATCGGATGTTCCTTGGACTTTGGAAATCGGACGCCAAGCAATAACGTCGGTGCGGCTTAAACAAAATGGGCCTTTGCGCTTCGATTTCCTACATCTTTCTCGCCTCGGGACTTGGAAATAATATAATGGAACAGACTCCCTCGAACCCATCGAAGCATCGAAGTCCACACACCGTTTGCCTTCTCGCTGGCCGAGAGGTTGCGCCAATGGGCCCAATGGTGACGGGGTGGCCCAAATGGCCACGAACAGAACAGCCTCTTCGCTTAGCCTCGTCCGGAGCCGGAGCTCGTCCTTCTCCGGATAAAATTGGATCAAGACTTACTAATGTCATGTTTACTTGAAAGACTTGAAAGGACGGAACGAAAAATAAAAAAATCATTTTACATGAAATGTTTTTTTGCTATTTATTCCGTGAAGAAAGATAGATTACTTATCCTTCCCGTTATTTACCTATTATCGAATAATAAATAGATGAATTTGTGAATCGATCGGTAAATCACTTTTTAAATTTTTTTTTTTATCAGTTCAAATTGGACATTTCAGTCTTCCTCTTTCTTTGCCATAGCTCCACCCTCTTTCTTCCACAAGCTTTCCGCGGATTCGTTTCTCTCATTTTCTTTCTCCGTTCCTCTTCCTTCGTTCGTTGATTTTTGAACTCCTTTTCCTCCGTAATCTACACCTCGAAAGAAGCTTAGGATACGAGGGAAAGCTACTTGACTTCTTTGAGTTAAACGAGCTAGATTTTTGTTTTTGCTTTTTTTTTAAAATGAAATTTAAATTATACAATAAAATTGATAAGAGATATTTATCCTTTTTATATATTTGCTAAAAAAAAATAATCTCATGATAAACACAAACATAATAGAATTTTAAAATTAACTCGTTAAGTCGATAAAATATATATACAAAAGGCTTTTATATATATATATATATATATATATATATATATATATATATATATATATATATATATATTTTATCGACTTAGTTGGTCGGTATTAATTAACTTGAATAAGTGGTAAGAAAATATTAGGTCTAATGGGATAGTCTAATGGAATAGTCCAAGTAGAATGAAGAGGGTTAGAAAAGGGCTTAGCAGCCAAATAGCTCTAGTTTTCCTAATAGTTTTCAAAAGCTAGATTACACGACAGACACAGGCTATTTTATAAGAATCTTTGGTAGAACAGTGACAAGACTTTTATATAATAAGATCTACCAAAGAAGGAGTGAGGTCTTCTTCAGGAAGAGAAAGAAGTTTCTTGTGTGGAATTAGAGGTTGGACAATAGAAGGATAGTTAGAGATTATGGGGGGTATTATAGGTGTAGAGAAGAAAATAACAGTCTTTTGTGAGCAAAAAAACACGATCAAGGGCTAAAAGAAAATTAAGATCTAAAATTAATGAATATTAGAGTGAAGTAATGGTTTAACCCATAGTTTAAATAGAGATAAAGGTGTACTATAGGTACCACAATTATCATAAAATCATAAATGCACGTTTGTAACAAATTTGGTATAAGAAAAGTGTTGGTCGTCAAATTGAGTACTAATTAATGATTGAGAAGATATTTTAGAGGGTGTTTGGTTAAACTTATTAAAAACAGCTTATAAGTTTGTACAGCTTATAAGTTCGTACAGCTTATAAGTTATTTTAGGAACTTATAAGTTGTTATGTCTTATTTTAAAAATAAGTTGTTAAAGTGTTTGGGTGAACTTATTACAATCAACTTAAAGGTATTGATGTGTTTGGTATTATATAGATCTTTTTATTAATAAAATTACTAAAAAGGGTATAATACTATTAATAGAGGGTTTTGGGATTTTTATTAATAAAGGATTTTGGGCGAATTTCTGCACCGGGGGAGAGAAAATTGGAACGAGGCATTGGCGGAGAAGATGACACGGCGCTGGAAGAGAAATCGGTGGAGATAAAAAGATATTAGGCTTATAAAAATTTATGGAGGATAAGATAAGGATTTATGAAATTATATAAGGATATTTTAGAGAAAAAATTATTAAAATAATATCTTTTTTTAAAAAGTAGGATCTTCCATACTTTTTTAAAAATAGCTTATAAGTTTCAAAACAGCTTATTTTGACAGCTTATAAGCTGTTTGAAAAAAACTATACCAAACAAATTTGAAGAGTTTATAAGCTCCTAAAACAGCTATATAAGCTGTTTTAGAGAGTTTATAAGCTCAGCCAAACACCCTCTTAATCAAATATTGTGGAAATCTAAAATGAAGGGTAGCTTTATCAATAGTAGAGTTTGTTGCTCCACTATCAAGAAAATCATGTAATGTAAACTCATGACCGAAAATGTTAACAAAGCATTTAACTTGAATATCTACCGTTTTTCCAGTGTTGCAAATACTAGAAGTTTTGATAAGGACTAAGTCACTATCACATTTGGATTTTTTTTTTCCCCCTTGTCTAGAGGTTTTAAAGGAGAAAGGAAAGTTGTAATTTTATTTTCCAATAAGCTGAGTTGAGTTTCTAACACAAATACCCTAGTTTCAAATAGAAGATTATGAAAGCTTCCTTTGGCTGAGGGAAGTATCATAATGGTAATAAAGAATAATTGTTGGAGGCAGAGATTACAAGTCTACCTTCAACAGAGTTTGCGAGTGTCTTGTTTGTATGTAGTTGGATAATAACTACATATAAAAGAAGGAATGTTATTGTTTTCGGTTTTTAAGAGCCATTCATAGGGACAATATGGTCTTCAATCGAGAATTGGTTGTTGAGTAACTTGTGTTAACATGAGATCTGTACTGGGAAAACTTAAGTCGTCCCATTGAAAGTTTCATCCAAATCTTGTGGAGAAGTCTTCAAAGTCAAGGCCTCTATCGGGAACATATAAGAAGGAATTTATTAAGGTATAATATAAAGAAGTAATTTCTTCCAGATCATCAATAGAGATGATGGAATAAATGAAATATTAGAGGCATCGGATTGTATTTCGGCTAAGTCAAGATTGGTACAGGTAACTAATTTTGCTTCCCTTGTATATAAATTTTTTTTATTGGGGTAAGCTGAAGATAAGTGTTCAATCTTATTACAGGCAAAATATGTAATAACATTCTCATAGGTTTTCTTTGGTTTATATCTACTAACATGTTTTTCTTTGTTTAGATATTTTTTTTCTCTATTTTTTTCAATATAATAAGTCTTACTTGGTTTATGTGCTTTTGGTGAAGATCTTCTAGGTGATCTTGTTTGTTGGGTTGGTCTAGTTTTGCGGCGATATTTTGTTTGAGTGGGATCATATTATTGTGGTCTATAAATTTGGTTACAGAACTCATACTGTTTATTTTTAAATTGTTTTTATATGTGAACGTAGATACATTTTTCCTAAGTATAAACAATAATATGTTAGATAAGTACTCTATATTGTCATATTATAGTGCTACTTTCAAATTTGTGTAAGCCTTATCTATTTCTTTTCTCAAGTCTCTTGACAATTTAGTGAGCAATCTTTCTCCTAATTCAAAGTTGTAATAATTGCTGGAGATAGCAGTCAGAGACAAAAAGTCATTACAAAAAAACTTAATCAAGTTCTAGCTAAATAATTGAAATTGTTCTTAGTCGCTCTTAGCTTCTCATTATCTTATATCTAAGTATGTGTTTGCATCTCTAGCTGTAAAGAGACTATCTATAATGTAACAAAAATTAAGAATGTTATTTCCTTGGGAGCCTATACGAGCTATTTCCTCAAGGTAATTAAATAGCTCAAGGTAATTGGTTTTATAGGCTTTCCATGTTGCATGGGCAACATCTCGTAAGTAATTATTGCCTACTTGTATCATGGTTTTACCAAATTCTATGTCAAGTTCATGTCTAGCTTGGTAATCTCTTTCAATAAAGACAATCCATTGTTCGAGGTAGGTGTCTACATTTGAAGATCATCACATTCACTAATAATAAGACAAAATTTTACCAAAGTATGTAATTTAAGGTGGTTGGTGTTTGCCTCTTTCAATCGAACCGCGGGGATGTCCGGGTGACAATCTAGATGTCCTACCACAACACCATATATAGCCCCGAGGACATGGCCTCGCTAATTAAAAAAAAAAGAAAATAATCTTAGTTAGTCTCATTGTCTATCCCTGGGGTGACCGGCTCGGTCCGACGAAAGTTTCCCACCAATCGTCAGGTAAATCAAGAAGTTCACGCGACAGTCATCCCAGAAGTTTAATATCCTTTGATTACGTCCCCCATTTTAAAAAAAAAATTCTTATAAATATATTATAATTAGGGATAAATTATGAATATATAAGTAACAATCTAAATATTATATCAGGATAAGATAGCCCCAGGACGGACACAGCTAATTAAGCACCTTAACACGGGAGCATTTAATAGAGACACGAAAGAAATTTAACTTAAAATGACTGACTAAGCATATCGACACGTCACCATTTAATATAATAACGATATAAAAGAAATTTAACGTTGATTAATAATTGATTTATTAATTAAGTTTAAGGTAAATTTATTAGAATAGAAAAATGACAATAAAGTTATCGTTTTACCCTCCATAACTTTAAAGAGTTTTACAAAAAGATGCACCTAAAATGACACAATTACTTTGGCAGGCTTCCCCAAATCCAAACGCCGTCTCTCTCAACTCGCTTTCTTGAATTCGTTACCACTTAAATCATCAATTCATTGCAAGCAATGTTTTGGCAGGCCAATCTTCATAGAGCGGTAAATAAATCAAGTATTCATAAATAAATTTGATATTCAATTTGGTAAAAATTTATTTATATTCATTCAATATACATAAAATTAATTAAATAAATAAGCTTAAACAGCTCGTTAAACTAAATAAATAATCTTAAACATAAATGTGTTCAACTCGTTAATGTTCGCGAACAACGTTTGTGAATAATATTCGTGAACAACATTCGTGAACAATGTTCATGAACAACGTTCATAAACAATATTCAATTATTCACGAACCATATTCATTAATAAAACTCTTTTTAATATGCTAAATAAATAATAAAATAAAATAAATAAATAAGTTTAAATTATCAAGTTCAACAACCAATCAAACAACTAAAGTTTTCAAACAATAAAACAAATTTGAATTGAGAGCTCAATAATATCTAAATAAACCAAGCTTAAACTAAGTTTAAGTCAAACTTGAATTGAGAGCTCGATAACATCTAAACAAGTCAAGCTTTAAACAAGCTCAAACTCATAAAAAATAAACCAAGCCAAGCTTGAACAATCATTTCAAAAACTTGGTTCATTTTAAACTCGGCTCGGCTCGGCTCGGTTCAGCTTGATTACCTTATCAAATAAGCTTGAACATCTCAAAATTTAACTCGGCTCGATTCGTTTACGGCCCTAAATCTTCTACCCTAAAGCAATTATGTTTAAACACCACTGGACAATAATGAATGCTTTCAATTTGGTGCCAAATTATCATATATTTTTTAATAATTTACATGTCCTTATTTCGCTCGGATATCTCCCTCATCTCATTCGGTTTATCGAATAAATTATCATCTAGACATATGTGGTTTCATTCTACACATTTGTATAAAAATTTCTTCTTTCTCATATTCAATCTATCAACTATATTTGACCCCCCACAGTTATGATATAGTAGAAAGTTGTCAAATTATCACTCAATATTTTTAGAGATTTTTTTTTTTCAAATAAGGCACACAACTATGAGATGGTAGATTTTTGGATCATCCATCATAAGTACTTCCAAATTTATCTTAATGTCCGATAAAAAATTTTTATGGAACCGAATCGATCGCATTCAGAGATAATAACTTTTTAATAATAATTAAGAGATCTAAGATTTTAAATGTATTTTAGAAATATTTTTCCTTTAAAGAGAAAGGAATCTAAGAATATCAATCATTTAGATGAATAAATAAATTTAAAATATAATTTATACATATTTAAAAGTGGATCTTCAAAATATTCATCAAGAACTCATGGTCCTTTTATTTATTATTTTAAGTATTTTTATTTCGTCCATATGATTATATTTTTTTCTTAATTTTAAATTAGAATAAAATAATTAAAAAATTTTTTATTAAAAGTATATTATGACTTCCTCAAGTGATGAATAGTTATTATCTATATTTTTAATTATGTGTAAAGTTAATCTACATGCTTGGTATTTATATCGGTAGATAACAATGCTTGATAAATGTTAAATTAAAGATTGTGATATGGAAGAATAAACAAGTTAGATCTAACCTTATGTTAATTATGCAGTGGTTTAAGGGGAATCAAAGAGATGCCTCCTAAGCGTATCAACCGTGGGAGATCGGAAAATAAAAGACATACCAAGAATGAATAGGTTCTTGGTATGTCTTACAAGAACTAGATCAAGTCTAGGCCACGAGCAGATGCTTACAAGAATGAATAGGTTCTTTGCGCAATTTATGGGACCCAATGCCCGAATGCCAAGTTGAGTCAGAGGATGAAACCGGAAGCTATTTATGAGCGTTTCTCTAAGATGGATTCAAAGAACTTCACTGGGACCACTAGCCCTATGATGACGAAAAACTAGATCAAGTCCATAGAGGTTATCTTCCGATTTATGGAGTTAGATGAAGCTGATAGGGTAAGATATGCTATTTATCTCCTCAAGAATGACGCTCTGCTGTGGTGGGAAAAATTCCCTTTCGGGTTCAGGTGCTACTTATCTCATCTTAGAGGTTGAGTCAATAAGATTTTTTCTATAGGATTCATACTTCTTTTTTGGGTTATAGTGTTTCAGATTAAGAATTTTAGATGTTCATGGAGTTATTATATGTATTTAGGGCATATTTAGTTTAAGTTATCATGTATAATTTTAGTTATGTGATTACCAAGTAATCATATAATCAAGGTTATGAGGAATAAAGCATAATCAAATGTTGTTTGATTCAACTGATAATGCAATAAAAACTTATTTATTTAAAGATTTTAATAAATAATCTAATTTAATATTTTACTACATTACCCTCAGTTACAAAATCAATCATATATTATTATTAATATTATGGACCCTCTACATTTTTTTTTCTTCACATTTTTTTATTTTTATGTGTTTTTCTTTATTTTTTTGACGTTTTTATTTTTTTATTAAAGTTTTTTTTAATGTTTTTACGTTTTTTAAAATTTTTAACGTTTTTTCTATTTTTATGTTTTTTTATTTTTTTTTTATTATTTTTTTTTTTTAAAATATGTTTTTTCCTTTTTTTATTTGTTATGTTTTTTAACATTTTTAAAATTATTTTATTAATTTTTTAGATTTTTTTTATTTTTACCTCTTTTTTTAAAAAAAGTTTTTTATTTTTTATTTTTTTTCCTTTACTTTTTTTTCGCATTTTTCTAATATCCGAGGGTATTTTAGGTAAAAAAAATTTCGTTAACCCTGAAATAAAAAAATCTCAATTTTTCAAGGTTTTTCGATTTCAGATTGCATGTCCCTTTTGCTGACGTGTTGGGTATGAAACATTACTCGGGAATCATTGATTATTTAAATCAAACAGGATTTTCATTGATAACCTTGGATGAATAACCAAAGTTATCAAGGATAACCCCCAACCAAACACACATTTAAGGTTTAAGATTTTATAATTTAGAAGTTAGATTATAATGAGTTCAGGATAATAAAATTTTCTTCTAGAATTTAGGGTTCTCTCTTGGATTTTCGTTGATAATCTTGGATGGATAATCAAAGTTATCAAAGATAACCCCCAACCAAACGCATCCTTAGGGTTTAAGATTTTAAAATTTAGAGGTTAGATTATTATGAGTTTAAGCTAATAAGATTTTCCTCTAGAATTCATGCTTCCCTCTTGGATTATAGTGTTCAAAATAAATAAGTTTAGGTTCTTACAGGGGTATGCTATATATTTAGGATGTTTTGAATTTAAGATTTAAAAAATCATTTATTTTAAGAAAGTAAAAAAGAAATTTAAAAAAAAAAGAATTGAGGCACCGGGATGAAATCTAGGTGCTTTGACCACAAATTAAAAAAAATAAAAAATGAATCGAGGTGCCTAGATTTATTTCAAGCACCCCGAAAAACTTGTTGTGAACTGTTCTCCGGTGAACGATCAAAAAATATATATATATATATCCGATAATATATATATATATATATATATATATATATATATACAGAACTTTTACCCTACGGCATTTTGCGGTGGCGTTTTTGCAATGAAGCTGTTGTGGCACTGCCACGTCAACAAAGGCAAAAACGAGGGGAATCAAACTCAAAACTCGCGGAAAACCCTAGCCGCCGAAGAGAACCCCCGACCCCTCCCCCCTCCTTCTCCTCTCCTGTCGTTCTGTCGCACGAAGAGAACCCCCGACCCCTCCCCCCTCCTCCTCCTCTCCTGTTGTTCTGCCGCGCGAAGAGAGCCCCCGACCCCTCCCCCCTCCTTCTCCTCTCCTGTCGTTCTGCCGCACGAAGAGAGCCCTTGACCTCTCCCCCCCTCCTTCTCCTCTCCTGTCGTTCCGCCGCGTGAAGAGAACCCCCGACCTCTCCCCCCTCCTTCTCCTCTCCTGCCGCGAGCCCTAGCAGAAGCGCCGAGCTCTCCCCTCTCCTACCGCGTCCTCTCCTCGGCGCCCTAGCAGAAAAGTCCAACCTCTCCCCTCTCCTGCCGCGTCCTTTCCTCGGTGCCTGAGCTCTTTTGCCACCGAGCTCTTCCCTCTCCTGCCGCGTTCTCTCCTTCCTCTCTTCGTGAGGAAAATCCTTCTCCGGTAAATTCTTGCTATATTTTTGTATACTCAATTTAGTTTGCATTTCATATATTCCTTTATCTTGGTCTTTGATTGAGTTCAGTGCATCAATTAACATAACTTGCTGAGTCTGTGCCAATTTAGGCTGTCAAACACAAATGTAAAGTTTTTCTAAAGCTGTCTTTTTCAAGTTGTCATCTTCATTTAGCTGTAACAGTTTCACTGCATTTTTGACCAAATATTACATGTATGTATGGAACGAGGAATCAGTAGTTTGTGACGATTGATAATCCGTTGTACATTCTAAAGAATTCTTTTTTTCCTGAACATCTAGCATTTTTCCCTTGACATCCCAATCTCATTCGGCCATCCCAAAGTCTCTTTAGGCACTCCAATTCTTGAAATTGAATCGGAGAGTCTAGATGGACTTCTGTTTACTTTTTTTAAAGTTCTTAATCTAATAGTATTTTTGCATCTGTATATCTATATTTCTTTCAGTTGTATAAGAAATAAAACACAAAAGAGAAAGAGTGCTACATTTAACTTGAGATTCAAGTAATAGAAACCTAAACAGTGTTATATTTAACTTATAGTTGTATTTTTGACATTCAATTCCATGTTTAACTTAGCTGATGTTCTGTTAGGAAATCCTGCATCTACTATATTAGAATCACTTTTGTTTTATTCTGTTAATTGGAACAGTTTTTATTTATATCATGTTTATGATTTGATGTTGTATCTATATCAGAATCACCTTTGTTTTATTCTGTTAATTTAAACAGTTTTTATTTATTTATCTATTGTCAAATATAATGCGAGGGCGTCCAGAAATGGAAGAAAATAGAGTTGATGATAAGGAATTCATTCCCCAAGTTGCAGATGATCGAAAGCCAAAAATTGGAATGGAATTCTCATCTCTAGAGGATGCATATTCGTTCTATAACCAATATGCACGAGAAGTCGGATTTAGTTCAAGGAATAGCACGAGCAGGAAAAACAAAATGACAAATGAAGTCACATGGAAACAAATTGTATGCTTTAAAGAAGGATATACAGATCTAATGCGACACAATAAACATCCAAACCCTGATCAACAAATAAGGGAAAAAGCACGTGGCACAGTTAGAACGGGTTGTAAGGCAAATATTGCATTTATCAAGAAATAGATAGGACCGGATTGGGTTATCTGTAACTTTATAGAAGCTCATAATCATCCGCTCTCAACTCAATCAAAGGTGCATTTGCTTCGCTCACATCGTAGTGTTTCTGCAACCAAAAAAGCATTGACAAAATAGTTTTCAGAGGGCAATGTACCAATTTGTCAACAAATTCGTTTATTGGAGATGGAGTATGGAGGCCCTGAACGGGTAGGTTGTACAGAAACTGATATTAGAAACTTTGAGAGAAATCTAAGGGATGAACAAAAGGGTATTGATGTTGAAACACTTATCGAGTTTTTTACATTTGAGCAGGAGAAGAATTCAGCTTTTTTCCTTGCCTACGAGACTTATTCAGATAACAGATTTAGTAGGTGTTTTGGGGCTGATCATGTATCAAGAAGGACATATAGTGTATTTGGTGATGCTATTGTATTTGATACAACTTATAACACCAACAAATATGGTTTGATTTTGGCACCATTTGTAGGAGTTAATCATCATCATCAGACAATTCTTTTTGGTTGTGGGTTTCTTAGTGATGAGAAAATTGAATCTTTTGTTTGGTTGCTTACAAAGTTCTTAGAAGCCATGCCTAAAGGTGCACCAAACATTATCATCACTGATCAGGATCCTGCAATGACAAAAGCTATTGCACAGGTTTTGCCTCAAACAGTGCATCGATGTTGTTTATGACACATATTGAACAAATTCTCAGAAAAATTAGACCCTTTGACTTTTCAAAACCATTATCACAGCATAAAGAACATCATTGCAAATTCTATATCACCTGATGATTTTGAGAAGTCATGGGAAGAGACTATCAAGGAAGCTAATTTAGAGAATAATGATTGGTTGTCCTTGATGTATGAATTGCGACACAGATGGGTGCCAGCATATTTTAGTCATGTATTTTCTGCAGAAATGTCAAGTAGCCAAAGATCTGAAGGATCACATGCATTTTTCAAGAAATATGTCTCAAATAAGAACTCATTAATGGATTTTATCACACGTTTTAATAGAGCACTGAGACACCAAAGACACAACGAGTTAGTTGCGGACCATATTGACATGAATGAGAATCCCAAAGTTAATACAACCTGGCCAATGAAAAGTCAAATGGTTAAGCTGTACACAAAAAAGAAATGGCTGGAGTTTCAAAGTGAAATGATCGAGAGTCATAGTTATTATGTGCAACAGACATTTACAGAAGTTGCCTTAGCGGTTTACCACGTGATGAAATTTCAAAGTTCCTCTTCCTCAAAATCAAGAGTGCTCATGCATGACAAACAAAGGGATTACGTATCGTGTAGCTGCAGAAAATTTGACTTTGAGGGCATTCCATGTAGACATATGTTAGCTTTTTTTCGTATCAACCAAATGTTTCATTTGCATGATATGTATATACTCAAACGATGGACGCGATATGTAAAAGTTGGAGCAATGTATGCTTTAGGAGAGCAAAATGTCATTGATGATCCAGATTCAGAAAGATATTTGATGTCGAGACACTTGAGGTTATCGTATAAAGCTTCAGTGTTAGTTGATGATGCATCTTTGAGTACTGAGAGGACAACCTTCTTGGAAGTACAATTTGATTGTATCTATAACAAAATTCAAGAGATGTCCATTAATACAATATGCAGTGATAGAAGTCAAAGAAAAAAATCAATGGATGAGACTCTTAGTATTATTGATCCTTCTGTAATAAGAACTAAAGGATGTGGAAAGAGATTAAAATCATCAAAGGAGAAATCAACATCAAATTCTAGGTTTTATCGTGGATGCAGACTTCGAGGAGTGTCACATGACAAGCGTAACTATCCCAATTTGCAACAAGGGTATGTGTCGATTCAATTTTTCTTGCAAACAAATTTATTTTATTATCTTTTGTATATGACAATGTGCCAATTATCAGATCAATTGAAGATAATAATCATATCAGTCTTGACGACACATATGAACCGGATTTGGGATCTATAGCCGGTACTATCAAAGTTTAAATTTTTTAAATTATAGTGGTTTATTGTTTATTGAGAGAATAAAATTAATAAATTATCTTTATTGTTACAGGTTCTAATTGTTGGTGCGGTTAGCACTAACGATTTAACCCAGGTTTTGATGAATGACAAATCAGGTTAAGTTAGTTTGTTGTTGTCCAACACTCTGATTGAGTGTGCAAGAGAAGTCCAGACAGGTCGACGGGCTGACCGAATGTCTGGCACGAAGCCCAGCTAGGTCGACGGGCTGACCGGATAACTGGCACGAAGTCCAAGCGGGTCGACGGGCTGACCGGACGTTTAGGTACGAAGTCCAGCTAGGTCGACGGGCTGACCGGATAGCTGGCACGAAGTCCAGACGGATCGACGGGCTGACCGGACGTCTGGCAAGTAAGTGAGGTAAGTCACTGGAGGGGAGTGACTGCGAGGACGCGTTCCTGGGAAGGGAACATTAGGCGTTGATCCGGCTTAGATCCATTTCGGATATCTAAGTCGAGATCGTGACTAGATTCCGGTCTCGGAAAGACGGAATCTAAGTCATACTCTTTTTGCTGATTCATACTCAATTTGCTTATCTATAAAACTGTGCTAGCAATCTGTGTTGCAGGGTATATTTGTCTCGTACTAACCTTTTCTTGCAGGAGAAGGACTTTTCTGGAGAAGAGGGGTCCGGGCGCCCGGAGGTAAATTTTATCCAAGCCGAGTCGTCGCCACGTGGAGTTCGCTTATTAGACCTGCCACGTCGCACCAAAGCGCCCGGAAGGGATCCAGGCGCCCGGAGCAGCATATAAAAGAAGCCCCAGGGGTGGAGCTTCAGAATCAACTCAGAACTCTTCGACTGCTTGCTTTGCTGCTCTGCGCTCCAACGACTCTAACGAAGCTCCGACAACGCGATCTTTTCTTTGTAGCTTTCCCTCTGTCGGTATAGCTTTGTTTTGTTGTTTATTAGCATTTCTTGTACTGCCTTTGTACTTATCATTTCGAATTGCTAGTAAATTGCCCAACGAAAGTACTCACGGAGTACGGGCCTTCGAGTAGGAGTCATCACAGGCTCCGAACGAAGTAAAAAACACCGTGTTCATTTGTCTAAGTTTTTTATTATTCCGCTGCGCTTAACTCTTTTTAACGCTATTTTTTCGAATCGATATTCACCCCCCCTCTATCGACGTTTCACGATCCAACAAGTGGTATCAGAGCAGGTACCGCTCTGATTTGGTGCAACCACCAATCAGACAAGGGGTTTTATTTTAAAAATTAGATATCGTTCGACTTTAAAATAAAACCTTACGCCATTCGTTTTTTCCCTCCAAAACCATTTTTGAAAAACACATCATCATCTTTTCACCGTTGCTTAGTATTGATAAAATATTACATTTTCAAAATTTTGGAATAATATTTTTTTATTAATATTTTATTATTTTTCGAAATTAGTGCAATATTATATTCTTTCTCCAGCACTACTAATCCAAGACCAAGTCTTGGGATTTTTTGTTAGTTTCTCTTGTCGGGAAATTATGACTCTTCTAGAAGGAGGAACCCCTACGAACCACCACCATACGATCATGAAGACTTCAACTACTGGAAGCGATTAATGGAATGCTTCTTAGGACCTTCTCAAAACTCGGAACTGAACAAAAAGGTAAGTAACATTATTTGTAATGTTTTACCTAACAATATTTTATGCAGATTAGAAAAGTACAAGAATGCATATGAGCTGTGGACCCAGTTGATCAAGCTTCACGAGACGCCGATGGAGCTAGAAGATCAAGTTAAAGTCAAATATGGACTCGAGTCAAATCCAACGGAGAAGCCTACTGAATTAGGGGTTGCGCTCAAGGTTAGTAATATTTATCAAAATACCTCTGCTAATAGTAGTTTAAATAATCAGCATGATGATAAGTATGAAATTAGTCCAAGTATGGTGCATGATAATCTAGATTTAAATGATTTAAATTCAAAATCACAAAATAATCTAGACTCTGATCAAGTCAATCAAGACTCTGATCAATTTGACATCAACCTTGACTTGGTCAAACAGAACAATGACCAAATCAATTCAAATAATTTAATTAATTCAGAAAATTTAAAATTAGGTGAGCATTTAGAGATAAATAAGTCAAACATTAAAATAAATTTGAATTTAAATGCTAAAAATGAGAAAATGGATAAAATCAATAAATACCTTGATAAAATATTTAATAATCAAGATAAAATCAGTCTAGAAAATGCTATCCAAAACCAAGATAATTTAATTAATAAAAAATTAAACTTTAAAGATAAAACTAATCTAATAAATTCAATTAACCATATCAATTTAAAAGGCAAAGAAAATATAAGGATAAAATCAAACACTTTGATAAAATCAAAACGGAATTTAACAAACTTAAAATTAAATGTTAAAAATAACATATTAAACAAAAATAATCTAGAAATTTCAAAATTAACAATTAATAAAAAGCTAAAAGATAAACCGTTAAGAAAATATAATTCAAACAGTTTAGTTAATTCAAATTTAAAAATAAATAAAAACTTAAACTTTAAAAATAAGCTATTAAAGAACGATAATTCAATTAACCCAATAAAATTGAAATTGAAAGAAAATTCAAATATTAAATACACTCTCTTAAAGAAAGATAATTTGACCAATTTAATTAATTCAAAATTAAAAACTTAAATTTAAATTACAAATTAAACATTAAAACTTAATTAAAACCAACTCTAATTATAGAAAAATCTTAAATTAAAGACCAATAAATCAGGGGAGGCTCCAGAATAGCTGGCACCTCTAAAATTAATCTACCCGACAAGGGTAAAATATGAGTAGACTACCTGGCAGGGTAGTTAGAAATAGAATAAATAGGGACAAAAGTTTAACTTGACAAGTAGTACTGGTGAAGTTTTGGATGATAGTACGTTGGGGAAGCTTGGGTATCGCATGTCTAGAAAGATATGGCTTCGATCTGGTGCATTTGGCCAAGTGGAACTGACCGAAGTTACCCCTTACGGATCCTAACTAGGTAGACCAAGGTTTAGTACTAAGCTCCGTGGATAGGACTATTCAGAAAACCTCGAAGGGTTGGTTACTTCTAATGATGTCCAGGTGACTCACCAAGCTTAGAAGTTTATCCGAAGAATGTCTATTTGTTGAGACCAAAGCTAAACCTGAATCTAACACAAGTTAAATCAAACTCTGTAATTAAATCTAATTCATCTCATAAAATTATAGGATTCCCTGATTGATAATCTTGATCGGGTGAGATGAATAAGTATTAAATTAATTAATTTTTAAATTAAATTAAAATCAATTAAAATTAAATTTCGAATTTCAAATTGAATTTCAAATTAAAATTAAATTTTGAATTTCAAATTGAATTTCAAATTAAAATTAAATTTCAAATTTCAAATTTCAAATTGAATTTCAAATTTAAATTCAATTTCGAATTAATTAAAAATTAAATTTCGAACTAAAACTAAATTATTTTTTAAAATTAAATTAATTTTTTTTAAAAAAATTATTTTAAAAATTAAATTAACTTTGAAAATTATTTTAAAAATTAAGTTAACTTTAAAAATTATTTTAAAACTAAATTATTTTTAAAAAAAATTAAAAAAAAAACACTTTTAAAAATCATTTTAAAAACTTTAAAAATTCTTTTAAAACCTTTTAAAAAATTATTTTAAAAAAAAATTCTTTTAAAAATCCTTTTAAAACCTATTTTAAAAATCCTTTTAAAATCTTTTTAAAAACTATTTTAAAAATCCTTTTAAAAATTATTTTAAAAAATACTTTTAAAAAGCCTTTCAAAAATTATTTTAAAAATAAATTCTTTTAAAAACTATTTTAAAAATCCTTTTAAAAACTATTTTTAAAATCCTTTAAAAAATTCTTTAAAAATTATTTAAAAAACTCATATAAAAATCATTTTAAAAACTCTTAAAAATTATTTTAAAATTATTATAAAAAACTCTTTTAAAATCATTCTTAAAAATTATTTTAAAAACTCTTTTAAAATTAATGAAAAATTATTTTAAAAATTATTTAAAAACTCTTTTAAAATCATTCTTAAAAATTATTTAAAAATTCTTTTAAAAATTATTTTAAAAACTCTTTTATAATTAATGAAAAATTATTTTAAAACTCTTTTAAAAATCATCTTAAAAATTAGTTTAAAAACTCTTTTAAAATTAATGAAAAATTATTTTAAAAATTATTTAAACTCTTTTAATAATCATTTTAAAAATTATTTTAAAACTTATTTAAAAAACTATTTTAAAAATCATTTAAAAATTATTTTAAATACTTAAAAAAATTTTAGAAACCATTTTAAAAATTACTTTTAAACTCTTTCAAAAATCAGTTTTTTTTAAAAAAATCTTTTAAAAATTAAATCCTTTATAAATCATTTTGAAAAATTCTTCTTAATATTATTTTTCACTTTAATAAAATTTTGTTAACTTAAAAAAAAAAATTATTCTTATTGATTATTTAAACTTTAAAAAGTATTATTTAGATTTTAATTTTTTTTACCTTAAACATTATTTTAGTCTTAAAATTATTTTTAAACTTAATTTAACCTAACTGAAAATTCAAACTTAAATTAAAACTTAATATTGAAATTACAATTAAAATTTAAAAATTTAACTTAAACTTAAAACTTAAACATAAATTAATCACTGATATTAATTTAAATATAAAATCAAAACTGAATTGAACGTATGTTAATTGCCATTAAATAATTTTTAAAAAAAATCATTTTAAAATCCTTTTAAATACTATTTTAGAAATCCTGATAGAAATCCCTTAAAAATAATAATAATAATAATTCTTTTAAATTCATTTAAAACTTAGACACCTAACTTAAAAACTTAAATTCTGTTAACTTTAACTTTAAACTTAATTATGTAATTAATAAGTAGAACTTAACTGTTTAAGTTTAACTTCATTTGAGAACTAAAATTGACTTGAATTAAACCTTACTTAAGTATGTCTAATAATTTTAACTTCATGCTAACTTCAAACTAAATTAATCCCACTTAAAAGGAAGTAAATAAAAAAAATAATTATAACTAACACTTTCATTGACCAACTCAATCAATTAATATGAAATTTAAATTATTTTATTAAGTATTAAATTATTAAATCAAGTAAAAATTAATCAATAAATTATTGATAATGGCCAACTGTTTTTGATTTAATAAAGTTTATCTTATTAAACCTTAAACTGAAGCTTAAGCACCTGAATCTAATATTAATTATTGATTAATCAAACTCAAATAAACAATTATATCAAGGATACAGAGATAAATATGTAAATAATATAAGTGTTATCAAATCCCCTAGAACACTTAGGTAGACAAATGTGTCAGAGCTTGAAATTTAACACACTCAAACCTTAGCATTATATTAAGGGGGAATAATAAATAAGGAGGATTAATAAATTAAAGGAGTATCAAATTCAGGGGGAGGTTTATTTTTTTTTATCTCCTTAAGTGTTATGTTTTAATCTTCTCTTTAAAAACTCTCTAGAAAATTCTACCTCAATTTTTTTTCTACTTTGAATATTTTTAGCAAATATTTTTTGTTAGGGGGAGGAATTAATTAAAACTTTCCCTTTATTTTAAATATTTTAAAATTTGTGTTTGAAAAATGTTTTCTTAAAAATTTCTTAAACCTATTTTTGAAAACTAACTCTTATAAAACTAAGTTGTTTTTAAGAATTGGGTTTTACTTTTTATTGAAAATTGATTTTGAAAACTAGATTTAACTTAGTTTTGAAAATTGAATTTAAATTCTTAAAAGTTGATTTTACTTAATTTTGATAATTTGATTTGAACGTTAAATTTAAAAAAAAATAGTTTCAAAAATTGCTTTGTTATTGAAAATTGTGGAAATTAGATTTTTCAAACTTAGTTTTGGAGTTTTGATTTTAAAAACTTATGTTTGAAAAGCGTTTCAAAGTTGAAACGTGTTTTGAAAATTTAAAACTTGTTCTTGAAACTTAGAACTTATACACTAATGTTTGAAAATTAGACTATCTTAGCTGTTTTTGTAAAAACTAAAAGCTAATGCTTTAATCAAGTTTTCAAAAAGTTTAAACTCCCCCAGATTAACTTGACATTATTTATTATTTTTTTTCTGAAGTCTGAATTTATGCTTACTTGAAATTTGTTCTTTTGATGAATGACAAAGGGGGAGGATTAGGTGGTTAAGTTAGCTAAACCAAACTGAAAATACAAACTAACTTAAAAACCACATAAATGCATGTTGTTTCTTGCATATGTTTTCACTAACTTAACCAGG
The DNA here is from genome assembly GCF_018446385.1 of Zingiber officinale. Lineage (NCBI taxonomy): Eukaryota > Viridiplantae > Streptophyta > Magnoliopsida > Zingiberales > Zingiberaceae > Zingiber > Zingiber officinale. The sequence goes on along the minus strand of NC_055996.1, from coordinate 72,305,992 downwards.
TTGTCATTCCATCAAAAAGGGGGAGATTGTTGGTGCGGTTAGCACTAACGATTTAACCCAGGTTTTGATGAATGACAAATCAGGTTAAGTTAGTTTGTTGTTGTCTAACACTCTGATCGAGTGTGCAGGAGAAGTCCAGATAGGTCGACGGGCTGACCGGATGTCTGGCACGAAACCCAGCTAGGTCGACGGGCTGACCGGATAGCTGGCACGAAGTCCAAGCGGGTCGACGGGCTGACCGGACGCTTAGGCACGAAGTCTAGCTAGGTCGACGGGCTGACCGGACGTTTGACAGGTAAGTGAGGTAAGTCACTGGAGGGGAGTGACTGCGAGGACGCATTCCCGGGAAGGGAACATTAAGCGTTGATCCGGCTTAGATTCATTTCGGATATCTAAGTCGAGATCGTGACTAGATTCCGGTCTCGGAAAGATGGAATCTAAGTCATACTCTTTTTGCTGATTCATACTCAATTTGCTTATCTATAAAACTGTGCTAACAATCTGTATTGCAGGGTATATTTGCCTCGGACTAACCTTTTCTTGCAGGAGAAGAATTTTTCTGGAGAAGAGGGGTCCGGGTGCCCGGAGGTGAATTTTATCCAAGCCGAGTCGTCGCCACATGGAGTTCGCTGATTAGACCTGCCACGTCGCACCAGGGCGCCCGGAAGGGATCCAGGCGCCCGGAGCAGCATATAAAAGAAGCCCCAGGGGTGGAGCTTCAGAATCAACTCAGAACTCTTCGACTGCTTGCTCTGCTGCTCTGCGCTCCAACGACTCTAACGAAGCTCCGACAACGCGATCTTTTCTTTGTAGCTTTCCCTCTGTCGGTATAGCTTTGTTTTGTTGTTTATTAGCATTTCTCGTACTGCCTTTGTACTTATCATTTCGAATTGCTAGTAAATTGCCCAACGAAAGTACTCACGGAGTACGGGCCTTCGAGTAGGCGTCGTCACAGGCTCCGAACGAAGTATAAAACACCGTGTTCATTTGTCTAAGTTTTTTATTATTTCGCTACGCTTAACTCTTTTTAACGCTGTTTTTTCGAATCGATATTCACCCCCCCTCTATCGACGTTTCACGATCCAACACTAATAACATGCGCTAAGATATTGTAATTATCTATGGTTGGTATATCTATTTTTTTTTGTTTGTATGTTTGATTGGTTTAGTGCATTTCTTTAATTTCAATACTCTTGTTAGGATAATTATTTAATTCTTGATACCTTTCTGCATTAGAGTTTCTAAACATGTGATCTTGCATGGTCAGTCTAGAAATTATCACAGCACTATTATTTTTTATTAGTGTTTCATTATGATTTCCCCTGGCATTCATTGAATAGTGACATTTGGCAGTATCTATTGGCCCATCATGAGGATACATTATGGACTCACTGTTGTAAATATGGATTGGGACCATATTAAGGTACATTATGGAACTTCAATTAGAGATATCTTGTTGCTTCTCTACAATGTATTTGAGATGCTTGCATACTGTCTTTTCAGATGGTAGTGGTAAATATATTACTCTTGTGTTTGACATTCCCATTACAAACTTATAGGCAATAAGTGTTTCTGTGACAGCTTGATTGATTGTTTGATATGCATGATGATGTAGTTTCCAATATGTGCATGTTTAATATGTTTTTGATAGTTTAACAATATTGAATTTTCCAATCTGTACATGTCTGTATGGGTCCCCTTATTTCTGTAATATGCATGTTTAGTTTTCTTTGTGTTATTGCTGTATTTGCATCCGACAAATATGCCTAGTGCTAAATAAGAATTATGTAACAATATTGTATATGAATTTATTTTACTTAGTGGCATATTTTATGTGAAAAATATAATATACTTTGTATCTAGTCTTAATTCTTGCATACATTATTCACTCAAGCTTGTCTCCTAATATTCATTTTAGGCAAGAATGGATATTAATTGATGATTCGCATTGATGAACCAGACTTGGAGTTTTAGAGATCATGAATACAAGCAACCCAGACATTAGGTTGCTACCTCAATTCGATTTTTGCTGGTGGCAAATCTTACAACATTTTCAACTGTGCTGTAATGGGATGCTGATTTTGTTCTGATTTTAGGCATAATTGTATTTTAATTCGTGTAAGAAAGATGTACATAAGTTGTTTGGCTACACTGGCAGAAGCTTGTTTTCTTCCAGTTGATTTGATGAAATGATGCTATTTTCTTGCTGGGAATGGGGTTGTGAGCGCTATTGGTTCGTGAATGCGCCTTCTTCTCTTTTGTTTACTGCTTCAGGAGTTGTGAATTTTGAGTTTCTGGAGGTCCATATTGAAGATGATACTTTGGCCTAAATGAATTTTTTGCCGTCGGTAAATTGAAGAAATTAATTATCTCTTCATCGCAACTGGTCTTCTTTATAATGTCCATGTATATTATAAAGTTTAACAGAGGGGATAAGATCCATGTAACCAACTCTAATAGTCGAGACTAACAAGGCTAGACTATCTTTGGTTATGAAATGCTTATTTGTTTCTGATCTTTGATTATATTTCCTCTAATATTTGACATTATGCATCCTTGTGCAGATACTATCTTCATTAGGGTTTATGAGGAAAGAATGGATCTTTTGAGAGCAGTCATTGTAAAGAGCCCCTGGAACTCCATATCACGATGGATTATTCCTCTTTGATATTTTCTTTCCTCCAGATTATCCTCATGACCCCCCTGTGAGTTTGCTTGTCTTCTTTTTTCTGCTTAATTTTGAGCTGAATAGCTGCTTAATTTAATGTTTCCTTTCTATTTTTGTCTTTCTAAACATGTATGGAAAAACTCTATTTGAAGCATGAATTGCTGTTTAGGTTTTTATAATCTAAAACATGTATACAGGCTGTTCACTATAAGTCCTGTGGCTTGAGGTTAAACCCCAACTTGAATTGCAGTATTTCAAAGCATTTGTAGAGGAGCACTTTGCTAAAAGATCACATCAAATCCTTATCACTAGCAAGGCATATCTAGAAGTCACGGAGGTTAGACATGCTTTCGATCGGGAAATGGCGTCTGAAGGCAACGGAAGTTGCTCCACTGGGTTTAAGATCATGCTTGCTAAACTTCTCCCAGAACTTGTATCCACCTTCGGTGAAATGGGGGCCGATTGCACTCTCTTCCTCAACCAATGGAGTGACCCAAGAGAGGATTTCGAATAGCTTGGTGTTCTTGTAAGTTTCAGTGATGTGCCTCGACGACTTGTAGTGTTATGTTGCCACTGCGACTCGGACAATCTTGTAGTATATTTTGGTGTTGGCTAAATGTGCTGGACTTCCGTTGGTAATTACTTTGTTTAGTCTGCATTTGGATTTGTTTCAATCTGTCAATGAGTTCGTAGCTCAGCAGCATGTTCAGCCTGTGTAACTGGGCATTACTACTCTGTTAGCAGGGCCAACACACGCAAAATCAGCGCACCTCCTGACTTGATCCGAACTCATCGTCTCCTACATGGCGGCGGTCTAGTCATTCTGAGTCACCTCTCGACTCGACATGCCGACTTGAGTGCTCTATGCGACTCAATTTCCTGATAACTTGATGTATCATTCTGTGTTTTTCGATTTATCTCGATGAGCAATCAAAAATTTTTATGAGACGAAAATGTTAGATATCTGAATTTATATTAAAAAAAAACCAAAGAGTCTCAAGAGAAACATTTAATAATTGCGATATTTCGTAGAACCCAAAAATGGATAGAAATGAAAAAGAGAGATAACATCTTGCTAGTTGCATGGTCTGGTTTAGAGAGTTATTTTTGTTAGGACCAAAAGTAGCTAGAGGGGGGGTGAATAGCTCGTCGCGTGCTCGTTGCTCGGCGTTGCTTGTTTCTTCTAAGATGTGCAGCGGAAAATACAAAGAAATAAATCACATAACGCTAACAAGGTTGGTTTACTTGGTATCCACCTCACAAGATGTGACTAGTCCAAGGATCCACACCACGCACGCACCCTCCACTATGAAAACACTCCTTTTCGGTAACTACCGAGGGCGGAGAAGCCCTACAAGACTCTCAGTACAAGAAGAAAGGAAAGGGAAACAAAATACAAGCGCAAAGCTTACAATGAGTACAGAAAACCCTAACCCTAGCTTCTCTTCTTGCCTTTGATCCGCCTCTTGACTTGGAAAGCTTCCAAGATCCTTCAAGAACTGGCGATCTGATCTTTGAGAGCGCTGTGGAGGAGTTTGCGAGAGATCTGGAGTGAATCGGTAAAGTTCTGCTGAAGAAATCGCACGCCAACAGCTATAAACGACGCCAACGGTCGAATCCCAATCGATTGGATTGCTCCCAATCGATTGGGGAGGCTTTGGATCGATCCACGGATCGATCCAGAGCGCCTCTGTGCTCTGGAAAAACTTCTGGATCGATCCACGGATCGATCCAGCACTTATCGCGCGAAGCAGCAGCGTCCCAATCGATCCACTGATCGATTGGGACCTCTGGATCGATCCACGGATCGATCCAGAGAGGTTCTGTTCGTGGGGACTCACCGGATCGATCGGTGGATCGATCCAGATCTTCTGGATCGATCCACTGATCGATCCAAACCTGCTGGATCAATCCACGGATCAATCCAAACCTGCTGGATCAATCCACGGATCAATCCAAACCTTGGTTTTTGCCCAAAACCAAGCCCAAAGCCCCTAAACCAACATCTAGTCAACCATGACTTGTTGGTACATAAGACCTAGCATCCGGTCACCCTTGGCCAGCTAGGACTCTCTCACCAAGTGTCTGGTCAATCCCTTTGACCCACTTGGACTTTTCTCTTCTTGCCAAGTATCCGGTCACTCCCTAAGACCTACTTGGACTTTTCTTCCTCGTGCCAAGTATCCGGTCAATCCCTTTGACCTACTTGGACTCTCACCAGATGTCTGGTCAACCTTGACCCATCTGGATTTCTCTTGGCTTCACTCACCGGGACTTTCCCAATTGCCTAGATTCACTCACTAGGTCTTTCACCTGGCTTCACTCACCAGGATTTTTCTCCTGCCTAGCTTCACTCACTAGGACTTCCCAATTGCCTAGCTTCACTCACTAGGTCTTTCACCTGGCTTCACTCACCAGGATTTTCCTCCTGCCTAACATCCCAGTTAGGACTTCCCAGTCAAGTATCCGGTCATCCTTGACCTACTTGACTCTTCTTCAATCAATATCTTATTGTCAAACATCTAAACCCAAACCAAGACTCAGCTTGGTCAACCAGGTCAACCTTGACCTGAGGGATGTTGCACCAACAATCTCCCCCTTTTTGATGTTTGACAATACCACAATAACACTTACAATGCCACATGTAAGTTAGGCTAATCCCATAGCCTCATTCTTCATGCCACTAGGTAATGAAAGCATAAGTTAAGCTTTTCATTCTCCCCCAAGAGGGAAAACTCCCTCTTAGATAATGAAAGCCTAACTTACTCCCTTTCACACGTCCTTTCATTCTCCCCCTATTGGCACACATCAACCTATGCCCCCTCTTTGGGCACACTTCAACAAATCCTTTTGTTGAAAACTCTCCCCCTGAAGAGTTGCTCATCATTGGTTACAACTTCACTCGTTGAACCAACATGATAATGAAGGTCCCATACCCTTCATTTATCCTTAACTTCTTCCTCAATGTAGACAAATACCCAACCTTGAGCATTTTCTAACATCTTGAGTTCCCACTTGAAATAATGAGGATATCCACTCCCCATTTCAAGTTCAAAAGCTCGTCCATGAGCATTTTCTTTAAAGAAGGTTAACCACCTTCCAAGGTTCATGAAAAATAATTTTCATGCCTTTAAAGAGTCCCTCCCCCTAAAGACATGGTGGTAACTTCTGTCATTGCACCAACAATGACTTGGAATCCCTAAACCTTTAGGAAACCCAGATTTAGAAGTTTTGAGGTTCAAATGTTCAAAATTTGAAACAAACCTCAACCTAAACTTCAATGAAGTCTTCCTTAACCATTCCATCCTTGTTTTCAACACGAAAACACCCTTTTTATGCATACAAATGTATTTTAAGAGTTTGGAATGGTTACATAGACTAACCATGGTTCAAAGATGCTGAAGTCAGGCCTTCCCAGCCAAAATCAGCAACTTGGATCGATTGGAGTTGGGATCCAATCGATTGAACCAACCGAATCGATCCACTGATCGATTCAGTATGTGTGGATCGATCCACTGATCGATCCAGCGAGCTTTTGCTTGCGAGATTTACCTTCTGAATCGATCCACGGATCGATTCAGGAACTCCAATCGATCCATGGATCGATCGGAGTTATGATAGTTGCTGAAATTCCATTTCAGTCAACTTCAGAAACCCCTAGAAGATTCTACAAAAATCTAAAAATCATGAAATTTCGTGTAGACATTATTTAGGGCATACTTAATCATGAAAAAATAGCTTTCTATGAAAATACTTTATATTTTCAAAGATTGACACAAACTTGAAAACTTACAAAAACTTTAGCGTTTTCTTCAAGTTTGTGTCTAACTATTCAATGGTGATTACTATCAAAAGATAGCCTTCACCAAAGTTTTCCAAAAATATTTTAAAAACATTTTCAAAACCAATATCCCATCATGTTCCTTGGGCATAATGCACATGACTTGTACATTAGCTTTCCCAATGATGGGAAAACACATAACTATGTGTTTTGATGAACTTAAAACTCAAAAGAATGCACTAAATCAACATCTTGAGTTTTGTTCATCATTCTAACATCTCACTTGTATCTAATGTGCACTGAAACACATACAAGTCATCTTATAGGTCTTTGTGAGATGTAAGATTTTGGTTTTGCCCTATTCTAGGGATCATGCATATCTATCTAGGCATTTTGAGAGGTAGACATCCACAAAGGATGTTACTTGTTGATTTACTTGTTAAACAAATGTCACTTGTTTATTCCACTTGTTGTAAACAAATGCCACTTGTTTAACTAATGCCATATGTCCTTAATTTTTAAGGAAATAAACATAATGCATGATAATGTTATGGCATACATCAAAATAAAATAGCTTTCAAAAGAAAGATTCCTATAACTACATGATGTATGTATGGCATGACATGGTATTTTTGTATTTTCATGATAAGTCATGAATGCAAAATACAAATAAGATAAAATATGATGTCATGGCATATTATGAGCAAACAATCATGGCAAGGTTTAGCATAAATAAAATATACCTAGATTACCTATCTAAGTATCGTTAATCTTAGCTAATCCTAAAACTTAAACCCTAGATTGCCCAAAGTGCTTCAAGAGAGTGCCAAAACCTAAATGGGCATTTCTAATTCTCTTGATTAATTTATGCCAATTGAAATTAAGCTTATCCTCAAATGTTGGCATATTCCATTTTTCCTCAAGAGTAATCACAAAAAACACGTCCAGGAGTGCCTTAAAATTTATAAGAGAATACCAAAATCCCAACTTGGTATTTCTCTAGGTTTTCCCAATTTATGCCTTTTTAAGATAAAATCAATTTTCCACCATTAGGCACATTTTACTCTTTCAAGGAGTAAATAATAATTCCATTTCATTTTCAAAGGTTAACAAAAACCTTGAAAATGCTCCTTGAGTGTCAATTTCCTCAAAGTTGGGTTAACTACCCTTCTAATCGGAGTTGACACTCTCTAACCCATCTATGGGGTAGAGAAGATGCTCCTAGGAACCCAACACCTATTGGTGCTCCTTGGATGCTCTAGGTACTCACTAGGGATAACTTCCCTAGATACCTTCCTAGTAACCTTGTTGAGCTTCTTAGAAGCCTTGGTCACATTTTCTAGGTCAACTCTAGGGATAGCCTCTCTTGTGACCTTGTTAGTGACTTTCTTAGACTTCTTAGAAGTCTTAGTCACTTTGGTTGCAAAGATACTTCTAGGGATATCTTCCCTTGTATCTTGGACTTGACCTCTAGACTTAGGGTTTGTTCCATAGCTATATGGAACCCTATGATAACTAGGCACATCCTTTTTAGCTTTGGATTTGTATCCCAAACCTCTATGACCATTTGATGACCTTTGTGCTCCTAGACCTAGGCTATGCTCATTTTGGCCTAATAAGATATTTTCCATCCTTCTTAGGGTCTTTTCCATTTTATCAAGTCTTGACCTCAAGACTTGATTTTCCATCACTAAGTCCTTAGTTTTTGGTTTTCCATTAAGTCCATGAGCATTTTTGTTTCTAGGCTTGTAGCTACAATCCTTAGAGTTCTTGCCTAGACTTTTACCTACATTCCTAGCCTTAGGTGTAGTAGTTTTGGCATGTAGGGCCACATGCTTTTCCTTAAAGCCCTCATGCTTCCTATTCTTATGGTAAATCGCATTAAAATGATAAAAATTAGAACTATTATGCTTTTTACCATAATGTAAAGGAGTAGGCTCAATAAATGTTACCTTCTTCTTTACCTTGGAGGCTCCCCCTTGACTAATGCCTCCTTGAGCCTTGATCATCTTCTTCCCCTTGAGGCATTGACTCCGGTAATGCCCCTTTTGATTGCAAGAGAAGCATATGATATGCTCCTTGCTCTTCTTTGTTCCGGGAATGGTCTCCTCGGGCTTCTCCTTGCCCTTTTGCGTCACTTGACCCTTCTTCTTGGCCAAGTTGGGACACTTGCTCTTGTAGTGCCCACTTTCCCTACACTCAAAACATATTATATGATTTTTATTTTTAATTGAAACATTTATACCTTCTTGTGTAGGGATGGCACTTGCTCCTCCATTTGCTATTTCTTGAATTTCGGAGGTAGCACCATCTTCTTCTTCTTCACTTGACCCGGATGTAGAAGCTTCTCCTTCTTCTTGATCCGGCGTCACCAAGGATTGCTCCCCCTCAATCCTAGAGGTGGAGGCTTCATCATCTTGAACATGAAACAAGGAGTATGCTCCCTCCTTGTTCCCTTCGTTACATTCCCTTGAGGATGAAGCTTCTTGGATTTCCTCTTCTTCGGAGGTTGAGCATCTCTCAACCTCGGAGTCCTCCTCTTGGTCTTGCTCCAAAGAGTCACCCTCTTGGATTCTTCATGATCTTGTACAGTGGAGGGGATCTCTTCATGAAGCTTGGCCAATTTGCTCCATAGCTCCTTTGCATCTTCAAACTCTCCAATTTTGCAAAGGATGGTGCTTGGCAATAAATTGACCAAAAGCTTGGTCACTTTGTCATTTGCCTCGCACCTTTGGACTTGCTCCGGGCTCCATTTGCTTTTCTTTAGAACTTTGCCCTTTGAATTTCTTGGAGCCTTGAAGCCTTCCATTAGAGCAAACCATTGCTCTATCTCCATCATAAGAAAATTTTCGATTCTTGATTTCCAAGAATCGAAACTCGTAGAAGTGTATGGTGGAGCCACCCTTGTGTCAAATCCAAGCCCATCTTGGAATTGCATCTTGAAGTTGAGCTTGATAAAGTCTTGAACTTGAAGAATTTGCTCCAACTTCTTTACCCTCTAGCTTTTCTTGATATGCTTGACCCTTCCGGCGATGATTCCGGTGAAGAGCGGCCTCGCTCTGATACCACTTGTTAGGACCAAAAGTAGCTAGAGGGGGGGGTGAACAGCTCGTCGCGTGCTCGGCGTTGCTTGTTTCTTCTAAGATGTGCAGCGGAAAATACAAAGAAACAAATCACACAACGCTAACAAGGTTGGTTTACTTGGTATCCACCTCACAAGATGTGACTAGTCCAAGGATCCACACCACGCACGCACCCTCCACTATGAAAACACTCCTTTTCGGTAACTACCGAGGGCGGAAAAGCCCTACAAGACTCTCAGTACAAGAAGAAAGGAAAGGGAAACAAAATACAAGCGCAAAGCTTACAATGAGTACAGAAAACCCTAACCCTAGCTTCTCTTCTTGCCTTTGATCCGCCTCTTGACTTGGAAAGCTTCCAAGATCCTTCAAGAACTGGCGATCTGATCTTTGAGAGCGCTGTGGAGGAGTTTGCGAGAGATCTGGAGTGAATCGGTAAAGTTCTGCTGAAGAAATCGCACGCCAACAGCTATAAACGACGCCAACGGTCGAATCCCAATCGATTGGATTGCTCCCAATCGATTGGGGAGGCTTTGGATCGATCCACGGATCGATCCGAGCGCCTGCTTTCGGAAAAACTTGGATCGATCCACGGATCGATCCGGACTGCTACTGGACGGCGTCCCAATCGATCCAGCGATCGATTGGGACCTCTGAATCGATCACGGATCGATCCAGAGGTCTGTTCGTGGGGACTCACCGGATCGATCGGTGGATCGATCAGATCTCCGATCGATCAATCGATCCAAACCTGCCGGATCAATCCACGGATCAATCCAAACTCTGGATCAATCCACGGATCAATCCAAACTCTTTGGATCAATCCACGGATCAATCCAAATCTTGGTTTTTGCCCAAAACCAAGCCCAAAGCCCCCTAAACCAACATCTAGTCAACCATGACTTGTTGGTACATAAGACCTAGCATCCGGTCACCCTTGGCCAGCTAGGACTCTCTCACCAAGTGTCTGGTCAATCCCTTTGACCCACTTGGACTTTTCTTTTCTTGCCAAGTATCCGGTCACTCCCTAAGACCTACTTGGACTTTTCTTCCTCGTGCCAAGTATCCGGTCAATCCCTTTGACCTACTTGGACTCTCACCAGATGTCTGGTCAACCTTGACCCATCTGGATTTCTCTTGCCTGGCTTCACTCACCAGGACTTTCCCAATTGCCTAGATTCACTCACTAGGTCTTTCACCTGGCTTCACTCACCAGGATTTTTCTCCTGCCTAGCTTCACTCACTAGGACTTCCCAATTGCCTAGCTTCACTCACTAGGTCTTTCACCTGGCTTCACTCACCAGGATTTTCCTCTTGCCTAACATCCCAGTTATGACTTCCCAGTCAAGTATCCGGTCATCCTTGACCTACTTGACTCTTCTTCAATCAATATCTTATTGTCAAACATCTAAACCCAAACCAAGACTCAGCTTGGTCAACCAGGTCAACCTTGACCTGAGGGATGTTGCACCAACAATTTTAGCTCTAAATTCTGCTATACCAACAGACTTATAATTAGGCCAGCTTAAGGTCAAATTTGACACAAATGAACCTTAAAAAAAATAATGTCAAAAAATAAATATAAATTCACCTTTATCAAATACATTCATTCAATTAAATAAAAAAGTTTACTGTCAAATACATTCATCCAGCTAAATAAAAAAGTCTACTGTCAAATACATTCATCCAACTAAATAAAGTCTATTAATTAATCACTGATATGAACAGAGTCCATTTTTTTTTGAATCTCTTCACACATCTGGTTGATCTTAGCTGTATTACGACGATATTCATTAGCTAAATCTAGTTGACTTTTTATCAACTTCGCTAGTTCCTCTGTCTGCTTCATTTTTTCACCAGAATTTGAAGATGCAGTTGAAGTTGAACTCGATGTTGAGCTTGAACATTTTTGGACAGTAGGGGCAATGAAAGCATGTTGTTTCTCCTTGTATGAAATAAAAGCTCTAAATGCTTCCTCTTTACTGAGATATGATCTATGCAATGCACCACTATATTTGTTAACTTGAGTATGAGTTTCTTCCCAACTATCATAAACACCGGAGTTTCGTCCAACAAAAATCACATATGTTTTTCCCTACATTACAATAAATAAACATTAAAACATAAATTCTAATCTTAAAATATAGATTGTGAAATTCAAATAGGAAGCTAAAATCAAATCAAAAGGTTTACCATTTGAGTATTGAAATCCAACTACAACACCGACCTGTTTTATTCGATATAAAAGTTAAAAATTTTTGAATCAAACAACATGCAAACTGATGTGTATTATAAAAGATAAAAAAAAAGTAAGAAACAAATATAAAAAGGACACACAATATGCAAACTTATCATAAAAGGTCAAACAATATGCAAACTTATCATTCTCCAAAAATGAAAAAGAGAATTACATGAGTTCATCTCTTTCAGGTATCATAGTTCTTAGTGACATAAACGTAAGTATTTTTACCCCAAATTGAATTCATTTATGGACACTGCTACACTATCAGAATCTAAGACAGATCTCAATTATAAAAGTAATCTGAGTATCAAGATTGTACCCATTTGGATAGGCATGAAACATCTTTTTCACAAATAGATAATAGAAACTTTAAACAGGAAGAAACTTTCTCAATTAGACATAAACATTTAAAGAGGTAAGTGTGCGGAGAGTCAAACAGGAAGGTGATAGGTGATTCTGCTAAGGTTCGAGGAGAGGGAGGCGCCGACGCCGCTTCTGCTAGGGTTCGCGGAGAGGGAGAGCTTGCAGCTGGAGACGGCTTGACGACTAGGAAGGAGGTGGCTCGCGAAGAGGAAGGTGGCGGAGAGGAAGGAGATGGCTCACGGAGAGGAGATGGCTTGCGGCAGGTTTCGAAGAGGGAGAGCTTGCTGTTAGGATGTATACTAAAAGTCTAGCTTTTGGTATAAACATTTATCTAGAAATAAGAATCACATTGGTCAAATGTCTACATTTATGATAAAAGTAGTTGTTCAATTAATTTATATTATAGATTACATAGTGTGTGGTGTCACACACAGAGGATCATGTTATCAGTACCTTATAAATTATAAACAGTAGCTCACGACCAAAATGGAAAGGAACAAATCATTGGAAGGTCATAGTGTAATTAGGTATTAGTTTATCTTAACTATATAATTACACTAGTACACTTAGAGTGTATTGAGTAGGACCATTAGAGGTCGTTTCTTTTATACTGACTTTATAAAGGAACAAAGACCTCAGTTATTATGGAAGTGTGTGCTCTTAATCCTAATATAATAACAAGCACATATATTTGATATTTATTTCTTTAATTTATCAATGGGTGAGATTTAGTTCGATAAATCAATAAGCCCGATAAGTTGGGAAATGATATCACTTATAGTGTGTGTTGTTGATTATAGAAGGAAACTGTGTCCTAATAATCCAGGTTGAGAATGTCCCCAAGAGGAGCTCATAAGCATTGTCATGTTAAACCCTACAGGTGGACTTAGTCCGACATGACGATAAAGTTGAGTGGTACTACTCTTGGAGCTAGATATTAATTAAGTGAGTTGTTAGTAACTTACTTAATTAGTGGACATTTGTTATCTTATACACAGGGAGACTAACACACTCATAATAAGAAGGAGCCTAAAATGTAATTTGGGATTGGTGCGGTAGTTCAATAATAGTTCTTTAGTGGAATGAATTATTATTGATGAAATTAAGTTGTGTGTTTGGGGCGAACACGGGATGCTTAATTTCATCGGGAGACCAAAACCAATTCCTCCTCTCGGTCCCTATCGTAGCCTCTTGTATATAGAGATTTATACCCACCACATACCTACCTTCTTACCCATCCAATGGGGCCGGCCAAGCTAGCTTGGAACCCAAGCTAGGGCCGGCCAAGACCAAGTGGATGAGCCAAGTTGGTGGCCGGCCAAAGCTTGGGTCCCAAGCTTAGGTGGCTGACCACTAGAATATTAAAAGAGATTTTTATTAAAATTATTTCTTATGTGGATATCATGATTTAAAAGAGAGTTTAAAAATTAAAAATTTCCTTTTATAGCTTTCTACAAAAGATTAAAAGAAGAGATTAATCTCTTTCCTTATTTGTAGATTAAAAGGATGATTTTAATTTTTAGTAAAAACTTTCCTTATTTGTAAATCATCCACATATTTAAAAGAGAGTTTAAAAATTTGAAATCTTTCCTTATTTGTTGATTAAAATGTGGATTTTAAATTTTAAGAAAACTTTCCTTTTAAAACATATTTATAATTTAAAAGAGAGTTTAAAAATTAAATATTCTCTTTTATAAGTTTCTACAAAAGATTAAGAAAAGATTTGATATCTTTCCTTATTTGTAGATTGAAAGAAATTTTAATTTTTAGAGATAATTTTCTTTTTATCCACATGTTTAAAAGAAATATTTTAATTTATAAAATTTCCTTTTTATTAACCAATCATGAAGGGATAAAAATTATTGGAGAAATTTTTATAAATTTCAGAAACAAATTAGGAAGTTTTAATTATTGTTTTAATTAAAATTCTCCTTGTTTTGGGGAGAAGAGTGGCAGGCCAAATAAATTGGAGAAGAGGAAATTATTTTTAATTAAATAAATTTTCTTTTTCATGGCAAAAGAATTAAGGAAGTTTTTATTTAAATTTCCTTATTTGTCAAGACCAAGGATTATAAAAGAGGGGGTAGAGGTGCCTTCAAAGAGAACAACTCTATTCTATTTTCTTCCTCTTTTCTTCCTTGGTGTGGCCGACCCTTCTCCTTTTCTCTCTTCCTCTTGTGTGGCCGAAATCCTTTATCTCTTGGAGCTTGGAGGAGGTGGCCGGATCTAGCTTGAAGAAGAAGGAGAGAAAGCTTGCATCCCTTGGAGCTTGGTTGGTGAAAAAAGTTCTTCATCCTTTAGAAGATATGCTTGGCCGAAACTTGAAGGAAGGAAGAAGAAGGTGCCTTGGTGATTCTCGTCTCGGAAGATCGTTGCCCACACAACGTCCGGGATTAGAAGATGAATAGGGTAGAAGATCAATAAAATTAATAACCTAGGTGATTTGGATCGAACGTGTTAAGTTCCGCAGGAGATCCAAGTCTAAACCTAAAAGAACAAATAAATTAAACTTTGGATCAAATGTGTTAAGTTCCGCAGGCGATCCAAGTTTAATTTAAAAGAACACATGGTAGCTAGGAAAAGGTTCAGACCTTTGTACAAAATTTTTGTACAGTGGAACCATTAGATTTTCCGAGTAGCATCCAACACTTGCAGCTAGAGACGGTTGAGCGGCGCCGCACTCTGCTAGGGTTCGCGGAGAGGAGACGCCTTGCGGAGAGGAAGGTGGCTGGCAGAGAGGAGGTGGCTCGCGAAGAGGAGGTGGAGACGGCTCGCGGAGAGGAGTTGGACCGCGACAGGTTTCGGAGAGGGAGAGGAAATCGACTTCTGCTAGGGTTCGCGTGTTGAGTTGGTTCGCGGAGTGTGCGTCTTGAGTTGCCTCAGCGTTTTTTTGTGTTTTCACATGGCTGACGTGGCAAGCACCGCAGGGCACCGCACCTTATGCACCGCAGCATAAGAAAACTATATATATATATATATATATATATAAAAGAAGTAATATCCTGTACATCTTGTGAACACTTAAATTTTTTTCTATTTAAAAATTTATTTATGCTTAATATTATAACATAACTGAATGCTAAAAAATTTTAAAAAAATCTTTTGTATTAAGTTCTCTTTAAATGATGGAGGACATTATTAATGCAATAAACTTATGAGCGTATTTACATTAGGTGTTACAAATTAATATGAATGAGTGTTATAATATCCATGCATTAACAAGTAGATTTTATATAAAAAATTTAAAAAATAAAAAAATAAATTTTGAATATAAAAATAAAAATGAATAAATATATAGTGAGATTTATAAATAATCAATATTAATATTAAAATAAATATGAGTATGTGTTAATAAAAATGATATATTAATATAATGTATATGTGACATGTTATTTAAGAGATGACATATATTAATAAACCAATATGGATATCCCGAGTATTACTGTACTTGGCCAAGAAAAGGATAAGTACGCAGCTCCTTTTGTAGTAAAACATAATTATACTTATGCTAATGCTATGTGCCCTTCATAATTTATTTTTAAATTATGTGAACAACTTATATAATCATAATATACAACTCCATAATAGGTTGGAATGAATTAATTTGAGGATTTTTCTACTTAGAAGAGAAAAAATAGAAGAGCCTTGCTGATTAAAAAAATAATTAGTTATGTCTGATAACGTTAAATTTGAGATGATCTGTTTGATCCTATGGAAATTTTTTACTGACTATTAGGATAAATTGGAAAGTAATTGTGGCAAACAATCCAAAAACTTAGCATCCCTGGATAGTATATTTCATTTGCAGAATTTTTTTTATAAATATATTATAATTAAAAATTCATTCATAAATATTTAGATGAAAATTAACTATCCTTCCACTCCTATAGCCCTAGGGCAAGGGGCCTTGCTAATTAAGTAGCTTGACACACAGGGCAGCATTTAATAGAGATACAAAAGAAATTTAACTTAAAATGACTAATTAAACATATCGACACGTCACCATTTAATATAATAACGATATAAAAGAAATTTAACGTTCATTAATATTGATTTATTAATCAAGTTTAAGGTAAATTTATTAGAACGGAAAAATGACAATAAATTTATCATGTTACGAAGTTTACAAAAAGGTGCACCTAAAATGACACAATTACTTTGTAGGCTTCCCCAAATCCAAATCCGTCTCTCTCAACTCGCTTTATTCAATTCGTTACCACTTAAATCATCAATTGATTAGAAGTAATGTTTTGGCTGGCCAATCTTCTTCCCTAAAGCAATTATGTTTAAACACCGCCGGACAATAATGAATGCTTTGAATTTGTTGCCAAATTATCATTATTTTTTAAATAATTTACATGTCCTTATTTCGCTCGGTTAGCTTCCGACTCTCATTCGGTTTATCCAATAAATTTGAATCCTGGGAGCGTCAGCACAACGGAAGGGTTTATCATCCGAATATTCACAAACTAGAGTGTATTATAGAGATTTTTTCTGTCTTCTCTTATTCAATCTATCATCAAGTAAATTTAAGTTCTTGGATTATAGTACAATGAAAAGATATCAAGTATCTTTTCGGGATGGTCTAATAATTAGAACATGAGGTATTATCATCATAAGGTCTGAGATTTGAATCTCGGTAAAGTCGAGATAAATGTCTTTCTTATGTGCTAGTCACTATTCCAAAAACTAGCAGACGTCCATGATTTATCTCCTCTATGTTGACATTGGGACGTGTTCACGGGGGCGCTGGGGCGAGCGTATTCGTCTTTTGCCACCAATGGAAGGATATCAAGTTATCACTCAAACACTGATGATTAAATCCTTAGCTACAATATATTTATAGAGATTTTTGTTACAAACCAAACAATCTGTAGTCGGAAATTTACAGGAAATTAGCTGAATCTAAATACCCGAATTAAATTCAACTCACAGTTAAGATGAGCTGAGCAGATAATCTCAGGCTGCCAGCAGGGGCTGGTTTTCTGACCTCAGAGTCTGAGCAATTAAAGTGTCCGAGCAGACTGAAGGATAGACAGGCAGAGCGAGAGACCGGTCGGGTAGATCAGAAGGGCGAGTGGTCGACCCAACAGATGAAGAGTCCCACCGAGCGGACAAACAGAGCAGCGGACCGAGGCCTGCGATCGGCGCAGTTTCCTTGAAACAGATTCGTCCCACCTCCGGCTGTGCTTCAAGGTTTTCTCGGATCGTCTGCTTCTCAGGATACAACGGCAAAACCACGAACGCAACCAAGCATTGGTTGTTCGTGGCGAACTGAGAATGCACTTGAGTGCTATCACAAGTAGTTTAGTCGAGCGGATACACGACTGAGAGAAAAGAATCAGGGAACGAAGGTGGAGGAATTCTCTTGCTTTCGCTTTGCTTTCGCTTTGCTCACGATCCAACCTCCTTATATAGGAGCTCTCATCTTGCCTGCAATAAATGATCAAATTATGATCATTTAATGCTGAGTTTAATTTCGTCATTAATGGGTTTAATGTCTTCATTAATGTCGATCATTATTAATGAGATTAACGTCATCATTAATATCACCATTAATGAGTTTAATGTCGTTATTAATATCGAGACGTTACAGAATCAACATTAATTTCACATTAATGCTTCCATTACACCCTTGAGCAAGATTCAAGTGGCAATATGTTGGTTCATTCTTTTGGGCAAATTTTACCTCAACCGGTCCGACATTCGACATGCGCAAGTCGTGCTTGCGCACGAGTCAACCTTGGTTCAGTACAATCCGGGCCCTGGATTTGCACCCACCCCTGCGCACTCACGCGTGAGAGAGTCTCTCCCCATGCATATGTTTATAACATCAATGCATATGTCATAATTTAAATCAACAATAAAGCCAAGAGATTTCTAATGTGGGACTAAACCCATGCACAATAGAGTCTCTTCGTCTCCACCTCTTTATTCCATTCACATTTCCAACAATCCCCCACATAAATGGAAAACAGGGTATGTGATAGTATTCAACAGTTGAGTCAAGTATAGGATAGGTAGGTTTTATCCTTTGAACCCTCCCTTGTGAAGATCTGTTTGCTTACTAGTTGATAGTAGACACAATGTCTTTGAACTATACTGTCGTCTGTGTAAGCAGTGACAAATCTCACGTATGACTCTCCCTGATACAACTCAGTTCTCATGAGTGTATTCGTTCTTGGCCATGAACACGCCTGGTTCTGTGAGAAGCTCTAAGAATTGTGCCTCCAATTCTCTTCGAAGCGGCCCCCACTTCTTTCTCACATAGGTGATCCGTCAAGAGTTGTCATCTACTATTCTTGATCATTAAAAACCCATCGGCTTACCCTGGTCTAGTTACTGTTTCATTGGCCCCCCCCCCACAGTGTGTCTAGTCAGCGCAGATTAGTTATCCCTTTGAACCTAGTTCTTGGGATCTCCAGTCAGCATAGGTTGGGTATCCTCTGCACTGATCGCTGACAACGACACCAAGCCCATTCCTCTTGATGAGCTTGCAACTAACTCTCGATTTAACCCTTTGGTTAGCAGATCCACTAGATTATCCTTTGACTTCACATAGTTAACAATGATAATTCCAGTTGAGAGTAGTTGTCTAATGGTATTATGTCTACGACGTATATGTCTAGACTTACCATTATACAGATGACTCTGTGCCCGACCGATTGCTGATTGACTATCGCAATGTACGAAAATCGCCGGCACAGGTTTCGGCCATAGAGGAATATCTTCTAAGAATTGACGTAGTCATTCAGCCTCTTCACCGCACTTGTCAAGAGCTACAAATTTAGATTCCATCGTGGATCTGGTTATTATGGTTTGCTTAGAAGATTTCCAGGAAATGGTTGCACTTGCTAGAGTGAAGACATATCCACTCGTAGACTTAGAGTCTTTTATGTCAGATATCCAACTTGCATCGTTGTATCCTTCGATCACAGCAGGATATCTCGTGTAGTGAAGTACATATTCACGAGTATACCTCAAGTACCTCAGTACTCTTATTATCTCTTTCCAGTGCTCAACACCAGGATTACTCGTGTATCTACTCAGTTTGCTTACTGCGTAGCCCAAGTCTGTTCGAGTACAACTCATCAAGTACATCAGACTTCCAATCACTCGAGAGTACTCTATCTGCGAGATACTTTCACCTCGATTTTCGATAGATGTTGACTCATATCTATCGGCGTTCGTGCCAACGCAGTATCACCCTTGGTGAATTTCAAGAATCTTGTCCACGTAATGGGACTAACTAAGAACAAGTCATTCTGTCGTTCTAAGAATTTTAATTCCTAGAATAACATCAGCTAGGCCCATATCTTTTATGTCAAATCTTGAGTTCAACATATCTTTAGTAGATTTGATTATCTTATCATTGCTCCCAATGATAAGTATGTCATCTACATAGAGGCACAAGATGACATAGTCACTCTTTGTGACTCTCATATAGATACATTTATCACATTCATTGATCTTGAATCCACATTCCTTCATGACATTATCAAATTTCTCATGTCACTGCTTTGGTGCTTGTTTCAAGCCATATAATAACTTCACCAATCTACAGACCTTGTTTTTCTGTCCTGGCACAGAAAATCCCTCAGGTTGGTCCATGTAGATTTCCTCTTCTAAATCCCCGTTTAGAAAGACTGTCTTTACATCCATTTGATGTACTTCGAGATTCCATAGAGCGGCAATATCCAACAATGCTCTAATGGAAGTTATTCTCGATACCGGAGAGTATGTATCGAAGTAGTCAAGGTTTTCTCGTTGTCGGTATCCTTTAATTACCAATCTGACCTTGTATTTATCGATTGTGTCATCTGATTTCGTTTTCTTCTTGAAGATTCACTTGCAACCTAGTGGTTTACTTACCGGAGGAAAATCCACAAGTTCTCAAGTGTAATTTTATAAGATAGATTCTATCTCAGATGTAATTGCCTCTTTCTAGTGAGGTCCATCAGAAGAGCCTACAACTTCTGAGTAACTTCGGGGCTCACTCTCCAATATGAAAGTGATAAAATCCGATCTATAGGATTTTTCTACCCTAGCTCTTTTGCTCCGTCTAGGCTCAACCTCCACGGGTTCCTCGTCATCATCATCTTCTTCTTCGCCTTGTGTTTCGGTTGCCCGTTTTGAGGAGCTAGCATCCTCACGGGTCTTATACGGAAACACATGCTCGAAAAAAGAGACATTTCTTGATTCGATTATCGAGTTCTTGTATATCTCCGGTACGTGTGACTCATACACATAAAATCGATAAGCACTGCTGTTATGTGCATATCCAATAAATATGCAATCAACAGTTTTTGGTCCTATCTTAATCCTTTTCGGATCAGGAACCAACACTTTGGCAAGACACCCCCACATTCGTAAATATTTGTAGGACGGTTGTCTTCCATTCCACAACTCATAAGGGCTCTTATCTATTTTCTTCCGGGGCACCTTATTTAAAAGGTAATTAGCTGTTAACACAGCTTCCCCCACATGGACTCTGGCAATCCAGAGCTTAATAGAAGAGCATTCATCATCTCCTTAAGATTTTGATTCTTTCGCTCAACAACTCCATTTTGCTGAGGAGTATATGGAGCTGTTGTTTCATGTTTGATCCCATGTTCAACACACAACTCAGCGAATGGTGACACATATTCACCGCCTCGGTCACTTCGAACCACCTTAATTTTCCTATTAAGTTGATTTTCAACCTCATTCTTATAGAGAGCAAATTTCTCTATAGCTTCATCCTTACTTTTGAGAAGATACACATAACAATATTTTATATTATCATCTACAAAAGTGATGAAGTATTTATTACCACCACGTGTTGGTGTACCTTTTAGGTCGCACATATCAGTGTGAATTAGGTCAAGTGGTTCATTATTTCTTTCAATATGTTGAAAGGATGACCTTGTCATTTTCGCTTCAACACAAATCTCACACTTGTGTTTTAGGTCAAGGTGGAATGTATGTATGCTTTGCATGTTTATTAATCTACGCAACACATCGTACTTAGCATGTCCTAGTCTACCATACCACAAACACAAAGACTCAAGCATATAAGTGGAAGATCTTTCATTTTTATTTATCTTGGGCCTAATGGCCATTACATTGAGTTTAAATAGCCCATCAGATACATAACCTCTTCCTACAAACATTCCATTTTTGGACAATACAACTCTGTCCGACTCAAAAAGAATGCAAAAGCTATGCTTGCTTAACAGTGATCCGGACACTAGATTCTTCCGAATCTCCGGAACATACAACACATTGTTCAGAGTGAGGTCCTTGCCCGAGGTCATCTTCAGCACCACCTTTCCTTGGCCCATGATGTTCGAGGTTGCTGAGTTCCCCATGAACAGTTTGTCTCCAGTGACTTCCTCGAAGTTGTGGAGCAGCTCCTTGTTGCAGCACACATGTCTTGTGGCTCCAGTATCGATCCACCATTGCCGCGGATTTGAACCGATCAGATTCAACTCAGAGACCACAGTGCAGAGGTCGTCTATTTCTGATCCCTCGTTCAGGTTGGCCTCTTGCTTCTTCTTCGGCTTTCTGCACTCCGAAGATTTGTGACCCACTTTGTCACAGTTGAAGCACTTCCCAGAGAGCTTCTTCTTGTTGATGCCTCCTCTGGGTCCCATCTTAGAAGACTTGGGGTTCTTCCGCTTCGAGCTTTAATCGAGCTCGACTACGTTGGCTTTCACAGTAACCTGAGAGAATAGTTTCCTCTCTGAACTCTTGTTGTCTTCTTCGATGCGAAGTCGAACAATGAGTTCCTCCACATTCATCTCCTTCTGCTTGTGCTTCAGGTAGTTCTTGAAGTCCTTCTAGCCGGGAGGCAGTTTCTCAATGATAGCAGCCACCTGGAAGGTTTCACTCAGAACCATCCCTTCTGAGTGGATCTCGTGCAAGATCACCTGAAGCTCCTAGACTTGGCTGATCACCGTCTTGGAGTCAACCATCTTGTAGTCCAGGAATTGGCCCACGATGAACTTCTTTGCCCCTGCATCCTCCGTCTTGTATTTCTTATCCAGGGACTCCCACAGCTCCTTAGACGTTCTCTTCATGCTATATACAGCGTACAACGAGTCGGTAAGGCAGTTGAGGATATAGTTTCGGCAAAGGAACTCAGAACGAGTCCATGCCTCCACTGTACTGATGGTTTGCGCATCAGCATCCTCAGTGCGCTTGGGAGGGTCCTCGGTCATGAACCAAGCCAGATTGAGCGTGGTCAGGTAGAAGAGCATCTTCTGCTGCCACCTCTTGAAGTTCTGTTGCACCTCAACATTTCGTTCCGTGGCCATCTCAACAGAATCGAATCTGTTTCAAGATTGTTGCAAACCAAACAATCTGTAACCGGAGATTTACAGGAAATTAGCTGAATCTAAATACTCGAATTAAATTCAACTCATAGTTAAGATGACCTGAGCAGATAATTTCAGGCTGCCAGCAAGGGCTGATTTTCTGACCTCAGAGTCTGAGCAATCATAGCGTCCGAGCAGACTGAAGGATAGACAGGCAGAGCGGGAGACCGGTCGGGCAGCTCAGAAGGGCGAGTGGGCGACCCAGCAGATAAAGAGTCCAACCGAGCGGACAAACAGAGCAGCGGACCGAGGTCTGTGATCGACGCAGTTTCCTTGAAACAGATTCGTCCCACCTCCGGCTGTGCTTCGAGGTTTTCTCGGATCGTCTGTTTTCCATGATACAACGGCAAAACCACGAACGCAACCAAGCATTGGTTGTTCGTGGTAAACTGAGAATGCACTTGAGTGTTATCACAAGTAGTTTAGCTGAGCGGATGCACGATTGAGAGAAAAGATTCGGGGAACAAAGGTGGAGGAATTCTCTTGCTTTTGCTTCGCTTTCGCTTTCTCTTCGCTTTGCTCAAGATCCAATAGGAGCTCTCATATTGCCTGCAATAAATGATCAAATTATGATCATTTAATGCTGAGTTTAATTTCATCATTAATGAGTTTAATGTCTTCATTAATGTCGAGACGTTACAGAATCATTATTAATGAGATTAATGTTGCCATTAATACTAAGACGAAATCACCATTAATGAGTTTAATGCCGCTATTAATGTTGAGACGTTACGGAATCAGCATTAATTTCACATTAATACTTCCATTACACCCTTGAGCAAGATTCAAGTGACAATATGTTGGTTCATTCTTTTGGGTAAATTTTATCTCAACCGGTCCGACATTTGACATGTGCAAGTCGTGCTCGCGCACGAGTCAACCTTGGTTCAATACAATCCGGACCCTGGATTTGCACCCACTCCTGCGCACTCACGCGTGAGAGAGTCTCTCCCCATGCATATGTTTATAACGTCAATGCATGTATCATAATTTAAACCAACAATAAAGCCAAGAGACTTCTAATGTGGGACTAAACCCATGCATAATAGAGTCTCTTCGTCTCCACCTCTTTATTCCATTCACATTTCCAACCATTTTTCCTCATACAATCATGAGATATTAGACTTTTGGATAATTCACTATGAGTATTTTTAGATTTATCCTAATGATCGATGAAAAATTTATGTAAATTAAATTGGTTATACTAGTCATTTTTATAAGTAAACTTGAAATATGCTTCCGAGATAATCATGCAATGATTAAACCCTTTAATAACAATCATCAAGATATCTAAAATTTAAGTTTCAACGGGCTGTATTTTAGAAAATCTAAAAATATTGACCATTTAAGTCAATAAATTTAAAATATAACTTATACATATCTAAAGGTGGTTCTTCAAAATATGCATCAAGAATTCGTGATCCTTTTATTTATTATTTTAAATGTTTTATTGTATCCATTTGATTATATATATTTTTTCTTAATTTTAAATTAGAATAAAATTATTAAAAAAATTTATTCAAAGTATTTTATGAGTTTATAAATCTCATATTCATGCTAAATATTTAGCATCAATGTCTATTTTTCCCTTCTTCAAATTTTAGACCATCACAGCTAGATGTGGGATTCATGGCAAATTGGTATTACGTATTTTTTATTTTTTATACTATTTTCGATTAAAAATATTTGATGCTCTTAAATTTTATAAAAATTAATTTCTCTGGTAAAATTTATAAATCTAATTGATTGAAAATATTTATATTAACTAATAAATATTATTCAAATATTATTTTTTATAAATAAAAATATATTACTTTATTAGAAGAATCGTATAACTAGATAGGAGATGCACAATGAAGAGTAAAACTAACACCCTTGCCCACAACTTTCTAAATATCACTTTTAATTGGCTTATTAGTTGATTTATGGTTTAAACAGAAATATGATGAAATAAATTAAATAAAAATAAAAGTACTCCGGCGTGGGTACAACAGCTTTATACCTCAGGCCGGTGTCACAAAATTATCATTTTTTGGATACTGGCTGTCGTGTCACCAACAAATCGCTTGCGTTACTCCTCGGTCCGCTACCACCGACGCACCCACCTTCTGATACGAACGAAAATCGGGACCCCTAAGACTACTCGAAACGGTAGCATTGCGAGTTCTTTTGTCTATTTAAGAGTTGTTTTTCTTCTTCTGCTCTGCGTTCTACGGCTTTTTGGATCGGAGTAGCACGGTGATAGCGGTAGCGGAGTGTCATCGTCAGGAGAGATGGCGGCGGCGGCGATCTCCAACCGGCAGCTCTTTATCGACGGCGAGTGGAGGAAGCCGATCTTAGGCAAGCGCATCCCCGTGATCAACCCCGCGACCGAGGAATCCATCGGTACGGCTGCCTCTTTTCCCCTTTCCCATTTGGTGGTTTGATGCTGTTGGCGCCGACCGGGATTGGTTTTGTGAACAGGAGACATTCCTGCGGCTACTGCGGAGGACGTGGAACTGGCGGTGGAGGCCGCCCGGCGAGCGCTCACCCGGAACAAGGGTAAGGACTGGAGCCGAGCTCCCGGCGCCGTACGTGCCAAGTACCTCCGCGCCATAGCTGCCAAGGTGTCCTTTTCTTCTTCGCGCTAATTGGATCTGCTTGTATTTTTTTTTTCTGCTTCCTTCCCTACTGGTTTTCAAGTTAAGGAATTCGATGAGGGCACTACTTTTGAGTTTGGGTAATTAGTAGTTTTTTGTGCTAGCTTTTTTAGGATAAATTTGTTTGCTTTGTACCTTGGTCTTCTCAATGATATCCTTCTCACAATCTATCAGTGAATTTTTGTTCTATGTAAACCTCATTGGAGAATAACATTCTTTTCATAGTCCGTGTACTCGATGTCAATGAGAATGGTGAATTGCACGTCATACAAACTTTGATGTGTCTAATTACATTTTTCTTTTCATATTGTTTTGTTGGATAACTTAAAGCTAACCTGAAAACCGTAGCAGGGAATGGTTCAAACTACAGATACAATGAATGTTTTGTTTAAAAGGGATTTCAGAACCACTAAAACAGATCGCTTAAGAATTAAATAATGTTAATATTTGTTACTATATGGCCACTTCGATCTATCTAATTTTCTACTTTCCTTTTCCTTTCCTTCCTCATGACTTGATTTTTCTACATCCATAAGTATGCTGAAGCCACCTTAACGTCATCCAGTGGTATATTAGAATAGTTAGTAAAGCCTAGGGCATAAATTTTTGCCTGTTACTACATAAGTTTGACAGACGCTTTTTTACTTTTTCGTCACAGGATTTGCTTCATTGAATATTTTCAATAGCAGATTTAATTATAGTAAATTGGTCCTTTTATCATCTTGTTGACTCACTTTTGAGCTCTTATGATCTAATGCAATTCAGATAACTGAGAAGAAATCTGATTTGGCTAAACTGGAGTCTCTTGATTGTGGAAAACCTTTGGATGAAGCAGCATGGGACATGGTATAATATTATTTGCTAAGATTAAAACATTGTTTTAGCTTCAATGAGCCTGACATACATTTCGTTTTCCTTCTCCAGGATGATGTTGCCGGTTGTTTTGAGTATTATGCAGATCTTGCTGAAGCCTTGGATGGAAAACAAAGATCTCAAGTTTCTCTGCCGATGGAAACTTTCAAGTGCCACATTCTGAGAGAACCTATAGGTGTTGTTGGACTGATTACTCCTTGGTATCTTTCTGAACTCCTGGATACCTTTTCCTTAGTCTTTGACTCTCATGCATGGTTGATGACGTTGGGCATTGCAACGACTGTTGGAAATTTTTGTATGCTGATGTCG
Organism: Zingiber officinale; assembly: GCF_018446385.1. NCBI lineage: Eukaryota > Viridiplantae > Streptophyta > Magnoliopsida > Zingiberales > Zingiberaceae > Zingiber > Zingiber officinale. Next base: position 72,279,679 of record NC_055996.1, on the reverse strand, counting down.
TTCTGGTTTACTGTTTGTTTTCTTATAAATTGAAGTTTGACACTGAAGTATTTATATGGACTTCATTTGTTTAAACCATGTGCATAGGTTTTGTGTGATAGAATTCTTCAGTCTTATTCCGAATTTAAATATATTATGATTCTGGATTGATCTTGTTTTCTTGCAAAGGAACGTAGACATGCTGGTTCTTTTACTTGACAGCTTATTTCCTTCACCAATTGAAACATAACACAAAAGGAATCCCTAGTCATTTCTCATGTATTATGTTATATTACTTGCATTTGAAACATACCACAAAAGGAATCCCTAGTCATTTCTAATGTATTAAGTTATTTTACTTGCATGGCTATTTATATTATGCACATATGTAACTTTCTCAGCCACCAAAAATAACTAAAATATTCATACGATCTTACAAAAATGCATAAGAAAGCATAATCTTAAAACTTTCTTGGTTTAACTCAAACTGAGTAGACTTATTTTTGGGTTTGGGTATTACTCTTGTCTGTTGTTGTGCTACTAAAAACTTTTGACTACCATAATAATTTTGATATAAGTATAATTTCACTGCACAGTATAGTGCACCTCTGCTAATATGATGGACTTTTATTGGAAGTACTAGGTGGCTCTGACTTCATGCATCGACTCTGTTTGCTGTTATAGCTGCAGACTATTTTTTGTCCAGTTGCCTGTTACAGTTAGTTTAACTGCTACTATGAGATGACTAAAGTGGTAAGTTAGCTTGATAATTGCCTAATAGTCAATACATTCTTTGGTTTCCAACTTCTATCTAAATTCAGGTATCCACAATTCTTCCCATTTTTAATGGGGTGTTGACCTCTTTTAGGTGGTTTTCATATGTTTTTTAGATTTAGTTTGGTCGGGTGATCATTCACATTGGATGTTATGAAAAGACCATATTGACTTTATTCTTCTTTGATGCCTTCAATATCATACTAACATGGACAATCAACCTAGCCAAGACATATACTTTCTCAACTTTAATTGAAATATATATTTTTCATCTATTGTTACTTACAGAATTCTAATCTAACATCTCATTCCCCTGTACCATGCTAAGTTTGATTGGAAGATTACTTGCCCCAAAACTAGTTTTGGTAAAACATAAAAGACTCAGTCTCAAATTTTCTATTTCCTGATACTTAGTGTATTAGGAAGCTGATGTATTTTGTATCCATATCTTTAAATTGCTTCTGCATTCTTTGATGGAATCATAGACATTTAGTCATAAACTTGGTGTTGCATGTGCTAATTGGTATGCCTATGGTTCACCCTTCACAGTAGCAGCTCGCTAAACATCATTAATAATTGTTAGCCTTAATCTACGAACTTTTTCATACTTGTCATTTCATTTCAGGAACTATCCTCTGTTAATGGCTGCATGGAAGGTTGCTCCTGCTCTAGCTGCTGGTTGCACTGCGATCCTCAAGCCTTCTGAGCTATCTTCCATGTAAGAAGTTGGCTATGGATATTTTATGAGTAAAATATAAATAGTTATGCTAGAATGCTTTTCTTTTATCATCAGGACCTGTCTGGAGCTTGCTGCAGTTTGCGAAGAAGTAGGAATTCCTGCTGGTGTTCTGAATGTTTTGACTGGCTTAGGTCCTGAAGCTGGTGCTCCGTTAGCATCTCATCCTCATGTTGATAAGGTCTAACTAGCTAGTTGCTAATTGAAGCTTTTAGAAAATATTTCACATCAATATTTCTCATGTGCCCAATAAAACTGATGTGTAATCATTTATCAATTTATCCTCCCTATTTTGTGTTGCAGATTGCATTTACTGGAAGCACTGACACTGGTAGAAAAATTATGACAGCTGCTGCCCAGGTGGTCAAGGTCTGTTAGGTTCCTTTCATTAGGCTTCTTTTCTAGTTATTTATATCCTTTCTGATAAATACATGTTTTTTCATTGCCGTACCTGATCTTGTGCTCCAGTGAAATGAGATTCAAGTAATTTACCTCTTATGATAAGATCCAAGTAGCTTTTCCCAAATAGTCAAGACATGACTTGTTACTTCTGTTAGTGTATATATGGTATTGTGCTTTACATAATATTTCATAAACTAATTTATTTGTTTGTTGGCTTCATCAGCCTGTAACACTGGAGCTTGGGGGTAAAAGCCCTATTATTGTCTTTGACGACGTTGAAATTGATAAAGGTGTGTATCATTTTTTATTTAACTTAATCATAAAAACATTATTCCCCTAATATTATACTCCTATTGGAAGAGCATCTCATAGAAATTGGATACTCATATCCTGTCATTGCTCTCTGCATGTTTGATACTCCATAGTCTATCTCAAAGCATTAACTTTAGTTTTATAAGAGCATTTGCCAATATTTTCTGGCTTAATGGTGATTGTTGGATTATCTCGAACAAAAAGCTGTTGAATGGACACTTTTTGGGTGCTTTTGGACAAATGGTCAGATCTGCAGTGCAACATCTCGCCTTTTGGTGCATGTAAGTTTGTGGTACAAATTTTTATCCTTGAAATTACTATACTATGGTTATATTAGATTATTAATAGTACTTTTTTCATAAAGGTTCTCAGTTCTCATAGTTTACTTGTATGCAACTCTGATTTTGAAAACATTTGTGTTGGTAACCTTTTGCATCTAATTCTGTTTCTCTTCCCATTCATCAAATCGTCAGCTCAAACACCTCATCCCATTCTAGAATTAGCTCCTTCCTTGGGTATAACATCATTGCAGTATTGATGCATGTTGCCTGAAACTTTACATGCCAAGACCTTTCCAAGACCCAATAAAGGATTCAGATTCTACAGAGGTTAGGGAGGCCCCTTTCTTTGTAAAACTTTAGAACTTAAAATAACAAATCATTTGCTAAATGATCCTTCCTTAGGTATAACATCATTGCAGTATTGATGCATGTTACCTGAAACTTTGCATGCCAAGACCTTTCCAAGACCCAATAAAGGATTCAGATTCTAGAGAAGGTTAGGGAAGCCCCTTTCTTTGTAAAACTTTAGAACTTAAAATAACAATCATTTGCTAAATGATCATGGTACCCACCAAATAAAGTAAAAGAATCTCCTCGAGATTTTCGTAACAACAAAAAGATATTTTAGTTCAATGTATTTGATCAATAATAGATTAGATGCAGTAATGTAGAATGCTGTCTGATTATCATGAATTAACAAGCAATTTCCATAGGGTTCAAGCGATTTAATGTTGCACTCGCACTTCAACTACTCTGCTACACATATCCTGTCAATGCCCTGACCATTGCTCTGCCTGTGCACTAGAACATTATATCAGATTCAATATGTATCCTGTCAATGCTCTAATCATTGCTCTGCCTGTGCACTAGAACATTATATCTGATTCATGCTTAAGAATGGGTGATAGCTACAATTAAACTTGCAAATAAGCATCATGACATTTGCAACTTTTCTGTTACATTTATGCCCCTCAATAAGCAACATTTAGAAAATTAGGTGTGCCTTCAATATATTTAATTGATCTAATGTCAATAAAGAGCAGAATGTAGAAAACAAATGCTTATACTTGCTAGAATAGACATGCATGATTCTCATGGTAAGATGATTTAATTTTCCTGTAAATTTTCTGTCTTTCTCTCATTTTCCCAGTGGAAGAAGCTTTCTTTCATTCATTATATTTTCCTAGGTGTGCCATATTAAATTATTGTCATATTAAATTATCATATATATTATAGTTTCCAAGCTTCTTATGACAATTATATGAAATTCATGATTTCTCATATAAATAATCATATTGATATAATAAATTATCTCAAGTTATTAAGGAATTTCTTTACTGATTTATTGCTTTATTTTTTTAATTTTTGATTAAATGAATATTTAATTGGTATAACTATATTTATCATTGGAGGGGAGCTTTGGCGCAACGGTAAAGTTGTTGCCATGTGACCAAAAGGTCACGGGTTCGAATCCTGGAAACAGCCTCTTGCAAAAAGCAGGGTAAGGCTGCGTACAATGGATCCTTCCTCGGGACCCCGTATGGCGGAAGCTTCGTGCACCGGGCTGCCCTTTTTTTTTTTTTAACTATATTTATCATTAGTACAAAACACTCCAGCAGAGTTGTTCATCTATTAATCTTAATCTATTGCATGTGAGCTTTAAGTCTGCACATCATATATTTGGTCAAAGGCGTTCAAACTAACTGTACCAGACAAGTCATTAAATCAACACGAAATCCGGCTTGGATGGTTTGCGACCGTCTGATGGTTAATCCTAGTTGGAGATGATGTCCTAAATTTGTAACAAATATTCCCTACAAAGTTTAATTTACTTTTGAATTCTTAGATTGTATCTCAACGTTTTTAGATAATCCTCCCAATCTACCAGCTATTCACCTAATTTTTCTGCGTGTAATATGATATATTTCATAGAACTCATTGAATATCTAGTTGTTCCTATTATATTGAGATTTAATCTTATGTCTGCGTATTTGTGCCAATGAATAGGAAAATATCTCAGGAGAATTTCTGAGAAAGCTTGTAATATGGGCTCAAAACATCAAGGTCTCAGATCCATTTGAAGAAGGATGCAGACTTGGTCCTGTCATCAGCGAAGGACAGGTATGAAAGTTCCAATTTGTAGTATGATGTTTATTCTTTATTGAGTTTATAGTTTCCTCTAAAACTGAACTTGTACGACTGTACACATGAAGCATACTGTATGATTTTTTCCATCTTTAGAATGCAGAAGAAATACTTTTGTCAATTTTCAGGAATGTCATACTAATATGCACATTCTAATAGAAAATTCGTTCTTGTTGCTAAACTGCATTGTGTGGTAAACTGGTACACTAGGGAACTAATAGGAGAAATTTGTTGGTCTGTATTCATTTTTTGAGGGAGGTGGCTGAGTCTGCCTCAACATTGCAATGCTAAGGAGTTATACATATATCTAGAATAAAATTATCGACGTACATGATCAATGAGGTGACTTAGTGGTCTGAGAGGTGGATGTCATGGAAAAAGACATGTATGAAATATCAAATGAAGTATAACAGTTCTTCCTTTAAGTTTAACTATTAGTATTTCCATCGATTAAGTGTATTAATAGGATACATTTTATTTACCTGATTCATAGTAGTTGAATTGTCATTCTTTGTAGCTTTCTTCTATAGTATCGCATTCTTTATCTGTTGTAAACTTCTACACCATATCAAATGCTTGACACTCAAATACTGACAACTCGAGTTGCATTCTGATATTGCAATTAATCACATGTTTTTTTTTTCTGGAAACAACCATATCAGTCACCTAGATCCATGTGTTTGACATGGTATCCATGTCTAACATGAGCATATGGTACTTAGAAGGCACATGTTCTTTGTACTATCATATATTTCTCTATTAGTGCAAAGTTAACTTTGAATAGACTCAAATGGTTTTGCAATTCTTGTGCATTTTTAAGTTTGCTTATCTTGAATGGACAGACTCATGGCCAACACAAAGCTAGCCCAAGCCTTTTTTAGGTAGTAGCATGTCATCCTGAGTGCTGTGCTCTGCATGACCAGCACTCAGGTCATGCTCAGCATGACATGAGCCAGGGCTGGATTGGAAACAACCCTATCGGGTTTGTCCAGCCTGTGTGCTGGAAATGAACCAAGTTGGATCTGATGCCTTCCCCCCTAATTTCCCAGTATAGCCTCTAGACTTGCCATTTTTCCAATTGAGTTCAAAGGAATCACCCTTCTCACTTGATTTTTTTCTTTTAAATATTTTATGTAGATTAAGCTATAGATGAATTGCATGTATTTTACTTCTATCGATATTAAGTTGGGTGGGACTGCCTGATTGTATATCTGAACAGAATGCATTTGCAGTGGTGAATTAGAGCATGGTAGAATGATTTAGCTGTAAAAACTGAAAATAAGTATAAGTTCTAAGTTGACATTGGAATATAGCTATAATCTTCCCTTCCATATCTAGCAAATTAACTGCTGGATCTCTTTCCTTCAAACATATACGTCTTGGTTTCTTAGGATTACACTATTTGATTTTTTAGATTGCTGTTTGATTGCTGCTTAAATATCTCAAGGGATGATATAACAGCCATTTAATAATATTCTTGTTATTTCAGTATGAAAAAATAAAAAAGATCATTTCAACAGCAAAAAGCCAAGGAGCTACTATCCTATATGGTGGTGGACGGCCACAGGTAGATAGTCTCCTTATTTATCTGCTCTTTTTGAAATAGAGAAGTGGCTAATTAACTGATATTTATCATCTAATGCCAGCATCTAGGAAAAGGATACTTTGTTGAGCCAACAATTATAACAGATGTTGAAACATCCATGCAAATTTGGAGAGAGGAAGTTTTTGGGCCTGTTCTTTGTGTCAAGACATTTAAGACTGAGGAAGAAGCAATTGAACTTGCAAATGATACTCAGTAAGCCACTCAGACTTTTTGAACTGCAGCATAGTTGAGAATATCCTCTAGTGAAATAAGTAGCATGGGCTCTGATATTACTTTCTACTCTGCATCAGTTATGGCTTGGGTGGTGCTGTGATATCTAAAGATCCCGAGCGCTGCAACCGGATATCGGAGGTAGAGCCCTACCCCGATTTTACTCACAATTTTATATTTTGTTTGTAATAGGTTATTATGCATCTCATTAAGTTATGAATCTATGACTTAACTGACTGCAATAGTCTCTACTTCCCAATATATGCATATTTTACCAATTTATTGGAGTGTAAAATCTCGATTCATTTCACAGCCAACAAAGCTTTAGACATCAATTGATCCCTTTCTTTGGAACTATCTGGACCATTATAACTACAAATTTATGACTTGAACCTGAGCCAGCTGCAGCAGCTCAAGGATTAAGGTTGACATGGCTTTTTAACAAGTGGAGTTTCTTTAGTTTTAGGTCTAATATCTAAATTAAGTCGTGCTCATATATTGAAGGTCAACTCATTTTAGCATTGTGAACAAAATTTTATTCCTTTCATGAATGAACTCATGGATAGCCTCATCTATAATAATTACGTGTACTCATAATTTTGTATTGGCTAATGAACTGCCTCATCTATAACCTAGCAAACGATCTTTCATTCAATAGAAAGATCAAATTAAGGGAAGCCAGTTACGTTTTAGTGAGTCTAATTTGGCTTGTCTTTTGCAGGAGATTCAAGCCGGAATTGTATGGATAAACTGCTCACAACCATGCTTCTGTCAAGCTCCCTGGGGAGGAAACAAGCGCAGCGGTTTTGGTCGTGAACTTGGCGAATGGTTGAGTATTCATTAAAATTCTCTGTTCATAGCGAGCGATCTCCCGTTTCTCACAATTGTTTCTGCTCTTGCTCATTCGTATTACCTTTCAGGGGGCTGGACAACTACCTGAGCATCAAGCAAGTTACTGAATACGTATCAGATGATCCATGGGGATGGTATCAATCTCCATCCAAACTGTAGGCCGCGATCTTTTTTGATCCGCGAAAACATTTAAATGAATTATAATAAATGCAATAAAAACCCAACTAAGTATGTGAACTGTTTTGATGATTCGAATTCCAAGACTGTTGCGCATCTTTTCTGAACGGCTCCAAATTTGGGACTCCTTGAATGAAAACTTGATTCTGCTTTAGAAGGAATGAACTTGTTTTATTAAATAATGTGTAGTTTTTATTCTTTCATGTTGTTCTCCTATGCTTTTCTTTTAACACTAGATGATTTGGAAGGAGATTTGAGGAGGAAGAGGAACAGACTTAGTAGGGAAAAAAATAAGAAAAAAAAACTAAGAAAAAAGATTGCTTGAAGATTTGTGATGAACACGTGTTAGTTCATGGAGTATCTTTATGGCTTTGTTGGGTGTGGAATATTGATTATTTTGTTATTTATAATTTTAAAGTCATAATATAATGCAATTTGGATTATCAAATAATTTAGATTATAAAAAATAATAAAATTTTATAATTCAGATTATAAGGTTAATAACATGTAATTTAATTATATTTTAAGTTTAATGTTTAATTAAAATTTAAATGTTAAATATATTTTTAATCCATTTTCTATATCAATTGGCCGTCATAAATTATATTTTAAGTTTAATGTTTAATTAAAATTTAAATGTTAAGTATATTTTTAATTCATTTTTTATACCAATCGGTCGTCAATGTCTCTATCGCTATCGACTGTTTTCATCGGTCACCATTGGTTGTTATTGACATCGTTGTTAGTCGACTCGTAATTATATTTTAAGTTTAATTAAAATTTAAATGTTAAGTATATTTTTAATTCATTTTTTATACCAATCGATCGTCAATGTCTCTATCGCTATCGACTGTTTTCATCGGTCACCATTGGTTGTTATTGACATCGTTGTCGTTGTTAGTTGACTCGTTGTCGGCAAAAATTACATAATATTTTTTATTATTTTATAATAAGATGAATTACATTCTTTATAATAAAGTAATATATGCTAAATAAAAAAATACAAACACCTTTTAATTAAAGTTGACAAAAGATGACTGTGTTCATCTTCACCTCGCTAATTCATTCCATGACTAATACGGAAGAGGTAAATCACAAATGGTTATTAGCCCTTAGAATAATGACTAGTATATAAAGGAATAATGAAAAAAAAAAAACAGGAAACTCCCCTCGGAGAACCGTATATGAGAATTTCATCTCGTACGGCTCAAGCAGAAACATACAAATGTTGATTTCAACAGATATGTAATAGAAAGTTAAAAACTTCTTAGCTTAGCCGCTTGATTTACTCCGACCCAAAGATACGAAGTAAAAAAAATTAGAAATCTATTCTTTGTATTTTTTGTATGATAAGGCCTAAAAATATCAAGTTGGCTCATCCGTCTTTTTTGATGTTGATTATTACAGGCCTCTTGAATCTTCTCTTTCCTATTTATTTTTAATTTGATTTCTTGTTTTTTTTTTGTAATGTGCATTGACTCTTATTTAACTATTTATTTATCTTCTTTAACTATTATATATATTTAGTATAGGAATTCACTTATCGTAGCCGAATATTTATTACATTACATAGGGAGTAATCAAATATTACATGCATAATATATAACTCTTTCAATAAATTTTATTACGTTACAAACTTGATTATATTATCTTTAACTAAACACAATAATTTCATTTTGATTTTTTAATAAATTTTATTTAGTTTAATTTCAGTATTATGGGATATTATTAATACATTCTATTAATAAGGAGCATTTTTGGAAATTAAAATTTGCAAGTATTTTAAATAATAAGATATTAATGCGTATAAGTAAAAAAACAAAAAATTAATATAAAAGGTAGCAATTAGGAAAGAAATCATTTCCTAACATGTTGCATCAAATTTACGGTTGAAAAAAAAAGCACAGGAAAAAATTTTAATTTTATTTTAAATTATTTAAAATTGGTTATCGTATGATCGTATCTTTCCTCAGTGTTCTTCCGGGGTCTTTGTTTGGAGTTAGGGTTTTACATTTCTCGACTCCCCGCGTCCCCGCAACCATCGTCGCCATCTCCTTCTCTTCCACTCCACCAAGACGTTATTCCCTTTCCTGTTGCCAGCCGCTGCAGCCACAGGCGGAGCAATAGAGTTGAAGTATGCAACTCTCTCTCTCCCACTCTCCTGCTACTGTCACCGCCGTATCTGCTCGCTGCTTTATTTACGCTCACCGTCGGCGGTTCGATCGTGCACTACAAGTGAGATTTTTTTTTTCTTCGTTTGTTTTTCATTTGTTTTCGCACTGGCTGCCAGGGTAAAAATGACACCTTTTTATTTTTGTTTGTTTCCCGGCAACAGAATCGCCTAATCCCTTCTTTTGTTGTGCGTCGATTGTCTTCTACACCGCACGGTATCATCAAGGCAATGGCGCAACTGGAAACGGATGTCCCTTCTTCTTCTTTATCCCCTGGTACTGATCACTTTCTGTTTTCTTTTCATTCTCCATAGCAAACGGTTCTAGTGTCAAGTTTTGAACTGTGCAGACCGTAGTGCCGGACCTATTTTTTTCTAGATGAACATATTAGTCATTTAAAGATAGATCCGCTACCTTAGCGGCTCCCCTAGTGCCGGCCCCACGGATATGGAGGGAGGTTCATGCAGGTACACAGGTCATACGCGTATGGCGGGGTAAATCCCAGGTCGTCAGTTCCTGAGAATCGACCCCTGACCATTACGCCAGAGATACCATGCACCCACCGTCTGCACTACGCCTGGGGGCAACATATTAGTCATTTAAGACAAGCCTCTAGATTGCATGCTATTTATAGATGATAAAGCTAAGCTTCTAACTAATGGATGCCTGAATAAACTGAAATTTATCCTTGAATAAAAACTTATATTATTCAATAAAAAGAAATTTGATGAAGATATACATAGTGATATAAAGAGTGAATTTTCAGAAATTTCAAGTAGTTTCTGGAGTTTATATTTATTGTTTGTGCCCTTGGGATGAGCAATTTTGTTATTGCAAAATTGTGGCCTGTCCAATCATGATTTGAGTCAGTGTTATGAAGTCAAACAGCATGCACAAAAAGTAAGTGGTAGAAATGAGAGGGCTAAAGATAATGAGTTGAGATACCAAAAACGAGAATAAAAATACTACTATGATACTATCTTAGATCAATTAGGTGTGATTCCAGTGATAAATTGAGAGAAAGATATTAAAATGATATGAGAGATGTTCAAAGATGAATGTTGAATTCTTTAGCTGTACAAGTTGAATCTAGTAGAGTTAAGGACGAGAGGTAGATTAAAGTGGCTCTACTTAACATAATTAAAGCGACATAAATAATCCAATGCTAGTGGTATAATCTTACGTCAAGTTCATTAATACAACAAGATCCATATAGCCAGCTCCAAATAATTTGTCCTCGTGGCTTCTTGTTGTTGCACCTGTGTGCTTGTGCTGTGGTTGGCCACTAGTTATGGAGTATTTTCTTGCTTGATTCAGTGTTTCTTTTACACTGGCATAATATATGACACCTAACAGGACAAAATTTTGGTGGCATGGATTACTGGGCTGGTTCTTTTTTGATTTCCTTTTCACTAGGCCTTCCTGGTGATGACATTTAAATTTGCTAGTATGTAATCTGATCTCATGTTCAAACTTCATCCCAACTTGTGCACTGTTATAGGGAAATTACATAATTCTAGTTTTATTTATTGTGTAGTACCAGTGCATTGACTTAAATGTATTATTGATTGAACTACTTCTTGCAATGAGCTAATGTTTCTTTGCTTTTTAGGAGGACAAAAGCGAGCATTGATATCATTGTCAAATAAGCGAGATTTAGCTTTTCTTGGACATGGACTTCAAGGTTTAGGGTGAGTTGAACATTTTATTGAAATTTCATGTTTGTCTTGGATATCAGAGTTTCATTACCATGTGTTCTTCCATGTAACAATATAGTTATTTAGATCTTAGAAGAGCATAGTAAATATTTCCATCCCTTTACATTAAGAAAAATATAAAAATTGATGGATACAAATTGCCTTACTTTTTTTCCCCCTAGAATGTCCATGAGACTTTGATGACTTTTTTCTTCGTTTAGAAATTGTTATTCTCAATGGTCTGTTTGATTACTCAATTAATACATGGTAGCAAACACCATGATAAGCTGATTATGTGCTAGTTAGCTAGTAATGGAAAAGAACCAAAATCTATTATAAATTAGGATGTCGTTGTTTACCTTTAAACCTGGATAGTGCTTGTTAAGCATCTTGTTGAGACCCTTGGCTATGGATCGTGTAATGGGACAATTTATCGACTAATTGGCAGGATCAATCTTCGTCTTCTTGGTTTTACAACCTTGACGGCCTATGGTGGTAGGGGGATTTGAGGCTCGAGGAAATTAGAGAACCTCTCAATCTATGGATTTGATTTGTAAACTCAACGATAATCTTTATTGCATTATTCCAGCCATTTAAATACAACTAGGACGTTCCTTCTCTATGAAGGAAGAAAACAACCCCTGAATAAGAAAGGTTTTTTCTTACCAAAAAATTAAAAAGATACATGACTCAATTCTACTTAAAATAAAAGATACTTAACTCAAATAAAATCAATTACCTTAAATTACTATAGCTGAATCAATTCTCTTGATATGCACCATGCTTTCTAAATTTGTCGTGCGTGTATCTCTTGTATTTGATAGGTTCCGGATTCTCTTTTGTTGCATGGGCTTGGTCCATAACATGACTCCTTCCCTGAGAAACGGGTTTGTCCGCAAACACGAATGATGGGTAGTGTTCCATGATAGCCACTGCATCTTCCCATGAAGCCTCGACAGGGGATAAGCCCCCCAATGAACCAGAATTTGGAAGAGTCCACAGTGTGAGCGATAGTCAAGAACCGCTAGAGGAGAAGAAATGTAATCTTCCTGATGTATGAGTGGAAGAGTTGGGAAGTTAGGGATGCTGCTGTGATATTTATTTAAAGAAGACACATGAAAAATTGGGTGGAACTTGGCGTGGTCGGGTAATTGGAGTTTGTAAGCGACACGACCCACACAATCAATGATTTTAAAAGGCCCATAAAAGTGAGGAGACAGTTTTGAATGGTTCTTGGACGCTAAACTTACTTGGCAATAAGGCTGAAGCTTTAACAACACCATATCTCCTATCTCAAATTGTACCTCCTGATGGGATGAATCATATTGAAGGTTCATGCGATTTTGAGCCGCAAGAAGGTTTTCTCGTAGATTCTTCAGAAGTTGTTCTCGAGTTTGTAGCTCTTGATCTACTGATTCAATATGAGAAGTATCGGCCAAATATGATAATAGGTGTGGAGGTGATCACCCATACACGATCTCGAATGGGGTAGCTTTGAGGGACGTGTGATAACCAGTATTGTAATAAAATTCTTCCCAAGAGATCCAATATCTAAGGCATCACAATCCCTTCTTGCTGGAGAATTGCAACAATCCCCATATCTAAGGCATCACAATCCACCGCAAATGACTTAGAGAAATCGGGGTATGGAAGTAAGAGTGATCTTTAGCTTTTGGAATACCAATTCCGCCGCCTCATTCCATTCAAAAGAGTTCCTTCGCAAGAAGCTAGTTAGAGGGGCGCCAACACTCCATATCCTTGGATAAATTTACGATAGTACCTCGTGAGCCCCAAAAATTACGAAGCGCTATGTGTCGTCTGCTTACCAATAAAACTGCCGAAGAGAAAGGAGATGTGCTTTGTCTAATCAGGCCCTTGGCAGTCATGTCATTATGCTCGATTTCATCTTTCTGCGTATGTGGGTATCTATAAGGATGCACCACGATAAGGTTGGTACCTTGTTCAAGTAAAATTATGTGGCAGCACTTGCGAAAAGGTGGAAGGCCGCTGGGTTCTTTAAAAATTACAGCATACTTTTCCAGAATCTGTCGTAGTTGTTTTTCATGAACTTTTGGAAGGGTAGCTGTTGCGAGAGAGGCCACTTCTGCCATTAGAGTAGCACCCAATCCTGGTAAATAGATGGCGCGGCCGATATGTTGAAAGTTCATGCGCATTTGGGAGAAATCCCAAGGATGGGACCAAGGGTGCGAAGCCAGTTGACTCCCAACACTGTTCCAATGTCCCCCAATGGTAGAATGAAGAATTCTACATTAAATTTGTGATCACTCAAATGGATAAAGACATTGCGGCAGACCCCAAGGCATTGTAGTCGTCGCCCATTAGCTACGACCACCTAGAGTGTAAGACGTTTGTCAACATAAGCCCAAGATGGATGCAAGTGCTGAATTTAAAAAGCAATGAGTGCTTCCTGAGTCGATGAGGTGCAAGGGGGTGTGATTAATTTGTCCTTGAATCTGCATGGTTTGAGGAGCATTGGTGTTAGTGATCGCATTGATGGAAATTTCAACATCCTCGACGTGGTTCTGTTCATCATAATCTTCTAATCCCTCAAGCCAAAAAAAGACGTTTGCAACGGTGACCGGGAGTGTAAAGTTTGTCGTAATTAAAACAAAGGCCCTTGGCATGCCATTCTTCCATTTTTGTCCGATTTAATCATTTGATAAATGGTTACTTCGGTGGCAGGACGTGGGCGCGCCACTGTGTGATGGTCGAGTCAAATCGTTTAGAGCGGTGTTCATAAAAACGGGCAAAATTCATAGTCGAAGTGAGATCTTCTTGGTGGTAAAGCTCGACTTCCACAACAATATGATCTTGGAGGCCATTAATGAATATTTGCACTTCTTGTTGTGAGGTTGAGGAACTCTCTCGTGCCGCCAATTGTTTGAACTTTCGCTGGTAGTCTTTCACGGATTCTGATTGTTGAATTTTATAAGCTCATCCAATTTGTTGTTGCGAATAGGTGGCCCAAACCTCATATTACATTGATCTTTGAATTCTTCCCATTGAATATGAGATCGATCACGCTCGAGTTTGATGAATCATAGTTGGCCATCTCCCTCGAGATGGAATGAGGTTAGGCCCACCTTTGCTTCCTTCGAAGTGCGTTGATGGCGAAAAAAATGGTTGCATCGATTGAGCCATCCCAAAGGATCAAACTGACCATCATAACGTGGGAAATCTAATTTCGAATATCGTGGTATATATGAGGATCCCTCCTCATGGCCATGATACCCTTTCCAGCGGTGCCCTTGTGGATTGGGATGGTTGTTGCTCTCTTCACCTCGCTGGTTGTTGTGCGAGTGTAGATTAGAAAAGCTTTTCGACAATTCCTCTAGTTGAGCATGAATGAGCTACTGCCGTTTTTCATTGGTAGCTTTGTCCTCCTGGTAGATTTTGAGAAACACATCAAAACGTTGTTGAAGTACTTGTGAGTCACCCATTACGATGGGCTCTGATACCAATTTGTTGAAACCCTTGGCTATGGATCGTGTAATGGGATGATTATTGGCTGGTCGGCAGGATCAATCTTCGTCTTCTTGGTTTTACGACCTTGATGACTTATGGCGGTGGGGGATTTGAAGCTCGAGGAAATTAGAGAACCTCTTGATCTATGGATTTGATTTCTTTTTGTAAATTCAATGATAATGTTTATTACATTATTCCGGCCATTTAAATATAACTAGGATGTTCCTTCTTGACGAAGGAAGAAAACAACCCCTAAATAAGAAAGGTTTATTCTTACCAAAAATAAAAAGATACTAGACTCAATTCTACTTAAAATAAAAGATACTTGACTCAAATAAAATCAATTACTATAACTATAGCTGAATCAATTCTCTTGATATGCACCCTTCTTTCTAAATTTGCCGTGCGTGTTTGTCTTGTATTTGATGGGCTTTAGATTCTCTTTTGTTGCATCAGCTCAGTCCATAACACAGCCATATATAAATCAATTTCTTGCCCATTGATTTTCCAAGAAAGGTTAGGTTAATATTTCATATAAGGCGATAGCTGCTTAAGCATCTAATGGTAAATTCCCTTTGGATGAATAAGCCCTAATTTTATCATGCAAACTGTCCTAAAACTGCTTAAAGCTTGGACATAGCTAAATATCCATCAACATTTTGCATATTTTATAGTTTCCTAGATTTTTTTTAAAAATAATTACTTGTAATGTAGATACACTATTGTCTCAACTGGTGGAACAGCATCTGCTTTAGAAGAAGCTGGTATCCCTGTGACTAAAGTTGAAGAGATAACCCATTTCCCAGAAATGGTATTTTTCGTTAGTTATCTTAAGCTTCTTCCTAAACTTGGCTAATATAATTTTGCAGGCTTGCAACTTTCAGTTATTATTTTTAAATGTAACTTGATTCTTTGACTTTACCAGTGTTTATTTCTAAAAGGTGCTTACTGACCTAGTTACAGTTTTTGTTTGAAGTGGATGAGCATGCTTAGATTGTTTCTTAACTAGAATATAATAATCTCCAATTACTAACAATGTGCTTTTTGAGGGCGGGGAAGTAAGCAACTATGGTTAAGTAATCACTAGATATCTATGCAGAAAGTTATTATTTTCATAGAATTCAAACTTGACTTATTGTCAAATGATTAAATGAGAGTCAGCTACTAAATATTAGACAGTCATGAATTTCATGTACTTCAAACTTGAACAGGCACCAGTTCATTTCTATTCACTTCTCAAAGTGGAGATTCAAAATTCCATGTTGCGTAGGTTGCTCTATTCAGTTAAACCAGATTGCAAGCTTTGTCAATGATAACCATATTGACCCATCAATTCTTCCTTCAATTTAGTGTCATATATTTCTTTTTTTTTTTACGATGAGTAGTATGATTGCACAATAAACTATAGACATGTGGTTTGACTAGTAGACTGGACTGGTACATAATCATACTTAACCATGTCATGACGTGCTTATGTCAGATAATAGGTGACTTAGTTCTCAATTGTCTATTTTATTACATTCTTATACAATCAAAATGTGTTTTAAATTAATAAGCTTTTCACTATGTTACTGGTAACGATGTACTAGTATTTGATGTGTGTAGTTTTAAGTGTCCAACATGATCAATAGTGATGTCAGTGTTTGTGAGTGGTTGGTGTCCAACACGGGTATTGAGGGGATTGCTGAAGAATCCAAGTATCAGAGCCTTTTAGTATATTCTGTAGTTTTCATCCTTAAATTCATTATGTAATCTACACCCATTTGCCAGCTACTTTGGTGAGCAGTCCTACTACTAATTATGAACATTCAGTTTTGTTTGTGTTAGAGATTATTTTGTCTTGGCACATTATAGTCAATCCTAAGAATCTTAAGATATAAGATCTACTGAAGGAAGTAACTTCTATATTATAAATCGTGTGTATGAGAAAACTATAGGCTGTGGTATGGTCATTTTCTCAGAAGACTTTCTCTTAATTTCTATCTCCTCTTGGAGTACTCAATGTCCTATGATCACTTTTCTTTGTATAGCTCCATAATGTCTCACTTAAAGCAATTTAATTTCTGCAGCTTGATGGCCGTGTGAAAACTTTACACCCTAGTATACATGGTGGTATTCTTGCTCGTAGAGATTATAGTCACCACATGGATGCTTTAAGTAACCATGACATTGGTATGCTATACTTAACGTTCTAGACATTTTTTCATATATGTTCTTTTAGACAATTATTTTATTCAATTTATTTTAGTGTTTGGATGGAGTTATTTTTTATGACTTAAATACTAATAAATTCGTAATATAAATCTTTGTTGATATTTTCACAGGTACATTTGATGTTGTGGTGGTGAACTTGTACCCTTTCTATGAAAAAGTTACCGGTACTATTTCAATTGCTTTTGAAGATGGAGTTGAGAATATTGACATTGGTGGGCCTACATTGATACGCGCTGCTGCTAAGGTTCCAAAATGAACTGAACATTTGGGCATTTAAATTGCTTTGTTGATAAGTATTTATTTTTGTAGAATCACGAGGATGACTTTGTTTTGGCAGAATCACAAGGATGTATTGGTTGTTGTTGACCATGATGACTATCCTACTGTCTTAGACTTTCTGAAAGGAAAACAAGACAATCAGGAATTTCGTAAGAAATTGGCATGGAAAGCTTTTCAACATGTCGCATCTTATGATTCAGCAGTGTCAGAGTGGTTATGGAAACAAATAGAGGATGGTAAGCATGGCTTATCATTTTCTATGAATTATTCGCTTTATACATGTTTATAATATGATTTTTTTCCCTTTCTCTGCAATTTTCTTTTAGGAGAAAAGTTTCCTCCCAGTTTAACAGTGCCCCTTTCACTAAAATCTACACTTAGATATGGGGAAAATCCCCATCAGAAAGCTGCGTTTTATGCCGACAAGAGTATATCTCTTGTTCATGCAGGTGGCATTGCCACTGCTATACAGCATCATGGAAAGGTAAAAGAACTCGTTTGATTCAGAGATTCAACTTTCTTATATTCTACTGGGGTAAAAGATGGTAAAATCTATCTGTTTGCTTGCCAATGTAATTTATTGTCACTATTTACAACTGTGTTGGATTAATTAATGAACTTCCTTGATATTGCAACCTATCAGATAATTGCTATAGTGGTTTGGACAATGGTCTTGTTGACAATTTTGGTTGATTATCCTCTTGGGCATAGTTGTTATAATGGTGTACAATCGATGACTTGTGCCTTATTACTTCTCATTTGTATGAATCAAAGAAAAAGAATCATGATTTATTATTTTGATTTACTATTAATCTTATTATATGCCGACCCTATCTAGTATGATAAGGCTTGGTTGTTGAATGTTGGATTAATCTTATTATATATGATTCTGAAAGCAGAAAGAACCCCCATCTCAAATTAAATAACCCATTAAAACTAGTTAGCCTAATCATTAATTAAACCCAACATATAAGAAATTAAATTTGTTTAGCCAATATAAAAGAATCTGTTACATGATGGTAGTACCATTAGAAAAATTCTGTTACGCAATGGAAGAAAAAACCTAGTAACTTAATTTTGCATGAATATACTTGTGTAATAACCCAATTCAGTTTGAATTTGGCTCTGACTCGATTTAACTGGAGTTTACACAGTCTAATCTTAAATTAAAACGATTAGAGATCTGACTAGATCTTAACTGAGGCTAATTAGGCTTAAATTTGATTGTAAATCCATTCTAGTTTTGGAATTCAGTGGCTTTAAGTTGTCTACATATGTTTATTACATAGAAGCTTTACGTCAACAAAGTAGCTAATGGTGATTTTATGTCATGGTTGCAAACTTGCAATGTATTTCAATTTTGATTGCTATCCATTTGGTATAGAGGAAGTCCTTGTAGACTTGTAAGGCTGACTGTACATCCAAAGCAGTTAAAATTCATGTGTTTTTTCTTGTTTTTAGGTGAAAGCACAATTTTATAACACATATAAGTGCTATATTTCTTTTTCATGAAATCATTGATCTGGGTGATCTTATTGTTGGGTATTTATTTCATATCTGATAGCAAACAAAACTTATCTTTGGTTCTTCACAATGTGTAAGTTCATATTTTAAACCCTTTAGTTTTTTAGGCCTTGTTCTTTATCTTTTGTTTTGTTAACCTCATTTGTTGACTCCTTTGGTACAGGAAATGTCTTACAACAATTTCTTGGATGCGGATGCTGCTTGGAATTGTGTATCAGAATTCAAGAGTCCTACTTGTGTGATTGTCAAGCACACAAATCCATGTGGGGTAGCATCACGGCAAGACATACTTGAGGCATATAGATTAGCTGTAAAGGCTGATCCTGTCAGTGCTTTTGGTGGCATTGTTGCTTTCAACACAACGATAGATGAGGTAAGCAACATAGACATGAAGATTATGGTTGCTCAATATTTTATTGGTTTGCAGTAGAAAAATAAAAATAGAACTGTAATTCAATCACTGACTTTCCTATTATTCTTATCAATTCATCTTGTAACTTTACATTTCTAGGACCTGGCGAAGGAGCTCAGGGAATTTAGAAGCCCTATAGATGGTACTACTCGAATGTTTTATGAGATTGTAGTTGCACCTCAATACACTGAAAAAGGACTTGAGATCCTTCGAGGGAAGTCAAAGGCTTTGAGGATTCTCGAGGCAAAGAAGACTGGGCAGGGACTATTGTCACTTCGACAAGTTGGTGGTGGATGGTTGGCCCAGGAGTCTGATGACTTAACCCCTGAAAATATCAAATTCTCAATCATGTCTGAAAGAGTTCCAGAGGATGCCGAGCTTCACGATGCAGAGTTTGCATGGCTCTGTGTCAAACATGTAAAGAGTAATGCCATAGTAATAGCTAAGGTATTTTCACCCACCCTTTAATTGTATCTACTTCCTAACAGTAAGTCACTCCTAATTAAGTTGTAGATTATTAAATTATGTAGCATTTTAGTTATTTATTACTTATTAGTTTTATCTATCATGCCAAGCCATTTGGATTTGAACTTCTTTTGACTTCTAAGCAAGCTGCAACATCTAGCATCGTTACCATGCTGCTAAATTTAGTAATGAAATTGCATGCAATGTTCCTTGATCAGGCCACAGTTGATGGTTAAGGGAGCTTATAGATGAGAATAAGAGAGCCCATGATCTTCTGTAAGAATGATAAAAAGGAAGAGACTGCTTTCCAATCGAACTCATTGTCATGCTTTAAGTATATAGGCTGCATGTTCTAGTTCCTCTCTCTACATGAATTGTTAAACGCTGCTTCTCATACGGTTCACACAGCATACACTAGCACATATATCAAACTCTAACAAATTCCTTTACCGCCAATTACTATTGACACCACACATCACATAAATTCCACTCCTAATAAATTCTTGATTTGTACCTAGCTTGCCCCCAGGGGCTGGATCAGTTGGTAAGTGGCTGGGAAGTTGTATCATGACGCAGCGGTTCGAGTGTCGACGGTTGCAATGTGGGATAATATCCCCGTCTGCCGGCTTAAAGCCTCGAACCCCAGCCACTTGTCAGCCCAGCATTCACCCTGATTAACCCTCCTCCTACATCACCGTGGGGCAGGCGTAGGGGGCCGTCGGGGCGGCGGATTCCGCCTTTTTTGTATCTTGATTTGTACCTAGCTTGAGCCATGACTGCTTGTGCATATGCTAGGCAAGATTTGACTGCCTCATGTAAAATGTATGTTTCAACTTAAAATCTCCCCATGTTCTATTTTTTAATTCGGCTTTTTACCAAAAGGAGCGGTCACGTTTCTTTATTTATTCAAAAGAGCACCCTAGTTTTAAAACTACCAAAAAGAGTACCAAAAATAATGTTATTCCCTTCCTACCCCTCCCGCCAACCTCCTAAATACCCTCTCTCTCTCGTCGTTTTCCAATGCATTCCCTCTCTCCAGGATTAAAAAGGGCCTAATATATTTTCCCATATCAGGCCTAGTCTGGGCTTGATATTTTCTTATATCATGCACGTTGGGCTTGATATGTAAAATATCAAGCCCAGGTAGGCCTGATATTTTCCCATATCAGGCTTATGCATTGAAAAACAGCGTGGGATTTAGGAGGTTGGCGGGAGGGGTAGGAAGGGAATAACATTGTTTTTGATGCTCTTTTTGGTAGTTTTGAAACTAGGGTGTTTCTTTTAGTAAATAAGGAAACGTGGCCGCTCCTTTTGGTAAAAAGCTGTTTTTAATTTGACTACCAGAACACATTCATAGTTATTGTAAGAATATTTCCATCAAAATTGTTTATATCGTTACCAACAATGATTATGAGCTTTAGTTCCTGATATATAGTTGACAAGAAGAAATAATAGTAAATTATATTGATTTTGTTGATACTCTCTTTGCATCATATCATTATGGGTCATAAGTGTTGGCAGGCCAAAAGGTGCCTGGATATTTTTTACACTTTTGGCATGAGTTGGCATTGCGAAGGATGCTGCTATGCTAGCATCATCATGCCAATTTGTTATGAAGCGTGCAACGGTTCTAGTCTGGATAAGAACAAAAAGGAATCCTCTATCATGTTTACATAATGGTAATCTTGGGGAAGTAGCTTGTCTGTGAGTTGGCAAAAACCTCATTGAAGTGTTATTGCAATTGGCTTTATATGCAAGTTGTGTGAATTCTCACCAAGCATTTTAGACCATAGGTAGTGTGCTCCCAAAGTTGACTTCAGCAATATCAGTTTTCATTTGTCAATTATAAACTTGTTCGTGCCATTACGCTTTTGTATTTCAACCACCATTCTTTTAGTGTTGAAGCAATTTGATAATATTTCATTTTCATTGGATTGTTCAAAATCAATTTGCTTTATAAGCTGGTATATTTATAATAACTGATTCTTGAGTGGGCGAGTACAATTTCAGTAATAGCTGGTGTAAACATTAACTCTTTTTTTCTGGAACATCTTTTTGCTTGACCAAATTATTAATAGTCAATCTACTAATTCTTATTTGAAGCAAAATAGTAAAGGAGACTGACAATTGACCAATGTATCATTTCTGAGAATTTGCACCTGTTTGTTCTTACATATAAACTTCATACTTCATAGTATTGTGTAATATTGCCAAGTCTTATGGTCTGTTGCCTTGCTGTCCATGATCATTCAGATGAAGTGCCAAGTGATCTCTTTTTGCAGGATAATTGCATGTTGGGAATGGGTAGTGGGCAGCCGAATCGGCTGGAAAGCCTAAGGATTGCTTTTAGAAAAGCCGGAGAAGCGGCAAAAGGAGCTGCATTGGCCAGTGATGCCTTCTTCCCATTTGGTAAGAATACTTAAGACTCAGATGTTGCTTCCGGTTTCTTAACAGATAACTTCTGCGAGCTTCAACTGTTTAGTTTCTGTTGTCTATATTTGGATAACCTTTCTGTCTGAGGTTTATTATTAACGTGGCGTTATTGCATTGGCAGCTTGGAACGACGCCGTCGAAGAGGCATGCAAGAATGGCATCGGAGTCATTGCACAACCTGGAGGGAGCATAAAAGATGGAGATGCTGTAGAGTGTTGTAACAAATATGGAGTTTCACTTCTCTTCACGAACGTTCGACACTTCAGGCACTGAGGGAAACTCCAAGTAGGAGAGCAAAAAAAAAAAATCTAATAAGGCAATGAACAGCGGCGAATAAACTTTATTTTCTTTCGGAATTTGGACACTTTGCTCATTGGAAGCCAAGCTGAGGTTATTTTTCCCATGAACTAGAAATTTTCTTCTAGTTATGTGGATTTGGGGTTTTCTTATTGAAGAAAAATTCACATTTTCCTGCTCTTATACTTTTGCTTTCCAAGCGTACGAGTCCTTGTCCACCCACCACCTTTTTTAACCTGCTTTTATTCATTATTTGTCTTAAGAATATTTGATAACTTTAAAGAAATAAGGTTCGGCGATTAAAATTTAATAAATCAACTAATGTTACGTATGCAACGCTTTTATGAACAGAACAATCACCTTTATATATTCTTATGATTCAAAATATGTTTTTTCGGGACGGTGTGATGGTTAAGATATGAGGTATTGTTATATGAGGTTTTGGGATCGAAATTCGGCGTGATCGAGCATAACCTCTTTCATGTCTTGGTCATTTACACTAATGGCTAGTAGCCATCCATGATTTACCTCTTCCGTGTTAACCTAAGGACGGGTTGGTGGGAGTGCTGGGGGCGAGCGAATCACCTTTTGCCACATGATTCAAAACGATTATGCCTAAAACTAAATTCTAATAAAATTTGAATCACTGAAATATTATTAATTCAATTTTCTACAATTTTGGATGCAATAAATGTGGTGGTAACTGGTAAGAGTCTCCGTAATAATACTAAATATTGTTGATTAAGTGTGAATGGAGAAGAGGAGGAAGAGAAGAAGTTTCATTGTGAATGGGGACTTTAGTCCCACATTGGAAGTTTCAAGTGGTTTTTGTTGGTTTATATTGATTCACATACTTTGAGGATGTGAACAAGTGCATGGGGAGAGGCTCTCTCTCACGCGTGGGTGCGCAGAGGGGTGCAAATCCAGGGCCCGGATTGCATTGAACCAAGTTGACTCGTGCGCGAGCGCGACCTGCGCACACGAATGCCGGACCGGTCGGGGCAAAAATTTGCCCAAGCAGAACAACCAACATTTTGCCACGTTGAACTTTTTGTTGCTGTAAAACGGATAATAATGAGTGAAACGGTGGCCGTTTCACTGCCGACCTGACCTGCTGTTCGTACTGAGCTGCCGACTTGACCTGTTGTTCGGCTGAGCTGCCATCCTGACCTGCTGTTCGGCTGAGCTGCTGACCTGTCGACCCGAGCTGCCGACCCGCCGAGCTGAGCTGCCGACCCGCCGAGCTGGTCTGCCGACCCGCCGAGCTGGTCTGCCGACCCGAGTTGCTGACCTGACTTGCTGCTCGGACGATTTGCTCAAAACCAGCCCCTGCTGGCAGCCTGAGATTATCAGCTCAGGTCATCTCAATTGTAAGTTGAATTTGAATTCGGTGTAATTTTCAATTCAGCTAAATACCCTATATATCTCCGGCTACAGATTGTTTGGTGTCCAACAAATATTTGTAGTTCACATGTCCATATCATCAATCAAATATAGGGTGCGTTTGGTTAGGAGTTATCCTTGATAACTTTGGTTATCCATCTAAGGTTATCAACGAAAATTCTGTTTGCTTTAGGTAATCGATGATTCCCGAATAATGTTCCATGCCCGATACGTCAACAAAAGGGGCATGCAACCCGAAATCGGAAAATCTCATAAAATTAAGATTTTTCTTGATTCCGGGGCTAACGAAATTTTTTTATCCAAAATACATTCAAATAAGATAAAAAATGTGATAAAAAAGAAAAATAGAAAAAATAATAGAAAAAATAAAAAATAATAAAAAAACCTAAAAAATAATAAAAGAAAACGTACAAAATTAAAAAAATATATAAAAAATAAAAATTTAAAAAAAATTTAAAAAAAAAATTTAAAAAAAGCGTAAAAATATTTAAAAAACTTTATTTAAAAAAAAATAAAAAAAAACATAAAAATAAAGAAAACGTGAAAAAGGAAAAATAAAAACAAAAAGTAGAATTTAAATAATAATAATAATATATGGTTGGTTTTGTAACTAAGGGTAATATAGTAAAATATTAAACTAGGTTATTTATTAAAATCTTCAAACAAACAAGTTTTTGTTGCATTACTTAGGTTGAACCAAATAATATTTGGTTATGTTTTATTCGCCGTAACTTTAATTATGTGATAACTTGGTAATCACATAACTAAGATTATACATGATAACTTGGACCAAACTCATCCTAGATCTCACAATCAAATATCTCCTCAACTAAATATTTATGGATTCCATCTATTAAATATCTTACTCTCAAATATCTCAAATTATATAATAAAATATCTCAATAAAGTAATCATTGCACCTTATGGGACCCATTTACATGCCACCTAAAATAAAATATGTTCAGTGATTTTTACTCACCTCTCAAATATCTCCCACAATAAAAGATATTTGAGAGGAGAGATATTTAGAGAAATATCTCCTCCAAATATCTCCTATTGAAGATGCCTTAAGAGAGAGTGTATTTCCTAAGTAATCAAGATAGGGTATACATACAACGATTGAACTACAGGTGAAATCAATAAGATTCTATGCCTATATAATTTTATCAAAATGCTACAATTAGTAAGGAATTCTGTGCTTCTGATAATCTGCCTACTATGTTACATTTTGCTCTTACTAGTAGTAGTATTTGACACCTGCTCATGTCATAGCTAAAGCAGCCAAAGACAAAGAAACTTGAACTGTCGTACGACTGGGGACTAATTCAAATGCTTTAAGAGAAACCTCCTAAGACGTTTTTACACGTGAAGAACTCGTTGTCGCACGATTGAAAGATGAAGAATCACTGGAGGATGATGGTTTCTTCTTCTTTCGCTTGATGTGGCAGTCCTCTGTTCCCATCTCATAATAAATCTGTATATATCGCTCCAAATAAGTATGTGATAAAAGTAGGTGTTGGTTGGAAATTTAAGCTACGTACCTTGGGAGAAGAATTGAACGTCTTGAGTGAAAGACCGTTGACCATCTGATTTTTACAACTGGATTTGGATTTGGGTATATTTCTGAAGTCCAACGAAATCCGTAAAATACTAGTCAATTTAGAAAAACTCACAAAGTGTTATACGAAAAGGTTACCTATTAAGGAAGTGTTTTCTCGTTTCCTTTCTCTCAGGATCGCTCTTAAGAATGTGATTATGAACGTAAGTTTCAAAATTAGGTTCTTTAGAAAGTGTAGTTGTTTCAGATTCCTTAGATGGGCGTTCCACCAACTGTATTGTTAACTTGGTAGGATTCATAGACTGCAAAAAAGAGAAAAGCAATGAGAAGCTATTTTGCATACAATAAATTCCTACATTATGTTAATGATCGTGTAAATTAAACAAAATATAGTAATTTGAGGAGATATGAGACTAATCGATTGAAAAGAAAAACTTAGAGCAATGTAGTTGATTAAATAAAAAATTGATCATAATGTCCAACTTGAGAGTCAAAAGATGGTCATGAGAACGTACACATGTAAATCTGAATATGTCCCCGTGATGAATGGCGCAAGCATTTCGGAGATAAATTAGCTCACTGGATTGTCTTCTGGAGTTTTCATATGCATAAAGCTGAAGGAACTTGTTTTCCTTCTTATTGGATGAGACTTCTTGTAGCTGAAAGAAAGATGCAAAAGCCAAGCCATTGAGAAGAAAACAAATTGATTTGCAAATCCTAGAATTTCGCATATTCGACCTGTTTCGCGAGTTTAGATAACAAAACATCCAATGTGGACAGCAAATACGATTGAGGTCCAACAAATGCAAAACAATCGTCTTCAAACTCTGATTTGTTTGTGGAACCATTAAGATAACTGTAAAGTGCCTTCTTAAATCTGCACTCACGTTATGAAACAATGCAAATACATGAAATTGGCTTTTGAACCAACATATATAGTATAGCAATTGTTCATGATCAGTTACTTGGAGTAATGAGTAGGAGGATTTGCTTTCTTCAGAGTTCTCAATCGAGTTTCAGTTGATGAAGCATTTATCTTCGATGACAGTATTCTATCATACAAAATCTGCCAAAGAACAAATTGGAAAATGATAAGAAAATATATGCTCAAGCAAAAACTAAGAAGAATTGGAAAAACATGCCCCTTACCTGGTGAAGCCTAAAAAGCAAATAGAAGGAAGAATTTCCATAGAAGATCCTTGATCCTCTACCTTCATGCAATTGTTTAGGCAAATGTTCAGCAAAAGGTTTAGAAATTTCAGTAAAAAATGTTGAAAGTGGCTCACTTGTTCCCTCTGCCTTGTACATGTCCGCATCAGCCATTTCTACAACCCAGTTTCTATCACTTTTAAAACCTTGATTGGCACATTTCCTTTTCCCGCTATGTTCATAAGAGGATTCCTCAGCATTGTTGCCACCATCATCTTCACTAACTGATGCATCTACAGCTGGCTCATAAACCTTTGAGATGTTATTTCGATATCTTTCTGCACTTCCATTGTTATTGTTAGCATTGAGATTGTCCTGTCCAGACCGTTCTTTTGCCTCAGCCTGATAGATCAGCTCTGAGCTATTTTTGAATCCAACAATCTTTTCCATCCCAGAATCTTCAAAATTCAAGAAATTACCTTCTCCATGATGGATTTCAGGAGATATCTCCCCCTCTTCTCTCTCACTTTCATAGTCAGTAGGAATTTCAATGGATGGATGGGCATTCTTATGAAAATGGATTGCATCACTACAGCTATTGTTCCTAACAGACGCCCATTTCTGGTGTTCCAAGAGGCAGAAACAGAAGACACTGACATATTAGACAATGACCACTAATAGTACTTGTGCTTCAAATGTTATATTCTCACATTAATGGAAACTGATTTATAATTTTCAAAAAAAAAAAATCAAAACATGAACATTGTTTACAAGATAAATTCACTTGTAACTTACAATTGAATTAATACAAAATGGATTAACATATAAAAGAATATTCTGTAGTTGCAATTAGTTGAAGAGATAAACAGAGAAGAAATTCATCTTGAACTCTTCTTGTCTATTCATTTAGAGAAAATCAAGTAGGTTGAGATAATGCAGTACAAGTAATTTCACTTTGTTAATGTTAGTTCTAAATCTCATTGTCTAATTTATCCATTTTAGTATATAGACGGTCTTTTCCTTGGAAGTTTTAGAGCCTAAAGAGGTAGCAATCTTTTTGTGAGCTCCTATGCTAAAAACTACTAGAAAGAATGGAAGTTGATTAATAATTTTTAAAATTGCTATATCAAGTTGAAAATACACAAATTCTTTGAATTCTTGGTATATGTTTTTACTCTTCTTATGAAAAAAAAATCCTTGAAAACATTTCAGTCAGTCAGCAATAGTAGAAGCATATTTAATGAGAAACAGAAAATAAAAAAATTGTGTATTTTTCAACTCGATATAAGAATTAATGAAAATGATTAACTTTCATTCTTGCTAGTAGCTTGTAGCATCATAGCTTAGAAAGAGTTTGTTATCTGTTTGGAGCTTTAAACCAAAGGTAAAGTCTATATACTACATCAATAAATGTAGAACATACAAGACTTAAAACTAATATTAAATAAAGTATAGATTATTAGCTCGAAATTCTTAACATTTTCTTTGCTGATTAGAGCAAGGAAAATATATGGGTTTGAAGTATTAGAATAGTTGGGACGTCTTGCAAAGCCTTAGCTCTAGGAGAAACATTGATTTGCACTGAAGCTAACAACACGTTACTTCTAGAATCATGCTCCTTTTCTTTGGAACTTTCAGCGTCCTGGAGTCATGTTAAAATTCCAAAATTTGGCTGAAAAAATCTTGTCCATAGGTGAAATCTGCATGGTTTTCTCTGTCTGCATGTTCACATATTATAGTAGAACTAATATGTTCATTTCCAATAACACTCTTGAATAGCATATTGCCCCCATTCTCTCAAGGTCTATATTCATCTATCAAAGTTGAGCAAGAAAAGTAAAGAAAAGAAACAGATAAGAGAACCACTTACTTTGGTCCCAGTCCAGTGGCAAGTTTTTAATCTCATCTTAGGTCATTTTAAGGCTTATATACTTGAGCATTTTGAAAAACCAATTTGATATTACTAGCGATATTGACTTGCATTGAATTTAATGGAGAATAAGATTCATGTAGTCAATCTCAAATAGTTAAGGATAAACACAACTTGATGATGCTGATGGTGGTGGTGATGGTTGTGGTGAAATTCGGTGTGCTTGGTTTTGTGATAGTTTATTTGATGATATGTATATTTCCTACAAATAGTTGATTGAAGTGTGCTATTAACTTATTGTCTCAGTTGTGTTATTCTATTATACTACCCAGTAATATAGGTCAAAGGATCTTGCTTCACTGCTAAATTTACATTTTTCTTTGGACTATGAAAATTTCAAGCCTGTTCTGTTTGTTCTACAGTTTTGTTCTCCACACATACAAAGGAATACGTATTTCATACTAACAAATCCCTACAAGCTCTTAAAAAATGTCAGTTTGGTTTAAAGAAATAATCACGCTTTAACAAGTTGACATATTTTATCCCACCCTAGTCTTTTACATCAGTGTTATTTTTATTTTTTTAAAGGTGATTGTTCGCTCCTTTATCGCTTTAATTCCCTCTTTAATCCTCCTCTTTTCAAATGAACATGATTTTGGCCCAAGCTACTTTTAGATTTAAAAAAAAAAATCCTTGAAAAACAGTTTAGTTGGTAAACGAGAGTAAAATCATATAAAATTAAGAATTCAAAGAATATATCTATTTTGCTACTTGATCTAAGATTAAGAATTAAATAAAATGATTAATTAACTTCCATTCTTGCTAGTAGTTTTTAGCATAGGAGCATAGAGAAACATGCAATCTCTTTGGGGTTCTAAAATTTCTAAGGCAAAGTCTATATACTAACATGGATAATGTAGATTATATGATTTAAAATTGATAATAAAGGGAAAATTCATACCTCAAAATTGTGGACATTTTTTTTGCCAATTGGAGTGAGAAAATTAGATGCATTTGAGGTATGAGAATAGTTGAGATGTGTTACGAAGCCTTTAGCACCAAGAGAAACATCAATATGTGCTGAGGTTGACACACTACTTCTAGAATTATATTTTTTTTCTTTGGAACTTTCAGTGTCCTTGAGCCATGTTAAAACTCCAAATATTGGCTCCAAAAAGGTTGTCCATATCCTCATGACATTGTCCATTTCCTCTTTTGAGTTGTAATAGTTACCACAGTAGAATTCCATAATTTTGTGAAGTACGTCATGGATTTCTCTGTCTGCATATTCAAATACCATAGTAGGACTACAGTGCCCATTCCCAGTAGAACTCTCAAGCAGCAAATTGTCCTCCATTCTCTCATTTATTTGTCTATATTCATCTAACAAAACTGCACAGGAAAAGAAAAGGAAATGAGCATATAAGAACAAAGCAACAATTCAGAAGGTTCAAGAATCTTTGATTGGTAAAATGAGAAAAACAAACAAAAGTAATCACAGTAGTATTTCACTTAAGAAAGAAGTATATGAACAACACATTTACTTTTCCTACTTAAAATTGTCGTGTGTCAAGATTGATAGAGTGGCAGCTACACATGCATGCTTATCATTCCAAAAAATTCAACAGAAACAGCATGAGGAAGGGCCCAACAAAATACTACTTATGATACTCCAAGAAAAATTCAAGAAAAAATCTAAATTACATAAATAAATAAAAATCCAATAAAAAATATGTCACTGAATTAGCAATCACTGAATTAGCAATAAAGAAATCCAAGAAAAAATCTAAATTACATAAATAAATAAAAACAATCATTTAATCTTATGAATCTAGGGATAATTAGTTACCAAATAGCTCTTCTAACTAAAGTAGATTTGGTGAAAGTATCACAAAAATTAATGGAACTATGGCAGCATGGTCCACTTATTTTTACATCATATTGGCGGTACAGTTTGTATTAGACATATCGTTTGGTTCAGGTGGTATCCTGATCCATACCAAGCAGTACATTCCCAACAACAAGAATTTCAATTGATGGGCACGAAGTAAGCAAAATTATGAATCCACAAGCTATTTCATTAATCTAGGCGTGTGACTATCTATTGCCTTACATTTTAAATGAAAAGGAAGTTTGCTGGTAAATTAGCCATAAATATGTGGGCTAATGACGAGTGTATAAGCATATTGATTATACAGCACATTGTGACATTATATAGCAGTAAAATACCAATCCAACCAAAGACTGTTATGGATATTGTAATCTATGTATTGGAGCAACTTAAAATTTTATCTCAGCCTGTGATCCCTCTATGAAAAGAACTAATGAGAATTTCCAATCAGTCCATGGTTCCTCGATGAACACTGGAGTGGACATATGCATTCATTTATATAGGTTAAAAGAACTAAGAATATGATTTCACAAAGCTGCATAACGTAAGTCAACCTAATGTTCTTTATCTGAACAGATACATAGTATTGGCTACTTAAAGATTCAAGCTCTCTATTGAGCAGCATTGAAGAAAGAAATACGTACACCTTTCTGAGGTGCTGCATATGCAAGAAGCACCTTCTGATGTTCGATAGCATGAATGATGCGATAAGGTTGTAAAGAGTGTAAAGATGTTAGATAAGTTTTGCGAGTTAAAACACCTGATGATGCCAAATTTCTTCTATCTTGCTGTTTGAATTGAAAACTGCGGTGATCAAGTGATCTTGGATAGCACTTCGCACAAGCTTCACTCCAGACTTTATTAAACTCTGCATGCTTTCTTGATGCTTCCTCTTGTTTCTGCTTCAAACGAGCTGATATCACAGGAAGCACAGTGCTTGCATTTGCACATAGAAAACCAACAACTTCCAGCCCATTGTCACCGTATAATTGTCCAATACATCTGAAGTCTTGATCTGAAGCATTAAAAATGAAAACAGAATATTAATATCCATCCTTTTCCTTTTTTATGAATTCCACATGATTTTGCAATGACATTCATGCAGATACAAACCATTAAGATAGTTTTTAATCTGAAATGGAGTTCCCGGTTCAATTTTGTTGTGGTGGACCTTCTCTAGCAAATCCTCTACCTTCTGAGAAGTTGAAGCCATCCTACATAGAATCATATCCATCTCAAACCTGGAGAGAACTTAATATAAGAGTCTAGTTACATTGTTAGCACTATTTTGCATGTTATAGTGCTATCAAATAATCTGCAAGAGGAATTCATGATTCTAAGAATGTGTATCATACCTCTCATCGTCACATCTAAATAAACATTTTTCATATTTATTCCTGTGCATGAACTTAGAAGTGCAATTCTCACTTTTAGAGGGCACAGACACCAATCTATCATTCAAGACAGAGGCATCAAGCTCAGTCATATAGCTTGCTCGAGGAACTGGATACTGTTCAAAAACAAAAATGACAATTCAGAAAAAATACAAAATGCCAAATTAAAAGAAAGAAACAAAAAATACCTGAAGCATACATTGTTTGGCAGAAAACAATAACTAGTATCATAGCGTTGACAGTTTGAGAAGTTCTCTCTTATGGGTTGACATTTTTCTTCCTCAAAGCTAGTATTATCTACATAAACATCAGCACCTTTGGAAAGAGGGTCAACACCAAGGTACTTCCCTTTAATACTCACACTCCCAGATAATTTTCCACCCATGTCCATCAGTGTGTCCTTTTCCATGATAGGTATATGGGCTTCACAAGAAGAAACACAGCTTTAGAAGGATAAAATTAAAAAAGTATAGCTCAAATTTGCACAATTGGACACTAATTATCCATAAGAACATGAATGTGAGCAATCATCAGCACATGGATCACGAAATTACTACACAGTGTTGTGGCACAGGCCACACCACACATG
Source organism: Zingiber officinale (assembly GCF_018446385.1). Taxonomy (NCBI): domain Eukaryota; kingdom Viridiplantae; phylum Streptophyta; class Magnoliopsida; order Zingiberales; family Zingiberaceae; genus Zingiber; species Zingiber officinale. The sequence continues at coordinate 72,247,372 of NC_055996.1, read as the reverse complement.
TAGAACATAATGCATGATTTATCATCTATTAAAAATATTTTTTTAAAAAAAGGTCAGAGAGGGAGTTGTCCACCAATATCTCTTTTCTATATTATATTGGCTTTCATATGTATGTTGCTTATGTTACATATATTGTTTAAATTAAAGGTAAAGAAATGCTAAAGAGGCAGAACAACAGTTAAATGAGGAAGGAAGCAATACTAGGGTGCTTTCAAGCTTAGCAATGTAGCAACCATCCAATTGAAAACTGTGTCAGCATTTAGCCAAAGATGTGGTTATTCCATTAGTTGGAATTCAGCTCATTAAGATATTGTTTATATTCATTCGGTAAGACAAGTTTATGGTAAACAAACTTAACCAATTTCTTAAACTTGATAAGATCCATGAACAAACTTGGACACTTCTGAGCTCAACTTGTTAACATTCATAAATAAAACCTGTAAAAAAATTCATGAATAAATACATTAACAATCTAATTTAGAACTCATTTATGGTCTTATTTATTTAGCTTTTAATGCAAGTATCTAAAAAAGTAAAATGCATATATGTATATGAATATAGGCTCCCAATGCAATATATTGACACTACTTTGTGTACACTTTTTTTATATTCCGCACAATCTAAAATTCTAGATTACCAAACAACATATTAAAAAAAAGTAATATTAATTCAATTATTAAAATGAGTTTCAGCTAACTTTATAAGGACAACATTATGTTTAATTGAGCTTGAAATTTGCTCAAGCTTAATAAGCCTTTTAGCAAACAAGTTTGACATGATTATTGAGTCACTATTTCAAATGTCCCGGTGACTACTTAAAATTACCATACAATGCACTAAAGCAACTATAGTTTATAAAATTTAAAGTATATGTATATATTTAGCAAATGTAAATGTTCAGACAAACTCTGCTAAAATCTAAAATTTCAGAACATATAGAAGCCTTTTCTTTAAGAAAAATGGTTTTATGATAGTGTAAACTCAATAATAACACTTCAAAAATTATTTCATAAGTAAACTGATATAATGAATACGCAGTTACTCATCTAAATAATAAAAACATAAACATCCTATTATATATGGATGGTTTGTCAATTGCCAAGTTAATTTTGATAAATTGCAAAGTACAAAACCTCAGAATGGCATTTTGTGCATTATCAAGTAACCTTGTAGAAAATAAAGATTCATGTAGAATTATGAAAAAAAAACAAATAGTTATGTTGATCAAAAACACATACATACAAAAATGCTATAAAGTTGCTGACATTCTTACATTGACACGTTATCTATAACTAAAAATTACCAGGAACGATGAATCAATTATCCTATGAAATAATACCTAACACAGTAGTTTGTTATAACACCTAATGAACACAGCTAGCACATAAAAATTTAAAATGGCAACGAAATAAAAGCATCAAAGTAAATTGATTCATTGAGATAGAATAATTATTTTTTATGTCAATAGTTGGAGTAAATTGACTCAAAATAGATTTTTATTGAATATGCAAATTTTGTCACAGAGCGTCATTGTAAGATTACCAAGAGGGAATGGCATATATTACCGACCCTTATAAAAATATCCAAATCCCATCAGAAAAGGCAAAATGTGGGAAAGATTAGCATTTGCAAAGTTACTAGTAATCCAGCAAGATTACCTTTTACCAAACACATGCTAAATGATATAGAACTGTAAAATCTTAACTACCTTTTTTATCACTGTGCAACATTGAACTGTTCAAATTTGTTTCATGTTGTATGCACGTGTTACTGAATGGATATCCTTTGGAGATCTCATCACTTCTCTGAATTTGTTTCGTTCTTTCAATGTGTTCTAGATCTTGCAAATGAGTATAGCTTTTTATTTGAAACATCTACAAGGGGAAAATATGTTAAAACTTCAAATTCATGGTTTCTTTATCAACTAGTCCAACTCAAACCTTTTTCAAAATGTATACCTTTTTACCTCCAGAATCATCTGTACTTGTTTGCCCGATAAGACCTTGAGATGACTCATGGCTAAAAGATACTCCTTTTGAACAATTGAACAAGAAATAATTGAACTCTTCAACCAAATCATCATGGTCTTGAAAAAGTATCATGACCTGTATGAAAATATTGTTTTAAGAGAGTTATAGAAATAAGCAATCTTCTCTAGAAAATGGTGGAAGTAAAACGGAAGGACCTCTTGATATACTTCATCGATGGACATGCGACGAGTATGATACATGTTCAGGAGCTCCAAAAAACAACTGTAGTTGTGATCATTATCAGAGAAGCGATTCTGCACTACCAAAACCAGTAAACAAATAGGCAATTAAGTCCAATGTGCGCCAATTATAGTACAAACCAAGGATTACCTTTATTTTATGAATAAAATTTAAGGCATCCCAGCAGTCTGGCATTTTATCACAGGTGCGACGATCTTTTGCATCAAGACTCTTTGGCAAGAAGTCTTGGAAGCCCAGAAACAAGTCAGGTTTCCCTTGAAGCAAAGTTTTCACCTTTTTGACACACTCAACCTGATTGTTCCTGCAATAAGCATCGAGATGTATATTTTCTTTTCTTTTCCTTTGAGAAACAAAGATCGACAATAAATTGGACGAATACATGATAAAACAGAAATCAGGAGTAAACCTTTTATCTCGGAAATCCAACATAATCTTGAGGAATTTCTGATACTCCTCGACTTCGAGACTGTGTGCCAGAACCTTCAAATACTTTTTGGCATATCTGGAATCTGGTTTCTCATTAATGCTATTGCGGCATCGCTTGGGTTCTCTTCAAGAAAAACACCCACATTTTTTTCCCTTTTTAGAAACAAAACCTCACGCACCGATAAAAGAAAAAAAAAACGAAAGAAAGAAAGAAACACAAGCAAAAACCCAATCTAACGTAGCTCACCGATCGCGTGCAGCATCCATATCATCTTTAAACCCTCTCATTTTACCCAACAAGGAGCGAGAACCACAAAATCAAGAAAGAGTTCGGGGTTTTTGCTTGCTCGTGATCTGCGACAACTTCCCAGCAAAAGGAGATTCGCGACCAAATCGATTCGCCTCGATAATTCAATCCTTCGACGGTGGACGAGGGCTGGTGATACTTGAGCAGGGGGTTTGAGCCTCCGGCCTCCAATTCGAGAGAGAAGCGGAAGCCATGGATTTAAGGATGCCGCGCGGGCGGAACATCAAGATTCGTGCTTTGTGCCGCTATGATCCGCGCAAGGTGCTGATGTACGGTTTAGATTCTCCCGAACCCGGATGTCGGTTAGCATTCGAATTATAAGGGGAACTCCGCAGAAAGCCCTGGATTAAGACAAAAGCAAAATAATAATAATTAAAAAAATCAAAGCCTTGCGGGCTCCATCACATCTTACGTTTCTATTTTTAACTTATTCCTTTTTAGTTGTCAATTTTTTGACTTTTTTTTTTATCTATTATTTTTTTTACGTGTCATCGTCCCTTTTGAAAGAGTCATAGAATATTTTATTACGTAGGTTTAAAAATTAAATCTGTGCAACACGAACAATTTATCGAGCGTTTAAGAATTATATTTCACATCTAGATAATTTTTTTTCATAATAAGAATTGTGAGGTGTATTCAGAGTATTATATTAATTTTTCTATAATATTTTTAAAATTTATAGTAAATAATTTATTTTATTTAAGTTAGAAATTTTTTTACTATACATTATATATCTATTTTTTATTACCTAATATATTCTTTTTATTTTTTTCCTTTTTAAATTAAAAAATATTTCAATATTTAAGAAATAAATTTTATTTCCTAATTTTAGAGAAATCTTATTTATTAAATTTAAATTTTAAAAATAAATATGTAAATATTTTTTAAAAATAAATTTTATTTTTAAGAAAGTTGATATGAATTATAAATGAATCTAACTGGTTCGTTAATTTTCAACCCGGCCCAGTTCGATAAATATTTAATTCATATTCTAACTTATCAAATTTAAGTTTAACTTGAAAATATCTGAAGTTTTTTTTAAATCGAACTCAAGTATAAATTATTTAATTCGATAGTTCGTCACACGTGAATTTTAATATTTATTAATATAATATAATTATATATTAAATAAATAAATTTTAAGTTTTTAAATAAAAAAATCTGAGCTAAAAATTTTAAAATTTTTAAATTTCAAATCAAACTCAAACTCGAATATAATTAATTATTTTTCTTCATAGCTTCATTTGATACGTTTACCGCTATGAATATTATTAGGATGAGTATAATCAATTTTTTTTTTATTTAGGACTCTTCAAAATTAATGACTATAGGTTAAATATCCGTGTCAATTAAAAAAATAAAAAAATAAAAAATGAAATTTGCCCTTAAAGCCGGGTCAGTCCCGATCCAAGTCCAAGACGCGTTCTCCTTTTTGACCTAAAAATCAATAAAAGACTGCCACCCGTCGTCCCCTTTTCCCCTTTGCCGAACCTCTCTCAGCCTCTCTGTCGAACACCTTGACCGCTTCCTAGTTCCTACGCGTCCGCCGTCGCCGCCGATCGATGGCCCTCCCGATGCAAGGCGAGCAGATGAAGCAGCTGCGCGACATCTTCGACCGCTTCGACATGGACGGCGACGGCAGCCTCAAGCAGCTGGAGCTCGCCGCCCTCCTCCGCTCGCTCGGCCTCAAGCCCAGCGGCGACCAGATCCACTCCCTCCTCGCCAACATGGACGCCAACGGCAACGGATCCGTCGAGTTCGACGAGCTCGCCGCTGCGCTCGCCCCCGCCATGACAGATCAGGTCCTCCTCGACCAGGAGCAGCTCCTCGAGGTCTTCCGCTCCTTCGACCGCGATGGCAACGGCTTCATTTCCGCGGCTGAGCTCGCCCGCTCCATGGCCCGCATGGGCCAGCCCCTCACCTTCTTCGAGCTCACCGATATGATGCGCCAGGCCGACACCGACGGAGACGGCGTCATCAGCTTCCAGGAGTTCGCCGCCGTCATGGCCAAGTCCGCTGCCGAGTTCCTCGGCGTCACCCTCGTCGCCAATTGATCGAACACCTCGTAGGCGTGCGGGTGTGATCTCTTTCCCCCTTTTCTAATTGTTAGTAGCTAATCTCGATTAATGCCTTTGCGACTGAACCAATGTACAGAAGAAGCTAATGCAGTTAGACTGATAAGATCGATCGACGGATTCAATTGGTTTGGTTTCATTTTTTTTTCTTCATGTTATTATTCTCTTTATTTTTCTTTCCCCTTCTTTTTCACTTAATTTGTGTTTTCTCATCGTTGGTTGTGATTATCTGAAAGGCTTGGAAACTTTCGCCAATCCCTTTTTGATATATACAAGGTTACCTGTAATCATATAAATTGTTTATTTAATGTTTGCATTCTTCTACTAGAGAAGATCAATTTAATAGGCAAAAAAAAAAAAAAAAAAAAGCCTTCCCTGTTTACTTGTTTAAATCTGCTAACATCAATACAAATAAATTATATTGTAATAGCTATAGTACATAACTATATAATATGAACATTTTAATTATAATTAATATTAATAATACTGTAGTAATTATAGTTCATAACTATTGTAATATAGATATTGTATCTTTGGTCAATATTAGTCAATACAAGTTAACATGGTGTTATACGGTCACAATTGCATAGTTGTATTAGTTTCGGAATCTTATCTAATAGTAGTTGCAATAATAACATATAAAATAAGGATAATTGGGATGAGGTACTTTTGATAATAAATTCAAATAAAAAATATCTTTTTGATTTTTTTTCTCAAATTTAATCGCCCATGTTATTTGAGTTGGCTATGATGAATCTTTACCCTCTTGGAGAATCCGAATTTGAACACTAGGGTAAATTCAAAAAGCTTATTTCGAACATGACGAAGGTTCAATATAGGATCGGTCTTGAGGCATGTCATCGGGGACGATGGTTAAGAGCCCTCGATATTTAGGAGCCCCAAATTTGTTATGCATATATAAGATATATTATATATATTTAGATTGTTTTAATAAAAATTTAAAAAATATATTTGAGTGGATTATTTTAATAAATATTCAAAAATATCTGTTGAATTGTTTTAATAAAGGTTCAAAAAAATATATTTTTTATTAAAATTTATGAAAAAAATCTAAAAAAGAAAAGAAAGATAAAAATAAGGAAGGTAAACGATCATTTTGTTCTCTGTTCAAGATTTTATTTCTTCTATAATTCTTTCATTAATTTGTTTATAGAAGTTATAAGACTATAAATAGTAAGGTATGAATCCTAAAAGTTAATTTCCTTATTTTTCTCCTTTGAATCTCTTCTAATTAAATTAGACAAGTTTATTAATTTTAATTTCATCAACATCATCTTTCATCAATATAAAAACTTAAAACGTAAGTTACCTACTTATTTACATTTTTTTTATTGTCAATATTCAATATTGATTTTTAATATTGTATTGGATTCAATATTTTATGATTTTTCTTACAAATTTGAAAGAGTTTAAATAAATCATCCCAATTTTAATCATCATAAAATAGATTATATCGATTGATTCAAGTACAAACCAGATTTATTGTTCTTTGACTATTATTGTCACTGCTTGTATTTGTTTCATTGTTAGCTTTATTGCTGGTTTTGTGTGTTTTATTTTTACACTTGAAATTTGTAGTATAAACATGTTTCCAAAAAAAATATCAATCTTGGAGTTAGAAAAGCAACGAAAGAAAAAGAATGGAACATATTATTAAAACTCATAAAGATGTTCTTAGTAAGTTTTTTAAAATTAGCTCTTTAATTGAAGATTCAGTTGATGAATTACAAGAAGAAAGTCAAGAAGAACTAAATGATCATGCAACAAATAAACAACAATCGAGTAATCAAGAAGAATTAAATGATCATGCAATCATTGAGCAGAAAGAATTGAAAGAAAATGATGATCATAATCATGCAACGAATGAGCAAGAAGAATTGAGAGAAAATGATGATACTGATATGAATGTAAATGACTTGACAAATTTATATATCGAAAATGAGGTGTTAGGAAAACTTGATTTTGAAGATCTTATTGATGATTTTACTTCTCAAAATGTTAGAAGATATAGATTTTTTTCAATGATTATTTCATACTTATTTTTTTATATTTGTAAGTATTACATTTTTTGGATAAACTTATGAAACATATTTTTATATATTGTTGCATTTTTTGAATAATCTTGAGAAATAAATTTTTTATGAAGTTTATCATATTTTAAATAGAATATATTAATTTTCAAATTTTTTTATTAAACTATATTCAAATTATACTTAGTAGTTTTTTTTTTCCTATAAAAGTCATTTTTTTCTTTCTGCCCAAGGACCTTCAAAAATCAGGACGGGCCCTGATTCAATATCACGAGTTCATTGTGATCTCGACAGAAGGTTTAATATCACGAGCGATTTGAACATCAGATAATAATGATTCCTTATCAGTCTCATCATGAATTCAAATCACGCTTGTACTCATTGGTTTGCCTGTCCATATCAAATCTCTTGCAAGTTAGAAGTTAACCCAGTTTATGTTATGCAACTCAAATTGTGCTGCTCCTTTGGCACCTTTAGTTGAACTGGTCTCTTGTCCTTTTCTTTATTTAATTTGTATATAACCTTTTTTTTGATTTGATCCAATGGATCTGTACCACTTCTCTCTTGCCACTTAATTAATGAGATCTGGGCTCCATTGGATCTGTCGCCTCCAATAATAGAGCAGCGCATCGGGAACTGGATCCGCAACAAGTGGTTCATCGACTCAATCGCATGTGAATCCAGTCATCTCACTCCACGTGTGGATTAGGTCTGTAGCAGACGCGCGAGGAAGAGCATTGGGGCATGCACTGTGAAATAGGGAAGCACGGGATCACAAGAGATGCCCCCCGGCGGTCACCGTGAAATAGTGAAGCATGGGATCCCAAGAGATGCCCCCCGCATCCGGCCGTCCAATAATCAAAAGGATTCCAAGGGCCCCCGTCCTCACCTAATCCGTCGACTAGTGCGGGGCGACAATGCGCATACAACGCATACATTTCATTATGCGCTACTTCAATGGTTTCAGGGCTTTCAGCCTTCAGCGTCCGTATTTAATTTGTTCTCACCTTCAGTCTTCATATTATTCCTTTTAACCTCGCAAACAATTTTTAAAAAATTATTAAACTACCATAAATGTTTTAAAATATCTACAAGACTCAATTGTTTATATATTTTTTCTTTTTCAAAAATGTAGTTATTTTGTTAAATTATACTGTTATTATTATATTTTGAATTACTAACTCAAAAGTTAATCTATACTAGTGATTGTGTACACGCATCGCGTGTGTAATATAATACATTGAAATCATATTGATCCTTTATAATGAAATTATATTAATTAAAGTATTTTAGCATTAAAATACTAGAGTAGAGCCATTAGTAGAGTCATTAGGGTAAAGTATTGACTTTTGAAAATCTGAATTATTTGGATTTTTGAAAATATGAATTGTTTGGATTTTCGAGGGTCACCCTTACGGATTCCCTATAAAAAAAATTAATTAAATTTAATATTATACTTATCTTAGTAAAAAAAACTAAGAAAAGTATATTTTTTAACATTGTCGACCTAAAATATTTATAGAAATTTTTTTGATCGTAGTGTTGTCAATTGTAAGATGTGGGATAGAGAACTATATTTTTTTATATAAAATAACCAGAGAAAATTAATGATGAGAAAAATTCATAATAATATGTCGCAGCTGAGTCTCGAACTCTAGATCACTAATTGTTTCGCTTGTGAAATTACTAATAAATTTTGAAATTATTTTTAGTGTGAATAAAAAAAGAATATTAACGTAAAAGGAGAAGATTTTTAATAAAATAGTAAGATGACAGAGTCATGTTCGATCACGTTACATTTGGCCTAGAAGATCTGTATTTGTGTTAATCTTTGAGTCTACTCCTCTAAGTGAAGGTTTAGTCCTTTCTTTATTATAATCTTAAATGAAATTTTTTTAAAAAATATTTTTGTTTTATAAATTTAAATTAAATTGGGAAAATCAATAAAAAAAACAAATTTTTTATTCATTCTCAGACTGGATGTGTCCTCGCGGATAAAATTGGTTTTTTTAAAACTATTTTGGATGTTGAAAGATAAAGTAACTAATGTAAATTAGTGACTCACACGGAGCTGATTTGGAAAATATTACACAAAAATTAAAATAACATCTTATTGATAAAAAAACATAAATATTGATTAAGGAGTGCTCCTTAATCAATATTGTGCTGATGAATTATTTGTTACTCATGCTCTTGATTTATTCTGATGGCAAGTGAAAAATTTATACAGATTAAGTCAATCATTCGAGAATTAGTTGACATAAGTTGAATACATGGTGTTAACTCAAAAAAGACGTCCCTTGTTACTCTTCAATCTTATATATTTACCCTCCTACCTTCTCTATTGTTCTCATTATTATCTCTCATCTAAAGCTTCTATTTAAATCTAGAATCGGTTGAGTCCATTATAACAGCTACAGTAATATAGTTGTTATACATGTAGTAGCTACGAAATTATAGTTACTATTGTGAAGACCCGATTTTGGACATGATGATGGACACTAGTGGAAATACCTTTGAAGGTTAAGTTAGGTTCGACTCCTATAAATCTTAATATCATAAAATTGAACCTAGGTTTATGATTACTGTGTCATGTGTAGGTTTGGATCTTAGGGATTTCGGATGTTGGATCTAGTTACTCATATATTTCTTCTATACTCTTCATTATGATAATTTAATGAGTCATATGTTAATTTTATGTGTTTTAAATTTTTATTCTAGTTATATCTATGTTTTTCTTGCTTTCTAACAAGATGAGTTAGTGAGTCATATGTTAAAATTTTATGCTTATGTTTCTTTTATTTTTATCATAGTAACATAATAAGTCATGTGTTAATCATTTTATGTAAATGAGACTTATTCTAGCTATGCGTATGTTTCATGTGCTAAGTTGTAATGGTATGATGACCTTTCACCTATCCTTTTTAATAGATGACTTTTCATCTGGCCATGATCTTTCATCTAGTCTTTTTAATGGATGACTTTTCATCTAGCCATAACCTTTCATCTAATCTTTTTAATGAATGACTTTTCATCTAGCCATGACCCTTTATCTAGCCATGAGCTTTCACCTAGTCTTTTTAATGGATAATCCTTCATCTAGCCATGGTTGGCCTATAAATAACCAAGGCATTGTCTCTCAAAGGCACACTTGAATCCTTTGAAAAAAATCCCGCCCAAGTGCTGCAGAAATTCGTCCAAATCTCATCTACATTTTGTGCAAGTCTCTACCCAAGTTTAGATCAACAAGTGCAAGTTCAAATCCCGTAAAATTTCTATCCAAAATCGAAGAAGTTTCTGACCAAGTAAGTGCGCTTTTCATTTCAAGTGTAGCTGCGGAATATGTTTACATTTCATCATTTTATATTGCAAATTCATTTCTTTTTATTCCAAGATGCACTGTTATAACTCAAGTTAGATATGGTAAAGGAAATTTCTGAAAATATGATAACATATGACAAGTTATGACCCTGATGCGGTGGGTAATAATAATCGATATATGACCCTGATGTGGTGGGTAATAATAACTGATATATGGCCTCACCCGTTAGAGGAATTACATATAGGATATTGATCAGTAAAGGGAATTTTCGAAAATATGCTAAGATATGACAAGTTATGGTCCTGATGTGGTGGATAATAATAATTGATATATGGTCTCATCCCTTAGAGGAATTACATATATGGAATTGATCAGTAATACCATGGAAAACAAGATGATTAACAGTGCTATGTTTTCAATTAAATTATATTTCTGTCATGAATTCTGAATGTCTTGCTAAAAGTATATGTTTTCGATTAAGTTATGTTTTTGTCATGAATTCTGAATATTTTGCTAAAAGTATATGTTTTCGATTAAGCTATGTTTCTATCATGTTTTATTAAATATGTTTTCATCATGAATTCCGAATGTCTTGCTATATTTTGTATTCTATCATGCTATGTTCGATGGGTCTCGTTTACTAAATGTTTTCCCAAGCATTCACCCCCCTTACTCCTATCCCCAGATAAAGACGAGGAATAAGTCGAGAAGGAGGAGCAAGAGATGTTTTGAGGTTGGTAATGAAGCCATGTCCAAGTGATTCGTCCTTTTAGTTCATGTTATCTTTATGTGTACACTTTTACTTTTGGATTGTAAAGATAATATTTTCGTTATATTATTACTAGTTTGGTGTGCACTTTATGAGGCTTATTGTTTTCGAGTATTTATATTCGCAAGCAACGCCGATGTCACGCGCCTAGGTCACGGGGCGTGACAGCTATAATATATACTTAACATATTCAAAAATATTTATGTTATAATAATTATGATTTCGTAACTGCTACAACACAAATTCAATTCTATTCATCTACTATTCATATTGTAGCAACTATAATTTCGTAACTACTACAACGCAAATTTGACATGCTTATCAAATATTCACGTTGTAATAGTTACGAAATTGTAATTGCTACAACATATGTAGCAGCTATGATTTTATAGATGCTATCACGTGTATAATCGATTTAGAGTTTAGACTAAAGATAATAATAAAAATAACATCCGATAACAAAAAAGTAAATATACACCGTTAAACTAGAGATGACAATATATCGGATTCGAATCAGATTACATATCCTCCATCCTCATACCCATCGAATATCATATATCTATCCTCATACTTATTAAATGATGAAATATTTTATATACTAATAATTTTTTTCTTTTCATCCCACTATTATTATTAAAAAATATATATATTAGAATTAATATTATATATATATAATATCAATAGTCCATCTGAAACTTCCTTAATTTGAATCGAATATTGAATCTTTCGAATAAAATTGTAAAGAGGTCCCTTACTCCCTTCGATTAAAAAAGTGGGAAGTCCAATGATGTGGAAAAACAGAAGACGTTTTTTTTTATTTTGCCCAAAAAAAAATTGTATCCGCGGAAGATGGACGGCTTCCGTGCTCCCGCTCGCGTTCTTCCGTGCGGACACCACCAACACGTTCCTTTCTATGCGGTGCTTCCGCCCTCATGCCGCCTCGTCGCTCTCTCGGCCTCCTCTGCCGCTTCCGCCCTAACTCTCTATAAGTACTGAGTCGTGGCCAGGAGCAAAGATCGCCCGGAGAAATCGAATCGAAGAGCAGTTCTGCTGTTATTTCACATGCAGCAGAGAGGAAGGTCTTACAATCGCCGATCTCGTAGCTTCTCTAGGTCTCGCCTCGCCGTCGAGGGATCTTAGGCATCTCCTACATCAACCCACAAAAAAGGAAATCCAGATCTGAATCGAAAATCTATGGGTTCAATTACCACTGCTGTCGCCGTCGGTGGTAAGATCGTAGATCTGTCTTTGAGTTAAGCAGATTTGAGTTGCCTGTTTCTAAACCCTCATTTTTGTTGATAAAACGTAACGATCTGACTGTTGCGACGTTGTTAATTGGATCCGTGACAGGGGAAATGGAGCGCGAGGTACAGAAAAGCTACTGGACGGAGCATTCAAAGGATCTTACCGTGGAGGCAATGATGCTCGACTCCCATGCCTCTGCACTCGACAAGGAAGAGAGGCCCGAGGTATATTCATTATCTTCCTTACGCTGTTTACGGATGTTTCTTTAGTAGTTGTCAAATGGCATTGGCGGCCTCGGGTATCGATACTCTCATCCATCAAAAACTTGGATCATTGCTCCAGTTGAAAAAAATAATAATATAAATTTTTTTATTCGATATTATATACCCACTATTAATGTTGGATTTGGACCTGATCCGGCTTTGACAGTCTGAGGACTTGCACAAGAACAAACGCTGAACTTTAAATAAACTTGAACGACGAAAAACAAGTTGGAGCTTTTAGGGCTTCAAATATGCAGTATGATCTTTTCAGATTCAAAGTAAAATTGGACTTAAATTCTCTTGAATCATTGCTTTGGAATGAACCTGGCGAAAAGAAGCCACCTTCTTTTTATGATTTGAACTTATCAATGAACAAAAATTCCAAAATTATTCTGGGATAGAACTTAGAACAAGAAGACGCTTCATCTAAAATCTATTAAAGCATAAAGATGGAGCCAACAGAACATGCTACATGGGAAGCATGAACTTTCTCTGTTTTTGTTTTCGATTTCTCATATACCTTGTTAAAGCATTTGAAATCTTGTATCCTTGCACCAGATGTGACAAGCCAGTAAGAGGGTAGGGTGTCAAGAGGAAAAGATGGAGGAGGGAGTAAAAGGAGAGGGAGGAAGAAGTACAGAGGTAGGAGAAAAATGGTCATGAAATTGACTGGATAAAGCAGAAGTAGTGTATCATGGTGGCGGAGTATCTTATGTAGGCGTCCTAATTCCTATCTGAGAGCTCCTTTAAGGTGTCTGACCCGAATTTCCATTATTGATGACTGGTTTTTTTTATCAATTAATCATTAATGGACGATTTTGATTTTGGTTCGATGGAAATCCTATTAGGGCCTATATAGGATTTGTGTTCAAGGCAATAGTGTTCATGGTGGGACTAAGTAGACATCTAAATATAACAACTAATAATAATAATCAAGTCTTATCCTACTAAGCGAGGTTGGATATATTGATCCTTCTATGCCATTGAACTTTATCTTATATTATATCATTATTTATATTTAAATAAATTTTATTTATTATTAATTAAGTCTTTTAGATGATGTGCATATTTGTTACATCCTCCTTCAGCTCTCTGAGGAAATGTGGTGGAAAAAAAAAGAAAGTAGAGAGAGAACAAGAATAGAAAGTTGGAGGGCAAAAGAAAATGATGTGAACTGAAAATATCTCAAAGAAGAATAGGGAGAGAAAAAACACAAAATATCTATGTCCTGGTTGAAGTGTTTTAAAATAAAACTTCAAAGTGGCTCATTAAATGTTGAAAATTGCACAAGCAGAATTAAACAAGGTGTTCAAACTTTGCCCTGGAACTTCGTGAACTGGTGATAACCTAAATGGATGCCTCAACAACTGTGCCTGGGAGGGCTTGCGGCTGAACTGTTATTTACTGACAATGCTTGGTTCCTTACATGTGCGGCATAAACCTAATATCAAAAAGTATATTAGTATAGATTAAATGATACGTGTGAAAATCCCTAAATAACAAAGCTACTCAACCTAAGGCACATATGATCTCCATGACGACCAATTTTCTATAGTTTATGCCTTTTCATTAAGTTCTCAGTTGTAATACTGCTGAATATCTACATCTTTATTTGCTATTTACAATTTTGCAATAAGTTCTAGTATTTCTACTCATTTATCTTCTCATTCCTGCAGGTCCTGTCATTACTTCCACCATATGAAGGCAAATCAGTCTTGGAACTTGGGGCTGGTATTGGTCGTTTTACTGGCGAACTAGCTAAAAATGCTGGTCATGTTCTGGCCTTGGATTTCATTGAGAGTGTAATCAAGAAGGTATTTTAGGCAATTTTTTCCCATCAAAACAATATTGATTAAATGACCTACAGATTGTTAATGTTAGATCGTCTTCATGTTCCATTGTCTTATGTTGCAGAATGAGAGTTTGAATGGGCACTATAAGAATGCTAGCTTTCTGTGTGCTGATGTGACATCACCAAACTTGCCTATTAAAGCAGATTCTATAGACCTGATATTCTCAAATTGGCTATTGATGTATCTTTCTGATAAAGAGGTACTGAAACCTATTTGGATATTCGAATTTTCTTATTCTGTTTTTGCTAATTGCTCAAATTTGTGATAAAAAGCTCATTGTTTATCTACAAGTATACATGTTCAGCTTTATACATATACATGTTTAGCTCTATTTACCAACACATTTCTGATGGTTAGTGATTGCACTCATAACAATTGATGATCGGACTGTCTGATCTTCTGCTCCTAAACTATCCCAATCAGTTTCCATTTCCACAACAGTATGTCTACAGTTAAAACACCTTTAGAATGAGACAACCAGAATCAGCATATGCAGTTAATATCTCTATTGACCAATGAAAATATGAAATCAGTTTATTTTATACCATTTTTAGAAGAAAAAAATAATTCTATATGAGATGATCCTTTTATATTTAAAGAATCAGGGATCATTAGATTTTACAAGTTAGGTTTCCCATTACAATCATTGACCACAACACCTAAAAACTTTCATTTTTGCAAAGGTGGAGGAACTGGTTGCGAGGATGGTAAAATGGGTGAAGGTTGGCGGATATATCTTTTTCAGAGAATCTTGTTTCCATCAATCTGGTGATTCAAGAAGGAAAGTCAATCCAACACATTACCGGGAGCCGCGGTTTTATACCAAGGTAATGCATCTGATTCTTTTACTGTGAGATTGTCCAAGTTCCTTTATTCTATTAGCCTTGATAAAAATCTTTTTTTTTACCCTGATACCTAAAATTAGGTTATTGATTGTGGCATCAATATTCTTGTGTAGTACAAAAATATTCATATTGTCGTAGTTTCAAATTTTAGATTTTAATGCAGGTGTTTAAGGAATGTCATACATACAATGACCAAGGAAACTCCTTTGAACTCTCTCTTATTACATGCAAGTGCATTTCAGCTTATGTGAAGAACAAGAAAAATCAAAACCAGGTAGACTTTAATCTTATATTCAGTCTTCATTTTTTTTTTTGAAAATAAAGTGTTGGGCTCTTTTTCAATGTTATTTTTCAAAAATGTAGGTCTGCTGGGTGTGGCAAAAAGTAAAGTCAGATGATGACCGTGGTTTCCAACGGTTCTTAGACAATGTGCAATACAAAAACAGTGGAATTTTACGCTATGAACATGTCTTTGGAGCTGGTTTTGTAAGCACTGGAGGAATCGGTAAGAGCAAATTACAGTTATCATCCTTATAATGCCTATGTTTTGAGTATAAATTTTGCTTTAACCCTCCTATCATCCTTCTTTGTTTCCATTCATGCAACAATTAGGAAGCTTTATGCTAACATAATGTTCTAGTTGACTCTGACATTAATATGCACATTGTTTTAAGTACTTATTATTTCAATAAAAGATCCAAGTTGGTTATCAAATGTCTCTCGTAGACCATAAAATTTCCTTAGAGTTAAATTGTTTGAAATGGTTACCTATGGATTTCTCAACTTTTTCATGCAACTTTGTAAATGTTGTTAATAGGACATCCATAATAACGTGCTTGGTCTTTATTTTGAGATCAGTCTTGCCTCATCTACTGAAATAGTTCCAGCATGAGCAAAGTCAGGTGAATACACAATTCATGCCACTAGTCCACATCTGCCTAGATGACAACTGATGACAAAGAATCATAATTTCTCATGATGGATCTCGAGTAGCTTGCTTATCATTAGCTTATAAGTAATAATGTTCAATCTTGGATCTCTAGCAATTCACTGTGTCATACATACTGTTTGTATGTTTTATAGATATTCCTTAGAACTTGACTTTTTCTATCTATCCCACCAGAGACTACAAAGGAGTTTGTAGCAAAGCTTGAACTTAAACCTGGACAAAAGGTTCTTGATGTTGGGTGTGGCATTGGGGGAGGTAACTTCTATATGGCTGAGAACTTTAAAGTGGATGTGGTTGGGATAGATCTTTCAATAAATATGATATCCTTGGCTCTTGAACGGGCAATTGGACTAAAATGCTCCGTAGAGTTTGAGGTGGCTGACTGCACAAAGAAAACATACCCGGACAACACATTTGATGTTATATACAGCCGTGACACTATCCTTCATATACAAGTATATTCTATTATAGCAACTTCTTTTGTTTAATTATATCACTTGCTGCGATAATTGTTGTGTGTTCAACATATATCACCTACTTGTCATTACTAATAATGGTGGTTGTTTCTTCAGGACAAACCATCGTTGTTCAAGAGCTTTTTCAAGTGGTTGAAACCGGGTGGTAAGGTCCTTATCAGTGACTACTGCAAGAAATCAGGGACTCCATCTGAGGATTTTGCTAAGTATATTAAGCAACGAGGATATGATCTCCATGATGTAGAAGCTTATGGCAAGGTTAGTTTTCAAAGACAATACTCAGCTTCATGCGTTGTGCGCAATTAAACCAATGGTAATCAGTGTATTATCTGTGTCCAGATGCTAGAGGACGCTGGGTTTGATGAAGTTATTGCAGAAGACAGGACAAATCAGGTTCTACTCTCAAAAATGGATCCCCTATACTAGTTTAATGATCAATCCATACAGGATTCAACTTGAAGCTAATTTTCTCTCGCCTCTTTACAGTTTTTGGAGGTTCTGCAGAGGGAACTGGGTGCAGTTGAAAAGGGAAAGGAAGCATTCATACAGGACTTCTCACAGGTAGAAAGGGAATTAGAACTAGATACGCTGGTAATAGACAATATAAGCATGGCTAATATGTACACTATTACATGACAAGCAGGAAGACTATGATGAGATCGTAAATGGTTGGAAGGCAAAGCTGAAGAGGAGCTCAGTTGGTGAGCAGAGGTGGGGCCTCTTCATTGCGAAGAAGAAATGAATACTGGAACCGTAGCAAGTTTCTTTTACTGTGTGCTTTGCTTATCATAGAATGTTTGTTTGCTTTTACATAAGGAAGTTTGTGCGTTTCCATGAGGAATGCCTTATTTTAGAATGTTTGCGACTATGCTTAAGTTTGATTTGATTTACCCCACTGCTACCCTGCACTATTAGCATTGTCTGCATGTGTTACAATGTTGCAATGATTGGCAGATAATACAAGTCAAAATTAAAACAGTTGTTTGAATTAGATATGGCCTAATTCATCAAGTTGAGGAATCCTGTAGTTCATATGATGTATGACCTACAAAGATAATGGTAAGTAGGAAAGCCATCAAGCGAGAAGAAAAATGGAACAGATTCCTTGCTCTGGAATAATTGTTCTATAACCAGGATTCAGCTGTGCAATGTGTATTAGAGCATGGTTGTTAACCTCAAAGTCAATTCCCCACAACTCTTACAAAGCTACTATTCCGGGAGCCTTTCTTTTCCAGGAACATATGCATTAAACATCTAAGAATGAAGACAAAAAAATACTATCATCATTTGACGACAAGAATCAATCCTAAACTGCAAGCCAATGATATTATAGTCTAGAAAGCACGACTTAGCAATCGAAATCAAGATGCCCACGCTAGATCACTGATCCACAAAAGGAGATACAATCGAGGAAAATTATCAGTCTACAGACGCCCATCACCCTCCATGGCAGGCTAAATCAAACTTCCTACGCGAATGGAGGTAAATAGGCATGTAAAGTAGGATTGTAAATGAATTAAATGTTTATAAATAAATTTAGTATTTAATTTAGTAAAAACTTATTTCATTCAATATAGATTAATTAAATAAACAACTTTAAATATATTATTAAATTAAATAAATAAACTTACATATATACGTGTTCAACTCGTTAATGTTCGTGAATAATGTTTGTGAATAATATTCACTGATCCTATCTAGAAATCGAGGGAGATGACATGCTGGACAGATAATAATGTTTGTGAATAATATTCACTGATCCTATCTAGAAATCGAGGGAGATGACATGCTGGACAGATAATTCTATCGTTGATTGGAAGAAGACTTTGAGATGGAGAAAAGACTATAGTTGACACTCCTTAGCACTCTTTCTTGAACACACCACAAAGAGAGCAAAGGGAACGTTAGAGCGAGAACCAAGGAGGGGGTCTTTGACGCAGATACTCCGACGCTCAAGTCAGAATAATAGCCGAATGGAAAAGAAGATGAACAATAAATGCATGTGCTTGAGTGTGAGTGTAGTAAAACGTAGTAAGATGTCTCAAAAAAATGTTCATGGTCAACTGAGAAGACCCCCTTTTATACTGATCCTCGTAACTTCCGCAATAATAAAGTGTCAAAAAATATCTGGTGTCAAACTATCTAAAACATGGCATATTGACATACAAGTCATGGCAATCAAAGACTGAACATAAAGCTATTTGTTATATCCATAAGAAAACTAAACTGAAGCTAAGTTGTATTCACATATCTGTTTATGACGTTTGAAAACTATTTTCATAAATAGATAAAAATACTAATCATGTTGTTGATGGGCTCGACAACTGTACTTGCTATGCACGCATCCCTAACTAGACCCGAGGTAGCTAGTCCCGAATCCAGTAGGGTTTACTAGGTTATCTAAACCTAGGGACGACTATGGGAGCCCAACCCAAGGACAACTGAGAGTCCAGTACAGTGTCACTGATAAAGTAAAATACTGATTTTTAATCTAATTTATTTGTCTTGCTCTTATTAGGTTATCTGAACTTAGAGCTAGGTTATCTGAACCAATCGCTAGTTTTCTTGCAATCCAATCGCTAGGTTTCCGGAGAAGAAGATCTCTTCGGCGATCCTCTTACGTCTACACGTTCTTCTCGCGGAGGGGAGCGTCCTCGTGCCGGAGTTGTCGCCGGAGGGTGCTCCTACGACCCTAGGGATGGAACCCTAGGTCTCTTGGGCTTGGCGTGCCGAGAAGGTGCGGGAGAAGAGAGGGGCGACGGGTGAGGGTGAGGGGAAAAATTGTCGATCAAAAATAATAACTCCCCACTTAATTTCTCTATTTATATTAAGTGATTAATACGACCAAACTTGCCTATAAATATAATTTTTCTCCTCTTCTTTAAGCACACCCCTGCTGGGGCCCCTTGGTTACTAAAGTCACCCTTTAAGTCATAGGGTCCATAGGTCTCGGGTTCAATTCCCGCTTAGGCTATTTTACGTTTTTATTTAATTTTGCTACTTCTGCTACTCCAAAAA
Source organism: Zingiber officinale (assembly GCF_018446385.1). NCBI lineage: Eukaryota > Viridiplantae > Streptophyta > Magnoliopsida > Zingiberales > Zingiberaceae > Zingiber > Zingiber officinale. Next base: position 72,227,542 of record NC_055996.1, on the reverse strand, counting down.
TTACATAAAAATATTCTAAAATTCCAGAAAAATAATAGAATATTTCTCAAATTTATTTTAAGAATTTTCGGGCGTTACAGACAAAAAGAGTGGCTCAGGTCTCTTAGCCACCATCAGAGGGGGAGGAGTCACAGTCTCTATCCACCGACGAGCTAAATGAGATATATTATGATGTTGTCGGTGGAAGGACAAAAAACTCCACCCTCTACGACTTTGGCTCCCAGGCCAAAGTGACATTTGATCGTTTGAGGACTCCTAGGGGTCGTGCTAGTTCCTCTTTTTCTAGTGAGGTGCAGTCATTAAGACGTGAAAATCAAGAACTACGCACTCAACTGAAGTCAATGGATGAGAGGATGACTTTTATGGATGAGTGGAGGGCTGCTGAGGAGAAGGGGAGGACCGACCACGATACTCTCTTTGCCAGTATGCGAGAAATCGTGGCAAATTTCGCTCGCACCCAGACGCTAGATGGTCTTGAGTCGCAGGAGACTGAAGACCCATCATACTGTGTTGATTAGCATGTTTCGAGGTTTGTTCAACTACTATTTAAATCTTTCTTTATCATACAAGTTATATGCAAAATATATTTGATTGTATAACCACCCTTCGAGGAATGTTTCGTTACATGTACATGAATCATATTTCATAACTACCTCATTGATGATGTGGCTGAGAATGTTTGATATTAGAATATGTCAAGTAACCCTAGGCAACGGAAGCTATATATCCACCTTCAGAGGAAGGTTCCATTGCATGTATATTTCTTTTTATGAAAGGTAAATTATATCATCAAGAAAATGGTACAAACATACATGACTGAAAGTAGCCATTCATGTCTGATGAAGTATCATATCCATATGGCTATTTGAGGTATGGACTTAACAAATCCCATCTACATGTAATCATACCCTCACTTAACCAACCTCTCCAAAATACAACCATGAACATCAACCTCGCAAATACCAACCATACACAACACAACCTCATATATCGCACCGCAATCAATCGTATCCTGAACCCCTGATGTGGCTCCCAAGAGTCTCCAGTGTGTGAGCATGCATCCTCCACCGTCTTATCCAGTGCACCAAGCCAAGCATCCTCAACATCAATCACCACTATCAACGACCGCCATGTCATGTCGGCTCCTATCTACCTCATGAAGGTGAGCTCCAATCAGCTATCCAGTCATCTTTGTATGCTGTAATCAAGCTGTCGTAATGCCTCACAAGGCAGTCAACCCCTAATAGGTCGTCGAACCCACTTTTAGCAAGTGGTCAACTATCAATGGATTTGTCGTGTCTTTACCGCAAACCGTTTGTTGTGGGCTAGATAGATCATTCTGGAGGATCTATATGTTGGGGATCGGTGGCTGACTAGAAGGGGGTTGAATAAACGTCACCCCCAATTCGCTTACTTTCTTCTTACACTTGTCAGTTGCACAGAGGAATAATATAAAACAAACAAGCTAAATACTAAAGGAAAGAAAGTAAACCACTAATATGCCAATTTACGTAGTTCGGAGATAAAGTTCCTACTTCACGACTATCCGTAAGGTGGACGATCCTGATTCGTCGATGGATGACTCCCCGACAAACTCCAACTAACTCACATAACTCCTTGTGGGTGGAGAAATCTCACCACAACTCTCACAAGAACTCTTGAGAAATTAGGGCACTGGTAGACTACTAATAGGGGTTAACCACCTCTATTTCGTCGACCTTGGTCAAACACCCCGAGCTCTCTTAAATAGAGCTCGAGAGGAAACACTTAGCTATGTTTCCTGCCACTAGTCGTCTGGTAACAACACCAAATGTGACAACACCAAATTTTTAACCACCTTGGCCGACTCAGGAAGTCAACTAGTAACAACACCAATCGACTGGTAACAACACCAGCCGACTAGTAACAACACCAGTTGACTAGTAATAACACCAGTCGACTTCCCTATGTGGAAATACGATCGTTGCAATCCAACGACTTGATACCAGTCGACTGGTGCATTGACTAGTCTACTGCTCCACACTGGCTGAGTGAACAGAGGCATTCTGTTTGCTCCCCCGTCGACACCAGTCGACTGGTAAATCCTAAAATCTAGGGTTTCCTATCTCGAGTATATTTCTCTCAGCACTCGGATCCTCACGACTCACTTGACTGTTCTTCAGAGCCTTGATCTCTTGCTTTCAAGTCTTCTTCCTTTGGCTCTCGTCCCTCGAATGCATTCAAGCCCACTACTTGTCCCAATGTTATCCTTCGTGTATGCCTCGAAGTGTGCTTCCCTCGGTTCTTGTTCTTACTGTCTTGTCCATGGTTCCTCAGATACTCCATCCTTTACTGGACCTGAAGTCATCAAGCTGAGTCATATATGTATCTTGTAAACTTGCACAACTTAAATATACATATCAAATATAAGGGTAAACCTAACTTAAACCCTTTGCTCAAACCATCAAAACTTATGATCACACCGGACCATCTTGAGGTAAGATCATGGTTTGAAATACCGAGCCGTTCCGCTCGAAACTCACGGATTTTACCGTTCCGATGGGGGACCGGCACCGGCACGCGAGCGAGACAGCACGCGACCGACACAACACGAGGGCGTGAAGTTCGGATTGTCATCGCATGCGTCTTCGCGTGCGTCCAGTTGCGACACAGTGCGCAACAGAAGGAATCGATTTGATTCCTTCTGTCGATCACGCGATCACTTTAAGCACGGAAACAACATTATATAAACGACGGAAACTTACCTGGAAGCATCAGCGACGGAGATTGGCGAGGCGGTGAGGCGACGAGGCGGCGACACAACGAGGCGGCGATCACAGTTCTTCGACAGGTAACGAAGTAAATTTTCAATTTAAAAGTAGAGAATCTGCGATCTGAATTGTGAGCAGAGCAGAGGAGGAGGAGGAAGGGCGGCGGAATCATGATGATCACGATTTCGCGAGGAGGAATAGGGTTTCTTTTAATAAAATTTTTAATATAACTGTTTTAATTAAAACTGTTATATTAAAATAAAATATTTATTTATATATTATAACTTATAACTGTTATAATTATTATAACAGTGTTATATTAAATTTTATAAAAATTTACATATATAATTATATAATGTATTATTTAATATATATATATATATATATATATATATATATATATATATATATATATATATATATATATATATATATATATATATATATATATATATACATATATAATTTCTAATTAATTATGATATAAACGATAATTATATATATATAATAATATTAATTAAGTAAATTACCAATTAACTAATATAATTATAATATATAAATTTAATTTTATTAATAATAAAAGTATTTAGATTTTAAATTCATATCTGTAATTGATTAAAAATCAAATTAAAATTATATACATAAATATGTAATAAATTATTTAAAATATGCATAATTTCTAATTAATTATTATATAAATTATAATTAACTAATATAATTATGACATATAAATATATATTATTATTATTTATTATTAAAAATATAAAAATTTAAAAAAAATAATTAAAAACTTTGAATTTATAATTTATTAAAAATTAAAGATTAAATTAATTTTATAAATAAAATAGTTTAAAAATTATAAATAATATAAAAATTATAAATAATTTAAAATTTTTATAAATGATTAAAAATTAAAATAAATTTTAATCTTTTAAATAAATTTAATTTTTCTTTAATATAAATTATAGTATTTAATAATTTAATTATTCAATATAAAAATTATATAGAATATTTATAAACAGAATTATATAAAGTAGATTATAATTTAAATAGATGACCAATTTCCTTTGTGAGTTGGAGTTTTAAAAAATTAACTTAATTTTGACTATTTTCCAAGTATCGAAGCTTATATCCCTTTTATTAATTTTTAATTTTCTAATTAATTCCTTAATATTATCTTAAGTAAATTAACTTAAATTAGTCAAATATTAATAATTTGATCATTAATGACCTAAAATTTATTTAGGCATGTTATAACTCACTTGCATTTTAATTTCACTTATTTTATACATAATTTTAGTCATTTTTTGCTAATTTTTCATTTTTGTTTTATTAAACTGTAATGTATTTTTTCTAAATAAATCATCATGAATTAGTATATTTTTATAAATAAATAAATAATTAATTAAGTGAACTAATAATTAATTTATATAATTATATATAAATTAATATTTTAAAAATACAAATAAAATCTATCACAAAAATCTATTAAAATTTATCTATTAATTATTTAATATCTAAATATTTTATTACATGTATACTTAAATAATTTAATTAGTGATATCTTAGAAAATTTTATGAGGAAAATAAACTGATCATGAATCGAATAAATAATTTAATATTTTTTTATTAACTAATTTATAGTAAATTTTATCTATTAATTATTCTCTATGTATATCTAAATTAAATATTTCATGTTTACTTAAATAATTTAATTTGTGATATATTAGAAAATTTTATAAGAAAAATTGTTAAACTGTTTAATAATTGAATAAATAATTTAAATTATTTATTTATTAATCATATTTTTAAAAATATATAATTTTAGATGTTTTGAATAAATTTAGTTTTAAAATTATATATAAATATATAAATAGTAATTTTTATTATATATGGTACAAAATATATAAACACTAACTATATAGATATATATTATATAAATTAATAGATAATTAATTAAATTGATAAATAATAATATAATTATAATATTTATTAATTAAAATTTTAATTTTATTAATTTTTATAGTTATGAATATTTACATTTTTATAACGTATAGGTAATGACACCAAAACAACAATCTTATGATCCAGCTTGGAGACATGCACATCAATTAGAAAACCGATTTCATTGGCAATGTTTGCATTGCGATATGATTGGACGTGGCGGTGGGATCACACGCCTAAAACAACATCTTGCTGGTGGATATCCAGATGTCTCTAAATGCCCAAAAGTTTCTCAAGAAATTCGTCGTGCAATGAAAGACGAACTTGATGGCAAAAAAGAATTAAAGCATAAACAACAACAACAACGTGAAATGCTTGATAGGCGGAACTCTCAAGAACCAGTCTATGATGAATTTGAAGGTCGTGGTGAAGATCCAAATGATGAATTTTTAGCAGCTCTTAGTGCATCTCGAACTCAATATGAATATGAGCGACATATGCAACATAGTGGTACTATAATTGGTGCTAGTGGAAGTGGCTCAGCTGGTGCTAGTGGAAGTGGCTCAACTACTGCAGCAAGATTGGGGAGGAGTGAAAGTGTTTGTGTTACTTCAACACAAGGTGGTATTGGTCGTTTCTTTCCTTCTATGGGATGAAGGCGTGCAGTTGATATTGCTGATATTAATCCACTAGCATTCCCAGACTAAGCTAGCAAACAGACTAGGATTGATGATGTTTATACAAGGGAGAAGAAGAAATCAATAGGTCAAAGTATTGCTAAATTTTTTCATTTTAATCGAATTCCTCCCAATGCAGCAAATAACACATACTACCGCAGCATGGTGTCCAACATTCAAAACTCTGGACCTGGTATTCAACCTCCGACTGCATATGACATTGCTGGTTCGTATTTAGATGAACAAGTGGAGGAAATCAAAACTTGGATCCTATCATGCAAGAAGCAATGAAGCTTATATGGGGTTACATTAATGTGCGATGGTTGGACAGGACCTATACGAATGAGCATTATTAATTTTCTGCTATACTGCAATAGAAAGGTGATTTTTCATAAATCTGTTGATGCAACTGCAGATTATCATGATGCATCTTATATATATCATTTGATGGATAACGTAGTTCAAGAGATAGGTGCAGAACATATAGTGCAGGTAATTACAGACAATGGTGCCAACTTCAAGAGGACTGGAGAATTACTGGAGCAAAAATATCAAACGTTATTTTGGACATCATGCGCAGCACATTGTATTGATTTGATGATAGCAGATATTGGTAAACTTGATATAGTAAAGAAAGTAGTGAAAAAAGGTCAATCGTTAACAAAATTCCTTTATAATCATCATTGGGTTCACGGATTAATGAGGAAATTTATTAATGGGGAGATTCTACGACCAGGAGCAACTAGGTTTGCAACTCACTTTCTCCTATTAAAATCATTATTTCAGAAAAAAGTCGGACTGAAAGCCATGTTCACTTCTGAAGATTGGGAAACCTCTCGATACTCTAGTTCTACTGAAGGAAGGGAGGTAAAAAAAAATATTATATCTGCTAGATTTTGGGACTATATTTCAAATATTTTTATAGCAGTGGAACCCTTGTACGTCGTTCTACGTAAAGTCGATATGGACAAGAAGCCACAAATGGGCAACGTCTACCGTCTAATTCATGAAGCGAAAGAGGAAATTAAGAGACGTCTACAATCACCAACCAAGTATCAATATTATATTGATATAATCACTACAAGATGGGGCAACCAAATGGGAAAACATATTCATTTAGCAGGTGCATATTTTTTATGATAAAGAATTTTTAATATTATTATTAATAATTATATATATGCTTAATTATGTTAGGTTATTATCTCAATCCGGCATATCAATATCGTTATAATCTTGCCACAAATGAAGATCTATTAGTAGCCCTCAGAAATGTAATATCAAGACTCCAAAAAAATAGAGAATTAGCTGCTGAAGCTATTAATGAAAGTCGATTATTTCGAGAGGCATATGGTTCTTTTAGCGATTCTTTTGCAGTGTCATGCAGATATAAGATGGATGCAGGTAAATATAGGAAAAATTATTACTAGTTTTTGTCAATAAATATAATTAATGTTTTAATTTTATTTTTATTTATTTTACAGCTGAGTGGTGGTTACAATATGGAGGATCAACCCCAAATTTTAAAAAAATTACAGTACAAATTCTCTCACAGACAACGTCTTCAAGTGGTTGCGAAAGAAATTGGTCAACTTTCTCCCTCATTCATACAAAAGTACGCAATCGTCTTTCTTATCGTCGCTTGGAGAAGATGGTCTACGTTCATTATAATATGCGTCTTCAACTATGAGCGATAACAGAATAACAAGAACTGGAAAAATAAGAATCTAGTGATGTAGACCCATTTGATATTGGATTTGTCCAAACTGAGGATGATACAATGATGGATTGGTGGAATGCCGTGGATGTTGAGAATCCCTTACTTGATGAAACTGGAGATCCATCACGACCATCTCAATTTCTTACTCAAGAGATTGAAAAAATACAAGCTAGAGGAGATGTCAGCGAAGAATATAATGATGAGGTTTTTGACCAAGAATTTCGATTTTCCGGATCACGACCGAGACGTTCTCAATCATCTCAACATCAAAGTCAACCAAAGTCCGTAGATAAAGACAAAGGTAAAACTCCTGCAATTTTTACTCAAGAGAAAAGAAAAGTCAAAACTTCTGCTTTTAAAGAAAGGGGTCCATTGAGAATTAGTGAAAATCCACTCAATGCAATTGATGAGCAACAACATGATGATAGTGATGAAACATCATCACCTTCTGACACTATAGTCCGACGAGAAGTTCGAAATGATGATAGTGATGTCAATAGCAGTGCAAGTACTAATGGAAGCGATGGCAGTGGTGATGCATCTGGTGGTTGTAGCACTTATGTTCCTCCTACTCTGGCACCGGAGCTTTGGACATGTGAGAAAGATTACAGACATACATCCCAAGATAAAGATCATAGTGGTAGAATTATTAAATCCCAGTATTAACGTCGATCTAAGGGTGACAAACAAAAGAAAGCTCATGATTATCATGATATGAGGGAGAGTTTAGCTGAGATTGATTCTGATTGAAGTTCATCGTACTCTCAACCTTCTTATTATAGTTCTGATGCATCATATGGTGATCCATCATATCAGAGCTCAGGGACATATGCTTATCCTTATCCTGTGCCTGTACCTGTACCTGTACCAGTACCAGTACCAGTTCCAATTCCAGTGGTGCCAGTTCAAATTCAACTTTCAGTGGTCAATCGAGACATGCTGATGGACATGTGGAGAAATCAATATCAATATTGCATGTCATGGGATGATTATTTAATCTGGGCATTGGAAAACTATGGAGTTGATTTAACCAGAATGTTGCAAGAACCAATGCTTCAATCTGATTCACGTCATTCCTTTTGGTATTAGTAAGGTATTGTATTATGATGTATCAATTTTAATTTGAGTTGTTCATATATCAATTTTCTTAAAAGAAAAATATATTTATTTGTTTTTCCTTACATTTATATTTAAAATAAAAAACTACAGAAACTGTATCGGCACGGTACGATACAATACCGAAACCGTATCATTCCGGTCTGGAACTGAAACTCCGGCACAGCTCGAAATTTTAAACCATGGGTAAGATTACTCCAATACTATGCACCCTGATGGGCTTTTTGGCAAAGCCCTAGCCATCAATGGATTTAGCGTTGTCCTTATAGCGAACCGTTTGCTGCAGACTATATAGATCATCCTGGTAGATTTATGCACCCTCATGGACTTTTTGGCAAATCTCTAGTCATCAACAGATTTGGCGTTATCCTTACTGCGAGCCGTTTGCTGCAGATTAGATAGATCATTATGGTGGATATATTCTCCATCCTCATCCATGCCTCACCTCCCATGATCCTACTTAATGGCCAAAGTACACGACTACAGAGCCCATCTCTCTCACTAACATGTTCCCTCTCATACATGAAAATTGAAGCAATCTCTCTATACACTCTACCATCTCACTATACTCTCAAGGCCGGAGTCTCACACTCATACATGAATGGCTTCACCTTACAGAAAACAAACCGCGAGCCCCTCACAATAAGGCACCTAGGCTCCTCCGCACTAGTGCAGCTCTAGCAAAGACTCCGCCTAAGAAAGTCCATCCTGAAAAACTCCAAGACATCCCCATGTCTCTATGAAGGTCTCTATAAGTGATGTGATGTCACTCCCAAGAGTGTCTCTCCATAGTTAATAGACTCCAAGAAGGTAGCCACATCTCTAGGGGGCCCATAAAGCATGTGTACAATCTCCAAAGGAAGCACCAAAGAGAGACCACAAGTGGAAAAAGAGGTCAAATCCAATTTTTTTTATAAAACTCACTCTCTCAATACTCTCAAGTATAAACCTCACTCTCCCACAACTCTCAAGGGCGGAAACTCACTCTCCCACAAGAATGGCCACACCTTACAAAATACAACTGAGGGCCCTCACAAACAATCTCCTATGCTCCACGATGTAGCCCCCACAGAAGCTCCTCCTTATTGGGTTATTAAGGCGTCTGACATAGTATCTGATCCGAGCGAGTGTCCAAGGAACAATAGACATGAGTCTGGATCCTCTTGAAGACATGGTCCCTATCAAACAACTCACTCTCAAACTTCAAGCGGTTGCGGGTCTATCAAATGTTATGTATCAGCGCAACCATAGCAACATGACATGCTCGCATCAACAACCCTATCCCTCGGTAATAGCGCGCATAGACCCGCAACATCCTTTGGTATGCCATCATTTCATGTGTCATAGCTGTCATATATGTAGACATTTAAAAAATAGATGCTCCTGTATCTCCTCCTCAATGCCACAGAATACGCAAACCCTCTCAATATCCCCTAGGTACTCCAACCGATCTCGGGTACGCAACCTACGGTGTGCAAGTAACCATAGGGTAAATTTGTGACTAGGTTGAATATGTTTATGTTGGGGCAATTTCCCTAGGTCAAGGTTGACCAGTTTGACTAAGCTTGAGTTGAGTCAAGCTTGAGTCGGGATTTGAGTTTTGATATTTGACAATATAAGGAGATTGCTGGAGCAATTGTCCGGTTATGGAGATGGTCAAAGGGTTGACCAGGTTGATGAGAATACAAGTCAAGTAGGTCAAGGTTGACAGGAGACTTGACTGGGAAAGTCCTAACTGGATGTTAGACATTTGGAAAGTCCTACTGAGGAGTTAGGCAGGAGAAAATCCTGGTGAAGAGTCAGGCAACTAGAAAGTCCTAGTGAGGAGCTAGGCAAGGGAAAGTCCTGGTGAGGAGCCAGGTAGTTGGAAAGTCCAAGTGTGATCTTGACAAAGGAGAAAGTCTTGGTGAGAAGCCAGACAATTGGAAAGTCCAAGTGTGATTTTGGCAAAGGGTGTAAGTCTAAGTATGTGGTCTTGACAAGATAAGTCCTAGTGTAACTTGGAAAGGAAGACCCGACAACTAGGATGAGACCGAAGGAAGCTCCTGAAGGCAAGGCGTGAAGGATGGGGAGATATCCGAGGGACGCAAGGCTGATGGAGGAGGCTAGAAGGCTAGTTCGAGGTTGGTCGGGTATGGACAAACGCTAGGCATGGAGACCCAACAGGTCATTGTTGACTGGGAGTTGGGTTGGAGACTTTGGACTTGAGATTGAGTCAAGTCCAGGTTGGCCAATCGATTGGGCAATCGATTGAACCGGGGTCCAATCGATCAGCCGATCGATTGGAGTGTACTGCGAAGGAAGAAATAACCCAATCGATTGGTCGATCGATTGAGAGCATGAGTCGCGAGCACAGAGGCCTTCCCAATTGATTGGGTAATCGATTAGGAAGCAGAAGCTCTCGCGCGATCGCGAGAACACAGAAAGCATCTGAATCGATCCACCGATCGATTCAGACTATCCAATCGATTGGCCGATCGATTGGAATTTGACCGTTGCGCAGGATGCAGGTGATGGACGGATGGGATTGTGCAGAGCTGACGTGGCAATCGATTGAGGTTGATTTCAATCAATTAGGAGTACTGTATATAGCCTGGGCGGATCGTTTTCTTCATTAGAACTTTGCGTTCTTCTCCTGCGATCTTCAGCGATTTTCACGTGAGCTTCTTCCGATCTTCACCGCTAGTTCTTGAAGGTGTTTGGGTGCATTCCCAAAGTTCAAGAGGCAACAACAAGCAACAAGTAAGCAAGAAAAAGGGTGTATTTCATTTATTTCTTGTATTTTCTTCTTATATGAGTTGTGTTGTTGTGTGTGAGTTTGTACAAGGTTTCTCTGCCTCCAGCTGCGATCGAGAAGGAGGGTTTTCATAGTGGAGGAGTGTATCGTGTGTGGATCCTTGGATTAATCACCTCTTCTTGAGATGGATACCAAGTAAATCTACTTGTTAGCGTTATGTGAGTCTTGTATTTCATTTCCGCTGCATATCATCATCAAGACGCAACTGACGAGAGCGTGACGAGACGCTATTCACCCTCCCTCTAACGGGCACATCAGTCCCAACAGTTTCTTCCATATTGTCCCTGCCCACGATACGCAAACTTCAGTATCACGGAAGAAATCATATGCCTGACTGATGCCGTCGCGACTCAAACTGGGTTGGCTAAACCAACCGGCCAGGCTCTGCTGTGCCGACTCTATGGATCCAACTGAAGTGATCATCTGGTCGCATATTTGGGCTATCCGCTTAAGAAGAAGAGAATCAGTGTGCTTGGCCCTCCATCACCATATATTTGTGTCCTGTAAATTGTTAGACCCCGTGGTAGTTTTGATGTGATCAACCAAGTTGGTTAGATCATGCTTTGTGTTTTGGTCCCTGTTTCTGAGTGTGCAGGAGCTTAGGAGCACAAGAAGTCGAGCGGAAGACGCAGCTAGCGAGAAGGATGGCACGGGAAGGGAGCCGACGGGCTCGGTGCGTCCGAAGGACGAGAGAGCTGCGGAAGAGTACTCTGGTGGACGTGAAGAGCGTGTGCGACGTTTGAGGGACGTTAAGCCGGGATGGAAGGCTGCTTGAGGAGAAGGCCGGGAATTGGGTTTGGGTGAGCCCTATTCCGGTTGGCCGCTATCACCCAAAAGTTTAGAGCATCGGAAGCTAAAGCCGGAAAGAAGCAGTGCTGGAATCACTGCTCAAGGTGCCTTCAACAAGGTTGAAGGCGCCTCCAGCTTGAAGGCACCTTCAATCTGGTGAGGCGCCTTCAGCCTTGTTTAAGGCGCCTTCAACCTGGTCAAACAGACCGTTCGTGCGCGGATAAAATTTTATCCGCTGACCCAGCTTGGAGGCGCCTTAGACCCTCAATGGAGGTGCCTTAGACCCTCAATGGAGGTGCCTTGGAGCTTCGGGATAGACTTTCCAGGGACTATAAAAGGACCCCTGGAGCTAGGAATTAAGTACAACTTCTACATTCAACTCTGTAAGCATTTCCTAGCAGTAGTTCTGAGCCATTAGAGTGTAAAAGACTTCTCCGCCTTCAGCAAAGGAGAATTTTCTTAGTGTGTTTTCTTACTGCCCTGGATTAACAACCCTCTTGGTTGTAACCAGGTTAAATTCGGTTTCTGCTTTTTATTTCTGCCTTTATTTTATTTACTATTGCATTAATTGAGTTGAAAGAACGATGAGGGTAGTTTTATTTTTGTTTACAGCAATTCACCCCCCCTCTTGTCGGCCTCCGCTGCACCTACATAAATATGTGTGGTAAACCCATTGAATCCAGAGGGCATCTTGCTTATCATGTATGCGCTATAACACCTTGGATAACAAAGCAGTGTTCCATGCAGTTAATTCTCTAAACCCCAACCCTCCTTCTTTAGGTTTGGACATCTCTAGCTAAGATATGGGGGGATGCTTGGATGTCCAAAGAAAATTCTGACATAAACTATAAATACGCTCCACAACTCCCATTGGTAACGACAAAATCGACATTCAGTAACATTCCATCCCATGTAGGATAGACTGTATCAACTGCGCTCGCCCCGCATACGAAAGGGTGTGTTTCGGCCACGCATTGATCCTCCTGCTCAAAGCATTAATCAAGGAGATATAATCCATAATCTTTTGTCTTTTTGAAGCCAAGGGAATCCCCAAATATCTATAAGGCATGTATCCCTCTTGGAACGCAATGATGGTGAGCAAGTCCTATCTCAAATCCTCCTATAGTCCAGCCATATAGATACATGATTTGCTAAGATTTGGCCATAAGCATGCCATTATCCCAAAATTTTCCAAGCAACTCATAAGAATACTAGTGGAGGATCGGTCACCCCTGGAGAATAATAGAAGATTATTAGCATATGCAAAATGGCCTATTCTGAGCCCATGACACTTGGGGTGGAAATGAAAATTTGCTTGTCGTGTCTGTTGACTTAGCATCCATGCTAAATATTTCATGCATATCCCAATGAGATATGGAGAAAGAGGGTCACCCTGCCGCAATCCTATGACACCTCTGAAGTGGTCATACATGCCACCATTGATGGATAAAGAGAAACTGGTGGTAGTGATGCACTAATGTATCCAAACAATATAAGTGGGAGGAAACTATAGCCCTGTTAGAGCCTCCAACAAGAAATCCCAATGCACTATGTCAAAAGCCTTCTGGAGGTCTACCCTCATGGCGCTTCTGGGAGAAATTCGCTTTTTGTGTAATTCCGTATAAGTTGCCGTGCTCAATGTATATTATCTGTTATAGTTCTTCCTTTAACAAAAGCGGCCTGTGCTGGATGAAAAATGTGCTCAGCGACATCTACAAGTCTAGAGGATAATATCTTTGAAATTATCTAGTAAAAGACAGTGTAACATGATATAGGTCTAAAGTCCCCAACTCTAATGACTTGTGGCACTTTCAGTACTAATGATATAAGAGAGCGATTCCATTGTTTGAGAAGCTTTCCATATCTAAAGAACTCATTTACTACAACTACCAAATAGCATTTGATGAGGTTCCATGAGTGCTTGAAGAATTTAGATCTATATTCATCCGGTCCAAGAGCTTTGTAATTACCAATGCTAAAAAGAGCCTTCTTGATGTCATCTTCCATTGGCATGATTAGGAGGCTTTCTTGCTGTTCCAAACTTAGAGTTTTCCCAAAAGATAGACATTTGGTTTGGAGAGGTGTCCTTTGGATGCTAGTGTCGAGCAAACCTTGAATGTCTCTAAAAATTCATTCACAATCTCATTCAAGCTTGTTGTGGTATCGCCCTTTATTTTCTCTAACACCTCTATTTCTCTCCGTCGATTTGTTCTTTTAACTAAGACATCAAAGTAGGCGGTATTCTGGTCCACGTCCCGAAAATATCGACACTTAGCCTTTTGAGCATAGAATAGGAATTCAGCGTGGCTCAATTGATCAGCACGTTTCCGAACCATTTGGTAGCTTCCCTCAAAAGTACCAATAATGTATCCCAATTCCTGCATTTGTTAGAGCTTCTCTTGTGCCCGACGTGCCCTTTCTTTGATGTGCTGAAAATGGAGTCTATTAAATTGTTTAAATGTAGCCTTTAACCCTCGCATCTTTTGCTTGAGCATATACTGTGTCACGCCTCCCTTGTACCCGAACTTAAGCTAGCCCATTTCTCCTCCACCACAACGTTGTAGGCTTCATGAGTGGTCCGCATGTTGAAGTATTTGAAAGGTTTATTGATGTGTTCCATTTCTCCCATAATGGTGACCAAGCATGGTGTATGATCGGATATGTAACATGGTGCTAGGAACTCAGACATTCCTCTCATATCCTGCTCTAACCACATTCTATTGACCATGAATCGATCCAATTTATAAAAGAACTCATTATTATACCAAGTGTATTTGCAACCCACTTAAGGAAGATCCTCTAGCCCATTGTGCATGACACAATCTTGGAAGTATGTAATATGATAAGAAGTGATCGGCATACCATCTTTCTTGTCTTCAACTAAAAGTGGGGAGTTAAAGTCCCCAAGTAGTATCGAAGGTGCATTTATACCAGTACCAAGCATATTTAATCCTTACCATAGTTTTCTTCTATTCCGTATGGTGAGCTAACCATAAATGAATGTGATCACAAAGGATTTTTGTGTCACTGTGCAAGTGAGGCTTCCATGTAGATATTGCTCATCACAATCTAGTGTATCAAAGGTAACCTTGTGAGAGTCCCAAATAATCAATATTATACTTCTAGAGGATCCCTCTTTAATGTAGTGTTGCATTTTCAAATGCTTAAATCGTCTTAATTTCATTCCTTGGAAAGCTTGTTCCATCAATTTTGTCTCCATGATGCTCATCACTGCTAATCTATATTTCAGAAAGAAGCTCTATGGTTCTCTCTGTTTGGGGGCTTGGTTGAAACCCCTCACATTCTATGATGCAATATTCATGTGGAGGTAGACAGTCGTGACCCCCTTGCTACTTGGTTTCTAGTTTAAACTCTATCATTACATGTATATGCTATGGTGACAGAATATTCTTTAACGAGTAGCTATTATTCTTTGATAGGTTGTTGTGATTCTTTGTCAATGTTATCTCTTGGAGGTAGTTCGATCGGCCTTGTCGCCAACTAATTGTATGATGGGAGACTGACATATGAGAAGTGGGGAGCTTAGCCCTATAGATCCACTTGACACTTTAGGTCGACCGAATACATGTTGTGTGCCTCAGCGTTGAGAAGTGGGGAGTTGAGCCCCGTAAGTTCGACCGATTGACCATATGGGGAGGTCGTTCCCTTGAGAAGTGAGGAACTGCACTCTAGAAGGTCCAACCGACACTTTGGACCGACCATATGTTATTGTGATTCTCTGACAATATTATCTCCTGGAGACGGTCCGATCGACCTTGTAGATGTCTGACTGTATGATGGGAGACTAACATATGAGAAGTGGGGAGTTTAACCCCATAGGTCCGCTCGACACTTTGAGCCAACCAGATACATGTTGTATGCCTCAGCGTTGAGGAGTAGGGAGTTGAGCTCCGTAAATCCGATTGGCTCTTGGGTTGATCGGCCATATGCAAGAGGTCGTGCCCTTGAGAAGTGAGGAACTGCACTCTAGAAGGTCCGATCAGCACTTTGGACCGACCGACCATATGTTGTTGTGATTTTTTGACATGTGAAAAGTCTCCTGGAGGCAGTTCAACCGACCTTGTAGCCGACCAATTGTATGATGAGATTGACATATGAGAAGTGGGGAACTTAGCCCCATAGGTCTGACTGACTCTTGGGCCGACCGGATATATGCTGAGAGATGTATTATAGAAGCTAGAAGTTGGGCCCCGCATGCCCATCCTGTATTAGAGTCGACCGATTTTATAATGTATATCTTGGTACTGGGGAGTGGGGCGTTAAGTCCCTTAAGTCCGACTGACTCTAAAGTCGATCGACCATATGCTAAGAGACTTATGTTTGAATAATAGGGAGTTGGGTCTCGTAAGTCCGATCGACTCTTATGCCGCTCGACCATATGCAAGTGGTTGTGCCCTTGAGTATTGAGGAGTTGAGTTTTGGAAGGTCTGACCGGCACTTCGGGTTGACCGACCATATGCTGAGAATGACTCGTTTAGCTGTGTATACTCTGATTTTAATCGCCACCTTACCTTGACTTTAACTGCTACGTCATCTTGACCCTCAATCTTATATTACCTTAGGATCACTCGCAACACGCCGTATGATTAACGAACCATGTTCATTAGTAAAACTCTTATCAACATGCTAAATAAAAAAATAAAATAAATAAATAAGTTTGAATTATCAAGCTTAATAACCAATCAAACAAGTAAAAGTTTTAAATAATCAAATAAGTTTGAAATGAGAGCTCGATAACATCTAAACGAACCAAGCTCAAACCAAGCTTAAATCAAGGGTTCGATAGCATCTAAACGAATCAAACTCAAGTCAAGCTTCAAACAAACTCAAATTTATAAAAAATAAATCAAGTCAAGCTTGAACAATCATTTCAAACGCTTAATTCATTTTAAGCTCGACTCGGATTGACTCGGTTATCTTATTAAACAAGTTTGAACATCGTTCGGCTTGATTTGTTTACAACCCTATGCAAAAGGAGGGGGAGGACACTCACAGTATCATCCCGGAGAAACACTAGAGGAGGGGGCGTGATCGACGCCGGTGATGGCAAAGAAGGAACCGAGCGATCATAGAAGCAAAGATGTCATTTCCAGGACTCCAAGCTTGAAGTACGGATCCTCTAGTCGTAATTTACGGAGCAGAGGATGATCCACTGTATGAATGGGTTAATTTTAATGGACTCTGTCTATTTAATAGGTGGGGTCCGTCAAAATCAATCGATCAAAAAAAAAAAATAGATCATCCTCTGATCCGTAAATTATAGACTAAAAGATCTCGCCTACCAAGCTTGCCACTTTATAGTGTATCAGAAGAGGTGGATTCGAACTTGGTTTTTTCAAAATAAAAAAAATATTTTATAAGTAAATTTTATTAAATTAATAAAAAAAAAAATTATTTAGAACCATTTAAACATTAGAAAAGAACAAAATTTATATAGAACTATTTTTTAAAAAAAATTAGAGAAAGAACAAACTTTTTTATATTAAATAACAAATGATGCAGGCCAGCGTACTATGTAACGGTCGACAGCGTAACGGAGTATAAAACATCCGATACGATGAGGCTGACGTCCATCCGCAGGTTCCGCGCTTGCCTCAGGTCGTTCATTATTTACAGCATTCGATGCCGATGCGCGTGCCCTTCTGCCGTTGAAGCCTCGTTCACCGTCGCCTCGATCGCCATTTAGCGGAGGGAGCTGCGCCGATCTGCTTCCCATTCCCAAGCGGAGGTTCCACCACCTGGTTCCTTGTCGGTATGATGCCTTGGAATAATTCGTAAACAACAATAATGCCGTCGATTTATAGATCAGAACTTCATTATCTAGCTTCATTCTTTTTTTTTTTTAAAAAAAGTTTCCTTTCGTGTTCTGGTATTTGGCTCATTGCAATGGATGATTAATGATTTCCTAATCGCGATTATCTTATCTAGTTCAATTTTGGATTGGGACGACTTCAGATCGAGGAGTAGAAGAACAAAATTAATCGTGGAACAAGCCCTATTTCTAGATTGGCCTTTTTATTCCTCCTTGAAAAAGAATAAATATTTTTGCTATTAGGAATGCAGTTTTTCGTCTCTTCTCATGGAAAAATGGGCAAATTGATTCTTGTAGTATTTTGGCTTTTAGTAAAGAAAAAGATCTGTGAGCTAAATAAGCATTTGGCCTTTCACTAATGTGATGTAAGAAATGCATTAGGTTGTGCCTGCGCTCGCGTAAATCTTTATGTGATTTTTTATGTGGGGAATGAATTGCCGATCTGCGATGAGATGAACTGGTAGCATTTATAAATCCTCTGAAACACATCGTCTTGCAGGTAGGTGGATTTAGAATAATGGTGAAAGACACCGAGTACTATGATATCTTAGGCGTTAGTGTTGATGCATCTGCAGCAGAGATCAAGAAGGCCTACTACCTCAAGGTGACAGAGGCAACATACACTACTACTACCTTCAAAATCTTTAATTGCTTGAGCTTTAATTTCCATAATTGGAAGTGATGCTTTGAGGGTTTACTATATGAACTGTCTTATCATATGACATTCAAAGTCTTATTTGAAGAAATTAGTATGAGACATGTTTACTATATCAGAATTGTATCCTTTCAAAATTGACAAACCTCTGCCACATGAACAGTATTCCATTCTACAAAATTTTGTAGAATTGAAGTGTTATCATCAAAGACACAATGACAGGATCATGCCTAAAGTGGTAACAATTCTTGATTGGATCCCCATGATCAAGTATTCATCATGGCAATATGTCCAGTTACACACCCATGTGTAGACTAGTGGGCATCAATTTTCCTCTCATACATATAATTTGTGGCACGACCTTTTAAACCAAAAGCCGATCTTAGTTACCTTTGTTTTGCTTTTCTAGTAAGATTACTCTGGCAGATGACATTTTCTTTTAATCATTGTGTAGGCACGAATTGTGCACCCCGATAAGAATCTTGGAGATCCAAAGGCTGCTCATAATTTTCAGGTACTTCAGTTTATTTTGATTGTCTCTTCATTGCACATGGTTAGAAGTTAGAACAGTAGAGATCCAACTAGGGAACATAACAGCCTTAAATTGGTTTCTCTAGCTTGTAATCATCAAATTAAGATTTGAGCTATTTATCAACCAATTCCCTTAGAAGGATTTCCTAGTGTCTAACACATTCATTTAATTTCTGTGAGATGTTCACTATCATATGTTATGTTCCATTTGTTTGGCACATTGCTTCTTCGTCTACCTTGTCACCCTCAGTCATATATTGATCTAACGCATCAAATGTGAAAAGTGTGAAGTGAAACGACGGAGCAGAATTTTTTTTTTTTATTTGACAAACTCTAGAAGGGTATTTGGCAGAGTTTGCTCTATGAGATGGCATATTTTTAACCTAACAAACTTGTAAGGCAATGCAGTAAACTGCAAACATGATGTTATGCCCACGACAAATTAACCAAATTTGTTTGCAAGTTAAAATTAAATACAGCTAAATTTCCGTCGAGAAGATGCATGTTTGTCATTGTTGTATTATCAATGGTCCAAGTTCTAATGTGAAGGTACTCGGTGAGGCTTATCAAGTCCTGAGTGATCCTTCAAAACGTGAAGAATATGATAAGCATGGAAAAGAAGGTCTTCCCCAGTAAGTTCATAACTGAAAAAATTCAAATCAATTACAAAGATTCAAATATCTCGGTTTACAATATTGTCATAAATGGATCTAGAAATGGAAGTATCTTTCATGTATTTCAGAGATTCAATGGTAGATCCTGCTGCTGTCTTTGGGATGCTTTTTGGTAGTGAATTTTTTGAAGATTATGTTGGACAACTAGCTTTAGCAACCATAGCTACGATTGAATCCGAAGAAGAATCAGTTGTCCCTGAAACTCGGAAGCAAAGAGTGCAAGAGAAAATTAGGGTATGATGCATTTTAGAATAACTTCTATACATAATTTTTCTGAAATTAAGATTGTTTTGTGGCATACAGTTTGTTCAAGCCACTTCAAGGCTTATCATGTTGCGTCCAAAAATGTAAAGATTTGTTGCTCATCAACCATCATGACCTTTCAAACAACAACGTTAAAATCATATAAAAGAGGATAATGTTTATAATTCTAGATGTGCTCTCAATCTTTAAATCTTGATTGTATATTCAGATCGATTATTTTCAATCCATCAAAAAGAGCACGTCAACAATGACAAGATGCGAGCCCCAACCGTTTTGTGTCCATCTAAGAGGATCTTGTTCTTCCATTGAACTAAAAAGAAATAAAAACAATGGTGCTAACATTTTCTAGGATTGACCTAGCCTGAGAAACATGAAAATAGGACTTCTCTCCTTACATAGTTCACGAATGGATCTTTTTTCCTTTTTGGCTGAAGCTATCTTTTCGGATTGACATCCCTTCTGCATGCTTTTCGTCGAAGCTTTAATATAATTTTGATGCTGGTATATCTCCTTCTATATTTGAAAATTAACAAAAGAAATGCCAAACATTGCAAAGCTACATCTTACTCAAATCTGGCCCTTCATTTATGCTGACTTATTGTCCACCATCATTGGAATAAGAATAAAGACAAAAAAAAAATATTCCCCAGTTCAGAAACATGCCACCTGTGTTATGTTATTTAGACACTGTCACAAGTCTTTCAAATATATTTTTCTTTTGTTCTGATCCGAAAGATTTTTTTTTTCTTCCAAATCTCCATCTCAAGGACTTTTGATCTGTTAATGCAGGAGTTGCAAAAACAAAGGGAGAAGAAACTAGTAAAAAGTCTGAAACAGCACCTTCACCTATATGTTTCTGGACTAAAAGATGAGTTTGTAAATTGGGCAAACTGGGAAGCTTGTCGACTATCTCAAGCTGGTTAAGTTTTTCAAAAATTTCCTTACTCTTAATTTGTTTCTTTGATTTGTTTATTACTCATTTGATCCCTTTAAGTAAATAAAGATTGTTAATGAAAAGGTAATACATTTTATGGTCCATTAGTAGAATTAGCAATCAAAATATTTAGGTAAAATTAGTCGTTAAGCAGGTAACTTAATCCATCTGCAAAGATAATAGTATTTTTTTTTTTCAGCTTTTGGAGAGGCAATGCTTCACACAATTGGATATATATATTCTAGACAAGCTTCAAGAGAAATGGGAAAGAGCAAAAGATACATGGGCATGCCCTTTATAGCTGAATGGGTCCGCGATAAGGGTCATCAGATTAAATCACAAGTTAATGCTGCATCAGGTTCTTCCCTGGTTTACTCATTCTTCATTTTCATTATTCAGACAGTATATCCTTCCTTCAACATTGTCCAAACTTTTTTCTGCAAATCAGGTGCTGTTTCATTGATACAACTTCAAGAAGGAATGAAAAAGCTTGAAGGCCGTGAAGACGAAGACCCTGTGAAGATTTTCGAAGGGAAAAAAGATGCGATGCTCAGTTCCTTGTGGAAAATAAATGTGCTCGACATAGAGTCAACCCTCTCACACGTCTGCCAAGCGGTAGGCAGAATTGGAGTAACCACATGTAAACATTTTTTTAAAAATAACCACATTCGGATCCACATCTATATGGAATACTAGTAACCCAATTGGAGTAATACACAGAATGAAAAGCTAGTCTTGACGCATTGTCGGTAATTTATTTTTTAAAAACACAATAATTTACTTGTCCAACTAACTTCAGCTCCCGGCAAACACAGGTTCTTAAAGACAACAGCGTTTCCAAGGATGTGTTGAAGCTAAGAGCCAAAGGGTTGAAGAAGTTTGGAATGATTTTCCAAGTAAGTGAGAGTTTTGGAAAACAATTTCACTATTTTCATTCTGGTCCAACTGTGTGTTTTTCTTTTCCAATTACTTTGGTCTGTATTTAAAAAAACAAGACTAATATTATTAACGATTGTCCTTATCTCTTTGTTTTTGATCAGGGCGTTAAATCGCTTTATAGGAGAGAAAACAGTCTTCGTGTTGAGATTGGCACGAGTGGAAGTGGTGGCACCGTGCCATGAAGAATAGGTAGATCCTTTTGAAGCCAATGAAGAATAGGTAGATACTATACAAACAGTCTGGCAAAAAGATTTGTATGGTTTAGTCCCATTTAGTTTCAAGATGATTGCCTTTACAGTGCTCCTAGGAATTTTCTTCCTGCCTTTTCTTTTCTCATAATTTTTTTTTGTTTCGTTGTATTCAAAATTCTTTCTTGCCAACAAGTTTGATTCGACTCTACTGATCTGGTTCTGAAGGGACAACCACTCTGAAATGCTTTCGAGCAAAAAATTTTTATTTGTTATTTTGATGCTGTAAATAAACCTCATGAAATGGATTTGTGGAATTAGTTTAATTACTTCAAATTCTTTAATTCTTTCATGTGTTGGATCTAACAATAGAATGACTCCTGATTTATACTGTTAGCTAATTGGAAAAGAGGAAATAGGAGGAAAGTGAAGTGAAAAATAAAAGTAATTAAAACAAGGTATCTTATTTTATTATTTTTGGATGGAGGTGGACGGCGTTTGATTTAGCGGTATGAGAATGAAGAATTGGAATGATTTCTTTTTGTTGTGTTTGGTTAATGGGAATGTGAATGAAGTCCAAATTTTTGGAAATAGATGAAATTCATCCCTCCCCAAAGGTTTGTTATCTTATTCCAAAAGTAGACTTTTTTTTTTCAACTTTCAACCAATTTCAACTTCCAACCAATTAGACTCGTCGATATATTCATCATGTCGATGGTGGTCTTCAAGGTCACAATTTGATCAAGATTTGATCATTTAGGTTGAATTTTTTAACTCCGTCGTGACGACGACAAGATGTTACTGATCTAAATAACGGAAATGTTCTTCCACGGATTTAACAAACGTGGTATCAATGGTGCTACCGCCGTTGTCAATGGCAGTGAATACCATTTTACCCCCTTTGAAGTTGATGACATTGATGAAGTTAGAGGAGCCAAGCGCGGTTCCGGTAGCTTGGTACATGATGGAGATTGAGGCCATGACGTTGATAATCTTGTGAAGCTTCTCAACGCCGAAATAGTCGAGGATGTGGACGGAGAGGGCATTTTTTGAGAGATGACAAAGCATTTTTGAGAGAGGAGGGTGTGGATGGATGGTGGTTTTCAAGAGTATTTTTGAAATTTCAATTGATTTTCATTTCAGAATATCAAACTAATCAAATACATCAAACACATTCTGATTCCTATTCCTATTCCTAGAGCACAAACCAAACGCCACCTAGAGCTTTAAACAGGCACCTCTATTTTTCATTTTGATTTAGATGAACATTAAATAAATATATATTAGCGTGAAAACTAAGCAACAAAGCCCCGGGCTATAGTACAACAACAAAATGTTCAAGCAATTTCTCAAATATTCACCGTTAGAATCCTAGTTACTACACAATGCAAGATATTTTTCTCATCAAAATTATCAAAAGATCAAATAAAAATTGAGAACTAAGCAACGAGAGTTGGGAGGTGCTTTAGGAAGAAGAGAGAGAAATGTATGCCCACCAACAAAGAGGACTAGTGTAACAATTTGAGCTAAATAATGTTAGTATTTTTGTAGGCATGTAAATGAAGATAATAACATCTTTATGTGTGTAACCATTTGAACTAAATAATGTTTAGTATTTTTGTAGGGATATAAATAATGTTAGTCTGGTTGATGAGTTTTTCAATTCAAAAAATATTGATTAATATTTAAAATTATTGAATTCAGGTTAAAGTCATAATTTTCCTAAATCAAATTTAAATCTATAATATTTTATTTGACTGTCGCAAGTCACTTGCAAACTAAATTTGAACAACACCATTTATTTAAATGTTAAATTAAGATTTAAATAACTTAAATCATGTTCACATTTAAGTCTTATAGTTCGAGTCTTGGTGTCGGGGCCGGCATTAGGATGATCGTTAATGTACCGAATCTATATTTTCTTTTTATAGTTCGAGTCTCTTTGAATAAAGATTAGAACAACTCAGACCACAATTATTTATATTTTCCAATTTTGAATCGAATTTGAATATTATATATACTTTTCAAATTCTAATTAGGATATCAATATTTTCAGATTTGATTTAGTTCAGTTGTTCCCTTAATATTTTGAGGTGTATCAATACCGAGCGATCATATCAAAACGTATCATAAATTATCAAATTTTATCTCGTGTAGCTGTGACAATATATTAATAAGTATCGAGTCATACTGATAATCAACCCTCTAGATATGCTACAAATTGTTCTAAAATAAATTGAAATAATATTTATTATTTTTTATAACAATGTTATAATCATTTTAAATGTAATATAAAATTCAAAGTTAGGAATGGTTATGCTCTTTTATTTTTATTTCATCACCCTCCTTTTCAATTCTCCATCTCCCTACACTAAATTCAAATATGTTTCAAAGTCCAAAAATTTAGTATGATTGCCCTGAAGCAATGGTCCAGACAGAACATGTTCTTAGTTTCCTTAATAGACTGTTGAGCCAAGAACTATAAAAATTAGTATGGTTCAGGATTTAAAATCTTAATTTATTTAATTACAATGAAATGAATAAGTCAACCATATGCACAAATTAATGAGAAAACTAACAGTGTGTCAACATTTTAATAG
This sequence comes from Zingiber officinale, assembly GCF_018446385.1. Classification (NCBI taxonomy): domain Eukaryota; kingdom Viridiplantae; phylum Streptophyta; class Magnoliopsida; order Zingiberales; family Zingiberaceae; genus Zingiber; species Zingiber officinale. The sequence continues at coordinate 72,203,134 of NC_055996.1, read as the reverse complement.
ATTTAAAATTTAGTAGAACAAGTACACTTTGCAACAAATGAAATATTGATAGATAAGATTTTTTTGGTTCCCTATTTGGGTTGGAAGTATGGAAATACTCAAATCGACCATCATATCGATATAGAAAGTTTACCAAACCAGATCCACAATAGAATAAATATAGGAATGAACAAGGTATCCATGAGCAAGCACCATTAATCAGTTCATGATGAAGATCAATTTTTTTTAGCAAATTGGTTCTCAAGCAAGCAAGAAGTAGATTTCATACGTGAAACGGGATGAAGCCAAGCAAGTTGCTTATCGAAGTTCCATCAAGTTTTCGTCTCTTGTAAAAGTGCCTTAATCCTTGCCGAAATCAGCATTGTAATGAGCACTTGATTCTAGCTTCTTTGCTTCGTTCAACTTCCTCACAGCCTAATCCACAATAGACAAACGTCAACATTGTGTCGCCAGATTGGATGGCTATCGGAACTTAAAGCGTTGACGCGGTTTCGAAAAGCATATCTCGATGGTATATACTTGACCCGCCGCTCGAGTATTGCATAGCACATATGTGGTAAAGAAAAGTTACCTTCATAAAGTCCTCATGAATAACATAGTCGCGTTCGGCACGAATTGCTGACATACCAGCTTCTGTGCATACATTACGAAGATCTGCTCCATTAAAACCCTAGAAAATGGAAGTTGCCAGTGAAATCGAAATACAATTAGTGCATAAGCAATTTGTAATGGAAGGATTCAAATTAACTAAAGGATGGTCATAAATTCAAAATATGATTTTCAAGGATGAAGAATTCTTACTTCGGCAAGTTTTACTACCGCTTCGTAATCAATGTCACCATGTTTTGCTATACCTGCAGCATGTATTTTAAGGATTTCCATCCTCGATTGTTCATTTGGTAAAGGAATCTCAATTTTTCTATCCAGCCGGCCAGGGCGAAGAAGAGCTGGATCCAGAACATCCGGTCGGTTTGTCGCCATAATCATTTTAACCTACAACCATCATGAAATGATAATGTGGCTTTGATTCCAAGTATTCTATCAGAAATTATACTAGTCATAATTTCAGATAGCTTCCACTGGAATGCTTAACTCAGTAAACATCTTGAAAAAAAGGAACCAGCAATCTTTATTATTATAGCAAACTATAACTTGGACATTGAGATACTAGGATTTACCTTTCCTAATTGATCAAATCCATCCAGTTGATTGAGAAGCTCCATTAATGTCCGTTGAATCTCCCGATCAGCACTGGTTCCCTCACTAAAACGACGCCCCCCAATGGCATCAATCTCATCCATGAAAATAATGCAAGGCTGAAGAGGAGACAAAGATTTAGAAATGTAACTGTCAAGAATTGGATAGCCTTTTGTGAAAGATGCAGATTGCAGTTATCTTGTGGAGAATCAGTCATTTATTGCAGAAGGTTCAGCTACCAAATGTGGAAAAAATAGATGATAAGGAATGCAGAAAGGAAATTTTACTTGGTGTTCACGTGCATAACCAAACATCTCCCTTATCAGCCTTGCACTTTCACCTATATATTTGTCAATTATAGCACTTGACACGATCTACTCATGAAGATAAGATGGTTAAAAATTTGAAGAAATAAATGATAAATTAGAATTCCCAGCATCCTAATAAGAACCACTATCATCCCACCTTCAGAAAGTTTGCATCTATGTTGCTAGCGATTGCTCTGGCCAGTAGTGTCTTTCCAGTACCGGGTGGACCATAGAGGAGGACTCCCTGTAATAATAGAGTTTTATAAAACTAGAAGTAACAACAAATAAATAGATAAAACAATAAAAAAAAATCCAATTTCTTATCTGGACAGAAGTTAGTTTATCACTGAAAAGACCACAATGTGCAAAAAAGGGTATGAAATAACAAGAGTAGAGATCTCTTACAATGGTCATTATTAAGTATCTTTACCAACCTTTGGAGGTTTAATCCCTACTCTGAGAAAGAGTTCTGGATTCATAAGGGGCAGTTCAATTGACTCTCTCAGTTCCCTTATCTGGTCAGACAGCCCACCAACAGCTGAGTAACTAACATTTCCAGGATCTTCATGGAGCATGTTATAGACAACAGGATCAACCTACAAATTTAATGGATGAGGCAAGGCATGCAGTTCTGATGGCATTGCTATCTAGTTTCAACGAAGAAAAGGAAAAGGTACCATATTGCAAACTCATGGTGTTATCTCAATTATCTTAACTGGAACATGAAACCAAAAATATACAACCAACCTCACGTGGAAGTGCGCGCATAATCGTTAGAGTAGTCATGTCTAGAACCACCCGTGTTCCCGATGTAAGCTTCTCTTTGTCCACTTTGCTGCGACAACCAACGACATATCTTGGTCCGCTGCTTGCCTTTACAATAACTAAAAAACACAAAGGTGTTGCCTAAATTCAAATAAATCTAGACACAATAAACAAGGTAAGAATACAGTTGAAGCAAGAAATTAATATACAGAATCATGAGCAAATGGAGGATTAGAACCTCAACTGCTTATTAGCAACTTGGAGCTCAATTCAATAAAAAAAAACACACCTGCTCAATACTTACGTGAATGAAATATGGGATTTATAAACTCAATCTCTCAATTGCATCCAGAACAGGCCAAAGATTGGTTCTTTTATGTTCACGAATAAACCCTTTGATGCCATCAAAACATTAGTTTACAAGCTCACGAACATACTAGTATTCACTAATTCTGTTCTGGCTTGACTAATTCATGTTTGGACTTGCATAGAACTTGCATGTAAACAGTTTGCCACAGCCATACATGCTCATCTATATGCATAGGTTTTGAAACTTATAATCTACATAACATTGTAGACATCATCATTTCCAGATTTACAAACGTGTTCATCCATCGATTCACGGAATATGTCTAACCGACACCTATGGATCCAGTATTATTTCCAACAAAGTAAGCTTAAATTTGATTATAGCTATAGATCGAGCTTGTGAACAAGACAAAAATTCAGTTTAAAATGTGTTCAAATTTGTATGAACTTCAGCGCTCAAGCTCCTTCGCATGTGCCAACTAGCCAAACTGGAGATTATTTAACTACATAAACAAGCTACATTCAAGCTGACCACAAATTGAGTAATGTTAGAGATTCAAGCAAAATGAATTTTGTAGTTGAATAAAACAAGAGCTCAGTGATGATTTGTTACGTTGAGCACTATAAAGGTAAAACATGTTTGTTCATTTTGTTTACCTTACAACCACATAGATGAGAAAAGCATCAAACAAATTCTTTTATCACACATTGATTACATTAGAATGAGAAATCATGTTGTCTATATGTTTCAAGAATAGAATTTTAGTATTGAAGCAAAAAAAAAAAAGGGCAGCCCGGTGCACGAAGCTCCAACCATGCTGGGTCCCGGGGAAGGATCCATTGTACGCAGCCTTACCCTGCTTTTTGCAAGAGACTGTTTCCAGGATTCGAACCCGTGACCTTTTGGTCACAAAGCAACAACTTTACCGTTGCGCCAAGACTCCCCTTCTGAATCTCCTTTAAGTTTAAACGTACCATGTGATTACATTTGATTTAGACGATTGACTGAGATATGAAATCAACAGTGGAAACCAGTGTCATCTAAAAGTCAAGCTAGCTTGGCTGATGTCTGGACCTTATCATTTAAAGTGAGTAAAACCTATATACTTATTACTAAATTTAGCTAATTTCAGCCCATTTTTTATTATTTGACAAGGTTTAAAGCCAAGAGAAAAGAAGAGTAGAAAATAAGAATGAGATAGAGAAAAAAGAAAAAGAACTGTGAAAACAAAAGATACATTATTTGTGCATTCCATTATCAAAGGGAAACATATAAACTTGTCAAAAAACCTAAGAAATCTACATGCAAAATAACATATGTAAACCAGATCTAAAAGTAGGAAATGGAGTGTGCCTACCAACTACAGAAACAATGGTTCAACAAACTCAGGCTTCACCTAATTGCAACTACTTGTGTATGTTTCATATTAAGGGTTAGAGTTGGTCTTAGAAGAATATTCAGAAACTCTTTCTTATTTCAAAGCAATCATTTTTTTCACTCACTTAAAACCTACCAAATACATGCCTTCTTGTGATTGGCTGTATAATGCCCCATTATAATGCTTTTATTTGGCTGAATTAAGTAGATAGGTGATGTATGCAATTTGAAATGAGCAGGAGAACTTTTCTCTTCCACTGAAATGGGTTATTTAAGATTCAAATGTGACCACATAGGTGAAAGGAAAGAGCTTTTGTATATACATGCATACTTACAAATAAAAATATAAATATGCAGGGAAATATAGAAATCAAATGAATAAAGAATTGAAATATAAAACTTTTCAAGTCATAATAGAGAATTTACAGATACATGTATACTTACATCGCTCCTTATCGAGTGGCCTAAGCACCTCTCCAATAATTTGCCCTACACTTTGGAGAGACTTCAGATCATCCTCAGTTTTATTAAACTCCTTCTTTGAGGCTCTCAAATTCTCCCTCACTACATTTTGTTTCTGATAAATCGTTAGGATACAATCAAAAGGGTTTTGAATGATTATTTCTAGATGCACAAAACATAAGTTAAATCATTACGGAAAATGGGGGGAAAAAAACAGCTGTCTTTTATGTACGCAATAATCGACAAAGCTTTAATTTTTTTTTCTCCCAAAAAATTTGTAAGAGGCCGATGTATCAAACAAGAAGAAAGAACAGAAAATATATATTTTTTTTAAAAAAAGGCACAAAATCTAAACTTGCTCGGCGTCGAACCGCAGAATTAACTATTCCAAATAAATTAAAATGAAGAGGGATCGTAGCAGATCGAGAAACGAACGCGTCCTGAGCCTGGAATCGAGTTCCTTGTGCTGGAGGAGCTTCTTCCTGTAGTCAGCCACGGCGTTCCGCCTCCTAACAGCATCTTCTCCGCCGTCGCTCATCTCTTTCCTCCTCCGGCACGGATCGATACTGCGTCGCTGTCGTCGTTTCTAGGTCCAACACTGTAGATTTGTTGAGGAGGTGCAGATGAAGTGGACTCGAGTGGTGATAGAGATCCGTCGGCGGTAGCAATCCGACCCGGTAAGGGTATCTTTTTAATTCATGATTCTTTGGATCAAATTTTTCCGACCAGGCGGAAGCAATCCGACCCGGTAAAGGTATCTTTTTAAAACATGATTTTATGGATCAAATTTTTCCGAACAGGAGGAAGCAATCCGACCCGGTAAGGGTTTTCGAGTTGCAATCACAACGACGGGAAGCGAAGCGACCTCTTCTCCTCTTCTTTCTTCGCCATCGCCGCCGCTAGGCGACTGCCCCTCCGCCTCCGGCCACTAGCTTCTGTCCAAGAGAGCTCCTTCCCGGGGAAGACGCGTATTCCAAGGACGGAGGACTGATTCAGGTGCTGCAGCTTTGTTATCTGTTCGGCCTCGCATTTCTCATTACCTCTCGCCTCTTTCTCACTATGCTTGCTTTCTTCATCCCTCATGTGACTTCGGCGCACTGCCGTTCATCGCGATAAAGGTTTTTACCAGAGTGAAACCCGTTCTCTCTGTTTGTGATGACAAATTTCACTATACTGTATTGATCACACAGTGTGTCAATTTCATAGAACAAAAAAGAATAAAAAAAATACATTGCTTGCTTTTTATTGGTCAAGATATTATCAAACAGTCTGATGATTGGAAAACTACAATATCATAACAACAGATCGAATTAAGTGTGATAGATGCAAGACTTTTAAAAATTAGTATACTGTAATTTTTTGTTAGGTACTGACTGAACATGGTTGAAACACCACTTTTCCTTCAAAAAAAGGGCTGCTCTTTTCTGGAATGAGTTGGTATTTTGAACAAATTTCCTGTCCATGCTTACATGGTTCTTACATGTTTACTATCTGTCTTATATGAGATAAAGAATCACAACTGTTCGATTTGCTGATGGAACTGTGCTCGTATTGTTCGTGACACAAACGGACTAAGATTTCTGCTTCCCAGGTATGATCTTGTGATTGTGGGATGCAAAATTTGATAAATTAGCACTTTCTTGTCTCACTAAGTTTTCGGCAGCTTGCTGCCATCTTACAACTGGTTGCAGTCCACACAATGGGCAGCCTGTATTTTCTGCATTGACATGGCGACGACATATATAGTTAGTCATTTTCTCAATTAGGGCTGGATTCTTGACTGCAATGGCTTCCGGTCTGACTCAATTTGGCAATGTGCTTAGCAAGAAAGTCATGGTCAAGAAAGAGGTCATAAATCTTGACAGATGAATATGAATGCAACATAACATTAGTTTTTTAGTTAATTTCGAACATTTCTTGTGGTAATTCGTTTTTTTATTACAGCAATCGTTGGACACATAAATCTCTTCTCAATCTGCAATATTATTTGTGAAGGGAATGCAATCTTCTATATGCTGTAAGCGTACCTTGGAAATGTAATCTTTTATAGATTTTGAATAAGTTTGGAGTGGGAGCGGAAGGTAATGAAAGGTTTGAAACAACAAGAGTTTGAAACAACCAAACACTTCAAACACTCTTGAAAGCGGAAATCTTATAGAAATCCCTCAAGTAAGACTCAAGTTGATGCTTGAATACCTTGCAAGAGGAGATTGCTCCCTTCTTATAGCAAAACGTCGGGTGTTCATTGGGCCCATCGACATGTTCATTGCTAATCGGATAGGAAGGAATCTTTTAAAGTAGTGGCTTATAGCCACGCAAACTTACTTGAGACACACATATCTACTTTACAGCACGCGAATATACTTTAAACATGTGTCAATAGTGGGTAGTGGTGTTTTTGGGCCCACCACTTTCCCAAAGTTAGACCTTAAAGTTCCTCATCCTTGATACGCAATCTTGAAGGAGATATGCTGACTGAGAAAGTTGCTCGTCGTTTTGCTTTACAGCAGGATACCAGTCATTCCACCAGTTGTCTTTTCCTCTCCTCCTGTTGCATTCTTGTCGTTTTAGTGAGTGGATGAGTCGGAGTTGCTGGAGTGCGTTGACAGCCTGGATCGCTGCTCTTTATTCCAGCTCGTGTAGTTCTTCTGAGAAGTTGTGGTATTTGTCTAGAGGTATCGGGTAGGAGTTGTGTATTTCATTAAGCTTCCGTTGGTATTGCTCAGCGAGGTCGAGAGGGTCTGGAGTGTCCTGACTAACGTCTTCTGGGCCTCCAGACTGGGCTGACTTTCCACTTTTTTGAGTGCTGGTGCTACCAAGGCCAGTCGGCCTAGCTCCTGTTCCGACCATTCTATCAAAATTAACACAGAGATTAGTCGAGATAAGGAGTCGGCTACCTGATTATTTTTTCCATCAATGTGCTCAAATTGTACTGAAGGGCCTGCACCAGTAATATAATCGATAAAGGAAATTCATCGGACCCTGGATGGCTTGTGGTTGGCTGTCTTGCCAAAAAAACTAATAATTGTCTGGCCGTCGGTTCTAATAATAATTTCTGAGTTATCCAAGAAATAAATCTTTAATGCCTCCATAGTGTTCATGACTGCATGTATTTCTGTGTCGATGGTTGATTTGGACGGGTTGTATTTCCCGCTTGAATATGCGCAGATCTTTTCCGAAGATATTGGATCATATTTTTTCTTTTTCCATTTGCATATACCTCCCCAGCCATCCATACATCCATCTACTTCTAGTACTATGTAGTAGTCAGGGGGGGTATCTCAAGGTCTGGGAGTTGCTTGACCTTTTCTTTGATCATATGAATTAGCTCCCAGTCTTGCTGGTTCAACCGTTTTTCTCCGTTTGGAGAGGTATTTGCATAAAGTGGGCTTAGCAACCCAAGTTTGGGATGTAATTCCTGGCATAGTTTAACAATCCCAACCACGATCTCATTCCTTTGGTTGTTTTCAAATCATTGTCCTTGAAATTAGCAATCTTGGTTATAACATGGGGCTGTAACTTAATTCTGCAGCTTCCAATAATAGCCCCTAGGAATTCTATTTCGGAAACCACAATTTTCATCTTCTAAGAACTAGCCCATTTTCTTTGCATATGTGAAGCATCTTTCGAAGATGTTGCTCATGGCTCCTTTCATCAGGCGAGAAAACCAATATATCGTCAATATAAACAGCTATGAATTCTTCGGTTCCCTTAAAGCATAAGTCCATTTTTCTCTGGAATATGGCAGGTGCATTTTTCAGACCGAATGACATTACAAGTCATTCATACAATCCATCCGGGACCCAAAAGGCCGTCCATTCGATGGATTCGGGATGCATAGCTACCTGATGAAATCCATTCTTTAGATCAAATTTAGAAAAAATACAGCTGTTACTGACCTTTTTAAGGATTGTGTTGATGCCGGGTAGACTATATTGATCCTTGTGGGTAATATCATTCAGGCGTTTGTAGTTGAATACCAATCTTTCTTTGCCCTTCTTTTCTTTGCCAGTAATAGGATCAATCGTTGTTCCGGAGTTTACTATTATGGCTGTCGTCCTGTGACGACTCTTACTAGGCCTAATAATCCCCAATTCCAGTAAGGACTTTACATGTTTTGTAAAGGCTTCCTTCTGGGTCGGCGTTAAGTGCTTCAAGGGCCTGCCTTCAATAGTGAACTCTGGATTCTTGATATCCAGATGACAAACAATTTTATTCTTTTGCCAATGTTGTAGTGGGTTGCCCCCAATAAAGTCTTGTGTCTTTATGACGCGCGTTTTCTCGGCAGAAGATCCTACCCAAGGGTCTACGGAAATATAAAATTCTGCATACAGAGACCTGGAAAAACTATCTTGTGATAACGTAAAGCATATTATTCAATACATTAATGATTACATGCGACTTGCAGCAAAAACTGGAAGGCTCTATGCAGGACCAGAATTATCTGAAAAGTTCTGGCTCAAAATGCCTGGAGATTTGAGAAACCGAATCAAGGCGGCGTTTGAAGCAAAACATCCAGGACTTACAGTTAGGGTATTCCCAAGAATTATTTTTGCTCATAAATTTCTTGAGCAGGAATATAAAGATGCAGCCTTCAAGCGATCCCTGAAAGACTTATCATTTTGTAGTCAGATCCCTATACCTGGATACTATCAGAAGACGGGACCAAGAAAAAATGGAGTCAGGTAGTCAAAAACCTATAAAGGAAAACCTCATGATTCACACGCAAGGATAGAGAAGAGAAAGTATTTGCTAAGAAACAAGAAGTGTAAATGCTACCTCTGCGGCCAGGAGGGACATTTTGCGAAGGACTGCCCCAATGAAAAAAGAAATGTGAAAAGAGTTGCAATCTTTGAACAACTTGAGCTACCGGAAGATTGTGACATTCTCTCTGTACAAGAAGGAGAAGCTCAAAACAATGCTATTTACAGCATATCAGAAGGAGAAGAAGATGCTTATGACTTACAAAGGTCAGTACAAACACTGCAATTAAACACTATTTATATGCTAGGGCTTGAAGATGGAGGCTACAGACAGCAAGTACAGTTCTCTGAAGCACAAGCAAATTGCCTACACAACTGGAAGCATAACGTAAGAATCTTCGCCCCTCAATCTCAGAATTGCACATGCTGTAAAAGAGCAACAATGCAAAGGGCAAGGATACATTGTCCAGAATGTCTTCTAACCGTCTGCAATCTATGCGGACCCTACTATTTCAACAAAGAGGTACATGCCACACCTGCTCCTTCCACACCATTTTTTCCACTAAATCTGATACAGGAACAAGGAAACTATATTATTTGGTGTGAAGAAGAGATTAAAAGGCTAAAGGAGGAAGTAAGTTATTACAGGACTCAATATGAAGCATTACAATTAGAACAAGATCTACAAAAGGGTTCCAAGATCTCGAAGAAGAAAGAATTGTAAATATGCTTATTGAATAAACAATAGCCGCAAGACAAAGCCCACGGTTAGTCAAGAATATGTTATACAATTTAACGATTGAAGTTGATATCCCAAGAATTCCAAAATTCAAGTTAAAAGCAATCTTGGATACGGGAGCAACGACCTGCTGTGTTGACCAAAGATCAGTCCCAAAGGAAGCACTAAAGCAGAATACCTTTGTGGTCAGTTTCAACGGGATATATTCACAACAAACCGCTAATAAGAAGCTCAAAAATGGAAGAATGATGATAGGAGATAATATGTTCCGGAGTCCTTATACCTACAGTTTTCCAATGACCACAAACAACCAAAGGAATAAACAATTGCGGTTTCCGAAATAGAATTCCTAGGGGCTATTATTGGAAGCTGCAGAATTAAGTTACAACCCCATGTTATAACCAAGATTGCTGATTTCAAGGACAATGATCTGAAAACAACCAAAGGAATGAGATCATGGTTGGGATTGTTAAACTATGCCAGGAATTACATCCCAAACTTGGGTTGCTAAGCTCACTTTATGCAAAGACCTCTCCAAACGGAGAAAAACGGTTGAACAAGCAAGACTGGGAGCTAATTCATATGATCAAAGAAAAGGTCAAGCAACTCCCAGACCTTGAGATACCCTCCCCTGACTACTACATAGTACTAGAAGTAGATGGATGTATGGATGGCTGGGGAGGTATATGCAAATGGAAAAAGAAAAAATATGATCCAATATCTTTGGAAAAGATCTGCGCATATTCAAGCGGGAAATACAACCCGCCCAAATCAACCATCGACGCAGAAATACATGCAGTCATGAACACTATGGAGGCATTAAAGATTTATTTCTTGGATAAGTCAGAAATTATTATTAGAACCGACTGGCAGGTAATTATTAGTTTTTTTGGCAAGACAGCCAACCACAAGCCATCCAGGGTCCGATGGATTTCCTTTATCGATTATATTACTGGCGCAGGCCCTTCAGTACAATTTGAACACATTGATGGAAAAAGTAATCAGGTAGCCGACTCCTTATCTCGACTAATCTCTGTGTTAATTTTGACAGAATGGCCGGAACAGGAGCTAGGCCGACTGGCCTTGGTAGCACCAGCACTCAAAGAAGTGGAAAGTCAGCCCAGTCTGGAGGCCCAGAAGACGTTAGTCAGGACACTCCAGGCCCTCTCGACCTCGCTGAGCAATACCAACGGAAGCTTAATGAAATACACAACTCCTACCCAATACCTCTGGACAAATACCACAACTTCTCAAAAGAACTACACGAGCTGGAACAAAGAGCAGCGATCCAGGCTATCAACGCACTCCAGCAACTCTGACTCATCCACTCACTAAAATGACATGAATGCAACAGGAGGAGAGGAAAAGACAACTGGTGAAATGACTGGTATCCTGCTGTAAAGTGAAACAACGAGCAACTTTCTCAGTCAGCATATTTCCTTCAAGATTGCGTATCAAGGATGAGGAACTTTAAGGTCTAACTTTGGGAAAGTGGTGGGCCCAAAAACACCACTACCCACTATTGACATATGTTTAAAGTAGATTCGCGTGCTGTAAAGTAGATATGTGTGTCTAAAGTAAGTTTGTGTGGCTATAAGCCACTACTTTAAAAGATTCCTTCCTATCCAATTAGCAATGAACGTGTCGATGGGCCCAATGAGCACCCGACATTTTGCTATAGGAAGGGAGCAATCTCCTCTTGCAAGGTATTCAAGCATCAAGGATGAGGAACTTTAAGGTCTAACTTTGGGAAAGTGGTGGGCCCAAAAACACCACTACTCACTATTGACATATGTTTAAAGTAGATTCGCGTGCTGTAAAGTAGATATGTGTGTCTAAAGTAAGTTTGCGTGGCTATAAGCCACTACTTTAAAAGATTCCTTTCTATCCAATTAGCAATGAACGTGTCGATGGGCCCAATGAGCACCCGACATTTTGCTATAGGAAGGGAGCAATCTCCTCTTGCAAGGTATTCAAGCATCAAGGATGAGGAACTTTAAGGTCTAACTTTGGGAAAGTGGTGGGCCCAAAAACACCACTACCCACTATTGACATATGTTTAAAGTAGATTCACGTGCTGTAAAGTAGAAATGTGTGTCTAAAGTAAGTTTGCGTGGCTATAAGCCACTACTTTAAAAGATTCCTTCCTATCCAATTAGCAATGAACGTGTCGATGGGCCCAATGAGCACCCGACATTTTGCTATAGGAAGGGAGCAATCTCCTCTTGCAAGGTATTCAAGCATCAACTTGAGCCTTAATTGAGGGATTTCTGTAAGATTTCCGCTTTCAAGAGTGTTTGGTTGTTTCAAACTCTTATTGTTTCAAACCTTTCATTACCTTCCGCTCCCGCTCTCTTGTGTGGCAAAAGGCGATTCGCTCGCCCCCAGCGCCCCCCCCGCCAACCCGTCCCTAGGCCAACACGGAGGAGGTAAATCACGGATGGCTACTAGCCATTAGTGCAAATGGCCAAGACATGGGGGAGGTTATGCTCGGTCACGCCGAGTTTCGACCCCAAGACCTCATGTGGCAACATCCCATGTCTTAACCATCGCACCGCCCCAAGAGGACCTCCGCTCCCGCTCTCTTTGTGCAAAAGGCGGGTCCCGCCGCCCAGCGGCCCCCTAGGCCTGGCCCCACAGGGATCCTAGGAGGAGGTAAATCAGCGGTGAATGCTGGCCCGGGTAAAGCGTGGTGTCTCCGGAATTTAACACAGCCGGCCCAGATTATTCATCCAGTGCGCGTCCGTGGACCTTCGACCCTACAACTCATTGTGCAAGGATGCCACGCCTTAACCGGTTGATCCAGCCCGCGGGGGCAAAGGAAGAAGAGGGGGAGAGAGGAAAAGACTCATAAAATTGCTTAAGAAGATGAATCATTTGTGAGTCACTTACCCTTCCTATCTTTCCACCCAGGTAGTACACCCATCCTTACCATTAAGATAACTAAAATCTAAGTTTGTGGTTATTGTTTGGATTATTGTTTCAGGGTTTGGATCTTAGACAGATCGATATACCTGAGATCTCTTCTTGCTACATTGTGCTTTATGAATTATAAATCTGTTAGCTCATATTCTGAACTTGGTTTCTCAGGTCTCATACATGATACTCACAGGAGCAACACCCATATCAGCAGGCGTATATGCTTATAAACTTTGTGAAGCGGGTCGTGGTCATTGTCAGTTCAATCCTCTTGTTCATGACTCAGTTTCCACCCATGAACTCCCTTGGTAAGACTTTCATTATAAATCTACCTATCCAAGCCAGCTACATACATGGGCCATTCGCCTCATCAGTTATGCTCGTTTCTGTTCCTTTATCGAAAAATGAGAAACGTTTATGTTTCAGGTACTGGCCATTGCACCAGCAGGATTTTTCTTCTACTCGAGCAAAAAGAATCAAGTTAAAGATTGTGTAGTTTTTTTTTTTTTTTTGTACGTGTTTGAGGAAATTCTAACTCATTCTAGAGAGTATTCATTTTTGTGCTCGTGATGTTTGGATGGGTTTGGGATGAGAGCAATTGTTTGCCTCTTTATATCTGGAGCTTGAATCTAACTGGGACTCTTTTAGGATCCTTTTATTAGGGATCGAACCACAGTAAATCCATTATACGCTGTCTTATATTACATTCTGTAAGAGATTGTTTTTGCAAAATGAACCCTGATCTCAGGATCACATGGCAGCAAAAGCAAGAAAAATCAATTGGTAACAAAAGCTTAATTTTCTATCATGCCAAACATTCAAAAACTTAAAACCCACAACAAAATGTCAGACTCCTGACTAATTGCAATTTCAAGTTTGGAATTCTGATTAATGAAGCAGTCTTTGAAAATTACTTCAAGGCGCACAATGAGATCAACTCCATCAGTAGTTAAGTTCAACGCAGATCAGCGCACAAGTATCTGCAGACTTCTGTTATTAAAGATATGCAAAACAATGCAACTGTGCGACAATTACTAAACACGCAATTGTTGGAGAAACAGGAATTGGAAACAAAGTTACAGTTTCAATTGTACAAATTCAATACCAGTCTCAGCAAGATCTAAGAGGCAAACTAGCTAGTACACCATATCAATCAATGGTCCGATATAATCATCTTCATAGGGAATATTACAACAATACCCAAATCAACAAACTATATAGGAAGTTGCACCATGGTAAATAGGAACAGGAAATGCAGAACCACTCAGAAGAAAAGTAACACTAATTAGTTATCTGAGTTAGGTCGCTGGGTGAGATAGAGAGCTATGGTGAAGTCCTACCATCCTCCTGAAAAATTAAACTGTCCTCATCTGCAGGAATCATGCCTTCTTCCTCCTCTACATGGCTGTTGAGAGGCAACACTGGCAACTGGGCAGGCCTTGGAACTGACAGCTGTGGATTAAAATCTTCATTTTTAAGTGGAGACCTTTTGTGCCACTGACATGGGCTATCTGATCCATGTGGTTTTCTGCTTCTCTCATCCTGACCGTGTGACTCGTTGAGTTCCACCGCTGCTATGTTTCCCCCATCACTTGACTGCGATCTTTGGTTGTCGTATGGCATCACTGAATGGTTTGGGTCAGACGTGCGATGAGATGCTAGTGCTGGCACTGTTATTGGGTGTGGCAAATCGACTTGTGGTTCCTGTTCACTTCCCTGACCATAATGAACAACGCCCCGACCAGGACTGTGGCTAAGGCTCCTGCTTCGACTTTGGCCACGGTTGCTGATAGGGGGGCTTGCATGGCAATCTATTGGTGACAGGCCCCTCCTTGAGAGTGGTGGGCTCGCACTAGCAATCTGCCCAGCTGACCCATGAAAACAATCAGAGCCATGGTTAGGACTGCGACTGGGACTTCTGCTTCGACTGCAGACATGGTTCCTATGAGGATTTTCACGCCCAGCTGCTGGTGATGGCATCCTCTTTGGGAATGATGAGCTCACAAGTGTCACCTCCTTAGATCCCTCACCATGAGCATCATAGCCATCATTAGGACTGTAGACGTGGTTAGGACTGTGACTGCGACTCCTGCTTGGACTGCAGCCAAAGCTCCTGCCTGGAGGGCTTGCATGCATAACGGTTGGTGATGGCATCTGATTTGAGAGTGGTGAACTCCCATGTGCTGCATCCCTAGTTCTCTCACTATAACGATCAAAGCCATGATCTGAACTGCAGCTGAGGCTCCTGCTTTGACTGTGACCACAGTTCCTACCTGGAGGGCTTGCATGCCTAGTAGTTGATGATGGAATCAGATTTGGCAGTGCTGAACTCCCATGTGTCGCCTCCCTATTTTCCTCGTCATGACAATCGAAGACATGGTCAATACTGTGGGGGCTCTTGCTAGGAAGGCTTGCATGTCTAGCTGTGGGAGATGACATCTTCTTTGGGAGTGGTGAACTTGAGCGTGCAACCTCATTAGTCCCCCCACCATAATGATCATATCCACGGTTAGGATTGGGACTGCCGCTCTTGCTTGGACTGCGATCATGGTTCCTGCTGGAAGGATTTACATGCTTAGCTGTTGGTGATGGCATTCTCTTCGGAAGTGAACTTACATGTACCACCTCCCTTGTTCTCCCACTGTGACGATCATATCCACGGTTAGGGCTGTGACTGCGCGACCTGCTTCGACTGCGACCTTGGTTCCTACTAGGAGGGCTTGCATGCCTAGTAGTTGGCGATGGAATCCTCCTTGGGAGTTGTGAACTCACACGCGTCAACTCCTTTGTTCCCCCACGGTACCGATCAAGGACATGTTTAGGACTGTGACTGCGACTCCTGCTACCACGGTTCCTGCTAGGAGGGCTTGCAAGCCGAGCCCTCTTTAAGCTGGGATTGTTCTTCCGATCACGGCTATGACTGCGGCTGCGGCTACGAACCCGGCCCCTAGATCTGCACGTAATAAGAAACTTAGAAACTTGCAAGGTAGCACACATACATTTAGAAATCATTTGATGGAACTATATAGTTCAAATGTCATCAAATAAAGTTCATAAAAAATGTTTACAAACAATAACAGTGTGCATGCTACTGACAGGCAGCAAATAATTGGAGAATAATGGAAATATAAGCATCACATGCTCTTGCCCAGCTGGTAGATATAAGCATCAAGAACATTTTTATAATTTTCATTTTCCGGAAAGATGGAATATGCATCTTGGTATAACTAAATTATGGTTTAAATTTTGGTGTCTTTTACTAGGCAAGACATCCTATTATGCTCCCACAAGGAAATGTGATACAACCATGACACATGGCAACACAATGAAAGATGCATTCACATCAGTGGCAATGCTCTGGTGAGCTAACATGGTAGTGTCAATCGTAACCACGTTCTACGGTCTCATAGTCTCCCTCTCCCCATCGTTGGTAGTAAACATGAACAAATGAGCGGTGCTCACATGTATCCTGTGTTGGCATCGGTCAAGAACAATTTGTAAACATTTTGGCCTGGGACCGAAGTTGGTTCCAGCACCAATACTGTAAGCCTGTCACATTGATTTCACAGATGTGATGTATACTCCAAGTGGCATAGATAGTATAACCCGTTTGTATGAGGATTCCACAAGTCTAATTTACTTGATGTAATAATTGCTGATAAAATATTTCCAACATGATATTAAGTTTGTCAAGGCAGCTATTACTGGCACCAGAGACTGCATCCATGCCTATCATGGCAAACATATCCACAATCTATTTTAGCAAGTAAACACTTGAGAGATTGAGCTAGTAGCAATTCTTCGAAATGTTGGCTCTTGCAGCATGAAATTTCATATCATAAAATTCTGCATATGTAAGCCTTGAAAGTGTGCATGATAACAAAATTTGAATTCCAGTAAGGCAGTATATATTGCTATCCCACAGAATCACTAAATACCTGTCAAGTGGCTCGCGGTCATTGGTGCCATGACTGCCAAGATAAGAATCTGATCTACTTGGAAGTGATAGCAAACCACCCAAATTGCTTTGCCCAGTAACTAAGCGGCCATTATCCTTGGCATCCGAACGGGAAGCCCAGCGCCGTGACCTGCCACCATGCCCACCACGTGAAACCATGTCTTTTAGCTCTTTTGGAACCTTCTGATTAGCACCTTCGAGAATTTTAACAAGATCTGAAGCATATTTGGAGTCCTGTTGACAAAAAAAGGTGTAGGAGACTCCAGTTGCACCAGCCCTACCAGTTCTACCAATTCTGTGAACATAGTCTTCAACTCCTGTGGGGAAATCATAGTTTATCACCACCCTAGAGAAAATTCAAATTTGACAGGTTAATAAGAAACAAATTAAAAATTTTAAGAAACAGAAACTACCAGGTTAACTGACTGCTAACAAAAATCAAGCATCCGTAACCTGATATCCTTAATGTCTAGACCGCGAGCAGCAACATCTGTGGCTACTAGTATGGGAGATCTACCCGTGCGAAATTGGCTTAAAACCCTATCCCTCTCGGCCTGAGACTTATCACCATGAATAGCAGCAGCTTTGAACTGACGTGCAAGTGTTCGAGACAGCTGGTCACACATTCTCTTTGTGGTGCAAAATATGAGAACCTTGGAGCCTGCATCTTGATTGCGCAATATTTGCTCCACTCGGCGTTGTTTCTCCACAGGAGTAATTACTTCTACATACTGAGTAAACACGATGAGCATATAAGTTTTTTACCAGAATTATCAAATCAGTCAATATGAATAATACCTGGATAGAAAAAAGGCATATAGTGCCCTAGATACGTGGACATGAAAAACTCAATCATGTTAAATTTATGAGGGGAGATGAGAACAAAGTTGGAATTGCAACACCAGCATCAGTCAATTAAAAGGTCTGTATTTTACTAGTCTTTTTTTTGTGTGCACTGCAAAATTAATTAGTGGTAAATAGCAATGCCAAGACGTGGAAAGGGTATTTCCATCATGATTTTTTGAATGATCAATAAAAACACGTGCGGAAAACAATCGACACATGTAGTCCTTGCAAACATAAACCTCTTTAAGCAATAAAAAAATGTCTGCATAGAAGAATGCTAAGAATCAATAAATGAAGATTCAAACATTGTTTGGGCACAATTCTTTTCTGCAGTGCAAGTATGAAGAAACCAGAATACATTTTTAATGCAACATCTTGACAGACGGATCATACTTCTATAATATTAAGACGTCATTTGCTATCATCCCTCATTCAATAGGTTAACTAAACCAACTTGATTGAATATACCAGGACATAGGAAAAGACGAATCACTGCAATTTGAAATAAATTTATTTTCTTCTAGAAACACAAGATGATCCCTTTAGTAACAAACAAATACAAATTTCAGTTTTTTAAGTGAAGCTCTACTGGATTCAATACCTGTGTGATAGAAGTGTTTGCAACAAGCTCATCTGAACTGCCAATGTTGACCTGAACAGGATGAACAAGTAAATCTGCAGCAATTTTTCGAACTTCTTTAGGCCAAGTAGCAGTGAACATAAGTGTTTGGCGACGATGGGGTACTTCTTTCACGATTTTTCGAATTTGTGGCTCAAAACCCATATCCAGCATTCTATCAGCCTCGTCAAGAACTAAATATGAAACCTGACGGAGACTCACTCTTTTCATTTCCAAAATGTCATTTAATCTTCCTGGAGTTGCAACAATAATGTCCACTCCTCGATCAAGATCCCTCAACTGGGGCCCTTTAGGTGCTCCTCCATACACACACTTTAACAACAACAAAAATTCACATTCAAAACAAAACATCTAAAGACAGGAGATTGTATTTGAATAAGCATATTGGTTGGTCTAGAAGAAGATATATGAACAAACCGTGCTTAGAATTCTTGATGATCTGCCAAATTTTAAAGCTTCGTCCTGTATCTGTGTTGCCAATTCCCTTGTCGGTGCCAATATTAACATTGTAGGACCTAGTTTACAGTCGTTTCGAAGGCGCTTGAGGTGCATGAACCCAGGAAAAAGATATCCTAATGTTTTTCCAGATCCTGTTTTTGCAATAGCCACTATATCATGACTCTGTAATGCAATTGGCCATGACTGAGCCTGAATTGGAGTTGGAGCAGAAAAACCAGCACGGCATACCTGGAAACAAAAATCATCAAGTCCCATGAGAATTATTGGTACACAACTAACTAAATACAAAATTTACTGAGCATATTTTTGCAAGTTAAATTGAGAACTAAGCTTATGCCAGAAGTGCATCCTTGAAATGCAAACTGTTGCTTGATAGATGCAAACTGAAGCAAGAGAAAGGGACGTATATCCTTTGCACCAAGGTAGAAGCTTAGACAATCACTGCAGAACCAACTGATGTACAAGAGACTCACAAGTCCCTTTCCAGTTGGTACCTGCTCACGGATGCAAGCTGTACTGAACAAAAGGCCTTCTTTTTTGTTGGACTCAAGTAGCAGCACAAAACAAATCAAGGCAGGCAGCTCAAGTCATGAGCTAGTTGCTCGGAGAGCCTATTCAAACATTGCAACTGCTTGCAAATGCGAAGCTGGAGCAGAAAGGACCTTGAATTCTGAAGACCTGAGTGGCATCCTCAACCATATCACCATAGGCAGGCTCACCCACAAATCAGTAAGTGGGTCAGCCCTTCCCAGATTCAGCCCTCCATAATGGGCCCTCCAGCTATATAGCAGCTACCCATTAAGAGGGTGGCACAACGTAGCACAGCGTACGACATTAGCTCCGCCCTGGAGCAAATATCGCACCTGCGGCAAAGTACAGAAGGGAAAGAAGACAGAAGAGGCATGAGCATCTAGATAAACCAAATCAACAGCAATTGCAAATTTCATGCAGAGCACAAGTAAGAAATACAGCACAACAAACTTACATATGTTTCATGTACAAACGTGTGCAAGATAAGATAATTAAGAAAAGGACAACTACCTCTTCCAAAATCTCGGGTGGGAAACCTGCAGATTCAAATGTCATGAATGGTGCAGGCACATCTTCTCCCTGTGCAAAATTAGCAGCACTATATAGAATCAGCAATGAACTAAAAGATATCATTGTTATAGTGATAAAAGAGAGTTTAGATTATAAAATAACTTGGATACACTATGAGAAGACAACAGGACCATTTTATACTTATGGCACGAGCCTGACCAAGCAGGACACATGACAAATAATTACACAGGTGATCCATTTGAAATGATATTTTAACAGTCACCAACAATCCAATGTCATGAGTAGCCATGTAAGAATATTTTTTCTCATTCTTCCCTCCAGATAATAAAGTAACCAACAAAAGCTAGGTCTGTTAGATGAGTTCCACCATTAGGACAGTATCATAACATTATAAAAATAAGATTAAAAGTTTCACAGCAAAATTCCCCTCTATAAACTTCTAGAATAAACACATGTTCTGAGAAATCTCCAAAACCTTATCCTTTTGTGAATAAAATCTAGGCAGGTGTTAGATGTGCAAAAGCTTAGTTGTTTGGAGACAGATACATAATTGAACATTCTCGATAAAAACTTGTTGACAACAAAATACTTTCAAAAGAATAGTGATTCACACTTGGATGCCAGAGCAAACATACCGTCACAATTATTTCATTTTGACGACGATAAGCTTCTACAGGTATGGAAGAAGCCCTTCCAACATTGACAGATGATCCTTGGCCTCCAGTTGAGATCTTCCCTTCTCTTTTTTCCTTTGTGCTATGTCCGTTCCTGCTTCTGCCATTTCCATCCTAAATCACAAAAAAAAAAAAAGGAAAAAAAAAATTGTTAACGCATGATTTAGGATAGTGAAGGTGGGAAGGAATAATCCATTTGACAGTGATCTCCCAAGGAATAATCCATTTAAGCAGAGTTCTCCCACGGATCCAAAATAATGTTTTGCCTGATCTTTTATAAAAGGAAATAAGGGAACAATTATTCCATACAGCGTGAAGAAGCCAAACCTGGTGGATCCTTGAACGATCATGGCGATCGTCATCGTCGTGACGATGACGGCGATCATCTGGATGATGACGGCTAACGGCGATCACAGAAGCGGATTTGGGAGGAAGGAGCGGTGGGGGCGGGGGCAAGAGTGGAGGAGGAGGAGGGAGCTCATCGGACGGGCGTTCGTACTGGGTGACGTTAGTTTCCGGGTTCCAATAGTAAAGGTAGCCGGTGCTTCCGTCCACCAGCGCCCGCCAAGGTTTGGGCAGAGTCGGATCATCCGGAGCGTACCGCGGCCGGCTCGATGTGCTTCCGCCGGCCATAGAGTACGGATCAAATCGAAGCCCCCTCACTGCTGCAATTTGTTCCTCGGGAGGATTAGGAAACCCTAGCCCAGGAAAGACGCCTCTTCTCGATACGAAGAAACAGAGGAGGGCGGCCCGGTAGATGGGGGCGGCGGATCTGGCTCTCCGGCAGAGGACTTAGGGCTGCACCGGCGGCTCTTCGAGATCGCTGGACAAGGGCGGCGACCGATCTGATTCGGCCCGAAAGGGTTTCGATGCGGATGCGTACTCGTTTCTTTTCTCGTTCCGCGTTTTTATTTGCCGACGTGCTGTCTTCGGGCAGGTATTAATGCCCCCCAAAAATGATTTCTATGGTTCGGTAATATTGCAGGAGGGGAAAAATCCAACCAAAAGTGAAAAAAAAAAAACATGATTATTAAAATCTTAAAAGAGTACTTTTTGAAAGAAAATCAAAATAATTTAGATAAAAATAAAAAAGACATTCCAAATTTAGAAAAATATCTGTTTTTTTTCAAAAAAAAAATTTTAATTGGGTCTCTTTTACTATTTTATTTCAAAAATATCTCTGCATCCAATATTAACTTTTATAATGTATAAAAGTTATCAGTTAATTTTTATATGTTATAAAAACTATTTAGTATTTACTCTAACGTGTTTAAAGTGACTTTAAAATTTACACTATATAAAACTTATTAAGTGCTTGTTACAGTATTTAGGATTTAAAATTTAAAATTATAAAAATTATTAACTTCTATAACTATTTATGATTTTGATAAAATTTAAATAATTTTAATCATGTTGATAAATAGTATTTTAATATAATAATATTTAGAGGTCCTAAATTTTAAAATATAAATTTTAAATCTTTAACTCTTAAATTTAAACTAAATGTCACATTTAGTAGCTACTAGATTCATAGATATTTTTAAAATAATTCATTTTTTATTTTTTTGAAAACAGAGCGTCGTTTGGAAAGATTTGAGAATTATTTTTTTCCCCAAATAAGTTCTCATCCAAAAATACTCTTATTTTAATATAATACATATAAACAAATTTTAAAAATTATATATGTAATATTTTATCTAAACTTTTTACCAATTTAATCAAAATTATTTAAATTTAACCAAAATCACTACAACATATCTTAAAAAAATATAATACTAATTAATCATTACAATAATATTATAATTATTATTATTACTATATTATTTTAATAACTATTTAATAAGTGTTACATTAATATTATATTTTATTATTATTTATTTAATTAAGTTTAAATCATTTTAGGTAAACTTTTAAGGAGTATAAGTTTTTTTAATCAAATAAAATTGATTTATTTTTGCAGTAGCTGTAAATAAGGATATTTTCGTTATGAAAAATACAGTGAGAAACTTTTTGATTTTTTTTTTAAAAATATCTTTTTGATAATTTTAATAATTAGGATGTCGTTTCTATTTTTACTCCAAACTAATTAGGAACGAAATAAAATATGCCATTAGTTATCATAATGGTGAAAGGACACCTTTTTTGGGAAAAAAAATCAAATCAATATATTACCGCGAAATAGCTATTGTAATTTATAATAGTCACGTAGTAATTATTCAATAGCAAATAATAACAACAGAGTCCCATTAGGTCGGACAAATTATATGAATCTTTTATGATATTCGACTTTATTTCTTATTATATTATTATATGTACGTAAATAAATTTTATTTTATTATTATTAATCAATTTTTTTCTTTCTCTTCCTTAACTATTACAACATATAAAAATATTTTATATTAAGAAAAATATTTAAATTTAATCAAAATTTCTTCAACATATTCAAAATGATTGTAAAATATTATTACACTGTAACAACTAATTAATAGTTACTACTAATCGGAGCACTTAACTGCTACAATAATACTATAATAATTTTGACTATATTGAAATGATTTTAATTAAATTTAAGTAATTTTGTTAAATTGAAAAAAAAATTAAAAAATATATTTTTATTTTTTCATTGATTAAATTATTTTTTCGCATTGAAATAAAAACATGTGCATTGTAAAAATATAACAGGGCATTTTTGATGATGCGACGATAAAGGGGAGTCCATCTATCACGGATCAATTAACACGGTATCAATCAAAGTCAAGGCAGTCAACGTCGGGGCTTACGGAAAGAGCCTTGGCCAAAAGTGGTTGTCTGATTATCTCGATCGGCAAAGGAGTAACCTAGTGGATCACCTGACCGATCAGACAGATGGAATGTACATCAAGTCTAGATCGAACATAAATGTAAAATCCTAGGACTAATACAACTCCTGCTGTATTAGTTAAATACAATCATGTACACACAATAAAATATCCTTGACATGTCCAAGGGTCCAATCACACATAATATCTATAAGCCATAATAGTTGGAGTTTGCAACCACAGAGTTAGCACATCCTACTATTATCCTGCCTAAATTATGTATGACATGTGCATAATTAAACTGAAAACCAAACAACAAACCCTAGCTCTGATACCAATTGTTGGTTGGTTCTAAGAAGATCATATCAGTTTCACTGTACAAAAATTTTGTACAAGTGTCGAACCTTTCCTAACAACCTATTGTGTTCTTTAGAAATTAAATTCGGAATCGCAAACGGAACTTAACATTATTAATTCTAAATTTAACTTATCTGTTCTTAGTGGTTTAGACTTGGATCACAAACAATACTTAACATTATAGATTCAAATCCACCTAGGTTACAAATTTAATTAAATATTTATTTTGAAAATCGGCTCCTAGGTCAAACATGACGAGGCACTTGACCTTCTTGGGTATGAGAACATCCACCACTGCCTCGACAAAGCCTCTTAACGAAATTCAATATTTAATTTCCTTATATAACTCTAGGTTTAACCAAAAGGAACAATCGAATCACAAGATCGAAAAATAAAATAAAAGAAACACAACTTCAAATTACAAATCCGAAAATCTAGAATCTCTAGCCTCTTGTGTTTGGTATTTAAAATCTATACAAAGAAAACTAGTATGATGCGGAATAGAATTACTAGTTATACCTTTCTTTATAAACAACAACCTCTTAATCTTCTATCGTATTCCTCTTCTTATCTCGGACGTTGTGTGGGCAACGATCTACCGAGACAAGAACCACTCAAGCTCTTCTTCTTCCTTCTTCCATGTTTCGGCCAAGCAACTTTCTCCAAGAAAAATAAGTCTCGGCCACCAACCAAGCTCCAAGGAAAACTAGGAAACAAAATCCTCCTTTATCTTCTTCTTCTCCAAGCTAGATCTGGCCACCAAAACAAGCTCTTAGAGATTGATGAGGTTCGGCCACAAAGGAGGAAGAAAAGGAGGAGAAGATGCTAGGGTCGGCCACCACCAAGGAGGAAAAGAGAGAGGAAAAATAGAAGAGAGTTCTCTTTGTGAAGGCACTCTCTCCCTCTCTTTTATAATCCTTGGTCTTGGCAAATAAGGAAAGTTTTAATAAAAACTTCTTTATTTTCTTTGCCATGAAAAGGAAAATTTAATTGATAAAAAAACTAAGGTCAACCTAGATTACTAGGACACAATTTCCTTCTATAATCCTTATGAGTTCCTCTTGGGGACATTATCAACCTAGATTACTAGGACACAGTTTCCTTCTATAATCAACAACACACAATATAAGTAATATCATTTCTCAACTTATCGAGCCTATTGATTTATCGAGCTAAATCTCACCCTTTGATAAGTCAAAGAAATAAATACTAAATATATGTGCTTGTTATTATATTAGGATTAAGAGCACACACTTCCATAATAACTAAGGTCTTGTTCTTTTATAAAGTCAGTATAAAAAGAACTTACCTTAAATGATCCTGCTTAATACACTCAGAGTGTACTAGTGTAATTTATCAGTCAAGATAAACTAATACCTAATTACACTACGACTATTCCAATGGTTTGTTCCTTTCCATCTCAGTCGTGAGTTGTTGTTTATAATTTATAAGGAATTGATAACATGATCTTTTGTGTGTGACACCATATACAATGTTATCTACAATATAAATTAATTGAACAACTACACTTAACTTATAAATGTAGATATTTGACCAATATGATTCTTATTGCTAAGTAAATATTTATACAAAAGCTAGGCTTTTAGTATATATTCCAACACCCCTACCCTGGTTTGGTTTTGTTTTGTAGGATTGAAGTCTTCATCCCGTCAGTGTTCACCCCATCCCCGACTTTCCAGCTTCCTTCATTTGAACATGATCAATTTAGAGTCGTCTGTGGGAATCTAGCCTGCATCCGAATAAAAAGATGAAAGATGTTGGATGACTTACCACAGTGACGTTGACGCAAGAGGATCTCGATGCACTAATACAAGCTCGAGTAACAAAGATATTTGAGCAACAACAACAAGTATTGGTCAATCGACCAACGCATGAGTCTGCTGCCTCTACAGCAGGCTGACAGGTTGGAAGAGGAGATCTAGCGGATCAACTTTTCGCTTGGAAGACAAATAGGAGACCGATCGGCTACTATGGGGATGCCCGTAATATGCCCATCCCCTTCAACCAAGCACTATCATGGGCTCCCCCAGAAGAAAGGGGCCGAGCGGATAGAGACAGGGGATCTTCCTTAGATGGGGCACCCATACGGGATGCACGAAAGGGAAAAGCGTCAAGAGAAGACAACTCACCCGAGCGAGTCAATCAACAATTTTCGGAGGGGATCATAAATGACCCTCTGCCAAAGCATTACACCTCGCTGACGATCGAGGAGTACTATGGAGCAACCGATCCCGATGACCATTTGGCTAAGTTTGACAACGTGCCCACCCTTCACCAGAACACGGACGGGGTGAAATTCCAAGTCTTTCTTACCACTCTATCTGGGTCAGCGCAACGATGGTTCAAACGATTGCCGAACAGCTCGATCCACAGCTTCAAGGACTTTCGAGCGACATTTCTGCATCACTTTGCTAGCAGTTGCCGCCACCAAAAGACGAGCGTGAATTTGTTCTCGCTGAAGCAAGGGCCCCGAGAGGCCCTGAGGGCTTATATCCAGCGCTTCAATCAAGTGGCGATGGACATTCCAACAGTCTCCTCAGATGTGTTGGTGAACGCCTTTACCCAAGGGCTCACCGAGAGAGAGTTCTTCCGATCGCTCATTCGGCGACCATCGAAGGACTTTGGTCATCTCCAAAAGAAGGCCAATGAATACATTAATGTGGAAAAAGCCCGGGTAGCAATGAAGAAGGAGATGACCATCGAGCCCACAGGAGCATCCGAGTGGAATCAACCGAGCAGTCATCAACCACCTAAAGGGCCTCAGTCGGGAGCCACTCCATACCAGCAGACTCGGCCACATGTCGTACAGCTAGTGGCGGTTGCTCATCCAAGAAGCAAGAGGTGGCCACCGATGTTTTGCACCTTCCACCAGTCGATGACAAACAACAACAGGGATTGCTACGACCTGACAACTAGCAGGTCAGTTCCACACAGATATCGCTGACGATGGTGAATTTCGAATCGGCGTCACCAAAGATGATCTGCAGAACGAAGGAATTCGGAAAGGACAACCGGGCAACGCCACCACTAACCACAAAGGGACCGAATCCCTGCCCAAGCCTCCTCCAAACGGACCAGGTCGTCTGCAAGGGAAGCAGAGAATCTAAGTAACGCCACTCAGGGGGAGATAGGAATGATCGTTGGTGAATCGACCGACAGAGATTCTAACCGAGCAAGGAAGTTGCATGCGCGACAGCTCGAGATCCACACTGTTGGCTACAGCAAAAAGAAAACTAAGGGACCCAAGATTAGCTTCGGTCATAAGGATTTGGAGGGAGTGGAGATCCCCCATGACAATGCATTAATCATCCGAGCAGTAATTGCCAATTATACAGTCCATCGAACTTTTATTGATACAGGGAGCTCGGTGAATATCATGTACAGGAAGGCATTCGTGTTATTATTAGCCCTAGTACCAATTATGAGATGATTGTAAAGGACTCCTTTTGTATCATATTTCATTATTAATAAAAGGCAAAGTTGATTATTATATTTATTTCAATTCAGTGTCGAATGAATAAGTATAATAATGTCCTAGAGTAGGAGGTTTTAATCTACAATATATATCAATTGGTTGAATTGATAGTGAGATATTCTAGATATACATAGAACACTATTCCTAGTCAAGTATTAATATGCAAGGACAATATTAATGCGTTGAGACTAGCATGTAGGTCAATGGATAACTTAATCTCACAAGTTATGGATATGAGATATCAGGTTGACACATGAGTATATATTAGAGAATATATACTGAATGACCCACAATGAGAATGTTTCATGGATCGTTATATGAGTGTCATAAACATTCTCATGTGACTATTGGTATGAATAGTCCTTAGACCTGAAGTACTACGGTTCCTTACATAAGGAGTTGTATACTTTAGCATAGGCAAACGTCACCTATAACAAGGTAGACTATAATGTCGATTACTGCGTATCCAATAAGTTATGCGAAGGGATGTGAGTAATGTAGATGTGATCTATCCCTGTGATGAGGTGTCAAATGAGTTTTGTATTTTGAATTAAATGGATTGGCTTTGGTATTCATTTTAGTTGAGAAATTGATTTTGGAGTTAGATTTTGTTTTTCAAGATATATATTGAGCTAATTCAATTAGCTACTTTTTATTCATGATTTGTGCCTCATATATTTTAATATTGGTTGTAGATGAAGATTTGGGCTCATTGATCAAACTTGAGTGCACTTGAGCTAGCTAGCTTGAATGTGGACTCGACCCGTGCCAAGAAATGTTGAACTTAGTGTATCGAATGAGTTGCTGCAACCACTGAACTGAATCAGATCATTGAACCGACCAACCACTGCACTGAACCAGAGATTGAACCCGATCCAAGAGAAGCTCAAAACCAAAGTTGCGGCACGATGAACAGAGTAATTTATTACCGCAAAATAGCTATTGTAATTTATAATAGTCGGCCTTCTCCTTTTTTGTCCACTGGTATTCTTCCTTACATTCGGGTGCTACAAAACCAAATTTTATAATTAAAAGTAACTCAAAGTCTGTTTTAAAAAGTACCTTCATTTGTTTTTTTTCAGCTAGCGAATTCCCCTTCGAATTTCGACGGGTATATGCTTGGTCCGACCATTGATTCGGTGCTTCGATCGACGATTAGTCCTCCTGAAGCGTCCTGGCTCTGATACCACTTGTTGGCCCGAGTTAGCCAGCTAGAAGGGGGGTTGAATAGCCTGTACAAATAAAAAACTACCCTTCTCGGACTTTCAAAATAACACTTGCATTAATTAAAGAAAGAACTAAAAAGTAAAGGCACCAGAGTTTTGACTTGGTTACAACCGGAGAGGTTGTTAATCCAAGAAATAAACCGCATTAGTATCTCCTTTAGACAGAGAAGCCTCTTACAGTAATGACGTACAAAAAGTAGAAGCTAAACTAAAAATGAAAGCGCACAAGTGTTGGTTTGCTAATTACTTGAATGAATGAAAAGCTTCTGGACCAAGGTTGTATTTATAGCCTTGGTCGGGGCGCCAGGAGGGTTCCAGGCGCCTGGGAAGGGGATAAAACTTTATCCCTTTCGTATAGATCACGTTTAACCGCGATCTGGATGAAATCCCGGTCCGGGCGCCTGGACCAAGAAAGTCAACAATGTTGACTTTTTCGGTTCGGGCCCTCTTCTCCGGTTCAGTTCGTCTCGATCTGGCTCTTCCGCTCCAGCTCCGCTTGCTTGGGTGATCTCAGCCATCCGGAATAGGGCTCACCCGAACCCAACTTCCGGCCTTCTCGAGCAACCTTCCGCTCCGGCTTCTCGTCCCTCGGAAATGTCGTGCGCCTCTTTCTCGTCCGCCCATGTACTCTTCTGCAGCACCTCGTCCCTCGGACGCACCGAGCCCGTCGGCTCTCTCCCGTGTCGTCCTTCTCGCTAGCTGCGTCTTTTGCTCGACCCCCTGTGCTCCTAAGCTCCTGCACACTTAGACACAAAGTTAAAACACCACAGGACCTAACTTAACTTGTTGATCACATCAAAACAACCTTGGGGTTCCAACATTGTGTGCCTCCTCCGATGCTTGGACCCCCTTTATATAGAGCTCCTGTAGTGCGTGTGTAATCTTCTTAAGGCAAGCACGTTTCCTAAAGTTTTCCCTGAAAAGACTTATCAGTAATGTGTCCCTGACACAGTACCTTAATAGGCCGAACATATCTCTGAAGTGATAGTGGAGGCTTCCGCTGTACGATCTTCTGGTTGTCCATGCCCGGTGTTGGCGGCACTAACTCCCAAAGGGATGTCGACGGATACCAGAGAGAGTATGCTGCTAGGCAGAGCGGGTTAGCCGCTCGGCCGGAACTTCGCTGTTCCTGTGTCTCGTCCACTCGATCGTAACTCCGCTGTTCGTGAGTCTCGTTCGCTCGATCGTAACTCCGCTGTTCATGTGTCTCATTCATTTGGCCGAAGTTCCGCTCTGCCAATGCCGAGCCTTTCTACCTGGCCGAGCGGGGTAGTCGCTCGACCGAAGTTCCACTCCGCCAATATCGAGACCTGCTGCCTGGCCAAGCAAAGTAGCCGCTTGGCCGAAGTTCTGCTCTGCCAATGCCGAGTCGGTCGTTTGAGCGTCGATCGTTTGACACCTCCCTGTGTCAAAGGAGGGATCAGACCGACACCTTCTCCCCACGGACGGGACATGCTCGCTCGACCGATCGATGTTATCTTCGCGTTGACCACCTTGACTTTGACCTCCACCGTGACGGCTATCCTCCACGGAGTGGGGCCCCTCCTTATCACCGCATCACATGCCTCCCCCTCAAGTATGGTCGAAGGAGGCTGCAAGTCTGACTAACTGGACAAAAATTGTCTATGCAGCTTGCCACCCGATTGGCTTCGACACTCCTTGGTTTCTGATCGGGATAACATGGTGCAATAGTCGACTAAGTGACCGCTATCTGCCGATCAACCTGTTAAAGCTTGTCGTTCGATTGTAGTCTGCTCCCTTAAGCCGATCGGCACAACGAACATTTATACTTGTGAAATCTTTTTTTGGACTATCTTAGGCGAGCACGATCCGAGCTTACGTCAACCATATTTATGGAAAATCATGTAAATTCCTGCGCATTATGGCTAAACGTTCCCTCATGCCTTTTAATTGCCCTCATTAATGTTGGTGCAATCATGCCCTAGAAGTTTCAATGTATTGACAGTTATTTAAGTTTAGGTTAATACGTTGGATCTAACATACATTGTGAGTTTGCAGGAGAAGTCCTTGCAGGTCGGAAGACCGGATGTAAGGCAAGAGAAGTTCAAGAAGGTCGAGGACCAGATTCTTGGAAAAAGAATCCTTGCAGGTAAGAAGACCGGATGCAAGGCAAGAGAAGTCCAAGGAGGTAGAAGACCGGATTCTTGGCAAGAGAAGTTCCTGCAGGTCAGAAGGTTTGATGTATGTTACACCATTTATTAGAAATCGATTGGTAAATCGATTTAGATACGACTGTGAGGTAGAATGCCTCTGAATCGATCAGCCGGTCGATTGGAAGAAATCCAATCGATCGAGAAGTTCCTGCGCGAAGCACAGAATGCTTCTGGATCGATCGACCGATCGATTGGGGTAAACCAATCGATCGAGCGATCGATCCAGGAAGTCTCTGTGCGAAGCACATGATGCTTCTGGATCGATCGGCCGATCGATTGGGGTAAACCAATCGATCGAGCGATCAATCCAGGAAGTTTCTGTGCGAAACACAGAAGCCTCCTGAATCGATCAACCAATCGATTGAAGTTACTCAATCGATCGACCGATCGATTCACAGAGTCCTGCGATTCTGCAACTTCACGAAGGTGTGTCTGAATCGATTCAAGGAGTGCACCAATCGATTCAAGTTCAAGTGAAGTCATCTATGCCGTTGATCTTGACGCGATGGTTTCCAACAGATACTTGTGAATCAATTCAAATGTAAATTCGATCGATCCACGTCGACGATGATGTGAGAAACAGCTAGTTTTCACGACGTTTAAAACCATGGAAGAAAAAGGAGCAAAAGACATCTAACAAAAATTACTGTTCTATTGCTCTTGCATCATCAATCTTGGAAGTGCTGAACATCTCTCAAGAGTTTGAAGCAAAAGCTCTCCATCTCCCACGTTCTCTAGTTGCATGCCGCAAGGAAGAAGCATTTTCAAGTGTGTAATCCTTCCTTTCTTCTTCTTTGTGTTGGGTGTGATCTTTTCTCTTATAAAAGGAGAGTTGTAAGAGTTGTAAGATTTCTCCACCTTCGGTGTTATTCTGAGAAGGAGAGGTTTGATAGTGAAAGGGTGACGGTGGTGTGGATCCTTGGACTAGTCACCTCCTTGAGGAGGTGGATACCAAGTAAATACAAGTATTAGCATTGCCTTCAAGTGTCCGCTGCGAAAAATCAAGTTGATCAAAAAAATGAAGTGAGTCATTCACCCCCCCCTCTAGCTCAACCGATCCTAACAAGTGGTATCAGAGCATTGGTTTGCTTTTGAGGATTCACCGCCAAGAAAGCACAAGTTAAAGAGCTACAAGATGTCATTGAAGGAGGGACATAGTACTTCACGACCACTATTCTATGAAGGCAGTAATTTCGCGTATTGGAAGAGCCGCATGGAACACTATCTCATGACTGAAATTGACATGTGGTTCTCAATCATGGAGGGATTCACGGCGCCAACTGAAAATGGAAAAATGCTTGAATCATCATGGTGGACCGTTGAACAAAAATTAAAGGCTCAAGCAAATGCTAAGGCGATCGTGACTCTCTAGTGTGGGTTGAGTTCGGAACAACTCAACAAGGTTGGACCTTTCAAGAGTGCCAAGGATTTATGGGACAAGCTCATTGAGCTAAATGAAGGCACCAAGGATTCAAGAATTGCAAAGAGAGACCTCTTGATAAATCAACTTCAAAACTTCACAATGAAGGATGGAGAAACGGTAAGCTCACTACATGGGAGATTCAAGGAACTCCTAAATGGTCTTCATTCGTTAGTTGGAGAGAGTGTGGAGAACCGAGATCTCATAAGGTATGCCTTAAAATCTTTTCCAAGAAACTCATTATGGTCATCCATGGTGGATGCCTATAAGGTCTCAAGGGACTTGTCAATAGTAAAATTGGATGAATTATTTTGTGAATTTGAATTGCATGAGCAAGCTAACACAAGCCATAAAGAGAAAGGTATAACCTTGGTTGCAGATGAGAAGAGCAAAAAGAAGCACAAGGAAAATAAAAAGGAGAAGAAGGAGTCATCTTCAGAATCTGAGCAAGATAGTGATAGTGACAGTGATGAAGAGTTATCTTCTAGTGAAATGACGAACTTTGTTCGAAGAATGATGAGACATTCAAGGAAGTTTGACAAAAAGGATGTTAAGAAGATTTTCAATGATGAAAAGAAAAAAGGTAAATCTCTTGTGGATTCTAAGACTAAGACTGATGTAATTTGCTATGAATGCAAGAAAAATGGGCACTACAAAACGGAGTGTCCAAAGTTGAAGAAGCAAGAGGAAAAGATCAAGAAAAAGAAGAAGGCTTTGAAAGCCACATGGGACGACTCATCGTCAAGCTCATCGGAAGAAGATGAAAGGAAGAGCTCAAAGCACATGGCTCTCATGGCCTTAGGCCATATTGAAGATAGTGAAGATGAAGATAGTCATAGAGAGAATGTGGAGTCTTCAAGTGAGTCATCATCTAGTGATGATGAGGTAATTTCTCCCAAGCTTGATAAGATGTATGCCACCATTGCATGATTAACCAATGCACTAGCTAAATCAAAAGGGAAGGTTAAGAAATTGCAAAAATGAATTGAAAACACTCAAAATGAAATTGTGTCATGTGAAATTTGCATGCTTCATGAAAATGACACAAATAATTTTGATGATCTTAAAGAGGAAAATGCATCATTGAAATTACAAGTTGATGATCTTAGAGGTGCTCTAGAAAAATTTACTTCAAGCTCAAAATATTTAGACATGATTCTAGGAGCTCAAAGGGGTGTATACAACAAAGCGGGACTAGGTTTTAAATCACAAGATAAGGAAGTTAAATTCATGTCTCTAATTAGTAGAAATCATGCTTCAAGGGTTAAGTTTGTTCAA
Organism: Zingiber officinale; assembly: GCF_018446385.1. NCBI lineage: Eukaryota > Viridiplantae > Streptophyta > Magnoliopsida > Zingiberales > Zingiberaceae > Zingiber > Zingiber officinale. The sequence goes on along the minus strand of NC_055996.1, from coordinate 72,169,966 downwards.
GCTTGGGTACCCAAGCAATTTGTTATTGATGCTATCGGACTCAAGGTTTGGGTACCAAAACATTTGGTTTATCGTGTTTAAACAGGCATGCGCCAAGGGGGAGCATCCAACAACATGGTTCGTAGATAGTGGATGTTCTAAGCATATAACGGGGGATTCTTCAAAATTTTCATCATTTAGACACAAAAGTAAAGGTACCGTTTCTTTTGGTAATAGTGGTAAATTAAAAGTCATAGGAATAGGAGATATCAAAATTTCTAAAAAATTTGTGATTAAAAATGTGTTATTAGTGAAAGACATGGTCTTTAATCTTTTAAGTGTTAGTCAACTATGTGATTCGGGTTATAGAGTTGAGTTTAACTCATCTCAATGCCTAATCAAGCATAGTGAACTAAACACCAATATTCTCATAGGCCATAGAAGAGAGAATATTTATCAAGTCGAATTATTTGGTGCTACTAATGTGTTTGCTAAGTGTCTCATGTCTAAAGAGGAGGAGACTTGGCTTTGGCACCGGAGACTTGCTCACACCAACATGAAAAATATTAAAAAACTTTCAAAGAAGGAGTTGGTGCAAGGATTGCCAAAGTTGAAGTTTCAAAAAGACAAAATATGCGATGCATGTCAAATGGGTAAGCAAACCAAAGCTACTCATAAAGGTAAAAATGTTATAAGCACCTCAAATGCTTTGGAGCTTATTCACATGGATTTGTTTGATAGTAGTAGGTATACTTCCTTGAATGGTAATAGATATTGCTTTGTAATTGTGGATGATTACACTAGATATACATGAGTGTTCTTCTTGAAACATAAGGATCAAACTCTAGATACCTTGATTGCTTTTTGTAATAGAGTAGAAAATGAAAAGAATCATAAGAATAACAAAATAAGAAGTGATCATGGAGGAGAATTTGAAAATGATAGATTCACAAGCTTTTGTATGGAAAAAGGTTATAAACATGAATTTTCCACCCCTAGGACTCCTCAACAAAATGGAGTTGTTGAGAGGAAAAATAGGGTTCTACAAGAGGCCGCTAGGAGCATGTTAAATGAATATTCACTTCATAGTTTTCTATGGGCCGAAGCAATTAATACGGCTTGTTATGTTCAAAATCGAACTTTAATACATAGGTTTTTAGGAAAAACACCTCATGAGTTGTGGTTTGGTAAATCACCTACAATTAAGCATCTTAGAGTTTTTGGATGCAAGGTCTATATACTAAACACCAAAGATCATTTGGGAAAATTTTCCGCCAAGGAAGATGAGGGTATTCTTGTAGGTTACTCAAGTCATAGCAAAGCATATCGAATTTACAACAAGAGATCAAAATTAGTTGAAGAATCACTAAATGTTGTATTTGAAGAAAATCCTTCTTTGAACTCTATAAGAGCAAACGATGAAGAATTACAATTTGAGTTAAAGAAACTAACACTGAATGAAGAAAATCATCAAGAAGAAAACCAAGAGAGTGATGGTGAGAAAAATGAACCTTTGCCACTTGAACTCGAAATTATAACAAATCAAGAATCAAGACCTACTAGGATTCATGTAAATCATCCCTTAGATCAAGTAGTAGGAGACATCACTCAAGGAGTGAGAACTCGATCTTACTTTAGAAATGAAGGAAGCCAAGTTACCTTGATATCTCAAATAGAACCAAAAACCATTGATGATGCCTTATTTGATCCCGATTGGATTTTAGCAATGCAAGATGAACTATCTCAATTTGAGAGAAGTCAATTTGGGATTTAGTTCCTAGGCCTACAAACAAATCAATTATTGATACAAAATGGGGTTTAGAAACAAACTTGATGATAAGGGGATAGTTGTGAGAAACAAAGCTAGATTGGTTGCTAGGGGTTTCAATCAAGTAGAAGGGTTAGATTATGATGAAACTTATGCACCCGTAGCAAGATTGGAGTCAATTCGAATGATGTTGGCCTTTGCCGCCCATAAAGGGTTCAAGTTGTACCAAATGGATGTAAAATCAACATTTTTAAATTGTATTATAAAAGAAGAAGTATAGGTTGCGCAACCACCGGGATTTGAAAATTTGGAGAACCATGTATATAAGCTTAAAGAGGTCTTATATGGGCTAAAACAAGCTCCCCGAGCTTGGTATGAACGATTGTCAACATTTCTAGTATCCAAAGGGTTTCATAGAGGGAAAATTGATCCCACGTTATTCTTAAAAAATAGTGGTAATGATATGTTTGTTGCCCAAGTATATGTAGATGACATTATTTGTGGCTCCACAAATAAAGATTTTTTAAATGAATTCATTAATCACATGGAGAGTGAGTTTGAAATGAGTTTGGTTGGTGAGTTAACATTTTTTCTAGGGTTACAAATTAAGCAAACAAAAGAAGACATTTACATTCATCAATCAAAATATGTCAAAGAGCTATTTAAGAAGTTTGGAATGGAAAATGCAAAGGAAATATCTACTCCCATGGCCACTAGTACTAAATTGGATAAAGACGTTGAGGGGAAAGAAGTTGACTCCAAGGTGTATCGTAGCGCTATAGGGAGTCTTCTCTATCTTACGGCTAGTAGACCCGATATACTTTTTACCATAGGAATGTGTGCAAGGTATCAATCTTGCGCCAAGGAGTCCCATTTGAGTGTCGTTAAGCGAATTCTCCGATATCTTAAGGGAACTCAAAATGTTGGTCTTTGGTATCCTAGAACCGAATCTTTTGACCTAGTGGGCTATACCGATTCCGATTATGCCGGATGCAAATTGGATCGCAAGAGTACTAGTGGTAGCTGTCAATTTCTAGGATCTTCTCTAGTAAGTTGGTCAAGTAGAAAACAACATTGTGTAGCTCTCTCCACAACCGAAGCGGAATATATTGTCATGGGAGAGTGTGCATCACAATTATTATGGATGACTCATACACTAGAGGACTATAAACTTACCTATAACAATGTTCAAGTTCTTTGTGATAATATGAGTACAATCAACTTGACCAAAAATCTCGTTCATCATTCAAGAACGAAACACATATAGGTTAAACATCATTTTATTCGTGATCATGTAACTTGAGGTGATATCATTTTAAATTATGTTGGATTAAAATCAAACTTAGCTGATATCTTCACTAAACCTTTTCCCGAAGTTGAATTTAACTTTCTTAGAAGGGAATTGGGAATGTGTTGTATTGATTAAATCACATCCTCCATGATCACTTTATAGGTAAAGCTCTTTACGTTCTATTCACCTTAAAATTGCCTCTCACAAGAACATAGGATTGTCCTCTTAATATGATTTAGATGGGGGTGAGAGGTTAGGGACATTTATCTTGGTTATAATGCTTGTTATGATGCATTATTTTGGTCAAGAAAAGTGATTTTCATATGAAATATTCATTTGTCCAATCATAGGGAAAGCAGGTGCACAAATCATATGCACTTTGCCCTACGATTATGATTGGAAATTTCAAATTTACATATGTATAAAACTTATGTTTGAAACCTTGGTTGAAGTTTGTTATTGGATGGGAGTTATCATTGCACAATTGGATACATACTTACTCAAAGTTATAAAGTTTTTGACAACTTTCAATTTTGTGTAAGTTTTCGCTAAGAAGAATCGATTTATGTCAAACTTTATTTTTCCTTGATAATATGAGACATATATAGTGTCTGAAAGTTTTTCCTTTATTCTTCGCTAAGAAGAATCTACACAAAATTTCATGATTTTTAGAGGCGTGTACAATTATTTGTGCATTTCCAATCCTTGGATCTGAAAGTTTTCAGAAGTGCAGAAATATCAGCCTTCCCAATCGATCAGTTAATCGATTGGGAGGCTTGCTTTTCATCACAGAGAGCGTCTGAATCGATCGATGGATCGATTCAGCGCGTTTCGATCGATCAATGGATCGATTGGAACGCGTAATTGATGTTTGCAGAAGGCATCTGAATCGATCAATGGATCGATTCAACGCGTTTTGAATCGATCGATGGATCGATTCAGACGCATGTTCGATTCTTACAGCGGCCTTGTGAATCGATCGTTCGATCGATTCACGTATTCTCGATCGATCGGTTGATCGATTGGGAATTTAAAACTCATCTTAACTCTCTGATTGACCCAAGTCTTTTCTCACTCCAACTTTCTTTCTCTCCCGACTCTTTCCCTCTCACTACAAGAAAATAAGACTTCAGAAACAGATTTCTAAAATGAAATTAAAATCTGTTCCAAAATTTAGTAAATCAGAAATAGATTTTCTACATAATTACTAATCCATTTTAATTAAATAAAATATAATAAACAAAAATAAATTTGAAACAGAATTTAAAATGAATTTGAGACGAAATTGTCAATAAATTTTTATAAACAAAAATAAATATAGATTATAAATGAATATTTGAAAAAAAAATAAAATCTGTTTTAGATTTTTATAAATCAAAGATTGATTTTCTACTAAATCACTAATTTGTTTTACTTTAATAAAATATAATATAAAAAATAGAACCAGAATTTAAAACCAATTGAAGACAAAATAAAATATAAATTTTTATTAAAAAAATAAATATGGATTATAAATAGAATTTGAAACTAAAAAAATTATTTAAAATTTAAGGAAGATAAATTTATTTTATTTTTAAAAATATAATGTATAAAATAAAATTTGAGATGAAATATGAAATAGATTTGAAATAAAATTTTATATAATTTTTTTAAAAAAATATTAAGTATAAATAGATTTTTAAAAAAATGTTAAAAATATCATTTAAAATATAAACAATTGAGATAAAAAATTAGTTTCTAAATTAATAAAATTTGTGATGAAGTAAATTAGGATTTATAAATTTATCTCATTATTTACAAATATTATAGACTATTTTTTCTCTAAAATTTATTAGCCCGTATTATTTTTTTCTTATATATATTTTTTTTGCATAAGCCCTCTTCGTAACCTAAATAAATCCTTCCCTTTCTTTCTCTAGTCGCTGCAATTTCGTTATTCTTGGGATTTCCTTGCTCGACTGCCTCTTGCTGGTGCGAGGTCGCCCACCTCTTGCAGTTGCGAGGTCGCCGCAGTTGCGCTTGGCCGCGGTTGCGCTTGGCCGCATCTCGATGTGAAGGATTTCAGAGCCTTTGTCGAGCGATTCGAGATATATCCCTCCCTTCTTTTTTTTTTTTGGCTTTGAGCTGTCTGTGTTTATCATTTAAAGCTTTGAGATCGAGAGCTTTGTTGCTGCTGGATACAGGAATCCAAATTGGAAGAGGACGCATGAACCTGGTAGCCAGACAGCGGTAGTGGTGTCGTGGCTTCTAAAGAACGGGGCAACCTATGTTGGGTGGACAATCTTGGATGAATTTGCATTTGGGTTAGCACTTAGCACTCCAGTACAATATGACATTTTTGTGTGTGCATGTATTATTTCAAAAAGCCTTTATTGGACATGTTATTAACAAAATTCTTTGACATACACATTGAGCAACCACACGTATACTTACGAATACATGCATTATCTATCTGCTATCAAATCATTATGTAATACATAAATACATTGTAGAGAAACCAAAAAATTTATGTAAATTTGGCTAACGGAAGAGGATTATACAATTATACGGACACATTGTCATCACTCATGTTGTTAATCTAGTATTAGTTGTCTGACATATCTATGTATGTGTTTTTTTTATGTGGCTCAACAACATTGTTCTTTGAGCAGAAGTTTGCATTCTTTAGGTTTGCTTACTTTTCTATAGGCTGATGGGAGGTGTTAATGCTGGCCATTATAGTAGAGCTTCTAACTTTAATGTATCAATCGTTAGCAATTTTTTGATCATTAATGAAACCAACAGAGACCAATGAATCTAGTGAAAGATTGAGGGAGTTTGAAGAATTAGATTGTGACATTAGACCTTAAAATTGGTTTAGAAGGAAATAATATATGATCTTAAGGTTATAATTTTCTGAATAGAACTTAAAAGTTAGATGTGTAATTTTGATATATGAACTGGAAAATATATTTTCGTTTATTTATTTTCCATTTTCATTTTGTATAAGTTGCTTAATATGTTTTGCTTCTGTAAAACATCTACTGTGAAATTGGAAAAAATTGTTCAGTTCTTTGTGATTTCTAATGTAACACTGAGGTTGGTGTTAATGATTAGGGATTGAGTTAGGTCCTTATTACCTACAATTGTCCATATCTTATTGTAAGCTGCCTCTAATTTAATCTCAAATAGGTTTGAGAAGAGAATTATCTAATTAATGTTTTGACAGTGCTACAGGAGAAAACTTGCTGATATCAATGTTTTGGCTGGGGAATTAATGTTTCTATCAACACTGTAATGTTCATGCAATGATATGGAGCTCTAGAGATCTATCAGGCCTTAGACACTGATCTCAAGGTCTGCATTACTTGGCAAAGTTAAATTTAATCAGAATTCCATAAAGAACAAGGTCTGTGGCTTCCTGGTGTACCCTAGTATGCTGTATTGCCTGGGCACATATCTTGCTCTGTTGCCTCGTATTGTTGCATGAACATTACAGTGGTGATAGAAATGCTTCTCTCTTATTTTCTGATATTTACTACATTACATGATTCATCTATAACTTATGGCTAATGTTTAGTTCAATTTTATATTACTTGAATCAATCATTGCAAGTATGTTGCTGAAAAATTTGTACATAACAATGTGGTTTCTTAATCAAGAAACTACTTTTCATTATATAAAAGGCGGCTGACATTCCGTGTTGAATCATTAAATTAGTTTAGTGGTTCCTCTCCTATCAAGGCTAGATAATTGTAATGCAAGGTAAATACTAAATGATGTCTTTTAAACTTGTTAGATTGCTTTACTTAGATACAATATATCCATGATTCTAAATTTTGTAAATTGTATTAGTATCAAGGTCGATGACTTGGTTGGTGTTCATATATTTTGATTGGAAAATCTTAGTGAATAAGACAATAATTTTCTAAACTTGATTTTTAAGAATCTGATGACTCATTGCTATTGTGAAATATCTATCAAAGTAATTTATATATGCTTGGTTCAAAATTCAAACTCCAAGAGTTTCTTTTTCTAGTGTAAATATAATTGGCAAAAGAAATTTATTATATAGTCTGATATGATCTCGTTTCTATGAGTGTAACATTTTAAGAGGACCAGAAAACAATGGTGAAGAAAGTTTGGTTGTGCATCAATCGACCAGGGTATAGATGTTGGAAAATTTGTAGCTTTCTACTAAAATTAAATGTATGCATGTTCATGAGTTATTTTGGACTCTCGGGATGAAAAGTGCTTCCCCTTTCGTTGAGGGGCTTTGAAGATTGCAAGGATGGCAGATAAGTCAAGACTTTGAAAATCAGTTAGGATAATGAACTTGATATCAATTAAAAATATAATCGGTTGATCAGAATGTTGTTGATGACAATTTGCGAGAATATAAGAATTATGACCCAGACTAAAGTATAGATTTCTAAACAAATAATGTCATTGTGTGTTAATTGTCCTAAGTTTGATTATCTCGTTTCTCTCCTAGGTTATGGTCCAAATCTCAATGGAGATAATAAAAATTTGTACTGTTGGCAAGTAGTCATTTTTTTTTTTCTGATATAGGTTATTTCATTGCATGCTTATTTTTATATTTATTAAACTTACTCATTTCATGTTTTGATTTTGCTAGATTGTCTCAACAAACTTGGTTGGTTCATTAATCCGTATGAAGTAATTCATCTCATTGTGACAAAAGGCGAATACGCTCGCCCCCAGCGCCCCCGCTAACCCATCCCAAGACCAACACGGAGGAGGTAAATCACGGGCGGCTACTAGCCTTTGGAATAGTGACTATCACATAAGGGAGACATTTATCTCGACTTTGCCGAGATTCGAACCCCAGATCTCATTGTGGCAACACCTCATGTGCTAGCCACTAGACCCATCCGAGGGAAGTAATTCATCTCATGGAGTTTGAGACAAAGGAGGGCAAAGGGAAGAAATCATAGACATGCATGCTACTAGTAAGAGGATAGATGAAGAAATTATTGAAAGTAAAGTATTGAACTTCTTATCACAGAAAATAGATAGAGGGAAGAAAAGTTTATCAACTAAGATAGGCAAAGCTAAGAAAAGGAGAAGGTTTGTAAAATGATTCAAGAGGTGAAATATTCAAATCATTTATATCTTGGAGGATCTGATCCGTGTGATCATGAGCGTCGTGATAGAATGTAAAGATTAGATTACTTAAGGTGAGATTTAAAAATTTATACATTTGCTTAGATCATGTAAATATTTATTTATCCTAATATTAATTCTATGATATTTTTGGATTAGAAATTAGTTATTTTAAATATTTATTTGAAATGTGTGTGTGTGTTTCTGGTAGTAGATGAGAATATAGAAATATAATATAATAAAAAAATAGCAATAAATTCAAAAATAACTTATATATAGATTTATAAATATAATTATAAATAGATTTATAATCAGATTAAAATTAATTTTTATATGTTATTTAAAACGGATTAATGACGGATTTAAAACAAAAATGTAGAGACAGATTTTGTATTTGAAATTTATTTTATTTGGTTAATTTAAAAACAGATTTATAAACAACTTTTTAATCTGTTTCTAAATTAGAGACTAAATATTTCCGTCGCTTGAATTAGCAACGGGGTTTTCAATAACGGATTTTAGACACGGAATATTCCGTCTCAAACTTTTTCTAAAAACGGAAAAGTGACTTTCAGAAACTGATTTTTTCGTCTCTGAAACCCTGTTTTCTTGTAGTGTCTAGCGCTTAGGCAATTTCTTCGGCGCTCCTCCCACCTCGTCCGCCGTCTTCTCTGACGGCCTTCTCCAGCACCGAGTGCCCTCTTTTTCCTCTCTGACTTCCGTTCCCCTCCTCTCGGTGACAAGGGGCTCGCAGACTGTCCCTCGTCTCCTCGCCGCGAAGCTCAATATGTCGAACCCTAACCCTAGGTAACTCCTCCGTTTCTTTTCTTCTCTTTATTTCTTTTGTTTTGCTTTTGTCAGTTAACACACCTTCAAACTAATAACCCCTAGGTCCGTTGATCTCCAATTCTATAGGACCTCCTGCTTTGATACCTATTCTCGTTTCTGACACTATAAACTTGAGTCGTTGTTATCTTGTGAGAGGAGTGTCAATGTAAGTCTTGTCTCTGAATTCTACAACAATCTGCACACCTCTGATGGTATAAACTATCGCACTCGTGTTGCGAAGCGGACCTTGGATTTTTCCTATGAGCTTCTTCAATCCTTTCTAGGGTGTCTACCATCCACCAATGATTTTGTTTTCCATCCCACACTTCCTGATGAGTTGCCTCCACCATTTGAGCATCTCAGCATTGCATCTATGCATCAGTTCTTTTTTGGTCGTCCTTGTCCGGATGGACCGGATGCTCACATCACTAATTTCTCTTCTCTTGAGTTATCGGCTGAGAATGCCGCCATGTTTAAGGTGATCATTAATTGTCTCTTTCCTATTGTCTCACGCGCCTTAGCCGCTCTTCGCCCTCCTCACATGTTTGCATTGTATGTCATTCGGCATTCCCTTGACATCAACATCGCCCTGAATATCTTTCATTGCATCATTCATTTTACTCAGCCAGTGCAGGAGTCGATTCACATGCCTTACGGTCATCTCATCACTGACTGGCTGGAGTTTATGGAGATCGATGTCTCTCGGGGACAGCTAGAGCCCATGACTGTCGCCTACTCTCGGATTTCTTCCCATTCCTTCACGAAGACGGGCTTAGCGGGCGGTCCAGGGGGAGTTCGTTGGCGCGATGGGCATGCACTTGGTGAGGGACCCCGAGCTCGTCGCAGGGGAAATGCACATGCTTTGGTTCCTGTGCCGGTGATGCTGAGGAGGATATCCCCTAGCCAGTTTCTCCGACATTCGAGGAGGCTGTCGATACCCGCCTTGAGGAGTTGACCATGGAGGTTGCCAGCTTGCGCACTGTGATGGATACCATGGTCCATCGACAGACTACGATGCAGGCGACTATGGACACGTTGGTGGATTTGGTGAGCTCTTGGGTAACGGGTCCTCCATCTCGGTCTGTTCCATCCACAGATCCTGTCCCACATGCTGAGGATGTTCCTGGTGTTGCTTCTGCAGTCGCTCTTGCTCCAGCCATTACGTCTACTCCTTCTGCTGATCCTGATCCCACTCCTTCGGGAGATGATCTCGTTGAGTTCTATGTTCCCTTATGACACGCGTTATTGTACATTATATGGATGCTTGTTGTGGAGTCCTCCTGTGAACTTCACTTTATTTTGGGTGTATAAAATACTGCTTGTTCTATATTTTATTTTCTTTCTAAAATCATGGTTGTTCTATTATGCTGATATATGGTTGTTTTAGGGGGAGTACCCCTCGGATTTCTCGTGGTTGCTTAGTGCACATATTGAGGGGGAGTTTTTGTTCTTGATCTTTGATAAAGGGGGAGATATATGTTGAAGTTTATACTTAAGTTAATTTAAATCATGCTTATTGCTTATGCTTAATTCAGTAAATTAAAATTAAGTTTATTGCAATCATTATTTCAGCGTAGTAACAATCAGTATTTATCATTATATTATTATGGTGTATTGAAAATTAGCCTAAATTTAAATAGATTGTCAAACATCAAAAAGGGGGAGATTGTTGGTGCAATCATGCCCTGGAAGTTTCAATGTGTTGACAGTTATTTAAGTTTATGTTAATACGTTGGATCTAACATACATTGTGAGTTTGCAGGAGAAGTCCTTACAGGTCGGAAGACCGGATGCAAGGCAAGAGAAGTCCAAGAAGGTCGAGGACCGGATTCTTGGAAAAAGAATCCTTGCAGGTCAGAAGACCGGATGCAAGGCAAGAGAAGTCCAAGGAGGTAGAAGACCGGATTCTTGGCAAGAGAAGTTCCTGCAGGTTAGAAGGTTGGATGTATGTTACACCATTTATTAGAAATCGATTGGTAAATCGATTTAGACACGACTGTGAGGCAGAATGCTTTTGAATCGATCAGCCGATCGATTGGAAGAAATCCAATCGATCGATCGATCGATCGAGAAGTTCCTACGCGAAGCACAGAATGCTTCTGGATCGACCGATCGATTGGGGTAAACCAATCGATCGAGCGATCGATCCAGGAAGTTTCTGTGCGAAACACAGAAGCCTCCTTAATCGATCAACCGATCGATTGAAGTTACTCAATCGATCGACCGATCGATTCACAGAGTCCTGCGATTCTGCAACTTCACGAAGGTGTGTCTGAATCGATTCAAGGAGTACTGCACCAATCGATTCAAGTTCAAGTGAAGTCATCTATGCCGTTGATCTTGACGCGATGGTTTCCAACGGATACTTGTGAATTGATTCAAATGTAAATCCGATCTATCCACGGCGACGATGATGTGAGAAACGACTAGTTTTCACGATGTTTAAAACCATGGAAGAAAAAGGAACAAAAGACATCTAACAAAAATTACTGTTCTATTGCTCTTGCATCATCAATCTTGGAAGTGTTGAACATCTCTCAAGAGTTTGAAGCAAAAGCTCTCCATCTCCCACGTTCTCTAGTTGCACGCCGCAAGGAAGAAGCATTTTCAAGTGTGTAATCCTTCCTTTCTTCTTCTTTGTGTTGGGTGTGATCTTTTCTCTTATAAAGGGAGAGTTGTAAGAGTTGTAAGGTTTCTCCACCTTCGGTGTTATTCCGAGAAGGAGAGGTTTGATAGTGAAAGGGTGATGGTGGTGTGGATCCTTGGACTAGTCACCTCTTTGAGGAGGTGGATACCAAGTAAATACAAGTGTTAGCATTGTCTTCAAGTGTCCGCTGCGAAAAATCAAGTTGATCAAAAAAATGAAGTGAGCCATTCACCCCCCCCTCTAGCTCAACCGATCCTAACAATTAAATGTCAACCCATGGCGAGGCGCCACATGTCACGCCTGTTGGTGCGGGAAGCATACGTTGATCGAACCTAAGTTTTGATAATGACAAATGGTTCAAAGTTAAGGTTATTTGTGATCTAACGTGTTTAAATGAGTTTGCAGGAAAGTCCTAAGTGTACTTAGGCAAAAGTCCTAGCTGTAGTTAGGCAGGTAAAAAATCCTAGGGGGTGGTAACCCTAGGCGGAAAGTCTTGGCGGATCGAGGGTTTCGGACAAAACCCCTATAATCAGGGACTCTAGGTGGAAAGTCTTAGTGGTAACAGACCAGGTGAAAAGACTGGACGGGTCGTGGAGCGAACGTGTTAGAACCCCAAGGTTATTTTGATGTGATCAAACAAGTTAAGTTAGGTCTTGTGGTGGTTTAACTTTGTGTCTAAGTGTGCAGGAGCTTAGGAGCACAAGAAGTCGAGCAGAAGACATGGTTAGCGAGAAGGATGGCACGGGAGAGAGCCGACATGCTCGGTGTGTCCCAGGGACGAGGTGCCGCGGAAGAGTACACCGACGGACGAGAAGGAAGCGTGTGGTGTTTTCGAGGGACGAGAAGCCGGAGCAAAAGATTGCTCGGGGAGCAAGAGACGCAACTAGCGAGAAGGTTGGCACGGGAGAGAGCCGACGGGCTCGGTGCGTCCGAGGGATGAAGAGCTGCGGATGAGTACGCTGGCATATGAGAAGGAAGCATGTAATGATTCCAAGGGACGAGAAGACGAAGCGGAAGCCTTCTCGAGAAGACCGGAAGTTGGGTTTGGGTGAGCTCTATTCTGAATGGCCAAGATCATCCAACAAGCAGAGCCAGAGTGGAAGACCCGGGCCGAGGTGAGCTGAACCGGAGCAGAGGGTCCGGACCGAAAACGTCAACGCTCTTTACTTTCTTGGTCCGGGCGCACGGACCTGGATGTTATCCATATCATGATTAAACGCGATCTATGGGAGAAGAGATAAAGTTTTATCCCCTCCCAGGCGCCTGAAACCCTTCTAGGCGCCTCGACCAAGGCTATAAATATAGCCTTGGTCTAAGAAGAACAACAAGACAAGAAATTCTGATTACAACACTTGTATGCTTTCATTGTTAGTTTAGCTTCTTATTTTTCTGTGCTTGAATGCTGTAAGAGGCTTCTCCGCTTGAAAGGAGATATCTATTGTGCTTCATTCTCCTTGGATCAACAAGCTCCCCGGTTATAACTAAGTAAACTCTTGTACCTCTTCTTTTAGTTTATTGCTCTTATTTATTTATGCAAGTGTTAGTTTAAGAAGTCTGAGAAGGGTTTGCTTTTGATTTGGTGCAGGGAAATTCACCCTTTCCCTTCAAGCCAGCCTCCAAAGGGACCAACAAGTGGTATCAGAGCAAGGACGCCTCAGGAGGACTAACCACCGACTGAAGCAACGAAATGACCGGAGCTAACATCTACCCACCAACGTTCGAGGGGGAGTTTGCTTTTTGGAAGCGACGAATGCAGGTTTATTTTAAAACTGATTTTAATATGTGTCTAACAATGAAATATGATTTTGAAGTGCCCAAAAGCAAAGAAGAAGAAGAACTTGAGGAACATCAATGGACTGACAAGCAACGTAACGAAGTTATGGCAAATGGTAAGGCTGAGTCTAGCCTTTTGAGCGTACTACCTGCCAAGGATCTCGACAGAGTCAAAAAATATAAAAGTACAAAAGAACTTTGGGAAAAGTTCTTGAAGCTCTACGAAGAACCAGTTGAAGTCGAATCCAACTCTTCGATGGACCCCAAGTGACCGTCAAAAGAGTCCGAGATCAAGGAAATTGTCGGAACAACCCTAACAGCCGAATTCCATCCCGAGGACATAGAAAGCTCATCCCAGATGAGCATCGATGAAGGGGGAGAGTCTTCGGAAGAAAACAACTCAACAGGGGGAGAATCAATAGCCGACAAGGTAAATCAGGTATGGTATCTACCTCTTGACCAATTGATTAATTCAATCAAAACATTGTCGAAAGATTTTTGCAAAGTAAAAGTTATATTGTCGAAAGATATTTTCGAATTAGAAATTATATTGTCGAAAGATTTTTGCGAAGTAGAAGCTATATTTTCAAAAGATTTTTTCTAATAAAAAATTATATTGTCGAAAGATTTTTGCAAATTAGAAATCATATTCTTGAAAGATTTTTGCGAATTAAAAACTAAAAAGCTATTAACAAAGAATAGTGAGTTAAAATGAATTCAAGCAACAGTTTGTCGATTAAAGGATTTCGACAAACTAAAAATAGAAAATGATATGTTAGAGAAACAAATACAGAGTTTAAAAATTTCTATATGTTCAAAATTTTTTGCTTTAAATTTGATAAATTATGATGGACTAAAATAGAAATTTAAGTATCACAATGAATTGGCAATAACTTAAAATTTTCTTATTTTCAAGAGTTTGCTAGCATTATTTTTTTCGTAATTTTTTTTACAAAAAAAAATTCGTTTGAGTTTATTCAATTGCTTTAAAGGCTTATCTCTATACAATTTGTTTAAATCTTGAAAAGGTATTTTCACTATCATTTTTTTTTAAACTTGTGTTTAAGATTAACAATTTTTTTCAAGTCATTTTAAGTTGATAAATTCAAAGTTTAAATTCTCTTATTTGTCTTGAAAATGTACCCTTAGACATTTGAAGGAACCCCATTTTTTATGTGATCAAAGGGGGAGAAGGAAATATTAAGTCTAAGGGGAGGTAGCTTTAAATTTTTTTTTTTTTTAATCTTTTTGCACTTTCATGTAAAATTTTATTACTCTTAATTTATGTTGGTTAACCCTAACTTAACTTGGGTTGCTCACATCAAAAAGAGGGAGATTGTTGGAACCCGAAGGTTGTTTTGATGTTATCAAATAAGTTAAGTTAGGTCCTATGGCGGTTTAACCTTGTGTCTAAGTGTGAAGGAGGTTAGGAGCACAGGAAGTCGAGCGGAAGATGCGGCTAGCGAGAAGGACGGCACGAGAGAGAGTCAACGGGCTCGGTGCGTTCGAGGGACAAGGTACTGCGGAAGAGTACACCGGCAGACGAGAAGGAAGCGTGTGGTGTTTCCGAGGGACGAGAAGCCGGAGCGGAAGATTGCTCGGGGAGCAAGAGACACAGCTAGCAAGAAGGTCAGCACGGGGGAGAGTCGATGAGCTCGGTGCGTCCGAGGGACGAAGAGCTGCGGATGAGTACGCTGGCGGAACCCTTCCGGGTGCCAAGACCTAGATGCTATCCAGATCGTGGTCAAACACGATCTATGCGAGAAGGGATAAAGTTTTATCCCCTCTCAAGCGCTTGGAACCCTTCCAGGCTATAAATATAGCCTTGGTCCAAGAAGCACAACAAGATAAGCAATTCTGATTACAACACTTGTATGCTTTCATTGTTAGTTTAGCTTCTTATTTTTCTGTGCTTGAATGTTGTAAGAGGCTTCTCCGCCTAAAAGGATATATCTATTGCGCTTCATTCTCCTTAGATTAACAACCTCCCCGGTTGTAACCAAGTAAACTCCTGTGCCTCTTCTTTTAGTTTATTGTTCTTGTTGGAATGTATACTGAAAGCCTAAGCTTTTGTAAACATTTGTTTTGAATAAAGAATCACATTTGATCAAATTATCTACATTTGTTTGTAGTTGTTCAATTAATTTATATTGTAGATAACATAGTATGTGGTGTCACATGCAGAAGATAATGTTATCAGTACCTTATAAATTATAAACAGTAGCTCACGACCAAAATGGAAAGGAACAAACCATTAGAAGGTCGTAGTGTAATTAAGTATTAGTTTATCTTGATTATATAATTACACTAGTACACTCAGAGTGTATTGAGTAGGACCATTTGAGGTCGTTTCTTTTATACTGACTTTATAAAGGAACAAAGACCTCAATTATTATGGAAGTGTGTGCTCTTAATCCTAATATAATAACAAGCACATATATTTGATATTTATTTCTTTAATTTATCAATGGGTGAGATTTAGTTCGATGAATCAATAAGCCCGATAAGTTGGGAAATGATATCACTTATAGTGTGTGTTGTTGATTATAGAAGGAAACTGTGTCCTAGAGATACTAGGTTGATAATGTCCCCAAGAAGAGCTCATAAAGATTGTCATGTTAAACCCTGCAGGTGGACTTAGTCCGACATGACGATAAGGTTGAGTGGTACTACTCTTGGACTAAGATATTAATTAAATGAGTTGTTAGTAACTCACTTAATTAGTGGACATTCGATATCTTAAACACAGGGAGACTAACACACTCATAATAAGAAGGAGCCTAAAATGGGATTGGTGCGGTAGTTCAATAATAGTTCTCTAGTGGAATGAATTATTATTGATAAAATTAAGTTGTGTGTTCGGGGCGAACACGGGATGCTTAATTTTATCGGGAGACCAAAACCAATTCCTCCTTTCGGTCCCTATCGTAGTCTTTTATTTATAGAGTACTATACCCACCTATACCCACCTTCTATACCCACCTAAAGGGGGCCGGCCGAGCTAGGTTGGGAATCAAGCTAGGGCCGGCCTAAGCTTGGTTTATGGGTGGCCGAACCCAAGCTAGAGAGGGCCGGCCATAATAAAATTAAAAAGAATTTTAATTTTAATTTTTTATTATGTGGAAGATATAATTTATTAAAGAGAATTAAAATAAAAATATCTCTCTTAAAAGGATCTACAAAAGATTAAAGAAAGAGATTAGATCTCTTTCCTTATTTTTAGATTGGAAAGATATTTTATTTTCTCTTTGAAAATTATTCACATGTTGAAAAATTAAAATTATAGAAATTTCTTTTTATAAACCATGAAGGGATTTTTTGAAGAGAAATTTTATTTTTAAAATTTCCGGAAACAAATTAGGAAGTTTTAATTTATTGATTGAAACTTGTCTAATTTTTCCTCTCTATGATGTGGCCGACCATTATAAGATTAATTGGGAAATTTTATTTTATTTTTCTCAATTAAATCATGTCAAGGAAATTAAGGAAATTTTATTGTAATTAAATTTCTTAATTTACCAAGACTAAGGAATATAAAAGAGGGGGTTGGGGTGCCTTCATGAGACACAACCTCTATTATTTTAGAAGCTCACGACCAAAATGGAAAGGAACAAACCATTAGAAGGTCGTAGTGTAATTAAGTATTAGTTTATCTTGATTATATAATTACACTAGTACACTCAGAGTGTATTGAGTAGAACCATTTGAGGTCGTTTCTTTTATACTGACTTTATAAAGGAACAAAGACCTCAATTATTATGGAAGTGTGTGCTCTTAATCCTAATATAATAACAAGCACATATATTTGATATTTATTTCTTTAATTTATCAATGGGTGAGATTTAGTTCGATGAATCAATAAGCCCGATAAGTTGGGAAATGATATCACTTATAGTGTGTGTTGTTGATTATAGAAGGAAACTGTGTCCTAGAGATACTAGGTTGATAATGTCCCCAAGAAGAGCTCATAAGGATTGTCATGTTAAACCCTGCAGGTGGACTTAGTCCGACATGACGATAAGGTTGAGTGGTACTACTCTTGGACTAAGATATTAATTAAATGAGTTGTTAGTAACTCACTTAATTAGTGGACATTCGATATCTTAAACACAGGGAGATTAACACACTCATAATAAGAAGGAGCCTAAAAATGTAATTTGGGATTGGTGCGGTAGTTCAATAATAGTTCTCTAGTGGAATGAATTATTATTGATAAAATTAAGTTGTGTGTTCGGAGCGAACACGGGATGCTTAATTTTATAGGGAGACCAAAACCAATTCCTCCTTTCGGTCCCTATCGTAGTCTTTTATTTATAGAGTATTATACCAACCTATACCCACCTTCTATACCCACCTAAAGGGGGCCGGCCGAGCTAGGTTGGGAATCAAGCTAGGGCCGGCCTAAGCTTGGTTTATGGGTGGCCGGCCCTAGCTTGAACCCAAGCTAGAGAGGGCCGGCCATAATAAAATTAAAAAGAATTTTAATTTTAATTTTTTATTATGTGGAAGATATAATTATTAAAGAGAATTAAAATAAAAATATCTCTCTTAAAAGGATCTACAAAAGATTAAAGAAAGAGATTAGATCTCTTTCCTTATTTTTAGATTGGAAAGATATTTTATTTTCTCTTTGAAAATTATTCACATGTTGAAAAATTAAAATTATAGAAATTTCTTTTTATAAACCATGAAGGGATTTTTTGAAGAGAAATTTTATTTTTAAAATTTCCGGAAACAAATTAGGAAGTTTTAATTTATTGATTGAAACTTGTCTAATTTTTCCTCTCTATGATGTGGCCGACCATTATAAGATTAATTGAGAAATTTTATTTTATTTTTCTCAATTAAATCATGTCAAGGAAATTAAGGAAATTTTATTGTAATTAAATTTCTTAATTTACCAAGACTAAGGAATATAAAAGAGGGGGTTGGGGTGCCTTCATGAGACACAACCTCTATTATTTTTCTCCCTCTCTTATTCCTTGGTGTGGTCGGCCAACCTCTCTTCCCCTCTTCTTCTTTGTGGTGGCCGAACCTTTTCTCTTGGCTTGGAGCTCTTGTGGTGGCCGGATACTACTTGGAGAAGAAGAAGAAGAAGGAGAGAAAGTTTGCATCCTTTGGAGCTTGGTTGATATTTTTTTCTTCTTTCTTGGTGAAGCTTTCTTGTTTTGGCCGAACCTAGCTAGGAGGAGAAGAAGGTGTTTGGTGGTTTCTCATCTTGGAAGATCGTTGCCCACACAAAGTCCGAGGTTAGAAGAGGAATACGGTAGAAGATCAAGAGGTCTTTCTAAAAGGTATAACTAGTAATTTTTCTATCCGCAACATACTAGTTATTTTTGGAAATAATATCAAATACAAGAGGCTTACGATTCTAGTATTTCGAATATGTTTTTCGATGTTGTGTTCTTTTGATTTATTTTTCCTTGTGATTTGATTGTTCCTTTCGGTTAACTTAAAGTTATTTTAGGAAATTAAATATTAGCTTTCCATAAAAGGTTTTGTCTAGTCGGTGGTGGTTGCTCCCATATCCAAGAAGGTCATGTGCCTCGCCACGTCAGTACTGGGAACCAATTATGGAAATTAATATTTAATGGAATTAATAACTTAAGGTGATTTGGATAGAACGTGTTAAATTCCGCAGGAGATCCAAGTCTAAACCTAAAAGAACAAATAGATTAAGTTTTGGATCAAACGTGTTAAGTTCCGCAGGCGATCCAAAATTTAATTTAAAAGAACACATGGTAGCTAGGAAAAGGTTCAGACCTTTGTACAAAATTTTTGTACAGTGGAACCTCTAGATTTTCCGAGTAGCAACCAACAATTGGTATCAGAGCTAGGGTTTTGCCTCTGTGTATTTGGTATTAGTTTAATTATGCACATGTCATACATAATTTAGACAGGATAATAGTAGGATGTGCTAACTTTGTGGATGCAAGATCCAACTATTATGGCTTTTAGTTATTATGTGTGTGATTGGACCCTTGGATATGTCAAGGGCATTTATATGTGTGTGAATGATTGTATTTAATTTTTATTAGGATTTTATTTTTGATCTAGTTACATGTACATTCCTTTTATGGAATATAGGATCGATGGATGTAAAATTTTATTTTATGTTTGATCTAGTTTACATGTACATTCCTTCGAGGAATATAGGATCGAAAAATGTAAAATTCTATTTATGTTGTGGATCGAATCTTGCAAGGCGTGGAACCTTTTGAGGACCAGAGGCGCAGCGGAACAAGGAGCAAGATGGATGCGACAGCTAGACCCGGTGGCGGTGGCCAAATATGGCAACAGCTTGGGATGACAACACACGGAGGACAACAATAGATAAAAGCCATAATAGTTGAAAAAGTAGTTTTTCATTTATTGCTTTTATATTGTGCTGTGTGTGCATGTTAGTATACATGTCCAGTAGGCTAGCATAGTTAAAATTCTCATTTATAAATAACTAAGTGGGAGAGGAATTTTAAATAAATTCCACGGTCTCCATTACTGGTTTGTAAGTAATGGAAACAAGCTTGCGCGTTGACTCTGAGTGCCTTCCTCCATATCGGATGAGCTTGTTTGTGGATCACTAGAACAAACTTCCATTTTGGATGACTATAGGAAGTTAATTAAGAGCATGTGATCTTCCCCATCGGAAGGGGCACAATCTTATTAATGGACTTAGTGTCAAGTAATGGTATACACTTAGGCACATCTAATAGTATCCTCCCCATCGGAGTCACTGCTATTATTTGTGTGACCAAAGGATACCAACTATTAATTTTATTTGTCAAAAAGTTAGGTTGACAAGATAATAAAATTAATGGCTTAAAACCCTCCTTTTACAAATGTTGAAATTGTATACGTCCACACTATCGTGGCATACAATATTCACGGTGTTTTGAGGTGTTGGTTAATTTAAAATAGTATTGTTTGAGGAATCAATATTATTCTAAATTTAGAGTTCTGACCAAAAGTTATTTGTGATTCTTAGGATGACTTTCAACCCACTGTCCATCATACTACAACAGAATAGACTTACTGGTCCTAACTACATAGATTGGAAAAGGAACCTAGACATTGTTCTTCAAAAGCTATAAGTTTATCTTGGAACCGAGCCTTGTCCGATGCACTCATCGGTGAATCTACCCAAGAGGAGATGAATATCATAGGAAATGGGTAAGAAGATGAGATGGCGCGGTGTTACATTTTGGCTTCAATGTCAAATGTATTGCAACATCAAGATTTCAATACCAACGACCTATGATATTATGAACAATCTCAAGGAACTCTTTGGTCATCGGGATCGGGCTTCCAGGCAAGAAGCCATGAGAAAAATAATGACCGCCAACATGCAAGAGGGTACTCTGTGAGGATCATATCCTAAAGATGATGGCTTATCCGAACGAAATACTGATCCTTGGAGGAGAAATTGATGGGAAACCCAGATCGATTTGATCCTCCAAACACTACCTAGAAGTTTTGAGTAATTCTTTGAATTACAATATGAACAAAAGGGTATATTCATTGATGGAACAGAACTTCAGACAGCAGAAGGTTTGTTTCATCACAATTCTCATATTCACTATGAAAATGGTTCTACTTAAACCGAAAGGAAAGAAGAAGAAGAAACAAGTTGGTTCATGAAAGAAAATATCTCAGAGTACAGGACCTAAAGCTGGAGTGAAGAAGCCGAAGGGCAAGTGCTTCATCTGCAAGCAGTCAGGGCATTGGAAGGCGGATTGTCCTCGTAGGAATCAGAACAACAAAGGTATATCTCATGCTCTAGTTGTTGAAACATGTTTAGCGGTGTTATCTACCAGCACCTGATGTGTAGATACGGGAGCCACTGATCATGTCTGCAATTCCTTGCAGGGGTTCCAGGAAACCCAACGACTATCTGAAGGAGAGATTACCGTCTACATGGGCAATGCTACTAAGGTGGCAGCTGTTGCAGTGGGAGACGTCTACTTATCTTTTAGTAGAAATAAAAATTTGGTTTTAAGAAATTGTCTTTATGTACCCAGTTTTAGAAAGAATTTAATTTCAGTTTCTAAACTGTTTTTAGATGGATATTCAGTTTCCTTTAGTAACGATGTAGTTATTAAGAGAAATAAAGTGATTATCTGTTCTGGTGCATTAGTTGGCAATTTGTATACTTTAAATCTAATTTCTCCCACAAAGCAAAACATGGAAATTTATAACTCATCTTCTAACTCTAATAAGAGAAAAGAACCTTCAGAAATGAACCAAGCATATCTTTGGCATTTAAGGCTTGGTCATATTAACTTAAGTAGGATTCAGAGGCTTATAGCCGATGGACTTTTGGGTTCATTAGAGTTGGATAATTTTTCAACTTGTGAATCTTGCTTAGAAGGTAAAATGATCAAGAGGCCTTTTAAAGCCAAGGGGTATAGAGCCAAAGAAGTGTTAGAATTGGTTCACTCTGATTTATGTGGTCTTATGTCTGTCCAGGCAAGAGGAGGTTTTGAATATTTTGTCTCTTTCATAGATGATTATTCAAGATACGGATACATTTACCTAATGCGCCGCAAGTCCGAGTGCTTTGATAAGTTCAAAGAATACAAGACTGATGTGGAGAAACGACTAGGCAAAAGTATTAAGACACTACGGTCTAATCATGGTGGCGAATACCTCTTAGGAGAGTTTAGGAATTACTTATCAAAGGCCGGGATTCAATCCCAACTGTCTGCACCTGGTACACCCCAACAAAATGGTGTGGCAGAACGAAGGAATAGGACTCTTATGAAGATGGTTAGATCAATGATGAGTTACTCAGAATTACCAAATTCGTTTTGGGGATACGCTTTGGAAACGGCAGTGTACATTCTGAACTTAGTACCTTCTAAATCAGTTTCTTCTACTCCCACAGAATTGTGGAATGGGCGAAAACCCAGTCTAAGACATATTCGGATTTGGGGTAGTCCAGCACATGTGCTGAAACCAGATCTTGATAAGAATCTCGTCAGAAGTTCGCGTGTTTGTGGGGTATCCCAAAGGCGAAAGGTGGTTTATTTTATAATCCTAAAGACCGGAAGGTCATTGTTAGCACCAATGCCCGTTTTAGAAGAAGACTATATAATGGATCATAAGCGAGTGAAGTTGTTTTAGAAGAACTTAGAGAGGATAAGTCGTGTATACAAGATGAAGTACCACAAGAGACTGCAACACGTGTCACACATGATACACAACCACAGACAGTGCCTCGTCGTAGTGGGAGGGTTGTAAGACAGCCTGAAAGATTCATGTTTTTGGGAGAATCTTCGGACTTGATACCGGGTAAACATGAACCTGATCCCCGAACATATGACGAAGCACTCCAAGATATAGATGCAGCATCTTGGCAAAAGGCAATGAATTCTAAAATAGAGTCTATGTACTCTAATAAGGTCTGGGAGCTTGTAGAACCACCTGATAGTGTAAAAGCCGTTGGATGCAAGTGGATCTACAAAAGGAAAAGAGGGACAGATGGGAAGGTAGAAACCTTCAAAGCTAGGCTTGTTGCGAAAGGGTACACTCAGAAAGAGGGAATCGACTATGAGGAAACCTTTTCACCGGTAACCATGCTTAAGTCTATCCTGATACTCTTATCCATTGCTGCTCATATGGATTATGAGATTTGACAAATGGATGTCAAGACAACTTTCCTTAATGGAAGTCTTGAAGAGAACATCCATATGAAGCAACCAGAAGGGTTTATTGAAAAAAGCAAAGAGCATCTAGTATGCAAGCTCAATCGGTCCATTTATGGACTAAAGCAAGCTTCAAGGTCTTGGAACATCCGGTTTAATGAAGAAATCCAGTCATATGGATTTATTCAGTGTCCGGATGAGTCTTGTGTATACAAGAAGTGTAACGGAAACGTGGTGGTATTTCTTGTACTATACGTAGATGATATTTTGTTAATTGGCAACAATGTCAAGGTATTATCGGACGTAAGGGTATGATTGTCAAAACAATTTGATATGAAGGACTTAGGAGATTGTGCACACATTCTTGGGATCAAAGTTATAAGGGATCGCAAGAAAAAAATGTTGTGTCTATCCCAAGCTTCATACATAGATACAATCCTTGCTCGTTTTAGCATGCAAGATTTCAAGAAAGGTTTCTTACCTTTTAGGCATGGAGTAACTCTATCTAAAGGGATGTCTCCGAAGACATCAAAGGAGATAGAGGACATGAAAGCAGTTCCTTATGCTTCGGCTATAGGAAGCCTAATGTATGCAATGCTATATATGAGACCTGATATCTGTTTTGCCGTGGGCATGGTTAGCAGATATCAGAGTAACCCTGGATAAGGACATTAGACTGCGGTAAAGCATATATTAAAGTACCTGAGAAGGACTAGAGATTATATGCTAGTTTACCAAGCAGACGATTTGCTCCACATGGGTTAGGCAGTTCGATTTCCAATCGATAGGGACAACGATGAAGTCTACATGCTATGTGTTTACTTTGGGAGGTGGAGTCATTGCATGGAGGGTGTTAAGCGTTTCGGACTCAACCATGGAAGTAGAGTATGTGAGGCAGCTAAAGAAATAGTATGGCTCGGAACTTTCTAATGGACTTAGATGTGATTCTGGTTTGCCCAAAATTATCACAATTTATTGTGATAATAGCGGCGAGTTGCAAACTCGAAGGAACCACGAGCTCATAAGCAAGTAAACATATAGAGCGAAGTACCACCTGAGATATCGTGAAGCGAGGAGAAGTTATCATCGCCAAGATTGCATCGTGGATAACCTGGCGGATCCTTTCACTAAGGCCCTTCCAAGAAAGCTTATGATCGGCATGTGGAGGGAATGTGAATCGGATGTATGGTAAGAAATGGCACGACAGTCATTAGTATAAGTGGGAGATTGTTGGAGTGTATACTGAAAGCCTAAACTTTTGTAAACATTTGTTTTGAATAAAGAATCACATTTGGTCAAATTATCTACATTTGTTTATAGTTGTTCAATTAATTTATATTGTAGATAACATAGTATGTGGCGTCACATGCAGAAGATAATGTTATCAGTACCTTATAAATTATAAACAGTAGCTCACGACCAAAATGGAAAGGAACAAACCATTAGAAGGTCGTAGTGTAATTAGGTATTAGTTTAACTTGACTATATAATTACACTAGTACACTCAGAGTGTATTGAGTAGGACCATTTGAGGTCGTTTTCTTTTATACTAACTTTATAAAGGAACAAAGACCTCAGTTATTATGGCAGTGTGTGCTCTTAATCCTAATATAATAACAAGCACATATATTTAATATTTATTTCTTTAATTTATCAATGGGTGAGATTTAGTTCGATGAATCAATAAGCCCGATAAGTTGGGAAATGATATCACTTATAGTGTGTGTTGTTGATTATAGAAGGAAACTGTGTCCTAGAGATACTAGGTTGATAATGTCCCCAAGATGAGCTCATAAGGATTGTCATGTTAAACCCTGCAGGTGGACTTAGTCCGACATGACGATAAGGTTGAGTGGTACTACTCTTGGACTAAGATATTAATTAAATGAGTTGTTAGTAACTCACTTAATTAGTGGACATTCGATATCTTAAACACAGGGAGACTAACACACTCATAATAAGAAGGAGCCCAAAAATGTAATTTGGGATTGGTGCGGTAGTTCAATAATAGTTCTCTAGTGGAATGAATTATTATTGATAAAATTAAGTTGTGTGTTTGAGGCGAACACGGGATGCTTAATTTTATCGGGAGACCAAAACCAAATCCTCCTCTCAGTCCCTATCGTAGCCTTTTATTTATAGAGTATTATACCAACCTATACCCACCTTCTATACCCACCTAAAGAGGGTCGGCCGAGCTTGCTTGGGAATTAAGCTAAGGCCGGCCTAAGATTGGTTTATGGGTGGCCGGCCCTAGCTTGAACCCAAGCTAGAGAGGGCCGGCCATAATAAAATTAAAAAGAATTTTAATTTTAATTTTTTATTATGTGGAAGATATAATTTATTTAAGAGAATTAAAATAAAAATATCTCTCTTAAAAGGATCTACAAAAGATTAAAGAAAGAGTTTAGATCTCTTTCCTTATTTGTAGATTGGAAAGATATTTTATTTTTTTTTTGAAAATTATTCACATGTTGAAAAATTAAAATTATAGAAATTTCTTTTTATAAACCATGAAGGGATTTTGTGAAGAGAAATTTTATTTTTAAAATTTCCGGAAACAAATTAGGAAGTTTTAATTTGTTGATTGAAACTTGTCTAATTTTTCCTCTCTATGATGTGGTCGGCCATTATAAGATTAATCGGGAAATTTTATTTTATTTTTCTCAATTAAATCATGTCAAGGAAATTAAGGAAATTTTATTGTAATTAAATTTCTTAATTTACCAAGACTAAGGAATATAAAAGAGGGGGTTGGGGTGCCTTCATGAGACACAACATCTATTATTTTTCTCCCTCTCTTATTCCTTGGTGTGGCCGGCCAACCTCTCTTCCCCTCTTCTTCTTTGTGGTGGCCGAACCTTTTCTCTTGGCTTGGAGCTCTTGTGGTGGCCGGATACTACTTGGAGAAGAAGAAGAAGAAGAAGGAGAGAAAGTTTGCATCCCTTGGAGCTTGGTTGATATTTTTTTCTTCTTTCTTGGTGAAGCTTTCTTGTTTTGGCCGAACCTAGCTAGGAGGAGAAGAAGGTGTTTGGTGGTTTCTCATCTTGGAAGATCGTTGCCCACACAACGTCCGAGGTTAGAAGAGGAATACGGTAGAAGATCAAGAGGTCTTTCTAAAAGGTATAACTAGTAATTTTCTTTCTGTAGTTATTTTTGGAAATAATATCAAATACAAGAGGCTTACGATTCTAGTATTTCGAATATGTTTTTCGATGTTGTGTTCTTTTGATTTATTTTTCCTTGTGATTTGATTGTTCCTTTCGGTTAACCTAAAGTTATTTTAGGAAATTAAATATTAGCTTTCCATAAAAGGTTTTGTCTAGTCGGTGGTGGTTGCTCCCATATCCAAGAAGGCCATATGCCTCGCCACGTCAGTACTGGGAACCAATTATGGAAATTAATATTTAATAGAATTAATAACTTAAGGTGATTTGGATCGAACGTGTTAAGTTCCGCAGGAGATCCAAGTCTAAACCTAAAAGAACAAATAGATTAAGTTTTGGATCAAACGTGTTAAGTTCCGCAGGCGATCCAAAATTTAATTTAAAAGAACACATGGTAGCTAGGAAAAGGTTCAGACCTTTGTACAAAATTTTTGTACAGTGGAACCTCTAGGTTTTCCGAGTAGCAACCAACAGTTCTTATTTATTTATGCAAGTGTTAGTTTAAGAAGTCCGAGAAGGGTTTGCTTTTGATTTTGTGGAGGGCAATTCACCCTTCCCCTTCTTGTCACCCTCCAAAGGGACCAACAGAACATCCAACGGAAAGTCTTGAGACTCGGGCGCTGAGCAAAAGTCCAGTCAGCTTGGAAGACCGGTCTGACAACAGGTAAACTCTCCTGAGTGGAGTAGGTGAGGATGCGTTCCCCGATGAGGGAACAGTAGGCGTCGGTTCGACCTAGGGTTTCCGGATGGAAACCGAAGTCATAACCGGACAATCTGATGAATGTCAAATTCTTATATTAATTTTGTTTAATTTGTGCTAACTCTATTTTGCAGGATATATTTTATATTTTGTACTAACGTATCTTGCAGGGAGTGAAAAAGAACTAAAAGCTCGGATAAATAGTGTCCGAGGCGCCCTCCATGGAGCTTGGAGGCGCCTCGGGTGCCTTGGCCGAAGCAGCGCAGGAAGAAGGCTGAGGGCGCCCTCTATGGAGCTTGGAGGCGCCCTAGATGCTAGCGTAAGGACGCCCTCCATGGAGCTTGGAGGCTCCCTGGATGCTAGCGCGAGGGTGCCCTCCATGGAGCTTGGAGGCGCCCTCAGGCGGATAAGCATGAGGGAAGCAGAGCTTATCGACGCTGCGACTTCGGCGGGGATAGAGGCACCCTCCATGCGGTTGAGGGCGCCCTCAACGGGCTATATAAGCCTGGTTCAACCAACAACAAGGAAAACTCAACAATTCGCAAACCTTCTTCCGTGTGCTGCTAACAAGACGATCCGGCGAAGTCCTAAGATTACTCCGACACCTAGAAGCTTTCAAATTCAGATTTACTTGTTGTCCGTATAATAGTTGGTAGCATTTTTTTACTGTACTTTAATTGTAACATTTTCAGATTGATAGTGAATTGCCCAAAGTAAACACTCAACGAGTGTGGACCTTGGAGTAGGAGTCGCCACAAGTTTCGAACCAAGTAAAATCCTTGGTGTTTGTGTTTGTTATTATTTCTACTATGTATCTTTGATCAACTATTTTAAAATCAACGTGAAAGCCAAGAGCGTTATTCACTCCCTCTAGCGCTTTCGATCCTACAATGCCCACTGTCGTCGTACGCCCGATGTGATAGGCAGATATTTGTTGGCGATGTGACCTTTGGTGCTTCAAATTTAATGACCCGATTTCTGCATGGGTTTCCGCGACCTATATCGGATGGCTCCGGTCAGCCGACCCCTAGGTTTATAAACCAAGGCTTGTCGCCGCCTTTACGCACTCTCGTCTTCGTGCTCTCCGATGACTTCGTCTTTGTGCTCTAGCGATACTCTTCTTTTCCTACTCCTCCGGCAACCTTCCAATAAACTTCCTTTCAATTGTCATCTTCCTTCTGGTTTTTCGACGTTTCTTTCTGTGTTCCGGCGATACTCTACCAGTAGTCTTCCTCCCCCTCGCATCCTTTCACCGCCTAATTTTTACGATGGCGAGTTCCTCACAGCCGCCTGTTGGTGTCCTTGGGCTTTGGTACACCTCTACTGAGTCCAAGTTTGACACCATCGACACTGAGAGTTTGACCGCCACCTTTGAGTTTCCTTCTGGATACAAAATTATTCTTCCTTTTTCTTCCGATCGGCCAAACTCTCCACCATCCGATTGTCTTACTTTCTTTAGGGATCAGTTTACCGCCGGTCTGCGATTTCCTATTCATCCCTTCTTTCCCGCTGTTTGTAAATACTTTTGCATCTCTCTTCACCAATTAGTGTCAAACTCCTTTCGGCTGCTGTGTGGGGTAATTGTTCTATTACGCCTGCATGACATTCCTCTCACTCCCCGGATCTTCCACTATTTTTATTACTCGAAATTGTTTGATCCGGAGACTTTTCTTTTCCAAGCCCAAGTGGGCTTAGTTTTCTTTGACAAAATGTTGACCTCCAACAAACATTGAAGGGAATACTTCTTTTTTGTACGCCTTCCCGAGCGGACAGACTTTTCGACCCACTAGCAGCTCGAAGTGGCGAATCAGTCTCCCTTGAAACAGTACAAAAGCCGATCGAACTACTTCAACGCAACTTATATGTTGGCCGGTCAAAAATATGACATCCATAAGTTGCTGCTAGAGGGTGTCCTCTACATCTTTGGCTTGAGTCCGATCCGCACCCAATTTCCGTCCAGCTTAGGTATGCAATTTCTTCACTCTATCCTTTGATTCTAACTGATTTTTCTTCATTTTTTGCAGCCGAAGTCATGCTACGTGTGTGTGTATGGCCGGCAAGGCTAAGCTTGCGGATGCTGCAATCAATGTGACAGCTATGGAGGAGTTGGAGAGTTGTGGCCTGTAGCCGGTCGGCTCTCAAAAATACCCCCAAGACGATAGTGAGGCGGCTCCAGTCTTAGCAAGCGCAGGGGCAGCCAGGCGAACGCCTAGTGGTGGAGCGGCTAGTGGATCACAACATACATCCAAACGGCATTCGGTCGTTCAAGTCAAGGGGGCGTCGAGCTCGACCTCCTCAAGAGAGCCGTTGATCAGGTGCAAGAGGTGTCGGGCAGAGCCTTCATCACACACCACATCCTCGGTGGTGCGGTCTGCCGAGTGGGTTGAAACTTTAACCCCTGCTCCCGCTCAAGAGATTGTTGCCCCAATGTCGTCTGATCGGACGCCATCATTGTCTGGTCTGCCGCAAGGGACTATCTGCGCGCTGTCGGTGGCCTTCATACCACCCCCATCGAAGGTCAAGAAATATGGCATATGCCCGGCGTCCTCATCTCGACCGTCCAGACGAGCGACATCGGCCCAGTCCGCCCTGAGCGGCCAGCGCCATACAATGGTGGTTCTTCATGTACCGATTGAAGAATGGCGCGAGTCGGCGAGCGTTGAATTTCGGGCCCCTGAGTACCAAATAATCATCTAAGAGCCGCTTGCACAGATATGAGCTGACGCCCAAGCCCATGCGGCGATGATGCCTCCGGGGGCGCTTACGGACAACCACACCCAGATGCCCACTAGGGTAAGTTATGTTTTACTATTTTTCATAATTTATCTCCGCTCGACGCTTACATTTTCCTAGTTTTTCACAATATTGGGTAGAGAGCCTAGCCATGTGACAAAGGATCGTATTTTTGGAGGAGGAAGTCAAGAAGCTAAAGGCGTCGAGCGGCCAATCCTCCGCCTCTCAGGAGCAGACGAATGCTGAGGTGGCCAAGCTGAGGGCCGATCTGGCGAAGAGCACTATGTTGCTCGAGGCCAAGTAGGGAAAGAGTGTAGAGCAGGCCTCTCTGCTGGCTTAGCTTAACAAGCAGGTCACCACTTTTGATGCCAAGATCGAGTCGGCTAATGCGAGGAAGCTCTGGGGCATCGAAGACCTGGACCTGAAGAATAAAGAGGCCTGGGCCCTCGCTAAGAAGCTCAAAGAAGCCGAACACTTTCTGGTTGCCGAACGAAAAAGCCGGTCGACCAAAGAAACTGCTCTTCGAGGCCAACTCTCTGCAAAAAATGATGAGCTGGTCACCACAAAGGAACTACATCCGCTCAGACGCTTTTCATGAGAAGGTCACCAATCGGGCTCTCCGCCTGTTTGATCTTGTCATTGATGGGATGCTCAACCAGCTTAGGGAAGGAGGTTACCTCCTCGCTGCTCTGATAAGTAAGGTCATCAGTCCGGACAAGCTGACCGAGTCACTGCCCAATGATGCCTTATATTACCTTGAGTGAGGTTGAGAGTTCCTCTGTAAGATTTTAAGTTTCAATGAATGTTGGCCCGTTCGGCTAAGCTTTATCTCCTTCTAGTATTTTTTTTCAACTCGCCTTTCGATCATTGCACAAACTCATGGCCCCATGATTCCTCCGATCGGCAACAACTAGTTTATACAGCCGATCGATCCGTTTTATTTTTAGAGTTACCTTATGATTCTACGACCTTTGGTGGGGAGTATTTTAAAGAATAGTCCCGAGCGGTCATTGTACTTTGAAGACTTGGGGCTTTTCAAGTAGCTCATATTCATGGTCAGTCGTTCATCGCTCGGATTATAAGACCGACGATTGCCCGCTCATTGAGCCAAGGGTTTAAGGTCACCGCTCGACCGTTGGGGAAGACGAAGGTTTAGGGTTGCTGCTCACCGTTGGTGAAGATAAGGGTTTAAGATCATCGCTCAACCGTAGATGACAATAAAGGTTTAAGGTCAACGCTCGATCGTTGATAACGATAAGGAGTTAAGGTCGTTGGTCAATCATTGATGATGACCAGGGTTTAAGGTCATTGCTCGACCATTGATGATGATCAGGGTTTAAGGTCGCTGCTCGATCATTGATGAAGACTAGGCGAAGACAAAGTTTAAGGTCACCGCTTGATCATTGATGTAGACCAGGATTTAAGGTCGTTGCTCGACCGTTGATGTAGACTAAAGTTTAAAGTTGTCACTTGACCGTTGATGTAGACCAGAGTTTATGATCGTCGCTCGACCGTTGATGTAGACTAGGGTTTAAGGTCGCTGCTCGACCGTTGATAACGACCAGGCTTTAAGGTCGTCGCTCGACCGTTGATGACGACCAGGGTTTAAGATTGTCGTTTGACCGTTGATGACGATAATGGTTTAAGGTCGCCGCTCGACCGTTGATGAAGACTAGGTGAAGACGAGGCTTCAAGGTCGCCGCTCAACCGTTTATGTAGACCAGGGTTTAAGGTCGTCGCTCGACCGTTGATATAGACTAGGGTTTAAGGTCACCGCTCGACCATTGATGTAGACCAGGGTTTAAGGTCGTCACTCGATTGTTGATGTAGACCAGGGTTTAAGGTCATCGCTTGATCATTGAGGAAGATGCATCTCAAGAGTGGTATTCTTCGCTTTTATTCATATTTTACCCCGCGTTCAGGAGACATATAAAAATACATATATTCACTCGCGCACCTCTCATCCGACCCTATAGGGTTGGAGATGATACGCGCTCCACGACCTCTCAAGCTGTCTTCCCCCTCATCCTCCAAGTAGTAAGCGCCTGAACGGAGCTTTTGAACGATCTTGATGTTGGAGTGTATACTGAAAGCCTAAGCTTTGTAAACATTCATTATGAATAAAGAATCACATTTGGTCAAATTGTCTACATTTAGTTGTAGTTGTTCAATTAATTTATATTGTAGATAACATAGTATGTGGTGTCACATGCAGAAGATAATGTTATCAGTACCTTATAAATTATAAACAGTAGCTCACGACAAAAATGGAAAGGAACAAACCATTAGAAGGTCGTAGTGTAATTATGTATTAGTTTATCTTGACTATATAATTACACTAGTACACTCAGAGTGTATTGAGTAGGATCATTTGAGGTCGTTTCTTTTATACTGACTTTATAAAGGAACAAAGACCTCAGTTATTATGGAAGTGTGTGCTCTTAATCCTAATATAATAACAAACACATATATTTGATATTTATTTCTTTAATTTATCAATGAGTGAGATTTAGTTCGATGAATCAATAAACCCGATAAGTTGGGAAATGATATCACTTATAGTGTGTGTTGTTGATTATAGAAGGAAACTGTGTCCTAGAGATACTAGGTTGATAATGTCCTTAAGAGGAGCTCATAAGGATTGTCATGTTAAACCTTGCAGGTGGACTTAGTCCGACATGATGATAAGGTTGAGTGGTACTACTCTTGGACTAAGATATTAATTAAATGAGTTATTAGTAACTCACTTAATTAGTGGGCATTTGATATCTTAAACACAGGGAGACTAACACACTCATAATAAGGAGCCCAAAAATGTAATTTGGGATTGATGCGGTAGTTCAATAATAGTTCTCTAGTGGAATGAATTATTATTGATAAAATTAAGTTGTGTGTTCGGGGCGAACATGGGATGCTTAATTTTATCGGGAGACCAAAACCAATTCCTCCTCTCGGTCCCTATCGTAGCCTCTTATTTATAGAGTACTATACCCACCTTCCTACCCATCATTAGGTGGCCGACCAAGCCTAAAGGATGAGCCATTGAGGTGGCCGGCCAAATTAAATTAAAAAAGAAATTTAATTTTAATTTTTATTATGTGAAAGATATAATTTATTAAAGAGATTTAAAATTAAAATATCTCTCTTGTAAAAGATCTACAATAGATTAAAGAAAGAGATTAGATCTCTTTCCTTATTTGTAGATTGATGAGATATTTTATTTTCTCTTTAAAAAATTATTCACATGTTGTAAAATTAAAATTATGGAAATTTCTTTTTATCAACCACGAAGAGATTTTTGAAGAGAAATTTTAATTTTAAAATTTCCGGAAACAAATTAGGAACTTTTAATTGTTGATTGAAACTTGTCCAATTTGTTCTTCATGATGTGGCCGGCCACTTGAATTTAATTGGGGAAATTTTATTTTATTTTATTTTTCTCAATTAAATCATGTAAAGGAAATTAAGGAAATTTTATTGTAATTAAATTTCCTAATTTGCCTAGGCCAAGGAATATAAAAGAAGGGGTGAGGGTGCCTTCACAAGACACAACCTCTATTTTATTTCTCTCCCTCTTTTGTTCCTTGGTGTGGCCGACCATCCTTTCCCTCTCTTCTTCTTGTGGTGGCCGAACCCCTCTCTTTCCTTGGAGCTCTTGTGGTGGCCGGATACTACTTGGAGAAGAAGAAGAAGAAGGAGAGGAAGCGAGCATCTCTTGGAGCTTGGTTAGTGTTTTGATTTTCTTCCTTGGTGAAGCTTTTTCTTTTGTGGCCGAACCTAGCTAGGAGGAGAAGAAGGTGGTTGGTGGTTTCTCATCTCGGAAGATCGTTGCCCACACAACGTCCGAGGTTAGAAGAGGAATACGGTAGAAGATCAAGAGGTCTTTCTAAAAGGTATAACTAGTAATTTTTCTTTCCGCAACATACTAGTTATTTTTGGATATAATACCAAATACAAGAGGCTTACGTTCTAGAATTTCGAATATATTTTTCGATGTTATGTTCTTTTGTTTTTTCTTTTCCTTGTGATTTGATTGTTCTTTTTGGTTAACCTAAAGTTATTTTAGGAAATAAATATTAGATTTCTATAAAAGGTTTTGTCTAGTCGGTGGTGGTTGCTCCCATATCCAAGAAGGTCGTGTGCCTCGCCACGTCAGTACTGGGAACCAATTATGGAAATTAATATTTAATGGAATTAATAACTTAAGGTGATTTGGGTCGAACGTGTTAAGTTCCGCAGGAGATCCAAGTCTAAACCTAAAAGAACAAATAGATTAAGTTTGGGATCAAACGTGTTAAGTTCCGCAGGCGATCCAAAATTTAATTTAAAAGAACACATGGTAGCTAGAAAAAGGTTCAGACCTTTGCACAAGTCGAGCCGAGCGCGTAGAACTCTGAGGATATTCCGATTGGCAACTTTGGCTTGTCCGTTGCCTTGGGGATAGGCCACAGAGGTGAAAGCCTATTAGATGTCATAGCCCTCACACCACTCTCTGAGCCCTTGACCGGCGAATTGTCTCCATTGTATGATACGAGCCGGCATGGGATGTCGAACCGACATATGATATTCTGCCAAACAAACTTAATAACTATACACTCGATTATTCTTGCAAGTGGCTTGGCTTCAACCCAATTCGAGAAGTAGTCGACCGCGATAAACAGAAATTTCCGCTGGCCGGTCTGTTAGAGTGTATACTGAAAGCGTAAGCTTTTGTAAACATTTTTTTGAATAAAGAATCACATTTTATCAAATTATCTACATTTGTTTGTAGTTGTTCAATTAATTTATATTGTAGATAACATAGTATGTGGTGTCACATACAGAAGATGATGTTATCAGTACCTTATAAATTATAAACAGTAGCTCACGACCAAAATGGAAAGGAACAAGCCATTGGAAGGTCGTAGTGTAATTAGGTATTAGTTTATCTTAACTATATAATTACACTAGTACACTTAGAGTGTATTGAGTAGGACCATCAGAGGTCGTTTTCTTTTATACTAACTTTATAAAGAAACAAAGACCTCAGTTATTATGGAAGTGTATGCTCTTAATCCTAATATAATAACAAGCACATATATTTGATATTTATTTCTTTAATTTATCAAAGGGTGAGATTTAGTTCGATGAATCAATAAGCCCGATAAGTTGGGAAATGATATCAATTATAGTGTGTGTTGTTGATTATAGAAGGAAACTGTATCCTAGTAATTTAGGTTGATAATGTCCCTTGTCATGTTAAACCCTGCAGGTGGACTTAGTCCGACATGACGATAAGGATGAGTGGTACTATTCTTGGATTAAGATATTAATTAAATGAGTTGTCAAGAACTCACTTAATTAGTGGACATTCGACATCTTAAACACGAGAGACTAACACACTCATAATAAGAAGGAGCCCAAAATGTAATTTGGGATTGGTGCGGTAGTTGATAATAGTTCTCTAGTGGAATGAATTATTATTGATAAAATTAAGTTGTGTTAGGCGAACACGGGATTAATTTTATCGGGAGACCAAACCAATTCCTCCTCTCGGTCCTATCGTAGCCTCTTATTTATAGAGTACTATACCCACCTATACCTACCTTTGTACCCATGATATAGGGGCGGCCAAGCTAGCTTGTGGTTCAAGCTAAGACTGAGCCAATTACAGGTGGTGGGCCCTAGCTTGAACCCAAGCTTAGGTGGCGACCCCATTAAATTAAAAAGAATTTTAATTTTTAATTTTTATTATGTGGAATATATAATTTATTAAAGAGAATTAAAATTAAAATATCTCTCTTAAAAGGATCTACAAAAGATTAAAGAAAGAGATTAGATCTCTTTCCTTATTTGTAGATTGGAAAGATATTTTATTTTTCTCTTTGAAAATTATTCACATATTGAAAAATTAAAATTATAGAAATTTCTTTTTATCAATCATGAAGGGATTATAAAAGGAAATTTTATTTTTTAAAATTTCTAAAGACAAATAAGGAAGTTTTAATTATTGATTGAAACTCTCCTAATTTATCTATTTGAGGTGGCCGACCATGATTAATTGATTAAGAAATTTTATTTAATTTTTCTTAATTAATTATTGTCAAGGAAAGTTAAGGAAATTTTATTATAAATAAATTTCCTTATTTGCCAAAGCCAAGGAATATAAAAGAAGGGGTAGGGGTGCCTTCATGGGTTACAACTTCTATTGTTCTCTCCCTCTTTTCCTTGGTGTTGTGGCCGGCCATCCTCTCTTTCTATCTTCCTCTTTGTGGTGGCCGAATTCTTCATCTCCCTTGGAGCTCTTGTGGTGGCCGGATACTACTTAGAGAAGAAGAAGAAGAAGGAGAGAAAGCTTGCATCCCTTGGAGCTTGGTTGGTGGTTTTCTTCATCCTTGGTGAAGCTCTTGTTTTGGCCGAACCTAGCAAGGAGGAGAAGAATGTGTGTTGGTGATTTCTCATCTCGGAAGATCGTTGTCCACACAACGTCCGAGGTTAGAAGAGGAATACGGTAGAAGATCAAGAAGTCTTTCTAAAAGGTATAACTAGTAATCTTTCCTTTCCGCATCATACTAGTTATTTTTGGAAATAAATACTAAATACAAGAGGCTTACGATTCTGGTATTTCGAATATGTTTTTCGATGTTGTGTTCTATTGTTTTTACTTTTCCTTGTGATTTGATTGTTCCTTTCGGTTAACCTAAAGTTATTTTAGGAAATTAAATATTAGCTTTCCTTAAAAGGTTTTGTCTAGTCGGTGGTGGTTGCTCCCATATCCAAGAAGGCCATGTGCCTCGCCACGTCAGTACTGGGAACCAATTATGGAAATTAATATTTAATGGAATTAATAACTTAGGTGATTTGGATCGAACGTGTTAAATTCCGCAGGAGATCCAAGTCTAAACTTAAAAGAACAAATAAATTAAGTTTTGGATCAAACGTGTTAAGTTCCGCAGGCGATCCAAAATTTAATTTAAAAGAACACATGGTAGCTAGTGATCCGGTGGTAAGAGCCCGGGATCCCCTAACGAGGGGTCAACGCCACGTGTAGGTCAAAAGGCCAGGTGGTCCATCGAAGAAGGGTGAGCCGACCGGACTCATGAGAAAAGGGCAGGCCGATCGGTCTGCCAGTAAACATCTGATAGTAAAAGGTACCCTGGGATCGGGGTTCCGACGCTCAGGAAACAATGAATAATGACCGAGCGGAAGGCCTAAGAGAAGGCGAGACATAATGGGTGCGCCGCCCGGCCGGCGCAGGGAATTATGGCCGTCCGGACGGCGCTCTTCGTCTAGCCGGTCGGACGGACGTCTGGCCGGTGATGGGTAAATAGGGACAGGAACATCTTCTGACAGCCGTCAAGTCTTATGGCCGAACGGGATGTCATGTTGTCCCATCGGCGCGATGGGACCGTTGAAGTATGACTTGGGTAAGCTTCGACAAACCCATACGAGGTATGGGTTGCGGTTGTCTGGCGCCTCGGTGGGCGTGTAGAAGCTCTTTCACCGCTCTATATAAAGAGCCGCAGACTTCGCCGGAGGTAAGCGAGATACAAGCTTTGGAGCTATTGTTTCCACCACTTGCTTACCTGACTTGAGCGTCGGAGGGTCGCCGCCGGGAACCCCTTCCCGGCCCGACTTCTGTGCAGGTTCGTCGGAGCTTCGTGAGACCAGCCGGAGATCTACATCAGCAACCCGGAGAGCGCCACGTGCCCAGCGTCCGTTGATTCAGCGTTCGGACAGACCTTTGTACAAAATTTTTGTATAGTGGAACCTCTAGGTTTTCCGTGTAGCAACCAACAATTGGTATCAGAGCTAGGGTTTTGCCTCTGTGTATTTGGTATTAGTTTAATTATGCACATGTCATACATAATTTAGGCAGGTTAATAGTAGGATGTGCTAACTTTGTGGATGCAGGATCCAACTATTATGGCTTATAGTTTTCTTTTTGTGTGTGATTGGACCCTTGGACATGTCAAGGGCAATTATATGTGTGTGCATGATTGTATTATAAAATACAGCAGGAGCTGTATTTAGTTTTTAATTAGGATTTTATTTTTGATCTAGTTACATGTACATTCCTTTTATGGAATATAGGATTGATGGATGTAAATTTTTATTTTATGTTCGATCTAGTTTACATGTATATTCCTTCGAGGAATATATGATCGAAAAATGTAAAATTCTATTTATGTCGAGGATTGAATCTTGCAAGGCGTGGAACCTTTTGAGGACAAGAGGCGCAGCGGAACAAGGAGCAAGATGGATGCGACAGCTAGACCCGGTGGCGGTGGCCAAATATGGCAGCAGCTTGGGATGACAACACATGGAGACAACAATAGATAAAAGCCATAATAGTTGAAAAATAGTTTTTCATTTATTGCTTTTATATTGTGCTGTGTGTTAGTATACATGTCCAGTAGGCTAGCATAGTTAAAATTCCTCATTTATAAATAACTAAGTGGGAGAGGAGTTTTAAATAAATTCCACGGTCTCCATTACTGGTTTGTAAGTGATGCAAACAAACTTGCGCGTTGGCTCTGAGTGCCTTCCTCTATATCGGATGAGCTTGTTTGTGGATCACTAGAACAAACTTTCATTTAGGATGACTATAGGAAATTAATTAAGAGCATGTGATCTTCCCCATCGGAAGGGGCACAATCTTATTAATGGACTTAGTGTCAAGTAATGGTATACACTTAGGCACATCTAATAGTATCCTTCCCATCGGAGCCACTGCTATTATTTGTGTGACCAAAGGATACCAACTATTAATTTTATTTGTCAAAAAGTTAGGTTGACAAGATAATAAAATTAATGGCTTAAAACCCTCCTTTTACAAATGTTGAAATTGTATACGTCCACACTATCGTGGCATACAATATTCACGGTGTTTTGAGGTGTTGGTTAATTTAAAATAGTATTGTTTGAGGAATCAATATTATTCTAAATTTAGAGTTCTGACCAAAAGTTATTTGTGATTCTTAGGATGACTTTCAACCCACTGTCCATCATACTACAACAGAATAGACTTACTGGTCCTAACTACATAGATTGGAAAAGGAACCTAGACATTGTTCTTACTGCTGAAAGTTATAAGTTTGTACTGACTGAGCTTTGTCCTGATGCACTCACTAGTGAATCTACCCAAGAGGAGATTGAATATCATAGGAAATGGGTAAAAGCAGATGAGATGGCGCGGCGTTACATTTTGTCTTCAATGTCAAATGTATTGCAACATCAGCATCAAGATTTACCAACAGCTTATGATATTATGAACAATCTCAAGGAACTCTTTGGTCATCAGGATAGGGCTTCTAGGCAAGAAGCCATGAGAAAGATAATGACAACCACCATGCAAGAGGGTACTCCTATGAGGGATCATATCCTAAAGATTGTGGCTTATCTGAACGAAATACAGATCCTTGAAGGAGAAATTGATGGGGAAACCCAGATCGATATGATCCTCCAAACGCTACCTAGAAGTTTTGAGCAGTTCCGTCTGAACTATAATATGAATAAGAGGATATATTCATTAGCGGAACTACTGACAGAACTTCAGGATAAAGGATTATTTCACATAATTCTCAAACATAATGAAAATGGTTCTACTTCTAAACCGAGAGGAAAGAAGAAGAAGAAACAAGTGGCTCAAAGAAAGTAAATAAATCTCAGAGTTAAAAAAAGTGGAGTGAAGAAGCGAAGGGCAAGTGCTTCATCCATAAGCAGTTAGGACATTGGACCTCGTAGGAACCAAAACTAAGGTATATCTCATGCTCTAGTTGTTGAAACATGTTTAGCGGTGTTATCTACCAAGACCTGGTGTAGATACGGAGCCATGATCATGTCTGCAATTCCTTCCAGGAAACCCGACGACTATCTGAAGGAGAGATTACCGTCTACATGGACAATGCTACTAAGGTGGCAACTGTTGCAGTGGGAGATGTCTACTTATCTTTTTGTAGAAATAGAAATTTGGTTTTAAGAAATTATCTTTATGTACCCAGTTTTAGAAAGAATTTAATTTCAGTTTCTAAACTATTTTTAGATGGATATTCAGTTTCCTTTAGTAACGATGTAGTTATTAAGAGAAATAAAGTGATTATCTGTTCTGGTGCATTAGTTGGCAATTTGTATACTTTAAATCCAATTTCTCTCACAAAGCAAAACATGGAAATTTATAACTCATCTTCTAACTCAAATAAGAGAAAAGAACCTTCGGAAATGAACCAAACATATCTTTGGCATCTAAGGCTTGGTCATATTAACTTAAGTAGGATTCAGAGGCTTATGGCCGATGGACTTTTGGGTTCATTAGAGTTGAAAATTTTTCCAACTTGTGAATCTTGCTTAGAAGGTAAAATGACAAAAGGGCCTTTCAAGACCAAGGGGTATAGAGCCAAAGAAGTGTTAGAATTGATTCATTTTGATTTGTGTGGTCCTATGTCTGTCCAGGCAAGAGGTGGTTTTGAATATTTTGTCTCTTTCATAGATGATTATTCAAGATACGGATACATTTACCTAATGCGCCGCAAGTCCGAGTGTTTTGATAAGTTCAAAGAATACAAGGCTGATGTGGAGAAACGACTAGGTAAAAGTATCAAGACACTACGGTCTGATCGTGGTGGCGAATACCTCTTAGGAGAGTTTAGGAATTACTTATCAGAGGCCGAGATTCAATCCCAGTTATCTGCACTTGGTACCCCAACAGAATGGTGTGGCGAACGAAGGAATAGGACTCTTATGGAGATGGTTAGATCGATGATGAGTTATTCGAATTACCAATTCGTTTTGGGGATACGCCTGAAACAGCGGTGTACATTCAGAACTTAATACCTTCTAAATCGGTGTCTTCTCTCTCAGAATTATGGAATGGGCGAAGCCCATCTAAGACATATTTGGATTTGGGGTAGTCCGACATATGAAACCAGATCTTGATAAGTTAGAATCTCGTACAGTTCGCGTGTTTGTGGGGTATCCCAAAGGCGAAGGTGGTTTATTTTATAGTCCTAAAGACCGAAGGTCATTGTTAGCACCAATGTCCGGTTTTTGAAGAAGACTATATAATGGATCCCAAGCCCGAGTGCAAAGTTGTTTTAGAAGAACTTAGAGAGGATACGTCTACAATAGTGCAAGATGAAGTACCACAAGAGACCTGCAACACGTGTCACACATGATACACAACCACGATGCCTCGTCGTAGTGGGAGGTTGTAAGGCGACTGAAGATTCATATTTTTGGGAGAATCTTGGACTTGATCCGGGTAAACATGAACTGATCTCCGAACATATGACGAAGCACTCAGATATAGATGCAGCATCTTGGCAAAGGCAATGAATTCGAAATAGAGTCTATGTACTCTTATAAGGTCGGGAGCTTGTAGAACCCGATGGTGTAAAGGCGTTGGATGCAAGTGGATCTACAAAGGAAAAGAGGGATGACGGAAGGTAGAAACCTTCAAAGCTAGGCTTGTTGAAATACACTCAGAAAGAGGGAATCGACTATGAGGAGACCTTTTCACCGGTAGCCATGCTTAAGTGTATCCGGATACTCTTATCCATTGCTGCTCATATGGATTATGAGATTTGGCAAATGGATGTCAAGACAACTTTCCTTAATGAAAGTCTTGAAGAGAACATCCATATGAAGCAACCAGAAGGGTTTATTGAAAAAGGCAAAGAGCATCTAGTGTGCAAGCTCAATCGGTCCATTTATGGACTAAAACAAGCTTCAAGGTCTTGGAACATCCGATTTAATGAAGTAATCCAGTCATATGGATTTATTCAGTGTCCGGATGAGTCTTGTGTATACAAGAAGTGTAACGGAAACGTGGTGATATTTCTTGTACTATACGTAGATGATATTTTGTTAATTGGCAACAATGTCAAGGTATTATCGGACGTAAGGGTATAGTTGTCCAAACAATTTGATATGAAGGACTTAGGAGATTGTGCACACATTCTTGGGATCAAAGTAATAAGAGATCGCAAGAAAAGAATGTTGTGTCTGTCCCAAGCTTCATATATAGATCCTTGCTCGTTTTAGCATTCAGTTCGAAAGGTTTCTTACCTTTTAGGCATGGAGTAGCTCTATCTAAAGAGATGTCTCGAAGACATCAAAGGAGATAGAGGACATGAAAGCGGTTCCTTATGCTTCGTAGGAAGCCTAATGTATACAATGCTATGACGAGACACGATATCTATTTTCTGGTAGGCATGGTTAGCGGATATCGAGTAACCCTGGACAAGGACATTGGGCGGTAAAGCATATATTAAAGTACAGAAGGACTAGAGATTATATGCTAGTTTACCAAGAGATGATTTGCACCCGTGGGTTACACGATTCATATTTCCAATCAGATAGGGACAACAATAAGTCTACATCGGGCTATGTGTTTACTTTAGGAGATGGAGTCATTTCATGGAGGAGTGTTAAGGAAATGCGTTTCGGACTCAACCATGGAAGCTGAGTATGTGGCATCCAAGGAAAAGAAGCAGTATGGCTCAAGAACTTTCTAATGGACTTAGATGTGATTCCTGGTTTGCCCAAAATCATCACAATTTATTGTGATAATAGGGGTGCAGTCGCAAACTCGAAGGAACCACGAGCCCATAAGGCAAGCAAACATATAGAGCGCAAGTACCATCTGATACGAGATATCGTGAAACGAGGAGAAGTTGTCATCGCCAAGATTGCATCAGCAGATAACCTAACAGATCCTTTCACTAAGGCCCTTCCAGCAAAAGCTTTCGATCGGCATGTGGAGGGGATGTGACTCAGATGTATGACAACAGATATGACAGCTTAGTCATTAGTATAAGTGGGAGATTGTTAGAGTGTATACTGAAAGCCTAAGCTTTTGTAGACATTTATTTTGAATAAAGAATCACATTTGGTCAAATTATTTACATTTGTTTATAGTTGTTCAATTAATTTATATTGTAGATAACATAGTATGTGGTGTCACATACAGAAGATGATGTTATCAGTACCTTATAAATTATAAACAGTAGCTCACGACCAAAATGGAAAGGAACAAGCCATTGGAAGGTCGTAGTGTAATTAGGTATTAGTTTATCTTAACTATATAATTACACTAGTACACTTAGAGTGTATTGAGTAGGACCATCAGAGGTCGTTTTCTTTTATACTAACTTTATAAAGAAACAAAGACCTCAGTTATTATGGAAGTGTGTGCTCTTAATCCTAATATAATAACAAGCACATATATTTGATATTTATTTCTTTAATTTATCAAAGGGTGAGATTTAGTTCGATGAATCAATAAGCCCGATAAGTTGGGAAATGATATCAATTATAGTGTGTGTTGTTGATTATAGAAGGAAACTGTATCCTAGTAATTTAGGTTGATAATGTCCCCAAGATGAGCTCATAAAAATTGTCATGTTAAACCCTGCAGGTGGACTTAGTCCGACATGACGATAAGGCTGAGTGGTACTATTCTTGGATTAAGATATTAATTAAATGAGTTGTCAGTAACTCACTTAATTAGTGGACATTCGACATCTTAAACACAGAGAGACTAACACACTCATAATAAGAAGGAGCCCAAAAATGTAATTTGGGATTGGTGCGGTAGTTCAATAATAGTTCTCTAGTGGAATGAATTATTATTGATAAAATTAAGTTGTGTGTTCGGGGCGAACACGGGATGCTTAATTTTATCGGGAGACCAAAACCAATTCCTCCTCTCGGTCTCTATCGTAGCCTCTTATTTATAGAGTACTATACCCACCTATACCCACCTTTGTACCCATGATATAGGGGCCGGCCAAGCTAGCTTGTGGTTCAAGCTAGGGCCGGCCAAGCCTTAATTCATGGGTGGTCGGCCCTAGCTTGAACCCAAGCTTAGGTGGCCGGCCCCCATTAAATTAAAAAGAATTTTAATTTTTAATTTTTATTATGTGGAAGATATAATTTATTAAAGAAAATTAAAATTAAAATATCTCTCTTAAAAGGATCTACAAAAGATTAAAGAAAGAGATTAGATCTCTTTCCTTATTTGTAGATTGGAAAGATATTTTATTTTTCTCTTTGAAAATTATTCACATATTGAAAAATTAAAATTATAGAAATTTCTTTTTATCAACCATGAAGGGATTATAAAGGGAAATTTTATTTTTTAAAATTTCTAAAGACAAATAAGGAAGTTTTAATTATTGATTGAAACTCTCCTAATTTATCTATTTGAGGTGGCCGGCCATGATTAATTGATTAAGAAATTTTATTTAATTTTTCTTAATTAATTATTGTCAAGGAAAGTTAAGAAAATTTTATTATAATTAAATTTCCTTATTTGCCAAAGTCAAGGAATATAAAAGAAGGGGTAGGGGTGCCTTCATGGGTTACAACTTCTATTGTTCTCTCCCTCTTTTCCTTGGTGTTGTGGCCGGCCATCCTCTCT
Organism: Zingiber officinale; assembly: GCF_018446385.1. Lineage (NCBI taxonomy): Eukaryota > Viridiplantae > Streptophyta > Magnoliopsida > Zingiberales > Zingiberaceae > Zingiber > Zingiber officinale. The sequence continues at coordinate 72,125,929 of NC_055996.1, read as the reverse complement.
TTCTCTCTTCCTCTTTGTGGTGGCCGAATTCTTCATCTCCCTTGGAGCTCTTGTGGTGGCCGGATACTACTTGGAGAAGAAGAAGAAGAAGGAGAGAAAGCTTGCATCCCTTGGAGCTTGGTTGGTGGTTTTCTTCATCCTTGGTGAAGCTCTTGTTTTGGCCGAACCTAGCAAGGAGGAGAAGAAGGTGTGTTGGTGATTTCTCATCTCAGAAGATCGTTGTCCACACAACGTCCACGGTTAGAAGAGGAATACGGTAGAAGATCAAGAGGTCTTTCTAAAAGGTATAACTAGTAATCTTTCCTTTCCGCATCATACTAGTTATTTTTGGAAATAAATACCAAATACAATAGGCTTACGATTCTAGTATTTCGAATATGTTTTTTGATGTTGTGTTCTTTTGTTTTTACTTTTTCTTGTGATTTGATTGTTTCTTTCGGTTAACCTAAAGTTATTTTAGGAAATTAAATATTAGCTTTCCTTAAAAGGTTTTGTCTAGTCGGTGGTGGTTGCTCCCATATCCAAGAAGGTCATGTGCCTCGCCACGTCAGTACTGAGAACCAATTATGGAAATTAATATTTAATGGAATTAGTAACTTAGGTGATTTGGATCGAACGTGTTAAGTTCCACAGGAGATCCAAGTCTAAACCTAAAAGAACAAATAAATTAAGTTTTGGATCAAACGTGTTAAGTTCTGTAGGCGATCCAAAATTTAATTTAAAAGAACACATGGTAGCTAGGAAAAGGTTCAGACCTTTGTATAAAATTTTTGTACAGTGGAACCTCTAGGTTTTCCGAGTAGCAACCAACACGGTCATCATGGGGAATGACCCAACGATATCCATGCCCCATTGGTTGAACGGGCAAGATACTGTGAACGCCTTCATTTCCTCAGTCGTTCGGTGCGAAAGGTTGTGATACTTTTAGCAGGATAAGCAGGTGATCACCGTTTGAGCGGTATCTTCTTGGAGAGTTGGCCAAAAATATCCGGCGAGTAGTATCTTACGAGGTAACACACGACCGCTTGAATGGCCTCCGCAGGAACCTTGGCGCACCTCCCGCGGAATGTATTCGGCATCTTCCGATCTGACGCATTTGAGTAGGGGTTTGGAGAGGCTCTGTTATAAAGTTGATCCCCGACCAAAGTTAACCGCCCGACCATCTTCTTCAGCAATCGAGCTTCTTCTTGATCGGTAGGGCTAACTCCCGACCACAAAAACTCTGTTAGAGTCGTCCTCCAGTCGTTTGGGAAGGTAATTCCTTCCATTTGGTCAATATGTTCCACGAGCAAGACCTGTTCGATTGGCTGCCCTATGGTGATCGATGATAACGAACTGACTAATTTCACTAACTCATCTACCACCTGGTTTTTTTATCGAGGAATTTTTTGTATAATGACCTCCTAAAAGTTTGTCTTCAGTTTCTCGAAGGCCTCCACGTAGAGCCTGAGTTGTGTATTGCTTATCTCGAACATCCCGGATAGTTGTTGAGCGACCAGCTGAGAGTCCGAGTGGATGAGGACTTTAACGACTCCCACATGTCGGGCTGCCTATAGGCCGGCTATCAATGCCTCATACTCTGCTTCATTATTAGTGGCGCGGTAGTCCAGCCAAATGGAAAGTTGTATCCGACCTTCCCGTGGTGAGATGAGCAATATGCTGATTTCGTTACCTTGTCGAGTGGACGAGACATCAACATTTATCTTCCATGTTACCTCCGGCTCGACATTCTAGACCTCTATGATGAAATCCACCAAGGTTTGAGCCTTGATTGCCGCTCGAGGTTGATATTATATGTCGAATTTGCTCAACTCGATCATCCATTTGATCAGTCTTCCTAATGCCTTGGGGTTGAGAAGAACCCGTCCCAACGAGCTGTTAGTCAGCACGATGATTGAGTGTGCAAGGAAATATGGCCGAAGTTGTGAGAATCAAAGCATAAGCTAACTTTTCCAAACTGGTGTAGCGAGACTCTTCATCATTCAATATATGACTTAAAAAGTATACAGGCTGTTGCTCTTGGCCGTTCTTCCTAACTAGAGCCGACTCAACCGCATACTCGTTGGATGATAAGTAGATCTAGAGTGGCTCACCAATAATTGGCTTAGCTAATACAGGCAAGGAGTTAAGATATTCCTTAGGTTCTTCCAATGTTCGATCGCACTCGGCGCCCCACTGGAATTTTTTTGCTCGGCGAAGCACTTTAAAGAATGACAGGCTCTGGTCGAACGACTTGGATATGAACTTGGACAACACTGTGATCCTACCGGTCAACCGTTGAGCTTCCTTCAAATTCCGAGGCGGCGACATGTCTTGCAACGCTTTGACTTTACTTGGATTGACTTCAATGCCCCTCTCGGTGACGATGTAACTCAGGAAGCGGTCACTCTTCGCGTCAAACAGATACTTGCTAGTGTTTAGCTTTATTCCATAAGCCCTCAACGTTCGACAGGTCTCCTCGATATCTGCGCATAGATCAATAGCTTGGAGGGATTTTAATAATATGTCATCGATGTATACTTCCATATTACGGCTGATCTGCCGTCAGAATACCTTGTTCATCAGCCTCTGGTAAGTGGCTCCAATATTCTTGAGTCCGAATGACATGACGTTGTAGCAGTACCTTCCATCGGTCGTAATGAAGCTGACCTTCTCCTGGTCTTTTCGGGCGAACGACACTTGGCGATACCTTTGGTATGTGTCGAGCATGCAGATCAGCTTGCAACCCGCTATTGAGTCCACTATCTGGTCTATCCTGGGCAACGAATAGAAGTCTTTTAGGCATGTCTTGTTCAAATCGCGGAAGTCGATGTAGACTTGCCATTTATTGCCCGGCTTGGAGACCAACACGACATTGGCTAGCTAGCATGGGAATTGAACTTCCCTAATATGGCCGGCCTCCAACAACTTCTCTATCTCCGCCCGAATGATCAAATTTTGCTCCGCGCTGAAGTCCCTCTTTCTTGTCTTCACCGATCGAGCGTCCGGTCGAACATAAAGGTCATGCTGAGCCACACTCGGGGAGATACCGGGAAGCTCGTGTGTCGACCAGGCGAATATATTATGATTTTGTCTAAGGTAGACGACCAATTCTATCTTCTTCTCCACCCCCAGGTGCGCGGCTATAAAGGTGGTTGCTTCCGTTCGGCTGGGGTGGATCTGAACCTCCTCCTTTTCTTCATACACCAATGTAGGAGGCTTTCAGTGATTGCGTTCACCTCCAAGCGCAGATTCTTCTGAGCGCTTCTCACTTCGGACTTGACCATCTCGATATAGCATCGTCGAGCGGCCAGCTGATTGCCTTTGACTTTGCCCACCTGATCGCCCACCGGGAACTTAATCTTTTGGTAGTAGGTAGACACCACCGTCCGGAATTCATTGAGGGGCGGTCGGCCCAAGATGACGTTGTAGGCCGACAGTGCATCCACCATGATGAAGTTTATGGTACTTGTTCTCCTTAATGGCTCTTCCCTGAGTGAGATGGTCAATCGGGCCTGTCCGAGTGGCAGGACCTCATTGTCTGTGAAGCCGTAGAGTGGGGTCGTCATGGGCAGCAACTCATTTCGATCGATTTGTAACTAATCGAATGTCTTCTTGAAGATGATGTTCACCAAACTCCATGTATCAACAAAAGTTCGGTGAATAGTATAATTAACATGTCGTTGTGAAGGATCTCCACTTCCTCTAAATCGCTGGGGCCGAAACTGATCTCGGGCCCTTCGGCCTTCTCCCTGTTGCATCCCACGGTGTGGATCTCCAGTCGCCGAGCGTACGACTTCCTGGCTCTGTTGGAGTCACCGCCGGTTGGCCCACCGGCGATCATGCATATTTCTCCTCGAGCGGCGTTGCTTCTATTTTCTTCTTCCCGAGCGAAGAATCTATTTCGCTTGGTCGGGACTCGGGTAGGATCAGCGTTATCCCTCCCCTGGTGACAATTGTGCTGTTCGGGCGCTCTTCTTTCATCCTCTTATTGCCTGGCCGATCGTTATCTGTGTCGCCGATCGGGAGTTGGAGATCGCAGCGGTATCCTCTTGGAGTCAGTCGGCTATCGATCGGTGTCAGATTGTAGCAATCGCGTGTGTTGTGCATTGTCGACTAGTGAAAGGAGCAGAACATTGACATCCATACCTTGCCCCTTGTCGTTTTCTGTCGACTGGAGGCCACATGTTGCACGGCATGTGTTTTGACCTCCTGGTGTGGTCGTGCTCCCTCCGCTCTTGGCCCTTTGGGCGATTGGTGGTTGCTCGAAGGTCATCGCTCGGGCACTGGCGCGGGCTCGGCCGACGTCTCCTTCTTCCTTGCTGCCTGGGCTTCTTCCACATTTATGTAATCATTGGTCTTCCTGAGCAAGTGGTCGAAGTCCCTGGGCAGTTTCTGGGTGAGCGATCGGAAGAACTCTCCTTCAACCAGCCCTTGAGTGAAGGCGTTCATCATTGTCTCGGATGAGACTGAGGGGATATCTATGGGTACTTGATTGAAATGCTTGATGTACGCTCGGAGTACTTCCTTGGGCCCCTGCTTAAGGGCAAAGAGGCTAACACTCGTCTTCTGATAGCGTCGGCTACTGGCGAAATGGTACTGGAGCGTAACTCGGAAGTCCTTGAAGCTACGTATTAAGTCGTCCGACAGTCTTCGGAACCAGCGCTGCGCCGAGCCAGAGAAAGTAGTGAGAAAGACTCGACACTTCACCCCACCTGTGTACTGGTGCAGTGTGACAACGTTATCAATCTTATCCAGATGATCATATGGATCGGTCGTTCCATTGTATTCCCTGATCGCTTGTGAGTATAGTGCCTTGGTAGAGGGTCACACAAGATTGCCCGAGAGAACTGCAGATTGATCCGTTTAGGTGATGTGTGACTTCTAGGCGCCTTTCCTTTTCGCGCATCCTGAACGGGAGCGTCGTCCGAAGATGACCCCCTTTCTGTTAGGATGTATACTAAAAGCCTAGCTTTTGGTATAAACATTTATCTAGAAATAATAATCACATTGGTCAAATGTCTACATTTATGATAAATGTAATTGTTCAATTAATTTATATTGTAGATAACATGGTGTGTGGTGTCACACACAGAAGATCATGTTATCGGTTCCTTATAAATTATAAACAGTAGCTCACGACCAAGATGGAAAGGAACAAACCATTGGAAGGTCGTAGTGTAATTAGGTATTAGTTTATCTTAACTATATAATTACACTAGTACACTTAGAGTGTATTGAGTAGGACTATTTGAGGTCGTTTCTTTTATATTGACTTTATAAATGAACAAAGACCTCAGTTATTATGGAAGTGTGTGCTCTTAATCCTAATATAATAACAAGCACATATATTTGATATTTATTTCTTTAATTTATCAATGGGTGAGATTTAGTTCGATAAATCAATAAGCTCGATAAGTTGGAAAATGATATCACTTATAGTGTGTGTTGTTGATTATAGAAGAAAACTGTGTCCTAGTGATCTAGGTTGAGAATGTCCCCAAGAGGAGCTCATAAGGATTGTCATGTTAAACCCTACAGGTGGACTTAGTCCGACATGACGATGAAGTTGAGTGGTACTACTCTTGGAGCTAGATATTAATTAAGTGAGTTGTCAGTAACTTACTTAATTAGTGGACATTCGACATCTTAAACACAGGGAGACTAACACTCATAATAAGAAGGAGCCCAAAATGTAATTTGGGATTGGTGCGGTAGTTCAATAATAGTTCTCTAGTGGAATGAATTATTATTGATAAAATTAAGTTGTGTGTTCGGGGCGAACACGGGATGCTTAATTTTATCGGGAGACCAAAACCAATTCCTCTTCTCGGTCCCTATCGTAGCCTCTTATTTATAGAGTACTATACCCACCTATACCCACCTAAAGGGGGCCGGCCAAGCTAGCTTGGGAATCAAGCTAGGGTCGGCCTAAGCTTGGTTTATGAGTGGCCGGCCCTAGCTTGAACCCAAGCTAGAGGGGCCGGCCATAATAAAATTAAAAAGATTTTTAATTTTAAATTTTATTATGTGGAAGATATAATTTATTACAGAGAATTAAAATTAAAATATCTATCTTTAAAAGGATCTACAAAAGATTAAAAGAAAGAGATTAGATTTCTTTTCTTATTTGTAGATTGGAAAGATATTTTATTTTTTCTCTTTAAAAATTATTCACATGTTGAAAATTAAAATTATAGAAATTTCTTTTTATCAACCATGAAGGAATTTTAAAGGGAAATTTTATTTTTTAAAATTTCCAAAGACAAATAAGAAAGTTTTTATTGTTGATTGAAACTCTCCTAATTTGTCTATTTGAGGTGGCCGACCATGATTAATTGATTAAGAAATTTTATTTAATTTTTCTTAATTAATTGTTGTCAAGGAAAGTTAAGGAAATTTTATTATAAATAAATTTCCTTATTTGCCAAAGCCAAGGAATATAAAAGAAGGGGTGTGGGTGCCTTCATGGGTTAACAACCTCTATTATTTTTCTCCCTCTCTTATTCCTTGGTGTGGCCGGCCAACCTCTCTTCCCCTCTTCTTCTTTGTGGTGGCCGAACCTTTCTCTTGGCTTGGAGCTCTTGTGGTGGCCGGATACTACTTGGAGAAGAAGAAGAAGAAGAAGGAGAGAAAGTTTGCATCCCTTGGAGCTTGGTTGGTGTTTTTTTTTTCTTCCTTGGTGAAGCTTTCTTGTTTTGGCCGAACCTAGCTAGGAGGAGAAGAAGGTGTTTGGTGGTTTCTCATCTTGGAAGATCGTTGTCCACACAACGTCCGAGGTTAGAAGAGGAATACGGTAGAAGATCAAGAGGTCTTTCTAAAAGGTATAACTAGTAATTTTTCTTTCCGCATCATACTAGTTATTTTTGGAAATAATACTAAATACAAGAGGCATACGATTCTAGTATTTCGAATTTGTTTTCGATGTTGTGTTCTTTTTGTTTTTTCTTTTTCTTGTGATTTGATTGTTCTTTTCGGTTGACCTAAAGTTATTTAAGGAAATTAAATATTAACTTTCCTTAAAAGGCTTTGTCTAGTCGGTAGTGGTTGTTCCCATATCCAAGAAGGCCATGTGCCTCGCCATGTCAGTACTGGGAGCCAAATTTGGAAACTAATATTTAATTAAATTAATAACCTAGGTGATTTGGATCAAACGTGTTAAGTTCCGCAGGAGATACAAGTCAAAACCTAAAAGAACAAATAGATTAAATTTTGGATCAAACGTGTTAAGTTCCGCAGGCGATCCGAGTTTAATTTAAAAGAACACATGGTAGCTAGGAAAAGGTTCAGACCTTTGTACAAAATTTTTGTACAGTGGAACCATTAGGTTTTCCGAGTAGCAACCAACAATTGGTATCAGAGCTAGTGTATTGCCTCTGTGTATTTGGTATTAGTTTAATTATGCACATGTCATACATAATTTAGGCAGGATAATAGTAGGATGTGCTAACTTTATGGATGCAGGATCCAACTATTATGGCTTATAGTTATTATGTGTGTGATTGGACTCTTGGACATGTCAAGGGCATTTATTGTGTGTGCATGATTGTATTATAAAATACAGCAGGAGTTGTATTTAGTTTTATTAGGATTTTATTTTTGATCTAGTTACATGTACATTCCTTTTATGGAATATAGGATCGATGGATGTAAATTTTATTTTATGTTCGATCTAGTTTACATGTACATTCCTTCGAGGAATATATGATCGAAAAATGTAAAATTCTATTTATGTCGCGGATTGAATCTTGCAAGGCGTGGAACCTTTTGAGGATCAGAGACGCAGCGGAACAAGGAGCAAGATGGATGCGACAACTAGACCCGGTGGCGGTGGCCAAAGATGGCAGCAGCTAGGGTTGGCGACACACGGAGGACAGCAATAGATAAAAGTCATAATAGTTGAAAATTAGTTTTTCTATTTATTGCTTTTTATGTTATGTTGTGTGTGCTTGTTAGTATGCATGCTAAGTAGGCTAGCATAGTCAAAATTCCTCACTTTAAATAACTAAGTGGGAGAGGGATTTATTTTTTAAATAAATTCCACGGTCTCCATTACTGGTTTATAAGTGATGCAACAAGCTTGTGCGTTGTCTCTGAGTGCCTTCCTCCATATCGGATGAGCTTGTTTGCGGATCACTAGCTTAAAGTTCCATTTTGGATGACTATAGGAAGTTAATTAAGAGCGTGTGATCTTCCCCATCGGAAGGGGCACAATCTTATTAATGGACTTAGTGCCAAGTAATGATATACACTTAGACACGTCTAATAGTATCCTCCCCATCGGAGTCACTGCTATTGTTTGTGTGACCGAAGAAAACCAACTATTAATTTGTCAAATAAATAAGTTGACAAGATAATAAAATTAAAAACTCCTCTTACAAATGTTTGATTTTGTATACGTCCACACTATCGTGGCATACAAAATTCACGGTGTTTGAGGTAATTTTATTTTGTCATAAAGATTTATTGACAAGATAATTAATGGGTAAAACCCTCCTCTTACAAATGTTTAAATTTTGTATACGTCCATACTATCGTGGCATGCAAAATTTATGGTGTTTGAGGTGTTGGTGAATTTAAACAATATTGTTTGAGGAATCAATGTTATTTTAAATTCAAAAAGTTTTGACCAAATATTTGATCAAAGACAGATCAACTATTAATTTTATTCGTCATAAAGTAAAGTTGACGAGATAATAAAATTAATTGATAAATTTTTTTTTGATTTTGTATACGTCCACACTATCGTGGCATACAAAATTCATAGGGATTTTAAAAGAATTGATCTTGACCAAATATTTTTGTGATTCTTAGGATTTAAAATGTTTGTCAATCCCCTAGTTGTTATACTATAGAAAAGACTTAGTAGTCCCAATTGTAATGATTGGAAATAGGACTTGGACATTAAGGTTGACTGTCTTTTTAGAACTAAGAACAATTTAGGTGTATTTAATTCATTAGTTGAAACATGTTAAGTGGTGTTATCTACCAGAACCTGGAGTGTAGATACAGATGTCATTAATCATGTCTGCAATTCATTGCAGGGTTCCAGAAAATCCGACAACTAAATGAAAATAAAAAACACTATCCACATGGGCATTACTGCAAAAGTAGCAGCTGTTGCAGTGGGAGAGGTTTATTCTCTAATAGGAATAAAATATGGATTATTAGAAATTGTCTTTACATACTAAGTTTAGAAAGAACCTGATTTCAGTTTCTAAACTATTATAGAATAGATATTGTGTCTATTTTGATAACAAAGTTGTTATCAAGAAAAATAGGGAAGTTATCTATTCTGGTATGTTGGTTGACAATTTATAATCCAATAACTCCCACGATGCAACAAATGGAAATAAGTAATACATCTTCTAACTTTAAGAGAAAGCAACCTTCGGAAATGAACCAATTATATCTTTGGCATCTAAAGCTAGGTTATATTAACTTAAGTAGGATTCATTGGTAGCTGATGAACTTTTGGGTTCATTAGTAGTGGAAATCTTTCCAACCTGCGAGTCTTACTTGGAAGGAAAAATAACCAAGAAGCTTTTAAGTCAAAGGGGTATGGAGCCAAAGATATATTGGAGTTGGTTCATTCTGATTTGTGTGATCCTATGACTATCCAGGCAAGAGGTAGTATCGAATATTTCATCTATTTTATAGATAACTATTCAAGATACAAATACATTTACTTAATGTGCCGCAAGACTAAGTGCTTTGATTAGTTCAAAGAGTACAAGGCCGATGCGGAGAAACGTTAATGTAAAAGTATTAAGACACTACGGTGAGATCGTAGTGGCAAGTACCTCTTGGGAGAATTTAGGAGTCACTTATCAAAAGTAGGGATTCAATCCCAACTAACTGCACCTGGTACACCCCTACAGAATGGTGTAGAAAAAGGAAGGTATAGGACTCTTATGAAAATAAGTAGATTGATGATGAGTTATTTGGAAAATTACCAAATTCATTTTAAGGATATACTCTGGAAACGGAAGTAAACATAGTACCTTCCAAAGTCAGAACTCTCTACTCATATAGAATTGCTAAATAGGCATAAGCCTATTTTGAAGCATATTCGGATTCGGGTAGTCCAGCACATATGCTGAAGAGAGACAATGATAAATTGGACAGGAATTCACTTGTTTGTAAGTTATCCTAGAGAAATGAAAGTAGGTTTATATTCTTAAAAATCAGAAGGTCATTGTTAGCATCAATGATCGATTTTTAGAAAAGGACTATGTAATAAACCACAAGCCCATAAGTAAATTTGTTCTTAAAGAAATTATAAAGGACATGTCTAATCTAGTACCAACTGTACAAGATGAAATATCACAAGAAACTGCAACATGTATCACAATTGATACACAATTATAGATAGTACATCATCGTAGTGGGAGGGTTGTCAAACAACCAAAAGGATTCATGTTTTGGGAAAGTTTTTGAACTTGATCCCAAATGAACATGAGTCTGATCCCGGAAATATGATGAAGCACTCCAAAATAAAGATGCAGCATCTTGGCAAAGAGCAATGAATACAGAATTAGAATATAAGTATTCTAATCAAATCTGGAAGCTTGTAGAACCACCAGATGGTGTAAAATCCATTGGGTGAAAATATGTCTACAATAGGAAAAGATGGATAGACAGGAAGGTGGAAACTTTCAAAGCAAGGCTTGATGAAAAAGGAAACTTTTTCACTGGTAGCTATGTTTAAGTCTATCCGGATTCTTTTATCTATTTGGCAAGTGGATATCAAGACAGCATTCTTATATGGAAGTCTTGAAGAAAGCATCCATATAAAGTAACCAGAAGGGTTCATTGCAAAGGGCAAAGAGCATCTTGTGTGCAAGCTCAATCAGTCTATGGACTGAAGCAAAGCTTCAAGGTCTTGGAACATCCGGTTTATCAAAGTAATCCAGACCTTTGGATTTATTTAGTAACCGGATAAGTCTTGTGTATACAAAAAGTGTGATGGAGATGTGGTGGTATTTCTTGTACTATACGTAGATAACATTTTTGGTAGTTGGAAACAATATCAAAGTGTTGTCAGAAGTAAGGGTATGGTTGTCCAAACAATTCGATATGAAGGACTTGGGAGAATGTATATATTCTTTGGATCAAAGTAATAAGGGATCGCAAGAAAAGAATTTTTTACTTATCCCAAGCTTCATATATCGAAAAAAATCCTTGCTCGTTTTAAGCATACAGAACTCCAAGAAAGGTTTCTTACCTTTTGGGCTTGGAGTAGTTTTATCTAAAGAGATGTCTCCGAAGACATCAAAGGAGATAGAGGAAATGAAGGCAGTTCTTCATGCTTCGGCTATCGGAAGCCTAATGTATGCTATGCACGAGATCAGAAATCTGTTTTGCCAAGGGCATAGTTAGCAGATATCAAAGTAACCATGGCCAAGGACATTGGACTACAGTAAAGCATATATTCAAGTACCTTAGAGGCACTAGAGATTATATGCTAGCTTACAAGGCAGTTAATTTGGTCCCTGTGGGTTGCACGAATTTTGACTTCCAATCGGATAGGGACAATATTAAATCAACCTCGGGGTTTTGTGTTTACTTTAGGAGGTAAAGTCATAACTATGGAAGAGTGATAAGCATATGTGTTTTTCTGGACTCTACCATAGAAGTTTAGTATATGGCAAGTCTCTAAGGTAGCCATAAAAGCTGAATGACTTAATAACCTCAAGATAGACTTATATATGATTTCTGGTTTGTCCAAAGATTATTACAATTTATTGTAATGATATTGGTGCAGTAGCAAACTCGAAGAAACCATAAGTCTATAAGGCAAGTAAACACAATAGAGCGCAAGTACCACCCAATACGAGAAATCGTATAAACGAGGAGAAGTTGTTGCCGCCTAGATTGCATCAGGTGATGACCTATAGATTCTTTCACTAAGGTCCTTAAGACAAGAGCTTTTGATGGGCATGTTGAAGGGTTGGGAATCAGATGTATGGTAGCAGTAATGGCAGATTAGTCTTTTAGTATAAGTGGGAGATTGTTAGGATGTATACTAAAAGCCTAGCTTTTGGTATAAACATTTATCTAGAAATAAGAATCACATTGGTCAAATGTCTACATTTATGATAAATGTAATTGTTCAATTAATTTATATTGTAGATAACATGGTGTGTGGTGTCACACACAGAAGATCATGTTATCGGTTCCTTATAAATTATAAACAGTAGCTCACGACCAAGATGGAAAGGAACAAACCATTGGAAGGTCGTAGTGTAATTAGGTATTAGTTTATCTTAACTATATAATTACACTAGTACACTTAGAGTGTATTGAGTAGGACTATTTGAGGTCGTTTCTTTTATACTAACTTTATAAAGGAACAAAGATCTCAGTTATTATGGAAGTGTGTGCTCTTAATCCTAATATAATAACAAGCACATATATTTGATATTTATTTCTTTAATTTATCAATGAGTGAGATTTAGTTCGATAAATCAATAAGCTCGATAAGTTGGGAAATGATATCACTTATAGTGTGTGTTGTTGATTATAGAAGGAAACTGTGTCCTAGTGATCTAGGTTGAGAATGTCCCCAAGAGGAGCTCATAAGGATTGTCATGTTAAACCTTGCAGGTGGACTTAGTCCGACATAACAATGAAGTTGAGTGGTACTACTCTTGGAGCTAGATATTAATTAAGTGAGTTGTCAGTAACTTACTTAATTAGTGGACATTCGACATCTTAAACACAGGGAGACTAACACACTCATAATAAGAAGGAGCCCAAAATGTAATTTGGGATTGGTGCGGTAGTTCAATAATAGTTCTCTAGTGGAATGAATTATTATTGATAAAATTAAGTTGTGTGTTCGGGGCGAACACGGGATGCTTAATTTTATCGGGAGACCAAAACTAATTCCTCCTCTCGGTCCCTATCGTAGCCTCTTATTTATAGAGTACTATACCCACCTATACCCACCTAAAGGGGGCCGGCCAAGCTAGCTTGGGAATCAAGCTAGGGTCGGCCTAAGCTTGGTTTATGAGTGGCCGGCCCTAGCTTGAACCCAAGCTAGAGGGGCCGGCCATAATAAAATTAAAAAGATTTTTAATTTTAATTTTTATTATATGGAAGATATAATTTATTACAGATAATTAAAATTAAAATATCTATCTTTAAAAGGATCTACAAAAGATTAAAAGAAAGAGATTAGATCTCTTTCCTTATTTGTAGATTGGAAAGATATTTTATTTTTTCTCTTTGAAAATTATTCACATGTTGAAAATTAAAATTATAGAAATTTCTTTTTATCAACCATGAAGGAATTTTAAAGGGAAATTTTTATTTTTTAAAATTTCCAAAGACAAATAAGGAAGTTTTTATTGTTGATTGAAACTGTCCTAATTTGTCTATTTGAGGTGGCCGACCATGATTAATTGATTAATAAATTTTATTTATTTTTTCTTAATTAATTGTTGTCAAGGAAAGTTAAGAAAATTTTATTATAAATAAATTTCTTTATTTGTCAAAGCCAAGGAATATAAAAGAAGGGGTGGGGGTGCCTTCATGGGTTAACAACCTCTATTATTTTTCTCCCTCTCTTATTCCTTGGTGTGGCCGGCCAACCTCTCTTCCCCTCTTCTTATTTGTGGTGGCCGAACCTTTCTCTTGGCTTGGAGCTCTTGTGGTGGCCGGATACTACTTGGAGAAGAAGAAGAAGAAGGAGAGAAAGTTTGCATCCCTTGGAGCTTGGTTGGTGTTTTTTTTTTTCTTCCTTGGTGAAGCTTTCTTGTTTTGGCCGAACCTAGCTAGGAGGAGAAGAAGGTGTTTGGTGGTTTCTCATCTTGGAAGATCGTTGTCCACACAACGTCCGAGGTTAGAAGAGGAATACGGTAGAAGATCAAGAGGTCTTTCTAAAAGGTATAACTAGTAATTTTTCTTTCCGCATCATACTAGTTATTTTTGGAAATAATACTAAATACAAGAGGCATACGATTCTAGTATTTCGAATTTGTTTTCGATGTTGTGTTCTTTTTGTTTTTTCTTTTCCTTGTGATTTGATTGTTCTTTTCGGTTGACCTAAAGTTATTTAAGGAAATTAAATATTAACTTTCCTTAAAAGGCTTTGTCTAGTCGGTGGTGGTTGTTCTCATATCCAAGAAGGTCATGTGCCTCGCCACGTCAGTACTGGGAGTCAAATTTGGAAACTAATATTTAATTAAATTAATAACCTATGTGATTTGGATCAAACGTGTTAAGTTCCGCAGGAGATCCAAGTCAAAACCTAAAAGAACAAATAGATTAAATTTTGGATCAAACGTGTTAAGTTCCGCAGGCGATCCAAGTTTAATTTAAAAGAACACATGGTAGCTAGGAAAAGGTTCAGACCTTTGTACAAAATTTTTGTACAGTGGAACCATTAGGTTTTCCGAGTAGCAACCAACACTTTCTTGGTTCGCCATGAGTTATTTCTGAGGGGGTTTGGAACAAGGCGCGATGCAATGGGATGGACGTGGGTGGCGCTTCACCTTGCGTGTCGGTTGCCCCTCTTTTCTGCCCCCATATGGAAACGGGTTCCGGTCGGTCTTCCAGTCCCGCTCGCCCTCCTGTTGCCGAGGTCGCCAGCTGTTGCACTAGCCGATCGGCTAGTGTCTGCTGTTGCTGCTGCTTGAACATCTTCGTCGCTCGGGCTTGCACGAGCATATCGAGCTCCTCTTTGGTGAGCATCACGGTGGTGAGTCGTCCAGCGTCCTCCAACTTCTCAACTCGGATGCAGGTTAAGGTTCCCACAGGCGACGCCAAATATGATCCTGTCCGAAAGTTGATGAGATGGAAAGCTAGGGATGTGGCGCTCCCACTGACCGCCTGTAGATTCCACTCCGATCTGCAACACAGATTATGTCAGTGCCGAGTCAGGGAAAAGGTCCCCGGCGTTGGTCCTCCGATGCTTAAGTCAGTCAGCAACGATGAAGTAGAAGACGGAGCAACAAGAATGAACAGTAACGAGAACAGTATTTATCGCGTATTGAGTACTCCCACCGATGCTTGGACCCCTTTATATAGAGCTTCTCTATCACGTGTGCACGCTTCCTAAGGCGAGCACACTTCCCAAAGTTTTCCCTGAAAAGACTTGTCAGTAAAGTGTCCTTGATACAGTACCTCAACAGACCGAGCATATCTCTGAAGTGATAGTGGAAGCTTCCACCATACGATCTTCTGGTTGTCCATGCCCCGTGTTGGCAGCACTAACTTCAAAAGGGATGTCGATGGATACCAAAGAGTATGCTGCTAGACCGAGCGGGTTGGTCGCTCGACTGAAACTTCGTTGTTCCTGTATCTTGTCCGCTCGGCCGTACCTCAGCTGTTCGTGCGTCTCGTCAGTTTGGCCGAAGTTCCGCTCTACCAATGTCGAGCCCTGCTGCCTGGCCGAATGGGGTAGTCGCTCAGCTGAATTTCCGCTCCGCCAATACCAAGACTTGCTTCCTGGCCAAGCGGGGTAATCGCTCGGCCGAAATTCAGTCAGTCGTTTGAGTGTCAGTCGTTTGAGTGTCGGTCGTTTGACATCTCCCTTTGTCGAAGGCGGGATCAGACCGGGACCTTCTCCCCCCCTGTCGGGGCATGCTCGCCCGACCGACCGATACTATCTGCACGTTGACCACCTTAATTTTAATCTCCACCATGACAACTATCCTCCGTAAAATGAAATCTCTCTTTATCACCGCATCATATATCATTTGCGAGTAAATCACAAATATGTTGAATTAATAAATTTCTGTTTAGAATCATTAAAAGCTCTTTTAATAGATAATCTTCTTCATAAAGAAGAATAATTTTTGAAAATCACTTCTTTTCTAGATCATTCGTGTTGATCTCTCGTCATTGCTTTTTCTTCAGAACCTTCTAGAAATCTTTTTCTTCAACTCGTAATCAACAATCAATTATAGGATTGTGATATTTTATTTTTCCAAACAAATAATAGAAATAAATTATTCACCATTCAACTAAAACTCGTTGGGAAAAAAAAAAAACAAACAACGTCCCTATATTAAAAAAAATATTACAATAAAATGTAATCTTAAATTTTATAAATTTGGTCAAAGTTGGTACAATATTATAAATTTTAATAAGTTAAATTAAGTTGAAATAATTGCAATTAATATCAGAATAATTTTAATAAATGATTTAATTAAAATGACTAAACTGTTCTAATTTTAATATGGATGAAAAAAATAATTAATTTAGTTTGAACTGCAATGTTTGAGAGACAATCTAGATGTGCACCGTAGCCCATGGGACAATTTTAATATGGATGAAGATTATTGCAGAGGTAGTTTTTAACATGTGGCATTTTTTAATTTGTAATAATATAGTTATAATAGCTGTAATTTTATAGTTGTATAATATAAAATGTGGCATTTTATATTATAATAGCTGTAATTATTTTATAGTTGTAATTATAATAGCTGTAATTTTTCGACATTTTTTAACATGTGGCATTTTTTTATAATATAAATTTATCTTATTTATACAATTGATCAAATATTATACTTGTATGATTAATTTTTGTCGAAAATATAGCAAAGGAGATTGAATAATTGTAATATAGAAATTAGGAATGGAAAAAATGAAAAAGACCCAGCGGTCAAATTATGACCGACCAGACCATGCCATAGGAACCCTCGACGACGCGAGAAGCTTCGACGCCTGGCTATATAATTTTAGGGCTTATTTTTGGTTTCCTCCACTCCAAACTGTGATTCGTCTTTCGAAGCCTCACTCGGGCATTTCGACGAACATGTCGGACGCCGGCGTAGTCACGGTCTACGGCAGCGGCGCCGCCCTGGAGCCGAAGAAATCCTCGACCTTCTCCGTCAAAGTGGGGCTCGCCCAGATGCTGCGCGGCGGCGTCATCATGGACGTCGTCACCCCCGAGCAGGCCCGCCTCGCCGAGGAGGCTGGCGCCTGCGCCGTCATGGCGCTGGAGCGCGTCCCCGCCGACATCCGCGCCCAAGGCGGCGTCGCGCGCATGTCGGATCCGGGTCTCGTCAAGGAGATCAAGCGCGCCGTCACCATCCCCGTTATGGCCAAGGCACGCATCGGCCACTTCGTGGAGGCGCAGATCCTGGAGGCCATCGGCGTCGACTACGTGGACGAGAGCGAGGTCCTCACCCTTGCTGACGACCAGAACCACATCAACAAGCACAATTTCCGCGTGCCCTTCGTATGCGGCTGCCGCGACCTCGGGGAGGCCCTGCGCCGCATCCGCGAGGGCGCCGCCATGATCCGCACCAAGGGCGAAGCCGGCACCGGTAATATCATCGAGGCCGTCCGCCATGTCCGTTCCGTCATGGGCGACATCCGCGCCCTGCGCAACATGGACGATGATGAGGTTTTCGCCTTCGCCAAGCGCATCGCTGCCCCTTACGACCTCGTCATGCAGACCAAGCAGCTCGGTAGGCTCCCCGTCGTCCACTTCGCTGCAGGCGGAGTGGCCACCCCTGCTGATGCTGCCCTCATGATGCAGCTCGGCTGTGATGGCGTCTTCGTCGGATCTGGCATCTTTAAGAGCGGTGATCCGGCACAAAGGGCTAGGGCGATCGTGCAAGCGGTCACCCATTACAGCGATCCAGAGATCCTCGCTGAAGTGAGCTGCGGCCTTGGGGAGGCCATGGTTGGGATCAATCTCAGTGACCCCAAGGTCGAGAGGTTTGCTAGCCGCTCAGAGTAAAAAAGACAGGCTTCAAAAATTGCTGCTTACTATGATTTCGTAGTTGCACTTAGTCCGCAGTAAGACTTATCCTCTAGCGATTTCTCTCCGTTACAGATAACTTTGTGCTCAAGACAAAATCTACGCCTGTATGGCAAAACTCTCCGCTTTATTTTTAACTAGTGTTTAATGGATTAATAATGCTGATTATGATCATAGGAGCTATAGAAGTGTTTCTTTGCTTCTATTGTTCTAATGGATGCAAGGCAGTTTCATTTTACATTATTTGTTCGCTTGGATGAAGATTTTGATTCTCATTACTCTCTCTATTATGCTGTAAAAGACATTGGTTTGTACCTGAATGGCTGCACCTGTAATGCCCTTGTTTTTCATTATCATGTGCTTGAAGGTTCCTTATCCTGCTCAATCTCGATGATAGATATGTTACAATCACTATGTTAATGGAAGTTTGAAGTATTCTTTATGGCTTCAATATGCGAAATGGTTTAGTGACTGATTTTGTTGCTTAGTTGTGTCAATCAAACAGACATGTGGATGTGGTGAACTTTTTGTGTCCTTTGCCTTTAATGAAGCAGTTTTCAAGTAGCAATTTAGTAGTTTGAAATTTGGTATCATCTTTGCTGTCTATCTGAGTGATATTGTTATACATTTACTGATGCAGTTGGCACGCCAGTTGCTGTATGAACTAACTATGTTTGAGTTCATATTCTAGTGTTTCTTTGTAGACTTTGGATACACTTGCAACTCAATTTTGTTTCAGAATCGACAGTCATGAACTCATATTGATATCAGGAAAAACAAACCTCTCTTCAGGCTAAGGATTTAACTATTGATAACACCGGTTGGTTGGCTCTATAAACTGAAGAACACCATTGATTTCATTGTCACATGGGAAGTTTGTTTGTAAGTACCAAAGTAGCCCATTGATTTCAATTATTTGATTGTCTGATGTGAGTTGAAATTCTATGCCTTAGAGTGCAAGTGCAGAAGTTTTTTTTTTTTTGTGTGTGTGTATTTTATTGAAATAACAATTCAAGTCTTAGAATTCCTTGCCAAGTTCTTCATTTGCCCCCCTCTACTTGTTTGTTCTCTTCATTGCTTCTCCTCTTGCATTTTCATTCTGTTATTGTCATTATAAGCTACCAAGAAATTTACAGGCATGATATGGGTAGTGATTCAACAGTGTGCTTCTCTGAAGCTATGAGGATTTCTATTGACTGGCTTCACCAACTCATTAGGTATCTCTCACCAACTTCTTTACAAAGCTTTCCATGTTCCAATTCATGTCAATATGAACAGTAGCAATTTCCTAGCAATTGCCTTATATTCGATCCAGCTGTTGGGCAATGAGATCATTATCACTGGGGCCAATTCTTTATGTTAGTCGACACAGGTTGTAGAGAGTTAATAAGTACCATTCTCCATTAGTATAATTAATCCCCAAATCAAGTGATAATTCAATTTTCTTTTGGGCATTCACAAGGTTGGAGAGAGGAGTCGGTGATCCACTGTTCCACAACTCTCCATGAACATACCTAGCTAATCCAACATCGGTGATCGTGGATTTGTGCCAAATTGTTTGCCTCGATGTCATGGGTGGTGCAATTCCTATGGAATTGAATTTAAAAAAGTTTAAGATAATAATATCTTAAAACGTACTACTTATTATAATCTTGCTAGCTAAGATTTAATCATACCATTAGTAAATTACTGTCTCTATATCAGTGTAAAGTTTATAATACAAAGTGGTGCACGATATCGATCACTGGGTTATGATGTAAAGTACTCCCTAAGTAAATAGGGTTCTAATCTCATTCACTAGGTCGTCCGTTAAGATCCATTCGATTTATCGTCATGGATGGTATAAAATTTTAGTAGAACTAAATTGATCATTTTCATAATTAATTGGTAGTAAAAGTTAAATATTATAAAAAATAAATAAATAAAATAAAATAACCTTTGATAATTTTTAAAAATTAAGGTACCCTGTTTTGTATTTTGTCCCGCAATATCTATAATCCTCGATTTGTTTAGAGAAGGGAGTCGGCGTTTGCGCGTCGTGGGGTGGACTGGTGGTCTTGGTCCTGATTATTTCATCATTCGCCTATTTCTTCTTCTTCCCTTCATCCCCCTTCGTCCGCTGTCGCCAGATCTACGCTGTTTGATGAATTCCTAGGGCGGCGGAGATGGCAGCGCGCGTGAGATTGGAGGAGGACGGCGGTGGAGAAGCGCGGCGGCGCCACGCGAAAAGTAGCAGCATGGTGCCGCTGGCGCTGCTGATCGGGGAGGAAGCGAGGATGGGTAAGATGGAGAGGCCGCGGGTGCGGTACGGCTGCGCTGCGCAGTCCAAGAAAGGGGAGGACTACTTCCTCATCCGGACCGATTGCCAGCGCGTCGCCGGCGACACTTCCTCCTGCTTCTCCGTTTTCGCGGTAGGCGCCCGTTTTCCTTTTTTTTAGGGGGTTTACTTGTTGGAGTTAGTGGCTTTACTCTCTAGGTGGGAAATTTGCTCCATTTTCATTCAGGCACTGCTCATAGTATCATTATAATGTAGTTCCATGCGGGGCTTCTACCAGATAAATAGCTGTAACAAACTCTTATCAATTGGGTATTTGGTTAAACTACTTCTTGACTTATTGAGAATAAGTAAGTCAAGTATAGATCTGTGTCTCAATATTTTAAAGGAATGAAGGATATAGATGTGCTCTATTCATCAACCAAAATGGTAGATTATCTTCAACAGTTAGGAGGCAAGTTAAAACAGAGGGTTGGACGAGAGAAATCCTATAGGATTTAGATTTTCTTTGACTTAATTATTCGGTATGTACAATTGTACCTTGTAGATTTTAGAGCTTCGAGAAGTGCTCAAATCCATGCCAATTGCAAAATAATAATAATATTTTCAAGTTGCTACATTAATGATAAGTGTTTAAAAAAATAAAAAATCTTAGTAAATAAGATAGGCATCAGGATTCTGCCTTTGGAATCCACCTAATTAGTTTTTTTTTTCCATTATTTTCAGATTGTTTAGGTCATTTCTTTTCAGATTCTTGAAAATGAGAAAACATATGGTCTCACTGTTAATCTTATTCTTACTGGCTTTTATATGTTAGTTACAAATGTCTATTTTCGCCCCCTGCATCAGTTAAAGCTTTTCTTCGGTTTCTGTTTCCAAGTCTAAGATTAATGGGGTAATGAATTTCTCTTCATTTCACGAGCCACGAGGTTTCATTCACCATCTATGTTTTCAAGTCGGAAGTTTGAACTATTTGACCTTTGGATATTTGATTCTGACTTGGCCTAACGATCATAAATATTTGTTAATATATACAGTAAAATAATGAAATATTGAAACAGAATATTTAAATAAATATAAAAAATCATAAGCGGGATGGGCCAAGGTTTGTCCTCATATTAGTTGATGTTTGGTCCATTCATCACCATCTTTTTATACATTGACTGAGTCAAGTCATTAGTGTATGCACAATTAAGTGCAAGAAATCCTCATCAGTAGATGTTTACTAAATATAAGGGTGAAATCTACTTGGATTTCCTCATAAAAAGGTATTTTTGAGAAAAGCAAATGGAGCCTAGAAGCAAATGGAAGGTCAAAGCTAAAACTTAACCAAGTTTCCCAAAATGTTCAAACATTCATTTATAGAAGGAAGAATTGATGAAGAAATCTAATTTAACACCAAAAGGCATCTTGTGCATAAAACAAAACAAAACAAAACAAAAAAACCAAAAGCCATGTCGTGGGGAAGGAGTTCTTGTATTACCTTGAGGATATAAGGTGATTGATCATGTAGAATGTGAATGCATTTGGCTAACATGGTAAGGTTCCGATCAGTCTTGACATTTTAATAATCTTATTGAAATTTCTCTAAATGTTGATTTGAACGGTGAATAATATCATGAAGTTGAACAGCGATTTTGATCCTAATATGAAGGTTATTGATCTATTTGACCAAGGATATTTCAGTTTCCTCCTATTTTTAGGAGTGTTATGCTTCCAATTTGCTTTGAATCTATCTGATGGATTATATAATATCTATACTTGTGGGTTTGTTGACTTGTGAAGCCACATTTTTCTGCGTAGTGAATCAGTCCATTGCTCATTCAATGAGGGTGGAGAAGGTCACTGACTGTTTGCTATCTTTGCTGATTTATTATTTTGAAACAAGCATTTCAACAAGAATCTTTATCCCATATGCTTAAAAGTATCTACTATAGAGCTTCTTGTAAGGCTAGCTTATAAGGTGATGTGTCATGATGGCTTGTCGCATTGTGCATTTGAGTGAACTGATTTATGTTTCATTTTCTTTAAGGTCCTTGATGGGCATAATGGTAATGCTGCAGCAATATATACTAGAGATAATTTGTTGAATCATGTTATGAGTGCAATTCCCTGTGGACTTGGGCGGGAAGAATGGCTTCAAGCTTTACCTCGTGCTTTGGTGGCTGGATTTGTTAAGACTGATAAAGAGTTCCAGAGAAAAGGCATACTTTTACTTCCCTCTTCCTGATGACCTTTCTCTTCTAAATGGTCTGACTAAATATAAATTTTGATTTTACCTGTTCCATGTTATTTATCAGGACAAACATCTGGAACCACTGTCACATTTGTAATAATTGATGGATGGACAATTACTGTTGCTTCAGTTGGAGACTCTCGATGTATCTTAGATGCACAGGGAGGGGTAGTTTCTTCTCTAACTGTTGATCACAGGCTTGAAGAAAATGTTGAAGAGTGGGTATTGCTGCTGTTCGTAAACAGCAATTAGTTAGCTCTTCCTATATCTCACGAATTCAATTAATCGGCTTTGGACAGGCGGGAACGTGTTACTGCTAGTGGAGGTGAAGTAGGGAGGCTCAGTATTGTTGGTGGTGCTCAGGTGTGTTTGAATTTGATTTTGATGAAAAGTCTTTTGGATTGTCTATGAAACCATAATTACTCTAGTGCTTCATAATAATTCTCTCAGATTTTATATCTTCTATTCAGATTGGTCCCCTTCGCTGTTGGCCGGGAGGATTGTGCCTATCCAGATCTATAGGAGATATGGATGTTGGAGAATTTATTGTTCCTGTTCCTTATGTCAAGCAAGTCAAGGTATTTATCCCCATCGACATTTTTTCTTGTTCATAAGGAGTATGCTATACATGCTCTAAAGATATCAATGCTTATATAAATTCTCAAATAGAGGATCAAGCTGGATTGAGTAACCTTACATTCTCGTTGATTCATTCCGCCTCCTCTTTTTTCTTTTTTTTTTTGTTGAATTGGATTTCAAACTTTAGCTTTTTGAATATCTTACTTGTCCTAAGATCTTTATTTTTATACCAGCTGTCAAATACTGGAGGAAGACTTATAATTGCTTCAGACGGTATCTGGGATGCCTTGACTTCTGAAATGGCTGCAAACTCTTGCCGAGGTTTGCCTGCAGAGCTCGCTGCTAGACTTGTTGTTAAGGTGATTAAGATTTTCCCAATTTTGTCTCAGAGATTTATTACATCATCATGCTTCCTTAAATTTTTTGTTTGTGTAAGCAATCATTCAATTGTGATCTAAAACAACTAGCTAATTTTGAATCTTGGCTGATCACCAAGCAGGAAGCACTTAGGACAAGGGGTTTGAAAGATGATACAACTTGCATTGTTGTTGATATTGCTCAACCTGATCATTCGGAACCACCTCAATCTACACCGAAAAAGGTTAACAAATTCAAATCTTTCATCTTCAGAAAAAGTTCAAAGGATTCTACTAATAAGCTAGCAAAGAAGCTATCTGCTGTTGGTATAGTTGAAGAAATATTCGAAGAGGGTTCCGCAATGCTTTCTGAAAGGTAAGCTTTCTGGAAGATAATTTCAAGTTTTTGGTATTTGTCAGAGTTTTCATACTAACGTAGCGCATTTTTATTCTTATTCTATTCCGACACCAGAACCAAACCATCAACACTTATAGTACACATGTAAGCAAAAGAGCATAGTTAGCAACTTAGCATGCGATATATTTATCATATCCTATACTCATGTTATCATTTCTGGCTTCAAGATTCTAAGAATTTAGTATCTAGTCAACAGTTGTGGTATTAGTTGATCAAACTGCATATGTAAATTAAGGGAGATCAACTTTTAGTATCCTATCCTGCACTTGTGCGTTTGACAGGGTAGTAGATGGCCTGTGTCCAACACAAATTTTTTTTGGGTTGGCCAAATGCCTGGCTAAAACATTAGATCACCAACTGACTATTTAGAGGGCTCTACACTCAGATGTTGTTGTTAATCTGTGCTTAGGGAAATCGGGTCTTGGTGGTGTAATTCATGACTAGAATGGTCTTTATGTAGGGGTTCTTGCAAATTGTCCTGGTCGCTGTCATTCTAGAAGTGGAAATTAGTAGCATTAAAATAGTATTTGGACTCGCTCGGCTTTAACTTGTCCTGGTCGCTTGCATTTTTTCCTGTTGCAGCTATCAATAATTTATATATGCATTTTTATTACATTAGATTTACACATACCGCTAGATGTAGTTGCCAACTGGTTAGCAAAGGAGGCACTTAGAAGGAGTCTAAACTAGTTTTTTTATATGGATCTGCCAATTGGCTTCGGTTCAATTCTCTGTAGTGCGTCTCTCATAGGCACTCTAATCCCTTACGTTTCTTGATCATTTTTTTTAATATAAGTGACCCAGATGGGTCCATCTCTTGACAAAAAAAACTGCATATGTAAAAAATTCATACTAATATATGGATAGACATGAATTTGGTTCAGGTCTTACAAACTTGACTATTTTGCAATATATGAAAACTTGTTAATCGAAATGGAGGTCTATGGACCCATTAAACAAAATGAATAGTGCCAATACAAGCAGACTGTCCAATTCATGGCATTAAATGGAAGTGCTCCATTTTGGTATAGAGAGTAGAAAGTGAGAAGTGACTAAAACTCCTCTTCATGGTCTCACATCTTAAGATGAGAGCTTCTAAAATGTAGTTAAAAGAGGTCCTTCACCCAAAGTGTCAGTATTTTTGGTTAGATTGCGCTTCATCCTAGGCTCTAACATGGTTTTAGAGCTAAGCTATTTCGTCATCTTTAACTATGTTGGGTCTTTATAGGTAATGTTAAAGAGAGAAAAGTGAGAGATAGCATAAAACTCTGTCTTGGTTCCAGACCAATTAGATAAATAGACGGTTCAACTGGCAAAATGAAGATCGTTAATTATTGAAAAAAAAAAAAACTGACCATCAAATTCTAGTTTTGAAAAACCTTGATAGTCTGCTGATCATACGAGGATACAATTCCCTTGGGAACTCAAATCCATGCAAATATTGATTTCCACTTGTTTTGCAGACTAGGAAGCGACTCATCCGCAGAAAAAACGTGGAATATTTTTACATGCGCTATATGCCAGACGCACCTTGCCCCCAGCGAAGGGGTATCTGTTCACGCTGGCTCCATCTTCTCCACCAGCTCAAAGCCATGGGAAGGTCCCTTCCTCTGTGCCGATTGCCGCATCAAAAAGGATGCTATGGAAGGCAAACGCCCGAGTGGAGTTAAGGTGTTGTAGCCTCCCCCCTCCCCTCTAGATTTTTTCTTTTTTTCTTTTTAGTTCTTGTGTATTCATTTTTACTGGCTGGCTTCATCATTCATTTTTAGTTCTTGCCGCATCAATGCATGTACCTATAAGGTGGTGGGTTGTTTTATGGTATGAAGTTGGGCGTTTCTTTTCCTTTACCCCCTCTGTTTGCTTGTTGCCGGTTGCAAGTTAATAAGTATTGAAATCAGTATTGCTGTACTTGTATTGTTATGGTATCAACTCTCTCTCTCTCTCGCTTCCCTCATGCCACTTTTCTTCCCTTGATTTATCCTGAGAAAACACAGCCCTGGGCACTACAAAATAATTCAGGCAAACTGATTAAAATCCAGGCACATGATGGCGATCCTTCATTATTAATCCCAGTCAACACAAGTCTCGAGTGCCCCTCCTTTGCCATTTCTCTAACACCTCCATTCCTCTCGTTTCCTGTTCACGTACGTGCGAAATCTTTCACCCCCAACGCAAACGTCCTTTGAAGTCCGTGCAAGTGCGCCTTGAAGTTCCCACACCACCATGCTCCCTTTGCAGTCCACCATGTCCATCCTCCCTTTTTCATCTTTGATTTCCTCGTTTCCTTTTCTACTATCATTGCCTTTAGTCTCCCTTTTTGTTTCTTCTTCTTCTCCCTCTTCTTCTACTTCTCTTGGCCTCCATCAACATGTTGCAGTCGGGCTTCCCCCATGGCGGCGGCGGCGGCGGTCCTGGGGATTGCCAAATGGTGTTTGCCTCGAGCGTTAATGGTGCAGGGGAGCGAGAGCTCCGTGCGGCAGAGTTGCCGTTCAGGTCGGCTCTCCTTGTTCTGCTCCGTCTCTGACTAAGACTTATCTCGCTGCTGCAGCGTAATGCAATGCGGGGGAATTGAGGTGCATGGTCCGAGATCTCTGCGTAGGTCGACCCCTTTTCTTTCTCTCTGTCCATATTTTGCTCCTTAATTCGGAGTAGTAGTAGTATAATGTAGGAACATGATGCTTCCACTTGCATGCACTGCTTTGTGTTTGTAACATTGCGTCACTAGCGCTAATATTATTACAAATTCAGCAAATGTGCTTCACATTGCAGCACTGCTTTTGCTCCTTTCTTAAGAACAACAAGAAGAGATAAAGCACCGCTTTTTTTAGCACTTCTAGATTTCTTGAGTCGAAGAGTTGAATACTTTATTATAAAAAAAAAGAAGAAAGCCTTTTGATGTTTGGGAGGGAATATTCTGCAGCTAATTAACATGGAAATGGGCGAGTCCATTTCATGTGTTGGGGCACCTTTTGACGATGGAGAAGGTACACTGCAAATTAAATGGCACTAGCCTAGCTTTTGCTACAGAGGGAGGAATTTTTCCGGGATCTCCTTCTCATTTCAATGTGTGTGACAAGTGGAGTCTGACAAATGAGACAGGTAACACATCTTAGCTTTGAAATTGACTTAGTGGAGGTCGATAACATTAAAATCTAGACCGCCATGATATTGTCCCTGTTAAGGGTATCATGGTTGATGTGCCTTTGTCTTAGTGGCAAGAGATGTTGTCTGAGATAGTGAGTTCGAGTCTTCTTAATAGTATAAATATTCACTGTTCTCTTAGGAGATTTTCTAAAATATGGGGCCGCTTGATGGTAAGATAAGTCACTTTAAAAACTTTATTCTATACAGTTTTACTTCCCGATTTATTCTAGTAATCGGTGGAAAACTTTCATGGAGTCAGACTGATCATTCCTAGAAATAGTCAATGAGGCTAACTGAAATTATCATTTTACTCCCTGGGGCTATAGTGTCACGGTAGGACATTCAAGTTGTCACCCAGGTATTCCCGGTTTGATTCCCAGCTATAGCGTATTTGTAGGATTTTTTCCTCCAAATGAGGGGCACAACCAAAGCATGCTGGGTTTCTAGGCTGGCTGCCGCGCGCGCTTTTTGATTTACCCTGGTGGTTGGTGGGAAACTTTCGTGGGGCCGGACCGGTCACTCCCAAGAATAGTCAATGAGGCTAACTGGAATTATCAATTTTTTTCTGTTAAGGGTATCATGCAGGAATTTTTCCTCCAAATGGAGAGCGCAACCAAAGGATGCTGAGTTTCTAGGCTGGTCGTCACACGCGTTTTTTTATTTATCCTAGTGGCCAATGGAAAACTTTCGTGGGATTGGATCGGTCACCTCCGGAATAATCAATGAGACTAACTGAGATTATTATTATTTTTTCTATTAAGGGTATCATGGAAAAAAAAAAATCTCGTGTGGACTAACTATTGCTTTATGATTTACCTCTTCACATATAGTCATAGGATCGTATGAGATCATTAGGATGACGGATTCTATTTTTTGTCATCATTGTTAAGGGTATCATGACCCTCAAGATATAACTGAGTTGATTATCACATGATAAATTTACAGAATTGAGTAAGGGTCGAATTTCGGTAAAGATCAAGAAATTATTTTCTCATGTGATGATTAATTTTAATTTTCTGATTTACTCTCTCTTAATGGTTTGGGGATAGTCAATGGAGGGAAGGGGGTGTCAGATGGATTTTACCTTTCATAATTATTTTTATAGAACTGTTAAGGGTATCATGACAGTGATGCTAGAATCTGCTACAGAATCACAGTTCGTTACCTACTGGAGATTTGGGAAGTTGACGGTTGGACATGAACTTGCTTGTGCACCCGGATTTACTCGGTGGGCGATCCAAAGGAAGGTCGCCCATATCCGAATTAGTTGAGCCAAGACTGGATTAAAAAAGAAAAAACAAAAGGAGAGAATTTGTTAGATTATCAAATCTAAGGCAGACTTTGATTCTAAGGAAAATTCACTAGAAGAGGGTCAAAACGTTTGGAGTTCGATCCACATAGATAGAATTGGTCTGATTCGCATGAATTGGTACGAGTTCGATCCACATCATGTAAAATTTCAGCTACACTATTATCCAGGCAACGAGCCCAACGAACCGATGAGCTTGAAGCATGCTCGTGGCCTCGCAGTGGCCGCCCGATTGCGTGCTCGCGACTGGCTCACGAGCACATAGGCCGCTAGCTTGCAATCCCACAACGTATCTTTATGATTCCTCCCTTTATTATCCATTCTCTGAAGTAAACTGAGCAATAAAATCTGCCAAAAGCATTCATCTATTACCATCCATCGTCGGTCACGTTCCATCATCTTGTGTGTTCTAAGTTTGACAACGCATCGAATACTTTGTAGTTGGGTTGGCTGATCAGATGCCGCTGAATGAGGCGAGAATAACTATAACAAAGATGCAATATAGTTCCAACTTTCAACTACGACTATAGAGAGATACATGGCTCTAACAATTTGGGGGGGAAAAAAATACAGAGACAAAATCACCCTCTCACAGGTTCAAGACCTCAGATTCTCCCTTCGTGCTTTATTAGGAAGGTTTTTTTTTAAGGGAAAAGTCTTCCGGTGATGCAAAGTAATATGTCTTCAAGCAACTATTAACCCAATAAACTTTACTTGAGCCTGATAGCTAAAAAGACTTATACGGTGCATCTAGACACTACATGTAGCAAAATCACACCCTGAATAAAAATTGTTCCACAGCGAGGCTTCATGACCACAAAACATTACAACATAAAAAAAAAGGAAGTTATGAATCATCGGATGACTTTGATCGATAATTGCGTGGAGCTTTTCTTCCACGAGTGCTAGCTTCTCCTACACGAGTATCATCTTCATCCATTCCACATGTATCATTTTCAGATGTGTCTATTGATATTCCAAGGGAATGGGTTTGGCAGCTGCTGTCGATCAACATATTACCTTGTGATTTCTTCTGAGGTGTGAAAGTGATGGACATTGGAAGTGCCTCAGAACTCTCAAGTGCCACCGTCTCAGCAGGGCTTGAATGCTTCATCAAATTTCTTAATTCTTCAAATGCCTTCTTGTTAGTTCCATCATCGACATCAATTGATGACTCCAGGCTGTAGCAAGTATACTTAGTGGGGTTCCTCAAGTAATCGGGAATTTTAGGGTGGTCTTCAGGAATTTGTAAATTGTTTTCTCCATCAACCATTGCCTCCATGGCCTGAGGGGCTACAAGAGACACTTGTTCTTCATTAGCCTTAAAATTGCTGTCGTTGCATCCTGGACTAAAATGAACACGTTTTTTTGGATTGGAGTCAATATGATTTGCTTTCCTTTTCAGAATAGACTTCAATTTGATGCCATCTTCAGCAATTTGGTTATTTCCCACTGCCTTGACATCTTCGCTAAGCCTTACACTGGCTGCAAAATGGTCAGCACGGGGATCTCTACTAAAATCATGGACCTCTTCGGACAAATCATCAAGGGAATCAGGGACTGCTGCGTGGAAGTTCAAAAAAGGGCTGTAGTCATTGACGTCTTTCATGTATATGCGGTCCATGGTAACTTTCCGATTCATGGCTGCCATATCATATTCATCCTCCTCCTCCTGCAAATAAATATATTATTAAAGGTTACAAACAACTATATGAAAGCAAAATCATCTCTGTTCAAGAATATCAATGTTATTATGCAAGGTGCAAGGATATTAACTCGACTAATTTTATTACGCAAGGTGCAACGATATTAACTCGACTAATTTTGTTGATTGGAGGAAAAAGAAATTAGACAAGATTGAGCAAAAAAACTCATAGTAGCAACATATATTATGATTAATATTTTATGCATCCAGAAGTGCATGGCACTTAAAAATCAACATATAGAAAAGAGTTAAAGTAAGATGCTTATACAGATAAAAATAACTATCCAGGATCAATTAGGTGTATCTATATAAGATAAAATGATAGGAAAAAAGTTAAAATGGGGCAATGTTTTCAAAGTTGAATAACAATTCTACAATTGGAATAAGTGGATCATATAAAAGTAGAATACACGAGGGGTACAAAAAGACCTAAGAAAACTTATTTAGCATAATCAAAAAAGATTTCAAATAACCAGATACTATTAGTCATAACATTACCAGAATTCAATTTAATGCAGGGATAACATTCATTCATCTGCTCTAAATAATTAAGATTCTTGGCTTGTTCTATTGACATATGATGACACAAGGTGACATTTACTGCTTTGCCAATTATTTGACGGGCATTTCTACTAGTGTGTTGTTGCTATGTTCATCAACTGCTTTTAAATTTAGCCCAACAACGTGGATAAGCCAAATGAAGTAAAATATACTCATATTGATCTTATTTGTATTCCTCTGTATCTGAAACCATGAAGAACCAAGAGCATCTTCAACTCATCCTATTCAGTGTTATTTTAATGCACATCTAATTACATAATGCAGGAGATCATACTTTAGACACTTGCTAACTTTGGAATTACATAAATACCTGTGATAGAGATGTTAAATGATAAACCTATGAGAAACTCATTTAGTTCTACTCGAGAATGACCAATCACACTGCTAACAAATTAGTCCATGCAAAAAAAAAAAAAAACTAACTAGCAATTGATTTGCCATCGATACTGACTTTGAGCTTTTAATTGAAAGAATGGAGAATCTACTGGGTAGTAGATATCATATGAAAGACTATGGAAAGAAGAAAATAAGGGTTTTTTCATTTGACAGGACAAAAGTAGAAAAGAAGTAATTAGTTTCCTATCCTTATTTTTCACCCTTTTCTTAGAGGTTTAGGTTTCAGAAAGAGGCACCAATGTCTCCTGCCTCTATTACTTTCATATCTTTCCAAAGTGTTGATTTAGCCATAACTTATTTTAAATGTCAGAAAATTAAATTAGTTTCTCGAAATATATAGCTCTGAGATACTCAAAGCCAAGTCATTGATTTGTTGATGATGGTATATACAATGATGTCGGTCGAATGTTTTCCCGCTTATTCAAGCTGACTTTATTCCAATAGATGCAATGATGTTGGGAGACACATTCATGTACTTTGAACAAAGGTCAATCAGCTCTATCTAATCACGTTTAATTACATCTCATGTGTAGCTTAAATCTTTGTTTTAGAGACAAATTTTATACTTCACGTAAGTTCTGCTTAATAATAACGTTTTTTTTTTGAGTCAGATTATAGCAAACAACATTCATGGAATGCAATTATTACAGGAAGGCATTCACCAACCAAGTCTTTAAGGATCCAATGGGTATGATTTGAGGGATGAAGAAAGGAATTGAGGGGAACAATTTGCCGATTTAAATTCTTATCTGAGGATAGAGGTTGAAATCGGTGAAATCGGCTAAAGTTGGCACAAAACAAGAAAAATAGTGGTTTAGGATTGATCATAGTACAGTTAGAACGATTGCCATACTAATCAGCAGAAGCAAATAGAGGGAAAATAGGAAACCAGAATTAAGAACCAAAGCAAGTTAAAGACGACGAACCTCACGGTCGAGGGTTGGATCGAGCCCCACAGAAGCCCTAACATGCTGCGCCTCTGGGTCTTCATCATTGGCTTCATCGTCTTCCTCGCCACTACCTTCGGTGTCCACCTCCTCCTCCTCCTCCTCATCGAATCCATCCAGGTCGTCTTTCGACTTCCTCTTGCGGTCCCTTTTGGACCTCTTGGATTTCTGCGCGAAGCAACCTCCTTCATCAAATGCGGAGGCACAGGGGTCATCCTCGCGGTCGGTGCCGGGGGCTTTCTCCCGGATCCAGCGTTGCCGCTCGACATCGCCAGCAGCGACGTTCCAAGAAGACGCCGGGAAGGAGTTTTCGGGAACGGTATCGAAGAGACGAGAGCCGAAGAGGCGCTTTACTCGGGCGTCGAAGCTATCGTTCTCCATGGCGTCGAAACCTAATTCCAACCGGGACACGAAAGGGGAAATAAAAAGGGGGCAACGACACCGCCTCTGGTTTATTATTGTTATTATTTTTCTTCCGAAAAAACTCTCATTAATTATGGTAAAAAACAATTGGGCACTTTTTTTTAAATTTTTTTTCCAAATCTTCACAGATAGTTCTATTTTAATTTCTTATGAAAGCCACCCGTCCCTCTTTGTAAAATGATAAAATAATGCAATCTGAAGCGCATTGTAAACCGTAAATATTTATGGTAATTATGATTTCATAATTATTAAAATAAATAATTTTTTGTTATGATTAATATTGACTCTGTAAACTAAAATAATTTTTTAATATATTTTGTATTCAAATAAATATATTAAAAAGTTAAGAACTTTGTTGCGATAGCTATAAAATTATAGCGACTATAAGATATGTAAGACTCCGTATTTAAAAAACGTCATTAAGCGCCACTTAAGCACGAAGCGAGGAAGAAAAAAATTCGCTTTAGGGGAAAGCGGTCAAAATATGTTTGACCAAATTAAGCATGATTAATAGCGCTTAAGTATGATTTTTTATTTATAATTTTAATTGATTTGTAAATGTTTAAAGAACATAAGGAAAAAAATTTAGAGAAAACGAAGAGACACAACATCTCTTAACTCTTAAGAGAAAAGTCATAATCTGTCATAAACCTCCTATCTGTCTGCTATCGAGAAAACCTAGAAAAAGTGATCGGAAAGTATTACAACTTGTCACCGACTTCAAATTTTGCAAACAAATCGGCGGTGGGGTGGCGACGACGGCGGCAGGGGCGACGGTTTCTGTCCGATCTTGTCTTCTTGTTTCCTATCCATTCTCCGCTTCTCTGCACGGTTAGTCTCCCCGACGATTTATTGAAATTTCGTTGATCGACCTCTCGCTCGAAAGTAGGTTTTGATTTGATCGTCATTCTCTGATATGTGATTCATGGTCATCTCTGATTTTACCAATTATTAGGACAAATCAAGATCATGTGATCTTTTTTTGTTGAAGCAACCAACAAAGGGTATGTAGATGTAGATCATGTAGTAGATAGTTGTTCTGTTTATTTTTATCATATTAAATGCATGTCTTTCGTTAAGAATTAAGATTTTATTTCTTGGCAGATGATCTTATAGATGATTGCAGAATTTTGTTAGGAATTTTTTGTAAGTCTCTCATTTATCAATTATTTATCTTTAATCTACTCCTAGAGTCCTAGTTCAATGAGCATAGTATTATTTTTGCTTTACAAGTTTTATCAATTCGATTTTTTTTTAATTAATTATTGTGATGATAATGAAGTATTTTTTTATGTACTTTAATTTTAATTCATGTTAATTATATTTTATTTGAAGAAATTTGGATAAATATTATTTGATCTATTTATTTATTTAAAATAATTAAATTTTATTTAAAAATAAAAAATAATTTTTTACGTTTAAAATTATTCTAAGTTCGCTTAAATTTATAAAGCTTGAAGCTTAGACTCGGCGCTTCACGTTTTTTAAAACATTGATAAGACTACGATCGATTCAGAAATTAGATGTAAGATTTATGTGAAAAAAAAAGATGATTCATTCATCTCGTCGTACTTCCTAAATTAATATTAATAAATCATAAGTATAAGTGATAAAGATATAGAGAGGGTACATTCAAATGCGCTGAATTTTGATCCTTAGACTTTGTATACGAACATCTTATATTTTAATCACCATGTCGTTAGAAGCAATTTAAAATGAAAAGAGATAATTATACATGAGCAATCAAAATAGGAAAAGGCCGTGTTATTGATTTTGCCTATTAATTATTGAGAAATTCTGACAGTCGTTCTCATTTTTACCACTAATCAACATTTCATTTCATGGGAGGAACATTATACGATGCTAACTAGAATTATCAGCAATTCCGGGCATATATATCTCAGGCAATCATGATTTACTTGGACGCATACCAAGCCCTAATCCTTAGGTCGAGCCGATTGGGGCAAGCTCGGCCCATGGATCCGACCAGGCATGACCTGCATGAAGAGTCAGACTTAATATTTGAAAATTTAAAAATAAAATGGGTTTTTAATCAAAATTATTAAAAACATATTTTCATTTTTTAATATTTATTATGCTTATTATTATTTATAAATATATGGACTTGGTACGGGTTCAATTGGCTCAGGCCTAGAAACAGATTTCAAGTCATTTTTTTATATCTGATATCTAAATCTCATTAATTTTGAATTAGAATATCCGGTTCGTGATATGACATATCAATGTCACTACTAGTTTAATTATCATATGATCCTGTTCGAATGCTGAATCAACAGATGTTAGTCACGTGGCGTTCCCCGGCTGCTAACGTGAATCTTCGACTGGTAGCAAGAACCTCCAGCGATCCTGCACAGAAGTCGGGCCGGGAAGGGGTTCCCGGCGACGACCCCCCCGACGCTCAAGTCAGGCAAGCAAATAGTGAAGGAGTGGCTCCCAAAATATCAGAATACATACATCCGACGAAGGATGAGGGTCTTTATATAGGGCAGCGGAGAAGCGAGTATACACATATCAAGGTGTACACGTGTTCGCGGCCCATACCCCAGTGAGGGCTTGTCAGTGACCTTACCTGACCCATACTGTTACAGTCCAAGTATGTCCTCGATGGGACAGAGGAACCTCCTGTCATAAGATTCGGAGTATGACCTACATGTGGAACATACCCGCTGTCAGGGAAAGATCTTTTCCCCTTTGCTCGCGATCTAGCGTCCGACCGGCCAGATCCTGCTACATCCGGCCGGACGTATGTGGTGGTTTACTCGAGGAGATTCTCAATCACACGATTTGTGGAGACTATTAGCAGTATGCTACCTTATGACTTTGGCCAAGCGTGCAGTTCGCTCGGCCCTGCGATCTTGTCCACTGAGCACCGGAACCCTGTTTTTCGACAGGGCGCCTTGAACCATCAACCAGACACCGGCCGGTCGGACCCACCCCTCTCCGGCGACGCTGGGCACGTGGCGCTCCCCGGCTGCTGACGTGGATCTTCGACTGGTAGCAAGAACCTCCGGCGATCCTGCACAGAAGTCGGGCCGGGAAGGGGTTCCCGGCGGCGACCCTCCAACGCTCAAGTCAGGCAAGCAAATAGTGAAGGAGTGGCTCCCAAAATATTAGAATGCATACCTCCGACGAAGGATAAGGGCCTTTATATAGGGCAGCGGAGAAGCGAGTGTACACATACCAAGGTGTACATGTGTCCGCGACCCATACCCCAGTGAGGACTTGTCAGTGAGCTTACCTGACCCATACTGCTACAGTCCAAGTATGTCCTCGATGGGACAGAGGAACCTCCTGTCATAAGATTCGGAGTATGGCCTACATGTGGAACATACCCGCTGTCAGGGAAAGATCTTTTCCCCTTTGCTCGCGATCTAGCGTCCGGCCAGCCAGATCCCGCTACATCCGGCCGGACGTATGTGGTGGTTTACTCGAGGAGATTCTCAATCATACGATTTGTGGAGACTATTAGCAGTATGCTACCTTATGGCTTTGGCCAAGCGTGCAGTCCGCTCGGCCTTGCGATCTTGTCCACTGAGCACCGGAACCCTATTTTTCGACAGGGTGCCTTGAACCATCAACCAGACACCGGCCGGCCGGCCGGCCGGTCGGACCCACCCCTGTCCGGGCGGCCTCCTGCCACTTTGACTTCCACGTGGCATTGACTCCACTGGATGGGGGGTCCCCTGTTCTTACAACCGGATCATCATAAATACGTGTTGTCTGATAATTGAATTATTTAAGAAATGCATCATGCTTTGTACCATGACACTGTGCCCGGGGCCTAATATATTTTAAGTATTTTTTAATAATTTAAATATTCAACCATTCAAATTAACTAATATGAAAGTCCTCCTATTATTAACTTTCTACTTGCGAGAGAAACATAGCATAATCGATTGTCATAATTGATTGATATTACCTTAATCGATTATCCCAATCGATTCAAGGCTTTCTTTTCAAGAAAGAAACATAGCCTAATCAATTGCCATAATCAATTTGTATTGTCAAAATTGATTCCCCAATCGATTTTGACACCTTTTGTACTCTTGCGATGACACCTCTAATCGATTACCCTAATAAGCTAAAGCTAATCGATTGCCCAATTGATTCCTCACCCTTTTGTGCTCTCTCGAAGAACTCCTATTCGATTAATTTGGGCCTAATTGATTTCTCAACTCTGAAAAATTTATAACATTTAATTTATACTATAAATCTCTTAATATAAACCCCTCCTCTACTACATAGATGGAGTTTATAGTTTTTTTATAAATCTGTATCAAAATCTTGGGGCCAGGTTTATAAAAAATAGTGAAGAGAGAATAAAGAGAGAATTTTTTTTAAAATAATTTTTTTTTAAAAAAGAAGTTTTATGATAATAGAGAATGTTTTTTAAAAGAAGTAAAGCGTTTGGTTTGCGTTTTTCACGTTGTTTTCTGTTTTCGTTTTCTGAGAAAATGAAAAACGCGTTTGATTTGCGTTTTCCACGTTCATTTTTAAGAAAATGTGAGAACATTTTCTAAGAAAACGAAAAACGCGGAAAAGTCATTTTCTGAAAAACGAAAATACACGTTTTTCAGAAAATAAAAATGAAAATGGGACAAACCAAACGCCCCAGATTTTTAATTTTTGATGTGGCAATGATGTGACAGAGTATAAATCTTTTTAAGAGGTTTACGCGGATGCCCTAAGATATCAATAGCAAAGGAAATATATTATTATATCCTTCTTATTTTGAGTTTTTCCTATTTATATTCCCTAAATATTTTCGTTTCTATTTATATCACTTTCTTTTATGTTTATTCAGATAATAAATATCCCTATCCTTAATTTTCCTAAGAATATAGACGGAAATGACAAGTGTCCTTTGGTGAGTGCCCCCACCGCAAGCCGTATCGCAACTGCCTCCTCAAGGCCTGCTTTGCCGACTTCAGCCGTTCCGAATCCACTGCAGAAGTAGTACTCCGATTGCAAGCTCAAAATCATTTTTTTCAAGGCCGATCCTGATTTTTGAGGATCCTTGGGAAGAAAAGACGTCTCTGTAGAAAAAAAAAATTACTAATGTACAATTTAAATATAATTTAATAGAAAAAATTTAAAATTAATATATTTTATTTAAAATATGATAAATTTCATACAAAATATATTTATCAAAATTCTTCAAAAATTACAATACCATACAGAATAAATATATTTACTAATTTTCTCAAAAAAATATAATGCCTACAAATACCCCCAAAAAAATATGACATAATAAAAATTCTATATCTTCTAGCATTTTGAGAAGCAAAATCATTAATAAGTTCCTCAAAATCAAATTTTTCTAACACCTCATTTTCGATATATAAAATTATCAACTCATTTATATTCAAATCATTATTATTATTTTCTCTCAATTCTTTCTGCTCATTCGTTGCATAATTATAATCATTATTTTCTCTCAATTCTTTCTGTTCATTGATTGCATGATCATTTAATTCTTCTTGATTACTCGATTGTTGTTTATTTGTTGTATGATCATTTAGTTCTTCTTGACTTTCTTCTTGTAATTCATCAACTAAATCTTCAATTGAAGAACTAGCTTTAAAAAACTTATGAAGAACATCTTTGTGAATTTTAATAATATGTTCCACTTTTTTTCTTTTGTTTCTTTTCTAACTTCAAGATTGATATTTTTTTGGAAATATGTTTGTACTACAAATTTTAAGTATAAAAATAAAACACACAAAACTAGCAACAAAGTTAAAATAAAACAAACACAAATAGTGAAAATAATAGTCAAAGAATAATAAAGTGTTTGAAGCAATCGATATAATCTATTCTATGATGATTAAAATTGGAATGATTGATTTAGATTTTTTCAAATCTGTAAGAAAAATCATAAAATATTGACCTCAATACAATATTAAAAATCAATATTGAATATTGACAATAGAAAAAAATATAGATAAGTAACTACGTTGTAATTTTATATATTGATGAATGATGATATTGATGAAACTAAAATTTTAATTGGAGAATAAACTTTTCTAATTTAATTAGAAGAGATTCACATGAAAAAAGGGAGGACATTAGTGTTCAGGATTCTCTTTAGGCTACGTTTGGTAGGGTGTAATCTGTCTTGTAATGTAATCAGGATTACATTACAAGGTTGATTATTTTGTTTGTTTTAACTTTAAACTTGTAAAGTAATGTAATCTCGATTAAAAAAAAGTTGTGAAGTTTTGTAATCTGGATTACAAAGCAAATACTATGTAATCCGATTACATTACGAGGTCACTGTTTAACCAAAATTTGAATGCCGAATATATCCTTAGTCAGCCGACCACTCGTCGTCTGCCGCCCGCCCGCCCGTCGTCTGCCGCCCGCCCCCGCCCCCCGCCGCCCGCCACCGCCGTCGGTTGTCGGTCATCGCCGTCGATTGCCAACCGTCGCCGTTGGTCGCTGACCACAGCCGCCGGTCCCCCGCCGTGGTTGCCGGTCTTCGGCCGTCACCAGTCACCCGATGCAAGC
Organism: Zingiber officinale; assembly: GCF_018446385.1. Classification (NCBI taxonomy): domain Eukaryota; kingdom Viridiplantae; phylum Streptophyta; class Magnoliopsida; order Zingiberales; family Zingiberaceae; genus Zingiber; species Zingiber officinale. The sequence goes on along the minus strand of NC_055996.1, from coordinate 72,087,348 downwards.
TCCGACAGAGGTGCAGTAGTCGTCGGTAGAAGTCCCAGGATATTTTTATCATTTTATAATAATATGAATTACATTTTTTTATAAAAAATAATGAATATCAAATAGAAGAATGTAATCACCCTTGTAATCAAAGATTATATACATTCTATTACCAAACGTAGTAATGTAATCAAGATTACATTACATAAAGAATCGTTTACCTTCCTTTTTTTCTTTTAGATTTTTTTCTTAAATTTTAATAGAATATATATATATATACCTTTATTAAAATAATTCAACAATATATATATTTTTAGATATTTAATAAAATAATCTAATAAAAAATATTTTTTTAAAGTTTTTATTAAAACAATTTAATTATATGTAATATATATTATTTATGCATCTCAAATTTGATGTCCCTTCGATTATCGAAGGCACTTGACAATCGCCCGGTGACATGCATAGGGTCGGGCTTGAATTTTTCTTTAAAAATATATTTATAATGAATTTTGATCGGGTGAGGATTGTGATTAATATTCCATGTTGAGATCGACTTCCTAATTGCAGAGGAAACAGATCGGTGTGCTATGACCCCCATTCATGGGCGACGATGGCAAGATGGTCTACTTCCACGGCGCCAAGGATAAGAAATTATCCTAGAATGGCAAGTATTTGTCCATCCTAGAATGGAATCATATTATGCACTTAATCTCTTGCTCATTCATGTACACCCATCTCATAAGGATAAGAAATTCGGAAAAAACAACAAGGAAGCATTGGGAAGTGTCCAATTGTCAACAAAAACATTTCAAGAAGTTGATGAGGAAGCAGAAGAGGAAATTGTTCTCATCCTCCACCAGTTCGCCATGCACCAGCCGAAGCAATCTCTCGTTTCTTGGGAGTGCGTTGCCGTAGTAGAGCATTGTCGTCACCGCCACCACCGGCCGTCGAACCAATAGCACCGCTGGCCGAACGATGGACTTCACAAGCACCGGTGCCAAAGACTGCAGCAAAGTAATATCATAAGGTCACCCCAAATAGACTGGAAACGAATTAATTAGATGGACGTAGAAAGAATACCATATCGATCTTTGATGCAACTGTGAAGTAGAACTGTTTTCTGTCTGGAGGTTTTGTGGAAGTTAATAGTCGTCGAAACGTACGTCAGCTGCGAGTCCGCAACTGCTGGTCCAAGTGGTATATTCAAACCTACTCAAACGTCAGAGAAAGTTCGTTGGCCACGTTTCACTCAGCAGTTCTCTTAATCAATCCACACTGGCGCATCCGATCCTACGGCGTTCGCGATACACGGACACCTTCGATTCCTCTAGTATGTTTACTGATCAGGGATGTGAATGAAAGCCAAAAAGAGAAGCCCAGCGGCCGCCCGGACTCTAGCAAGTTCACGGCGGCTCGTGATAGGAACCGGCGCTAGGGAAATAGAGAAAATATGGAAAAAAAAAAAAGTACAAAAGGACTGTATATATAAGTCATACGACAATATCAAATCCATATAAACATTATTAATAAATCTAGTAATTTATTCTAATATTTAGAAAGAGTAAATAATAATAAATTACCAAATCTAAATTAATACCTTCTTTCTTAACAAGAAAGAAAGCCAACGGCTCATATTCATCTTGTCCTCGCTCAAGGATTAGGATCAAACACCTCATGCTATTTAAAAGAAAATAGATAATCCATGGAAATATAAGAAACAAAGAGAGGCTTCGATGAACTAAAAGCAGCTCAATCTAACAGTAGCAAACTGTGGTAATCATGTCAAACAAGAGTAGTACGTAGCCAGTGCAAGCCTTGAAGTTTTCAGATTAGGCCTAACTCTGCTTGTTGGATGATTTCTTCCCTGCATCTGAAGTCAGAAAGTTAAATGCCCAGCGAGAAACTTGAGTGAGGCTAAAGATTAGTCCGAAGGCCACACGCCCATTCACGATTCCTTCTCTCATGTTTCTTGCAGTTCTAGCTACCGCAGGCTCGACAGTTTGATCACTCTGGGGTGTTTTTCCCTGCATCGTCACTAAACAAGTGAAGATGGAAGTGAAACACATCGTCCAACCTTCATAAGCATTGTCACAAACACTTCTTGAATCGTTAGAACAGAAGGAAGAGAGTGGTCCAACCTGCTGGATTCATTGTTGTAAGGCGACGCAACCTGTCCTCAGCCACACGAACTGCTCTGGTTGAATTTTTCACACCTTGTGTTAGCTCCTGGCTGTGTACCAACAACATGAACGCAAACAGATGCATGCTGATCAGAGATTCAGATAATGCACACAAATCCCTAAAAAAAAAAGAAATGATGAATCAGGTAACCCTAAGTCGCTGAGCTCCGTGGTTAAATCGCTAATCTCCATGCCAGACAATCGAACCGCAGCCATAGTATCAGGAAGCTCTTCTGTTGTGACGTCCAACAACTTTTCAATCGACTCGGCAGCCTTTCTGAAAGCCTGCTCTTTCATCCAAAACAAATGTCAACAGATCGTAGCGCCTCAATTTGTTGAAAGAAATTTTCTAGTTAAGAGGCATACCAAAAGTGTCGGAATGGCAGAGAAGAATATCCACGCCGCAGAAACCGCAGCCTGCAGAAAGGGAGAAAGGATTTGGAGGAAAATTTCACGATGCAGACCAAAATTCTAACAAGAAGTGTGATTCCCCCATCTTTATCAACAAAATTGAAAAAACTAAGACGGAAATCCAAATCGTACAGCGCAAACAGTGAAATTGAGGAGAAGGATGTGCCTTCGATCAAGATTCCACTGGAAGATGGGAGAGTGCACCGGAGGTCCGACGGCGGCCGATAGGGAAGATCGATGGCTGGGAAAATCGTCGGAGGCGGCGTCTACTGGAAGGGGATGGAGGGACAGAGCGGCGAGGCGGAGGCGGATTTCCCCTTTCTGCTCGAGATCTCCGCCATCGACGATGGTGGACGGCATTTTACACCGAAGCTTAGAGCAGCACGAGGCGGATGCGGATGCGGAGGCGGAGGAAGATACAGAGAAAGGAGGATTGCGTCGGCATTCGATGCCGGCGAGGGGAAAAGGGCGAAGTGCCATGGCCTCGATGGTGGAGGAGAGAAAAAAGGCGGCGATGCCGTAGGGAAGCTTGCGCTGGAGAAGTCATGAAGAGGTACAATTATACATAAACACTCCTGAATTTATTTTATTTTCAAATTTACATTCGTCAATTCAAAGTCCAAAAAGATAACGTTAGTAAAAGGGATCTATGCTTAATTTCCTCTTTTTCAAGGTCTAATTTATAAAAATCTCTGTAACTTGGCAGGGGAAAAGGCTCCTCACTCCTCACCCGTCTGCCTCCACAGTCTCCGTCGACGCCGCATCAAATCGAGGGGCGAGAAGAGTTCGTTTCCAGAGGATAGGTAAAGCAGTGCTCCCCCTCGCTCTCCCCCTACTTTTTCTGTGTCATTTTGTCCCATTCCTTGCTTATCTAGATCTTAGATGTTTGAAGTTGGTTTGCAAATAATCATGGATGTTTCTTTCTTTTGTCAACCGGATATTCCGCGGGGTGAATTGGTCTGCCCCATTAGCTTCGTGGGAGAAGAGATCCGCAACGGTGCTACTCCCCGAAGATTTAGATTATTTGGTATCTTTTTACTGTCGAGCATACTGGCTATGGGGTTTTTGTTTTGAGATTTGGGGTTTTGAGCTTCCTGGAGATTGGAATTGTATAGCAAGCTAAGAATTTGAGAACGAAGGAGAGGCAACTCGTCCTTCACAAGATTTATTTATTATCATTATTGAATCGGGCACTGGTACTGGTTATGTTGATTCCATCACGCTTCTTTGATGAGTAGGTGGATGGCAAGATCCTTTTAGATAATTCATTGGCTTTGTTTTTCTTTTAGTTCATTTAGCTTTTGAAGCTTTGTCTATTGGATATTAGCTAAAAAATTTCCACCATACACATAACTGACGGGGGGACTGTTTTTGGACATGATTTTCATTTGGAAAAAGGGAAAAAGTAGTTGTTTTAGGTTTAAAACAGATGTTTTCTTTAGCACCTTGTTCCATTTGGAAGATGGTGTTTGGATATTCTTTATTTAAGAAATCATGAACCCTTGTCACACCACTGTAAGAATATTTCTCCATCTTTCCATCCTATAAATATTTCTTTCATGCATAATTTGTTGTCTTCTTTGGCCCTTTATAAAGTTAGACTTCTTTTATGCTCATTTGATATTGAAGTGAGCCACAGCTTCTTTTAACTGACTCTTGATTCTTCATTTATACTATAGTAATAGGCGGTTTTTAAGATGGTATCCACAGCAATTACAACAGTGTCTGGTGGATTAGTTGGTATTCAGGCTAGCTCAAGATCTAAAAGTCTTGGCTTGAATTTGAGTAGCTCGAAGTCTTTCTGCACTTTCAGAGGTCTGAAGGCTGCATCCAATGTTCAAATTGATTCAGCCTTTTTGGGCAAGGCTAGCAATGCATCTCTCCGGGCATCTCTTGTTCCCAAACTTGAAGAAAAGCAGGTTTTATCGAATCAAAATCAGCCCCGAGCATCGTACAAGGTGGCGATCCTCGGGGCTGCTGGTGGCATTGGCCAACCTCTGGGACTTCTGATTAAGATGTCTCCTCTAGTCTCAGCACTGCATCTCTATGATATTACAAATGTTAAAGTAGTTGCTGCTGATCTCAGCCACTGCAACACTCCTACTCAAGTTTTAGATTTCACTGGACCATCAGAATTGGCCAATTGTCTGAAAGGTGCAGATGTGGTGGTGATCCCTGCCGGCATTCCAAGGAAGCCAGGCGTGACCTTTGATGACTTATTCGATATCAATGCTGGGATTGTGAAGACACTGGTGGAGGCTGTTGCAGACAATTGCCCTGATGCCTTCATTCTCATTATCAGCAACCCGCTGAACTCTACTGTTCCAATAGCTGCCGAGGTGCTTAAGCAGCAGGGTGTCTACAATCCCAAGAAGCTTTTCGGTGTGACTACCCTTGATGTTGTTAGGGCCAACACTTTTGTTGCTCAAAAGAAGCAACTAAAGCTCATCGATGTGGATGTGCCGGTCATCGGAGGCCATGCGGGCATTACCATCTTGCCATTGCTATCAAAGACAAGGCCAGTGGTGCCGTTCAGAGATGAAGAAGTCGAAGAGCTGACTGTTAGAATACAGAATGCTGGGACAGAGGTCGTTGAGGCAAAGGCTGGCGCTGGATCTGCAACCTTGTCGATGGCCTATGCCGCTGCACGATTTGTTGAATCTTCTCTCCGTGCGCTTGACGGCGATGGGGATGTCTACGAGTGCACTTTCGTTCAGTCTGAACTAACTGAGCTGCCGTTCTTTGCTTCAAGAGTTAAGCTCGGTCGGAAAGGTGTAGAAGCCTTTATATCCTCTGATCTGGAGGGTCTGACCAATTATGAGTTGAAGGCACTGGAAGCCCTGAAGCCTGAGCTGAAAGCTAGCATCGAGAAGGGAGTGGCATTTGTTCACAAGACAACAGCCACTGCTGCACCTGCCTGAGGCAATTTTAGTCCTGCAGAAACAGAATGAAAGGGATGCTCAAGTTCAGCTCCAACCAATGTAGAATAGAACATTTTGTTGAAGTATTTTTGTCTTGATGTAACAGACTATTAATGTGTTTATTTTATTTATTTTTGATAATTTAGATGTTCGAATGAATCACGGAGGTAGATGGTCTTCGTCTTGATTCGCCTAATGTGTGTGTGTGTTTTTTTGTTAATTTTAGTGATCTTGTCCGAAAACGGAGAAGATGATGTATTGGGTAAATGACTTTGATATTGACCGGTTGAAAACTCATAGTTGGAAAAAAATGACTCCAAATGATCTTACATGTCAAAAGGAATGTCAATAATCGGGTCAGGGAGGGGTCTTGACGTAAGCATTTTGACGCTCAAGTTAGTAATCCGGATGAAGATGATGAACAGTGGTTATGGATGTGTAAAGTTGCATAGCATCGCACGTACCTATGTCGATAGATGGAGATCTCTTTTTATAGTGTTATTATTTGTTTGTGCTCGAATTTCAAAACATTTCTAAAAAGGACAAACTATAAAGATACTTTGACACCTTTCTCAAAATGGATATGCAATCTCTGCGTTTGACAAAGTAGAAGCTCTAGTGTATAACTTGCATATGGAATATTCTCTGTCATTCGTGACACAAAACACCAAAAAAGAATATTGAGATGGTGAACCATTAATGTGTTGTGATGATAGGTCGGTTAAGTCCCCTCCATCGTCCAATCAGACCTTGTTTTCGGAGGGAGTCAGCTCTGATAAAGGATGTAGACTACCATGAGGACTCGATTCAGCCAATAAGACTGGTCGGCTTGGATCAGTCAGGAAGAGTGGAAGATATGCCAGGAAGAGTCGAGGATCAGCTAGAGTGGTGGTTTGACCAAAAAGAGTGGCAGGTTGGCCAGAGTGGCAGATTGACGAGGAAAGAGGCGGGTTGCCCAGGAAGAGCGACATGTCAGCTAGAGTGGCAGATCAGCAAGAAAGAGTGGTGGATCGGCTAGAAAGAGTGGTGGATCAGTCAGGAAGAGTGACAGATTGGCCAGAGTGGTGGATGGACCTTGGCGGATTGGCTAGTCGGGTCAGTCGAGAAAGATGGTCATTGACCTCTCTTGACTTTATCACAACTCAACATGCCGATTTGACCTTCTTTGTCCTCGTAGCCGCTCTTCCTATTCTTCGTATCACAAGCCTCCCCTTCAAGTCTAGTCGAAGGAGTCGCGAGTTTGACTAACTGGACTAAGCCCCTCGTAAGGTTAAATTGCATTCCCATTGCAGGGCAAGGTTGAGTTGGACCCCTTCACCTGTTGTTGGATCATGAAGATCTGCTGTTTTGGGGTTACCCAGTGGATTGTGCCACCTGAAGGTGATTGGAAATTGTTTCAATAGAAGCCGATTAGATGTGGTCTTTTTGCAACTAAATCAAAATTTTTCCATTTGAATTGTTGAATAAAGCCGATATAAGTACCTCGAATAAGTTTTGATATGATTAGCTGGGTTAAATTAGGTCCTATTGTATTTGATCCTTGTGTCTAAGTGTGTAGGAACTTAAGAACACAAGAAATCGAACGAAAGGCATAGCTAGCGAGAAGAGTGACACGGGAAGGGAGTTGACGGACTCGGTACATCCGAGGGACGAGGTGCTATGGAAGAGTACATCGGTGGACGAGAAAGACGCGTGCGAGGGACGAGAAGAGTGACATGGGAAGAGTACGTACCTCACTTGCCTCTATTTCTGATGCTCCCCCTTCATCGCAGCTTTCTTCTTCTGATCCTCCCTCTTCATCTATGCTCATCTCTGAGCTGGTCTCATCTTCTTCTTGATGGTTGGCCATTAGTGCTAGTCCAGAGAAGGCTACTACCTCGGAATCAAAGAATGAAGAATCATCCCATGTGGCCTTCAAGGTATTGTACTTGGAGGATGTTGGCTTGTACTTTCCTTTCTCTTTTTCGTTGTTCTTTTTCTTTATTTTTGGGCAGTCATCCTTGATGTGCCCTTCTTCATTGCAATTGTAGCAACGGACCATCCTTTTGTTGCGTTGATGTTTTTTCGACTATGATATAAACTTATTAGTCTTAATAAACTTATTGAACTTCCTTACCAATAGCGCTGCTTCAGTTTCATCGATCAACGCTTCGGAGTCGAGATCGTCCATCTCGGCTTGTAGGGCAACATTGAGATTTGATTTCTCTATTTGTTTAGGTTCTGCAATTTGAGACTCGTGAAGTTTGAAAGTAGAAAATAAGTTTTCTAGCGTACTTACCTCAAAATCCTTAGAGATGTAGTATGCATCTACTAAGGACGCCCATTCTAACGTTCTCGGGAAGGCGTTGAGCGCTTACCAGATCGAATCTCGGTTTGTTACCGATTCTCCGAGGTTGTTCAGTTGAGTTATTAGTTCTTTGAGTCTCGCTTGGAGTTGCGCTACCTTCTCTCCATTGTTACTCTTCTTTATCTTTTGGAACTACAAAACCGTATTTCATTGTTAATAAAATATCGAAATCTGTTTTAAAAAAATACGTCCATTCGGTGTTTCCATGTAGCAAAGTCTCCATTGAATTTTAGGAGGTGAATACTTGCACCGGCCATCGTCTTGATCTTTTCTGCTTCAGATGGCGGTTAGTCCTTCTGAGGCTGTTGGACTCTGATACCACTTGTTGGCATAGCGGGTCGGTAAGAGGGGAGGGGTGAATTTCCTGAAAAATAAAAAATATACCCTCCTCGTACTTTCAACTCTAAAAATGCAACAGTAAAATAATAAACTGATAGAAAATAGAGAAAAGACTCAAGAGATTGACTTGGTTACAACCTAGGTAGTTGTTAATCTAAGGCGGTTGAAAAGCTCAGAAACAATCTCCTTCTCTGAAGGCGGAGAAGTCTTTTACACACTAAGAAAGCTCAAACGTTGGTAGGAATTGAATACAAGAGTTGATTAATTAGTTCCTAGCTCCAGGGGCCATTATATATCTCCTGGAAATTCTATCTCGAGTGTTGAGGGTGCCTCCAAGAGGATAAGCGGATAAAACTTTATCCGTTTGCCAACGGCCAGTTTGGCTAGGTCGAGGGCACCCTCAAGGGCATTGAGGATGGTTTCAATGTTGTTGAGGGCGCCCTCAATGCTATTGAGGGCGCCCTCAATCTGATGAGGGTGGAGGCGCCTCCACCGGCTGTTGAGGGCGCCTCCAGCTGCTTATCCAACACTTCTTCATTTTCACTTTAGCTTCCGAAATCCCGATTGCTTGGGTGATTGCAGCCAATCAAAATAGGGCTCACCCGAACTCAATTTTCGGCATTCTCCTCCAGCAGGCTTCCGCCCCAGCTTCTCGTCCCTTGAACATTGCGCACGTTCTTCTCGTCCACCGGTGTACTCTTCCGCAGCTCTTTCGTCCTTCAGACGCACAGAACCCGTCGGCTCCCTTCTCGTGTTGTCCTTCTCGCTAGCTACATCTTCTGCTCGACTTCCTACACTCCTAAGCTCCTGCACACTTAGACACAGGGATCAATAACAAACAGGACCTAACCTAACTTGGTTGATCACATTAAAACAACCACGGGGTACAACAAATCCGAGATAGAAGCTTCCTTGGACTGACATTGATGGTGAGTCACTAAGAATCAAATAACTCGAAAGCAAGCATCAATGAAGGGAAAGCTACATTAGAAGACAACAGCGATAAAAGGGGAGAGTCGTGCTTCAGATCTGATATAGTAAGTGAGGTATGTCTTCTATCTCTTGGTCATTTGTATTAAGGCATAAAATATATATCTAAGTTTCTATATAAGCTTAAAATAAAAAATGAACAATTGAAAAAGGAAAACCTAGAAATAAGATATTACCAGACTTCATGGTATATCTCTGAGTATTATATCGAATGGAGATTCGTGATTCACATCACGAATATGGCAGATTTTACAGCAAACCATGAGTATAGAGTTCTATTTTATTACAACTTTCCACTTTGAGATAGATGGATTTGAGCGCACTATATAGATGTTGGGGGATCTGCTGATTGTGTGCGTTATGGATTTTGGAGATGTTTGATTTATCCATGGATGGCTAGGCAGCAATGTGAGAGTAGTGGAAGCAGGGTGAGCTCATAACCCAAAGAGTCATTCCTTACGGTTGGATATTTGTTTATAATACTTGGATGGAGTAGTATATGGGTATGCTGCTTAGTCATTACCCTTAGATAAGGATCCCTGAGTTTGAGCAGTAAAATTGGGGGTCAAATTTTTATTAGAGAGGGAGAATGTAAGATACTGCAAATTCAATAATAAGTGTTATTTGAGTAATAATCTTATTGGATTTTTCAAGAATTTTAAAAAAAATTCAGGATTTAAACGGAGGTCGTATGACACATTTTAAGAGAATGAAACTATTGGGTTAGGAGAAAGCCTATTTGGATTATCTATTAAGTGGAAGTTGATTTATTTAATTAACATAAGGTTGAATTAAGCTAAACTAGATATAAAATATAAACCTAAGTATTTTTCCCTCATCCTTACTGATTCTTCTCTTCCTCCCGACTCGATCCACCGACGTCCTCTCCCTTCTCCTCTCTGGGTCACCATCGATCACCACAGCTGACGTCGGCCATCGTCCGCTAGCTGCCATGAGACTTGACCATAGAACGTCGGAGCCCTATGCTTCCAGCTGCCTCGGCTCCTCACGCCACCATGGCTCGACGTCGATCGTTGCACACCGCCTCTTCTCTCAATCCATTTCAGCATTGTCGAATCTCCTCTTCCCCCATCTCGTCGATGCCCCTTTTTCCCGATCTCATCGTGTCGCCCTACACTCGACTCCACCGCCACCTCCTAATTGCAGATGTCGACTGCCCTCTTGCGATCTAGTCGCTAACCATAGGAGAGAAGGGAGTGTAGCTTGTCGGCGAGCACCTCTCCCTTCTTCCCCGATTCCATCTTCTGCTGATCTCACGCATCTGCGCCGCCTGACTCCTTTCCGATCTCACTAGTGAGTCACCTCTCGATTGTTGATGCTGCAGTTTCTTCACTGGCAGTTCCGCAACCGAACCACTAGCAACAATTAGCATCATGGCTACCACAGAGGATTAGTCATCCTCCCTTCTTCTTTTCATTGCCGGACAGATCCGATGTCATCATGCCTTAGATCTGGCCATTACCTCCTGCAGCAACTACCTTGTTGTCATCTTGGAGGTAATCATCTAACCCTATTAGATGTTTGAGTGATTGATCTATGATCAATGTTGATTTACGATTATTTGTTTTGGAGATCAGCAGCTCCATTGTCGATCTGGGCATCACTGTTTGAGGGCGATCCACAACTCTGACTATAAATTTCAGCAACAAGATCTCTGGCCGTGAGTTGACAGAAGGATACTCAAATTTGGGTAAGTTGTGGTTTGATTCATGCATGAATGTAGATTCAGATTATATGGTGTAGCTGCTGGGATCATTGAATCTAATCTTAATTAAGGATTTAATTGGTGGGTTTGAGTAGTAAGTTGGTATTGATTAAATCTAAAGGATGATTGTGTTAGTTTAGGATTGTTGAGACAGGATTGAGTTGTATATTTGGATTGTGGATTGAATGGTGGGTTAATTGATTATTGAAAATTGATTAAATTGTATTAGATTAATTAATGGATTGTGAATTATGAATGGAGAGATTAAAGGATTCATGGATAGATCAATTGAAGCTAATTATTAATCGGGGTTAATTAATGATCGTATTTCAATTACGGTTACCCTAAATAGGTTTGAGAATTTGATTTAGCTATTTAATTCATATGTAATTAGCTAAATCTGTATATCATATAATTACAGGACTTTGATTCGAGATTAGCATCTCGACGTGTGATTAGTTTAGCACGATTGACTGATAAAGATGAGTACTCCTTCCTTAACCTCTTTAGTTCTTTGAACTTAGTACATGGTTGCTTTTATTTGATGGATTAGGTTACTTTACCTTAAATTTATCTGTATTGTTATCCTGCTTGATACTTATGCTTGACCTTTGAAATTATCTATTTATTTCATATACAATATTAAGCTTTAAATATTTATACTTTATTATGTATTCACTTGTAGAGTATGTATGGTAGAATATGTTGGGGCAATTTCCCTAGGTCAAGGTTGACCAGCTTGACTAAGCTTAAGTTGAGTCAAGATTTGAGTTTTGATGTTTGACAATATAAGGAGATTGCTGGAGCAATCGTCCAATTATGGAGATGGTCAAAGGATTGACCAGGTTGATGAGAATACAAGTCAAGTAGGTCAAGGTTGACAGAAGACTTGACTGGGAAAGTTCTAACTGGAGGTTAGGCATTTGGAAAGTCCTAGTGAGAAGCTAGGCAGGAGAAAGTCCTGGTGAGGAGCCAAGCAACGGGAAAATCCTAGTGTGAAGCTAGGCAGGAGAAAGTACAAGTGTGATCTTGGCAAAGGAAAAGTTCTGGTAAGGAGCCAGGCAATTGGAAAGTCCAAGTGTTATCTTGGCAAAGGAGAAAGTCCTGGTGAAGAGCCAAGCAATTGGAAAGTCCAAGTGTGATCTTGGCAAAGGGTGTAAGTCCAAGCATGTGGTCTTGGTAAGGTAAGTCCTAGTATGACTTGGCAAGGAAGACCCGACAACTAGGATGAGGCCGAAGGAAGCTCCTGAAGGCAAGGCGTGAAGAATGGGGAGATATTCGAGGGGTGCGATGCTGATGGAGGAGGCTAGAAGGCTAGTTTGAGGTTGGTCGGGTGTGGCCAAATGCTAAGCATGGAGACCCAACAGGTCACGATTGACCGGGAGTGGGTTGGAGACTTTTGGACTTGAGATTGAGTCAAGTCCAGGATGGTGAACAAAACTCAAGATGTTGATTTAGTGCTTCTTGTTGAGTTTTAGGTTCATCAAAACACATAGTTATGTGTTTTGCAATCATTGGAAAAGTTAATATACAAGTCATGTGCATTGAGCCCAAAGAACATGGTTAGATATTGATTTTGAAAATATTTTTAAAATGCTTTTGAAAATCTTGGTGAAGACTATCTTTTGATAGTATTCATCATTGAAAAGTTAGACACAAACTAGGAGAAAACATTGAAGTTTTCAAATTTGTGTCACTCTTTGAAAATAGGAAGTATTTTCATAGAAAACTATTTTTCCTTGATAGAGTATACCCTAAAGAGTATCTACGTGATTTTTCATGATTTTTGTAATTTTGTATAATTTTTGGAGAGTTTCTGAATTTCGCTGAAACTAAATTTCAGAAAATCATAAACTCAATTGATCAGCCGATCGATTGGGATGGTTTTAATCGATCAGTCGATTGATTGAGAAGTCAATTCCCGTGAACAGAGGGTTAGTGAATTGATCAGCCGATCGATTCACCCAGGTTGGATCGATCAGTCGATCGATTCAGAAGGAATTTCTGCAAGCAGAAGCTTGCGGAATCGATCAATGGATCGATTGAAGTAGCTTCAATCGATTGAGCTCAACTTCAATCGATTGGGAAGTCTGATTATGGCTGGAAAAACCTGATTTTGGCACATTAAACCACTTCAAGTTCCAATAACCATTTCAAATCCCTTGGAATATATTTGTATATATTTAGGGGGAGTTTTCATGATGAAAGCAAGCATGGATTGGTTAAGGTAGATTTAGGTGAAGTTTAGGTTGGGGTTTAGTTTCATTATTGAATTTTGAACCTCAAAACTTCAAGTTTTGATTTTCCTAACTGTTTAGGAACTCCAAGTCATTGTTTGTGCAATGACAGAAGTTTGACCATATTTTTAGGGGGTGTTCCTCCTTGAATGCATGAAAATTTACTTTCAAGGACCTTGGAAGGGCGTTAAACCTTCGTGATGGATAATACTCAGGGTCGAGTATTGGGGAACAATAGAAGTTTGGTTATCTTCATTGTTAGGATGATAAATGCTCTCAGATGAGCATTGTGGAGTAGGTTACTGCTCAAGGGGGAGCATTGGATTAATGAAGGGAATCAGACCTTCCTTGGTAAAATGAAAAATGCTCTTGGATGAGCATTGAGAAGAAGATTACTACTCAAGGGGGAGCATTGAATACAATGAATGAGAGTTTCATTGGGAAGTTGATGCATGCTCTAGGATGAGCATTGTGAAGTGAAGTAGAGCTCAAGGGGGAGCTTTGACGGCAATGAAGAATATGAGATCTTCATTGTGGGGTTGGTAACAACATATGAGGTTGTAAACAACATAGAGTTAACTCTTATGGAGAAGAGTTTGTTTTCAGTTTTTGATGTGTGACAAAGGGGGAGAATGGAAGGTTAAGTTAGACCTTCATCCCAAGCAGGGGGAGTTTGCCCTCTAGGAAAAGGAGAGAAAGAAGGAAACCTTCATTCATGCCTTGTAATGAAGAAAATAAGGCTATGAGATTTAGCCTTGTGATAAAGAAGAGATTAAGACTATGAGATTTAGTCTTGGTATAAAGAAGAGGTTAAGACTATGAGATTTAGCCTTGTGATAAAGAAAATGTTAAGACTATGAGATTTAGCCTTGGTATAAAGAAGATGTTAAGACTATGAGATTTAACCTTATGATAAAGAAGAAGTTAAGGCTATGTGATTTAGCCCTGGTATAAAGAAGAGGTTAATGCTATGGGATTTAGCCTAACTTAGAGGTATTGTCAAACATCAAAAAGGGAGAGATTGTTGGGGCAATTTCCCTAGGTCAAGGTTGACCATCTTGACTAAGCTTGAGTTGAGCTAAGCTTGAGTCAGGATTTGAGTTTTGATGTTTGACAATATAAGGAGATTGCTGGAGCAATCGTCCGGTTGTGGAGATGGTCAAAGGATTGACTAGGTTGATGAGAATACAAGTCAAGTAGGTCAAGGTTGACAGGAGACTTGATTGAGAAAGTCCTAATTGGAGGTTAAACATTTGGAAAGTCCTAGTAAGGAGCTAGGCAGGAGAAATTCTAAGTGTGATCTTGGCAAAGGAAAAGTTCTGGTTAGAAGCCAGACAATTGGAAAGTCCAAGTGTGATCTTGGCAAAGGAGAAAATCCTGGTGAGGAGCCAGACAATTGGAAAGTCCAAGTGTGATCTTGGCAAAGGGTGTAAGTCCAAGCATGTGGTCTTGGCAAATGTAAGTCCTGGTATGACGTGGCAAGGAAGACCCGACAACTAGGATGAGGTCGAAGAAAGCTCCTGAAGGCAAGGCGTGAAGGATGGGGAGATATCCGAGGGACGCGATGCTGATGGAGGAGGCTAGAAGGCTAGTTTGAGGTTGGTCGGGTGTAGCCAAATGCTAGGCATGGAGACCCAACAGGTCACAGTTGACCAGGAGTGGGTTGGAGACTTTTGGACTTGAGATTGAGTCGAGTCCAGGATGGTCAATCGATTTGGAAATTAGTTAAACCAAGGTCCAATCAATCAGCCGATCGATTAGAGTGTGCTGTGAAGGAAGAAATGGCCCAATCGATTGGGAGCATGAGTCGCGAGCACAGAGGCCTTCCCAATCGATCGACCAATCGATTGGGAAACTCCAATCGATCGGTCGATCGATTGGAGCTGGGAGTTCTCATGCGATCGCGAGAACACTGAAAGCTTCTGAATCAATCGGTGGATCGATTCAGAATGTCCCAATCGATTGGCTGATCGATTGAGATTCGACCGTTACACAGGATGCAGATGATGGACGGCTGGGATTGTGCATAGCTGACGTGGCGATCGATTGGGGTTGATTTCAATCGATTGGGAGCACAGGATATAGTCGTTGCGGAGCGTTTCTCTCCACAGATCTTTGCGATCTTCTCCTGCGAGCTTACAGCGATCTTCACAGCAATTTCTCCAGCACTCACGCCAGTTCTTGAAGGCACTTGAGGAGCATCTTCAAGGTTCAAGAGGCAACAACAAGTAGCAAGAAGAAAGGTGCATTCACTTGTATTCTTAGAGTTTCATCTTGTATTTGTATTTGTGTTGTGTGTGAGTTTGTACGAGGCTTCTCTGTCTCCGGCTGCGACCGAGAAGAAGGTTTTCATTAGTGGAGATAGCGTGTCATATGTGGATCCTTGGATTAGTCACATCTTCTTGAGGTGGATACTAAGTAAATCCTAGGTGTTAGCATTGTGAGTGCTTGTCTTCGAGTATTCTACTGCACAGCAACAAGATGAAGCAAACCGACACAAGCGCGACGAAACGCTATTCACCCCCCTTTATCAGGCACATCAGTCCCAACAAGATACGTCTTGTTGACTGAGTTAACATGTTGATTATGCAAATGGTGTTATGTGTACACATGTTTGGTATGTGCCATAAGAGTTATCATGTTGACCGTGCATTTATATGTTGTATGTGTACACATGTCAAGTGTTATCTATTGGAGGTTTCATGATGATTATATGTATGTTGTGTGTACATATGTCTGATGTGTATTATTGGAGGTGTTAGAGTGTATACTAAAAGCCTAGCTTTTGTAAACATTTATTTTAAAATAAACAATCATATTGGTCAAAAATGTCTACATTTATATGTAGGTGTAGTTGTTCAATTAATTTATATTGTACATAACATGGTGTGTGGTGTCACACATAGAAGATCATGTTATCAGTTTCTTATAAATTATAAACAGTAAGATCACGACTGAGATGGAAAGGAACAAACCATCAGAACAGTCATAGTGTAATTAGGTATTAGTTTATCTTGACTATATAATTACACTAGTACACTTAGAGTGTATTGAGTAGGACTATTGATGCAGTTTCTTTTTTTACTGAGTAAATAAAAGAACAAGACCTCAGTTATTATGGAAGCGTGTGCTCTTAATCCTAATATAATGATAAACACATATATTTAATATTTATTTCTTTGACTTATCAAAGGGTGAGATTTAGTTTGATAAATCAAAAGGCTCAATAAGTTGGGAAATGATATTACTTATAGTATGTGTTATTGATTATAGAAGGAAACTGTGTCCTAATAATCTAGATTGATAATGTCCCCAAGAGGAGCTCATAAGGATTGTCATGTTAAACCCTGCAGGTGGACTTAGTCCGACATGACGATAAGGTTGAGTGGTACTACTCTTGGACTAAGACATTAATTAAAATGAGTTGTCAGTAACTCAATTAATTAGTGGGCATCCGATATCTTAAACACAGGGAGATTAACACACTCATGATAAGAAGGAGCCCATAATATAATTTGAGATTGGTGCGGTAGTGCAATAATAACTCTCTAGTGGAATGAGTTATTATTGATGAACTTGAGTTGTGTGTTCGGGGCGAACACGGGATACTCGAGCTCGTCGGGAGGTCAAAACCAATTTCTCCTTTAGGTCCTTGTCGTAGCCTCATTAATGCCTCACATCCACTCATGAAAAGCTCATCTTGGTGTCCAAGAATGGGGCGGGCCATGGCTTGGTGATCAAGCCATAGGCGCCGGCCACTTCCTCCTCAAAGGGGTCGGCCTCTTGCTTGGTGCCCAAGCAAGAAGGGGGCCGGCCACATAATTCAAAGTATGAGGGCTGTTTTGAATTTTTAAAATCTTCTCTTTGTAGATATCTATAAGTTTTAAAAAGAGATATTTTAAAATTATAAAACTTTCCTTATTTGAATTAGGCCACATGGTTTAAAAGAAAGTTTTAAAACTTTCCTTTTTTAACTATCAACATGATTTTTTTTAAAAAAAGAGTTTTCAATTTAAAACTTTCCTTTTTTTGTAACCATGTTAAAAAAGGAAATTTTAAATGAGAAGTTTTAAATCTTAATTTTTTTAATTTTTTTTTCTTTTTTAAAACATCCACATTAGGAAATTAAAAGAGAGCTTGTAAAATTTTATAAGAGCTTTCCTTCTTTTTTTATAAAATTTTTACAAGATATATTTTTCTTCTTTTAAGGGCTAGCCACCCTTGCTTGGTGCCCAAGCAAGGGGCCGGCCATTCAATCAATTAAGGGGAGAAAAAGGAATTAAAAAGGAGGAAAGGAAAACAAGAGGAAGATTTTAATTTTTTGTAAAAATCTTTCCTTATTTGCCTGGGGCAAGTATTATAAAAGAAGGGGAGGAGAGGCCTCATGAGGTATCAATTCTTATTCTCTTGCTTGTGCTCTCTCTTGTGGCTGACCCTCTCCCCTTTCTTTTCCCCTTGCTCTCTTTTGTTCCTTGGTGGTGGTTGTGGCCGAAACTTAGAGAAGGAGGAGGAGCTTTTGGGTGGTGTTCATCTTGGAGGTTCGTCGCCCACACGACGTCCAAAAGGAGGCAAGGAATACGGCAGAAGATCAAGAGGTCGTTGCATACAAAGAAAGATATAACTAGTAATTATTTTTCTTTGTATGAATTCCAAACACAAGAGACATATGATTCTAGAGTTTCGAATTTGTGATTCGAGTTTGTGTTTTTTTTGTTTTCGAATTGTGATTCGATTGTTCCTTTTGGTTAAACCTAGAGTTATATAAGAAAATTAAATATTAGATTTCCTTAAAAGGCTTTGTCTAGGCGGTGGTGGATGATCCCATACCCAAGAAGGACTAGTGCCTCGCCATGCAGTCTTGGAAGCCAATTTTAGAAATTAATATTTAATTGAATTTATAACATAGGTGGATTTGCATCAATAATGTTAAGCATCGTTTGCGATCCAAGTCTAAACCATCAAGAACTGATAAGTTAAATTTGGAATAAATAATGTTAAGTTACGTTTGCGATTCCTAATTTAATTTCTAAAGAACACAATAGGTTGTTTAGGAAAGGTTCGACACTTGTACAAAATTTTTGTACAGTGGAACCAGTACGATCTTCCTAGGACCAACCAACAATTGGTATCAGAGCTAGGGTTTACCTCTGTGTGTTTGATTTTCAGTTTAATTATGCACATGTCATACATAATTTAGGCAGGATAATAGTAGGATGTGCTAACTTTGTGGTTGTAGGCTCCAACTATTATGACTTACAGATATTGTGTGTGATTGGACCCTTGGACATGTTAAGGATATTTTATTGTATGTGCATGATTGTAATATTAAATACAGCAGGAGCTGTATTAGTTATTAGGAATTTACATTTTTATTTCGATCTAGATTATATGTACATTCCTTTGTGGAATATAGGATTCATATATATAAAATTTTATTTTTGTCGCGGGTCGTATCCTTTCAAGGCGTGGTACTATTGGAGGACCAAAAGTGCAACGGAAAAAGGAAGCTCGATAGACCCGACGGCATGAACCCTAAGGCTGGCAGCACGCGAAGGACGGTGATGGAAAAGACCATAATAGTTGGAAAATAATTTCTATATTTATTGTTTTATTTACTGTTATGTGTGTGATGTATGCTTACTAGGTTAAAATTCCTCACCTTAAATAACTAAGTGGGAGAGGGATTTTTTAATAAATTCCACGGTCTCCATTACTGGTTTGTAAATGATGCAAATAAACTTGCGCGTTGGCTCTGAGTGCCTCCTTTCATATCGGATATGAGTTTGTTTGTGGATCACTAGATCAAACTTTCATTTTTGGATGACTATAGGAAATTAATTAGGAGTGTGTGATCTTCCCAATCGGAAGGGGCACAATCTTATTTAATGGACTAAGTGTCAAGTAATAGTATACACTTAGGCACGTCGAATAGTATCCTCCCCATCAGAGTCACTGCTATTATTTGTGTGACTGAAGGAAAACTAACTATTAATTTTATTTGTCATAAAGTTAGGTTGACATGAATATAATTAATGGGTAAAACCTCCTCTTACAAATGCTTGATTTTGTATACGTCCACACTATCGTAGCATGCAAAATTCACGGTGATTTGAGGTATTGGTTAATTTAAATAGTATTGTTTGAGAAATCAATATTATTTTAAATTTAGAGTCTTGACCAAAGTTTATTTTGTGATTCTTAGGATGACTTTTAACCCACTGGCCATCATACTGAAGGAGAACAAACTTACTGATCCCAATTATATAGATTGGAAAAGAAACCTGGATATTGCCCTAACTGCTGAGGGCTATAAGTTTGTACTGTCAGAGGAGTGCCCTAATGTGCCTAATGGTGAGTCTACCCAAGAGGAGATTGAGAATCATAG
The DNA here is from genome assembly GCF_018446385.1 of Zingiber officinale. NCBI lineage: Eukaryota > Viridiplantae > Streptophyta > Magnoliopsida > Zingiberales > Zingiberaceae > Zingiber > Zingiber officinale. Next base: position 72,067,830 of record NC_055996.1, on the reverse strand, counting down.
GAAATGGGTAAAGGCAGATGAGATGACGCGGTGTTACATTTTGGCTTCAATGTCAAATGTGCTGGAACATCAGCATCAGGATTTATCAACAGCTTATGATATAATGAACAATCTCAAGGATCTCTTGGGTCACCAGGATCGGGCCGCTAGGCAAGAAGCTATGAGAAAGTTAATGACAACCACCATGACAGAGGGGACTCCCATAAGGGATTATATCCTAAAGATGATGGCTTATTTAAACGAAATACAAATCCTTGGAGGAGAAATCGATGGGGAAACCCAGATCGATATCATTCTCCAAACGCTACCCAGAAGTTTTGAGCATTTCCGCCTGAACTATAATATGAATAAAAGGATGTATTCATTGGCGGAACTGCTGACAGAACTTCAGACAGCAGAAGGGTTATTTCATCATAATTCTCAGATTCACTATGCTGAAAATGGTTCTACTTCTAAGTCGAAAGGAAAGAAGAAGAAGAAACAGACTGTTTCAGCAAAGAAGGTGAATAGACCTCAAGGTATAGGACAAAAAGCTGGAATGAAGAAGTCAAAGGGCAAGTGCTTCATCTGCAAGCAGTCAGGACATTGGAAGGCAGACTGTTCTCATAGGAAAGAGAACAATAAAGGCATATCTCATTCTCTAGTAGTTGAAACATGTTTAGCGGTGTTATCTACCAGCACCTGGTGTGTAGATACGGGAGCCATTGATCATGTCTGCAACTCTTTGCAAGGGTTCTAGGAAACCCGACGACTATTTGAAGGAGAGATAACTATCTACATGGGCAATGCTACTAAGGTGACAGTTGTTGCAGTGGGAGACGTCTACTTATCTTTTGATAGGAATAGAAATTTGGTTTTAAGAAATTGTCTTTATGTACCCAGTTTCAGAAAGAATTTAATTTCAGTTTCTAAACTGTATTTGGATGGATATTCTGTTTTTTTTAATAGCAATGTGGTTATAAAGAGAAATAGGGTTATTATCTGTTCTGGTGCATTGGTTGACAATTTATATACTTTAAATCCAATTTCTTCCACAAAGCAACAGATGAAAATTAATAACACATCTTCTAATTTCAATAAGAGAAAGAAATCTTCAGAGATGAACCAAACATATCTTTGACATCTAAGACTTGGTCATATTAACTTAAGTAGGATTTAAAGGCTTTTAGTTGATGGACTCTTGGGTTCATTAGTGGTGGAAAACTTTCCCACCTGTGAATCTTGCTTGAAAGGTAAAATGACCAAGAAACCTTTAAGGCCAAGGGGTATAGAGCCAAAAATGTGTTAGAACTGGTTCATTCTGATTTGTGTGGTCCTATGTCTATCCAGGCAAGAGGTGGTTTCGAATACTTTGTCTCTTTTATAGACGATTATTCGAGATACGGAGACATTTACTTGATGCGCCGTAAGTCTGAGTGCTTTGATAAATTCAAAGAGTACAAGGCTGATGTAGAGAAACGTCTTGGTAAAAGTATCAAGACACTACGATCTGATCGTGGTGGCAAATACCTCTTAAGAGAGTTTAGGAATTACTTATCAGAAGCTGGGATTCAATCCCAATTATCCGCACCTGGTACACCCCAATAGAATGGTGTGGTAGAACGAAGGAATATGACTCTTATGGAGATGGTTAGATCGATGATGAGTTATTTAGAATTGCCAAATTCGTTTTGGGGATACGCTCTGGAAACGGCAGTGCACATTCTGAACTTGGTACCTTCTAAATCAGTACTCTCTACTCCCACAGAATTGTAGAATGGGCGAAAGCATAGTCTGAGACATATTCGGATTCGGGGTGGTCCAGCACATGTCCTGAAAACAGATGTTGATAAGTTGGAATCTCGTACAGAAGTTCACGTATTTGTGGGGTATCCTAGAGGAACGAAAGATGGTTTATTTTATAGTCCTAAAGATCAGAAGTTCATTGTTAGCACTAATGCCCAGTTTTTAGAAGAAAACTATATAATGGACCACAAGCCCAAAAGTAAAATTGTTCTAGAAGAAATAAGAGAGGGCACGCCTACTTTAGTACCAACAGTACAAGATGAAGTACCACAAGAAACTGCAACATGTGTTACAAATGATGCATAGTTACAGACAGTGCCTCGTCGTAGTGGGAGGGTTGTTAGACAACTTGATGTTAGTGAGAGCCCTAGAGCCAATCATATGATGATTGTTGTATGGACTCGATGTATCATATTCCTATATATTTATAAAAGTATTTCTTTACGGTTATTATACTTACTTGTATTTGTGCCAAATAACTAAGTATAATAGCGTCCTTGAGCAGAAGATTTTTATCTATATCAATCGATTGGTTGAATTGATAGTCAGATGATATAGAGAACACTACTCTTAATCATTCCTAGTCAAGTATTAACATTCAGGGATAATGTTAATGCGATGAGACTAGCATGTAGGTCAACTCGATGACTTGATCTCACACGTCATGGATATAGAGATATTAAGTTGACACATGGGTATGCATTGGAGAATGTATACTGAATGACCTGCCATGAGAAAGTATCATGGATCGTTATATGAGTGTCATATACTTTCTCATGTGACTATTAGTATGACTATGAGTCCTTAGACCTGAAGCCACCATGGTTCCCTACATAAGGAGTTGCATGCTTTGGCTTCGTCAAACGTCACCCGTAAGTGGGTGGACTATAAAGACGATTACTGGGTGTGTAACAAATTATGTGGAGGGATGTGAGTGATGTAGATGAGATCTATCCCTCCTATATGATGGGAGTGACATCATGATTCTTGATAGAGTGAGACTACTAAGTGCATGACCTTGCCCAAATGAGTCAATATGAGATATTGAGCTCATTTGTTTAGAGTGAGTCTACTTGGAGTTCAAGATATAGATTGATTAGAGGATGACATGGTCTATGCCTCAATTGATCAATCTAGATGTCACGGATAGAAGGACATTGTCACATATTATGAGAGTCACAATTAGTAGTCACAAAGGTGATGTTGGATCTCAACATTCTTGTAATTTGGGTAGTAATGATGTGTTGCTAGATACCGCTCATTACTTATGCTTCAAAATGGGTTTAGGAGCATTGCCAACGTTACAAGAACCTATAGGGTCACACACAAAGGGCAATTAGATGGAGAATAGGTTCATATGATGAACCAAGATGATTAGGTTTATGTGATGAACCAAATTGGATTAAGAGTAATCCAAATTAGACTAATTGAGTTGGACTCAATTTGATTCATGTGTCCAATGAGTCTAATTTAGATTATGACTCATTGAATCAATTTAATTTAATGGATAGAGATTCACTAAATTAAATTGACTTAAATCAAAGGTTGGATTTGATCAACCATGGGAGATAAGAAGTCAAGTTTGACTTGACTTGAGAGGGAAGATGAAGAGTCAAGTTTGACTTGACCAAATGTCACCTCATTTGTGACTTGGCATGGGTCGGCCAATGATGGTGTTCCACATCATCAAGGTCACATCATTGTGTGCCACCTCATGAGGAAGACCAAGAGTCATGACTCTTGGTATTACATGGAAGTTTAAAACCCCTCCATTAAGTGGCCGATCACATTAGTGAGGCATTAAGCAATTTGTGTGCTAATTCAAGTCTTCTTTTTCCTCTCTACATTCTCTTCTCCCTCTCATCCTCCATTGTCATGACCACCAAGAGTGCTAGCACATTTTGTCTGTGTGGATACATATAGAGGGGTGTACACTTGACACCCTACGAGATCTGACAACTCTTGGACGAGCGGGATAAGCGAAGGGCTTCGCTACAAGGGTAACTCTCTTTTCATGTAGATCTAAGGTAGATCTAGGGTAGATCTAGGGTAGAAACATGTACATGATTTAATTTTTAAATATATCTGTGCATGGATCCGTGGCTAGCTTCGGGGTTTCCTCAACGCAAAAAGCGGTTTTTACGGCTCGAATTTCTAATAGTGGTATCAGAGCCACGTGCGAAGCTTGTACATGTTTTGTTTTTATTTTATGAAAAGATTTCATATCTGTAAGTTTCTGTAAGTTTACTATTTTTATGAATTTTGTGAGTAGTTTTCTCGTAAAGGCGAAGCAACAAGTGCTTGGACACTTGTAGGCTTCGAATACCGAGAAGAACCTTCCGAAATGGCAATGTCTCGCCCAAATTATTTTGGGACAGCGGCTTAAGGCGCTATTAGATCAAGATGGAACACTCACAATATTCATTTCGTGAGAAGGGGCGCTGCCCCTAACCCCGCAAGGAGCATTGTCCCGCGATCACGCCCCAAAATCGCTAAATGGGACCGCCGGGAAGTTGTGACTCATAAAATTGATAAAAACAGTAGTAAAATTATAGAAATTTACGTAAAATACATAATTTAGAATTATATGTGATATTGTGATGGTCATGGTCCAAAAATCCCAATATGATTGGTTAAAATGTGTTGTAATTCATAATATGACCTGCGCGCCATTTTTGTGTTGTGCGTGTTGTATTGAAATGCGATCTGCCCGTCGTACCTTCTTTTTATATTCCTGTTGTAAATAGTTTTAGACTCGAATGTAACTCGAGTTTCATATTGGTAATGTACAAAATGAAGCGGTGGAAGGTCTACTCGAAAAGGAGTTACGAGGAGGGTGCGATCAACATATGGCGGTCAAAAGGAGCCGCTTGAAGAAGTCGTTGACCCTAGGTTGACCGTCCAATCTTTTCATTGGCTTGAAAAGATCGTAGTAGGGCCATGACCTCATCACAAATTATTTTCTTGTGTGTATGAGATGCATGCTAATGTAGAGTAATTAGTGCCTTAATGCGTATATGATACACATTCACGATTAGATTAGATCTTAATCAAATCAACTCGAAATGCCTACCAAGTTTTGATACCCATCACTACCTCGATCATTTGTTGTTGTTGAATCTGTCAAAGCATAGCAACACATTTTATCTTGGTAGGGTGCGGAGGGATAATCTTGGTCCCGCCTATCAAAGCTTGGGTGAGTACAAACTCAATTAGATTGAGTATAATTAGTTAGCTCAATTGGATCGAGTATAACTATAGACATTTTTCAACGGTTGGAAGATAGGATAAAAATCACATTTATACTAAATCTTGGGTGATTTAGCCAAAGCTAACTCAAGTTTTAATATAAATGAGGATCTTGATCCTATGAACAAGAGTTGCATAGAGATATAATTGATAATTTATTATCTACCGATCATACTAAGTCTTGGGCGATTTAGCCAAAGCTAACTCAAGGCGTAATATGATGTGGATCTTGTCTCGCGAGAATTATAGCTAATTGGTATGAATCTAGTAGTGTGGTTTGACCACATCCATGACTTGATTCTACAAAAGCCCTATAATTCAGTAGGAGCATCATTTAGTTAAAGGCCTAATTAAATGATAAATGGAATATGATATTTACTTTCTGCTTTATTTCTATTGTAGATTGTCATGTCGACAAACACGAACACTTTCTCCCTGCGTTCTGTCCTTAACAAGGACAAGCTCAATGGAGCTAATTTCCTGGACTGGTACAGGAATCTGAGAATCGTTCTCACACAAGAAAGAAAACTGTACGTCCTGGAGCAGCCCATTCCCGAGGCACCTCCTGCCACTGCCACGCGAGCTGACCGAGATGCTTATAAGAAGCATCAAGATAATGCATTAGATGTGTCATGCCTCATGCTCGCGACCATGAACTCTGAGCTTCAGAAGCAACACGAGTTGATGTCTGCTTATGATATGGTTGAACATCTTCATCAACTATATCAAGGACAAGCGAGGCACAAGAGATTCGAGATCTCCAAGGCACTGTTTCAGTGCAAGATGCAAGATGGGACTCCCGTAGGTCCATATGTGCTCAAGATGATTGGGTACATAGAGAACCTACAGAGGTTGAGATTCCCACTTCGCCAAGAGATGACCACTGACTTGATCTTACAATCCTTGCCAGAGAGCTACAGTCAATTTGTCATGAATTACAACATGAACGAAATTGACAAGCCACTGTCTGAGCTGCTAAGCATGTTAAGAACTGCTGAGCTAAACCTTAAGAAGGTAAAGCCCAACTCCATTTTGATGGTGCAAAAGCATAAAGGCAAGGGTAAGCCTAAAGGTAAGGGAAAGTCCCAAGGCAAGATAATAAAACCTAAAGGAGGGGTTGCCAAGGATGCTACCTGCTTCCACTGCGGTCAGACCGGGCACTGGAAGAGGAACTGCAAAGTATATCTGGAAGATCTTAAGAAGAAGAGAAGTGAGACTTCTACTTCAGGTATATATGTTATAGAAGTTAATGTATCTATTTCTGCATCGTGGGTATTGGATACCGGATGTGCTTCTCACATTTATACTAATGTGCAGGCGCTGAGAAATAGCAGGGCATTGACGAAGGGCGAGGTGGACCTATGAGTAGGCAATGGAGCACGGGTTGCTGCTGTTGCTGTAGGAACTTATTATCTATCTCTGCCCTCTGGGCTTGTATTAGAATTAGATGAATGTTGTTATGTGTCTGCTCTTACAAAAAACATCATTTCAGTCTCTTGTTTGGACAAGAAAGGCTTTTTTTTGTAATAAAGAATAAATGTTGTTACGTTTACTTAAATGATATGTTCTATTGTAGTGCACCTCTAATAAACGGACTCTACATTCTAGACTTAGAGAACCCCATCTATAACATAAGTACCAAAATGTTCAAGTCAAATGATATGAACCGAACCTATCTCTGGCATTGTCGCTTAGGTCATATAAATGAGAATCGCTTATCCCAGCTCCATAAAGATGGTTTGCTGGACTCATTTGATTTTGAATCATATGAGACATGCGAGTCATGCCTACTGGGCAAGATGACCAAGACTCCTTTTAGTGGACACAATGAAAGAGCGACTGACTTGTTAGGACTTATACATAGTGATGTATGTGACCCTTTCAATGTCACTGCCAGAGGTGGTTATATGTACTTCATTACATTTACTGATGACTTCAGTAAATATGATTATGTGTATCTGATGACACATAAGTCACAATCCTTTGAAAAGTTCAAAGAATTCAAGAATGAAATACAAAACCAGCTAGACAAGAGTATTAAGATACTTCGATCAGATCGAGGTAGTGAATACCTTAGCCATGAGTTTCATGACTATCTAGCTGAGTGTGGGATCCTATCCCAACTCACTCCTCCTGGAACACCACAGTGGAATGGTATATCCGAAAGGAGGAATCGTACCATACTAGATATGGTACAGTCTATGATGAGTCACACAAATCTTCCTATGTCTTTTTGGGGATATGCTCTAGACACAGCAGCATTCATACTTAACCGTGTTCCATCCAAGACTGTGATAAAGACACCATATAGGATATAGACTGGGAGAGATGCCCAGATGTCTTTTATGAGGATTTGGGGTTGTGAGGCTTACGTTCGACGTCAAGTCTCGGACAAACTGGGACCCAAATCCGATAAGTGCTATTTTATTGGATATCCCAAGGAAACGAAGGGATATTACTTCTACATTCCCAGTCAACACAAAGTGTTTGTGCCTAAGACTAGGGTATTTCTAGAAACGGACTTTGTTTCTTGAAAAACTAGTGGGAGTACGTATGATCTTGAAGAAGTTCAAGATATGGACCATAGCACTGAAGCCTTGATGGAAGTTGAATTGGAACCACAAAATATTGTGGATGATGAGATTGTTTCACAAGGAGTTGAGGAATAATAATCAGTTCAAGTAGACCTACCTCTTCGCAGGTCTGATAGGGTACGTCGTCAGCCTGAGAGATATTCATTTCTCTTGTCTGACCATAATGACGTTGTGCTTGTTGAGAATGAGCATATCTCTTATCAGGAAGCTGTGATGAGACCATATTCTGAGTCATGACTAGAGGCCATGAGATCCGAGATGGAATCCATGTACACCAACCAAGTATGGACTTTGGTTGATCCACCTGAAGACATCAAACCCATTGGGTGTAAGTGGATCTTTAAGAGAAAGACTGACATGTATGGACTTATTACCTATAAGGGTCGCTTGGTAGCTAAAGGTTTCAAGCAAATTCGCTTCCATCTCATTCAAGAGATCATGGATAGAGGAGATGTGAAGATTTGCAGAGTACCCACAGAGGCTAACGTCGCTGATCCCTTGACTAAAGCTTTGGCACAGAGAAAGCATGATGGTCACACTAGGTCATTGGGCCTTAGAGCCTACACTGATTGACACTAGTGCTAGTAGGAGATTGTTAGTGAGAGCACTAGAGGCAATCATATGATGATTGTTGTATGGACTCGATGTATCATATTTTTATATATTTATAAAGGCATTTCTTTATGGTTATTATACTTACTTGTATTGGTGCTAAATAACTAAGTATAATAGCGTCCTTGAGTAGAAGGTTTTTATCTATATCAATCAATTGGTTGAATTGATAGTGAGATGATATAGAGAACACTACTCTTAATCATTCCTAGTCAAGTATTAACATTCAGGGATAATGTTAATGCGATGAGACTAGCATGTAGGTCAACTCGATGACTTGATCTCACAAGTCATGGATATAGAGATATCAAGTTGACACATGGGTATGCATTGGAGAATGTATACTGAATGACCCGCCATGAGAAAGTATCATGGATCGTTATATGAGTGTCATATACTTTCTCATGTGACTATTAGTATGACTATGAGTCCTTGGACCTGAAGTCACCATGGTTCCCTACATAAAGAGTTGCATGTTTTGGCTTCGTCAAATGTCACCCGTAACTGGGTGGACTATAATGCGATTATTGGGTATGTAACAAATTATGCGGAGGGATGTGAGTGATGTAGATGGGATATATCTCTCCTATATGACAGGAGTGACATCATGATTCTTGATAGAGTGAGACCACTAAGTGCATGGCCATGCCCAAATGAGTCAATATGAGATATTGAGCTCATTTGTTTAGAGTGAGTCTACTTGGAGTTCAAGATATAGATTGATTAGAGGATGACACAGTCTATGTTTCAATTGATCAATCTAGATGTCAAGAATAGAAGGACATTGTCACATATTGTGAGAGTCACAATTAGTAGTCACAAAGGTGATGTTTGATCTCAACATTCTTGTAACTTGGGTAATAATGATGTGTTGCTAGATACCGCTCATTACTTATGCTTCTAAATGGGTTTAGGAGCATTGCCAACGTTACAAGAACCTATAGGGTCACACACAAAGGGCAATTAGATGGAGAATAGGTTCATATGATGAACCAAGAGGATTAGGTTCATGTGATGAACCAAATTGGATTAAGAGTAATCCAAATTAGACTAATTGAGTTGGACTCAATTTGATTCATGTGTCCAATGAGTCTAATTTAGATAATGACTCATTGAATCAATTTAATTTAATGGATAGAGATTCACTAAATTAAATTGACTTAAATCAAAGGTTGGATTTGATCAACCATGGGAGATAAGAAGTCAAGTTTGACTTGACTTGAGAGGGAAGATGAAGAGTCAAGTTTGACTTGACCAAATGTCACCTCATTTGTGACTTGGCATGGGTCGGCCAATGATGGTGTTCCACATCATCAAGGTCACATCATTGTGTGCCACCTCATGAGGAAGACCAAGAGTCATGACTCTTGGTATTACATGGAAGTTTAAAACCCCTCCATTAAGTGGCCGATCACATTAGTGAGGCATTAAGCAATTTGTGTGCTAATTCAAGTCTTCTTTTTCCTCTCTACATTCTCTTCTCCCTCTCATCCTCCATTGTCGTGACCACCAAGAGTGCTAGCACATTTTGTCTGTGTGGATACATATAGAGGGGTGTACACTTGACACCCTACGAGATCCGGCAACTCTTGGATGAGCGGGATAAGCGAAGGGCTTCGCTACAAGGGTAACTCTCTTTTCATGTAGATCTAAGGTAGATCTAGGGTAGAAACATGTACATGATTTAATTTTTAAATATATCTTTGCATGGATCCGTGGCTAGCTTCGGGGTTTCCTCAACGCAAAAAGCGATTTTTGCGGCTCGAATTGCTAACACCTGAAAGATTAATGTTTTTGGGAGAATCTTCGGACTTGATCCCGGATAAACATGAATCTGATCCCCGGACGTATGACGAAACACTCCAAGATAAAGATGTAGTATCTTGGCAAAAGGTGATGAATTCTGAAATAGAATCTATGTATTCTAATAAGGTCTGGGAGCTTGTAGAACCACCAAATGCTATAAAAGCCGTTGGATGCAAGTGGATCTACAAAAGGAAAAGAGGGACAGACAGGAAGGTAGAAACCTTCAAAGCAAGGCTTGTTGTGAAAGGGTACACTCAGAAAGAGAGAATCGATTATAAGGAGACCTTTTCACCGGTAGCTATGCTTAAGTCTATCCGGATACTCTTATCCATTGCTACTCATATAGATTATGAGATTTGGCAAATGGATGTCAAGACATCTTTTCTTAACGGAAGTCTTGAAGAAAACATCCATACGAAGCAACCAGAGGGGTTCATTGAAAAAGGCAAAGAACATCTAGTATGCAAGCTCAATCGGTCTATTTATGAACTGAAGCAAGCTTCAAGATCTTGGAACATCCGGTTTAATGAAGTAATCCAGTCATATAGATTTATTCAGTGTCCAGATAAGTCTTGTGTATACAAGAAGTGTAACAGAAACGTAGTGGTATTTCTTGTACTATACGTAGATGACATTTTGTTAATTGGCAACAATGTCAAAGTGTTATCAGACGTAAGGATATGGTTGTCCAAACAATTCGATATGAAGGACTTGGGAGAATATGTACACATTTTTGGGATCAAAGTCATAAGGGATCGCAAGAAAAGGATGTTGTGCCTATCTCAAGCTTCATATATAGATACAATCCTTGCTCGTTTTAGCATGCAAAATACCAAGAAAGGTTTCTTACCCTTTAGGCATAGAGTAGCTTTATCTAAAGAGATGTCTCCGAAGACATAAAGAAGATAGAGGACATGAAGGTAGTTCCTTATGCTTCGGCTGTGGGAAGCCTAATGTATGCAATGCTGTATACGAGACCGGATATCTATTTGTCGTGGGCATGGTTAGCAGATATCAAAGTAACCCTGGACAAGGACATTGGACTGCTGTAAAGCATATATTAAAGTACCTGAGAATGACTAGAGATTATATGCTAGTTTACCAAGCAGATGATTTGCTCCCTGCGGGTTACACAGATTCAGACTTCCAATCAGATAGGGACAATAGTAAGTCTACATCAGGCTATGTGTTTATTTTAGGAGGTGGAGCCATTGCATGGAGGAGTGTTAAGCAGAAATACGTTTCAGACTCAACCATGGAAGCTGAGTATGTGGCAGCCTCTGAGGCAGCCAAAGAAGTTGTATGGCTTAGGAACTTCTTAATAGACTTAGATATGATTCTTGGTTTGCCCAAAATCATCACAATTTATTGTGATAATAGTGGTGCAGTTGCAAACTCGAAGGAACCACAAGCCCATAAGGCTAGTAAACATATAGAGTGCAAGTACCACCTGATACGAGACATCGTCAAGCGAGGAGAAGTTGTTGTCGCCAAGATTACATCAACAGATAACCTGGCAGATCCTTTCACTAGGGCCCTTCCGGCAAAAGCTTTTGATCGGCATGTGGAGGAGATGAGAATCATATGTATGGCAGCAGATATGACAGCTTAGTCTTTTAGTATAAGTGGGAGATTGTTAGAGTATATACTAAAAGCCTAGCTTTTGTAAACATTTATTTTAAAATAAAGAATCACATTGGTCAAAAATGTCTATATTTATATGCTAAATGTAGTTGTTCAATTAATTTATATTGTAAATAACATGGTGTGTGGTGTCACACACAGAAGATTATGTTATCAGTTCCTTATAAATTATAAACAGTAGCTCACGACTGAGATGGAAAGGAACAAACCATCAGAACAATCGTAGTGTAATTAGGTATTAGTTTATCTTGACTATATAATTACACCAGTACACTTAGAGTGTATTGAGTAGGACCATTGAGGCAGTTTCTTTTTATACTGACTAAATAAAAGAACAAGACCTCGGTTATTATGGAAGTGTGTGCTCTTAATCCTAATATAATTATAAGCATATATATTTAATATTTATTTCTTTGACTTATCAAAGGGTGAGATTTAGTTCGATAAATCAAAAGGCCCGATAAATTGGGAAATGATATTACTTATAGTGTGTGTTGTTGATTATAGAAGGAACTGTGTCCTAGTAATCTAGGTTGATAATGTCCCCAAGAGGAGCTCATAAGGATTGTCATGTTAAACTCTGTAGGTGGACTTAGTCCGACATGACGATAAGGTTAAGTGGTACTATTCTTGGACTAAGACATTAATTAAAATGAGTTGTCAGTAACTCAATTAATTAGTGGACATCCGATATCTTAAACATAGGGAGATTAACACACTCATGATAAGAAGGAGCTCATAATATAATTTGAGATTGGTGCGGTAGTGCAATAATAACTCTCTAGTGGAATGAATTATTATTGATGAACTTGAGTTGTGTGTTCGGGGTGAACACGGGATACTCGAGCTCGTCGGGAGGCCAAAACCAATTTCTCCTCTAGGTCCCTATCGTACCCTCATTAATACCTCATATTCACTTATGAAAAGCTCATCTTGGTGTCCAAGAAGGGGCCGACCACTTGCTTGGTGCCCAAGCAAGAAGGGGGTCGGCCACATAATTCAAAGTATGAGGGGTGTTTTGAATTTTTAAAATCTTCTCTTTATAGATATCTACAAGTTTTAAAAAGAGAGATTTTAAAATTATAAAACTTTCCTTATTTGAATTAGGCCACATGGTTTAAAAGAAAGTTTTAAAACTTTCCTTTTTTAACCATCCACATGGTTTTTAAAAAAGAGAGTTTTAAATTTAAAACTTTCCTTTTTTGTAACCATGTTAAAAAAGGAAATTTTAAATGAGAAGTTTTAAATTTTAAAACTTGTTTAAAATTTTTCTTTTTTAAAACATCCACATTAGGAAATTAAAAGAGAGCTTGTAAAATTTTATAAGAGCTTTCCTTCTTTGCTTATAAAATTTTTACAAGATATATTTTTCTTCTTTTAAGGGTCGACCACCCTTGCTTATTGCCCAAGCAAGGGGTCGGCCATTCAATCAATTAAGAGGAGAAAAGGGAATTAAAAAGGAGAAAAGGGAATTAAAAAGGAGAAAAGGAAAACAAGAGGAAGATTTTAATTTTTTGTAAAAATCTTTCCTTATTTGCCTGGGGCAAGTATTATAAAAGAAGGGGAGGAGAGGCCTCATGAGGTATCAATTCTTATTCTCTTGCTTGTGCTCTCTCTTGTGGCCGGCCCTCTCCCCTTTCTTTTCCCCTTGCTCTCTTTTGTTCCTTGGTGGTAGTTGTGGCCGAAACTTAGAGAAGAAAGAGGAGCTTTTGGGTGGTGTTCATCTTGGAGGTTCATCGCCCACACGACGTCCAAAAGGAGGCAAAGAATACGGCAGAAGATCAAGAGGTCGCTGCATACAAAGAAAGATATAACTAGTAATTATTTTTCGCATCATGCTAGTTTTTCTTTGTATGAATTCTAAACACAAGAGGCATATAATTCTAGAGTTTCGAATTTGTGATTCGAGTTTGTGTTTTTTTTTATTTTTCGAATTTGTGATTCGATTGTTCCTTTTGGTTAAACCTAGAGTTATATAAAGAAATTAAATATTAGATTTCCTTAAAAGGCTTTGTCTAGGCGGTGGTGGATGATTTCATACCTAAGAAGGACTAGTGCCTCGCCATGCAGTCCTGGAAGCCAATTTTAGAAATTAATATTTAATTGAATTTATAACATAGGTGGATTTGGATCAATAATGTTAAGCATCTTTTGCGATCCAAGTCTAAACCATTAAGAACAGATAAGTTAAATTTGGAATCAATAATGTTAAGTTACGTTTGCGATTCCTAATTTAATTTCTAAAGAATACAATAGGTTGTTTAGGAAAGGTTCGACATTTGTACAAAATTTTTGTATAGTGGAACCGGTACGATCTTCTAGGACCAACCAACAGGAGGATCATGTCGATAATACCTATGTTAGTGATTGTATGTGTTTGGTGTGATATTTGAGGTATCATGATTATACCTATGTGGTTGTGTGCATATGTATCTGGTATGACTATTGGAGATTTCTTATTAATTATACCTACATGGTAGGGTGTGTACATGTGTGATGATCTTACGTGTCTGGTGTGATAACTTATTGTACTTGTTATTTATAGGACACCTGTTGGATCTGTAGATTTTATAATCTAAATGCATGATTGACGAATTAAAAATGCGGTAAAAACTTACAGCGATCTCCCGCAGATCCGCAGTCGGCAGTGGCGAAAACTCGCTGTCGGAAGAGCGATCTCAAGATCGGAAAGCCCTCCGCAATTCCACAAACCAAATCCCTCCACCTTGGATGTTCTCCTCTTACTCTCGTCGCACACTTGCAATTTCACACACCCTGAGCCTTGGACGGACCCCCTTTATATAGGGAAATATACTAGGGGCATAATGGACTTTTCCATTATGTGTAGTGGGGAACATGGGCCACGTTCCCCACTATCCCCATTTCCAACATCTCCCACTCGTCCAAGGTAAGTCACTAAGACTAGTTCATTCAGGTAAGTCACAAAGACTTAATAAGTCACATAGACTATTAGAGAGTTTGGTCACATAGATCATATGAGAACATCCAATCCATACTTAAAGAAAATGGTTCGTGCGACAGCAAGCACACTGAGCGATAGTTGCTAAGAAGATTGTTACACCTTGACTTAGCCGCTCTTTGAGCAATCAATGCTAATAAAGTTGTTATACTTTACTTAGCTACTCAAATAAATTAGAGACACACTCTTTATGACACTTAGCCACTTTCCTGGTGGCACATAGCCTTTATCCAGAATCCATCCAATCTTCAAGTGACACACAGCCATTATCTTGAAGATATCCATGTCTTGCTATTTACCCAGATTAAATAATTTTCATTTACATCGATATGAACATCTCTAATCCCTTATAATGACCATTATGTCATGTGCATGTTCCATATCTAATATTCACATTCATTTCCGTACATAACAGAAATGGGTCGACCAGTGAATAACAACAAAAGATGTAAATATATTTAATCTTCCTTTTTAGCTAGAATCAATTCATTTTAATCAGTCGCTTTCCTAGTTATGCTCCATAGACCGAATCATCCATAGCCATAGGATACACGCTAAAGTAGCAGACACTGATTAAAACTTCAAGTAGACAGCTAAATAGTCACTAAGGCAAAAAATTGAGATTAACATATAATCTCAAAGGTCTCACATAGTAGAGAAACGAGGATTCATTCTCCTACTACCTTTATTGTCGCAATAGCACATGTGGTATGAATCACATGCTACGATGTTATTCTCTTTACTAAAAAGAGTGCATGTTGTCTTCAAATTTAACATCGTACAGATTTTGATCTAGACATACCTAGCGTCTAATCCTGAATTCAACATATGAATTCTAATCTGACTTTCAACAGGTTCAGTAAATGGTGGGTTCATTTACTTCGATCATTATTTACACAAAAATGATCTCATCTTGACACAATTATCAAGGCGACCTCAACTTATGAATCTGTCTCTAATTTCATAATTTCAGCTACATAAGCTGTTTCATAAGTAACGGTCTTACCCCTATTTGTATTTAACAAACAGAGATGATTGTCCATGTGAGTGGACCAATCTCCACCTGCCAACATGCTCACCGAGATCTTACATGAATGTAACAATACAACATATACACTGAATAAATTATGGCAAATTACACAATCATAACACAAAGTTTGATTGTTATTTCAATATTGTTACATTCTACGAAGTCCCAAAGACTTTACATGTTCTTTAAATGACTCTTTAGTCATTGGCTTAGTAAAAGGATCTGCAAGCATAACACGTGTAGGGACATACTCAAGAAAGATTTTTCTTTTAGCCACAATATCCTTACATAATTATATTTAATTTCTATATGCTTGCCTTTTCTATGATATTTGGGATCCTTGGAAAAAGCTATTGCAGCTTGACTGTGATAGTTATTGGACTCCCACTATCCTCAGCAATTTTCGGAACTAGACTGCTTCTTGCACAACTGATGAACATGCCACATATTCAGCTTCCATAGTCAACAAAGCTACACAAGCTTGTTTCTTTCTTCCGTGAGATGGCGCCACCATTCAACAAGAATGCATAGCCCGATGTGGATTTTCTATCATCCAGTCTCCAGCCATCTGCATCTGAATAACCTTTCGGACTCATATTTGATCCTTGAAAATAGAGACAATAATCAGTTGTCGCCTTAGATATCTGAATATCCTTTTATCGCCTTGTCTTGTCTCGGACTGGAAGGGACTGACCAAGCCCACAACATAGCTGATATCGGGACGTGTACACAACATAGTGTACATCAAACTACCAATAGCACTGACATATGGTTTTTTATTCATCTCAGCTATTTCCTCTGGAGTTTTAGGACACATACTCTTGCTCAACACAGTACCTTTCACAATAGGTGTATGTTCTATGTTGCAATTAGACATGCTGAAATGATGTAACATCTTATTTATATAAGACTCTTGTGACAGACCCAAAAGTCTTTTAGGACGTTCTCTTATGATCTTCACCCCTAAGATGTATTCAGCTTCTCCCATATCTGTTGTATCAAATTGTGATGACAGCCACTTCTTGACTTCATTCACATATCCTATGTCATTTCCAGCTATCAGCATATCATCAACATATAATGATAAAATGACATACTTTCCTTTTTCCCTTTTTAGGAAAATACAATGATCCTCATTGATCATCTCAAAATCATAAGATAAAACGACTTCGTTAAATCTTATGTTCCATTGTCTTGACGCTTGCTTTAGCCCATATATAGACTTTCTAAGTCTACATACTTTTTGCTCTTGGCCTTCAGCAATGAAACCTTCTGGTTGAACCATATAGATTTCTTCGTCAAGATCACCGTTAAGGAAAGTGGTTTTTACATCCATTTGATGTAATTCTAAGTCATAATGTGCCACAAAGGCCAAAATAACTCTTATTGATACAAATTTCACTACGGGAGAAAATGTCTCTTCAAAGTCAATACCCTCCATTTGGGTATATCCTTTTGCAACTAAACGAGCTTTGTATCTGTTAATTGATCCATCTGCTTTCCTCTTTATTTTGAGAATCCATTTATTTCTAATAGCCCTTCGGCCTGGAGGAAGATCAACTAAGTCTCAAACATGATTTTGAATCATGGACTCCATCTCTTCAACCATTGCAGCTTTCCATTTTTCTCTAACTCTACATCCCAATGCATCCTCAATGGATTGAGGCTCGTCGTCGTCAATTGGAAGTGTAACCAATGCCTCATTCTCAATATCAAACCTCTTCTTAGGTTTGATCTTATGAACACTTCTCCGTAAGTTGGGCTGTTGAGAAGTCAACTCATGACTCGGCATATCACTCCCACTCGGTTGACTAGACTCAAGTATCCCTTTTGACACCTCTCTTGTTCATAATATTTCATCCTCCTCAAATAGAGGAACATTTTTATCAACATCACCTCTGATTGGGAATTCTGTTTCGAGAAAAGTCGCATCTCTCGAGTCTATTTCGGAGATGGTTCCATCTAGTTGCTCACCTATGAAAACATAACCTTTGGAGGTCTCATGATATCTTATAAAGATACATTTCTTACCTCTAGGCCCTAGTTTTCCATACTTGTGAGAACTATCATGAACATAAGCACATACCGTGGTCTCAGATTACTCAAATCTGGTTTTCTGCATCCAACGTTCATATGGGGTAGATGGAACCGACTTTGAAGGTACTTTGTTAAGTATATAGCTACAGTTAATAATGCATCTCCCAATAGGAGATTGGCAAATTAGCTTAGTCATAGACCTAACCATTTCAAGAAGAGTCCTATTTCTTCTTTCACCTACCCCATTTTGCTGTAGAGGATTGTCAGCTGTCTAATAATCCCTCTATCATTATATATTGTCTTGAACATATCAGACAAATACTCCCCACCACGGTCAGTGCGTAAAGTCTTAACTTTACGTTCCGTTTGATTCTCAACTTCGTTCATATAACGAATGAAGCAATCTAATGCTTCGGATTTGTGAGAAATCAAATACATATGACCGAACCTAGAGAAATCATCAATAAATGTAATGAAATAGGAAGCTCCATGTCTAGCCTTCACATTCATTGGACCACAAATGTCCGAATGAATTAACTGCAATGTTGATTCAGATCTAATAGCCTTACCAAATGATTTCCTAGTTGCTTTTCCAGCAAGACAATGCTCACATATAGACAATTGAATTTTAGCTCGAGTGCCCAATAGACCCTCTCTAGCTAACCGATTCATTCGTTCTTGTCCTATGTGTCTTAATCTAGCATGCCAAACCTCATCAGTTATATCTGCATCACTAGTTAAAGCAATGTTTGAAAAACAACCATCAATAGCATAATTGACATCTGGTTCTACATCAAGAACCATAAAACCATTTGTTAAAAAACCATATCCGATTGACACTGAGTCAATCTTAAGTTCAACAGACCGATTGTAAAAATTAATACAATACCCTAAATCAAGAAGACACGTAACGGAAACAAGATTCCGTCGAATTTCAGGAGCATACAGGACATCATGTAGAAATAAAACTCTACCACCACGTAGGTTGAGTTTGCAAGTGCCGACTCCTTTGACTTCAACTCTTGCATTATTTCCCACATAGATCCACTTGTTGCTAGCTGGTACCCGACGGTACTCAACAAATGTAACTCGTTCCCGAGCTACATGGTTGGTTGCTCCCGAATCTATAATCCACAAAGGATAAGAATCAGCTAACAACACTGAACTAGCAACAAAATGCTCTTGAAAAGAAGACACACTTGGATTTACCTTTTCTGCTCAGTGCACTCCCGAGCAAAGTGGCCCTTTTTGCCACAGTTAAAACAAGTCAACTTGTTTTTAGGTTTCTTTCCAGTCTTCTTGACTATCTTCTTGATTGGGCCTTGTCCCACAACAGCAGCTTCCCTCTTCTTTCCCTTCCCTTTCTTGAACCATTTATTCTTGGATCCATATGATCCTGCAGAACCTACAGCCACATAGGCTTGTCCAGAAATCCTTGCGGATTCAACTCTCTCCGCCTCCAATTCTACATGGC
Organism: Zingiber officinale; assembly: GCF_018446385.1. Lineage (NCBI taxonomy): Eukaryota > Viridiplantae > Streptophyta > Magnoliopsida > Zingiberales > Zingiberaceae > Zingiber > Zingiber officinale. The sequence goes on along the minus strand of NC_055996.1, from coordinate 72,048,619 downwards.
GTGAGACGTCAGTGAAAGTCTTGATACTCTCACTGTGAGTTAAGGTCTGCTTCATGGTCTCCCAAGAATCTGGAAGTGAACGAATAACTGCTTGAACCTGTTGTTCATCAGTCAACTCATGACCAGCAGTTTTAAGCTCCCGAATCATGTTCGACATCTCCCTGAGATGTTGAACCATTGACATATTCGGATGCTTTTTGTAGCTGTCAAATTTAATTGTCAGCTATCGAAGCTTGCTCAGACTTACTCCACTGTATTTTTCTTTAAGGGCAACCCAGACTTCATGAGCCGTAAGATATGACTCATATTCAAAAGCTAGGTCGTCTACCATTGAACTAATCAATATACCCTTTGCAGTGGAGTCCTTTTTCTTCCATGCCTTATAGGCATCAAGATCTCGTCTGTGTTGTGCAGTGGGACCATCTACAGGTACTTCCATAACCTGATTTACAGCCTCTAGAACTTCTTGTTCCTCAAGTACATATTGTATCTTGAGGTGCCAGATCTTGTAGTTATCCCCATTAAGTTTTTCACCTTTGTTGAGTTCAGTTATTATGTTTTTGGTTGCCATAATCTATCATAAATAAACAAATTATTTAGTATTCAGTGTATATCATATGTATGCAATTTATGATTGACTTAATATTACTTTGAGTTGGTTTACAAAATCAAGTGACAACTATGTTTTCACTCATCATCCGTATGACCAATCAAATTAATATTAATCAATTCTATTACATACATCCCAACAAATGAACTAATCATTTATAATATCATGAATTCATTAATTAAATGAACTAATCATTTAATATATCATGTTTTTTTTTAATTAAATGAACTAATCATTTAATACATCATGAACTAATCATGCATCATGTCAAGCAAACAGCATAAATAAATGAACATATCATTAATATAAAATTATGCTGCAAATTGTTAACATATAACCAACTGACATGAATGAAATGAACTAACTATTGTTCATACAAAACGACAATAAAAATAACAGAACTCTAATAAACTAGATAGGCAACTACCACTCCCACTAGGACAGACACTAGTGCAGTGGCTAATATAATCCCTCTCAGCCTGGACTCATTTGGGGTAATCCCAGGTAGGACAGCTTTAAGATTTTCAATTGGATCCCACACACACTCTCCCAGATCCTCTTCAGATTCATCTGAATCTTCCTCTGGATCTTCAGGCTCTTCTGAATGCTCTTCAGATTCTTCTGGATCCTCCTCTGGAGGATCTTCAGGATCTTCTGAATCCTCTTCAGATTCATCTGGATCCTCCTCTGGGTCTTCAGGACCCCAATAGAGATGAAGCAACTGTCTGCACATCTCTGAATACGAGATGTGTCCATCATAATCATCCCAGAGTTGAATGCTATCTGCCTAAGGTTTTCTGGCAGTGAATAGACTAGAGTGAATCTTCTGTGTGTGTCTTCGACTGGAAATTCTTCTCGCTCGAGTTTCCAGAACAACCGATCGAGCCGACCAATAAGCCATCCGAGTCCTTGAACAGGGTCGAAATCAAGCTCCTTAATCTCCTCCCAAAGCTCATGTTGTCGTAAATCACGACTAGCCATCTGAAAAATTGAAAATAAAATAAGTCAGTACAAAACCGACTAACCAGTACAAAACCGGCTTATTTCAATTTATACAGGCATAGTACCAACATAATAAATCAAGAAAAATAAATCTTCTCGATTTTAGGAGTTAAGTCGACAATTAGAACTAATCTAATTGGTCAGATTCATCGGATCGGTTGATTAGGGATCTAGATCCTAAGCTCAATCCATTGTCCTTAATTAGAACTAATCTAATTGGACAAGGATTTTGTGCCTATGTTCTGTTACTTTTTCTCTAAGTCTATTTCTATCAATTTCAGACTTATTGATCAAACTCAGATCCGTTTGATTAAACCAATGCCCATTGATTTAAGTCCAACTAATTAGAACAAATCTAATTGTTTTGATCAAATTTGACTCATTAGAACAAATCTAGTCATTTGATCATATTTGGTCCAAGTCCAATTACTTAACCCAAATTAATTTCGGGTTTGGATCAAATTGGTTCAATTAAACCAACTAATGATTTAAATTTGAACCGGATCTAAATGGACAAAAATTACACTTGATCATTTATCATAAATAGTAAATTAATTGAACTCAATTTCAATTAATTAACACATGCAAACAGATTTAATTGCATTAAATAAAATTAATTAAACATGCATGTACACATTTAAATCATACATGAATTAATGTGAAATTTTAAATTATTTAATGCAATTTAATCCTATTTCCTTCCATTTATTCTGTGAATATATCACAGTTCGTTTTTTTAATTTGAAAAAGTCAAAAACAAAAACTTTCATATTTTATCTTTTCTGTTTTTTTTTTCACGTTTCACGCTGCATGCTGCAGATTACACGTCGATCACGCCGTTGTAGCCAGCCTCACAGCGACAAACGCTGGACAGAAACTGCAAGATGCCACCTCGATCTTCTGCACGCACGCTGCGCACATCATGCACACTGTGCACGCCACCTTATCCGCGACGAACACGAATTACAGAGGTGTCCATGAACACTCCGCCGGCCATCCACCATTGGAGACAAACTCCGTGGATGTTCCTCGAGGCATACGGCGTCACAATTTCACTCGACTACGGCAAAACTAGACGGAGACAAACTCCGTTCAGGGCAGCGATAATAATCGTTGATCATGACTCAGTCATGATTTCACCCAGCAAAAACGAACAGAACCAAGCCATAATTTTGATTCAATGAAGAGATAAGGTTTTAGGATTTATCATGCATTTAGAACGAACTACGCGCTCTGATACCAATGTAGATTTTATAATCTAAATGCATGATTGACGAATTAAAAATGTGGTAAAAACTTACAGTGATCTCCCGCAGATCCGCAGTCGGCAGTGGCGAAAACTCGCTGTCGGAAGAGCGATCACAAGATCGGAAAGCCCTCCGCAATTCCACAAACCAAATCCCTCCGCCTTGGATGTTCTCCTCTTACTCTCGTCGCACACTTGCAATTTCACACACTCTGAGCCTTGGACGGACCCCCTTTATATAGGGAAATATACTAGGGGCATAATGGACTTTTCCATTATGTGTAGTGGGGAACATGGGCCACGTTCCCCACTATCCCCATTTCCAACAGGATCTACCCTTACCTATAGATATAGGTGTTTGATGGATCATGTACTGAAGGTATTTATGATGGATTGAGATGTTACATTGATGATGATTGTGTCTGTATCTTGATTATTATATCATGCCCATCATTTGCACTGCATGCTGACAATCAAATGTCTCCCTTGTGATTGAGTGGGTTGTCAGTCATTTATAGTTGTCCATTCGCCCACTACGGGAGAGTGGTAGCTAGGAGTGGAGCTAGTTCTGTCAACATGCAGTACCTGAGAGCAAGCTCATTTATAACTCAGTCGAACGATCCGAGAGTCTGGGACTTGGCCGTGATAACAAGCTAATTTATAACTCGGCTGAACAGTTCGAGAATTTGGGGCTTGGGTTTGAGAGCAAGCTCACTTATAACTCGATTGAACGGTCTGAGAGTTTGGATTTTTGCCTGATCAAAAGGTCGCTTGGAGACAACTATTTACTTGACAGGTGTATTCTGAATATCAAATCTAAAATTCAAGTTCAAATTTATCAGTACAGATGACTTGAACGGATAATCTCAAGCTATCAAATAGGAAAAGATTTATTGCCTCATATGACTGAGTTGGAGATACCGATTCGATGGTTGATCGGAACTATCGATTGAGAAATATCGGCCGAGTAGCCTTTTAGAATACCTGTAGAATATATAAATTGGACTCCTTGAATTTGCTAAGGGAGTGCTTGGTTGGAGGGAATGGAAATGAGGAATGGGAAAGGGATTGAAAGTTAGTGTTTGGAATGTTAATATTTGGAATGGGAATGGTGGGGTCCACGGATTCAAACCCCCAAATATGGGATTTGGCCATTACCAAGTAAAATGGGGGGAATGGGAATGGTGGGGTCCACGGATTCAAAACTCCTCATTCCCATTCTTACTTCAATGAATCTCATTCCTAATCTCATTCCCTTCCACAAACCAAGCACCCCCTAAGTCTTTGCTGATCGGACGTTCTTTCCATTCGCATTTGAGTTAGTGACCATTTGATACTGCCAATCAGCTTTGACCATTGGAATGCGATTGCCATAATTGTGATTGAGTGGTAGCCGATTGGATTTTGGTGCTTGAGTTTGTCCATTGGGGCCGATTAGATTTGTGGAATGACTCGAAACCTTCCAATGAGTTTTTTTCAAATTGAAGCTGTCAAATTGAAGCTGCCGATCGGTTGATAGTTTTTCTTTTGCTAAGCCTTTGTCCGATGCATGCGATTCGAATGGTGTTTGCCGATCGAATTTGGAGACCGTGCTGATTGAATTTGTCACTTAGAATTTAATTGTCGATCGGTTACTGTTGATTGGATTTGCAGAAAAGAATTCATCAATTGGATTTGGCAATCGACTGCCGAGTGAAGTTGACCAGTCTTAAATATTTGGTCCTTTGAGTTGTTGATCGGACACCAATTTGGAAAGTGTTGAATGGAATGAATATTTTGCCTCATTCAAATTTAATTGCAACCGACAGAATTTTGCATGTGATTGGAATTGGACCACTTGGCTGTTGTCCATTATGACTTTCCCAATTCAGGTTTGCCTCGCCACTTGGACTCCATTTTGAATTGGCAAGTTGTTGATATAATATAAATTGAACTCCATCTCGAATTTAATGGCCGATCTGACTTAAATTTGCTTAGGGTGTCTGTAGCTGAAGTTATTCATTTAAGATTATCAATAAAAATTTTATTTAATTTAAATAATTAATAATTCCTAAATAATGATTCATGCTCAATATGTCAACAAAAAAGACATATAATCCGAAATCAAAAAATCTCAAAAGAATAAAATTTTTCTTGATTTTAGGATTAACAAAAAATTTTAACGAAAAATATCCTTAGATATTTATACTTTTGGATAAAAATACCCCTAATATTTTTATAATGAAATTTTCATTTTAATTATAAAAACTAAATTAAAAAAATAAAAATATGTGATAATTTATTTAAAAAATAATATATATATGGAAAATAAAAAAAATACTAAAAAACGTAAAGTAAATACGTAATGTTAAAAAGAGAAAAAAAAACATAAAATTTAAAAATATATAAATTTTAAAAATAATAATAATATTTGATTTTGTAACGAAGGGTAATACAATAAAATATTAAATTAGGTATATATTAAAATATTCAAACAAGTAAATTTTTATTACATTATCTAGGTTGAATTAAACAACATTAGGTTATATTTTATTTTCTATGACTTTAATTATGTGATTATCAGATAATCATATAACTAAAATTATACACGATGATTTAAATCAAACACATCCTCAATGTTTAAGATGTGGCCCATGTTACCGCTGAACTTTTACACTGGGGGCATTGAGACAATTTTGACCATGAAATTGTCGATCAGATGTCCACTTGAATTTGCCGATCGACATTGTTACATGGAATATTACCGATCGAATGTTGTGGAGTTGTTCTTTGCTTGAAATTGACAACTTTTTTGAGAGAGAATGCTTAATGGAATTTACTTGACTCTAGCCAATTAGGAGACACTGAATTTGACCTTTGATTGAATTAGTCCCTCTTAAAGTCAATCGGAGTGAATAAATTAAACCTTCTGAAGGGATGCAAACACGCCGGCTTCTAGCGCATTGGTAATGATGATTATCATGATGCCTAAAAAATTTTAATTTCTTGCCCCTTACTATAACAGTACTTTGTTTGTTAAAATCCTCCAAAGTGATGATAATGATGGAATTTTCTGATATCGTCTATCTTCATATTTTATATTGGACAGATTTTCTACAGACGACGTCAAATTAATTTTATTTGAAAGCGGGGAACATGACTCACTAGGTAAATGATTCTGATGTTGACTGAGCAAAGATTCCTAGCTGGAAAAAATGACTTTGAATTGTCCTATGTGGCAAAAGAAATGTCAGTAACCGGGCCTAGGAGGAGTCCCCAATGCAAACACTCCAATAACTCAAGTCAGTGATTTGGATGAAAGTAATGAATAGTAGAATGAATAATGGTTATGGATGCGTAAAGTTGCATAGCATCGTGCGTACCTGCATCGGTAGATAGAGACCCTTTTTTATAGTATTATTATTTGTCTATACATGAATCTTAAAGCGTTTCCAAAAAAGAACAAATAATAAAGATGCTCTAATACGTTTTCCAAAATAGACTCATAATCTTTATATTTGACATTGATCCTGTCCGAACCGGGAATCAGTGGACGCTGGGCACGTGACGCTTCCTGCTAGATCCTCGAATGCTCCAGTGAACCTGCAACGAAACCGAGCCGGGAGGGGTGTCCCGGCGACGGCCCTCCGACGCTCAAGTCAGGCGAGGAATAACAGAAAAGTGGCTTCAAGATGAAGATTTTTCTTACCTCCGGTGGAGAAATGGAGGCCTTATATAGACCTCTCAAAGAAGCCTGGGCGCGTCAGTCAAAGCAACCACCTGCCTTTGACCATGCCCAGGTATGGGTCTGTCAGAAGGGCCATACCCAAATATGGATCTGTCAGGAAGACGTCCATGAGACCATACTGCTACTGTATCAACCCTTCCATGATGTGACGGCAAGATCCTCCATCGTGCGATTTTGAGTACGGCCTAATCATCAGACATGCTTCTGCTGATATCCCATATCTCGAGCCGAGTGCATAGGCCGTTCGGCCACCTTTGTACCCTCGCCCATATTTCGGCCGAACGGACAACCCGCTCGGCCCTTTGGCCCCTGCCGAGCGGACTCCCGCTCGGCCCTTCGATCCTCTTGCCTTGGCGTCGGAAACCTGAGCCCATGGATGGGTTATCTCTAGCTCTGCTCGGACCTACCCATCTGCTCGGCTCAGCCATCAACCGCTCAGCCTTTCATCGGTCCTCAAGCTGAGACCCTTCGTGAAGTGGGTCCCTCATTCTTACTGCCGGACTGACTGGACTATATGTGTCCGAGCGGGCGGTCGCCGCCTTTCCGTAGCTTATATTCTTCCTTTAGCCGTTCGGCCCTTATGCCGGATTTAGCCGCTCGGCTCTTCGTTTCGGATGCCTTGTTGTTCAACGTGGATGTTTGCTTGTCTAAATCTCCTCGAAAGTCGCGCAAATCCTTCCCATTGAGTAGCAGCATGCGCGGTATGATGCGCATTAATTGCGCCTAGTGGCAAGGTGCCACGTGGCTCTTCTCGCGTGGCGTCGATGCTTGGTACGATGGGACGCGATTGCTTTGAAATAGACGGTCGGATGATGGCCTCGTGTTTCGTGACCTGCATCCGACGGCGGAGGCTGACCAGCCTCGGCAGTATAAAGCCCCCGTCTCCTTCCTTCGCCGCATGCTTGCTTGCGCGCTGCCTCCTGCTTCGTCCTGTTGCTGCGGCCTTCGGCGACCCAGTGTCTGTTCTTAAGCGGCGATCACCTCCTCGGTGATTTTTCCCCCCGTTTCCTTCCCAGTGAGTCTTCTGCCTTCACTTAATAGGTCTTCCCTGCTCATTTCGCTCCTTTCGTTTCCCTTCCTTTGATTTCTTTCTGAGATGGCGAGTTCCTCCGAACCCGCTGTTAACATTTCGGGCCCCTGGTACCTGACCATGGAGAGCCGATTCGATGAGGAGCATGCCCAGCGCTTTATTCGGACATACGGGTTTCCTGATGACCACGAAATAATTATAGCCGGCCCGACCGACCGTCCAAATGACCCGCCGATCGGCTCCATTTGTTTCTTTTTAGACCAATTCCAGGGCGGCCTTAGATTTCCTACCCATCCATTTATTCTGGAGGTTTGTAATTACTTCCGCATCCCGCTCGGCCAGCTTGTGCCGAATTCCTTTAGGTTGCTGAGCAGGATGGTCGTCCTATTTAAGTTGCACAGTATTCCTCTTGACCCTAAGATATTCCATTTCTTCTTCTACCCCAAACAATCCGAGCCGGGCACTTTTATCTTCCAAAGTAGAATATGCTTTAAATTTTTTGATAACATGCCGACCTCCAACAAACACTGGAAGGAGTTTTTCTTCTTCATCCGACTTCCCGATCGGCCAGCCTTCCGCACCAAATGGCAGACCGCCGTGCCGACCCAGCCGGAGCTTGGCAAGTTCAGAAGTAACCCAGCCTATCTTCATGCGGTTGTCCGCCAGCGATACAAGATCGACCAGTTGCTCCTGAAGGGGGTGCTATATATTTTCGGATTATCTCCCGTTCGGGCGAACCTCCCCTTCCGCATGAGTAAGGACTCTTTACTCTCTTAGTCTTTTTTGTCTAACTGATTTTAATTTCTTTCTCTGCAGCTGACGTCATGTGTCGTTCCAAGGCTACCGCTCACTTGAAATTGAAGTCTGTAGAAATTGAAGCGGCCACCAAAAAGGAGCTCGCCGAGCGGGGTTTAATCCCTAGCCGCCCGGCAGATGCAGGAGAGGGAGGGGCACAGTCCGCTCCTGAAACAGAAGCTGCCTCATCCGCTTCAGCGGAGGTTGAGGCGGAAATTGATCCTGTTTCCTCGGCTCCCGCCGAGCTGGGCGTTCCCCAGGTTGGAGATCCACCTTTGGAGGTTCGGCGGAAACGCCGAAGAGACCCCCGCCTTCCGTCAGCCCAAGAGGGGGAACCACAGGCGCCGATCAGCGTAACTTCGCCCGACCGCACGCCATCCCGGATCGGGACCCCTATGGCTTCGCCTGCCGCACAGTCTTCTGGCTCTCCTCCCCGACCTCGCCGCCGCTTACGTCGGTTGGGCGAAACTTCCACCATAGGGGAGTCCTCGCATCAGGCGGCCGCGACTGAAGAAACGCCGTCCGGCCACCCTACCATCAAGACTACCCTCCGATTCCCATCGGAGGAACATTTACTGTCTGCCGATCGGCCATCGAGCCCCGTTCACGAAATAACCCTGACTGGTCCGCTCGCCAAGCTCTTCGAGGACGCCCAGATTCAGGTGGCCCTTATGACGCCCAAGCAGCTCGGTGATAACAATATGCAGCAGGCCACTCAGGTAAACCCATCTTCATTCCCGTGTCATGATATTGTTTGATTCCTGACATTATTATTTCCCTTACAGCGCTGGGCTGAGCAAATTGCCACTAGCCATCGGCTAGCCGAGTTGGAGGGCCTTCTGGAAAAACTCCAAGTGTCGGAAGGTCCCACGGCCGAGCGGGAGAAACAAGCTCTTGAGGCCGAACAGAAGAAGACTGCCGACCTGGCTGCTGAGGTAGCTCGGCTAGAGGACTTGGTGAAGAAGCGTGACAAAGATGTGAAGCGCGCCGGTAGCCGAAAGAGGCAGGCGATCGCTGATCTGGACAGAATGAAAGTAGATGTCCATGCGCTAAATCAGCGATCTAAGGATCTGGAGGCCCGGCTGAACGCCGAACGGGAGGTCCGTTCGGCTGAATGCACAAAGGCTGAAGCAAACTTGAAGGCCCTCCAAGATTCCTTAACTGCTTCCCGGGCGTTGCTCAAAAAATATAAGGAGGGAGAGCCGAGTCGCCTAGCTGTAGCGCGCCAAGAATACATCCACTCAGAGCGATTTGGTGAGAAGTTTGGTGGCAACGTCTCCTCAACCTTCCTCGAGGCGGTCAAGGTCACCACGACGTACTTCAAGAAGGGGGGGGCATCTTCCTGCTGACCTGAGCATTCCACCTCCCGAACTGGCGGCCATGATCGACGACATCCCGGACACCTTTTTTAATTTTGAGGATCCGGAGTGATGTGGGTTATTCAAGCACTTTTTGTACTTCCTCCGCTCGGTGGTTGTGAAATTTTTGTACGTGTCGTTTGGCATAATTTTTCTTCTAATGAAACGGTGTCCCTTTTCTTGTCTTCCTACTCATTGTCCATAATATTCTTCTGTTTGCTTAACATTAATGCTTGTAAAATTTTCGCCAGTCGTGCTCTTAAGCTTTCTCCCTCACGCGTCCGATCAGCTTGGCTTATTGCATAAAGTGCGAGTGAGCAGACCTACTCGCTCTGCACGTATCCTACTTGCGTGAAGTCAACAAACGCCGAGTGCCGAAGGACCAACCCCCCTTCGGGCCTGACTGCTTTAATATTTATAGTTTCCGCAGTTTCTTACTCCGATATTCGTTCTTCCGCTTGGTATATTTATAGCCGATCGGCGCGGCTCTCGATTTTTAACGACGGTGCTCGTCGGCGCGGATATTTATAGCCGGTCGGCGCGGCTCTCGATTTTTAACGACGGTGCTCGTCGGCTTTCCGCTCGGATTATTTATAGACGCCGGCCCGTCTCTCGATTTTTAACGACGGTGCTCGTTGGCATGGATATTTATAGCCGGTCGGTGCGGCTCTCGATTTTTAACGACGGTGCTCGTCGGCTTTCCGCTCGGATTATTTATAGACGCCGGCCCGTCTCTCGATTTTTAACGACGGTGCTCGTCGGCGCGGATATTTATAGCCGGTCGGCGCGGCTCTCGATTTTTAACGACGGTGCTCGTCGGCGCGGATATTTATAGCCGGTCGGCGCGGCTCTCGATTTTTAACGACGGTGCTCGTCGGCTTTCCGCTCGGATTATTTATAGACGCCGGCCCGTCTCTCGATTTTTAACGACGGTGCTCGTCGGCGCAGATATTTATAGCCGGTCGGCGCGGCTCTCGATTTTTAACGACGGTGCTCGTCGGCTTTCCGCTCGGATTATTTATAGACGCCGGCCCGTCTCTCGATTTTTAACGAAGGTGCTCGTCGGCGCGGATATTTATAGCCAGTCGGCGCGGCTCTCGATTTTTAACGACGGTGCTCGTCGGCGCGGATATTTATAGCCGGTCGGCGCGGCTCTCGATTTTTAACGACGGTGCTCGTCGGCGCGGATATTTATAGCCGGTCGGCGCGGCTCTCGATTCTTAACGACGGTGCTCGTCGGCTTTCCGCTCAGATTATTTATAGACGTCGGCCCGTCTCTCGAGTTTTAACGACAGTGCTCGTCGGCTTTCCTCTCGGATTATTTATAGACGCCGGCCCGTCTCTCCGGTTTAACGTCTGGGCTAGACGGCTTTAGGGCTAACTCCTTACCAGGTCGAGCGACCTTGGCCTTCCGTTTCGCAGAGGATACCCTGTGCTATCATCCTTCTACTTCCTGCATCGCAAGTGCATAGGCGACCGAGGAGCATATACAGTTACATTTAGCGCACCTTTCACCCAGTGGAGAACGTATTCCTGGCCGAACGGCTCAGGGTCTGCTTCGTCGAGCATTTTTGCTAAGATAATTTACCGCCGTCCGAACGGTACAGGGCCTTCGACCCACGATAATGTCTCATTTTCGCTCTTTTGACTCTTCATTTCTGCATTTCAAACATTCAGTCAAAAAATGAAGTACACCGAGTGATTTACAGTGATACACCCTTCATCCCGCCCGGTAAGGCTGGAGGTGGTTCGCGCTCCACGGTCTATCTAGCTGCCGACCGTCCTTGTCTTCCAAATAATACGCGCCCGAGCGGAGCTTTTCGATGACTCTGAAGGGACCGGCCCATGGAGCTTCAAGCTTGCCGACGTCGCCGACCGGCTTGACTTTCTTCCAGACAAGAACGCTGACCTGGAATGATCTGGGAATGACACGCCGGTTGTAAGTTTGCTTCATCCGCTGGCGGTATGCCATCAGCCGAACGGCTGCCTTCGCCCTCTCCTCTTCTACCAAGTCCAGCTCCATGTTTCTTCGTTCGGCGTTGTCATCATCGTAGCTCTGGATCCGGATTGAATCAACGCCGACTTCGACTGGAATGACGGCCTCACCGCCATATACCAAATGGAAAGGTGTGACTCCTGTCCCTTCTTTTGGCATCGTTCGGATGGCCCACAAGACGCTCGGCACTTCATCTGGCCAACTTCCCCCCAAATGGTCGAGCCGAGCGCGCAGAATACGGAGAATTTCCCTGTTGACGACTTCAGCCTGACCGTTGCTCTGAGGATAGGCCACAGACGTGAAATGTTGCTCAATGCCGTAGCTCCTGCACCACTCTTTTAACATTTTCCCTGTGAACTGCCGCCCGTTGTCGGACACTAGTCGGCGGGGGATGCCGAACCGACAAATGATGTGTTGCCAGATGAATTTTTTAACCATTTGTTCAGTAATCTTTGCGAGCGGCTCGGCCTCTACCCACTTGGAGAAGTAGTCTACCGCCACTAGTAAGAATTTCCTCTGCCCGGTCGCCATCGGAAATGGACCCACAATATCCATTCCCCATTGATCAAACGGACATGAGATGGTTGATGCCTTCATCTCCTCTGCCGGTCGGTGGATGAAGTTATGATACTTCTGGCATGAAAGGCATGTAGATACTGTCCGAGCGGCATCTGTTTGTAAGGTTGGCCAAAAGTATCCGGCCAAGAGGATCTTCTTGGCCAACGAGCGCCCGCCCGGATGTCCCCCGCATGATCCTTGATGCACTTCCTGGAGGATGTAAGCTGAGTCTTCCGAGGACGCGAAAAAGCTTTCTTGTAAAGCTGATCTCCGATGAGTGTAAACCGACCGGCTCTTCTTCTGAGGAGCCGGGCTGCATATTCCTCAGATGGTGTGGTGCCCGAACGGAGGAATTCTATAATAGGTGTCCTCCAGTCACTTGGAAACGTGAGGCCTTGCATCCGGTCGACATGCGCTACCAGCAGTATTTTTTCAATTGGTTGCTGAAGGGCGACTGGCGTTATCGAGCTCGCGAGCTTGGCTAACTCATCGGCCGCCTGGTTCTCCGTTCGGGGAATCTTCTGAATAAGCACCTCTCGGAAAGCAGCTTTGAGTTTTTCAAAGGCCTCAGCGTAGAGTTTGAGCAGAACACGGTTGATTTCAAAGGTCTTGGGAGGCGGCGGGTGAATCGAATAAAGTGTCACCGGCCGGCTCCCACATGCGTCTTTGCTGCGATCGGCTATAACCTCATACTGCCTCATTGTTAGTAGCTTTGTAATCTAGCCGGACGGATAGGTGCATCTTTTCTTCCGAGGTGAGAGTAGTACTATTCCGATCCTCTTCAGCAGTGGAGGATCCATCCACATATATTCTCCACATAGCTTCGCTCAGGCCTTTCCGTTGGTCACAAAATCAGCTAAGGATTGGGCTTTAATCGAGCGGGTTTGATATTGGATGTCAAACTCGCAATCTGTCGTCCACTTGATGAGCCGTCCGGACGCTCCTGGATTCAACAGACTCTTCCGAGTGGACTGTTCGTCCGGACAATGATGGTGTGAGCCAAGAAATACGGTCGAAGCGGCTAGAACCAAAGCAAAGGCCAACTTCTCGAGCCGTGTAACGAGACTCAGCGTCTTTTAAAATGTGGCTCGGAAAATACACCGGCTGTTCCTCGCCCACAAGTGCTGAGCCTACAGATGCTCGATTGACGATAGATACATATAAAGTGACTCACCCGCATCGGCTGGCAAAGAATTTAGATATGTTTTCAACTCTTCAAATGCTCGGTCACACTCTTCATCCCACTGGAACTTAGTAGCCTTGCGCAGGATCTTGAAGAATGGCAGGCTCCGGTCGGCGGTTTTGGAGATGAATCTGGACAATGCAGTTATCCGACCGGTCAACCGTTGTACCTCCCTTGTGTTTCTAGGAGGAAGCATGTTTTGCAAAGCTTTCACCTTGCTGGGGTTGGCTTCAATTCCCCGCTCGGTCACTATATATCCCAAGAAATGCCCTCCTTTTGCTCCGAACAGGCACTTCTGGGGATTCAGCTTGACTCCATATCTGCGCAGCGTTCGGAAGGTTTCTTCCATGTCCTTGCAGAGATCTACCGCTCGGACAGATTTAATAAGAATATCGTCTACATAAACTTCCAGATTCCGCCCGATCTGCTCCCGGAATACTTTGTTCATCAAGCGTTGATAGGTGGCCCCGGCATTCTTCAATCCGAACGGCATCACTTTGTAGCAATAAGTGTCGTCGGCCGTCACGAAGCTTACTTTTTCTTGATCTTCCCGGGCGAGCGGCACTTGATGATATCCTTGGTAGGCGTCAAGCATGCAGATTAATTCGCAGCCGGCCGTAGAGTCCACCAGCTGATCTATCCGGGGCAGAGGATAAAATCCTTGGGACATGCTTTGTTCACACCTCGCGTACATGGCCGGCCTCCAGAAGTTTTTCTACTTCCGCCCGGATGATGGCATTCTGCCCGGCACTGAAATCTCTTTTTCTCTGCTTTATCGGCCGAGCGTCCGGTCGGACATGTAACTCATGCTGCGCTATGCTCGGCGAAATTCCGGGCAATTCATGTGTCGACCAGACGAAGACATCGTGATTTCGTTGGAGGCATTGGATCAGCTTCTCCTTCTGTTCTTCCTCCAGATCCGAGGCGATAAAAGTCGTGGCCTCCGATCGGGTTGGATGGATCTGAACTTCCTCCTTTTCATCATAAATTAAAGCAGGAGGTTTCTCGGTTATGACGTGTACCTCGATTCGGGGCGCCTTCCGAGCGGAGCAAGCTTCTGCCCGAATCATCTCTATATAGCACCGCCGAGCTGCTAGCTGATCTCCAGGCACTTCTCCTACTTGGTCCTCTACCGGGAACTTTATCTTTTGGTGGAAGGTTGAGACAACCGCTCGGAATTCGCCGGTCGTCCCAAAATGACGTTGTAGGATGATGGAGAGTCGACCACCACGAAGTTTATTGTCCTGGTCCTCCTGAGCGGCTCTTCTCCCAGCGAGGTGGCTAGCCGGATCTGCCCGACCGGCTGAACTTCGTTGCCCGTAAACCCGTAGAGCGGGGTCGTCATGGGCAGCAGCTCGGCTCGATCAATTTGCAGCTGATCGAACGCTTTCTTGAATATGATGTTGACCGAGCTCCCTGTGTCAACAAATATGCGGTGAATGGTGTAATTTGATATTACCGCTTTAATGAGCAGTGCGTCGTCATGGGGCACTTCTACTCCTTCTAAGTCCCCGGGTCCGAAAGTGATTTCCGGTCCACTTGCCCGCTCTTGGCGCGACACGGCCTTGGCGACCGGGATCACGCAGACGCAGTCCTGGCAGGCGCACTTCACCATCTCGACGTCGACGCTGGCCATGATTTCCTCCTCCGGCGGGACAGTCCGCATGTCGACGTTAGAGCCGCGGCGGCGGCGAGGAAACCCTTCTCCGGGCGCGGTGACGCGCCCGTGATCCCATTCGCCCGCTCGCGCGTTCCCCAGGTCCGGTGCTCAGCCCTCTGTCTTCTGTCGATGGGAGGAGACCGTCGTTCGGCTCTCCTGGGAATGGGATTAGTCACGAAGGGAAGACTTCGACAATCCCTCGTGTTGTGCGTATCCGACTGGTGGAAGGAGCAGAACAGAGGGGTCCACTTCTTCTTCGGTTTGGGCCGAGTGGCAGCCACCTCTTGTACATGCGATCTGGCGTGGGGGGATCGAATTGCTTCGGCCCTCGGTCCTCTAGGTGGCTGCTGAGCGGCGTGCTGTTTCCGCTCGGCCTGAACAGGTGCACGCTCGGTTAGAGTTTCCTTTTTCCGAGTGGCTTGCGCTTCTTCCACGTTTATGTATTCGTTGGCCCGATGCAACATGTGATCATAATCTCGGGGCGGCTTTCGGATGAGCGACCGGAAGAAGTCACCATCTACCAGGCCTTGTGTGAAGGCGTTCATCATCGTCTCCGATGTGGCCGTGGGGATGTCCATTGCCACTTGGTTGAATCGTTGGATGTAAGCCCGAAGCGATTCCTTTGGATCTTGCTTGATGGCGAACAGGCTGACACTTGTCTTCTGATAACGCCGACTGCTAGCAAAGTGGTGGAGGAAGGCCGTTCGGAAATCCTTGAAGCTTGTGATAGATCCGTCCGGCAACCTCCGGAACCACCGTTGAGCCGATCCCGAGAGTGTGGTAAGAAAGACGCGGCATTTCACTCCATCGGTGTATTGATGGAGCGTGGCCGTGTTATCAAACTTACCCAGATGATCATCCGGGTCCGTTGTTCCGTTGTACTCGCCGATCGTCGGAGGCACGTAGTGCTTGGGCAGAGGGTCTCGTAGAATAGCCTCCGAAAATTGGCGGTTGGCTCGCTCGGGAGATGAGTCCGCCCGGGGAGTCTTACCTTTTCTGTCATCCCGCCTTGGTATTTCGTCCGAAGAAGAACCTCTATCTCTTCGAGCTGGTGCGGCTTAATAAGGCCCGGTGAAATTCGACGGTGGCTGGAGGTGCTTCCGCTCGGCCACCGGACGCAGATGTCGCTTGTTGCTCTGTCGCTGCTTTCTGTTTTTGTTCAACAAGTTTGGCGGCCCTTATCTCGACCAGGGCGAGCTCTTCCCTCAAAGCGTCACCGTGTTTTGTCGTCCAGCCTCGCCCATTGTTCGCCGATCGGGAGCGTTCCAGACGGCGCCAATTTGATCTGTCCGAACCGGAATTGATTGGGCACGTGGCGCTCTCTGCTAGATCCTCGAATGCTCCGGTGAACACCGAGCCGGGAGGGGTGTCCCGGCGACGGCCCTCCGACGCTCAAGTCAGGCGAGGAATAACAGAAAGGTGGCTTCAAGATGAAGATTTTTCTTACCTCCGGTGGAGAAATGGAGGCCTTATATAGACCTCTCAAAGAAGCCTGGGTGCGTCAGTCAAAGCAACCACCTGCCTTTGACCATGCCCAGGTATGGGTCTGTCAGAAGGGCCATACCCAAATATGGATCTGTCAGGAAGACGTCCATGAGACCATACTGCTACTGTATCAACCCTTCCATGATATGACGGCAAGATCCTCCATCGTGCGATTTTGAGTACGGCCTAATCATCAGACATGCTTCTGCTGATATCCCATATCTCGAGCCGAGTGCATAGGCCGTTCGGCCACCTTTGTACCCTCGCCCATATTTCGGCCGAACGGACAACCCGCTCGGCCCTTTGGCCCCTGCCGAGCGGACTCCCGCTCGGCCCTTCGATCCTCTTGCCTTGGCGTCGGAAACCTGAGCCCATGGATGGGTTATCTCTAGCTCTGCTCGGACCTACCCATCTGCTCGGCTCAGCCATCAACCGCTCAGCCTTTCATCGATCCTCAAGCTGAGACCCTTCAGGAAGTGGGTCCCTCATTCTTACTGCCGGATCAGACATGATGAAAGCTTTTAGTGTACAGCTTACATATGAAATATTCTCTGTAATCTTTGGCACAAAATGACAAAAAAAAATGTTGGGCTAGTGAACTATTAATGTGCTGTGATGATTTTACGAGCTAAGTCTCCTCCATCATCATATCAAACCTTGTTTTTGGAGGGAGTTGGCTCTGATAAAGGATGTAGACCACCTTGAGGACTTGGATCGATTAGGAAGATTGGTTGACTCGAATCGGTCAAGAAGAGTGGTGGATCGGCTAGAGTGGTAGATCGACTAAGAAGAATGGTAGGTCGATCATAGTGGTAGATCGATAAGAAAGAATGACAGGTTAGTAAGGAAGAGTGACGAATCGAACTGAGTGATAGATCGACCAAAACAAAAAAAAGTGATAAATCAACCAGAGTGAGATCGACTAGAGTGACAAAAGGTATCTACGTCTGTAATCCTCATAGTTGCTCTTGCTATTCTCGATATCACTAGGTATCTACGTCTTTGGTCAGATTAATTTGGCAGGTGGACTTCAAAATTAACAATCTTGAAGGTGGATATAGTTATTTTTCATTGACTAGCTCTGAACTTAATATATAGTTTACTAATATTTTATAGCTTTAGTACTATTTTCATAAAATGCTAAATTAATTTTAAGAGTTTTAAGTTATGGCAAATGATGTATTAAGAATTAAGTATGCAATCTTTCTAAAGCATTTAAATTCAACATTTATTGTTACTATTTTTTTTTAGTGATGTATTGCAAAATCCTTCTCCCATATTTCTACTGTGTCATAATTTTAATCTTTTTTTTTTTACCATAAGGTGTTTTTTTAATCATAAATGAGACAAGAACGACAAAATTAAAACATCTCCTAACAATATCATTATACTGATTCAAATAGCTCAGTCTTTGTTTTTATTTTTCTTCTAAAAATTTAATAATATAAAAAAAATAATTTAAAAAAATCATGATATAAACTTTAAACATATACATTTTAGGTGCCACCAACGATGGATTGAGCATGGGTCACAATTTGAGTTATGAAAAAAATGAGGACCTTTTTATAATTTTAACATTCCTATAATAGATCGTGCTACTTTTCCATCGTCAGGAAGTGAAATACGAGTTTTATTTTTGCACAAGATATTTTAAAGAAGGAGGGCAAAGTTTGGGGGAGGGGCAAAATGAAAAATTCTCGGTTTAAATTCTCAAAGAAAACCAGTTGCCCGTTATAGCATACTGTAACGTCCGTCATCTCGGAGAAAAACATTCTCGACCGTTGTTATCGGCGCCACAACACCAAGTAGCGCACCTCCCAACGCGGATGACGGCTAACATTAGAACGCATTCCTAATTATATCCGAGCGCACAACGGAAGAAGCCCCGAGCCGATCCCATCGACGATTCACGCTCTTCCTCCCCCGTCTCCTTCTAGGTACGCCCGTCTCTCTCTCTCCCACTCTCTTTCTCCCTTCTTGTCCTTCTCAATTTTGTTCTTCTAGCTGGTTTTCCTCGCCGATATTGCTGGATTCTGGCGGGGTGGCGCTTCGATTTGGTGCAGTTTGTGCTGGCCAAACTAAAAATCTGTTGCCATCAAGTTGTTTTCTTGAACAAATTTTGAATCTTTTCATCGGTTTTTTGCTTTAATCGATCGAATTTTGAACTTGGCTGCAGGAGAATTCCATGCGAGAAGATGGGGGATCATGTAGTATTGAGCCTTGATCTGCTGAGGAAGCCTCGAAAGGTTAACACGATCAGAGGGGGAGAGGATTCTGCCCCTAACTTTTCTTCCGCCCTGGTGAGTGGGTCGGGCGGGGAAGGGGAAAACTTGATTGGTGATGAAGAGGAGCCACTGATTCAGTCGGTGGACTGCCGTATATGCCAAGAGGAGGATCACGTGGAGAACTTGGAGGTCCCTTGCGCTTGCAATGGCAGTCTGAAGGTCTCCTTCTCTTTCCCCCTTTTTGGTAGCCTGGAGGTCTATTGACATTCTGATAAAGCTTGACCTGGTTTAGTACTTGGCTATTGGGTCGTTGTGAACTGGTAGCTTTATGTGTTGCCTTTCCAATTATATGCTGTTTTCTGATCTTCGAAAAACAAATGATGTGCTGTTGAATTCCAATGTCTGCTAGCTCATGCATCTCTATTGGTCAGATTCCTGATAGAGTTGATAGACATGCATTACTGCATGGATTCCAATGTATAAAGTTATAGATTACCTTCTGATCTACTAAAAAATTTATATGCTTATGAATTGCATGGATCTGTTGCTCAAGATTCCTGATATGCTCTTGTTACTTATAATGAATTAAACTGTGGGACAAGATCCATGTAGCTGCTTGAATAGTTGGACTCATGGATTTGTTGTTGTACTCTGCAATCTGGATTATTTGCTTCAGTAGAATGGGGCATGATGTCTAGGCTTGATACATTACTTTAGCAGTGATTCAATTCTTGTAGGCTCATATATGTTTTCCAGTATGTATACACCCTTGTTATTGTATGGATTACAATGCTTCTGAGTGGAGGGCATGTGAACACAATTAAGCAGTAGCAGATTTTAGGCTTAGATTCTCCGATGGTAGATGTAGAATTCTTCTAAGTGAGATGATCAAAACAATAACATAATATAGAATGACGTTTGCCAGTCTACTTAAGGGACAATGCAGTTTCCTTGCTTTTATTTTATTTTATTTTATTTTATTTTATTTTGGGATATTGGAAATGGAGTCTGTATTTATTTTCTAACTTTTGCACCTTGATTTTTCACCTCAGGAGATTCAAGTTTGTACAACTTCAAAGTGAATAGTAAAATTCTTGTTTCTTTGATATTTTATTAAACTGGCTCCAATTTTTTTAACATTTGTTCTCTGAAACTTCTGCATCTCCTGAGTTTTAAAATCAATATCTTGTTATCTGTTTTTTTAAAGCAATTGGTGCAAACAAATTTCCAACAGTCTGATTTGATTAGCTGTCTCTTCAGTCTTAACTTGAACAGACATTAATGAGATAGATAATATGGCATGATGAATTCTTTCTGCAGTTATAGTATTTCTTTACTTTGCTGCTGTTTAGTTGGCCTAGTCAGTTACAATTTTGCAATGTGCTGCAGTATGCTCATAGGGCATGTATCCAACGTTGGTGCAATGAGAAGGGTGATACAACCTGTGAAATCTGTCATGAGGTGTGTTACAGTCTTGGTTGTATTGTATGGACATTCTCCGCAAATTTGTGTCATTCATGTGCCTTCTTTCTGAAGAATATATAGTTTTTGTTTTTTTTTTTGTAAACAAAGATAAACTATTCTTTTTTAAAAAAGGCATTTAATTTTATTTCCTGTTTCCAAGATTCACAATCTACACACTTCCATGAACAAAGATTAATGTCTAAACAAAAAAGGTAGGATGTCTAGGATCCAATTTTATAAGCAACATAAGCTGTGCTGTGCATTGCCACAAGGTGTTGAAGACAAAAAGAGTAAGCCATTTAGAAGTCATCGATTGTTGTAACAAGGAATATGCTTACATACCATTTCTTCATGCAATACAAACAACAAGCTAGTTCCTCTGAGGAAGAAGAATATATATATATATATATATTTTGGCATTCGTTTGGTTCAAATGGTTGTCTAAACCTCTGGTGAGAAAAGGGTGAAGTGAAAATAGGAAATTCACCTGGATTTAGCACAAACTTGTTCTGTTTAGTTGTTTGGATAATTTATTTGTATTGTGATTTATTTATTATCAATATTCTAGTGCAATAGGAAACTTACCTTACCACTTGCCTTTTAAAGTTCATTTATAACTTATTTTCTGATTCATTAACTATGCCAAGTATTCAATTAACATTTAGTTCTTTTATGGTATTGTTTATTTAGCAGCACATAACCCTATTATTATTATTATTATTATTATTATTGATAATCCTGGGGTCCAAGCTTCACCCGACTAATACTAGAGGGGGACAACCTTCCCCCTGGTTCGTGGGTAAATCCAAAACACAACTCATGCACACTGAGAAATCGACCTCCAGGATATTCATCCCACACATAACCCTATTATTCATCTTCGATGTGCTGGCCTATCTTGAGTTTCTTGTGCTAACTCCTAATCCTTTTGACTTGAACAATGTGCTCCTGTATATTCACTTTAAAAACAATATGTCATATATCAAATAAGTATTATAATTTTTTTTAGCTTCATTTGTGATTACAGCAATATAAACCTGGTTATACCACTCCTCCACGAATTCATTTTGATGACACCACAATTGACATCAAGTAAGTTCATTTACAAATTTTACTTTGTCAATCCAAATATTTATTCCTTTTTCTTTAAGATATTTTTTCATTTGCTGTGGCAGTTGGTTAATTACAGGTTCTGCATTGGATTTGCATGATCGTCACGTATTGACAATGAGAGCAGCACACCACCACCTTGTTGAAGGTGACTATGATGGATATGCTTCAAATGACAGTGGTGCTGTATTTTGCCGCTCTGTTACTTTAATAGTTAAGTCCCTTTCTTATTTTTAACCTTGACATCTACATCCCGCAATCAGATGGCATCTAACTTAAGAGTTATAAAATGATACTCAAATGGTATACATGTATACTAAGCATTTTTCCTGAACAAACTTCTGTAGTTAATGGCTCTCTTGTTGTTGAGGCATGCATTGATCATTAATAACGCTGATGGCAATGAGGATGACAGCGATGTCGAAGATGCTTCTGCATACTTTTCAGTGAGTGAAAATTTAAACTGCTTAGTATTTTAGGGCCTAGCTTGTTCATGTATCAAACACATTAGTTGAATTTTTCAGCTTTTTTTGCTACGTGCCCTGGGATTTCTGTTACCATGCTACTTTATGGCGTGGATCATAACGATCATGCAACGGCAAAGGGAAAGGCAGGTAAAAAGCTGTTGATATTTTGATGCTTGCATAGTTTTGGTGTCTTTAATGTAAAACTTTACTTTTCTAATGAATTTCCTTACAAGTTGGAATGCTTGAGATTCCTCCTTTGGCAACCATTTTGCTGAAGTTAACAACACTATCAATCAGGTTCCTGCATGTCACTTCCTGACCAAACAAAATAAGTGACTCCATATAGGCTAGATGAAGGTCACATATATCAAGAATTCCACCATATAGTGAAAGCTTGTGTTTATAGTAGAGGGTCACAACAAATTAAAAGTAATCTGCCAAAATTATTAATTAGGTCTGGATCACAATATGGGCACATATATTTATTACCAGTTGAGATTCAGTTGAGGCTGAGTCAGGGCTTAGGTGGTTTGCTTGAGGTGACCACAGGTCTATTGAGATTCTTGTGAGGATGCTGAGTTCCACGAAGGTGGAATGTACTTCTGTGGTTCATGTGAAAGTTGAGTTGAGTAGAAGTTGAGTTCCACAGATCTATTGAGATTCTATTTTCCTGTGACTAGAAAATTGAGGATTATGTGACTCGTTTTATTTTTAATCCTTTTGTTGGGGTCTATATTTTGTATTGGCATTCAATCCCAACGACCCAAATACTCAGGAAGCAGCTGGCTTAGCAGCAAGTGGAGTGGCACTCATTCTGCAGTCTGGTCGACATAGGGGCAGCTTGCCCATCACATTAGCACCAGATTCACCATCCACTCCCCAACAAGAGCCACCGCAACCGTAGCTATCTCAAGTGTGAGAATCATTCTGTTAGACTCGAGTTGGTTCTCAAATGAACTATAGTCCGTATTTAGTGACAGGTTCGAGCCACAAGTCGAGACTGTATTTGAATCTGTTCCGTGCATTTGAAGATTTCACTTGCAGCTATTCCTTTGTTTGGGCATATCTTGGCATTCAGTTTAGCTGTTCACAACAATGTAATTGTATTGGAATGAAATGTATGTTCAATGTGTGATATATCAAAAGAAATATTTGTTAGCTCTTGCATTGTTATGTGGGTTAAAAGAACTGTGTTTATTGGATGAATTGGAAGCAATGGCTTATATTAATTAAGAGAGGCAAATCAAAGGGATGCAGGTGGCTTGTGTAGTTCTTGTAATATTACAAGATAAAAAAATTGGAAAATTATTTTTTCATGATATTGTTATTCCATCCTAATTCAATCTCATTGTATATTTGCCCCACTACTCATCTTTTCTCTAGTTGCCCACCCAATTTAGTGAGATCACTCAACTAGTCTATCTTATCTATGGAATTTGCAAGACTTGATTGATAAAGATTTAATTATTAGAGTGAATTAACATTGATGTAGGTTAACAAAAACAAAATAATTAAATACAATATCATTAAGTTAGGCTAATGTAGTTCATGGACACATCTTCCACTATTTTTTAGCACAAACAAAAAAAAAAGCTATCTACTCATCTTCCACTATTTTTAGCACAAACAAACAAAACAAAATCTAATTGTCATGCAAATTTAACATGGCTATTGATGCCTATTTAGGCCACAAATGATGTTAAAAAACAAATGTGAAAGCTACCTTCTTTGTTATTGGAATGAGAAAGTCTTCCTCTAGGGATAGCTATGGTGTCTTTTTCACTTTATGGATTGAACGCAATAGCAAAAGTTGATCTATTGAAACACTAAATTCATCATGAGGATCACGGGCATCACGTATACCGCTCTATCCCTAGAAGGAACAATGACCAATATTAGCAATGAATGTTAAAGGGCTCAACACACCTTGGGTTAGTACAAGCTTAGGTTGTCCTCATCAAACTATAAATAGACCATATAAGTCCTAAATTTTTTTGAGAAGTGAATCAAAAGAGAACACTTATTCATCTATATCGTCAAATGAACATCTTTCTTTTAAAAAAAATATTAAAATAACACCTCATGTATAAATTTGCTATCTAAAATATCCTTTTATGCTACATTTTAGAGCTGCTTTATATAAAATAGCACAACCTTAGAGTTGCTTCTTACAAAATAACACCACCTTGAAGCTTCTTTGTTAACACCATATGCAAGATGCTTTGTACAAGGTGTGGTTTTTTTTCCACCAAAATTTGGGGTCGTAAATAAACTAAATATTAGTGAACAAACTTAGTATTTTGCTTAGTAAAAATTTATTTATATTCGTTCAATATACAAAAGATCAATTAAATAAATAAGCTTGAATAGTTCGTTAAATTACACAAACAAGTTTGAATACATATTTGTTCAACTTGTTAATGTTTGTGGACAATTTTCACGAACCATGTTCAATAAAACTCTTATCAATATGCTAAATAAATAAAAATAAAATAACTAAATAAGTTTGAATTATCAAACTCAATAACCAATCAAACAAGTAAAAATTTCAAACAATCAAACATGTTTGAATTGAGAGCTCGATAACATTTAAACAAATCAAGCTCGAACAAAACTCAAGCTAAACTTGAATTAAGAGCTTAATAATATCTAAATAAATCAAACTCAAGTAAAGCTTCAAACAAGCTCAAGTTTATATAAAAATAATAATTTAAGCTTAAACAATCATTTTAAAGGATTGATTCATTTTAAGCTCGGCTCGATTATCTTATCAAAAATAATTAAATATCCTAAAGCTCAGTTCTGTTTGACTTGTTTACAACTCTACCAAAATTAGATAAAATTATTTTTAACTTTGGTAAAAAAAAATCAAAATTATTCCATTTTAGAATTGCTTTATACAAAATAACTCCAAGGTGATTTTGGTTGTACAAAATAACTCCAAAGTGTTAGTATTTTATATAGATAAAAAAATATATTTTTATTTTTAATTTTGGATACTCAAATTAATCCTAATCTTCCTCATCACACAAAAACACAATTAATAGTCATGTAAAGCTATATCACGTACAAATTATTCAAAACTATGGTCACATTTTTTTTGTTTTGTTTTACCTAATGAATTAATATTACAACAATGTCTCATTTTCTTTGCCTTCATAAATATTTGGTGCACGAATATCATAGCCGACCATATATATATTTAAATATAATAGAAAGAACACGTGTCTTAATTTTATCAGTAAAAATGCAAGCTTTTCCTGTCTTAATTGATTATCATTCAGCCAATGGCTCATCTTTCCTTGCCGTCTAAAATAAACCAAATTCTTTATTGTGCCTTCATTGAATATAGACAAAATAAAATATAAAATAAGATTAAAAATAGAGTTAAAATATATTATTAGGTGGAAGAGACAGTGACCTGGGAAGACTTGTGAGGATATTTTAGTCGGAACTTGAACGACGAATTCCTGTGAAAATGACCATTGCTGGAAAATTAGTTTGTCTGAGGTTAATTAAGGACGGGTAAACAAATCGATTAGAATTAATTTAGCCGATAGGTGTTGGAAAAAGGTAAATGGTAGAGTAGTGAAGGGGAGAGGATTCATTGGTTAATTTTTAATTAGTCCGATAGTTTTGTGTTTGTGAGGTTGATTTATATTGAATCATAATACTTACAGTTTTCAATGTGAACGTGTATAGAAGAGACTCTTTCTCATGGGTAGACGTAGGAGTATAAATTGATAGCTCGAATTATATTGAATTTAGATAACTCGTATATGAGCATAAATTATGTGTACTTCGAATAATGTTGGATTGATGTAACGGTGATGATCGATGTTCTTGTCTGATTTCGTGATCTAGTGAGTCCACGCAGAACAACTGTCGTGGAGAAGGCTTCGGGTGACATGAAGGTAGATGGGCGAGGGGGCTCACAAAGCTCTTACAAACTCAACAAGAGGTTAGAATTGACGCTGAAATTGAACTCGGAGTGCCCACTCCAAAGCTCAAGTTAGCACAAGGCTCAAGTCAGAGAAAGGTTAAAGCTCTAGAGAAATTGAAGAGTCCAAAAAGTTGTGTTTGCATACATATGTCCATGGGAATGTATAACATTTTATAGATACATAGCATGTCCTCACGTTTTCCATATTTTCGGAGATGAACGCTTATATTGCCCATGTCTTCTGCAAGAAACGGCTACGCTATCAATGTTTTCCAGGATAAATAGCTATGTTGCCCATAACCTCTAGGAAGAAACGACTATGTTGTACATGTCTTCTAGGAGAAATGGTTCAACGGGCCATGTAGGATAAGAGTCTCGACCGAGGGAATCCGAAGTTGAGGGAGTCGGGTAGCCGAGCTAAGAGATTCAGGTGACAGGGCTGAAGGAATCAGGCAACCGGGTTCAAGGAGTTCGGAGTTGAGGGAGTTGGATGTAAGTACTCCAGGTTGATTTTGATGTGATCAACCGAGTTAAGTTAAGCTCTGCGATTTTAATACCTTGTATCTAAATGTGCAGAGACTTAGGAACATAAGAAGTAGAGCGAAAAATGCAGCTAGCGAGAAGGATAGCACGGGAAGCGAGTTGACGAGCTCGATGGATCCGAAAGACAAGGTGTTATGGAAAAGTACATCAATAGACTAGAATACGCACGCGGTGTTTCCGAAAGATGAGAAGCTAGGGAGGAAAACTGCTTAAGGAGAATTCTGGAGTTGGGTTCGGGTGAACTCGACTAATTTGGACGACTGGAGGATCACTCAAGAAACCAGACAAGTCAATGCTAAGTTGACCAAGTCGAGGCGCCTGGACCAAGTCGAGGCGCCCGGAGCAATATGAGCCAGGTCAGCAAACCGTTACAGCGAGGATCAGACTAGAGTCCACGTTAGCATACTCAGGCTCCTGGACTGGGTCCAAGCACCCAGAAGTTGATAAGTCGTTGACGAAGAACCATTGTAGAGTGGATTGAGGCGACCGCATTCAGGAGCCTGGACCGGCTCCAGGTGCATGGGAGCTACCATGTCAGCAAACGACTAGTTCGACCAGTGGCCTATAAATATAGCCATGGTCTTCAAAGTTAAATACAACACACTATACTTTCATTTCTGAATTCATGTTTTAGCTCTATTTGTGCTCAAATTTCTATAAGAGATTTCTCTGCCTATATCAGAGAATTTTAGTGTGCTTCTACTACCTTGGATTAGCAACATCCCTAGTTGCAAACTAAGTAATTCTTTTTGTCTCTTACTTTCTATTTATGTCTTTCATTTTATTTAAGTAACGTGTGTTTGTCCTTACTAAAGTTCAATAGCAAGAGAAAATACTATAATTTTTTTTATTACAAGGCTATTCGCCCCCTCTAGTCGGCCTACACGAGACTAATAATTGGTATCAAAGTAAGGTGCGCTTTACAAGGGCTAACTACCAACTGAAGCAACATGAAAGTGGTTGGAGCGAGCATTCACCGGCCAAAGTTTGAGGAAGATTCGTGATATGAAAAAAGAGAATGAAGATATTCTTTAAAACAGACTTTGAAGTTTTACTAACCATTAAATATGACTTTGTAGCACCCAGAGAGCACTATGAGGGAAAAAGAAGAACATCTCTAGAGCAAAAAAGAGTAAAACGACTTCGTGGTAAATGACAAAATAGAGTTCTATCTGCTGAGTATTCTTCTGCCTCAAGAAGTCAATCAGGTTGGCAGCTACGACTCAGCTAAAGAGCTTTGGCAGAAGTTCTTTGAGCTTCACGAAGAGACCTTGGAGGCAAAACTAGCAAAATGGGACCTGCTTCGGAACCAACTCAACAACCTTCGGATGGAAAAAGAAGAGACAGTAGCTCATCTATACGCAAGAATCAAGGAGATGATCACCAGACTCGTGAATCTTAGAGAAATTATAGCAACCCGAGATTCGCTAAAGTATACTTTAAATGCTTTCAAAGAACTCTCGAGTGGACATCTGTAGTGTTGGATCGTGAAGAATCGATAGAGGGGGGAGTGAATATTGATAAAAAAATTTGTAAATAGTAAGCACTACGGAAAAGAATAAGCAAGAAAAGAGCAAGGCTAACACAAGTGTTTTTTACTTAGTTCGAAGCCTTTGGCGACTCCTACTCCAAGGCACGCACACAAGGGTGCTTTCGATGGGCAATCCACTAGCAATTCGAATAAGTTTTTACAAATTGAAAGTACAGGAAATGCTAAAAGAAATGAAGTACCAACAATAATAAAAATAAATGAAAGAACACGTTGTCAGAGAAGCTTCAACGTCGCAAGAGCACAGGAGAGCAGTTCTTTAGTTTTTTGAGTTAAATCTTTAGCTCCAGCCTTGACCTAGTATCTGAGTCATAAATAAATAAACTTGGTAATAAATCATTTAAATATTGGACCTAGTCTTTGAGCAACTAATAAATAAGACCTAGGGGAAAAGAGAGTTGTCGTCCCTACCCTAAAGGAGAGAGAAATCGTCGTCTCCTACCCTAGAGGAGAAAGAAGCCGTGGGTTTTTGTGGTGAAAAATCGAAGAAAAAGTTGTTGGTGTAAAAAACATCAAACGATCAAACCTAAGTTTTGATTATGCAAAGAGTTCAAAGTTAAGGTTTCTTGTTGGCTAACAAGATTGACTGAGTTTGTAAAAAAGACCTAAGTGATCTTAGGCAAAAGAAAATCCTAGTTGATACTGTAGGATCAAAAAGCGGGGGGGGGGATAGCGCTCTTGGCTAATTTGTTCATTTTAAAACAATCAAGTAAAAACGTAGTGGAATAATGAAAAGATAGAGACAAGAGAAAGCACACCAAGATTTACTTGATTCAGAGTCTGTGACGACTCCTACTCCAAGGCCCACACGTGAAAGTGCTTTCGATGGACAATTACTAATTAATCGAAAGTTACAACAAGATTTACAGTTGAGTACAAGTAACTTTGAAATACAATAATACTGACAACTTGGAGAGTTGAATCCTTAGAGCAATCATCGTCGGGATAGCTTTCAAGCGTCGAGGAGGCGTTTTCTGAACAGCTCGAAGAAGCAGAACTTGTTCGGAATGCTATTATGAAGCTCCTGGTCGAAGCCTGCTTTTATAAGCTATTCTAGGTGTTGGGTTTTTCGGGCAGCGAAAATCGCATTTTCGCGTCGCGAAAACCCCAAAAGCCCCAACCACCGGATCCGTGCAAAGAAAAATAAAATAAAATACGAGTACGAGTTTCTAAACCTTGATCTATAGTAGATCTACAAAGGAAACAAAGAATATACTCTTGATGCGCGCCCTACGCGAATCCCGCTCGTCCAATGGTGCTGGATCTCAAGGTTGTCAAAGTAGACAACCCTCTAGAAGTATCCATACGAACACAAGAAGGAGATCACCAAACTAAAGTGTGCTAGCACCTTAGTTAGGTTCGGCAAGATGAGGAGAGGGAGAGAAGAAAATGGAGCAAGGAAAAAGATGATGGAATGAATGAGAATAATTCACAAAATGAAACTTATTCATCCCATTCATATGGCCGACCACATTAAGAGCATGTGTAACTCCCATGGAATGCCAAGAGTCACAACTCTTGGTAACTCCCATGAGGTGACATCTCACTTAAGCAACCATGATGATGTGGAGCATCATCATTGGCCCACTCAATGCCAACTCACCAATGAGGTGACATAAAGTCAAGTCAAACTTGACTCTTCATCTTCCTCCCAAGTCAAGTCAAACTTGACTTAATCTCTCTCATGGTTGATCTAATCCAACCATTTAATTCAAGTCAATTTAATATAATGAATCTAATTCATTTAATTAAATTGATTCAATGAGTCATAATCTAAATTAGACTCATTGAACACATGAATCAACTTGAGTCCAACTCAATTAGCCCAATTAGGATTACTCTTAATCCAATTTGATTCATCAAATGAATCTAATCCTCTTGGTTCATCATATGAACCTAATCTCCATCTAATTGTCCTTAGTGTGTGACCCTATAGGTTCTTGTAACGTTGGCAATGCCCCTAAACCCATTTAGGAGCATAAGTAATGAGCGGTATCTAGCAACACATCATTACTACCCAATGTTACAAGAATGTTGAGATCCAACATCACCTTGTGACTACTAATTGTGACTCCTCACAATATATGACAAGTGTCCTTCTATCCTAGACATCTAGATTGATCAATGTGAGGCATAGACCGTGTCATCCTCTGATCAATCTAAATCTTGAACTCCAAGTAGACTCACTAAATCAAATGAACTCAATATCTCATATTGACTCATTTGGGCATGGCCATGCACTTCGTGGTCTCACTCTATCAAGAATATCGATGTCTCTCCCGTCATATAGGAGGGATAGATCTCATCTACATCACTCACATCCCTCTGCATAATTCGTTACATACCCAGTAATCGCCTTTATAGTCCACCCAGTTACGGGTGACGTTTGACGAAACAAAAGTACATAACTCCTTATGTAGGGAACCATGGTGACTTCAGGTCTAAGGACTAGTAGTCATACTAATAGTCACATGAGAAAGTATATGACACTCATATAACGATCCATGATACTTTCTCATGGCGGGTCATTCAGTATACATTCTCCAATGCATACCCATGTGTCAACTTGATATCTCTATATCCATGACTTGTGAGATCAAGTCATCGAGTTCACTTACATGCTAGTCTTATTGCATTAACATTGTCCCTGAATGTTAATACTCGACTAGGAATGATTAAGAGTAGTATTCCCTATATCATCTCACTATCGGTTCAACTAACCGATTGATATAGGTGAGAACCTTCTACTCAAGGACGATATTATACTTAGTTTATTTGGCACCAATACAAGTAAGTATAATAACCAAAACAATAAATATCTTTATTTATATATAAGAATATGATACAACAAGTCCATAATACAATCATCAAATGATTGGCTCTAGGGCTCTAACTAACACTAGGCACCTGGAACCACTCCAGGTGTCTGAACCACGTGGTTCAGCAAATCGACGCGCGCCACATTAGCTTGCAGATAATTTTTTAGTTTTGAGCACCCGAACCGACACTGGGCGCCCAAACAACTCCGAGCGCCCGGACCATCTTTTTCCAGCCTCTTATTTTCTGCAAAATAAAGTTAGTGCAGGAAAAAATAATATATATAATATGAAATTTGATAGCCTCTGACTGTCCGATTTTGACTTTGAGTTTCGTCGAAACTCTAGGTCGAACTGACACCTACTATTCCCTCTTCGGGGAACGCGTCTCCTCTCAAGAGAGTTTACCTTTTACCATACCGATCCTCCAAACCAATTGGATTTTTGCTCAGCATCCGAGTCTTCAGGTCTTCTCCGCTGGATGCCCGATCTCGACCCGTCTAGTCTTCCACCTAGTCTGCGACCACCAGGATTTTCACCTAGAGTCCTCGACTCTAGGATTTTGCCCAAAGAACTTCGACCTGCCAAGACTTTCCACCTACGATTACCACCCCCTAGGATTTTCCACCTGCCTAACCGCAGCTAGGGTTTTACCTAAGAACACTTAGAACTTTCCTACAATCTCATTCAGATTTATTAGACAACAAAACAACTTAACTTTGGACCTTTAACATAATTAAAACACAAGTTAGATTGTCTGGTGCTTTTTGCACCAACAGATACTAGGCAGATAGAATGTCCTAGTTGCGGTTAGGCAAGTGGAAAGTCCTAGTTATAGTTAGGTAATGAACTCCTAGTTCGGGGGACTGGGTGAAGTCTTGGCGGGTCATGGACTTTGGACGAAATTCTAGAGTCGGGGACTCTAGGTGAAAATCCTGAGGGTCATGGACACCAGGTGGAAGACTGGATGGGTCATGGATCGAACATTTAGTATGAATATTTGAAGTCTCGGATGCTGAGTAAAAGTCCAGACGGTCTAGAGGACCATTCTAGCAAAAAGTAATTTTCCTAAGAGGAGTTAGTGAGGACGTGTTCCTCGTTGAGGGAACAGTAGGCGTCGGTTCGATCTAGGATTTTTGAAAATTTTGAAAGTAAAAATCGGACAGTCTGGAGACTATCAAGAAGTTCTATTATTCACATTTTATTGTACTAACTTTGTTTTGTATGGTATATTTGATATTTTTGGACTAACATATCTTGGAAGGAGTGAAAAGCACATTTTAAGCTCGGATGAATAGTGTTCAAGGCACCTCCGGGGCAGTTGGAGGTACCTCAGGTGGTTTGGCTGAAGGCCCGCGAAGAGAGGTGCGAAGGCGCCTTGGATACCGAATGGAAGGCGCCTTCCTTGAGCTTGAAGGTGTTGATACAGTCTGACCTGGCTGTTGTTTTGATGTTGACACTGATTTAAGTTTGTATCAGATAGTGTTTAAACTCAGAATGACTACTGATCGAGGTTGATCAGTTGGGAGGGAAAGTCCTGGTGAGTGAAGCCAGGCAAGGGAAATCCAGATGGGTCAAGACATCTGGTGAAAAGTCCAAGCAGGGAGCTTGGCACGGGAAAAGTCCAAGTATGGTGACTTGGCACGGAATCGTCAGAGAGGGCTCGGTAGCTCGTTCTCTGGACCGGACGAAGTCGGAGATGGCTCGGTAGCTCGTTCTCCGGACTAGGTCAGAGAGGGCTCGGTAGCTCGTTCTCCGGACTAGGTCAGAGAGGGCTCGGTAGCTCGTTCTCTGGACCGGATGAAGTCGGAGAGGGCTCGGTAGCTCGTTCTCCGGATTAAGTCAGAAAGAGGACTTTCAATGGCACATTGGATCGGTCGTTGGACCGATCCAGACACAAGAATCAGTGGATCGGTCGGCAGACCGATCCAGTGAAACTAAGTTCCACGGATCGGTCTGATGACCGATCAGATGACACTCAGTAGCACACTGAGTGAAATCTGATCGGTCTGCAGACCGATCAGAGATGAGTGCAATCTGATCGGTCGGGAGACCGATCGGGAGAAGAGACTGCGAAGAAAGAAAGAGGTGGATCGGTCCGTGGACCGATCCACCTCAATCTGATCGGTCTGCAGACACTCAGTAGCACACTGAGTGCAATCTGATCGGTCGGGAGACCGATCGGAGAAGAGACTGCAAAGAAAGAAAGAGGTGGATCGGTCCGTGGACCGATCCACACTCAATCTGATCGGTCACTACGACCGATCAGAATGGCCTCGGACCGATCAGGCTGTTGCCTGATCGGTCTGGTGACCGATCCACACACTCGGATTTGTTCGTTGTATCAACGATTCCTTCACCGCTTTTGATATATCTCTTTCATTTATGTGATGTAATCTTCTGTGCTGTTAGCTTTTGAGTTTGCAGGTTAACAGGTATCATTCCAAGCCTAATTTCAAATTAAGTTCGTAAGAGGAATGCGACAAATGGTCTTTCTGTTGGTTTCAGCGGCGCATGGTGCATTTCAGGCATCAACGGATACTGCTGTGATCTGGCTGCGATCTGCTTGACTCCTGGGGATTGGTTCGAGCTCAGAAGACGCCAGTGTTGACTGTGATATCATTGGTGTGAGTTCAGAGAATCAGAGAAGGAGGAAAAGAGATTGGCTGCAGCGCTGATTTGCGCAGTTTGGACCAGATTTGTGACAGCAGAGATCAGGTTTTGAGAAGCAGTAAAAATAGCGAGAGGGGAACAAGAACAGAACAAGAAAGAAAGCTTGAAAGAAAAGTGTGTGCTGGTGTGCGAAGTTCTTGAGCTCTCGGGTGAACTGCGATCTCTGTTTTTCTGCTACTGATCCTCGCGTGGTTGTAAGCACTCCTATTCTCCTTTGCCACCGAGTTTCTGTAAGTCTCGTGCTTTAATTTAGATCTTTCTTGAGACTCTGTTGAGAGGTTGCTCCACCGAGAAGGAGACATCTTTAGCCGGAAGTTATCCGGGGTGCGATCTACCGAAGATCAAGGAGTCGTCCACCTTACGGACACGCCGAGGAGTAGGGGCAAGTAATCCCCGAACCTCGTATATCTTTGTGTCTGCTGTGTATGTGTTTTTCTTCATTCGTTTTAGTTTTCCTTCCGCTGTGCTAACTAGTTTTTGTGTAGAAATCTCTGTCTAAGTTTTTTTTTAAGAGGCTATTCACCCCCCCTCTAGCCATCTAAGATCCCAACAAGTGGTATCAGAGCCTGGTGCTCTTCATTTCGGCTTAACAACCCAAAGAGCAAACAAGGATGGCTATGAAGGAAGGCTTCAGCACAAATCGACCACCCTACTTCGAAGGAGCAGATTTTCAATATTGGAAGGGCCGCATGGAGTATTACCTCAAGACCGACATTGCCATGTGGTTTTCCGTCAAGGAGGGTTTTACACCACCAAAAGATGAAGAAGGTAAGGAACTTGATTCGTCTAGGTGGTCTACCGAACAACTACGCAAAGCACAAGCCGATGCCAAGGCCATGGTCACCTTGCAATGTGGAATCGCCAAGGACCAACTCGTCAAGGTAGGTCCGTTCTCGAGTGCAAGAGACCTATGGAACAAACTCATCGAGCTCCAAGAGGGAACTCGAGATTCTCGGATTGCCAAGAGGGACCTATTCTTGAATCAACTACAAAATCTCACCATGAAGGAAAATGAAACGGTAAGTGAACTACATGGGAGGTTCAAGGAAATCATCAATGGTTTACATTCCGTGGATGAACGCGTGGAGAATCGCGACCTAGTAAGGTACGCTCTTAAATCCTTTCCAAGGAATGCCTTGTGGTCATCTATGGTAGATGCCTACAAGGTTTCCAAGGATCTTTCCATTGTTAAATTAGACGAATTCTTTTGTGAAATGGAACTTCATGAACTTGCTAACAAAGGTCAAAAGGAGAAAGGTATAGCTTTGGTTGCAGGAGAAAAGAGCAAGGATGAGAGAAGAAGGAGAGAAAAGAAGAAGGAGAAAGAGATTCCTTCATCTTCATCCTCCTCCGAGTCCGATGATGAAGGTGGATCATCATCAAGCGAGATGGCAAATTTTGTGAGGAGGATCATGAGAAGAAGCAGGAGATATAAAGGAAAAGGTAAATCTAATGATCAAAATATCGATAAGACTAATGTTACATGTTATGAGTGTAGCAAGAAAGGCCACTACCGGAGTGAGTGTCCAAAACTCAAGAAGGAGGAACGGGCCAAAAAGAAGGAGGAAAGAGCCAAGAAGAAGAAAGCTCTCAAGGCCACTTGGGATGAATCCTCCTCAAGCTCATCGGAGGAGGAAGAGAAGAAGGAGAAGAGTACTCGGCAATTGGCACTCATGGCAAGGAAGGAGTCCGAATCCGAGAGTGATGACTCAAGCACATCAGCCGCGGCTTCATCATCTTCGGATGATGAAGAGGTAACCTCTTCTCACTTAGAAAAATGCTATAAGACTATTACACATTTGTCTACCTTGCTTAAAAAATCAAAAACAGAAAATAAATCATTAAAAGAAGAAGTAGAGAACTTGAGAGCTCTTAGGGAAGATGAGGTTGATGACCTACATCTAGAGCTCCTTGAAGATGAAAACAAAGCCTTGAAGGGTGAGGTTGAGAAACTCAAGAAAATGCTTGAGAAATTCTCAACTAGCTCCAAGACATTAGACATGATTCTAAATGCCCAAAGGGCGGTCTACAACAAGGCTGGATTAGGATACCAACCTAAGGAGTCTAGTTTTATTTCTTTAGTGTCAAGAACCCAATTTCATAGATCGCATGTTTCTAGGGTTCATGAGACTAGGAAGAAGGTAACAAAGGCATGGGTGCCTAAGTCTTTCATTGTAGATGCATTAGGTCCCAAGATTTGGGTACCTAAAACATTTATCTTTCGTGTCTTGTAGGCATTGGTAAAGGGGGAGCGTCTATCAACTTGGTTTGTTGATAGTGGATGCTCCAAGCACATGACCGGGGACAAGTCACTATTTTCTACCATTCAAAATAAAAATAGAGGTAATGTGTCATTTGGTAACAATGGTAGTCTTAAGGTTGTAGGAGTTGGAGACATTCATATATCCGAATGTCTCCATATCAAGAATGTCCTTCTAGTCAAGGGGATGACTTTTAATCTCCTAAGTGTCAGTCAACTGTGTGATACGGGTTACACAATTGAATTTCATTCAAGTCAATGTTTGGTTAAACACATTGACACACTTGACACGGTACTAGTAGGCACAAGGGTTGATAATATTTATCAAGTATCGTTTAAAAGTGCTACTAATGCTTTGATTAAGTGTTTCATGTCAAAAGAAGAAGAGTCTTGGCTATGGCATAGAAGGTTGGCACATGTAAACATGAAGAACATCCGGAAGTTGGCCAACCAAGGATTAGTGCGAGACTTACCCAGCATCAAGTACCACAAGACCAAACTATGTGATGCATGTCAAAAGGGTAAGCAAACAAAAGGTGTTCATAAAGGTAAAAGCATTGTAAGTACATCTACTGCTTTAGATTTATTACACATGGACCTATTTGATTGCAGTAATGTAATATCATTGAATGGAAGTAGATATTGCTTGGTAATCGTTGATGATTTTACTAGATACACATGGACTTTCTTTTTGAAACATAAGGACCAAACTATAGATATTTTTATTTCCTTTTGTAGAAGAACTGAAAATGAAAAATCGACAACAATTAAAACCATTAGAAGTGATCATGGTGGGGAATTTCAAAATCATAGGTTTTTAGAGTTTTGTCAAGAAAAGGGATATAGGCATGAGTTCTCTACTCCAAGGACCCCACAGCAAAATGGGGTTGTGGAGAGAACGAGTCTTACAAGAGGTTGCACGAAGCATGCTCAATGAGTACTCACTACCGAGCTACTTATGGGCTGAAGCTGTGAATACAGCTTGCTATGTGCAAAATCGAGTTTTAATACATAGGTTTTTAGGAAAGACTCCCCATGAACTTTGGTTTGGGAAACCACCTACAATTAAACATCTTAGGGTGTTTGGTTGTAAGGTGTTTATTTTGAACACCAAGGACCATCTTGGGAAGTTCACGGCTAAGGCTGATCAAGAGATACTGGTCGGGTATTCTCTTACCAGCAAAGCCTATCGAGTCTACAACAATAGGACCAAATTGATTGAAGAGTCCTCTGATGTAGCCTTTGAAGAAATCCCTAACTTAAATGATCAACCAAGGGATGTAGGAGAAATTCAATTTGGACTTAGAAATCTAAGTTTGAATGATCAAAATGAAGAACGAGTCGAAGTTGACTCTGATGTTGATAAGCAAAGGCAACAAAGAACTCAATTTGATCCTTTGCCTGATATTGAGTCCTCGCCTGTGCCGAGTGAGACCATTCATGAGGCACCACCAACACCAAGACAATCTAGGATAGCCACTAGTCATCCCCAAGACCAAATTGTGGGAGACATCCAACAAGGGGTTAGGACTAGATCATTCTTTAGAAATGAGTCTAATGAAGTCGCATTGATTTCAGAGATTGAACCAAAAATAGTTGATGAGGCATTGCACGATCCTGATTGGATCTTAGCTATGCAAGATGAGTTAGGTCAATTTGAAAGGAGCCAAGTGTGGGACTTAGTTCCTAGACCTAAGAAGACCACCATTATTGGAACTAAATGGGTCTTCAAAAACAAGTTAAATCAGAAGGGAGAAGTTGTAAGAAAGAAGGCAAGACTTGTAGCCAAGGGCTATAGTCAAGTCGAAGGTCTCGATTATGATGAGACTTATGCTCCCGTGGCCCGATTAGAGTCCATTCGTTTGATGCTAGCTTTTGCTGCACATAGAGGTTTCAAACTCTATCAAATGGATGTTAAATCTGCCTTCTTAAATGGTTTTATTAAAGAAGAAGTCTATGTTGAACAACCACCGGGGTTTGTGAATACCGAAGCTCCAAACCACGTGTACAAGCTCAAGAAAGCACTTTATGGGCTTAAACAAGCACCACGAGCTTGGTACGAAAGGTTGTCAACTTACCTATTAGAAAAGGGATTTGTAAGAGGCCAAATAGACCCAACACTATTTCTACGAAGAGATGGTGAAAACATTTTTGTAGCCCAAGTATATGTCGATGACATAATTTATGGCTCAAATAACAAGGGCTATTTGAATGAATTCATTTCTCACATGGAAAGTGAGTTTGAGATGAGTCTAGTAGGAGAGTTGACATTCATCCTCGGACTTGAAATCAAACAAACTCGAGATGAAATTTATGTCCATCAGACAAAATACACTCAAGAGATGCTTAGAAAATTCAATATGAGTGACTCTAAGGAAGTGTCCACTCCAATGGCGACAAACACTCGCCTTGACAATGATGAGAGTGGAAAACCAATTGATCTAACGCAATATAGAAGCATGATTGGTAGTCTTCTATATCTCACAGCTAGTCGACCGGACATACTCTTTGCTGTGGGCATGTGCGCTAGGTATCAAGTCTGTGCCAAGGAATCTCACTTAATTGCAGTTAAGAGAATTCTGAGATACCTTAAAGGCACAATTAGAGTAGGTCTTTGGTACCCACGTACTGAGTCTTTTGACTTGATAGGTTATACCGACTCCGATTATGCTGGGTGCAAATTGGATCGGAAAAGTACTAGTGGGGGCTGCCAATTTTTAGGTTCATCTTTAGTTAGTTGGTCGAGTCGGAAGCAACATTGTGTTGCTCTCTTCACGACCGAGGCCGAATATATTGCCATGGGAGAGAGTGTATCACAGTTGTTGTGGATGATACACACCCTAGAGGATTATGGACTTTCTTATAAGGGTGTACAAGTGCTATGTGACAACATTAGCACGATCAACCTAACTAAAAATCCAGTCCATCATTCGAGGACCAAACACATTGAAGTGCGTCATCACTTCATAAGAGATCACGTAGCTAGGGGAGACATTGCACTCACATATGTTGAGTCAAAGTCAAATATAGCTGATATTTTCACCAAACCCCTTCCGGAGAATGAATTTAGTCATTTAAGAAGGGAGTTGAGAATGTGTTTGGCTCCTTAGGTCCTTAGGACCTCATCATGATCAATAAGGAAAAATTAAAAATGACAAGAGAAATTGGGAATGATTTTGGGCAACTTGGGAACATCTCACACAAACTATAAGGTTTAACAAAATATTTTTGTTTGCTAGAAATGGGGTGAGATGCTAGGAACAACCAAATTATTCAAAATGTATCATGCATCCCTTGAATAATTAGGTTGAAGAGACATTAATTGAGTATGGGGAACACCATTACATAATTCATGTGTAATTGGTTCCTTGATCTTACTCATATATTCCAATCAAGGAATCTTGGTTGGACTTTTGCCTAGAAATTATCCAATTATAGTTGATGGTTGATTTGTTGATTGATATTTTTGATTGATACTTAACATGCCTTGATTGAAAATTAGGACAAGTTGTTTATATTTTGACAAACTTGAAACTGATCATAGCAATCCTAGGTCTTAACTAATACCTTGGTTCACTATAGGTAATAGTTTTATAAGGTTCTCTAAGATTGGAACTCTGAGATTCCAAATGTCTGAGTTTTTGGGTTTTGAAGTCTGAAACTTTCGGGCTCTAAACAAGCTCAGGCCATAAGAGTTCATTTTTAGAACACAATTGTGGGTGTTGATCCTTAGGTTCTAGGTTATGAATTTGGGAGGTTCTGAATTCTTGGTTGTTGAACTTCTCAGAATTCTCGATCAACAACGGCTCAAAAATTTCAGTTACTGAAATCAGAATTTCAGGATTATCAGACACTGATCGGTCCAGGGACCGATCAGGCCGATATCTGATCGGTCTCTACGACCGATCAGTAGAGTTCATTCGATATCTGATCGGTCTGCAGACCGATCAGGGGTTCTGAAACGTATCGCTAGCTACTGATCGACCTCTGATCGGTCCGGGGACTGATCAGGAGGTTCCTGTCTCCGATCGGGAGGCTCTGGAACGCATCCACCTCTGATCGGTCCGGGGACCGATCAGGAGATACTGGGTCGGTCTGTCGACCGATCCAGAACGAATCCATAACTCTCCGGTCAGTTCTATGGTTCGCAGGAAGGCTACCTGATCGGTCTCCACGACCGATCAGAGGGTTTCCTGATCGGTCCGGGGGACCGATCAGACCTCTTTGGGCGTTAAAATCAATACTGATCGGACGACCGTCCGATCAGATCTCACTGTGCACTATCCCCTCATTAAATCCTCCCAACCTCCTCTCTTCCCGATCTTCTTCCTTTTCAAAACCCTAGCCGACCGACTCATAACCTAGCCGACGCCCCTCTTTTCCTCCCGTCTTCTCGACCCATCATCTTCTAAAAGCCGAAGGTTACAATGGCGCCCAGGTAACTCTTCTTCCTCCCGAGATTTGTTCATTCTTAGCGTTTTAGCTTCTTTTCACATTTTCTCTATGTGTGTTGTCTCGGTTCTCTCTGTGTGGCTCCCGTGGACTCCCATTTGCCCCGACCGTGTCCAAATCTTTATCTATTTAGGAAGAAAGCAGCCGGTGAGAGTTCTTCTAAGTCCCCAGCTGAGAAAACCAAGTCTCCTGCTCCCTCTCGACCCCAACCAGCTGGTTCTAGTAGATTCCCAAACCGCCATTTTGAGCAAGCATTTCAACAGAGGACATTCAAGCTGCTTCCATGTCGATCTGTGGATCGCAAGTATATGGATGAATTTTTGTCCTTCTGTGTCCGAAACCCTAGCCTATTTTAAACTTGACTCGGTAGTCTACTTAGAGAGGGACATCAACCTTGACCTAGTTTCTGAGTTCTATAATAATCTTCATCAGAACAGTGATGGTGTTTATAAAACCCGAGTCGCTAAAAGATCTATCGATTTCTCCATCAGAGAATTTTTTGGGTATCTAGGCTGCCGGATGTGTACGAGGGATCTTTTCTCAATTTATCCTGATTTACCAGAATCATTATGTCCTCCACTTGATGTCTCACCTGACTCCATCTATGAGTACTTCTTCGGTCATCCTAGACCAGATGACCTAGATGAGTTGGATGTTGACTTTCCCACTTTTGCTGCCCTACGACTATCTGCCCCTGACTATATTCTTTTTAAGATAGTCACAAACTGTATTCTTCCAATTACATCCAAACCTCTTGCTGAGATCCGACCCTATCATTGTTTGATGCTTTATGGGTTACGTCGGCGTCTCGACTTTGACATTATGTCCAGCATCTACTCTTCGATCATTTCATATTCTCGGCCCAGCGGCTCCACTGTTTATATGCCTTATGGGTGTTGGGATCTCTCGTACGGCTAGAGAGGGGGGTGTGAATAGCCGACCCCAAATCTTTGCTCGTTTCTTTCTACAAATTAGGTTAGCAGCGGAAATAACAACGTAGAAAGAAAACAGGAGAAGAAATCAAACCTCAACGCAAGGATGTAACGAGGTTCGGAGATTAGGGCTCCTACTCCTCGGCGTGTCCGTAAGGTGGACGAGACCAGTCAATCCGTCGGTGGATGAGTCCCCGGAGAACCGGCTAATACAATATACTCCTTGTGGGTGGAGAAACCTCGCCACAAACGTTTGCAACAGCAAACAAAGAGTACAAGTACAAAGAATAAGCAAGAAATACAATAAGAATACACAAGCACTCTACCAATCTTGCTTTCTCGTCGACTGGAGTCCGGATGAAGCAGCAGCTTCAAAAACTCTAACAGCAGCTCACGAAGCTTTCGGAAGGAACTCAACAGAGCTCTTATCGCAGCCCACAAATCTTCAGCAGAAGAGAAGAAGGAAGGAAGAAGTATCCCTGTAGAAGCTCTCAGCCCCTTTATACCTGCGAAGAAGAAACAGCGAAGAAACTAGCCGTTGCGTCGCAACGGCTAGAACCCTGATCGGTCTGTGGACCGATCAGGCATCGGTCTGGGGACCAATCGGGAAGAAGCTATGCTTCTGTTTCGTCCCTGATCGGTCCATGGACCGATCAGAAACCTCTGATCGGTCACGCAGATGCAGCTTCTGATCGGTTTACGGACCGATCGGGCTTCTTCTCGGCGCCATGATCTTTCGGTCCACCGTCGAAATTCAGCAAATTCAGCACGCCCGATCGGTCACCGGACCGATCGATGAGCCATATCATTGGATCGGTCACCAGATCCAAACTTTTCGACCCTAAACCTAAGGCTTCCACACCAACATCCGGTCAACCTTGACTGTTGGTACATCATGCCTAGCATCCGGTCACTCCCTTGACTGCTAGCACTCCCGCTAAGTGTCGGTCAATCCTTTGACCCACTTAGACTTTTCAACACCAGTCCAATCATCCCCGATCCATCTGGATTTTCCCTTGCTCGGTTTCACTCACGGGACTTTCCAACCGCCTAACATCCCGTTAGGACTTTCCCACGCCTAACATCCCGGTTAGGACTTTCTATCTGGTTTCACTCACGGGACTTTCCACCTTGCCTAACATCCCGTTAGGACTTTCTCCTCGCTTCACTCACCGGGACTTTCCAACGCCTAACATCCCAGTTAGGACTTTCCCTCGTGCCAAGCTCCCTGCTTGGACTTTTCCAGTGCCAAGTCTCCATACCTGGACTTTCCGCGTGCCAAGCTCCCTGCTTGGACTTTTCCCGAATCAGGTCAACCATCAAGAATTTCCCAAATCAGGTCACTCACCAGGACCTATGGTTGCACCAACAATTTCCCAAACATCTATTCTTGTCAAACATCAAGAATAGAACTCTCTTCTCGACAAACATCAACATACAACTCAACTAGATCAATCTTGACCTAAGGTTACATCAACAATCTTCCCAAGTCAAACATCAAAATACAACTCGAGTCAAGTCAACTCGAGTCGGGTCAACCAGGTCAACCTTGACCTAAGGTTGCACCAACAATCTCCCCCTTTTTGATGTTTGACAAAACCATAATCAAGTTAGGTTAACCCGATAACCTAACTTAGGTTTTCCAATGTTCTCCCTAGAACATTCTCCCATTTTCCAATGTCCAATGTTCTTTCCTTGAACATTCTCCGGACATTCTCCCCTTAGGTTAACCTGATAACCTAACTTGGGTTCTCCAATAATTCTCCCCCTTTTTGACACATATCAAAAAGAAAAAGGAGGGTATCAAGGTCAAGAGTTTCTTCCTAATGAAAGTCCCATACCTTTCATTGAAACTCTTAATTTCCCCCTTGATACTAAACTCAACAATCAACTTAGTGATAATTCCATATCACTAATCCTTAAAAGTCTTTTTGAGTAAAAACTCCCCTAAAAGTCAACTCCCCTTGACAATTAGGTAAAACTCCCCTAAAGGTCAACTCCCCTTGACCATTGCACCAACAATGTCTTGGAGAGTTTCAAACCTTTAGAAATCCACAAACCTAACTTCCTGAAATTTCAGACCAACATGAAAATCGAACGCATCGATCGGTCCCGGACCGATCGAATCTCGATCGGTCCCGGACCGATCCACGCCACTGATCGCATTTGAGCACGCCCGATCGGTCACCGGACCGATCAGAACTCCTGGATCGGTCCGGTGACCGATCCACACTCTGAAATCAGATTTCGATTTTCCTTCCGAAATTCAGAAACTCCTAATAAATTCAGAAAATTCCAAAAATCGTAAAATTTTGAGGATACACTCCTCATACCATAGACTATCACGGAAAAATAATTTTCTATGAAAATAGTTTCCATTTTTCAATCTTGATACAAAGTTCAAAAACTTTGAAATAGTTCAAGTTTAACTCAACTTTGTATCACAATGTTCAATGATGAATGCTATCACTAGGAAAGCTTCATCAAGGTTTTTCAAATCAATTTTGAAATGCTTTTAAAACCATTTGAATTTAGGACCATAATCTTAGGGCTAAATGTACATGACTTGTACACAAGCTTTCCCTATGATCCTCCATTTCTTGAATTAGGCTCATCTAGGTACAAGAACTATGCACCTTGATCCTAACTCATGATCCTAATATCTCACACACATCTAAGGTGTATCAAACCACATCCATGTCAATTTTGATGTGAGATATGGGTTTAGGTATCTTAGACTAAGGTCTCATGCATTTTCTAAACACAACTTTGATCTCAATATCAAAATGTGTTTTTCATCCTTAAATCAATTCAATTGATTATTAATGCAAGAGATGATGGCATGGCATAAAATGGTATCATAAATGAAAACATGTGCCAATGTCATGATGTCATGGCATAAAGTTTGAAACTTAAATAAACATGACATAAAAACTAGCCTAAGCATTATCATGACATTTCAAATGATAATAAAACTAAACATGATGTCATGACATGTGAGGGCAATCAGTCATGGCAAGTTAGCTCAAATAAAATACTTAAATTCCCTATCTAAGTATCCTTACCCTTAGCTAACTTAAAATCTAACCCTAGATTGCCCATATATCCCTAAGAGAAACCAAAATCCCAATTATGGTATTTCTCTAGGTTTTCTTAAATTGTGCCAAATAAGATTAAAATCGATATTTTTCAAATATGACACAATTTACTCTTCAAGGAGTAAATAATAATTCTTTTTCATTTTCAAAGGTTATCAAAACCTTGAAAATGCTCCTTGAGTGTCAATTTCCTCAAAGTTGGGTTAACTACCCTTCTAATTGGAGTTGACACTCTCTAACCCATCTATGGGGTAGAGAAGATGCTCCTAGGAACCCAATACCTATTAGAGCTCATTGGGTTCACTAAATATTCACTAGGGATAACTCCCCTAGCAACCCTCCTAATGACCCTCTTAGGCTTTGAAGCCTTGGTCATTTGGGTCTCATCAAGGTCAACTATAGGGGTGACTCCCCTTGTAACCTTGGTAATGGTCTTCCTAGCCCTAGGTTTTGTTCCATAATCAAATGGAACATTGTGGTAAGTGGGCTTGACCATTTGAGACTTAGGTTTGTGACCCAAACCTTTCTTGTCCTTGGACTTGAGTTTTTGACTCTTAAACCCTAGAGATGACTTCTCCATGTTTTTAAGAGCCTTTTCTAAATTATCAAGTCTTG
This sequence comes from Zingiber officinale, assembly GCF_018446385.1. Lineage (NCBI taxonomy): Eukaryota > Viridiplantae > Streptophyta > Magnoliopsida > Zingiberales > Zingiberaceae > Zingiber > Zingiber officinale. The sequence goes on along the minus strand of NC_055996.1, from coordinate 72,003,822 downwards.
ACCTCAAGACTTGATTTTCCCTCTCCAATACCTCAAGTTTTAATTTGTCATTTTCTCTTGAGATATTCCTAGGCATGTGTCTAGTCTTCTTGGGATTTCTACCTAGGTTTTCCTTAACTTTAGAAGCGTTAATCCTAGGGTTGGTATTTCTAGTGTTATCCTTACCTAGGCTAACATGTTTAGCTCCTAAGCACATGAATTGGTTCCTAAAGTTAACATGCTTATCATTATTAACAATTGCAACAAAACTACTAGCATGAGTTTTATTAGAATTGCAATAATGAACCTTAGAGGTTACCTTAGGGTTTGCCTTAGCTCCCCCTATCGATGTGCCCGGTCTCTTGCCCTTGTGAGGTTGCCTCCCCCTCGGACATTGGCTCCTATAGTGTCCCCTTTGCTTGCATTGGAAGCACACCACGTGCTCCTTGCCTTTGCGTATCGGGACTCCGGCTTCCTTGACCTTTGGCGCCGGTGGAGTCTTTCTTACCCTCTTTGGACACTTACTCTTGTAATGTCCATGTTCCCTACACTCAAAGCACATAATGCGTAATTTAATTGAACTTAAATTGCTCGAGTTACCTAGGGTTGAGGGTGGATGCGAGCTCTCTTCTTCATCCCTTTCGGAGGTAGAAGCTTCTTCTTCTTGCTCCGAACTTGAAGAAGAACTTTCCTCCTCTTCGTCCTTAGATGTTGAGTAACCATCAACTTCTAATTTGCTCCCTCCATGATGTGAGCTACTTGGCTCACTAGGCTCCTCTTCATGGCTTGAAGTGGAGCTCTCCTCATGGTACTTGGCCAAGTTATCCCATAATTCCTTGGCATTGTTGTAACCTATCTTACACAAGATGTTAGTAGGCAATGAAAATTCAATTATTCTCGTTACCTCTTCGTTGATTTCGGATTTGTGAATTTGTTCTCTTGTCCACTCCTTCTTCTCAAGTGGTTTTCCTTCCTTATCCACCGGAGGAGTAAAACCTTCTTGTACACAAAACCAATTCATTATGTTAGTCATAAGAAAGTACTTCATCCTTACCTTCCAATACGCGAAGTCGCCGCATTCGTAGAAGGGTGGAATGGTGACATCTTCTCCATAGAGATCCATTCTCTAGCTTTGCTCCCACGGGTGTTGATCCGATGAAGAGCGGCCTCGCTCTGATACCACTTGTTGGGATCTCTCGTACGGCTAGAGAGGGGGGTGTGAATAGCCGACCCCAAATCTTTGCTCGTTTCTTTCTACAAATTAGGTTAGCAGCGGAAATAACAACGTAGAAAGAAAACAGGAGAAGAAATCAAACCTCAACGCAAGGATGTAACGAGGTTCGGAGATTAGGGCTCCTACTCCTCGGCGTGTCCGTAAGGTGGACGAGACCAGTCAATCCGTCGGTGGATGAGTCCCCGGAGAACCGGCTAATACAATATACTCCTTGTGGGTGGAGAAACCTCGCCACAAACGTTTGCAACAGCAAACAAAGAGTACAAGTACAAAGAATAAGCAAGAAATACAATAAGAATACACAAGCACTCTACCAATCTTGCTTTCTCGTCGACTGGATTTCCAGCAGCTGTTCCAGTCGGGGAAGCTCACGCGAAGCTTTCGGAAGGAACTCAACAGAGCTCTTATCGCAGCCCACAAATCTTCAGCAGAAGAGAAGAAGGAAGGAAGAAAAATCCCTGTAGAAGCTCTCAGCCCCTTTATACCTGCGAAGAAGAAACAGCGAAGAAACTAGCCGTTGCGTCGCAACGGCTAGAACCTGATCGATGCGTGGACCGATCAGCAACATCTGATCGGTGCGGACCAATCGGGAAGAAGCCTATTCCGTCCTCGATCGGTCCATGGACCGATCAGAAACCTCTGATCGGTCCACGACCGATCGGAACCTCTCGATCGGTTTACGGACCGATCGGGCTTCTTCTCCGCGCCCGATCTCCTTCGATCGGTCTCCGCATCGATCGATAACCATCGATATCGATCGGTCACCGATCGGTCACCGACCGATCGATGAGCCATATCATTGGATCGGTCCCGGACCGATCCAAACTTTTCAACCCTAAACCTAAGGCTTCCACACCAACATCCGGTCAACCTTGACTGTTGGTACATCATGCCTAGCATCCGGTCACTCCCTTGACTGCTAGCACTCCCCGCTAAGTGTCCGGTCAATCCCTTTGACCCACTTAGACTTTTCAACACCGTAAGTCCGATCATCCGATCCATCCGGATTTTCCTTGCCGGTTTCACTCACGGGACTTTCCAACGCCTAACATCCCGTTAGGACTTTCCCACCGCCTAACATCCCGATTAGGACTTTCTAGCGGTTTCACTCACCAGGACTTTCCACACCGCCTAACATCCCAGTTAGGACTTCTTGGCTTCACTCACGGGACTTTCCAACCGCCTAACATCCCGTTAGGACTTTCCCCGTGCCAAGCTCCTGCTTGGACTTTTCCAAGTCTCCATACCTGGACTTTCCGCGTGCCAAGCTCCCTGCTTGGACTTTTCCCGAATCAGGTCAACCATCAAGAATTTCCCAAATCAGGTCACTCACCAGGACCTATGGTTGCACCAACAATTTCCCAAACATCTATTCTTGTCAAACATCAAGAATAGAACTCTCTTCTCGACAAACATCAACATACAACTCAACTAGATCAATCTTGACCTAAGGTTACATCAACAATCTTCCCAAGTCAAACATCAAAATACAACTCGAGTCAAGTCAACTCGAGTCGGGTCAACCAGGTCAACCTTGACCTAAGGTTGCACCAACAATGGGCATATAATTACTGATTGGCTCGAGACCCTTCAGGTTGATGTGTCTAAGGGTAGGGTAGTCAAAATGGTCAGGCAGGATTGCCGACTTGGGAAACGGGCATTTTCCAAGTCTGGCATCATTGGACAAAATGGGGGTGTTCAGTGGAAGGATGGGAGAGTTTTGGGTGAGTTACCACGGGGACCTCCACGACAGGTTGCTCCTGTTGCTGCTCCTCCTGCTGCTGCTGACGATGGAGAGGACGATCCTGATCTGCGCTGGCAGATCGCCGAGCTGGAGAGCCGTTTTGATCGGCATGATGAGATGATATCCGCTGAGCTGGATGGCTTGCGTATTCGGATAGACCAGCGCTATGATGACCTACGCGGGCATATTGACCAGCGTTTCGATGATATGCGCAGTCATCAGGTGGTGACACAGCAGTTGCTACTCGGATGGATGGCACGCTACCCGCCTCCGCAGTCTTACCCAGGCTATCCATCCTCCAGCGTGCCGCCTCAGGATTTCACCCCTCCTGCCGATGATGGTGATGTTCCTCAGTGTGAGGATGTTGATTGATACAGTTTGTTTGTTGACTGTCTATATTTTGGATGTTTTTTGTTAGTCTTTATGACTGACCTGGATGTTTGCACTTCTGATGCTACTCATGTATTTATGGTACTCAGTTTTATATTTGCTTGCTCTTTATTATATTTCATTTTCTATCCGTTATTAATATGCTGTTCACTTGCATGTCTTGTTTGTCTTTTATTTCCTTATTACTGTCTTATAATACACTTAGAGGGAATTCTCAGTGAGTTAAGAACCAGACAGTAAGGGTTAAGGGGGAGTTCTTTAAGTTATCTTACCTTATTCGCACCTTTTCGGTGTTTGACAAAGGGGGAGAAGATAACTAAGTTTAGATGAATGCAAATGTGAAGACCCTCACATAGTGTTGTATCCGTCTTAGGGGGGGGATCTTGATTCCCCTAAAATTATGAAAACTTGAACAATTCTGATCTAAACTTAAATCGTGTTGTCAAACAACAAAAAGGGAGAGATTGTTGATACAGTCTGACCTGGCTGTTGTTTTGATGTTGACACTGATTTAAGTTTGTATCAGATAGTGTTTAAACTCAGAATGACTACTGATCGAGGTTGATCAGTTGGGAGGGAAAGTCCTGGTGAGTGAAGCCAGGCAAGGGAAATCCAGATGGGTCAAGACATCTGGTGAAAAGTCCAAGCAGGGAGCTTGGCACGGGAAAAGTCCAAGTATGGTCGTTCTCCGGACTAGGTCAGAGAGGGCTCGGTAGCTCGTTCTCTGGACCGGACGAAGTCGGAGAGGGCTCGGTAGCTCGTTCTCCGGACTAGGTCAGAGAGGGCTCGGTAGCTCGTTCTCTGGACCGGACGAAGTCGGAGAGGGCTCGGTAGCTCGTTCTCCGGACTAGGTCAGAGAGGGCTCGGTAGCTCGTTCTCTGGACCGGATGAAGTCGGAGAGGGCTCGGTAGCTCGTTCTCCGGATTAAGTCAGAAAGAGGACTTTCAATGGCACATTGGATCGGTCGTTGGACCGATCCAGACACAAGAATCAGTGGATCGGTCGGCAGACCGATCCAGTGAAACTAAGTTCCACGGATCGGTCTGATGACCGATCAGATGACACTCAGTAGCACACTGAGTGAAATCTGATCGGTCTGCAGACCGATCAGAAAACACTCAGTAGCACACTGAGTGCAATCTGATCGGTCAGGGAGACCGATCAGGAGAAGAGCCTGCAGAAGAAAGAAAGAGGTGGATCGGTCTGTGGACCGATCCACCCTCAATCTGATCGGTCTACCGACCGATCAGAGAACACTCAGTAGCACACTGAGTGCAATCTGATCGGTCAGGGAGACCGATCAGGAGAAGAGACTGCAAAGAAAGAAAAGAGGTGGATCGGTCTGTGGACCGATCCACACTCAATCTGATCGGTCACTACGACCGATCAGAATGGTCTCAGACCGATCAGGCTGTTGCCTGATCGGTCCAAGGCAGTGTGATCGGTCTGGTGACCGATCCACACACTCTGATTTGTTCGTTGTATCAACGATTCCTTCACTGCTTTTGATATATCTCTTTCATTTATGTGATGTAATCTTCTGTGCTGTTAGCTTTTGAGTTTGCAGGTTAACAGGTATCATTCCAAGCCTAATTTCAAATTAAGTTCGTAAGAGGAATGCGACAAATGGTCTTTCTGTTGGTTTCAGCGGCGCATGGTGCATTTCAGGCATCAACGGATACTGCTGTGATCTGGCTGCGATCTGCTTGACTCCTGGGGATTGGTTCGAGCTCAGAAGACGCCAGTGTTGACTGTGATATCATTGGTGTGAGTTCAGAGAATCAGAGAAGGAGGAAAAGAGATTGGCTGCAGCGCTGATTTGCGCAGTTTGGACTAGATTTGTGACAGCAGAGATCAGGTTTTGAGAAGCAGTAAAAACAGCGAGAGGGGAACAAGAACAGAACAAGAAAGAAAGCTTGAAAGAAAAGTGTGTGCTGGTGTGCGAAGTTCTTGAGCTCTCGGGTGAACTGCGATCTCTGTTTTTCTGCTACTGATCCTCGCGTGGTTGTAAGCACTCCTATTCTCCTTTGCCACCGAGTTTCTGTAAGTCTCATGCTTTAATTTAGATCTTTCTTGAGACTCTGTTGAGAGGTTGCTCCACCGAGAATGAGACATCTTTAGCCGGAAGTTATCCGGGGTGCGATCTACCGAAGATCAAGGAGTCGTCCACCTTACGGACACGCCGAGGAGTAGGGGCAAGTTATCCCCGAACCTCGTATATCTTTGTGTCTGCTGTGTATGTGTTTTTCTTCCTTCGTTTTAGTTTTCCTTCCGCTGTGCTAACTAGTTTTTGTGTAGAAATCTCTGTCTAAGTTTTTTTTTAAGAGGCTATTCACCCCCCCTCTAGCCATCTAAGATCCCAACAGAAGGCACCTTCGAACTGATGAAGTTCGCAGAAGACAGAGCTTATCGGTACCGCGGATTTAGAGATAGAAATCCAAGCTGGAGACGCCCTTAAGCGGGTTGAAGGCGCCTTTAGCAGTCAATAAAAGGAGACCATGAACAGTTGTCTGAATACAACTGATCTTCGCAATCTTTCTCCTACGCACTATTTCAAAGACGATCTGATGAAGCCGTAACGTGACTCCGACAATCGGAAACCTAGAATTTCTCATTCTTAGTTGTCAGTATAATTTTAATTATTGTAGCTAAATTATTGTACTTGTAATTCTCTGATTTATTAGTGAATTATCCAAAGTAAATACTCAACGAGTATGTGTTTTAGAGTAAGAGTCGTTATAGGCTCCGAACCAAGTAAAACCAACTTGTGTCGCTGTTTTCTTTACTTACTCTTATTTCGTTGCGTTTTATTCTATTGTTTTTAAATGAAAGTGAAAGCCACGAGCACTATTCATCCTCCTTCCTCTAACACATCTCGATCCTACAAAAGTCATGCCTCGATCATACCCCTAGTTCTCTCGCATCCAAAGTGGATCTATGGGCATTTAGACACAAAAGACACATTGAATACCTCTTTGTTTATTTTCTTAATGTGTTATCCAGAACATATAAAGTGTAAATATCATGCTTAAAGAACGTTTATGCATTGATCTTTTTATGTTTCTTAAGTACCTATTTATTGATGCGTTATTCAGAACATATAGGATGTAAATACCATACTTAAAGAATGCTTACGCATTTATCTTTTTATATTGCTTAAGTACTTTTCTTGATGCATTATCTAGGCTATATAATATATAAATACCATGTTTAAAAAACATTTATGCATTGAACTTTTTTATGTTGTTTAAGTACTTGGTGGTCGTGGCTAGGTTTTGAGTCTCAACCATGTTTTAATGATTATGTATGCTATGGATTTATAAAAAAGTTATATGCACATATGTATGGGGCTGAGAAATGTTTATGAGGATGTGTTGAGTTATGAACCGGGGATTTAAGTCTGGGAGCTTATCAAATTATGGATGTGTTGAGTTATGAACCGGGGACCTAAGCCCGAGGTACTGACTAAATTATGTATGGGTTGAATTATAAACTAGGGACCTATGCTCGGGGAGCTTGCTAAACTATATATGGGTAGTGGTTTCGTTCTGAGGTTCAGATCCCTAGCAACCTAGCGCTAGGTTAAATGTTTGATCAAACGGTTATATTACGAGGTCACTTTCATTGAACTAAACTCTATTAAGGATGTTTATGTTATACTACATTTATGTTAAACCCGATAGTAATATGATTTGCTTTATGTTTATGATATGCTGCATTTATGTTAAACTCGTTAGTAATATGATCTATTTTATGTTTATATCATGGCGCATCTATGTTAAACTCGTTAGTAATATGATTTACTTTATGTTTATGTCATGCAATATTTATGTTAAACCTGTCAGTAATATGATTTATTTTATTTTTATGTCATGCCGCATTTATGTTAAATCCAATAGTAATATGATTTGCTTTATGTTTATGACATGCCGCATTTATGTTAAACCCGTTAGTAATACGATTTATTTTATGTTTATGTCATGTCACATTTATGTTAACCCCGTTAGTGATATGATTTACTTTATATTTATATCATGCAACATTTATGTTAAATCAATTAGTAATATGATTTGCTTTATGTTTATGTCATGTCGCATTTATGTTAAATCCGATAGTAATATGATTTGTTTTTTGTTTATGACATATCACAATTATGTTCAATTCGTTAGTAATATGATTTGTGTATGTTTATGTCATGTCACATTTATGTTAAACTCGTTAGTAATAATATGATTTACTTTATGTTTATGTCATGTAGTATTTATGTTAAATCCGTTAGTAATATGATTTGTTTTATGTTTATATCATGCTACATTAATGTTAAACCCGTTACTAATATAATTTGTTTTATGTTTATATCATGCCGTATTTATGTTAAACCCGATAGTAATATGATTACTTTATGTTTATGACATGCCGCATTTATGTTAAATCCATTAGTCATATGATTATTTTTTATTTATGACATGCCGCATTTATGTTAAATCCATTAGTCATATGATTACTTTATGTTTATGTCATGCAACATTTATGTTAAACCCATTAATCGTATGATCTACTTATGTTTATGTTATACAAGTATAGTTTGAATGAGTTAAGTCTTTGGACTCATTAGATCTAATTGATGCAGAAGGTGAGACAGATGAGATAGGAGGCCTTGATAATTGAGCAAGCTCGGAATGCTGATAGTACGACCCAAAGGTCTTCCAATTTATGTTTCTGTATTTATTCAGTTGTTTCTACTAGAAGATTAATCCTAGAATTTGTGTTAAGATTTTGAGAACTATTAGTTACTTTATAACTTGGCTTGCTTTGTTGGATTAATTATTTATAAATTTGAAAAAGAAAAAGAAAAATTGACATTAATTATTCAAACATAGATTTAGAGACGCTACAGAACTAGAACCAGATTCAAACTCATCGGTTGACGAAGATGAAAGAACTTATGTGGCAAGGAAATTGAATAAATTTTTTAAAACTAACAAATTTAATAAGACGTAGGCAAGAAGTTTATTCCAGAAAAAGAAAACTATGATGCTACAACTGTAATAAAAAATGATACATTAAAGAAAACATCCTCAAAAGAATCTGAGCGTAAGGAGTATGTCAGAATAATATTGATGGCAAGTCATCAAGAAGAAATTATCGATGAAGGAGGAGCCACTTCTAGAGAAAACAACAATGAAAAAGGACAATCAAACTACAAATTCGATACTTCTACCTTCTGAACAATTATATGATTATATTAAACTTATGTTAGATCATTGTTTAAATCAAGGTCCAAGTAAGCTAAATTAAAAAGGATAACCATGATCTAAAAATTAAATTAGCAATAGTTTGTCTGTTAGAATATTTTGATAAAGTTCAAATGAAAAATGGAAAACTAAAACAAGAAATAAAATAATTGAAAAAGAATCTTGCATACAAATTTTTTTTTGAAACTTTAAAATAATGTTTAAATTATTTTTTGAAAACTATGGATTAATTGATAAAAATTATTTTAAAAAATAATTTAAGTAGAAAAACATATAACTAAATTTTTTGTTTAAAATTCTTAGAAATATTTTCAATATTTTTTAAATTAATTTTCATATTGTCTCTAATATCTTTTTTAATAGTATACAGGGGAGAAAATAAGGGATTAAGTTAAAGGAAAATATATACTTTAATATTCTTTGAATTGATTACAGTTTTTAAAATTGTAATAATTACAGATTTATTGTTTAAATTGTTTTATTATTTTTAACCCTAACTTAATTTGCTTTAATGTACATCAAAAAGGGGAGATGGTAAGTACATCAGATTAATTTTGATATAATCAACCGAGTTAAGTTAGGTTATGTGATTTTGATGTCTTGTGTGTAAGTGTGCAGAGACTTAGGAATACAAGAAGTCGAATAGAAGACATAGCTAATGAGAATGATAGCACGAGAAGCGAGTCGACGAGCTAGATGTATCCGAGAGACGAGGTGTAGTAGAGGAGTACACCGGCGGACAAGAAGGACGCGTGCGGCGCTTCCGAGAGACGAGAAGTCGGGAAAAAAACTGCTCGAGGAGAAGGCCGGAGTTGAGTTTGGATGTGCTTAATTCTAGACTGACGGAGGATCACCCAAGCGACCGGACAAGTCAACGCTGAGTTGACTATGTCCAGGTGCCCGGACCAAGTCCAAGTGCCCAAAGCAATATGGGCTAGGTCAGCGAACCATTGCAGCGAGGATCAAATTGGAATCCAAGTCAACAGATTCTAAGCGTCCGGACTGGGGCCAAACGCTCGGAAGCCAATAAGTCATTGACGAAGAGATGTTGCAGAGTGGATTGAGACAACCACATCTAAGTGCCCGGAAGCTATTGTAGAGTAGATTGAGGTGACCGCATCCAAGCGTTCGGAAGCTGTCATGTCAGTAAATGGTTAATTCCACTAATAGGATATAAATTGATTCCTGGTCTTCAAAATTAAATACAACAGACTATACTTTCATTTCTGAATTCAAGTTTTGATTATTTTGATATCAAATTAATTTTTTATAAGGAAGATTTTATTACACTAGTTTGTTGCTAAGGTTCTTAAGTGTCATCCTTGTATTGTACTACTACATAGGTTTGATATACCTTTATCAAATCTAATTTATGGGTCGGAAATACTAATTTATGTATTATATTATACGTATAATATGGTGATAAAAAGGTGAATATGTTTACCCCCAGTATTTTTATCAATTCGTTTCAGGATCAATACGAAAGAGGTAAATTAAAGATGACTACTAATTTTTAGAATAGTGACATTATAAAATTGGACAGAAAGAATTATAAGATTGGACAGAAAGAGAAAGGCAGATCCAGAAATACAAAAATACATCCACCTGCGTTACTTTCGTTTCTTTATCTATATACACTCCTTTATATTTAATTATTTTAATTATACAATTTTGTTATCTCTGTTCTATAATTTATTATCATAAAATAGAGTTAATGTATAGATCTATGTTTTTTTTATAATTATGTATTTAATTTTTAATGATTCGATTAATTTTTTATTTGATTCTATCCAATAAATCGAACAGCACATGATAGGACGCGAAATCAAATAATGTTAAACTTTCTGATAAAATATTTTACAGGACCCAATAGATTATCTCAAAATTATTTAATAAAAGTAACTAAATTTATTATTTTTTTTACTGTATTAATCATAAACTACACAATTTTCGTAAGGCTTGGTCAATGCGTGCGTCGACTGGTTCAGTTAGAGTAGGTTAGCAGCTGTCGGGTACCATGAATAGTAGCCAAGACAGGAGACTTATTTAAGAATCAAAATTGGGTAAAGTTTTTATCAAAAGGGTTTTTTTAATAAAAACTTCAAAATAATATTTTAGCACATTTCTCATTTCAAAAATATTTGTATTCTATATTATTGTTATATATAGCTATAGTACTTATTATTAAAGTGAATTGATTTAATTTTTTCTTCTTAATTTAATTTGGTTAAAATTATGAATACTTTTATATTTTTTTTTATCAGATCACTTCGAATATTAAAATTATGAATACTATTAAAGTAAATTGTGATTTTTTTAAATCAAATTAGGATTCAATTTTAATTTAGTATTCTCATGTTGTACTATTTAATCCAATATTTAACCTTCCAAGTCTCAATAGTTTTTCATAAAAGTCATATCAATAGATAATTTAGGTCGAGAATTTTTTAAATATGTAATCAATTTTAATTTTCCGATGATGAGGTGATGAATCAGAGACGATCAAAATGACAGTGAAGGTGTGATATTATTTTTTTTAAACCTAAGGAGGCAGTCACACCTCGTCCCCTGGGCTATGTTACTAGAAAACTTGCATGGAATTTACTCGGTATAAGTTGGATACCTGAATTACTAATTAAAAAAGCATGTTTCGATGTTTTCAAAATAAAAATCTTTTGACAAAAACAATAATAAATAATCAAGCCCAACCTTTTATTTTTTTTCCAATGAAAACAATGTACACATAGCCATTAACAATGCATTAATAACATCTTATGACATTCCTAGTTAAATTTTGCATCCATTAAGAATTAAAGAAGGAAAGCCGTCTACCTCAAAAAAATTAATTAAGGCAATTATTATGTACGATAAGAGGATTAACTATTATTAATAGAGTTTTGCCCACTCCATCACTAATTTTATATTAGTGCTCTCACTCAATATTTTGATTACAAAAGGGGGCTTAAGTGAATTAAACTAAAAGTTATATATATATATATATAAGAAAATATTACCATGCGGTACACATCCGTGCGAATCGGTGCGGTGGATCAATCCACTGATCGATTCAACCCCGCTGGATCAATCCAACAAGCGCGAGAAGACGAAGCGGGGCTGAATCGATCAGTGGATCGATTCAGTAGGCGCGAAAAGATGAAGTAGGTCAGAATCAGCCGCGACGCTAGCAGACGCAGCGCTGTCGATTCTAGCCGTCATTCGGCCGGAATTCGATCGCGGTCGGATTCCGACCGGATCGTGATCGGATTCCGACCAGATTGCGACTGGAATCAAGTCGTTTCGTGGCCAAAAAGCGCTGTGTCTGCTAACGTCGCAATCGATTTTGGCCACGAAACGCCCAGATTACGACCGTCATCTGGCTGGAATTCGGTCACGATCATATATATATATATATATATATATAACTTTCGATGGATTAATTAGAATTGAGGATTTTTTTTTCAAAAAAAAAAAAGAAGCAAACTTAGAGTTATTTTTTTATATTTTCTAATATTAAACACTAAATCTTAAATTCCAAAAAAGAAATTAAAAAAATTAACATAAACAAAAAGTGGATCCAACGCCTTAATAACCCTTCTAAAATCGATCTCACGAATATAGAAAAAGATAAATTTAAATACACGGAAAATAAATTTCACGTGATTTGGCCTCGTCGAACACAACGGACGCATTCCATACTTTTCTGAGAAAAGAATCCTGATAATCGGATGACTCACTGTATCTCTGTCTTTGCCGCTAATCGTGCCGGTGGCTTATCATACGTCGCCGTCGAAGATTTCTTTAAATTTTCAATGAAAACGCGCAAATTAAAAGTCTCAGCCTTGACCAGGAAAATAAAGGCGCAATGTGAAAATAAGAATAATAATGCGAACCGACGGGACAGATTCCTGAAGAAAAATTTTCCAAGGCCGCGATTTGGCTGTCAGTTTTCCATAGGGATCGGATCGCAAACTTTTATTTTTGTCTTTCTTCATTAAATTTTCTTTTTCCTCCTTCTTCTCTGTTTCATTCTAATTGGGATTCAGCTTGGGTTGCACAGAGCTGCTGAATCGAAGCCATGGAATTCCAGAAGGTATCCAACAAGGCCATGGAAATCTTCGCTGATTTCTTCTGGTTCATCTTCACCAGTTCCTTGATTTGGGCGATCAGTTTCGCAGCCATGCATTTCTTGAGGTAAAGACGTGACGTGAAGTTTCTGCTACTTGCGGTTTAATTTTCTAGCTTTCTTGGATGCAAATTCTTTACTCTTTTTTTTTTTTTGTTCCTTCTTTCTTTCTTTCCTGCTCTGTCTTCAGACCTAAGAAAGGAAGTGATTCTCAGAGTGCAATTGATTTGAGGAGGAAGGACGATGAGGCTAACAACGAAGAGGAAGAAGAGCCACCGACGCTTTGTTTCAAGTTTCAGTATCAGTTTTCTGATCAACAACAGCAGCTGATCAAGCAGCAAGCGGTTGACGGCGAGCCAACGCCGCCGCCGCCGCCGTCTCCCAACGCTAGGATTCACAACTACAGCTTCTTGTCCGGGAAAGATTTCACCGGGTTCGTCGAACAGCCGCCGGCGCCAAAAACTTATCGAGTTTTTCAGGATTCTTGTCGAGATCCTCCTGACCATGCTTCCTTTAGCTCTTTATCATTGAAAGGCTTCCCGCGGCGGCGACGAAGTTCAACAGACCGGCGGCAGGGACAAATCGACGCCGCCGGCGAGAAGTTTCCGGCCGACAAATCGACAAAGTCAGATTCTTTGAGAAGAACTAGTTCGGTTTCACCAAAATACTTTCGCCGACGGAGTTCGAGTGTTAAGGCAGACAATTTTGCAGACGAAGTTGATCATGGAGATATCTATATTCATCCCAAGTTTTCGGGCTTCAATTCGGAAGCTGAATCCATTTCTGATGCTGATTCAGTGAAGGCTGAGAGCTTTGTGTCTTCGAAAGCTTCCCGAAAACCGTATGCTAGCAATCGAGCAAATTTATCAGTTGAATTTGGAAGAGTTTATCGAGGAAGGTTTATGTTCAATGAGTTTGCAGGATTGGATTCGGACACCGAAAGCTTTAGTGCAAGTGATGGTTATTCTGTCAAGGAGTTGATTGTGGATTCAGATAGCAATGGCCTTGTCTCCGATACCGACTCCTCCGATGACCATGAACACAAAGCAAATTCAGCTAGATACAGTGGGAAATTTTTGGAAGCTATTAAAAGAGTTGAAAAACTACAATCACAGCTTACTCATAGCTATGATGCAGAATCTGTTGCCCCGAATGAGGAGTTCTCCAAGCAAACCATGTCGAAAGAGAATGAACCCGATGGAAAACTTGTTTGTGATGAGAAGGTTATGAATCAAGGCCCTGATGAATCAAAAGGAGTTCTGAAATGTGAAGAATCGACGCCACCAAATTTGAATGACAATGGTGAAGTGAATCAAAACACTCGAAAAGGATACGATGATACTAGTAGCACCGGTGACACGGTTTCTGAAGCGTCGAGCGGATTTGATCTCTCCCCTCATCCTCTTTTGGAGACAATTTCAAGAACAGATGAAGAATTGGATGGACTAGAGAAAGAACTAAAGAAGGAAAAGGAAGTGCCATTAGTTGATGAATTGGATGATGATGAGTATGATGAGTTGGAGTCCCTTTGGGAACATGAGGATCTTATAGAGCAGCTCAAAATAGAACTGAAAAGGGTGAGGGCTGCGGGCCTGCCTTCGATCTCAGAGGAATCGGTTGCCCCGAAAATAGTTGAGGATCTGAAACCATGGAAGATTGGCAAAATTCAGCAAGAAGATCCTATAGAAGAGCTCCATAAGTTCCACAAAATTTATCGGGAGAGGATGTGGAAGCTCGACATCTTGAACTATCAGAAGATGAACACAATAGGTCAGTCCAATATGTCAAACATTTGAACACTTTTTTTTCCCTCTTTTTTTTTTGAATCAAAAACAACATATTCGATAATGATAACGATAACTTCTCCCAGGATTTCTCAACCTCAAGGATCATGTTCATTCAAAGGGGCCTCAAAAGTCGGTCATTCCGGCCATCAAATCCGTCCTCCTGCAGAATCTATGGTCCTGTAATTTTCAAATGGATGTAGATCCATCTGACAAATTGATCAAGGAGGTGAAGAATGATTTGGAGCTTGTTGTTGTGGCACAAACATGCCTTTCATGGGAGTTCTTGCGTTGGCAGTATGAGAAGTCTAGAGAGTTACCGGAATTCGACCATCAGTACAATCATGTAGCCGATGAATTCCAACAATTCCAAGCGTTGCTGCAGAGGTTCATAGAGGATGAGCCTTTCCAAGGACCGAGACTACCAAATTATCTCAAGAGTCGATCTCTTGTTAAGAATCTCCTCCAAGTTCCGGTCATAAGAGGTAGGTAAATACAAGATGTTCATGTTGGTGTTTGATTCCATTCGGTCGCAAAATGAATCGAGGATATCGCTCACCGGGACTGATTTTCGACTTATTTTGCTGCAGAGGATACCATGAAGGAGAAGATGGAGGATGAAAGCAAGGGGAATTTCATTGTTACAATCGAAACCCTTGAAGACATAATGGAGGAGTCCATTAGGATCTTTTGGGAATTTGTGAAGGCAGACAAGGATGAAACTCCAGGGTTTCTGAAGATGTTAATTGGATCTCATGCTGAACTTGAAGACCTTGCAGACTCCAAGCTCATGTCAGAGATCCAAATCAAGTTGGAAAAGGTAGTCTATCAATCTTCTTTATGTTAGAACAAAGAACATGATTACCCTTTTTACAAAAATCATCACATATAAAATTCTAGACATTTCACATTTAATCATTAAAAATTAATCAACAAATATGTGGAAATGTACCTGAATCAACAAATTGAGTGAAGCAATTCAAGCTTTCTTTCTATTTACCAAATCTGCAGACTTCTGATCTCCCCTTGATCCTATTTTTTAACTGTTCCATGTGTTCTGTGACTCAGAAAGAAAAGAGACTGAAAGACATTTTACGAACCGGGAATTGCCTTGTGAAGAAGTTCAAGAAGCCTAAAGAAGACAGATCGAATCAAGATCTCTTCTTCTCTCAAGTCGACTTGAAGCTGGTCGCAAGAGTGCTACGGATGTCGAAAATTACAACTCATCAGCTGGTGTGGTGTGATGCAAAGTTGAGCAACATCTGGTTTGTGGAAGCAAAAGTTTATAGGGAGCCTTCATTTTTGCTCTTCCCCTGCTGAGTTTGTCAATTTTGTTGTTGTAGTACATATAAATCTATACATGTAAATTTAGTAGAAATTAGGCCTACACAAAAATGAATGTATGTATAAACAGGATTAATGGTGAATCATTTTACATGGTTGATTCATCCACAGAATTTTAAAGGTGGAGAAGTTGAATTCTTAGAATAAAATCATAGTCAGATATACTTTGTTTTGAGACTCAACTTAGGCCCAAGCTCGTGTTTAATATGACTTTATAATGAATTGTTAGTTTATGCTAACATTCTTTTGTGGTTCCTCTTTGCTGATTGTGAGCGAATCCTCCTTTAAGCATATCATTCAGTACATATACAAAAATCAAATCAAGAGGTTTTTGAAACATTGACAACAACAAATACACGTTTTTTTTCTCTCGTAGGAAAAACAATAAACAATAAAACATCTGTAATTTGGAAGAAGGAAAAGAGGTGCAGATATATGGATAGATATACACACAGCTCAATAACCCTAAACCCCAAAATAATTAATGCCAAGAAATATGCTCGATCACTACGATCTCATGAAGTAATTACTTACTGTTTTAACGATATATCTCAATGTTTCTGGACGTCGACGACCCCAAACCAACGGGAGCAAGTGTAGACCGAACAGAATGCTTGCAGAGCTGTGAGGAGGAGCAGGAGAATGGCGGCCACGAACGTCAAGAACTGCCATGAACCGAACACGTACTTCTTCATGAACTTTCCCGTCTTCACTCTCCACCTGCTGTTGTGGTACTTGTTCACGTCCTCGATGAGTTTGTCCATGAACGGCACCCTCGTCAGCCTCACCGAACGGCTCATCCCGTTCCACAGCGACGCCACCTGTCCGTCGCTCTTCATCCGGTTCGCCACCACCCTCTGTTCCCGGAGCAGCCGCACGTCCTCCTCGGTGTCGATGATGCCGTTCATCAGCTCGGTGTACCTGGTGAACACCAGCGGCCCCATCGCCGCCGACGCCTCGTACGCCACCAGATTCCGCAGGATGACCTCGGTGTTCACGTCCAAGCAGACGGCGGGGAGGTAGAACGTCGCCGTGTTCGTGTTGAACGCGATGGTCGACAAGTCGCCGGTGGTGGGAGAGAACTTCACGCCGGAGCTGACCAGATCCGTCACGGAGGGGATCATGATCTCCTCCACCAGAGGCGGCTTGTTACTGTTGCTGGAGCTGCTTCCGTTGATTAATGCTTGAGGGATCTGATCCCTATCTTGTCCTTGCAGCGCGGAACTGCAAAAGGACTCAAACGGTTGCTTCAGGATGGAGAAGCCAGGAAGGCTGGTGAGGATCTTCCACGGAACCAGCGCCACCAACTTGACCGGCCTTGAGGTCACGACGCCTCGGACGAACTGAATCGGGGCTACAGTGAGCCCTGATCCGATGCCCACCACGGCGTGGTACAGTTGTTTCATGTAGCCGCCATCGGAGCTGCCCCCTTTTCGCGGTTGCCCTTTCGACGGCGGCGGCGTCTCGTCGTTGACTTCCTCGATCTCGTTTTCTTCGGATTGGTCGTCGGACTGCGGGACAATGACGTAGTAGAGAAGTTCCAGCAAGTGGGAGTGCTGCTTGAGGTCGATGCCGCAGGGGAAGATATCCAACAGCTTGAAGGGGGAGAGCTCCTTGAGCAAACCGCCGAGCATCTTGGCCAGCGTCTCGTCGGATGCCTCGGCGGACGGCGACTGCGACTCCAAGATGTTCCGCAGGAGGAAGAGGGGGATCTGGTTCTCCAGCATCATGATGTCGCGAAGAATGACGTTGTGGGCGGACTTCCTCCCCGTGTAGTCCACCAAATGCGACATCCTCGACGACAGTCGCCTCAAAGCTTGACCACCACCGTCCTCCACAGCGGCGTAGACTTGGAGGAACTCGAGCAAGAACGAGGCGTCCACCGCCATCATCCACGCCAAGGTCTCGCCGCTGAGATCGAGATACCGGTGGTAGTGGGCGCGGATCTTGTGCTCGAGCTTGGTGAATTGCTGGACGAGGTGGTGGAGCTTGATGGTGTGGAACTGCTTCTTGGTGCGCCGGACGGCAGCGAGCTTGTAGCGCTCCATCTCGTACAGTTCGGGTCGCCAGTGGTGGTAGGGGCCGAGGGCGATGAGCTGGGGGATGTATGCCTCCGGCTTCGTCACCTGCAGGCTCTTGGGGACGTTGAACACCGACACCGGGATGCCGACGTCGTCGCTGTCGTCGACGTCCTCCAGCGAGTGCCGAATCTGGATCACCCACCGGAGTTCGTCGAACACAGGATTGTTGACGTGGTGAGAGTTTGGACTCGGACTGGAATTCTGCTGCTGCTGCTGCTGCTGCTGGCCATTGATAGACGCCATACTAGAGCTCGATCTGTAGACCAATTCGCTCGCACCTATACGAGACACATGATGCAGCTCATGATCCCTTATAATCTCCTACACACACAATAATGAGGCCCGATGGAGCTAGGGATTGAGCGCTGTGATTCAGTTTTCTCTTGGACCAGCGACAGACTTTACAACCCTCATTGATTTTTTTTTTTTCAAATTTTAATTGGCAGGTATCCTAAATTGGAAAGGATCCATCAACCCAACATTTGTAGATCGGCCATCCATTAAAAAAATATATATTCAATAATTCACCAAAATTAAGACTCTAATACTCCGATACTTAGATAATTGAAGAGGCACTGCACCATCTGCCCGGGGACTCATTGACTCTTTAATTATAGAATAATGAATTGTTAGTGGTCAGCAATGATGTTGGATGGACATCGTGATCCACGTGTAGATATTATTGCAACTTATATCTAAAAATTGTTACAATTAGAGGATATGGTCTCACAATTCAATAATTAACCAAAAAACAAGGGGCAAAAAAAGGTTGAGCGGTCAACCTTTTAAAAAGCAAAATGATTGGATAGCTACGGTGAAAAGTATATTGTCGGACCTGGACCCAGTTGGACGGGAAAAAAACAAATCAGAATTAACCTCACACTATCACAGGACAAAAACATGGCAAATTTGAACTACATAATGACATTAAATCTAGTATATGAAATGCTACCACCCAAACTAGAAAAATGGAACGCTGGAAACACACAGCAAATAAAAAAAATCTAAAGTAGCTGGTCACACCAATCGAAACTGCAAATTGCTCAAGTCGTCTTCCTTTTTTTTTTTTTTTAAATAAATAAATTAATCTATTAACTTTTTGAATGACTAATGGCAGATAAATTCCAGTAACTTGTAATAGTTTATGCTCCTGATGTTAAGCCTCAGGACCAACAAAAGACAAATACGCAAGATACATAGGTCGCTTCTTGATTATGATACACTGATCTAAAATTTTCTTCACATAAAACATAAGACCTGTTTCTTATATTCAATGTTCTAACATAAGCATGAGAAGAGCAAACTGATGCTTCCAAGAGAAACGGTGTATTGTATACACAACCTTCATCTTCATCAATCAGAAACATTCATATATAAAATAAAGGATAACTGATGTATTACCCATAAAGCCAAAGCATAGACTAACAGCCACAATACCTGTCACCGTGTAATGAATGCTGTAGTGTTCTTGGAAAACTAAGGCAGACTCAATGTCACCATTCTGAAATGCATGACCACATGACCTACATGACCCTGATGTAGAGAAATGGCTAAACCTGTTTGAAAATGAATGTAACCTAAACGCAGGCTAGAAGATGAGCCTTAATGTACCTCCTGATAAAGTAAGTCTATTTCCTTGTGCCACCATGAACGTACATTTTTGCAGAGTTCAGGATGTGGAATGTTCAATAATTTAGCATACCAAAAACATATAGGAAAGTAAGTTAGACAAGTAGACATAATATAGGAATTAGTTTCATAATAGAACTGCAAAAGCAGCGATCCGCATTAAAATTCAAATAACAGCAAGCATTTACCAAGAGGTACAATAAGAAACTTTGACAACCACAAAGGGTGGAAAAAAAGGTGATTTGAACTGGAGAATGCTACAAAGAGGATCTCTGCACTAAAGCCTGATAACTGCACTGCAATTCAAGTTTAATCCAGTGGCCTTGTCCCCAGAACATGTAAAGAAACTGTTTGAGGCGAGAATCATATATTATAACCAAACATATACTTTTTTTAATTAATATATAAAATATGCAGTCAAACCTTCACGAGATGAGACGATTTTGTTTCAGTATCTATGACCATCATCAAATATTGTCGAGTCCTCTCCCCATGGATTATACTCTTTTTCTGCATAAGATTGTTGCTGAGCGTGCACCTCCTCTAAAATTGTCCGACGAGTTTTAGGCTCCCTTTGGTACTGCAAACAACAGTTCCAAGTCATTAGTAACTTGGAGCTGCTGACGAAAAATTCAATATATTGTTAAGTAAAACATATAGATCATGTTTTTCAAATGAAAATCACATTGTTCGGACAAATATTAGACATCATCACTGAACCCCAAAGGAACCAGAAGGTGAAAATATGATGAAATTGCATCCTCCATTCTTCAAGTTTATCTGTGCAGAAAGTAAGATGGGAAATTGTTTCTGCTATCAAATGAGAGCATTTGTAGAAATGTCATCAAAGCATGTGGCAAAAGGCGATTCGCTCGCCCCCAACGCCCCCGCCAACCCGTCCCTAGGCCAACACGGAGGAGGTAAATCACAGATAACTATTAGCCATTAGTATGGCCAAGGCATGGGGATAAGCATGCTCGGACACGCCGAGTTTCGAGAAATGCCATCAAAGCATACAACATACAGAGAGAGAGAGAGAGAGAGAATGGAAAATTTACCAAAAGCCATTAGAAACCAGAGGAAATAGTTGGAGAAATTTCATAACAAAAATGGGGCATATGAATGATGTACTAAACCTACTGATGCTGATGTTAGGATGCAAAAGCATAGAGCACATGTATAAAGGCTATCACTTAGTACAGATAATCATATTGTGCTGGTTAGTAAAGTAATACAGGTGAAATCAATTCAAGAATAACAAAAGCACAAGGTATAGACATGGTTTAAAATTTTGAACTATATCGGAGTTTTGGTTTATGACCGGAATGATACAGTTTCGGTACCATATCATTCCATGCCGATATGGTTTCAATATTTTTTAAATATAAAAATGTGGGATTGCAGCATGTCTGCAGGGGCGTGTGGTCGCCGGGGGCACCGAAATCCGGCCCCGTAAAGATCGACGCGGGATCGCAACAGCCTCCATGACCCCACGGAGGTCGTCGTGGGATCGTGGCAGTTTCTGCAGCCTGCGGTGCCGGTACCGATGCCAGACAGCACAGCCGAATGGCAAATTTCGTATGTTTTCGCCCGACACGATACAAAATTTTAAACCATGGGTATAGATTTGCTTAACAATTGAAATACAACATACATCACTCCCCAGGATCTATCCTACTGCAAACACTACAACCAAAATCTCATTATATGATGAACAGCTCCACAAGATTATAGATGTGAGTAAGCTCTGGCATGTCCAGTAAAACATATGAGGAAGGACTATAACAATGTTATAGTATGAGCTTACCTTGCTGATTAGAGTCTCAAATGCTTTTGGTCCATTCTCTTCAATATATTTCTTTGCTGCTGATAATATATCTTCTGGTTTACGAATTATGTCCTCCTTTCTTGGTATATACCAGATGTTTACTGTCTGCCGATTGACTAATAATGGCCTCACAAAATGTTGATAAACATATGCAGCACCATTAAAGTAGGGCAAGACCAACCAGCAGCTAAAGAACAGTTTTGCATACGACCAAATGGGGAACCTACACCAGACAGTATGCATTGAAGAAATTTGAATAAGAAATTTGAATATTACAACTGTTACATGAATAGAGTTCAATAGAAGGACAACTGGGAAGATACATATAGCTGATCCTAAATAATTATGACTAGCATGATTACCTTGTAAAGGTTAGTCAACAAAAGAACAGAGAAAACAAGCTGCATTTCCTCTAGAAACCCACATAATTTGTGCAAAAACAATATCGTGACCAAAGCTCCCATCATATTTATTTTTTTGTTAAAGACAATTAGTTGGGTTTATTGTTGCTAGTATTAAATATCAACCAATCTCGAAGAGCAATGGGACCAGGAAAGTAATATAAGCACTTTCCCAAAATGCACTCTTCGTACCCACCCCTAACTGTTTGTTTCCCAAAATGTCATTCTAGACTATTTTTCCCTGTAATACTCCTGGTTTTCTCTCAAAAAGGTAGCAGAAGCTAATTTCCAAATCGCAACAAGATTTAGAGTAAAAATAATAATTTTAGACACCTGAAATCTTAAAATGTACAACTTGGGGTGTTCCAAAGCTAAATATTGGATAAATTCATAATTTTCACAGTATAAGTTATTTACAAATCAACTTCCATTGTAGAAATTGTCACAGAATGGGTAAAGGTGCACAAGTAAAGATAGGATAAAAAAATATCAATTTTTGACACTCGAAATGTCTAAGATGTTAAATTTGAAGTGTCTCAAAGATAAACATGGGATAAATTTATGATTTTCATAACACGAATTGTCTTGCAAATCAACTTGCATTGTAATGATATAGAAAGTGCTGCAAGCTAATTTGACAATCAGCTTAGGACAAAATTTGGAGTCAAAAATTAAATTTCTCAACATCTTAGAGCAAGATTTAGAGTCAGAAAGTATATTTCTCAATACCTGGAAGTCTAAAATGTTCATCTTGAGACATCTCAGAGTTCAAAATGAGATCAATTTGTGTTTTTTAGAGTGAAAGCTGATTTACAAATTAGATAACAACACCTTTTGGAGGGGAAATAAGGGGTATTGTGGGGAAAATAGATCTGAGGCACCTTTTGGGAAAGAGTAATTATAGGGGCACGTTTTGTGAAAAATAATCAATCAATATTAACAGATTAGGCAATTTGCACTTTCAGTAATTCAAATGTTACTACTAGAATTCTATCCAAGCAGCATGCAATCGGATTACCATAAGATGGATATGGGGCATGAGGACAACTATGCAGAAATATGCATGAGCATAAATGTATAAACAGAACCAACAGGGGTAACAACGTGACTATTAGTGTGACCCAATAGAGAAAAACGGCTTTGGAATGGAGACAAAACAAGATAACAATCCAATCAGGAGAACCACACTGCTCTCTTCTCACCCCTCCTAGTGAGGATGATCAACTTAAGGAAGAGAAAGATGCAGACAATTTATAACCACAGCGATAAGTAAATGCATACCGAATACCATGGACTTGTGAAGGGACACAGTTGATCATGTGAACCAGTTCATCAAGGTTGTTTGAGATAAAAGATGTGGAATAAAAACCATGTTTATTCTGTCAGAAGCATACAGAATCAGTAGGCTGTCAATAAGGAAGTACAAACATCTATTCTGAATACATAACATATTGAGGTGTGCCATCTAAAATTCACTCTCACAAGCCCAGTCTCTCTCTCTTCGTCTTGTTCTTGCACTAATTTATACTTCCGCACCATAGGGAAGCACAAGGGACCAAGGTTTAAAATCTCGACCTATGCCGAAGTTTAGATCCAGACCGGAACGATACGATTTCGGTATCGTATCGTGTCGTGCCAATACGGTTTCAGTATTTTTTTATTTATTTACCGTTGCGCCAAGGCTCCCCTTTAGTATTTTTTATTTATATATAGTAATTATTAGATAAATATGTTTATGATGTATAATTTAAAAATAAGTTATATATTGATTTTATAAAAATTCTCAACTATTGGACAACTTAATACGGTTAGAAAAAATAACTAAATATAATTTTCTTTTAAAAAAATTAATTTATCAATAACTTGAATCAAAAGTGATACATCATAATATGTTACCTTACTAATACCAAAAACAGTGGCATAAATCAGATGGAAGCATTGGTTCTTGCAACATTCTACTTAGGTCAACTCTATAATTCTCCAAGGCCAAGATTAAATAATCATCCCATGACATGCAATATTGATATTGATTTCTCCACATGTCCATCAACTTGTCTCGATTTATCACTATAGGTTGCACAACTTAAATAGTAAAACAGTAAAAATAATAATAATAATAATATCAAAATATAAATCTAATTTATTTTTTAAAAAATTAGATTTTTTTAGAATTTTTAAATAAAATTTAAAATAGTAAAAATAATTTTCCGAATATTAATTAATCAAATTTATTTAAATTTTAATTTTAAATATATTTTTTATATTTTATTGGAATAATTTAATTAGGATTTATAAAAACCTCTTCAAAATATCACGCATAAGTTGGGAATTGTTTGAATAAATTAAACCACTTTTAATTTTCTTTCGTCGTTTTCACCAAACAGAAATGCGAGCACCTTGCAGACGCACAGCGCCGAAGGCGTCTCGCGACGCCAAAGACGCTCAGTGATGCCTCCGAAGGCTCCAAAGGCCTCCGGTGACACTTCCGACGACGCCAGAGGCTTCCTGCGACGCCTCCGATGCTGCCTGCAACGCCACAATGGAGAGGGATTAGAGGCACCTTCAGGATGCTTGGTCCCGCAACACTTCCAGCGGCGCTGGAGGAGTCCCGTGACATCTCCGACGCCTCCATCGCCTCCGATACGCCACCTCCGCTTGTTTAGGTCAAATTCTGATTCCTCCACCGTCGTCGCTACTTATTCTTCGGCGCTCGCGATGCCAAAGACGCTCAGTGATGCCTCCAAAGGCCTCCGGTGACACTTCCGACAACGCCAGAGGCTTCCTGCGACGCCTTCGATGCTGCCTGCAACGCCACAATGGAGAGGGATTAGAGGCACCTTCAGGATGCTTGGTCCCGCAACACTTCCAGCGGCGCTGGAGGAGTCCCGTGACATCTCCGACGCCTCCGTTGCCTCCGATACGCCACCTCCGCTTGTTTAGGTCAAATTCTGCCTCCTCCACCGTCGTCGCTACTTATTCCTTCTGTTGTCTGTCACATGACACACAAAATTATCCTGTTTCCTGTGCCAGTTTCGCTCCGGTGGCGGAACGATAAAATCCATTGCGGCATGGAACGGTAATTTAATCGTTGCAAGGGGCATAGGATAAGGTTGACTGATCCTCCCAACCCTTCAAAAGATTCCTTCCTAAGTTCTCTCAGAACACAACACTGTTCGGTTTGATCCCAAGTCAAGCACCTGATCTTTCTTTTACCGATTCATCATACTTCTATTAAGATATACACACACACTATCGGTTATCTTTTGCATGTCTATATAGTCTAGACTACTCAATAAACATGTTGTAGGCTGGACGATTAAATATTAACACAATATGTAACTATATGGGCACATATGAGCACATTTGATGCAGTTAATAATTGCACAATGGTAAGTGGCAAGATTTACCACTTAAAACAGAGGATAGTGAGATGTAATAATTCTGTAGAAGAAGTGGACAAGCAAAAGCAGGGAGTTATGAGTAGTATAAACTGAGCAGGGAAAAAGAATATAACTCACCATTCTATAAGCCTTGCAAAAGTAAGTTCAAACAGTGTAATGAATGAGTACAACACCCAATAAGTGAGCCACTGTTGGTCATCAGTAGATGATTTGGTTTCTATTGCTTTGATGGATGCATACCTGTCAAGATTAAGCAGATGAATGTTCAAATGAATGAGCAAAAAGAAAGATAAGAGAAAACTGTGTATCAGGTTATAGTTTCCACTTACAATGGATACACAAGAGTAACCACTGGCCTGAAAACCATAATTAGAAAAAGAATTTAAATTTAACAATTAGAAATAATGCATTAACTACAAATGTCAAGAAAAAGAATAATAGTGCTCCAATCAAGAATAAAGAAGTTAACATTTAAGATTTTGACCTTTAGATACTAATTGATAATGCTTCTCAGTTGAAAAAGTCTTAACTAGAACTTATTTAAATAAACAGGGTAGGAAAAAAAAACATGGGTAGACGTTACATCCCATACTGATTACACTTCATAGAGAGTTCAGCATTTAGAATCATAAAAGTTCAGCTATTTTTTTTCAAGATAGACCACAAATTGCAGAGTTACAACAACAGCAAAGAATTTCTCTTTAAATCATTAGAAAAACTGTTTTTAAAAAATCCCTGAAGTATCACTATTCATAAAGCAAGGATACAGACAAGGGGCATGGAAGGGAAGTGAGACATCTATTCTAAGAAGCTAATTTAGATAATACACAGACACAAAAGATTCCATGTTAGGCTTCACTTGCAAAATCTAAGCAGCCAAACAATTAGCATGCAGGTGCTAAACAGGAAACAGAATAGAAGGGAAAAAAAATCATATTCAAAATAAACAACTCCTAACTAAAATAATTCTTGTTTAACTTTTGTTGTTGTCATCCTTCTTGTATTGATGTCAGATAATATAGTTTAATGTGTTCATATTAATGATGTACATTAAAATTTAGTTCAAATTATAGATATCAAATAGAGTTTTAAAAATATTTTAGATAAATTGTAGGATCTCAATCCTAAAAACTTTGCTCTTAGGTATATAGGATCATATAAGAAGTTTGTTAGAGGAAAAATAAAGATGTGTGGATAGTGACTGTAAGAAATATTATAATAGCCAATTGTTTGATAGGTTGCATTAATATATCATTCATGCATTATAATAATGTAGGAGATAAGAGTGTCTAGTACCCAAATATATACATGTTCACTCTCAGGCTCAGTCCATGTGGCATCACCCCATGCCTTAACCACCGCACCACCCCGAGGGGACTTTTTCAGGCTCAGTCCAGATTTGTTGACAGGAGGCTCAAAAAAAATTATTATGGTTAGGTTAGAAGAAAAGAATTAATGGATTAGAAACTATCTAATAACTTAATACCATTAATTTCTAATGATATTAAGAAATTATTAATGTTGTGTTTCCTCGAGGAGGAGGAAATAGGGGAGAAAGTAGAAAGCTGGAAAAAAAAAGAATAAAATTATATTATTTCCATATTCTCACGTCCACTCATCTTTGTTCTTTAATGGAACAAAAAGGAAATAACACACACGTTTACTTGTGTTAGATTTATTAAAGGATCAAACTTTTCTCCCTTAACTTCTGCTTGATTTGGGCAGATATAAAATGAAAGATATGGATAAAACTAAATTCCTTCCCCTCCAATTCGTGCCTTCCAATAAAACAAGAGAAGCTGACAATATTATTTATTTATTTATTGTTTCCTTTCCTCTCCTACTCAGTTAAAGCAAGTAATCAAGAAGAACTTGAGGACACGAGATCACGATCAAGTTTCACGTCACCATAAAAGATTATTATAATTTGTTAATTAAAAGTTATACATCAAACAAGAATAAAGGCAATATCATAAACAGTTAGGTCAAAGAAGTATATAATTTCCTAGCAACAAGCGAGTAACAAAAGAAACAGGAAAGTTCCAAAGTAACAAGGAATTGGGCAACATTAATTTCCCGGCTTTAAGACGATAGACAGATTACTAGCAGATGTCAATAGACACAGTCTCCCCGATGATGGAAGAAAAATTCAATTGCGGAAAATCTAAGGCATTGCGACGATGGAGATCCCTGAAATGTACAATACTACGAGGAGTCGAAATGCATTTAGACGATGTTTACGGCAGAACATGGACGAATCGGTCGTATTCCAACAGAAGTGCTACGAACATGGTGAGTACAGATGCTTACCCAGCAAGAACATCGAAGTTTTTTGCGACTACCTTGAGGAAAGATCCCGATCCCATTCTCTTCTGCTACGCGGTGCGGTGGCTTCTTCGCTCTAACCTACCTACTCTTTCCCCGAGGAGGGTCGATGATGATAAATAAAAGAGTTGCCGGAAGAGTGTGGAATGATGCCGTTCCGCATAGAGAAGATTCTACGACCTACAGATCGTCCGTCCGTCACCGCCGGATATCGTCGGTCTAGATCGTCTAGCTGGGATCGAATAAGGTTGGGTTGACCGGATCTTGACCAAGGGGTTTCGGATCTTACTATTTCTTTGTGTTGTGCGACTTTGCCAGTTGAAAAATAACCCAATAATTTTAACGTCCAAGTTTGATTCGCTTATTTATCCCTGGACCATAGGTATGTAAAAACCTGTGATGGTTTTTCTTAATCATATAAATATTTAGATATATATATATATATTAATAATTGATATTTTGTCATGGGATTCCAACTAATATCTTAGTCATAAACTCCAATGGATCAGTATTCTAGGTCACTTTAATGATTTTGTTGGTAGTCCAACAATGAAAGGACAAGATCATAGTTATATTTGTTTATATGATCGACACAAAACGATCATTAGACAGTCCCCCTTTGTTATTTTTGGGGTATACAAGATATTCAGTAATTTTGTGATCTACTTGTGAATATATTTCAAAGTTGGAATTCAACATCTCAAACCTTTATATTTTCAGACACATTTTCTAATATTGAAAGTTCAAAGTACATAATAAAAAACTAATCAATTTAAATTTTCAGATGTCCAGTAGCTTTCACTAGAAGAGATATATCTCTATTATTGGTATTTCAAATAGAGGTGCTTTTGCTCCTATGAACTCAACTAATGTATTGAGTGACCTCTTTCTTACTCATTTCTCTAATAAAAAGAAAGTTACTAGATCAATAATTGAGAAGTTGCTGAAATTCTATTCTTATATAGTTGAAGTAGATCATGATATTCTAGTATTTTATAAATTATACATTTTGTATATATTTGTTTGTGTTTTATTTTCGTCTAGCACATATAAGGTTCAATTAGGTCTTATAGATATTGTAGATGATTTTAAAAATCTAGGTAGATTCAATTGGGTTGAAGCAATTCATCAATTTATTGCTCTCTAATTACCTACCATCAAGGATCTTTTTTGCATTAAGGCTGACATCTCATACGACTACTTCAGTTCCATACCTCAAGAGATTTGTTGATCTTTTAGCTGTAAGTTTGTTTTAAATGGTAAATATAATTTTTTTTATATGGGCATTATTATGTATGTAAGATTATGTCTAATGTTGTAGGCATGATTTTTGGAGTATGTCACAATTAAAAAATCATATAATACCGAAGGTGTGCGAATAAATAAGTAGAGGTCTACTCTTTCCTATATTAGTAAGGTGAGTGCTTTATTGAAGCAAGTATCACTTGACCAGGTAAATATCTAAGACTATCACCTAATTTCATTTTGTAATTGTTAAATAATTATTTCTAATTTGATAGGTTATTAGTGAACTAGTCCCTACCCCTTATGAAAAAAATATTGCTAAAAAAATCTCCCTCAGTTCGATGTTACTCCACATCCATTAGAGGCATTACCGGTACATGATATAAAAGGCAGTTGCCCAACTAACAATAAAAGCCCTAAATGTATTATTCATTATAACTGAATCAAGGAGATAACAATGGAGAACAATCACCTAAATGAAAGGGTGAAAAAATTACTTAGAATAATAGAAAATTAGGATATCTTGGCTGAATCAAGTGACCTTGTAGTGGATCCTCATCCTGAACCTATTGCTTCTAGACTAGGACTAGGAGAGGTTGTGATTGGAGTCACTATGATTACAAGGATACTCTTATTGATAGTCCTACGTGGTTAAAGTTGATGCCTTTGAAGAAGTGTAAGCCTTCGGAGAACATCATAATATCTACAGCTCGTATTGACAAAGGAAAAGAAAAAAATGATATGGATGATAGAGACGAAGAGGGAGAGTTTATATTAATCTCAGAACTAAAATCTGAAGAAGATGCCAAGAAAGAGGTTGAAAGAATTGACATATTTAACAAAATGAGAATGAAAGTCATTGTAGTAAGTCTGCATGTACACATCATTTAGTTATAGTTCTTTGATTTCAATCACTAATTACATTTTTTTTATTTGTGGTAGTACTTGATGAAATAATTTAAACCTCTCAAGAAGAAAAAATAAGATGAAGATATGACCTACTTGTTAAATGCATTGGAAAAAAATAAAGTATGTTAATTTCAACCCCTTATTATATAGTTTTTTTAATTCTGTGATAAATATAAAAATTCATAGGTTATAATATTCATTTACCTAATTAAAAGTAAATGATTTTCTTTTCAGGCCTACTATATAACATGTTTGGGATGAATCACCCTTTTGTTTAACTACGACTTCCTTATTCACGGATGTAAATGCTAATGTGTTTATAAGAGGGGAGTTAATTGATACATATTGTTTGATTCTATATAGGGGGTCTCCTCATCTAGTACGTCATACAATAACTCTATATATTTTTTAACTAGTTTCACTATAAGGAATTTAATTTATCAGATAATATATAATAGTTAAATATGTTAAATTAATTGGTTGCTTATATATATCTCTTTATACAATTATAGTCAACATTGAAATATCTATGGAAGACTGCCATGACACAAATCAAAAAAACTGATATGGTAGAGGGAGATGTTAAGTATCTTTTTATACCTATTACAGTAGATGATGCACAATTTAACTTGTTGTCTATGGACACAAAAACTATGACTTTGAATCTTTACAACTCTCTTGCACATACTTGTAAATCATCATCAAATTTTGAAGTATTGGTAAGAAAACAATAATCTTGTTTATGATACTATTGCAGTATAAATTATAGTTGATATTAGTTTTTGCTTTTTATTCTTATAGGTATCTCAAATAAAAGATTTTTCTGGTGAGCAACTTGCTTATTCATCCTGGTTTAGATTATCCCCATCCCTTTGCTAAATGGGTCGGTGTCACGGTCGATTGTCCACAACAAAAAGCCAAGTTAATATAAAAGTCAGTGTGAATATATAAATTTATCTTAAATTTGAAATACTAAATTGCTTATGTTATTTACACTAATGACTGTAGCGTCTTTGTGATGCAATATATCAGATGTCTACTATATGATCTGAAGATGAAATTCAAACAAATAAACATGAAAAGATTTAGAATAGATGTATCAGTATCAATAATGAGAGACAAGTTCTCAATATTTTCGGTCTAATTATATATTGTGTAATAACTTGACTACTTGGGTAGGGATTATAAAGTTAATATTGTATACTTTTGTTACTTGTATATCTAGTTTTGTAAAATATAGAAGAGCTGTAGTTTCATCAGTATTGTGCTATTTCTATATTGTATTTGTAATAATATTAGTAAAGGTGGCCTCATTCCAATTTTAATGAAATAGTTGTTATATAGTTTATTTTTTTAACATAGTGGTATTGGTTTTCTAAGACCAGTGTCACGTCGGAGTTGGTTTTCCAAGAACAATGCACTCTATAGCTGGTTTTAGAAAAATAACGCTAAGGTCTATGCCACTTGGTACACGACAATAAATTCAGGTTGGAAACTTAGAAGCAGGTTTGGAGGCCATAAATAGATTTTATACACTCTCCCATTCCTATTAATACCAAGAATTCAAAAATCCAAGACATTTAGGTCAATCAATGAGTTTCATTCAAAATCCATTGATGGCCCTAGACAGGTCAAATCAGATCCATTCCAAGTTGTAAGGGTTCATATGACTCACACAAGTTAGAATATGTACTCAATTACTATTTAACTATCTTCCCAATGATGGTCCAAACAAGTTTAAGCTTTATTAACATAGTGGTGCTAGTTTTATAAGTACAGCACCACGACATAATTGGTTTTGCAAAGAACAATGCCATGCCATAGATAATTTTAGGAAAATAGCGCCATGGTCGGGTGCCACTTGACACACGACCATAAATTTAAGTTGGAGACTCAGAACTAGGTTTAGAGGGCATAAATAGATTCTGCACACTCTTCCCTTCATATCAATACCAGGATTTCAAAAATCTAAGGCTTCTAGGTCAATCAATGGGTCTCGATTAAAATCTATTAATAGCCCTAGAGGGGTTGGATCAGACCCATTCCAAGTTGTAAGGGTTCATACGACTCACACAAGTAAGAATATGCCCTCAATTATTGTTTAACTATCTTCCCAATGATGGTCCAAATGGGCTGAAGCTTTATTAATATAGTGCTGTTGATTTTACAAGTATAGCAGACCACGGCGTAGCTGGTTTTTCAAAGAACGACACCACACAATAGTTGGTTTTAGGAAAATAGTGTCATGGTCACATGTAACTTGGCACGCAATCATAAATTTAGATTAGAGATTTAGAACCAGGTTTGGAGGGCATAAATAGATTCTACACACTCTCTCCTTCCTATTAATATCGGGATTTTAAAAATTCAAGGCCTCTAAATCAATCAATGAGTTTCGATCAAAATCCATTAATGACTCGAGAAGGGTCAGATTGGACCCATTCCAAGTTGTAAGGGTTCATACGGCTCATACAAGTCAGAAATGCCCTCAATTATTGTTTAACTATCTTTTCAATGATGGTCCAAACGGGTTGAAACTTTGTTAACATAGTGATGCTGATTTTACAAGTACAACACCATGGTGTAGCTGGTTTTTCAAAGAATAGCGCCATGTTGTAATTGGTTTTGGAAAAAATAGTGCCATGGTCGCGTGCAACTTGGTACGTGACCATAAATTTTGCTTAAAGACTCAGAATCATGTTTGGAGGACATAAATAGATTTTGCACACTCTCTCCTTCCTATCCATATCAGGATTTCAAAAATCCAAGGTCTTTAGGTCAATCAATGAATTTCGATCAAACCCCATTAATGGTCCTAGAGGGGTTGGATTGGACATTCCAAGTTGTAAGGGTTCATACAATTCACACCAGTCAGAATATGCCCTCAATTACTGTTTAACTATCTTACCAATGATAGTCAAAACGGGTTGAAGCTTTGATAACATAGTGGTGTTGGTT
This sequence comes from Zingiber officinale, assembly GCF_018446385.1. Classification (NCBI taxonomy): domain Eukaryota; kingdom Viridiplantae; phylum Streptophyta; class Magnoliopsida; order Zingiberales; family Zingiberaceae; genus Zingiber; species Zingiber officinale. Next base: position 71,971,192 of record NC_055996.1, on the reverse strand, counting down.
TTACAAGTATAACGTCACAACATAGCTAGTTTTTCAAAGAACAGTGTCATGCCGTAGCTGGTTTTGGAAAAATAGTGTCATGGTTGTGTGCCACTTGACACACGACCATAAATTCAAATTGGAGACTCAGAACCAGGTTTGGAGGATGTAAATAGATTTTACACACTCTCCCCTTCCTACAAATACCAAGATTTTAAAAATTTAAGGCCTCTAGGTCAATCAATGGACTTCGACCAAAATCTATTGATGACCCTAGAGGTGTCAGATTGGACATTCCAAGTTGTAAGAGTTTATATGACTCACACAAGTTAGAACCAGACTTGATAACCTCTTGCTATGACTTCTCAAATTCATCAAGTGTTGTAGAATTTGCAATGACATTCTGTATACTTTGATAGTAGTTTTAAAGAGTCAAAGGACTTAATTTATCTAGAAATTTGTTAAGTATGTGCCAAAAACAAAATCTATGCACTATCTGAGGGAAAATATGGGCAATGACTTTCATCATAGCAGGATCCTGATCCTGATCCTGATGATCATGTTTAGTGCACGTTTTGGCATAGCTTCTATTAACTTGTTAAGCAACCAAATAAAAGACTATGTTTTCTCATCACTTAGAAACCTGCGACAAAAAATAATTGTCTGATGATGATTATTCACTCCTACAAATAGTATAAAAATCAACCCATATTTATTGGTGTTATATATTGTATCAAATATGACTACACACCAAATACACTTTATGTCCTTCTTGATACATAATTCGCCCAACAATACCTACAAAATTTGTTATTTGAATCAGTATCGTAATCAAAGACAAAACTTGAATTCTTCTCTTTCTTAAAGGCAAATAACTCAATTATTATTTTAGCAGCGATATCCTTTTGTTCATCCCTTAACTATTTCTCAAAATTTCTAATATCTCTTCTATGCAACCTACATACTCAAGGCCTCTATACTCTATATCCAATAATCATACTTGTTGACAGGTTGACATATTAGCCTCTAAAAATTGTTAATGATTTCTTTATTGCCAAAATACTATGATGTGAGCATAGTAAATGTACCTCTGTAGGAGATGAGAGTGGATAATTATGACTTTCAATAAAGTTAGTGATAACCTAATTAGGTCCAGTTTGTTCCTTCACCAATGAAATCTTTGACTTACATCCAGTTCTAACTTTACCATGTGCTCTTGTCTTTTTTATTTTATCACCTTGTATCTGCATATTCTGTTGACCATATGTATGTTTTTCTTTAAAGCATACAAATTTTTTCTAGGATACTTCATTAGTTTTCTTTTTTTTTTTGCTATTGCTTATTCTTGCGCTAAATATGACTTCTCATGCATATTGATTATAGAATGAAAATACCTCTTCTAGTGATGAAAATTTCATCCCAATTTTGATTTTCGATCATCATCAACTTAGGGAATGTATAGCTTGTTGGTACAGTTGGCACCAATAATCAAATCTAAGTTTTGATGAATGATAAATGGATTAAAATTAGATTTTTTGTGATCTAACATTTTTATCAAGTGTGCAAGATTTGACAGGTCTGACACCAGGCTAAAATCCAGCTAGGTCTGAAGGACCTGATAGTTGGTGTTGAAGTCTAGATATGTCAAGGAGTGATCCGATATCTAGTTGGAAGTATGGCTGAGTCTGTAGAACTTGACAGTTGACCAAAGTCCAGTTGAGTCTGCGGACCTAACAACTCACAGGAAGACTTGGTAGACCGTAAGAGAGTCAAGCGATTCTGCGTGGTAAGGTAAGTCACTTGAGGAGAGTGTTCCACTGAGGATGAGTCCCAATTAGGGACTTTAGGCGTAGGTCCAGTTTAGATCTATTTTGGAAACCTATACTGAGACCTTGACTAGATCCTGATCTTGGACAAAAATAATCTAATTAATAAACTCTTATTTTATTATTGTCCTAACATCGTTTTGTAGACACACTTTATTTTTACTGTTGACATATTTTGTAAGATAAAAGGAGCAAAAATAGCCTTGGATGAACAGTGTCTGAGACATCTCTAAGGTGCTCTAAGGTACCTTGGATAATAGCTTGGAGGTGCCCTAACAAGATGGAGGCACTCTCAAGAAAATAAGTCTACGGATAAGGCTTCGTGGTGCGGAGGCGCCCCGAGGTACATTGGAGGCGTCTAGGAGTGCTTGGAGGTGCCCTAGCACAGATAAAAATCACAGTAAATAAAGGTTATCCTGACCGAGGTTTTGAGATCACTTTTGCACCTGGAGGCACCTCGGACGAGGATGAGAGATGCCCTCAATAGCCTATAAAAGGAAGGTTCTTCCAAGCTTTTAATATAACTCATATACAACTCCTATAAGCGAACTTTCAAGCTTTCGGCTGCTTCGACTTCGTTCTCTTGCTGTGTTGCGATGCTATTGTGCTCGACTACTACTGAGAAGACATTCAACACTGAGCTCGATCCAATTTTCTTCAAAGTGTTGGTAACGAAAGTTTTAATTAAAATACTTAATTACTGCATAAAGGAAAGTGTAGGTTGTTGTATTTATCCTTGTTTTCCTATTGTGCTCGATTCCCTCTTCTGACGGTTCTGGAAGATAATTTTTACTGGATTTCCCGTCGATGCGATCGGAGGGATCGTGAGTCTTGAAGTAGGAGTCGTCGAAGGCTCCGAACTAAGTAACTCCTCATATACTTGCGTTTTTTACAGTTTCTGCTTTATCATATTTCATTGTGTACTCACTTTTAAAAACTGAAAAAGATAAGTTTTTTAAAACCATGTGATTCACCCTTCCTCTTACGTGCGTAACGATCCCACATAGATGAGTATCACATTAATTTTCTTCCATTAATGTAGAATGTTTGATTTAGATAATTGAGCAATAGTACATATATAGGGGAGCACAACCAATAGATCAGTTATTAAATAGATACAAGTCGAACTTAAATGCTATTTGGAAGTTTCTTAAGCAATGATTTTCTTGCTTTAGATGTATAGTATTTGACTATTTTTTAAAAAATTTTAAAATCCAACACCAACATGCTGCTGGTCTTTGAAAACCAACACCAACATTGGTGCTGGGTTTCAAAGAATAGTAGCACGTTGGTGTTGGAATTGAAAGAACAACAACACGTTGGTGCTGGTATTGAAAAAATAACAGTAAGTTTGTGCTAGTATTGAAATAACAATAGCAACTTGGTGGTGGCATTGAAACAACAACAACAAGTTGGTGATGGTATTGAAAGAACAATGCCACGTTGGTGCTAGTATTAAAAGAACAGCGCCACGTTGGTGCTGATATTTAAAGAATAATACCACGTAGTTGATTTTCTTTCAAAAACCACCACCATCATGTTGCTGATCTTTCAATACTAGCACTAATGTACTGTTGCTCGATTTTAAAAGAAACCCAGCACAAAACCACCACATTAGTGTTAATTTTAAAAGAAAACCAACACACCATTGAACGACGTCACTTTCAAAACCAGCATTTTGAAGATAAACAACATACAGGTGATGCTGGTTATTCAAAATGGCACATTTTGGCTCTTAATAAACTCTCGTGGAATGCACCATTAAGAAATACAAGTAGAAAAAGAAGAGGAGGGAGATAAGCAGTGCAGGTTGGACAAAAACCCTAACTGACTCCACGCGAGAAGGTATACTAAAGAAGATGACTTGGGTCTAAGGTCTGACATGGGGGAAGAGAGAAGTAGGATGAGAGGGGAAGAGAGTTTAGGGTTTTGGTTTTGAAAACCAGCGAGAGGAAACAAAGGGAAGGGAAGAGAGAGAGGTAAAATATGCCTGCGCATTTTAGAAAGAAGGAGAAAATGCTGGATTTTTGTCTATGTCAGCTTGCCACATTGCATGTCGCACATAATCACTCATATAAGGGTGTGCAGGATAACGAATATATATATAGGGGTTTAATACCTTGTACACCCTTACCTTGCATACTCTTGAGCGCTCGGACATGTGAGGGGCGTCTAGGAGTGTGCAGGGGTAAGGGTGTGTAGGCTAAAAGAATTATATATGGGTTTGATACCCTGCACATCCTTATCCTGCACAATCATGGGTGATTAAGTGTAAATTCAGACTCTCAAAAGTCCGTCCAGGCGCCTCGATTGGTAAAAGTGAATCGGGGCATCTAGATTTGTACTTAGTCACCCATAAATGCGCAGAGTAAGGGTGTGTTGGATAAATTTCCTCTCTCTATATATATAGTATTTTGATATTCTAAGTCTAGGCATCTCTTTACATGGGAGGCGTGTGTGTGTATAAACTGCGCTTCGTGTGCGACCATGCGAGAAATCAAATGTAGGCTATCTGACGCGACCAAAACCTAATTTTTTCATCTCTTTATCATCTGTATGTAACAACTTTTCTCTCTTTCCTTTTAAATTAAAATAAACAATTCATTTCTCTCTTCTATAATTGCATGCAACAATTATTATGGTGCTAATTTTTAAAGGTGATGTAACTATCACAACCTTGTAGCAGCTACTACACAATAACTGCTACACGTTGTAACAACTACTGTGTAATAGCTACTACAACGTGTAGCAGTTATTGTGTAGCTACTGAGTTGTAGCAGCTACTATACTATTATAGTAGGTACTGCACAGTTGTAGTAGCTATATACTACTGTAATGTTATAGCAGCTATAACACTATTGTAACAGCTAATATATCATTGTAGAAGCTACTATACAGTTGTAGTAGCTACTTTATAGTTATAGCAGTTACTTCACACTTGTGGCAACTACTACATAATAACTGCTCAAACGTTGTAGCAGCTACTGTATAGTTATAGCAGGTACTGCATAGTTGTAGTAGCCACTGCATAGTTGCAACAACTACTTCACCATTATAGCAGCTACTTCACTGTTGTAGCAGCTATTGCACTATGTAGCAACTACTTTACTGTTGTCGCAACTACTTCACAGTTGTAGCAGCTATTGCACAGTTTTAGTAGCTACTTTACTTTGTAGCAGCTACTACAAAATAACTATTATAATATTATAGCAACTACTATATAATATATGCGACAACGTTGTAGCATTAGTATCACAGTGATTGTTACATGTAATAATAGGAGAGAAAAGATAGAATTTTATTTTAAGAGGAAAGAGAAAAGTTGTTGTATGCAGAAGAGAAAATGATTAAAAAAATTAGGTTTTGGCGACGTCAGATAACCCACGTTGGATTTCACTCATGGTCATGTACGAAGCGTCGCCTAGCATATTATTTCTCTCTATATATATACACCTTGCACACTCTTGCCTTACATACTCCTGGGCAACCTTCACAGGTCTGGGTGTCCGGATGTTCGCCCTATTCACTTTTGAGATTTGGGGTGCCCGAGCGAACATCCTGATCTGTGAGAGTTGGCCAAGAGTGTGCAGGGTAAGGATGTGCAGAGTGTATATATATATATATATATATATATATATATATAGGGAAGGATTTGATATCTTCTCCGACTCGTCATTTGTGATGTGCATTCGTGATTGAGTAGTCGGGGTGTTTGAAAATGATCTAGACACTCCAAACACATTCACTTTGAGGGTGCATTCACTTTGGCATAGGATATCACTTATTCTATATATTTGACATGCTCACTTATATGTGAGCATCCCATGAACCCTTAATATACTAATTTGGTATGCTTTGCACTCATTTGTAATTCCGTGTTATTTTTTTTTAAATGGAAGATTTGGAGCTTTGGATTTAAAATTTAATATTTTAAATAAAAAATAAAATAAAATAATAATAATATTAGATGGGACATATTAAAATTCATATATATATATATATAAAATCAATGTTGGCACGTAGTGACAAGGAAAAGAGACCTTGGGAGACTTGACTGTGTTTGACTTTATTATAATTAAAAATTAATTGAAAAAAAAAATATAAATAGATTTTGAAATATATAATTTAAAGGATAAAAATTAAAAAGGTACATTAGGAGAGTAACAGGTGGAATCTAACGGTCCCATATGATTAGCCCTACAATCATTTATGAAAAAATAAAACAAAAAATTATAATTGATCAATATAGAAAGAGATTTTTTTTCCTCAGCTTTTAACTCTTTTAATTCTGTCATATACTAGCCAATTTAATCATGTCCCGGAAAAAAAAAATACCATTAGAATTGTTATAAGGGCGTCTTATGTATCAAAATTACTATTATTTTAATGTTATTATAATAACAAGAGCGGTTATTATAATGTGTAGCAACCTACACAGTAGATGCTACGATATGTTAAAGTAATTTATAATTTAGTTTAATCAAAAATATATAAAGAACATTTTTAAATTAAAAAATATTCATCAAATTGATCATTTTTTAATTTAATCAAAATTACTTTAACAATATTAAAAATATAATAACATTATTATAATAACTACTAATTGATTGTCACAATCAATTAATGCCTATTATAGTGGCAAAGGTGAATACGTTCACCCTTAGCACCTTCGTCAATTTATCCCAGGACTAATACGAAGGAGGTAAATCATGGTTATGCCAAGATTCGAACCTCAGAGCTCATGGTGACAACATCTCCTGTACTAGTCACTAGACCATCCCGAGAGAACAAAATTAAGGTAGGATAAATTTTTTATAGTGACTGGGTCCACCGTTTCGTGACCCCATACCCCAAAAACCCCGAAAGGATTTTTTTTAGGGAGCCTCAGTACCATTGTGTTGATAAGAGCGTGTATAAGGCATCTCAATCAATAATAATCCGACAGATAAAGAGTTGATAAGAAAGTTCAAATTTAACACCTTAGTCAATAGATAATAACGTCATATCTAAAACCCTCTAGATAAGTTGTTTAATGCTTAGTACAATGTTATAACCGTTTACAATAATTTTATAATAAGTTTAACCTTTTATTTTATAATAATTTTAATTAAATTGAAAAATAAACTTTTTGATATATGAGTCTAATTTATTTTAAAATATAATTTCTATAATAAGAATATTTTTAACATTGAAAAATATATTGAAATATTTTTTTCAGTTTCTTTAAAAAAAACATCCTCCTTACAATTTTATTAATTTTAGAGATTGTCTTGTTTTTTATCCAAATTTAAAAATATTTAAAAATGAAAATAAAAAAACATTAAACTAAATGTACATGTCATTCCAAACCAGGTGACCAACGAAACCAAAGTAAAACTGATAACCCAGCCAAATTAGTACAGGTAAATAAATTAAACCCTCTTAAATATGTTTAGTGTTCGACTTGAGATAAAAATTTATTTTTATTTATTAATACACAAATAAATTTAGATAACTCATTAAACTAAATTAATAAATTTTAATATATATATATATATATATATATAGCTCGTTAATATTTATGAATAATATAACGAACACTTTGAATAATATTCGTAAACAATACCCTGAACAATATTTATAAATCATGTTCATCATAAAACTTTTATTAAATTACTAAATAAATTAAAAAAAATCAAAATCAACAAAATTATTAAGCTCTATAACCAACCAAATAAATTTAAAAGGTAAAAGTTCAAAAATCAAACATGAATTGAGAGCTCAATACATTTAAATAAACCAAACTCAAATTCCTAAAAAAAAATTAAGTCATGAACAATATAATCATTTTAAAACACAAAAAAATATATAATGACACTAAATACCTGGGATGAGGAATTAGTCCTTGTTCTTCATTCACCTCCAGTGAAGAACCCCACATACAACAGAATAAGTAGAATTTCACAGGAACCTCATGTTTCAGTTAAATCTCTCTCTTTAGCAGGTGAGAGAATCGATAGGGTTGAAATAAAAAAGAAGGGAAAAAAAATTACCCTGTAAAAGATTCACTACTAAACACCAAAGAAGGGGGAGAGACTGTTATTGGAGAAAGCTACTCTATCTCCAAGTAAGCAACAAGTTGATGGCTGTGCCTCAACTCATTTGTTCTTCAATGGGTTGGTCAACCCCTCGGCTTGGATTGCTATTTTCAATTACCGGCGATTGATCAGGCTCACCCTCCCACTGTGTTTTCGGATTGTCGACAACCCAATACTGCTTAACTGCAACCAAAATCTTTTCCTGCAAAAGAGGGCCATCCTCGTGATCTGACATCTTTGTCTTCCATCTCATTCCAGTAATCATCCTCTTCACCTTCACCAGGATATCACCTTGATCTCGGAATATGACAGCGCCTTCAGGCCTCAGGATTCGGTCCATTTCTAGGAGAATATCTTCCATTTTGCACCTGGTATCGGAACGGCTATGTTTAGCAAAGTAGTCCAAGTAAGTTTGTAAGTAAGACAACTAACAAACTCACTTGTTCATGTACATGCTAAAAAGACCTTGGGCATGGATAAGGTCATAAGTCCTTGGGTAAGTCGAGAAAGCTTCACACCTGTAGTGGAACAAAAGGGTTGCATAAATATCGAACGTCGTAGAAGAATTGCACAACGCATACAAAAAAGACTGAAAAGGTGGAAGGAGGTTACTCAGTACTTACATTTTGGATATGAATGATGTATGGCACATTCACATTGACAAGGTGCCCCAACAAACACGGATTATAATGAGTATTAAATATTAATATTCACCTTTAACATGATAGATTTGCAAATAATGTAAATCTGTCAAACATCTATGCTAGATCGGGAAGTATATAAATGTAAAAAGTGTAAATAAAACCAAATTGATCCTACAATAGCTACACTTCGAAACTTGCAGGTGTTGATATATATATATATATATATATATAGAGAGAGAGAGAGAGAGAGAGAGAGAGTGTGTGTTTTTTGATATGTTGCCCACCTTAGGCCGCACACCTCATGTGCACTTAAAAAATCCTAAAACATATAGGCAAAATCTGATTGGGATAATCGAGAGCTTAAAAAAAGCAAAAAATAAAAAAAATTAATTACACTAGGTGTTCACGGGGTGTGCGGCGTAAGATGGACAACATATCAAAATTATATATATATATATATATATATATAAAACAAAGAAAGTAATGAATTAACAGCGGAAGTTAAACATTCTGCTTGTTTAAATTATAGATTGGACAAAGTAATGCCTAGTTTAAAAGCCAATACGGAGGATGATGTTTCAGAATAGAAACCAAAACAATGCTATAGACCTTGTTTTATGGATTGTCAGAAAGACTAGTGAATTAGAACATGAGAAAAGGGTCTGCGAGTCATACTTTCGTTCTTTCCACAAATTTTGCCTAGGTCATCAACAATATCTGGTTACCTGAGAAATTACCTACAAGAAGGAGAATCCTACCAAAATGTTTTGACCTGAACTCTTTCGTTCTTTACTATTTTAGACCAAATAAAACCACAAACAAATTGCAACCATATGAAGAATCTGACAGAAATGTTTTGTCCTAAACTCTTTTGTTTTTTTTAGACCAACTAAAACCACTGACATCATATAATGCAAAATATATGATGGCAGCTTAAGAACACCATATATAATGTGATATTCAATCAAAAAAGTTAACACAGATAAATAGAATTTGCTTAATTCATTACACTTCATAAAGAATTCAAAACAAATTTATAAAATGATTTATACTAGTTCTTTCAATATTATTGGTTCGAACATATTGTGTGAAACACTAACCATTAAAATTAGATTGCTCATGTCAGAAAATATGCTATAATATACTGCATCAACAACAAGTCGTGAATCCCAATTATTTAGGGTTGGACACTAAGACATTATCCTAAATGAAATCTATGCAAGAATTTTGGTTCTTTTCCAATAGTCTAACCCATAAAGTATGATAGGTGCATCAATGTCGACATTAAACAAAGAGCTAAAATCTAACTCAAATACTTAGCGTGAGAGTACCAGTCATGATATATGCCAATCATCCCTCTTTCATATATGACGCGTAGTGTAGACTTCTCAGCAATTGTGGGCACCACATTCATTACCCATAATTTAGGTGATTCAATTGCAGCTGCAAAACTACCGAACCCTGCATTCATATCCATTATATTTCGATATCTTCCTGTGTCAAGATACTTGTTTATTCTTTTGTAAGCTTTGACATGTTTCCTCCATAATCTGTTGTCTTCATGAAATGACTCAGCTGAGAAACCAGGAACAGAACCACTAGCTACTGTAGGAGGCAAGGCATTCAGTCTATCTGGAAATGCTTTTAATTCTCCACCAGCAACTTCTTCAGGATTGTCAACTTCCGGAAAAGGCACAATGCATGCTTCCATCTTCTTGTACCTAGAGCACCATTGTGTCATAAACGGGACAAAAAATAAGTATATAGAAAATGTCAAACAGTTATGGGTTTGATCCATGGTATCTTCACAATTGAAATTCAACCAAATCAAATGGTGTGAATTTTTAGTACAGTAATAATAAATACAGGAGAGGGATCTGCTAACATATCTTCTATATCACAAATGTACTTATACGAATTTAACTACCACATAAACATAGAAAAACACACCAAATTTATTATTTTAGTCATGTAGAAAGACAGGATAAGTTGGCAATACCAGACATCATCCGCATAAGAAGCGTCACAAGTTCTGATATGAGGTTCATCTTGCCTCAGAGGACATGAATCAGTATTGGTTCTCTTTCTCCATATTGCAATTTCATTTTTTTCAGAGACCTTCTCCCAGCAAAGAAGCTCAGCAATCTCTTCTATCTTTTTCTGCTCTTCCTCAAGGTCCTCCTGTGTTCGCAACCATGCTTTGTAGTTGTTCTTCCAATTTATTGGAGGGCCTGAAAGCACCCAGTATCCCCCTGGCCTAAGAACTCGATCAACCTCCATCATATACATTCCCTCTGGGGAAAAAAACAACATGAGTAAAACAGTGACTGATCCCAATCTTGAACTGCTATTAAGGGTGAGCGTTTGTTGGTAACAAGGATGAAATAGAATCTAATTGTCCACACTCACCATTTGCTCCCCAAGGAATTAAGCACCTTGAACAGTGAGCCATATCGAAGGATCTAGATGGGTATGGAAGTTTAATTGTACCAAGGACACCAATAATTGCAGGAACACCTCTTTCTAGAGCAAATTGCACCTGTGCCTCATGAGAGTCTCTTGGTGCAAATGACATGGCTAGAACATTCTTTTTAAGAAGGTAAGCTCCCCAGCTTGCAACCTGAATTTTCCGCACTTGTCAAGTTAAAATGAATTTGGAGGGATCTAACTTTCTTTTTTTTTTTTTTAAACTTCAAAGTATCTTATAAGTGCAATGACATAAGAATCAATGATGATCCAAGAAGAAGTATGTGACAAATTCTTTACGTACCCCACAACCGGTGTCCAATGCAGTTCTCACTGTCCCATTATTGATAGGAATAACTGATGCAAGTTGGTTGATATATGTGTCTGCGCCTTGAGGAAACTGTGTTCCACCACCAGGGAATCTAAAAACATTGCCTTCAAATTGAACCCAATTCTGGACAGCTTTCTCAACTGTCAGACTTTTATAGGGGACGTTTGCATAAGGGACAAAGTCCCGACTTTTTGGCCATGGGAATGGAGCAACATATCCTCTGGGTGCTGGTATCAGACAGTAAAGTTTTTCTTCTTCCGGGGGACAATGCCGTTCTCGATAGTTCATATTTTCTCTAGGAAACAACATTGCTCGGCTTTGAACTTGGCAAGGAGTATAGTCTGTATAATGTTCATCACATGGTTCAAAAGTTTTGGGTTTTGCACCACCATCATCATCGATATCTGATCTACTATGATGAGTCTCAAAACTAAGATTTGGTAAGATTGTGCAATCAGTTTGTTTAGTTATCTCAATAGCAATACTATCACCCTTCCCGAAACCGCTTCTCTGCCATGCTCCCAAAACATAGAAGAAGCAGCACATGCCAATTATTATGAATATAGAAACAGAACTTCTGGACCTATTCTCGGCAGCATTTCCTTTCACAGCCATGGAACCTAAACAAGATAAATTGTAAATAAGCAAGGTTTGATGTAACATAACACTGAAAAAACTAATGTTTTGGATATCCAGAGATGGAAAATCAACTAAACCAGAAGACAATAAAATGTAAAAGCGCCTTTAGAGTCCATGCAATCTCCAAAAGAAAGTTTTATAAACCAGTGACTGATAGAAACCTTTTGATGACAATTCCTCTTTATTTATTTTGTCTGTTGAAGAAATGCGGCAACTTAAAACATCAACCTAGATATTAATCAGCTAACATTACAGAAAGGTAGCCTAATTCTAGGGCAATCACAGAATGGTATTTCCATAAAACTCTACATTTATAGGGTAGACGTCCCTCATCATTGATACAAACAAGGGAAGTCCAACTAACCATTACAAAGTCTATATGTTTAAGAAATCCCATCTCTTGGTTACTCAATACCTCAATTTCAGAATTTCTCAATCGACGAGGAGCAGAAGAACACGGAAATCTGGTTGTCCTGATTGCAACGGCTAATTAAAAGTTTCGAATAATCACACCCTCCATTCTTTATTTCTTGGATAAATTACTCAAAAAACCACAATTTCAAAATTCCTCAAGCCTAAACGAGGCCCTCAACAGTGACCAAAGCTAAAGGGATCTAAAAGATCATAAGAAAAATGCGATTCTTGCAACGAGAGCGCGCGCATCTGCTCTCCCTGGAAAATTATTTTCAAGAAAAATAAAATGCAAAAGCTAATTACTTGCCAAAACAACGGAAAACAAGAAGAGCTGACCAAATCCACGAAAAGAAAGCGTTTTGTCATACCGACTACCTCGGATTGGAACTGAGATGCAGAACAAGATCTCAGATCATTGGAGCCACACTCGGAATCCCGTCAGGAAGAGGCTCGTCAATAGCCAAGGAAAGGAACCAGAGATCTCGTCCTCGTGCGGTAACTTTTATATCGATCATTGGAGCTGCAGATCTACAACAACACCATACGATAAGCCGAAGAGATAGCGCGGCCAGGCCGTGCTCGTCAAGAAGTTTGGGTCGGATTATTTGCGGAGAATTGAGGAACAGGAAAACTTCGACGCCAATGAAATGGCGGAGACTGGGATCGGGACAATGAATTTACTGACACGTGGCAAGGGATGTGTGGCACTGCATCATTCTGCTTGCAGTAAATCAACGACTCGGTCTTCGTAGATCAGATCGCGGTTATTGTATGAGTTGGAACGGGGTTTTGGGCCTAAAATAAATAAATAAATATTATGTAATTCACTCTTAGCTAAAAATTATGGTTCCATAGAAAGATTATGAAAGTTCATTGATTACATTAATATTAGTTTTAAAATTTAGAAAGTGTAATAATAAATTTTGGTGAAAGATCGTTATTACACGTGTCCTCCCCCACACAATTGGCACCTGGCACCATAGTACCGGCCAAGCATCTTCCCAAAGCCTATAAATAAGATTGTGCGTGGTCCTTTTTACTTGCCTAGAAGCAAAGCAATGAGCAGCAGAATAAGCTGCACATATCAAACAGAATGAGTGGCACGAGGTGCCACTAAGAATACCTTGTCGAACAGAACATAAACGTTGAATAATAAGCTGTGATCATCCATAGTTCATTGCGCGGTAATAAATACATCGCAATTCAAACATCTCATATCATTGCTTTCGAGTAGAACTCAATAACTCATGCCCCATCAGGCTCTTCTTGTTGCTTACTACCCTCCTAGGATTTATGGTACAGGGGAGAAATATCTCTCAGGAAGAGCAGTCATCTCTCATATGGATTCCTGAAGTTTTTTAGTAGTTCTGGAATATCGTACCCTAGCATATCGTCAACAGCTTGTATCATTTTTGGTTTCAGCTTCTCGAACTTATCGATACTAAAACCATTCAAAATCTCTCTGAAATACTCCAAATTGGGGAAATCCCCAGCTGGAAGATGATATTCCTTTTGAACCTATTGAAGAAAGATTTCAGTGTGTCGGCAGATGAAAACTGACATACATTAACGGGAAAAGAAAATTGCTCGGTTGGTTTATTGCAGATACTCAGTTGAATAACAATATGAAAACAGTGTAATGACTGCTGCATGATGATGAAGAATCAAAGAAAATAACAAAAATTGCTGCATTACTTGGGTGTTTATACATATCCAATGAAGTTGACAGAATATAAGCATTGTTCGGTAAATAGATAAGTCAACCTTTCAAGCTTGGAATATACATGTGCAAAAAGAAAAGAAAAAAAAAATAAAGAATAAGGAGTTGGAAATAGTGAGAATCAACACAAGAAATATAGATTCACAGGTTTTGGATCCAATTTCTTTAACAGGAAATGAAAACTAGTTCATTTTTTAAGAGTAAAATCATGAACAATCACAAGACAATAATGGATTCTAATAAGATATCTTGTGTATAGACTCAAAGATAAGCATTGAAAAACTTTCTAATTATAGATACATGGACAAATTCTTATACTTCATCTCACTTTATCAAATATGCTTTCAGTCGGTTTATGTCACGTATACTTCCGAAGGCATTACTATTTATTTTCATTCAATAAAAAACAAGGAGGAAATATGACATAAGTCAAACTAGCTAATGATTGCCCGAGCAGAGACAATCAATGAAACATGTTAATCTGGACAAATTTGTACAAACAATCAAGATTTATTGGATAATATTTTTCCAGCACTACAAAAGAAAGGAACATTACCTTTCTAAACTCATCTTCCAGGTTATCAATTAGTCTTTGTTGAGCCTTTGCCTTACCTATCATTGCCGGCATCTCATTTCTGAGGTGGCTAATGATATAGGAATGAATTTTAGCTGCTCTAGCCCTTTTTACAAATTCATTGATCTGCAAGCCATGAAGATAAACTAAATTAGAAACCATTCAAAAATTTTTTTGAAAGAGGTCACAAATCAACAAGATTACCCTGCGATCACAAGCCTTTTTAGGAACATCTTTCAAGTCAGACAGGAGGTCATCTTGTTCTCTCTCAAAAAGTTCCTTTCCAAGTGGACCAACAGCTGCTTCATTTACCGGTTTGTCATTGAATGAACTGTAAATTATAATTAGAATAGTTTTGAACTATAATATTGCAATGCTTGTGATTGCAATCCAATAAGAATCAAAATAATAATTAGGACATAAGTAATTCTAGGAAAAAGCAAAAAACCAGAAATGATTTCTGGGAAAAAGTAAACAGAAGTTCTTCGATACCAAGGAAATAATGAATAGTTTTGCATTGAGAACATACCCGATATACACGCGCATTACTTCAGGAGTATTCAGAACCTTTCCAAGTGACCACATCAATGCACCATAGACTCTCATAAGCTGCATATCAAAAACCATATAAAAAAAATGCACTTTGTCATAGAAAGTTCAGAAGCAAGAGATCTTAAAATCACTCCTAGGTATATAATCTCCTGTCAAAATATGAGGAATTTAATTGGAACTTGTTCACCTGCTGCGTGTCAACCTGGTCAGCTTTATTGAGAACCACACGTATCTTGTCATCATGACCACGCAACGAGCTAATAACACGCTTGAACTCATCACTGATGTCAAGCTTATGGGGGTCAAATAGAAGGAGAATAAGATCACATTTTGCAGCAAACCATGATGTAACGCCAGTGAAGTCATAACTACGTTGAGTTCGTTGTTTTTCTCCGGAAAGTACGCCAGGGGTGTCAACAAATGTGATGTGTTCCAGTAGCTTAAGAAATTCATAGCAGTTAGCTTCTAGATTATATTCCCGCCCTTCCAAGAGCTAAGATAAGATCATACCGAATTTGGCATTTGTGAGCACTCAAACTTTGACAAAAAAGCAGTTCCAAATGTGGTAAGTCCACTGAAAGGCATATCAGCATGAACCGCTATAGTATTCCCAGGAATAGTTCTTTCATCAGATCCTGACTGCACAAGGGTAACTGGTAAAAACTTTTAAGAGATTTCCTCAGTACTTATAAGAAATTTAAAAAAAAACACGCTTCAAGGCAATATTGAATGATGAAGCAGCAATAGAATCAACAAAAGAAATTGAAACTTAAAGATCTTCATCCAGTGGCATGAAACAGTGATATTAGGTGTTGTGATGTTGATGATGATCCTAACAGAAGGAAAAATATATCTCCAAATTTTCTTAAATGAATAGGTTTTCCCATTTCAATTTAGGATAAAACAAAACATCTGTCACCAACAGATAATGTAAAAGCAAACAACCAAACTTAAACAGCAAACAATTTCATCAAGGCACAATTATATGATTACCATCTTGCATGTGTTAAAGGTGTGTAATTGTATATTGTGATTTCATGTCCTTCATGTGACTGTATAGTAGTTGTGCCATAATATTTGTGATTTTGTAACTGTATAGTAATCCAAGTATCCACTTTAATGGCTCAAATTTGACACAGAATATATGAAAATAATACCATAAAATTTATGAACGAGATATATAAACACAGACCCAACATTTAGAACAATGCTTCATTACCAATCTTGAAAATTTGTAGGACCAGTACGAACTGTGGCGCGAAACATACCAACACTCTCATTATGGACTTGACAATCACGAGTTAGCTTGTCCTGTCCTTGTATTTTGGTCCAATTTCAATCCAAACATCAATTTTGACATTGTAAATGCTAGAAAACATTGTCAAAACCTTATATTGGTTGTCTATTTACTCTAAACAATAGAAACTACAATCTATTCTATGATAGGGGATTTTGTTCCCTACAAAATGGCAACTGCAAGAAACTAGAATGACCATCTTACTTGAAAAAATGTACCAAATATATAATAGACAAACAGCATAATAACCAAAAGTTTTACACATACCATAACAACAACAAACCGATCAGTTGTAGGCTCTGGTCCAATATGAGCACCTGTATAGAGGATGGAGGATGATAACATTTAAAAATTCGTTGCTTGATAATAGAAATGAATATAATCATACAAAAAAAGACTAATAAGCAAGAACCTGGATAGCTAGATCTTAGTAAATGTTTAATAAATGTTGTTTTTCCAGTTGAATATTGACCCAGGAGCATAACCATAGGCTTAGCATCAAAATCACTATTTGTCTGCAAAAGCAAATCAAGTAAAGGCAACTAGAGTACAACATAAATCAGGCAGAAAATACATTGAGTGACTAATCAAAATCAAAATAGGCTCATGGAGAATGGCTGAGTTCAAACACACCAACAGGGGTGAAGCAAAATCATTGAATTTGTAGGTAACTTCCAAAGGCTTCAGCTTTTGAATATATAATCTCTTCAAACCATCAACAATTGAAGTAACTGAGCTCAATGGTATCTGTTATAAACAAAGCATTGTCATATGTTTACTTAGAAGCAAAAGGAATATACAATATCAGCATATTACATAACTAAGAGGGTGAAAGAGGGCTGTCTATACAATATTTTGAATCACTTATGAACAATGCAATTATTCATAACTATTAAATGCTAAAGATGACAGAGTGAGATCTACTGAGAGAGATAGGTGGCAATCAGTAGAAAAGAAACAGCACAAATTCAATAACATTCGAGTTTGAATTAACACCAAATAATTCAACTAAAACACTTCTGCGAGCAATTTAGTGGGTATCACGTTCAATTTTTATATAAATCCAACACACAACATTCGTTTTCTTTTAATGACTGAAGTACATAGTTTCAAAGAGTAGAATATCTAGTGCAGTAGAATTTTTTAAAGTCAGATATTAAATTGCTGATTAGATGTCATTTATGAATTAACCTTGAAGGTTAGCAAGGAATGTCCATGTTAACACATGAGACATGAACCACCTAAGATAACAAAATGTTTGTGTATGTAGATCTCAACCTCAAACTAACTCTTATTAGAGACTTATTTCTAGGGGTGAGCAAAAATTCGGTGAAACTGAATTAACTGAACTGAACAGACTAAATTTAGAAATTCGGTTGGGTTAATTCGATTTTCGTTTTTTTAATTTGGTTCGATTTTCATTAATTCAGTTTGGCTTCGGTTTTAAAATTTATAATTCAGTCAAACCGAATAAGGATATTAATTTGATTATTTTTTATTTAAAAATGTAATTAATTAAACAAAATTTAAATTTGATTAATTTGGTTTTAAAAGTTCGGTTAATTCAGTCAAAAACTGAATTAACTGATATTTAATCGGTTCGGTTTTGTAGGAAAATTCAGTTAGTTCGGTCGGTTTGAAAAAAATTCAATTTATTCAATTTTCAATTTGTTCGGTTTAGTTGGTTTGGTTTTAACTGAATGCTCAACCCTACTTATTTCTGTTGATCAACCAATTTGGCCAAGGAACTACATATATCAATTGGAGATTTGGGATATATTTCCACATAGAGAATGCCTTGCTCAAACCACCCAATAAGCATCAATTTTGCTCCATACCCTTTTCGCTATTAATATGAGAATAGATTTGAACAAGTGGTTCCGCCTTCATTCAAAAGTTGAGCTGCGGGAAAAGAGAACCACGACTACAGAAACTCTCAAGTCATCATCCCTTCTCTAGTCCTTTTGTTGTCCCTTTATTTGACCTCACCAGAATCAACAAAACCATGTTAAAATTAGTTGGCATGACTAATTCTGATTAGTTACTCAATCCATGTTAGCCAATTCCATATGATTTTTATACTGCTTTAACAATTTCATATAATTTCTAGTAATTTTCCTTAATTTAAGAATGATCATCTAATCCATGTCAGGATTGATTGATTCTGAAAACTACACTTTCTCAGTTTCTGAGTAAACTGGAATGCAAAATCCTGTGCATAAAGCCTGGTTCCTATGTCTGGTCCAAGCAGTTATAAGCCCTGACTCTTCTCCTTCCAGCATGTACACTATTATTACTCAGCTTTCTATCTACTATCCTGCTTCAATTGTGCTTGCATTGATTTAGTAACAAATGTAGATCAACGTTTACATTGATTTCATAATCACATATACATGTAACCTTGTGGACGGAGATCTGAAAAAAAAAATTCACATATACATTTTTTTTTTTTTGCGGACAGAGATCTCAAATATAAAATAGAGAATTTGAATAGCATATTTTGTAAAATTCATGTAACTAAGTTCATTGAATTTAGCTCTTAGGGATCAAACTACTGCCACAGTGATTGAAGAATTAGCATGAACAGAAGCAAACAGAGGGAAGAAGTACCTTCTTTGCTGATTTCGAACTGAACCATTGGAATGTTGCTGGAGGACTTTGTGGCTCGGAGTTCACTATGAAAGATTAACAATAAGTTTTTATCCAAGATGGAAAATACTTGAGTAGAAAATTTGGCATCCATAAGAATTTCTATACCATCTAGCTCAGAATCAACTCTCTTTTGTGATTGTTTATTTCTCTATCAAATAAGAGAGCGTTAGAATAGCTAGAGACTACTAAATTTAGTAGTTCAGAAAACCTTGGCCTGACTTACAGTGAGCAAAACATCCAAACCTTCCATCATTGGAAGATTCAATTTTTCCAAATCTACAAAAGGAGGGAATGCAGTTTAATATTATTCTTATTAATTCAAAGCTCACATGAGAAATGAAGCCGTATTTAAAAATCCACAGTTTACCTGCATGAGCAAGTGCATCTTGAGTGATTTCACTTCCTGCTTGTGCTAAAGACACAAGCTGGTAAAATAAAAAATAAGACAGCAATTTACAGAATTATGCATTCTTATCAACATCAACAATCTTGAAGCAAGGGGAAAAAAAGATGTCACAAGAAACCTGCATGGCTGTAATGAACTCCTTAAATCCCAAATAACCTTGGCGCTTAGCGTCTGCAATTGCCCATACCTTCATTAAAAGTTTGGTAGAAACATTGATTACTGATGATATCTTCACAGGTTTGAAAACAAAATATTGCTTGTGTTATTGCATCAAAGTAGTCCATATTTAGAAACCGAAAATAACTAGCAAGACAAATAATGAATTATAAAATAGTTAAATAATCAAACAACACGATCATAAAAGAGTAGCACCATTATCCTAATTAGCAAACCTTCAAGTGAGCTTTAGATTAGTTGAGATCACAAATACTATAAAACATAGTAGCAGTAAGCTCTCCATCACGACAGGAACAATATATTGAAATTTAGTTTCCTATCTTCAATAACTTTGAAATCGAGACAGCTATGGATTTTTCAGTGAATTGATGATCATCATATAGAAACCTTAATACCTGACCTCCACATTCTCTCAGGCACAATAAAATGTAAAACTTGCCTATTATTGTCCCTTTAATAACCGCAGAATCATGAATATCTTTAATTGACTCAATGTGCTTAGGTGATTCTCCTTGTCTCCTATTAAATCCTATCCTTAACTTCAACGGGAAACCAGCTATCAAACCAAACAATAAACAACTGCATTAAAGTAGGAAAGTCACCAGGGGCTCAATCTCCTCATTCAACAATCATTAAACTGGACGTCCTAGAGATAAAAAAAAATGCAAGAGCCGTCGAAAAGACCCAATTCACCTGCTTAAGGTCAGGGCGAGACAAGTTGGACATGGCGAAGAACTTAATGGCATCGTTACCCGTGATCCGGCCGTCTCCATCTGTACTCACAATGGCGAGAAGATCCTCAAAAACCCGGCAGAGATCGACTCAAACCGAACAAGGAGGAAGGGTAAGAAGCGAGACCTGAATCGGCGAACGAGAACCAGTCCCGGTAGATCATCGCCTGCTCTTTACTGACAGAGAACGAGGAGAAGTCCATAGCCGACGGATCGGCGGCGGACGGGAGGAAAGAGGGCGAAGCAGCGGATTGGAAGAAGGCGGCTTGAGAATGAGATCGGAGGAATACAATAGCTTTAAAATAAATAATGTTAATAAAATATAACAGAGCAAATGTATTATTTATTACTTCTTTTCTCGCAGTGCGGGAAGTCAAGTATCGGATGATTGGCTCTCACGTCTATTTTAATTCTCTGTGACACGGATGACAACGCAATAATTTAAGCAAAATGTAAAAACAGAGGGCCTCTATTTTCTAAATTGGTAAATTGGTTAGAATCTCATCAGTTAGAAAAAAATTTAAAATGTTTAATCTTATTTTAAAAATATAATTAATTATTAATATAGATAGAGATAATTTTTTTAAAAATAAATATACAAATAGATAGAAAAGAATATAATTGATTTATAAAATATGATGTTACTTGGATATGTTAATAATGATCCTAAAATTAGGAAAGAGTTTATTTTAGCCTGTTATTAGTACTGTCATTTCTAAATGATCAAATATCCCATTTTATTTTATTTTTATTAAAAAGATATTTCACTTTTTATTATTATCCCGTTTATATCTTCTATTTAAATCTGAATTGATTAGTTACTATAACTATAATAGTGATAACTTATAGCTGCTATAATATATAAAATAATCTTAATAAAAAAAATTTTTTGGAGCTTATTTTTTTAAGCAGATTGGGTTATTATGGATTATACTCGATAATAGATATATATTTCAGAACGAATTTTAATTTAATATATTATATATTCTTAATTTAATTCGAGTAAAAAATTATGATATCTCAAAACTTATCTAATATCCATATCTAAGTTGTAGTAATATATATATATGTGTGGTGGGACGTCTTTTAATAAAAGTTTAAAATGGAATGTGATTGATCTTGCCTGAAATCTACAGAGATAGCGCACTAGGGATGGTGACTTGATTGTTAATTGAGAGAAGACTTTTTTACTCTATAGAGAAACTTCCTTTTGATCCTGTGCACATGGAGATGAGCCAACAAAATGTCAGTGCCGAGAAGTAAGGGGGGAGTCTTTGGCAAAGACCCTCCGACGCTCAAGCCAGTCTAATTCCGGATAGGTGAATGAAGAATAGTAGAGAATGTGTGCGCGAGAGTAAGCTTTAGATGTTAAAAAAATGTATCTTGCCAATGGAGAGAACCCCCTTTATATATCACCTCTCATAACCTCCATAATCATGAGGTGCCGAAGTGTGTCAGAGGTTATTAGATAAAGAAAAGTGTACAACTTAAGCAATGTGCAATAATTGTCCGAGAAATATTCCATTTACCCATATGTATATCTCTTTTATCGTTTATAGCTTATGTGGTTGCTGAGATTGTTGAACGAATATGATGTCACAAGTGGTCCACTGATAAGAAACATGATTATCTTTGAAAAATGTTCCAGAAGAATATTCTCTGATATGTGATTGTTATTCTGACAGGTTGTTAGGATTCTCTGCTTATGTTGTCGGCTGAGTATATCTCGGTCGGCCTATAAGGTTAGTCATCCTTATACATGTCCTTGCATTAAACTGCTAAGTTATGTTTTACATAATATTAGCGATCCGTTTGAAAAATAATATGATGTATTGAGCGTGCTAAAAATCTATTCAAGAAGTCATATGATGAATTGTGCATGCTGAAAATTCATTTAGGAATCAATATGAAGCTGAGTGCCTTAAGCCCGGTCGACCTTTTATTTGGCCGGGCCTACATAGAGAGTGCATAGAGAGATTTATGAGGCTAAGTGCCTTAATCCCGGTCGACCTTTATTTGGCTGGACATGCATGGAGAGATTTGTGAGAATTGGGGAGATCAACCATTCTTTTAACCAAACCCATAGCTAATCGATTGTGAGTTGGGTCAGACATTCCGACCAACCTATAAGGCTGATCATCTTTAAACCCGGTCGGGCATGCTATCTCTTCAGTTCAAGAGTAAAGCACTAAACCCCTTATATTCGACCGATTCAAGAGTCGGACGACTGATGTCGGGCAGGATAGCGATTATCTTGCGGGCTGATGCAAAAAGGAAAATTGAGGAGAAGACAAGATGAGGAACCTTCAAGAAGGAAACATTTTATTAAAACTTGAGGGGTTAATCCCTCAACATCTAAACATGACTCTTATATAGACCACAACCTAATACTCAAA
Source organism: Zingiber officinale (assembly GCF_018446385.1). NCBI lineage: Eukaryota > Viridiplantae > Streptophyta > Magnoliopsida > Zingiberales > Zingiberaceae > Zingiber > Zingiber officinale. Next base: position 71,948,311 of record NC_055996.1, on the reverse strand, counting down.
TAAGAAAAGAAATTACAATAATTACAATTAGCATATCTTAATTTCAATCTTGTAAAGAAAGGAAATATATTTTTACTCGAAAAAGAAAGTAATTAACTTAATGATCTTAACTCAAATTAAGACACGGATCAAGACAAATACTCTCTAAAAAATATCAGAAATATGAAAATTATCCTAAATATCCAAAAAATAAAAATTACCAAAAATAGTAAAAAATATCTAAAAAGGGTTTAAATGTTGGAATTTAGGGCTAATAATTGAAGGTTATGGTTACACCCTTAACAAATGTAGATTTTTGAATTCTGCATGCGTGATGACAGATAGAGTCTGATTCTGATTCCTGAGTCAAAAGTTATGTCCGTTTGAAGTTTGAAGACTCATACTGGACTTTAACATGGGTTGGGCCTACATTAGTCTTCCCGGCTTGAAAAGAACTTGCCCTCGAGTTCAGATTAACTTCATTAGCAATCATCGAATAAGGAGTTAGGTGCTTTACATTGAAGGGATTAAAAGTCTTTAGATGACTATGAAGGTGCAACCTGTAAACATTGTCATTAATCTTCTGCAATATCTCGCATGGTCTGATTTTTCGATCCTTTAGCTTATTATATTCTACAATAGGAAAATGATCATGAGCCAATACAACCCAGACAAAATCTCCAATCTCAAAAAGTATATGTCGACGATGACGATCAACCCGAGCCTTATACTTAGTATTGCTTTCCCTAATTGCCAGTTTCACTTGCACATGAATATCTCGAAGATGCTCTGTCATCTCATCTGCTTTAGGACAAATTTGCCCAACACGTGGAATAGGGGCTAAGTCTAGAACTCCTGATGGATTCCGACCATAGAAAATTTCAAAAGGACTCAATCCCGTGGTCTTATTTTTTGATCTATTATAGGCAAACTTTGCTTGAGATAACATCAAGTCCCACTGCTTTAGTTTAGTTCCTAAAAGGCATCTCAGAAGATCACCCAGACTCCGGTTCGCCACCTCAGTTTGACCATCCATCTGAGGGTGGTAAGCACTGCTAAAGTTTAACTGTGCCCCCAATTCCCCCTATAAGCTCTTCAAGAAGTAACTGATGAATTTGGTATCTCGATCTGAAGCCATGGACCGAGGAACGCCATATAAATGCATGATCTCCTTGAAGTAAAGATGGGCAATCCGAGTAGCATCCATAGTCTTCCTGCATGCTACGAAATGTGCCATCTTTGAGAATTTGTCAACAACAACAAGAATTGAGTCTGATGTTTGTTGGGTGTGGAGTAATCTCAATACAAAATCCATGATGACATCAAGCCAAGGAGCTTCAGGAATGGGTAGGGGAGTGTACAAGTCTGCATTGGTTAGAACCCCCTTAGACCGCTAGCATACAGAACATCGATCAACAAAGTGAGTCACATCGCTGGTCAACTTGGGTCAATAGAAATGGACAGAGATGAGGGACAATGCCATATCACGTCTAAAGTGCCCCTCATTATGAAGCTTGCTCATAATCTGCTGCCTTAGATAGTAGTCTAGAATGCACAACTGCAACCCATGAAACAGATAACCATTATGCAAAATAAAATCATGTTGATAACCATTATGTACCTCCTGGAATATCCTTCTGAATGATGAGTCAGCTGTATACATATATGGAAAAACCTCAAAGCCTGCAACGCTAATACTCATGGTGGTGAGTAATGAAGAAAGCTGACTCAGAGCATCTGCGACACGATTCAGACTTCCTGTTTGGTGCCTTAGTGTAAAAGTGAACTCTTGTAAGTAAGTCACCCACTTGGTATGCCCTCTGCTCAGCTTGTGTTGACTATTGATATACTTTAATACTTCATGATCAGTGAACAGGATGAATTCCTTCTATACTGGGTAGTGTCACCAATGCTTCAAGGACTGCATGATGGTATAGAACTCCAAGTCGTAGGTAGAATAATTTTTCTTAGATCCCCCAGAGAGCTTCTCGCTGAAGAAAGCAATCGGTAGCCTAGATTGACTCAGAACACCCCCGATACCTATGCTGGATGCATCACAGGTGACCTCGAATATTCTGTCAAAATCAGGAAGGTCCAGAACTGGTGCTTCGTTCATCCTTTATTTGACTACTTGAAAGCTAGCCTCTGCTTCTTCAGACCACTTGAAATCCCTTTACTTGAGATACTCAGTGATAGGAGCAATCAGAGTGCTAAAATTTCTGATGAACCGGCGGTAGAAAGAAGCTAAGCCATAAAAGCTTCTGACATCGTGCAAGGTTCTTAGTTGAGGCCACTCCAGGATTGCATCTATCTTTGTTTGATCTGCATGTACACCATCAGTAGACACAATAAAGCGAAGGAAAGTTACCGATGTAGTAAAGAAAGAGCACTTTTTCTTGTTTACAAATAAACACTCTGTTTTCAGCTTTTCAAAGACAACACGGAGATGATCGAAGTGTGATGCCCATGTCAGACTGTAAACGAGGATGTCGTAAAAGTATACCACCACAAACTTTCCCATAAAGGGCCACAAGATCTGATGCATAAACCTTATGAAGGTACTGGGCACATTGGATAGTCCAAAAGGCATGACCATCCACTCATATAGCCCATGCTGCATCTTGAATGCCATCTTCCATTCATCACCAGGCCTTATTCTGATCTAGTGGTATCTGCTTTTAAGATCAATTTTTGAGAAGACCTTAGAATTGGATAGTTGATCCAACATGTCATCTAAGCGGGGAATTGGAAACTTGTATTTACTGTTGATACGGGTTATGTTAGATGGGTCAAGCAAGTGAAGGAGGAATTTGAGTCCAAAAAGATAGGAGGTGTATAATCATTGGTCGAGCAAAGGTCGAATGATTACCTCTATGTATGTCCGACAGGGGAAAACCCGCCCGAGCATAAAGGCATTTAACCTCATATAATATTTTCAGCATATTACCGACCGATTGAAGGCCAAGTGAGCACCCCTGCGCTCATATAGGCTCGATAGGGCAAAGCCCGCCCGAGCGTAAAGGCATCTAGCCTTATATAATATTTTCAATATATTACCGACCGACTGAAGGCCGAGCAAGTGCCCCCACGCTCATATAGGCTCGATCGGGCAAACCCCGCCCGAGCATAAAGACATTTAGCCTCATATAATATCCTCAGTATATTACCTATCGACCGAAGGCTGAGTGAGCGCCCCCGCGCTCATATAGGCTCGACCGAGCAAAGTCTTCCCGAGCATAAAGGCATTTAGCCTCATATAATATCCTCAGTATATTATCGGCCGACCGAAAGCTGAGTGAGCGCCCCCGCACTCATATAGGCTCGACCGGGCAAAGTTCACCCGAGCATAAAGACATTTAGCCTCATATAATATCCTCAGTATATTACGGCTGATCGAAAGCTGAGTGAGTGCCCCCGTGCTCATATAGGCTCGACCAGGCAAAGTCTGCCTGAGCATAAAGGCATTTAGCCTCATACAATATTATCAGTATTGTACCGACCGACCACAGGCCGAGTGAGTGCTTCAGCGCTTGTATATGCTTGACCAAGCAAAGCCTGCCCGAGCATAAAGGCATTTGGCCTTTGACCTTATATAATATTCTCTTCATATAATCGGCCGACCATAGGACGAGAGAGAGCTCACGTGCTCGTACATGCTCGACTGGGAAAAGCTCATCTGAGCATAAAGGCATCTAGCCTTATATAATATTCTCAGTATTGTACTGGCCGATCGCAGGCCGAGTGAGCGCCCCCGCGCTCGTACATGCTCGACCAGGCAAAGTCCGCCAGATCATAAAGACATCTACCCTTATATAATATTCTCTTCATATAATCGGCCGACCACTGGCTGAGAGAGTGCCCCCGTGCTCGTACATGCTCGACTGGGCAAAGCTCGCCCGATCATAAAGACATCTAGCCTTATATAAAATTCTCTTCATATAACCGGCCGACCACAGGCCGAGAGAGCGCCCCCGCACTCGTACATGCTCGACCGGACAAAGCCCACCCGAGTATAAAGACATCTAGCCTTATATAATATTCTCCACACATTATTGGCTGACCACAGGCCGAGCGAGTGCCCGCGCGCTCAAACATGCTCGGTCGGGTAAAGCTTGCCCGAGCATAAAGAAAGGATCAATAGAAGGTATTCTTAACAGCATATACGATCGGCATGAACGACCGACTGAGATCTATTTAACAGGAAGCACTCTTAACAGTATATACAGCCGGCTTAAACGATCGACCGAGATCTATTTAACAGGAAGCACTCTTAACAGTATATACGGCCGGATTGAATGACCGATCGAGATATATTCAGCAGGAGGTATTCTTAATAGTATATATACCGACTTGAACGACCGACTGAGACATATTTCACAATAGGTATTCTGAACAGTATATGCGGCCGGCTTGAATGACCGACCGAGATATATTCAGCAGGAGGCATTCTTAACAGTATATATGATCGTCTTGAATGACCGACCGAGACATATTTCACAAAAGGTATTTTGAACAGTATATACGATCGACCTGAATGACTGACCGAGATGTATTCAATAGGGGACATTTCTAACAGTATACACGGGTGGCTCAAATGATCGGTCGAAACATGTTTAACAGAATATTTGACGGGAAATATCTTCTAGAAGCTTCTTTAATCATGATGAGGTGTTATAAATGATAAAACGAGTACATCTGAGTACAAAAAAGATTCCTTAAAGGATTATTGCACGAAGTATAGAAGATGACTTCTTCTCTTAACAAACTCTAATGAACTGGGGACCACTTCACGATTACAGAGGTCACGTGAGGTAGTATAAAAGGAGGATTTTCTCCGTTGGCAAGGTACACAAGTTCTAGCATCAAAACTCTATTTTTCACTTCAATCACTACTCTTCTTCTTCCATCTTTGAGAGGAACTGAATTGAACGTCGGAAGGCCTAGCTAGGGATCCCCACCCCGTTCTTAGATCACTAATGCTTTGTTGGATCGTCTCATTGTGCGCAAGAGTGTTGAGGAGTTCCTTCGGATCATCAGATTTCATCTTCATCGGAGGTCATCGCCATTCATCAGAACCAGTGCTCATCTCTGTAGATCTCAGACAGGATCAACTGTAATCTTGTTGATGGGTCTACTATCGACACACATATGCCACGAGCTATCTTGTTGATATGAGCTCGAGTGTCGTACTACGGGAGTTTATCAAATTACAATTAAAGTTACCGAATCCCTCTACACTAAAATAGTATAGAGCTTACTCGGGTTGTCTCCCAATAAATGTAACGATAGGATGATAACTTCAGGATTGATTATGACTTTTGGGTTTTTGATATGAAACTGGGGGTTTGAGTTTTGGATTTTAAGACTACGATATGAAATAGCAAAACAAGTATGAAACTAAACCTAACGAACAAAAGAGTATTGCAAGTATGAAAATTTAGTCTAACTTAAACTATGATTGCAAGGAAATTAAAGCAACATAAAGTAAGCATTGAATGAAATCTAGAGCATTAAAGAAATCTAATCCTAATTGCATCCAAACGAAGAACAGAACTTATATCAATTGAAAGAGACAAGATAAGTAGAAATTAAGTAAAATAAAGTGCACGAATTTAAACCTAACTATTAAAAGAAACATTTTGTCGAACACCTTAGGAGCATGAATCAAAATGACATGAGTATGTGCAAATCTAAAACAGGGGAGAACATCTTAGTATAAGCATTCATCAACCAACTAAAAGAAACATCAATTACGTCAAATCTTCAACCATGCAAACCTGTATCAACAATGGAATAATAAGTTTACTGTTCAGAATCTGATGAAGGAAGAAGTGCTACTTGGACTCGCCGGAACGAAGAGGATGGGCACCGGAGCTTGGCGCCAGGGATGATCTGTGATGGTGGGGAAATTGATCACAGTTGTCCGGATCGATCTATGGCTAAGCAGTATATGATCAACGAGGGAATCATGGAGGAGTGTTGCCAAATCCTGGATGTCGCGGGTTGTGCCCGATGGTGGCAAGATGGAGAAGATCCTCTGCTTCCAGATAAAATCCTGATCCTCTGTTTCGTGCCTCTCTTTGTCATGGCTTGCGGTGGTCGCCGATGGAGTGAAGCATGAGGAAGAAGAGCTCCGGTGGTCGGTGGTAGATCCTTGGACCTCCGGTTGTCTTCCTCCGCTTCGCCCAATCCCCCTTCATAAAAAATCGTGATGCAAGACATTGTAGCTTCCCGTCTCCTTTTAAATCTCATCCCAGATCTTAATAGATGGTTCAGATTGCTTTGGATCTGATCCAACGGTAAGACTTGATCTAAATTTGATCTAAAGGTGCCGATCTTCATCAAAGGTCTAGATCTACTCTCCTTTAGGTTGGATGGGTTGGATCATGATAAATGGCGCAGATCTCCTCAAGTCTTGGGTGGACAATCCAGATTACTCCAGAGATTAATCTCTTCATTTGAACATGATTTGAGCTCAATCTAGGTTGATCCAACTCGATTCCTTGCCCTTTAATGCCTGCAAAGATCATATTCAAAAATTAGCATCAAATCCCGTAAATATAAGAGAATTTTCAATTAAGTCCACAAACGAATATAACTCATGAAATGTGATATAATAGTAGAATTAACACATGAGAAGATCAAATAGTATGCTTATATGAATCAAAATACCATGACCAAATGATGGTTATCACTGATCCAACATGTCATCTAAGCGGGGATTGGAAACCTGTACTTTACTGTAATCTTGTTGATGGCTCTACTATCGACACACATATGCCATGAGCCATCTTTCTTCGGTACTAGTAGGGCAGGAACTGCACAGGGACTCATGCTCTCTCGGATATGTCCCTTTGCTAGCAACTCCACCACTTGATATTGCAATTCTTCTGCTTCTTTAGGGCTAATGCGATAAGCTAGCCGATTAGGAAAACTCAACCCCGGAACAAGGTCAATCTGATAGTGGATATCACGTATCGACGGTAGCCCAAAAGGAACATCCTCCGACATTAGCTCATCAAAATCTGCTATCAATTGTTGTACTTAGGCTGGTAACTTTGTGGCCATGGTCAGAGTAATGTTTTGGCATGATAGCAAAGCATATACAACTCCTTGCTCTACTTCATCTAAAAACCTGGATATAGAAAACAAATTAGTATTTTTAGCTATCGAAACTGGAGTAGTTCCTTCCTGCTGCGACGCTAACATAATTTTTTTCCCGTTGACGTTAAGGGTATAGGTATTCTTTCGCCAATCATGAACAGCACTGCGATCATACTGCCATGGTCACCCCAATAATACATGACCTACATCCATGATTACCACATTACACCAAGTACTATCAAAATATTTGTCAATTGAAAAGGAAATGAGGCATCACCGATCTACTATTATCTCACTTTCTTTATTCAGCTAAGATAACTTATAGGGTTTAGGCTGACGATCTGTCTTCAGTTGTAATTTCTGGACAACCTCTGCAGAATATTACATTCTTACAGCTACTATTGTCGATAATCAACTTGCAGACTTTATCCGTGATGGTGTAGGTAGTAAGAAAAATATTGGTTCTCAACCAATCGTCCCTCGAATCGCCCTTAGGAGTCAGCAAACTGATAACCATGATTTTTTTACACTATTTTGGGTCATAGATGCATGATTTGATGTCTTGTTCATAAATAAAATTTATATTTACATCACATTTTCATTCATTACATTTATTCTTAGACTTAATTACAAATTATCTTATTAATGCATTATTTGATGCTAATATTTGATTGTTATTTTGTAAGCATCAAAAGATCTTGAACTTGGATTCATTTGAACCAAAATTATGCTCGAATCAGAGTTTAAACAAGACGAACAAACTTTAGAGCAATTTAGACCGTCCATCCAAGATCAAGGAAGATATGAGCTATACATCGAAGATCTACTTCATTCGAGCCAAGTGGAAGTAAATCACAACCGTTGATGAAGAACCAGAGTTTTTGGTCCCGATTTGAGATGTTTAGACCGTTGATCAAGATGGAAGAATTCTAGACCGTCCGATTAGATTGGGAGTTGATTTAAAAGCCGTGAGAAGCTACAGTGACAGTAAGCTCGGGCGTTTCTCTTACGATTTTGGCACTGTTCATCTTCGTTCCCGTTACTCCCGTTCATTCCAGATCCAAGATTCGTGATACTTCATCAACGGCGAGCTTCAAGGAGTGTCGGCGATCATCAGGTGAGTAGAAGAACGCGACGACAAGGAGGTATCCATGTTGCGATTCTGATTTCCGCATTCCACCATCATGTGCTGATTGGAGGGAGTTTCCCTGATTTGCATTTTCGACCAGCAACATTAGTCGTCGACGGAGTTTTCTCGGCGATTCTGATCCACTACCATTTCCCATTTCACCCACGTAACTCGGATCGATTGATCAATCGTTCAGGACGATTGCTTACCAAAAATCAGAGCTCTGTTTCTCGTGCGGTGAGTTGTTTCAGAAAATCACGAGCTTGAAGGGAGGTTCCCAGAAGTTGAGCGATTCATCTGGAGCACGGCTGGAAGCTTGAAGATCTATCACTGGTCATCTGAAGGGAGTTGCGAGGGGTGGTTCTGTTCATTAGTAGAAAGAAGGACCGATCGGCGATATGTGTTGTGAACGTTTTCTTCACCTTTGATTTCAAGTTCAGTTGCTCATATATGATGAAATGATTTCTTAACTTTGCAATTCTGTTCTTGTTTGAATTTCTACATTCCATATATTGTTTTAGCTTCTTAAATTGTTTGCATTTTGTTTTTCAGTTTTAACCACTTGAAGCATGAGATAGTTATGTGATAATTTGCATTGTTTAATCTGAAGAAAATATAAATTTGAAGAATTACATTCATTAGTTTAATTCAGAACCAAATTCTTAAATGGTTATTTGACTAATCTACATTGGCACTAGAAGATTTTGATATTGAATGTTTTCTTGAGCTTTAAATTATTTACCTTTGTTATATGTTGTTGATTGTGGTTGTGATTTGATGATTTGTCAATTGATTTACTTAATTCAATGATGAGTTAAAATCTGAACTTTATTTGTGCTAATATGATGAGATGATAGTGAGCATGAGAGCTATTTCTGTGGATAGAGAGATAGGGTTCCAGATTTATTTTGTTTGATTTGCAAGATTCATTCAAAGTGGATAAGAAAACTTAAAAATAGATTTGAATCTAGAATTCACACATATTTATTAGTTATCCTTGGAAAAAATATGACTTGGGACTCCTTACTACAACTCTTATCTTTAGTTTTAATGGGTTCCAATCTTTATTAATTTTAAAGTGTCTAGTGACATGTAAAAGGGCAACATCAAAATTTTGGTGCCGTTGTCGGGGAACAATAACTAGTAGTGTGTGTTTATTTTAGATTGTGCATTGGTTGGTTTTCTTTGTTAGCATCTCTATTGATTTAATTGCTTATTCCTTTTGTATTTTCATGTTGGCTTATTCTTGAATTGTTAAATTCTATAATGTTCATATATCCATGTGTTTGAAACTATATGCTCTTGAGTTTTCTAATATTGATTGTTAGTGTTGTATTGTAAGAACAAAAGATTTCTTTTAGCATGAATTCATATTTGCAGCATTTTGGAGGTGAAATGGATAGTCAGTATTTTCAACCTGAGCATCAATTTTATCCAACCATGGATCAACAAAATATGTATGAGTTATTTTCTAATGCTTACAATTCTAATTGGGGGGGGAGGGGATCATTCATATTTTAGGTATTAAAATACACAAGGATAATTTTTTGAGCTAGATCTAGCCTACCAGAATTCATATGAGTTTCAAGAGAATGATCCTCAATTTGAAGTGTCAACATGGAAAGTTAATGAGGTTATGCAGCAAATGAGAGAGCATCAAGAGCAATAGTTTTCAAGAATACAAAATATACAGATTCAATTAAATCAAATTGCATCATCCATCAACCAACTACAAACACAAAATTCCAGTGGGGAGATGGAAAGTAGAGATTTTGTCAGGCTTGACCCTACTTCCATTACTTCACAAGATTTCTCTAGTATTTTTTGTGATGATGATGTAGTTGTACAAAATTTTGATTCTACTGATATTATTGCTATAGATGTTGTGAATGATGCAGGAGCTAAACATTTAATTGAAGATGATGTAAGTGTAGGGGATTGCACATTAGAAGCAATACTCCAAGAATTACTTGAACCAGACCCTGAGCTAGATGTTGATGATATAAGTGTAGGGGATTGCACATTGGAAGCAATACCCCAAGAATCACTTGAACCGGAGTTTGAGCCATTACTTGATAATGAGGAGGTCACAATTACTATTTTAGAACCCACAGATATCTTTCAACATGACAAGGTTAGAGTTTCTTGTGACTTTTCAGAAAATTTCTTTAAGGTGCCAGTTTTTGAATTTATAGTATGTGATGCTCATTTTGATACATTTAGTGTAGAAATTAATGGTGTTTCAGTATTCTCTTTTCATGAAAATGTTCGGGGAGGGGTTGTTTTTATTTGCTTTTGCAAGACACAATAGATGTTTAAAATGGGTACTTAATCTGAACCGTCTCTGACCTCCAGAGAGAATTTTCAAAGAAAAAATGATGAATAAAAAGAATTTGATTATAACTACAATTACTCCATTATCGGTGTGGATGCTACTTCTAAATCATTTGCAACCGCCCGGAATAAAAGGGAGTTTGTTCTTTGTTTTTCTTGTTACTTAATACGTTTCTTTAGTTTTATACTTTACATTTGCATTTTGCTTCCATACTTTACATTTTGTTTAGTATACATAGCATGTTATTTTGAATAAAATTCTCCATGGAATTGTTCTAGTAATACTTTTAAGATGGTAGAAGTTTCTTAAATTTGACCATCAAGTTCTAGGTCATTTTACATGATTGAATTCTCTACTTGCATGATATTGGTTAGTATGGTGGAGGATTCTATTTTGATGAATTAAGTTTGATTGCCAAGATTACCTAGTGAGGACTACCACAAGCTTAATTTCTATTATCTTTTTGTGTGGTATGCACTCATGACAATTGAACTCTAGAACTTACTTTGCTTCTTTTCAAAATTACAATAGCATATGTATGCATAGAAATGAAGGATATTTTTCATTCTTGTTCACTCATAATTTCTAGTTTATTTCCCCACAATTTTCTTAAAACATTTTCATCTAGCATTTTAACCTTTGATCATCTTTGCTTGTCATTCTTTCATTGAGAGTTTTGGTGGATTGACTTGATGAGTTAGATTTTCTAAGATGGATAAAGTTCTAATTGTGGGGGATTAAATATTCTTGAAGTTCATGGAGGGTTGAGTAGGAATTTTGAGAGTAGTTAGTTTTGGTTTGAATGATACATCAATCGGAAGTGTTTGCCATTAATTGGTTTGTTTGAAAATTCTGTTTGGTAAATGTGTTTGGATACATCAATTCAAGAGCAATTTTTATCATCAACAAATTATAATGATTTTGGTCACTATAATGTTACATTCATATAAGAGATGAGATGATGGAAGAAGTTGGGTAACATTTCCGCAGTTAAAGATGTTATCATGTGGGCATTCTGGGAGCTAATGAATAGTCGAATCAATTTGAGTGTTACTCCATTTTCACATTGCTGAACTGCAGAAAATAGAGAAGGATTATGAATTTGGAGTATCAATTATGTGCCAAGCTGGAACTTATTTCTTTTCTTAGCTATTATTGATGTTGAGGGAATTGATCTTTCAGTTTGAGGAAGCCTAATATTCATTATTTGGAACCTAGATGCTGAGTGAAGAGCCTGATTCCTGAAAGTACAATATCTGAATTGTTTTTTGCTATTGCTGTGAAGAATTCTAAATTGTGAGAAAATTGTGGGCATCTTCCCATTCTTATGTAAGGAGTGAATCCTAAATTGCAATGAATTGTAAGAGAGATCTTGAATTGAAACCAGAACAATAACAGAGGGGAAAAAACTGAATCTGATTTGTGAATTTGGAGTTGCTTGAAGAAGTTGGTGCCAAATGTTCATGTTGTTTCTAATCAGTTGGAATCTAAATTGTAACTTTAATCAATCTGGTGCCAAACAATGGTCATATGTAGATGGGGAAATAGGAAAAAAATGGAGATTGTTTGATGCCAATTCCAATTTGGTTTTGAACAGTAGCACCAGGATTCCATCTCTTAAGGTTGTAACACTTAATAAAAGTTTATGCTAAGACGAATTCTTCATGCAACAGGCTGAGATGACTTTAGGCTCCGAGTTTTGAAACTTAATAAGTCTGCATGTGGTTCAATTTGGAAGAACATAAGACTCCAAAGTGTGGGGATTCTAAAATTTTATTTTAGCAGGTATGCAACTGAGATGGTTATGTATGTGACAGTGAACTTCAAAGAAATATATGAGTGTAGCTTAAGAAAATCAGTTTTGAAGAAGTTGCATAATTAGTTTCAGCAATCCTGTACAATAATTCGTGTGAAGAAATAAGAGTCACGGAAATTCAAGTGCAGAAGTTGAGAAGTTGATTAACCAACCTTGAGTAGGGGCTGATGTATGAGCAAGCCTAAAAGATGTGAGGAGTTGCTAAAGGTTAACAATATGTTGATTGTTGGGACTTTGTACAATTTGCATAACCAAAATCTAGAACTAAGGTATCAACAATGACATGTTTGATTCTAATCAATTTAGTGTCAAATGAAATCCTATCCTAAACTTAACCCTACATGATTCGAGCTTAAGTTCTTTCAAGTTCATATTTTGGAACTAAAGTGTTGGAATGCAGAAATTAGAGTGTTTGAAGGATTATAGGGATTAGTTGTTTCTTCATCTAAATAACTTGTGCAAATTGCTAATCAGTAAAAGAATAAGACGAGTACCTAATTTTCCATTGCCATTTAGTGTAAAAGATCAATCCTTCCATGATTCAAAGCATGCAACTACAATGGAAGAGGTTTCTAAAAAGCCCAGCTTCACTGCAGTGCAAAAAAAAAAAAAAAATCAGCAAGTTGGCATGATGGTTGTTGCTGAGGAAAGTTTTCCAATGTTAGTATGAGTTAATAACATTTGGAATGAGCTAGAACCCTTTCTTCCAATGAAGAACATTTGATCAGCAAGGGAACCATTAGCTTTATTTTTGGAATTGAAATGCTAAGAGCTGAATTACAAAGAGGCAGAATTTAGAGAGGAAAAAATTGTAACCTTGCTTTTGTGCCAAATCTTCAAGCTATTTCTAACCAGAAACAATGTGAATCTAGGCTCATATAAATTTAATGTTAAATGATGCCGTATTCCAAACTGAATTCTTTGTGATTTATGCTGAAGTGATCTTGAAATTCCAATTCTGAAACATAAGTCTTAAGCTACAGATTTCAAAAAAATCAGCCTTAAATTATGGAAATTCTTAAGTTGGATTCTAAATTTATGAAATATAGGAATTTGTTGGAGAATTGAACCATAATCAGTCCCTTGAATCAGTGAAGAGTCAATTGGATCTACTTCTCTAATCATTAAAGATTTGGAGAAGCTGATATTTGCTATTGTTGAAAAGTTGGGCTGTGAATTTGATTTTAAATGTTGTGTGCCAAAGATTTCTTTTGCAAACCTCAGGACAGTAAAAGATCAAGTGGAGCACTTGGTTTTCATTTACCAATTGGGTTGCCAATCTCCTAAAATCTTCCATTCTTTAAGCATGAAAATATAACGGATGAAGGGGGGGGGGGGGTAGCTGAAATTCTTTGGAATTGAATTCTAAAGAAAAAAAACTATGAAGCAAAATCGAGAAGTTTAACTTTGAATTGTTGCTACTGGTCTGCATGAAATTTGATTTGGTTCTTCATCAATGCAGTACTAGTCATTACAGTACTAAAAGCCTTTCATTGATTCACAATTTCTGTAACTGGAATCTGAAGCAACATATTACAGAAGTCAATCTCAACTGGATTTCCAAAACGCTGAGGATCTTTGAGGTTGAGTCTGAATGTACATCAAAAGTTAGACAAGAGATCAACCCCATGAAACATGAAATTGCATCAAAATCAAACCTGTTCTGTGCCAACTAATCATGTTGTTTCTTTACTTTGCTAGTAGAATCAAAGAAAAGAAACATAAGAATTCAGCTAACTCCAACAAGAAAAGAAAACAAGAAAACAGTGGCTAAAAGTGTATCCAGTAATTAGATAGCATGATGTGTTGCCCTATCTAAGACGGACAATATTTAAGTGTGGGGGGAGCTCTTCTTCATAGGGTGATTTGAGATTGGTTTAGCTTCCAAATTCTAGAATTGAAGTGTGAAAAAAATAAAAACAAAAAAACAACAACAAATAGTAGCAAATAGAGAGAGTATCAAGTGTGAAGACAATGTATCAAGATTTTTGGATAGCTATCCAATTGAAGAAGGGTTTGGCTTGATCTTTTGTGTTGGTATTGTCAAATGGTATTAATCTCTTTTCACATCAAATTGATCAGCTCATGAAGTGTATTCCTTCAATACTCTCATTTCCTCATTAATTCCTTTTCCTTTTCCATTTTGTTCACTTCACTTAATTCTTTTGATTCTATTTCAGTTCTTAATGAAATCCTTTTGATTCATGTATGCTATGTTTTATAGTGGTGGAGAATTAGAAAATAAGCAAGCTTATGGTAGTGAAATGTTGTGAGTGACATTGAGTTGAGCTCCACTTATATATATGTTTGTGTGTGAGAGTTAGAATAGGTGAATACCTTGTGAGATTGCATCTTGCTTAGTTTTTCAATTAGATTAAAATCACTATACCTACTGAATATTGTTTGAATTGAATTTATGATTGTTTGTGATCTTTAGATGATCTTAGTTAAATTTCTTTTACTATCTTCTAGGTATTGCTAGGAAATTATTGTGAAAATGATTTTTAGTTGATTCTTAGGTTTTCTTGACTTGCACGGGACGCTCAAGACTAAGTGTGGGAGATTTGATAACCATAATTTTGTACACTATTTTGAGTTATACATGCATGATTTGATGTCTTGTTCATAAATGAAATTTATATTTACATCATATTTTCATGCATTGCATTTATTCTTGGACTTAATTACAAATTATCTTATTAATACGTTATTTGATGCTAATATTTGATTGTTATTTTGTAGGCATCAAAAGATCTTGGATTAGGATTAATTTGAACCAAAATTGTGCTCGAATCGGAGTTTAAACAAGACAATCAAGCTTTTGAGTAATTTAGACCGTCCATCCAAGATCAAGGAAGATATGAGCTGTACATCAAAGATCTATTTCATTCGAGCCAAGTGGAAGTAGATTATAGACATTGATGAAGATCCTCTCGATTTGAGATGTTTAGACCGTTGATCAAGATGGAAGAATTCTGGACCGTCTGATCAAATTGGAAGTTGATTTAAAAGCCGTGAGAAGCTACAAGGATAACGGGCTCGGGCATTTCTCTAGCGGTTTTGGCATTGTTCATCTTTGTTCCCGTTGCTCCCGTTCATTCCAGATCCAAGATTCATGATACTTCATCAGCGACGAGCTTCAAAGAGTGCCGGCGATCATCGGGAGAGCAGCAGAACGTAACAATGAGGAGGTATCCGCGTTGTGATTCTGATTTTCACGTTCCACCATCGTGCGCTAATTGGAGGGAGTTTCCTTGACCTGCATTTTTGACTAGCAACATTGGTCGTCGGCAGAGTTTTCCCAACGATTCTGATCCACTACCATTTCCCATTTCACCCGCGTAACTCGGATCGATCGATCAATCGATCGGGACGATTGCTTATTAGAAATCAGAGCTCTGTTCCTCACGCGGTGAGTTGTTCTAGAAGATCACGAGCTTGAAGGGAGGTTCCCAGGAGTTGAGCGATTCATCTGGAGCATGACTGGAAGCTTGAAGATCTGTCGCTGGTCATCTGAAGGGAGTTCGCCGAGGGTGGTTCTGTTTGTCAGGAGAAAGAAGGACCAATCGACGATTTGTGTTGTGAACGTTTTCTTCCTCTTTGATTTCAAGTTCAACTTTTCAATTCTGTTCTTGTTTGAATTTCTGCATTCCATATATTATTTGAACTTCTTAAATTGTTTGCATTCTATTTTTGAGTTTTAACCACTTGAAGCATGAGATACTTGTGTGATAACTTGCATTGTTTAATCTGAAGAGAATCTGAAATCTGAAGAATTACATTCATTAGTTAAATTCGGAAGCAAATTCTTAAATGGTTATTTGACTAATCTGCATTGACATAAGAAGATTTAGATATTGAATGTCTTCTTGAGCTTTAAATTGTTTACATCTATTATATGTTGTCGATTGTGGTTGTGATTTGATGATTTGTCAATTGATTTACTTAATTCAATGATGAGTTAAAATCTGAACTTTATTTGTGCTAATATGATGAGATGATAATGATCATGGAGCTATTTCTGTGGATAGAGAGATAGGGTTCCGGATTTATTCTGTTTGATTTGCAAGATTCATTCAAAGTGGATAAGGAAACTTAAAAATAGATTTGAATCTAGAATTTACTTATTAGTTATCCTTGGATAAACATACGACTTGGGACTCCTTACTACAACTCTTATCTTTAGTTTTAATGAGTTCCAATCTTTATTAATTTTGAAGTGCCTAGTGATATGCAAAAGGGCAACATCACAAACTCTTACGAACCACCAAATTCTCATGACCATCACCATAAATCACTTCGTCAAATGCTTCATACATCGGATCGCCAATTACTGTTGTATCTTCTATCACCTCTTCCTCGATCAGTAAGTTTTTGCCCTTTGGATCAGTAGAAGAGGGCTTCTTGCATTGGTGCACCATATGTCCTTATTCACCACATTAATAACATCTGGTAGGGGTTTTAGAGTAAACCTGTGGTGACCGCGGTGATGGTTGCTGTGATGGCTACTGCAGTGGCACTTGTTGTGAGGGACGAGAATTTTGAGGAGTCGATTGTTTTGGTCACCTCTCCCTGCTAGTTTCCTATTTTGTTGCTTTTCAGCTGTAGTACACACTGAAAGGCCTCTGACACCATCAAAAGTGAATGAAGACTGACGACATCATGCAAGGCCAAGCATAGACCCCCTAAGTAACATGCCACCTGCTGCTCCTCCGTCTTAGATAAGTCATTTCGGGCCACCAGTTGAAAAAACTCTTCTGTATCTTTGTCGACCAATCTTGCACCTTATCTTAATAGTGAAGTCGCTAGAATAGAGTTTGGATGTAGGCGAAGGGAAGGAAGCGTTTCTTCATGTTTTCCTTCATATCTTCCCAGATAGTTATTTGAAGTTTACCTTATTTGTCCCAAGAGCACCACATCTGTTCCCACCATGCTGATGCTCACCCTTTGAGTCTGATAGCAATTAACTTCACTTTCATCCGATTTGAAACTTGCTTGTAGTTGAAGATCTACTCTACCTCGTTGATTCAGTCAATGAAGTCCTCTGCTCGCAACGAACCAAAAAATTCGGGCAAATCCCAAAATCTGAAATCTCCAACAAGCTCCTCTCATCCATGATGATCTTGAGGCGAGTCACGTTGATGATATTAGTTCTCGAAGGAAGACTCAAATCCACGATATGAATTCTCATGATCTTCGAGATCTCGCGCCGCCATACTTTGAGTTAAATTTGCAACTTGTCTCCATAAATCCTCAATCGTCATTATATCCTAGATGCTACGACCACGGTGCTGAGCTTCCTCTGTCGAAGCCTGTCTGTTGTTGCGACCATGACTACGACCACGATGACCTGCCATTGGATCTGTTAATGATCTTCACGCGCTCTGATACTAATTGATGTCGGGCAAGATAACGATTATCCTATGGGTTGATGTGAAAAGGAAAATTGAAGAGAAGATAAAAAGAAGAACCTTCAAGAAGGAAACTTTTTATTAAAACTTGAGGGGTTAATCCCTCAACATCTAAACATGACTCTTATATAGACCAAAATCTAAAACTCAAATAAGAAAAGAAATTACAATAATTACAATTAACAGATTTTAGTTCCAAACTTGTAAAAAAAGGAAATAGATTTTCACCCGAAAAGAAAAGTAACTAACTTAAAGATCTTAATTCAAATCCAGACGCGGATCAAAACAAATCCTCTCTAAAAATACAAGAAATATGAAATTACCCTAAATACCAAAAAAAAATAAAATTACCAAAAGTAGCAAAAAGCTCTAAAAAGGGTTTAAACATCTGAATTTGGGACTAAAAATTGACGATTATGGTTACACCCATAACAATTGTAGGTTTTCAAATTCTAAACGCTTGATGACAGACAGAACCTGATTCTGAGTCCCGAGTCAAAAGTTATGCCCGTTTGAAGTTTAAAGACTTATATTAGACTTCAACACGAGTTGGGCCTACATCAACGACCCTCTCCTGAACGACTTCTAACTCAGTTGGGCGGGCCTGAGAGCTTTAGCATTGGTCAAACAATCAGAGCCAAGTGAGGAATGCTCTCTTCTTTTGACTTTGACCATCACGTCATATTGACTTTGACTACCACGTCACCTTGACTTTGACCGCCACATCACTTTAACTTTGACCATCAAGTCGCCTTGATCTTGACCACTATATCATCTTTTAGGTGCCCTCATTACAATATGTACCATTATGTCTAGCAGTGCACCATTGATATGCAGGAAGATATTTTTTAGCGTAATGATCCGGCTGTCATATCCATCATAAATGCTCGTTTATGGGTAGATGTCACGTGCCCCACTAACACATTCTTTAAAGTGACTGCTGACACATGACTCTTCGTACAGATCAACGACACTTTTCCCTCTACAAATCAATAGTCCTTCGTAAACATGTTCTCTTGATCAAACGACTATGGTTGAGCTATATCTCATGACTTATGTTTAAAAATCCTAAACTATGCAAAAACAAATCACTTGCACTTTGTCTTCTTCAACCTACTCTCCTGTGATTTCCATTAATAGACTTTCTCTTCTTTCGATCTAAATCAGTAAGTCCTTCTTCCGGTCTTTCTTGTTGGAGCAATCAGTATGACCCTAGGTTTTGATATTTGGGTAAAAGTTTAAGTTAAGTATTGTTGTATTTGATATGCGCTTGTGAGTGTGCAGGATGCAAATACAATAAGGCAAAGTCCAAGTGTGGAGGCTTGATAGTGTACGTCCAAGTGTATAGTCTTGACAATATAAATCCAAGTGTGACTTGGCAAGGTTAAAGTCCCGAAGCAAGGAGTTCTTGGCAATGAAAGACATGATAACAAAGGACAAGACTGGAGGAAGCTTTTGAATGCAAGGCTTGAAGGATGAGCAAGAATCAGAGGGACGTAAGGCTGATGGAGGAAGCTAGAAGGCAAGGTTGAGGTTATGTGAGTGAGGATGAGTGCATGAGAGATTGTAATCGAGGTAAAATCCTAATTTTAGGATTTACCAGTTAATTGGTGACTTTACCAATCGACTAGTGCGAGCGAATAGAATATTTTTGTTCTCTCAACCGAAATGGATCAGTCGACTGGTCCTGACACCAATTGACTGGTATCGAGCCGTTGGGTTGTAACAGTCGATTTTCCAGAGGCCAGTCGACTGGTAGCGGAAAAATAGCTTGGATATTTTTCCCCAAGTTTTATATAATGAAGCTTGGGATGACTGGCTTGGGTGACGACAATAGACTTGGTTAAAGCCTATTAGAGTCTCTAAAACTCTCAGTGTAATCCTTGTGTGTGATCAAGAGATTGTGGCGAGATTTCTTGACCGAGAAAGAAGATCAAGCTAGCCAGAGTTTCAGGGATTAATCCACTGACGGATTGAGGGATTGTCCACCTTACAGACAGCCGTGAAGTAGGATCCCTAATCTCCGAACCACGTAAATCAACGTGTTAGATTTGATTTCTTATTTTAGTTTAGCTTTTGTATTTGTATTTTCGCTGTGCGCTAACGAGTGTAGAAAGCAAATGAATGATTTGGGGTGGACCATCTATTCACCCTCCTCTAGCAAGGTATTAAGGTTCAAATAATTGGTATCAAAGTGAGGTCGCTCTTTATTGGACTAATCATTGGGAAGAGCAAGTGCTAGAGGAAGAAGATAGAGGCGAAATGACCATTAAGATGGGATATCCGAATCCCGCCTCTATTCGCTCAAGAAGATTTTGAGTATTGGAGGAAGCGGTTGAAGACTTGGTTCCAAATGGATTGAGACCATTAGACCACGTTGGAAGTTCCTTTCGAAGCTCCAACGAACAAGAAGGGGAAGAACCTCCGATCACGGTATTGGACCGAGGAGCAAAAGCTACAATCAGAGGTGGACAAGAAGGTAATTAGAATTGTATTGAATCTATTACCTCTAATATTGTGTCACGTGTAGGTGAGTACAAGTGTGCTCATGAGCTTTGGAGTAAAGTGATTGCTCTTCATGAAGATCCTACATAAGCACGAGAAGTGGAGGAGCCCAAGGAGAAGGGCTCATTGGTCCAAGAGGAGGAGAAGGACTAATTGGATATGGAGACGTGTTCAACATCCGATGAGGAGGAAGAAGTGAAATCAACCACATCTTCAGAGGGGGAAGAAGTGGAACCGTCCACATCTTTGAAGGAGGAAGAAGGACCCAAGACGAGTGAAGAAGAAGTCTTGAAAGTTTAACCCTCAACCGCATCTACTGAGAGGATTACTAAAGCCCACATCAAGTGCTTTGAGTACGGGGAGATAGGACACTACAAGAGTAGATGCCCCTTGCTCAAGAAGGTAACTCCTAAACTCAATTCAATTCATTTAGAATCTAATGTGAGTTATAAAAAGAAGAAGGAAAAGATGCACATCATTTTCTCCACGTGTGGTGAGCGGGGTCATTACCACACGAAGTGCCCAAGGAAGGGGGAAATCAAGAAGAAGCAATTGAGAAAGTGGAAGAAGCCATGTTGATACTCGTGTCAAGGGAGAGCTCTAATGGTAGGTAGGAAGGTAATCCACTTGATTTTTAATTCTAATATTAATTCAAGTTTTAGGGACATGCATGCTAGAAATGATAATGTAGGTTATTCACAATTATAGATTTAGGTATAACGATAGAAATAGGGTTAACATAGTTGATAACCCTGTTAACCCTAGAAAATCGAATGTTAAGGTCAAACCAAACGAAAATAATCTACTTTGCCTAAGGAGAGGAAAGTAGTTGAAAATCAAGGCATTAATCTCCAAAAGGGGAGACATATGCCTAGGAAGGTGGGTAGGTCTAGGAATATCCATGGTAGACAAGTGGATTCTAGGGTTAGAAAACTAGAATTAAAAAATCAAGCTTTTAAAGAAAAGTTTGATAGGTTAGATAAATCTCTTGAAAGATTCAATATTGGATCAAAGGGATTAGGTATGATGTTGAATAGCCAAAAATCCAATGGTGATAGATCCGGTTTGGAATACATGTCTTCATCAAACAGGGATAAGGGAAAGTTACCCATGAAGTGTTGGGATATGCCCGATGCGGGTGCATGCTAGAACACGTTTTTGTAAACATGCACAATAAAAAATAAAATAATAATAATTTCTAATTATTACATCACACACATCACACGCATACAAGGATACAACATACTAAACATGATCGCATAATCAACATTTTACTGGAAGTAAATTTACGCTAGATATACCTTATGGATGACCTATAATGAAAAGGGCATCAACCGTAGCAATGTTGTCGAACCTCACCTCTATTTGTATCCACACTAAGCTCCTCAAGACAACTCCTTGAGTACAAGCCTCTCCTTCATAGAGTTACTAGCCACGCGCGAAGAAGAGGGATCAAGAGAAAGAAGAAGGAAGCACACAAGGAAGAAATTCTTTCTTGTGGTGGTCATGGCAGCAAGGAAGGGAGCCTCCTTGTTGTTGGCAGCGGGAAAAGAGAGGAGAGGGAGAGAATGATTGGGTTTCCAAAAGTTAATCAACCAAATAATAAAACTTGTATCTAATTCTCTCCCAATTACATCTATACATAATCCTCTTTAATGAGTTGGATTAGAAAGCCTAAATCTAACTTAGTATCCCTTAACCAAAAATTAGTCCATTAACCCCTTAGTTTGGTTCACAACTAAACTAAGTTGGTTCATAACTAATTCATGATTAAACCACATATGGTCCAACTTTACCATAAGAGATGTAGTCTATCCATGCTTCCATTATGACAAATCTTTTCATATTTGTCTTATGTATGGTCTAACCAAACATTTATCTCTTGATCTAAGAATCCTATTTTTAACTTGTTTTACGTCTTTTAGAGACTCGTTAGTACACGTGACCCAATAAGTTCTCGGTTCATCTTGGTCCTCCCTAATTAACTACTTAATTATAGAACGATCATAAGTGGCACCTAGTAGTACATCATGATCCCCAATTAGCAGGAAAATCATAGTTGATCTTAGAACTAATTCTAAAACATTCAGCAGCTATAGTGAGTCGTGTCTTGTTCTTTTCACTCGTCTTATACCCACTTGGTTCAAGACATGGTCTATGTGTTAGTCCCCACTAGACTGACTATGTCACAGCTAGCTTAAGTAATACTATCTCATTCTACGAATTCAAATTACTCGTACATGTGTTTAAGAGTCTCACACTCTTAACATGTGATACTCTGGCCAAAGACTTTGAGTAATAATCCTAACGAGTGTCCATAGGATATACGTCTTCTCGCAAGGAGTGGTGAATCTTCTGTGGGCTATCCAAATATTTTCGGGTATTTTGACTTATACCCAATCATCTTGGGTCTACATCTCTATGTGGTACTTGCTTAAGATGTCAAAGTATAAGTTTCTATGACAAAGATGGCTTGTATACCTCAAGTCGAAGGAAACTTGCACTCGAGCTGCAGTAAGAGCTTCACAGATATATCCATATATATAGATAATCATATAAAGTCTTACAGCGAGTCACTTCAATGAACTAATTATCATAACTAGCATCCATGTTTAACTCTCGACATCCCAATATTTCCAGTTAGTGAGTATAACCAAAGAGTATAACCCATGCGAATCTTATAGAATTGATGATGTCCGAATACATCAATTCGATGACTAGGAAAATTATAATACATTCATAATTGCACATGTAGAGATAATTACTAGTTGTGATCTAATCACAATTTCTCTCATGCTATAAATTGTATTGTGGATATTTAGTAAATGAGTTTAAGACAATCAAACATATAATATGCACTCAAATAGTGAATCTATATTTAGTAAAAAATTGTAAGACGATTACCTTAAGACATCCCTCAAAATCTAACATGGAGCACTTTGATGGGTATACCATAATAGAGTTCCCTAAGGCTAAAAGAAGGTCACATGCAATGATTGATAGTGCAAATGGCAAGGGAAAATCCTCCAAGGCTAGAGAAGAGTTATATGCTAGGGTGACATATGACTATAGCAAGGAGAGATCAAGAAATTACAAGGGAAAACATTTAAAATAAGGAGAAATTAACCAAGGACAAGGTGTCTGATATGGGTTGTGATAGGAGGACCCCTTTTTTGAGAGGAGAAGGGGAGAAGCGGGGATAAGGGAGGCTAGAAAAGACAAGAGGAGAGGCTATCCAGAAAAGTTTAGACCCGGCATAGGTGGGTCGCTCCATGCATGGCAAACAGGGATAGGTCGGGTATGACAGACCGACCGAGAATGTAAAACCGACCGAGCAGATAAAGGCGACCAAGCGTGTAAGATCGACCAGAAAAAACCTACCCAGTAGATCTGGTCGGTCGGATATAAAGGATCGATCCGATGTAAAGAAAGTCTAACCTTGGGTGGTCCAGGACATAGCAGGGTCGCTCAAATACATGAGTTTAGTAAGCAAAGACCGGTCGAGCATGGGTACTCACCCGGATACATATGACCAACCCCACATAGAGAGGCGGCCGAATGTAAAAGTTCTTGACTTTGTACATAATAGACAGAGATCGAACGAACGTAATATGCCGATCAAGCCTATAAGCCTGGCGGGTAAAGGTGGGTCGGGTTCTATAGGGCTGACGAACACAGATACATTTGATCTCATGTAGCTCTTGACCTACGGCTGATGGAAGGAAGGGTCATCGGTTAAAGTTGCCTCTACAGACTCAACTGGATGATTTTAGTCAATGATGTAGGGTCGGACGTGCTCAAAAGACCGGTCGAGCATATGAGTTGGTAAACCAAGACCAGTCGAGTATAATGTTGGATCGAGACGCGTTAGAGGGGGGGTGAATAGCGCTCGTGGCTATTTCTTTTTCAAATCGGAAAACTATCTGAGTTTAAAAACACGCAGCAGAATAAAGAACAAACACACACAGAGAGACACGAGAGATTTTACTTTGTTCGGAGCCTAAGGCGACTCCTACTCGAAGGCCCGCGATCCTTGATCGCTTTCCGTGGGCAACAACTATAAGCTCGTAAAATGTACAATAAGATATTACAATTGAAAGAACTAAAATAAATTATACCGACAACAATAAAGTAGCAGAATCTGAAGCTCCGGGTTGTTGGGGACTTGTAACAGCACTTCTGGGCGTTTCTAGAGCAGCTTGTAGTGTAAGGATTGCTTGGAGTTCGTTGAAGAGAGCTGCTGGTCGAAACCCCTTATAAAGGGTGTTCAAGGCGCCTTCTACTGTTCACCAAGGCGCCTTGAATGGCCGAGTCAGCCGCGGAGATAAGGGGCGAACTGGTTGAACCTTATCACAGATTCAAGGCGCCTTCCACTGTTCACAGGGCGCCTTCATCTGTTCAAGGCGCCTTACACTGTTCACCAAGGCGCCTTGAACAGCTTCTCGGAGCCAGCTCCTTGCCTTGCACCCGAGGCGCCTCCAAGCTCCATGGAGGCGCCTCGGACATTGTTCATCCGAGGCTTTAGGTTGCTCCTTTGCACCTGCAAGATATGTTAGTCCCAAACACTATCCTGCAACACAAAGTTAGCACAATAAACATTATAAAAGAAGTATAGACAGTCTCCGGACTGTCCGAGTCTGACTTCGGGTTTCCGACCGGAAACCCTAGGTCGACCCGACGCCTACTGTTCCCTCTACGGGGAACGCGTCCTCACCTACTCCCTCGAGAGATTACCTGTGCCGGTCCGGTCCTCCGGACCGATGGACTTTCTGCCTAGGGTTACCACCCCTAGGACCTAGGGTTACCGCCCCTAGGGTTTTTCTCCACCTAGGGTTACCACCCCCTAGGACCTAAGGTTCCTTAGGGTTTTCCTCCACCTAGGGTTACCCCCCCTAGGACCTAAGGTTGCCCCCCCTTAGGATTTTCCTTCACCTAGGGTTACCGCCCCCTAGGACCTAAGGTTACCCCCCCTTAGGATTTTCCCTTGCCTAACCGCAGTTAGGACTTTCCTGAAACCTTATTTAACCACGTTAGATAACAAGGAGTCTTAACTTTGAATCCCTTTGCCATTATCAAAACTGAGGTTCGATCGTCGGATGCTTACTGCACCAACAATCTCCCCCTTTTTGATTATGGCAACCGAAATTCAAAGTTAAGTAAAAATGCAATAAAGATACGCATAAATAAGCACAGGCATAAATAAAGCATAGGCACATTCACAAATTCACAACAAAATTTTTGTTTTAATTTAATTTATAATATTCTTTGAATTTCTTCCTACTCTCCCCCTTTGTCATATATCAAAATACCCAAGAGAGTGAAGAAAATCTGGGCATTAGCTTAACTTTCAAAGATAATTTTCAATCTTATCTTCCAATCTTTTAATTTACTTTTGATAAACACTTAGTTTTTCTTGTAAGACTTTTAGATAGGTGAAATCATAATTTTGAATGCAAAATTCTTCCTTTAGTTTAAGAGATACTCTTAGCTGGGATAAAATTATTTTGTCTTTAAACAATTTTTTGTACTTAGCTAAATCTTTTTTTTTTGTTTTAAACACTTTAAAAAGTACTTAGCTAAAAAATATTTAGCTATATTTGAAAATACTTAGCTATGTTTTCAGCATAAAAATGATTGCGTTGAGAAAATATCTTGCCAAGTTGCTAAGTTTAGAAAATAATTTAACTAAGTTTAGTTAGAGAAAACTTAATTAAGTACTCAGCTTTGAAAACATTTAGCTTATAGAGGAGTTATAATTTAAAAGTCAGGTCATAAATAATTTTAATTTTAAAGCTAAGTTAAAAATAGCTTGAATTTTCGAAGATATGCCAAAAATAGTTTTTAATTTTAAGGTCAAGTCAAAATTTTTAAAGAAAAACTAATTTTAAAACCGACTCAAAATCACTCCCCCTTAATTAATGCCTTAATAAATTTTTGAGTTCAGGAGTTCAAGTATGAGGTTAAATAGATTTTAAGTTGTCCAGATTGTTTTGTTCAGGTATCAGAGCCCTAAAGTATGAGCATGCTCAAACTTCAAATCTCCATTTCCTTCAAGGCTAATTCCATATTCTTGTAAGTCTAGTAAATTTAGGGGAGCAAGATTTTCAAGTTAGTTTTAAAGTATTTTTCAAAGGTTTTTGAATAAATTTTTCAAAGGTTTTTGAATAAATTTTTCAAGGATTTTTCAAAGGTTTTTGAATAAGTTTTCCAACTATTTTTCAAAGGATTTTGAAATAAGTTTTTCAAATATTTTTCAAAGGATTTGAAATAAGTTTTTCAAATATTTTCAAAAGATTTTTAAATAATTTTGAAAGAGATTTTGAAAAGATTTTTAAAAGATTTTTTAAATAATTTTGAAAAAGATTTTGAAAAGATTTTTAAATAATTTTGAAATTAATTTTGAAAATATTTTTTAAACAATTTTGAAATTAATTTTGAAAAGATTTTTTAAACAATTTTGAAATTAATTTTGAAAAGATTTTTTAAACAATTTTGAAATTAATTTTGAAATTGATTTTGAAAAGATTTTTAAAAGAATTTTTTAAATAATTTTGAAAAGATTTTTAAATAATTTTGAAAAAGATTTTGAAAAGATTTTTAAATACTTTTGAAATTAATTTTGAAAAAAATTTTAAATAATTTTGAAATTAATTTTTAAAAGATTTTTTAACCAATTTTGAAATTAATTTTGAAAATATTTTTTAAATAATTTTGAAAAAGATTTTTAAATTTTTTTAAAATAATTTTGAAATTAATTTTTAAAAGATTTTTAAATAATTTTGAAAAAGATTTTGAAAAGATTTTTAAAAGATTTTTTAAATAATTTTGAAAAGATTTTGAAAAGATTTTTTAAATAATTTTGAAAATATTTTTAAATAATTTTGAAAAGATTTTTTAAACAATTTTGAAATTAATTTTGAAATTGATTTTGAAAAGATTTTTAAAAGAATTTTTTAAATAATTTTGAAAAAGATTTTGAAAAGATTTTTAAATAATTTTGAAAAAGATTTTGAAAAGATTTTTAAATAATTTTGAAATTAATTTTGAAAATTTTTTTAAATAATTTTGAAATTAATTTTTAAAAGATTTTTTAACCAATTTTGAAATTAATTTGGAAAATATTTTTTAAATAATTTTAAAAAAGATTTTGTAAAGATTTTTAAATAATTTTGAAATTAATTTTGAAAAGATTTTTAAAAGATTTTTAAATAATTTTGAAAAAAAATTTGAAAAGATTTTTTAAACAATTTTGAAATTAATTTTGAAATTGATTTTGAAATTAATTTTTAAAAGAATTTTTTAACCAATTTTGAAATTAATTTTGAAAATATTTTTTAAATAATTTTGAAAAAGATTTTGAAAAGATTTTTAAATAATTTTGAAATTAATTTTGAAAAGATTTTTTAAACAATTTTGAAATTAATTTTGAAATTGATTTTTAAATTTTAAGTTTCTTAGTCATCTCACCCAATCTAAGTTTTCAATCAGGTAATCCTATAATTGTTGTGAGATGAATTGAGGTTCAATTTAAGGGTTTGTTTTAACTTTGTGTTAGATTCAGGTTTAGCTTTGGGTTCAACAAGTAAGCATTCTTTGGATAAACTTCTGGGCTATGGTGAGTCACAAGGAACTCATTAAAGTAACCATGCCTTCGAGGTTTTCCAAATAGTCCTACCCATTGAACTTAATACTAAACCTTGGTCTAACTAGTTAGGATCCATTTAAGGGTAGCTTCGGTCAGTTCCACTTGGCCAGATGCACCAGGTCGAAGCCATATCTTCCTAGACATGCGATGCCCAAGCTTCCCTAACGTACTATCATCCAAAAACTTCACCAGTACTGTGAGTCAAGTTAAACCTAGCCCATTTTATCTAACCTTAATTACCCTGCCGGGTAATTTATTCTTGCTTTACCCTATTTCGGGTAAATTAGGTTCAGTTACCCTGTCGGGTAGTTCAGTTGGAGGTGCCAGCTAGTTTGGATCCTCCATCTACTTTTCATAATTTCGAATTTGACTTTTAAGAATTTGATTTTTAATTTTAGGTTTTTAATTTAATTTTGAATTTTAAATCAAGATCGTTTTTCTTCTAGCTCCCCCTGGATCACGGCCTCGATATGGTCTATCGAGGTAGTATATATGATCCTTAGGGACCCAGTATTGACCAAGTCCAACTTGATTGATCAATTTGGACTTGAGGACCCATGCTTGGACTGATTTACTACTTTGTTTGTTTATTAAGGATAAGTAAGATTTAAATTTACTTTTATATCCTAGTCCAGTTCTATTGTAAATGACCCTTTGTGTCCCAAGAATTAGATCCAAATTCTTGGAGCCCAGAGAGAACTTTTCTAAAGTGATTTTTAAATCATTTAACTGATTTTTCAGATTTGAATTTTCTTTCTCAAGTTGTTGTACTTGAGTTGAATCTTCAGTTAAAGATTTTGAGTTAGTTACTCCTTTAAGAATGGTTATTTCTTTTAAAAGTGACTTAATTTTCAAATTTGACTTGGCTAATTTGCGAAGTAAATAATTGACTAAATTATTAAGCCTAGGAATACTTACAGCGGAGTCCGGCTTCGGAAACGGATGCGGATCCGTGGCTTTGCTCGGAGTCGGCTTCTGACTCGCTGATCTGGTCCCGGGCCATCAATGCGAGTAGACTCGTTTGGTCGAGTTCGTCGTCTTCGTCCTCCGAAGAGGATTCATCCCAGGTTGCCTTTAGGACTTTCCTTCTTCTTTGCTTCTTTTTGATTTGGGCAGTTGGTTTTTATATGCCCCTTTTGGTTGCACCCGTAGCAGGTGACTTCGAACTTCGAGTTGAGCCTCCTTGGATTGAACTGCCTTCTTCAGATCTTTCTTGTTGAAGCCCTTCTTCTTCTTGTATAGTTTCTTTACAAGATTCACAAATTCGCTGGCCAGTTCATCTTCCGAATCTTCTGAATCGGGTTCGTCTTCTGATTCCGATTCAACTTTTCGCCGTCCTCTTGATTCCCTTATTCGACTTGTACTTGCAACCAAAGCAATGCCCTTCTCGGATGGCTGTGCATTAGTCTATTCATGGAGTTCAAATTCACTAAATAATTCGTCTAATTTTAAGGAAGACAAATCCTTAGAGACTTTGTAGGCATCTACCATTGATGCCCACAATGAACTCCTAGGAAATGAGTTAAGAGCATACCTTATTATATCTCTGTTTTCTACTTTCTGCCCGATTCCATGAAGGGAATTCAAGATATCTTGAATTCGAGCGTGTAAAGAACTTGCCGTCTCGCCTTCCTGCATTTTCAAATTATATAATTTATTAAGTAACAAATCACGCTTACTTACCTTGGTTTCCGAGGTGCCCTCGTGTAGTTCGATTAGTTTCTCCCATAGTTCTTTTGCGGAGGAGAATGGACCGACTCTGTTGAGCTCTTCTTTGGTAAGACCACATTGGATGGTGCAGGTGGCTTTTGCGTCAGCTTCCACCTTTTTGATAAATGCTGGCTCCCAATTTTCATAGGGTGTAGGCTTACCATCGGTACCAGTTGGCAGTTCCAGTCCTGTTTTGATGATCATCCAGGTATCGAACTGGATCTTCAGATATATCTCCATTCGCCCCTTCTAATACCCGAAGTCTTCTCCGGAAAATAGTGGGGGACGAACGGTGCTATATCCTTCTTGTTGGGCCATTTTAGATCTAAAAGAAAAAAAAAATCTATTCCAAGACTGAGTCTTGGATTAGTAGTGCGAGAGAAAGAAAAAAAACGAGCCCAAGTGGAATTGACCAACTTTGAGCAACACTGATTCGTGAAAAGCAATTAGAATATAGCTATGAAGCTAAATTCTGATCAACTCCGAACAAAATACCACGAAAAAAAATGTTTTAAATGGTGGTTGCACCAAATTAAAAACAACCCCACTCTGATAGCAATTGTTGGATCGAGACGCGCTAGAGGGGGGGGGGGTGAATAGCGCTCGTGGCTATTTCTTTTTCAAATCGGAAAACTATCTGAGTTTAAAAACACGCAGCGGAATAAAGAACAAACACACACAGAGAGACACGAGAGATTTTACTTCGTTCGGAGCCTAAGGTGACTCCTACTCGAAGGCCCGCGATCCTTGATCGCTTTCCGTGGGCAACAACTATAAGCTCGTAAAATGTACAATAAGATATTACAATTGAAAGAACTAAAACAAATTATACCGACAACAATAAAGTAGCAGAATCTGAAGCTCCGGGTTGTCGGGGACTTGTAACAGCACTTCTGGGCGTTTCTAGAGCAGCTTGTAGCGTAAGGATTGCTTGGAGTTCGTTGAAGAGAGCTGCTGGTCGAAACCCCTTATAAAGGGTGTTCAAGGCGCCTTCTACTATTCACCAAGGCGCCTTGAATGGCCGAGTCAGCCGCGGAGATAAGGGACGAACTGGTTGAACCTTATCACAGATTCAAGGCGCCTTCCACTGTTCACAGGGCACCTTCATCTGTTCAAGGCGCCTTACACTGTTCACCAAGGCGCCTTGAACAGCTTCTCGCAGCCAGCTCCTTGCCTTGCACCCGAGGCGCCTCCAAGCTCCATGGAGGCGCCTCGGACACTGTTCATCCGAGGCTTTAGGTTGCTCCTTTGCACCTGCAAGATATGTTAGTCCCAAACACTATCCTGCAACACAAAGTTAGCACAATAAACATTATAAAAGAAGTATAGACAGTCTCTGGACTGTCCGAGTCTGACTTCGGGTTTCCGACCGGAAACCCTAGGTCGACCCGACGTCTACTGTTCCCTCTACGGGGAACGCGTCCTCACCTACTCCCCTCAGGAGAGATTACCTGTTGCCAGTCCGGTCCTCCAGACCGACTGGACTTTCTGCCTAGGGTTACCACCCCCTAGGACCTAGGGTTACCGCCCCTTAGGGTTTTTCTCCACCTAGGGTTATCACCCCCTAGGACCTAAGGTTGCCGCCCCTTAGGGTTTTCCTCCACCTAGGGTTACCGCCCCCTAGGACCTAAGGTTGCCGCCCCTTGGGGTTTTCCTCCACCTAGAGTTACCGCCCCCTAGGACCTAAGGTTGCCCCCCCTTAGGATTTTCCTTCACCTAGGGTTACCGCCCCCTAGGACCTAAGGTTACCCCCCCTTAGGATTTTCCCTTGCCTAACCGCAGTTAGGACTTTCCTGAAACCTTATTTAACCACGTTAGATAACAAGGAGTCTTAACTTTGAATCCCTTTGCCATTATCAAAACTGAGGTTCGATCGTCGGATGCTTACTGCACCAACATATAAGAGACCGATCAAAAGTAGAAACACTTAGCATTAAGCTATCTTGAAAGGTCTATATACACCTGACTGATTAGTTTCGGTCGATACAGTAGGGTTGATCGAATAGACCGGTCGAGCGTAGAGGCGTTTAACAGCATACTATCGAACAGAGGAAGAATTAAAGGGCAAAGGCATCTTCATACGTCTGACCGATCAATCTCAGTCAGTAGGCTATGATCGCCCAACTCTAATAGACAAGTCAAGTATGAAAAGTAAATCGAGCATAAAGGTCTTCAACCTTACATAGTTTTTTGACATATTTATAATGAAGTCTTGGTCAGGTATAAGTAGCCGATCGAGTATAGAACTAAAAGTAGTGTGGGCAGAATATATTTCCAATATGTGCCAAATAAGCTTATATGACTGACCAAGCATATGCAACAGGTGAATCATAATAATATACAATCATATGACCACTTAATCAATTTGACGGTAAATGTCTTCTAGAATTCTCCACAGGTATGTTAAATGACAAAGAAGGTACATCTGAGGTAAGAAAAAGATTCCTTAAACTATTACTATTGCAGTTTTGGCTTACGTCACCTCTTAACAAACTTTAATAAACCGGGATCCACCTCATGACTGTGGAGGTTAGATGAGGTGAAATAAAAAGGGGAATCCTCTCCACTGACCAAGTACGCAAATATACACATTGCATCCAATCAAACCTTGTTTCTTTATACAGTTTCTTGGTCTTCATCTAGTTCTCGCCGAAGATTAACTTGAGCGTTGGAGGGCCTAGCCAGGGATTCCCATCTCGGTCTTAGGTCACTAACGCTTTGACGGTTGGTCTCAGTGTGTGCAGGGAGACCAGATCATCTTATTCATCGGACTAAAGAGTTTCCGTTGATGCCCGCAACCATCTCTTCGGAGCCCCTTTCGGTAAGGTATCATTCATACGATCCACTGTGGTTTTCTCGGATCGATCATCCAGTTTTCAGGTATCCGCGAGGTCCGCTGTGGTTTTCTTGGATCCTCTCTTATTCACTAGTGTCATAATCTGTCATCATCCATTGCCATTCAGTGCTCCATCTCGCAAGTTTTCAGACAGGATTAGTGTCTAAAGTTAAGAAGGTCAAGTTTGTATGTCCACCCGAGGTGCACCGTTGTGGCCTTATATTTTTAGATGAGTCACCTAGGGAGGTGTTTAGGGTTAAGAGATCTAAGAGGAGATCAAAGAGTTAAATTGAGATCCATGGTTAATGGATCTCAAGTGGACCTTGCTTAGGATTCTAGATGAGTCATGGAATGTGCCAAAGGGGTTAGAGATGTACTTAAGTCTCTAATCTAGTTGGTTGGCATATAGGAAGATGAGATTCATGCTTGAGAATATGAATGAAGTTTATATTTCATGATAATTAGTTTTAGATGTATAAATACCATATAAACTAATGCTAGGGATGTATTATGATTTAGAATGGACAGATACATTAAGAGAGAGTCAAAACTAGGACTTTAGGTCAAGTTTCAATTGAACCATTTAGATGATATTAAATTTTATTTTAATCTTGGGATCCATGATAAATATATTTTTAAATATACTTTTTCCAAGTAGACAAGGGTAAAACAAACTTCTCCATAAAATTTAGAAATTTTTGGATGTCTGTAGAATTATTGGTGCATTTCTAAAATTAGGTTCAGAATGTAGTTTGGGTTGAAAACAGGTGCCAGTCGACTAGTAACATTGTTCACCGAACACATAATAGTTCTATGAGGTTGTTTTGATTAGGGCAGTCGACTAAGGCTTATGACAGTCGATTGATACAGTCTAAAATTATCTTTCAGTAATAGAAAATGACCAAAAGGATGATGTATATGTAAGTACCCATGGTAGTAAAGTTTTATCCACACACAAGTACCCAGAGCCCTTTTAGGCGCCCGGACGGTGCCACATCAGCAATGGTCAATTTCGACCAGTGGGTTATAAATAGAGCTCTGGTCTTCTCCTTTCAGAACAACACACTCTGTACTTCAAGTTCTATTCAGTTCTTCATTTCTGAGCATCACTTTCGTGTACAAGGCTTCTCTGCCTCCGACGTTTTGTTCGAGAAGGAGTTTTTTTCTATTGAGTTTACTTTCCATGGAGTAGCAATCTTCTGATTGTCAACCAAGTAAATCTTTACTTGTCTCGTACTTATTTTCTTTCATTTTGTTTAATTAAGTGTGTGATTGTGTTGAGCCTGATTGAGTTGAGAAATATGTTTGTTTGCTTTAAATTATGCAGGGCAATTCACTCCACTCTTGCCATCTACAAGGGACCTATAAGTGGTATCAGAGCCCAACCACTTCAGAAGGACTAATCGTCGACTAAAGTACAGAAGACGATGGTCGGACTGAGTATTTACCCGTCTAAATTTGAGGGGGAGTTCACGATTTGGAAAAAGAAGATGGAAGTATTTTTCAAAACTAACTTTGAATTATTAATAAAAATGAAGTTTGGTTTTATAGCACCGAAGGATCAGTAAGGGAACGACAAAGAAGAACATCAATGGACAAAAAAGGAGCAAGGCGAGTTTGTGGCAAATGATAAGGTAGAATTCCATTTGTTGAGCATTTTACAACCACAAAAAGTCAACTGGATCGGTCCCTACGAGTCAGCTAAAGATCTCTAGGAAAAATTCTTGAAACTACATGAAGGAACCTCGGAGGAAAAACTCGCGAGATGAGATTTGCTCCGGAACCAAATCAACAACCTCTGGTTAGAAGAAGGCGAAACTGTCGCACACCTCCACTCGAGAATCAAAGAACTCATCACTGGACTCACGAATCTTAGAGAAAAGGTAACCAACCAAAATTCATTAAGACATGCGCTTAACGCTTTTCCTAGGACTCCTGAATGGGCAACCCTATTAGATGCATATTTCATCTCTAGGGACTTAGATGTAAGCAATTTAGAAGAATTGTTTTCTACTTTTGAAATTCATGAGTCAAGATATGTAGATCTAAAGAAGTCAAAGCACAATATTATCTTGAAGGCAAAAATGGATGAACCAGAATCTGAAACTTCTCTCGATGATAACGAAATGATAATTATGGTAAGGAAGTTCAAAAGTTTTTTAAAGCTAATAAGTTTAATCAAGTGTAGGCCAAAAAAAGAAGAGAAAAATAAGATGCTATCATTGCAATGAAGAAGAACACGTCAAAAACAACTGTTAAAAACTGAAGAATAAGGACAATGACAAGGAAAAGGACAAAAGAGCGGCCTAGAAGAAGCACAAGAATCTAAAGGCGACATGGGGTGAAATATCGTCATCAGATTCGGACGTCATAACCTATGCCGGACTTGCACTGATGGCAACTTGATAATCGTGAAAACACGATATCAAAAGGATTTTAAGTATTAAACCCGCTCTAACTACACTAATGTAGTATAGAAATGACTCAGATTGTCTCCTAACAAACGCAAAGATATGATGGTAATCTAGGATTGTTTGTTATTCTTATTTTTGGGGTTTTTAATATGAAAATGGGGGTTTTAGGTTTTGATTCTAAATCTAACGAATGAAAAGCAAAGCAAGTAAGAATCTAATCTAATGCTAGAATGAAATTTAAGTGTCAACAATTAATCCACAACGCATTGTCACTCTACGTTATAGTTTAACCATCAACACAATTAAACTAAGGAAGGAAATAGCAAAGCATTAAATGAAACCTAATCTAATAAATGAAAGATAATGCAAATAATAAAGTTAAGTCTAACCTAACTACAATTGCAAAAAATAAAAGACAACATGAAGTAAAGCATTAAACGAAACCTAAAGCATGAAATGAAACCTAAGCTAATATATCCTAATTGCATTCAAATGAAGAACTAGAACTTAAAGAAATTAGAAGAACAAGACAAGCAAGAATTAAACAAAGTAAAATGTATCAAATTAAACCTAACTAATGGTTGAAGCAATTCATCGAACACTTTGTTGGCATGAATTAAATTGAACTAAATAGGTACAAAGTAAACATGGAAGATCAAATTTTCTACAAACATTCAATAAGAAGCATCAACACAAGCAATTTGACACAATGAATAAACATTAACATGAATAAAACTAAGTTAACTAAACTACAATTCACACTTCAACTTCAATTCCAAGGATTACCCTTCGCTGTCACACAAAAGACCTAGCTCCGGAACCCCCAAATCCAGTGGTCAGCAGTGAAGAACCGGTGGATAGCTTGCTTCGACAACAACAATGGAGATGAACGAATCTTCTAACGAAGAACCCCTTCGCTGGAAGTTGACCGGACTGGAATGAATGCATTGTGAAAGGGGATGAATTGCCGTCGCTGCCTCCTTACCCTACCGCCTTAACCCCAAGTGGTGAAGCTGCCAGAAAGTAGTTGGAAGGTGAAGATCACACCGGAGAACCCCTCTAGTGAGGTGGATGATCGGAATTGCTGCTGAAACTAGCTGCTCCCACCACTTGTGCTCATTGTCGTCGTCGCTCAAAATCAAGAAGCCGAGGAGTGGACTGTGGATGGCAGGCTAGCGGCAAGGGAAGAGAAGAGTAGCCGTCGGCCGGCGGTGAGGAAGAAGAAGGAGGAGGCGTGGGTGGGAGTTTGTTGCGTGCCCTAGCAAAACGCGAGGAAGAGATCACGAACAAAGAGGTGCATCCTCCGGTGCCGTCCACGTGAAGACTTAAGAGAGGGGTTTTCTCACTTTCGATCTGGGCCATCCATCTTGATAAGGAAGATAGATGAAGATCTGACAGTAGGATCACGAGATGAGCAGCCTAGATCATTTGAATTAGATTGACACTGATTTGATCAAACAGTCCATATGGTTCCAGATCCGAATGGAGGGATGGATGATTAGATCTGAGTGACGGAACAAGATTTCTCTTGATTTGGATCAACGGTTCACACTGATTCAGCTTGATCTCCTCCGTTTGACCTCTAAATCAGGCCAAATTCGATTCAGCTCAACCCTAATCCATGACTCATTGAATTTCCTACAAAACCACATAAAACATGAAATTAAATTCCATAATTGGTAAGAAATTTATAATTAAGTTCAAAATAGATCATACTCATAAAACATAATATAAATACAAAGTTAAGCATACGAGAAGGTAAAAATGTCAAGAATAAGAGCCAAAATAATGCACAAAAATGCTAATTATC
Source organism: Zingiber officinale (assembly GCF_018446385.1). Lineage (NCBI taxonomy): Eukaryota > Viridiplantae > Streptophyta > Magnoliopsida > Zingiberales > Zingiberaceae > Zingiber > Zingiber officinale. The sequence goes on along the minus strand of NC_055996.1, from coordinate 71,911,617 downwards.
ACAAGTCACGAAGAAGGCGACGGAGCAAGTTAATCGGAGATAAGCATCAAGAGTTTCAATGAAGGAGGAGCAACGTTAGAAGAAAACAACTATACAGGGGGAGCATTAGATAATGAGATCAATAAGGTAAGTCATGTAGATTTCTACCTCTTGAAAAGTTATTTAAATTTATAAAAATATTGTCAAAAAATTCTTGTAAATTAGAAATTAAAAATAGAAAATTTAAAAAGGAAAATGAGGAATTAAAAACAACCTTAGCAACATTTTGTCGATTAGAAGATTTCGACAAGATAAAAATGAAAAATGAAAATTTAAAAGTAGAAATATAAAATTTGAAGAATTATGCATGCTCACATGTTCAACAAATTAAAAATTATTCAGTACTTAATTGACATTTTAGATATCATAAGGGTTAAATTAAAAACTTGTCATCAAAATATATCCCTAGAAAGTTTTTAATTAATCCGGTTGAAGGAACCTATATTGGTTTCGAAAATCATACTTAAATTAAATTTTTATATATATCGTACTTTAAATTGATTTAATTTTTGTTATTTGCTTAGAATTATCTAAATAAATGTTCGTATAATATTTTTGTTCGAATTAATTAGATATTATTTTTTTTCGAAAAAGATGATTTCATTTCTTAACTACAGAAAACATTTCAATATTTTTTTGACTATTGTATTAATTCTTAAAAAATTTAAATTTATCATATTCTCTATCCAAGAAAATATTTTTGAATTTTTTAACCGTTATTAAATTTTCTATGAATTATTTATCTAAATGCTAATTTTTAACATTAAAAATTCTCGAAGATTGAATTTTAGAAAATTCTTTTTTTTTTGTAAAATTACTTGCTCTATTACATTCTCATAAAATTTTCACAATATTTTGAGCTTAGAAACTACTTTTAAATATTTTTTTTTAGAAAATACAACTTTTCGTAGAAAATATTTTATTTATACTTAAATCAATTTCATAATTTCATGAAAATTTTTCCACAACTTTAATTATGTCTGTTTAATAGTTATAAAAATTTTCAGAATTTTTGCAAAACTAGAAATATCTTTAAAATTATTTTCTCATAATTCACAAAATTCCAGTTTTTCAAAATTTAAATCTTTTAAATGTTAGTAAATTTTTCTTAGATGTTAATTCAATTTATTTTGGTTATTTTTTTTCAACATTTTCCCTATTTTTAATATGATCGATGAGGGAGAATTAGATTAAGTCTAGGGAGAGTGTACATTCTTTTTGCATTAAATGTTATGAAATTTAAATTATGTACTTGCTATTTTTACTATTATTTATTTTTAGTTTACCCTAATTTAATTTGGTTTGCTCACATCAAAAGGGGGAGATTGTAAGTACCCCATGGTAGTTTTAATCTGATCAACCAAGTCAAGTTAGGTCATGTTATTTTTTGATGCCTTGTGTGTAAGTGTGCAGGAACTTAGGAGGACAGAAGGCGAGCAAGGGACACAGCTAACAAGAAGGACGGTACGGGAGAGAGTCGAGGGGCTCGGTGTATTCGAGGGATGAGGCGCTGCAGAAGAGTATGTCAGTCGATGAGAAGGAAGCGTGCGACATTTCGGAGAAGATTACTTGAGAAGGTCGGAAAATAGGTTTGGGTGGGCTCTATTCCGGATGATCGAAATTACCCAAGCGAGCGGAATCGGAGCAGAAGACCCAAACAGAAAGCCAACATGAAGTTGACTGTGGTCTGAGCGCCCGAAGCTACTCTGGCCGCCCAGACCAGTTTGGTCTAGCGGCGGCGGCGGTGGCGGCAGCGGGGGGGACCTTAGCGAGGTACCCTTGTGCGAAGGTGGTCCAGGTGCCCAGAGTTATTCCAGGTGCCCAGACCAGATAAAATATTATCTTTCAATCGTTGTGTAGCCATTGTGATGTGGATAAAGTTTTATCTACACCCAGGCGCTCAGATAGTGTCAGGTCAGCAACGGTCAGTTTCGACTAGTGGACTATAAATAGAGCCCTGATCTTCTCATTTCAGAACAACATACTTTGTACTTCAAGTTCTATTCAGTTCTTCATTTCTGAGTGTCAGTTTTGTGTACGAGGCTTCTCCACCTCCAACGTTTTGTTCAAGAAGGAGATTTTTTCTATTGAACTTACTTTCCTTGGAGTAGCAATCCTCTGATTGCCAACCAAGTAAATCTTTACTTGTCATGTACTTATTTTCTTTCATTTTGTTTAATTAAGTGTGTGATTGTGTTAATCCCGATCGAGTTGAGAAAGGTGTTTGTTTTCTTTAAATTATGCAAGGTAATTCACCCCCCTCTTGTCAACCGCAAGAGACCTACAATATATGTATGCAATCTTATAGGAGATTAATACATGATAATTATAGCTATTAGAGGTTAAAAAGTCTAATAATTTGGATATTGTTGGAGCTCCTTTTGATGTATGGAAACGGGGAGAAGTTTAGGTTTAAATGAGAAACCCAAATACGTTTGAGGAAAATCCTAGCTCAAGGGGGAGCTTAGGTGAAGGGGGAGGCTAGGATTACGTTCCATGATATATGCATGAGTAGATGACATATTTAATTGCATGTTATTGCATTATATGTTTCTCTAACTTAAACAGATTGCCAAAATATCTAAAAGAGGGAGATTGTTAGAGCAATCAGTGTAACCCTAGATTTTAATATTTGGGAAAAAGTTTAAGTTAGGTTATTGTTGTATTTGATATGCACTTGTGAGTGTATAGGATGCAGGTAAAACAAGGCAAAGTCTGTTGGTTGGTCCTAGGAAGATCGTACCGGTTCCACTGTACAAAAATTTTGTACAAGTGTTGAACCTTTCCTAAACAACCTATTGTGTTCTTTAGAAGTTAAATTAGGAATTGCAGACGAAACTTAACATCATTAATTCCAAATTTAACTTATCTGTTCTAAATGGTTTAGATTTGGATCGTAAGTGGAACTTAACGCTATTGATCCAAATCCACCTATGTTATAAATTCAATTAAATATTAATTTTCAAAATTGACTTCCAGGACTGCATGGTGAGGCACATGACCTTCTTGAGTATGGGAGCATCCACCACTGCCTAGACAAAGCTTTTTAAGGAAAGCTAATATTTAATTTCCTTATATAACTCTAGGTTTAACCAAAAGGAACAATCGAATCACAAATTCGAAAAACAAAGAAAAACACAAACACGAATTACTAATTCGAAAAAACTAGATCTAATGTCGCTTGTGTTTGAAATTCTAACAAAGAAAAATAACTAACATGATGCGGAAGAAAATTACTAGTTATACCTTTTCTTTGCAAGCTAATGATCTCAAGATCTTTTGCCGTATTCCTCGCCTCGCCTTGGACATCGTGTGGGCGACGATCCTCCAAGATGAACACCACCCAAAAGAGCTTCTCCTCCTTGTAATATTCCGCCACCACCACCACAAAATAAAAGAGAGCAAAGAGAGAAGAGAGGGGGTCGGCCACTTGAGGATCACCAAGCAAGAGAATAAGAGTTATGTCTCATGAGGCCTCCTCACCCCTTCTTTTATATTACTTGTCCAAGGCAAATAAGGGAAGAATTTTTACAAAAATTAAAATCTTCCTCTAGTTTTTTTCTTTTCCCTTTTTATTTTTCTTTTTCTTTCCTCTTAATTGAATCAATCACCAAATCAATGATTGACTTGATTTAATCTTGGCCGGCCCCTTGCTTGGGCACCAAGCAAGGGTGGCCAACCACTTATAGGAAGGAATAATAATTTTTTTTATAAAATTTTACAAGAAGAAATCCTCTTATAAAATTTTACAAGCTCTCTTTCCTAAAGTGGATGTTAAAAAAGAAAGTTTTAAAAAATTAAAACCATGTTTTAAAATTTAAAACTTCTCTTCAATAATTTCCTTTTTTAACATGAATAGAAAATTTTAATTTTTAAAACTTCTCTTCCTTTTTTTCTAAAACCATGAGGATGGTTAAAAAATGAAAGTTTTAAAACTTTTAAAACTCTCTATTAAACCATGTGCCCTAATTCAAATAAGGAAAGTTTTTAAAATTAAAATCTCTCTTTTTAAAACTTATAGTTTTCTACAAAGAGAAGATTTTAAAAATTCAAAACACCCCTCCTATTTGAATTTATTATGGCCGACCCCTACTTGCTTGGTCACCAAGCAAGAGGGCCGACCCTCTTAAGGAGATGGTGGCCGGCCATTGCTTGGTCACTAAGCAATGGGCTGGCCTATTTTCTTGGACACTAAGAAGGGCTTTTAATGAGTGGTTTATAAGGCACTAATGAGGCTACGACAGGGACCTAGAGGAGAAATTGGTTTTGACCTCCCGATGAGCTTGAATATCCCGTGTTCACCCCGAACACACAACTCAAGTTCATCAACAATAACTCATTCCACTAGAGAGTTATTGTTGCACTACCGCACCAATCCCAAATTACATTATGGGCTCCTTCTTACCATGAGTGTGTTAGTCTCCCTGTGTTTAAGATAACAAATGTTCACTAATTAAATGAGTTACTGACAACTCACTTAATTAATATCTAGCTCCAAGAGTAGTACCACTCAACTTCATTGTCATGTCGGACTAAGTCCACCTGCAGGGTTTAACATGGCAATCCTTATGAGCTCCTCTTGGGGACATTCTTAACCTAAATAACTAGGACACAGTTTCTTTCTATAATCAACAGCACACACTATAAGTAATATCATTTCCCAACTTATCGGGCCTATTGATTTATCAAGCTAAATCTCACCCTTTGATAAGTTAAAGAAATAGATACTAAATATATATGTTTGTTATTATATTAGGATTAAGAGTACACACTTCCATAATAACTAAGATCTAGTTCTTTTATTAAGTCAGTATAAAAAGAACTTACCTAAAATGATCCTACTCAATACACTTAGAGTGTACTAGTGTAATTTATTAGTCAAGATAAACTAATACCTAATTACACTATGACTATACTAATGGTTTGTTCATTTCCATCTTAGTCGTGAGCAACTGTTTATAATTTATAAAGAGCTGATAACATGATCTTCTGTGTGTGACACCACACACCATGTTATCTACTTTATAAATTAATTGAACAACTATATTTAACAAATAAATATAACAATTGACCAATGTGATTCTTTTATTTCAAAAATAAATATTTACAAAAGCTAGGCTTTTAGTATACACTCTAACAATCTCCCACTTATATTAAAAGACTAAGCTGTCATATCTGCTGCCATACATCTGATTCCCATCCCCTCCACATGCCGATCAAAAGCTTTCGCCGGAAGGGCCTTAGTGAAAGGATCTGCCAGGTTATCTGCTGATGCAATTTTGGCGATGACAACTTCTTCTCGCTTGACAATGTCTCGTATCAGGTGGTACTTGCGCTCTATATGTTTACTCGCCTTATGGGCTCGTGGTTCCTTCGAGTTTGCAACTGCACCGCTATTATCACAATAAATTGTGATGATTTTGGGCAAACCAGGAATCACATCTAAGTCCATTAGAAAGTTCCTGAGTCATACTGCTTCTTTGGTTGCCTCAGAGGCTGCCACATACTCAGCTTCCATGGTTGAGTCTGAAATGCATTTCTGCTTAACACTTCTCTATGCAATGGCTCCACCTCCTAAAGTAAACACATAGCCTGATGTAAACTTATTGTTGTCCCTATCTAATTGAAAGTCTGAATCCGTGTAACCCACAGGGAGCAAATCATTTGCTTGGTAAACTAGCATATAATCTCTAGTCATTCTCAAGTACTTCAATATATGCTTTACAGTAGTCTAATGTCCTTGTCCAAGGTTACTCTGATATCTGCTAACCATGCCCACGACAAAACAGATATCAGGTCTCGTACACAGCATTGCATACATTAGGCTTCCCACAGCTGAAGCATAAGGAACTGCCTTCATGTCCTTTATCTCCTTTGATGTCTTTGGAGACATCTCTTTAGATAAAGCTACTCCATGCTTAAACAGTAAGAAACCTTTCTTGGAGTGCTGCATGCTAAAACAAGCATAGGTTGGTCCTAGGAAGATCGTACCGGTTCCATTGTACAAAAATTTTGTACAAGTGTCGAACATTTCCTAAACAACCTATTGTGTTCTTTAGAAGTTAAATTAGGAATTGCAGACGGAACTTAACATCATTGATTCCAAATTTAACTTATCTGTTCTTATGATTTAGATTTGGATCGCAAGCGGAACTTAATACTATTGATCCAAATCCACCTATGTTATAAATTCAATTAAATATTAATTTCTAAAATTGGCTTCCAGGACTGCATGGCGAGGCACATGGCTTTCTTGGGTATGGGAGCATCCACCACCGCCTAGACAAAGCCTTTTAAGGAAAGCTAATATTTAATTTCCTTATATAACTTTAGGTTTAACCAAAAAGAACAATCGAATCACAAATTCGAAAAACAAAGAAAAACACAAACACGAATTACTAATTCGAAAAAACTAGATCTAATGCCTCTTGTGTTTGGAATTCTAACAAAGAAAAATAACTAGCATGATGTAGAAAAAAATTACTAGTTATACCTTTTCTTTGCAAGCTAATGACCTCAAGATCTTCTGCCTTATTTCTCGCCTCGCCTTGGACGTCGTGTGGGCATCGATCCTCCAAGATGAACACCACTCAAAAGAGCTTCTCCTCCTTGTAATATTCGGCCACCACCACCACAAAATAAAAGAGAGCAAAGGGAGAAGAGAGGGAGAGAGGGGGCCGACTGTTGGTTGCTACTCGGAAAGCTTAGAGGTTCCACTGTACAAAAATTTTGTACAAAGGTCTGAACCTTTTCCTAGCTACCATGTGTTCTTTTAAATTAAATTTTGGATCGCCTGCGGAACTTAACACGTTTGATCCAAAACTTAATCTATTTGTTCTTTTAGGTTTTGACTTGGATCTCCTGCGGAACTTAATACGTTCGACCCAAATCACCTTAAGTTATTAATTCCATTAAATATTAATTTCCATAATCGGTTCCCAGTACTGACGTGGCGAGGCACATGACCTTCTTGGATATGGGAGCAACCACCACCGACTAGACAAAACCTTTTATAGAAATCTAATATTTAATTTCCTAAAATAACTTTAGATTAACCGAAAAGAACAATCAAATCACAAGGAAAAATAAAATAAAAAAAAACACAACTTCGAAAAACATATTCGAAATACTAGAACGTAAGCCTCTTGTATTTGGTATTATTTCCATAAATAACTAGTATGATGCGGAAAGGAAAAATTACTAGTTATACCTTCTAGAAAGACCTCTTGATCTTCTACCGTATTCCTCTTCTAACCTCGGACGTTGTGTGGGTAACGATCTTCCGAGATGAGAAACCACCAACCACCTTCTTCTCCTCCTAGCTAGGTTCGGCCAACAATAAGGAAGCTTCACCAAGGAAGAAAATCAAAACACCAACCAAGCTCCAAGAGATGCTAGCTTTCTCTCCTTCTTCTTCTTCTTCTCCAAGTAGTATCCGGCCACCAAGAGAGCTCCAAGGGGAGAGAGAGGTTCGGCCACCACAAGAGGAAGAGAGGGAGAGGATGATGATGGTCGGCCACACCAAGGAACAAAAGAGGGAGAGAAATAATTAAAGTTCACCTCATGAAGGCACCCCCACCCCTTCTTTTATATTCCTTGGCCTAGGCAAATTAGGAAATTTAATTACAATAAAATTTCCTTAATTTCCTTGACATGATTTAATTGAAAAAAATAAAATAAAATTTCCCAAATTAAACTATATTGGCCGGCCACCACATGGAGAAATAAATTAAACAAGTTTTAATCAACAAATTAAAACTTCCTAATTTGTTTCCGGAAATTTAAAAAATTAAAATTTCTCTTCAAAAATCTCTTCATGGTTGATAAAAAGAAATTTCCATAATTTTAATTTTACAACATGTGAATAATTTTTTAAAGAGAAAATAAAATATCTCACCAATCTACAAATATGAAAAGAGATCTAATCTCTTTCTTTAATCTTTTGTAGATCTTTTACAAGAGAGATATTTTAATTTTAATTCTCTTTAATAAATTATATCTTCCACATAATAAAAATTAAAATTAAAATTCTTTTTAATTTAATATGGCCGACCCCTCTAGCTTGGGTTCAAGCTAGGGCCGGCCACCCCAATTCATGCTTAGGCCGGCCCTAGCTTGGTTCCCAAGCTAGCTTGGCCGACCCCCTTTAGGTGGGTATAGGTGGGTATAGTACTCTATAAATAAGAGGCTACGATAGGGACCGAGAGGAGGAATTGGTTTTGGTCTCCCGATAAAATTAAGCATCCCGTGTTACACACAACTTAATTTTATCAATAATAATTCATTCCACTAGAGAACTATTATTGAACTACCGCACCAATCCCAAATTACATTTTTGGGCTCCTTCTTATTATGAGTGTGTTAGTCTCCCTGTGTTTAAGATATCGAATGTCCACTAATTAAGTGAGTTACTGACAACTCATTTAAGTAATATCTTAGTCCAAGAGTAGTACCACTCAACCTTATCATCATGTCGGACTAAGTCCACCTGCAGGGTTTAACATGACAATCCTTATGAGCTCCTCTTGAGGACATTATCAACCTAGTATCTCTAGGACACAGTTTCCTTCTATAATCAACAATACACACTATAAGTGATACCATTTCTCAATTTATCGGGCTTATTGATTCATCGAACTAAATCTCACCCATTGATAAATTAAAGAAATAAATATCAAATATATGTGCTTATTATTATATTAGGATTAAGAGCACACACTTTCATAATAACTGAGGTCTTTGTTCCTTTATAAAGTCAGTATAAAAGAAACGGCCTCAAATGGTCCTACTCAATACACTTTAAGTGTACTAGTGTAATTATACAGTCAAGATAAACTGATACCTAATTACACTACGACCTTCTAATGATTTGTTCCTTTCCATTTTGGTCGTGAGCTACTGTTTATAATTTATAAGGTACTGATAACATTATCTTCTGCATGTGACACCACATGCTATGTTATCTACAATATAAATTAATTGAACAACTACAAACAAATGTAGATAATTTGACCAAATGTGATTCTTTATTCAAAACAAATGTTTACAAAAGCTTAGGCTTTCAGTATACACTCCAACACCGACCACTTGAGGATCACCAAGCAAGAGAATAAGAGTTATGTCTCATGAGGCCTCCTCACCTCTTCTTTTATATTACTTGCCCAAGGCAAATAAGGGAAGAATATTTACAAAAATTAAAATCTTCCTCTAGTTTTTCTTTTTCCCTTTTTATTTTTCCTTTTCTTTCTCTTAATTGATTCAATCACCAAATCAATGATTGGCTTGATTTAATCTTGGCCGGCCCCTTGCTTGGGAAAAAATATTCTTCATGAAAGACATGGGTGAAGCAACTAACATCCTTAGGATGAAAATCCATAGAGATAGATAAAAAATATGTCTTGGTCTTTTACAATCGACATATATAGAGAGAGCGCTAAAACGGTTTAGCATGTCTGAATTTAAGAAAGGTTTCATACCTATGAGGCATGGAATTCACCTTTCGAAGTATATGTGCGCACGCAGAGAAGACAAGAGGATTTTCATGGATAAGATACCTTATGCGTTCGTAATAGAATTTATCATGTATGTTATGTTATGTACTAGGCCCGATGTATCGTATGCTTCGAGTATTACAAGCAGATACCAATCAAATCCAAGATTGGATTATTGAGTGACTGTCAAGACGATCCTTAAGTACTTAAGAAAAACTAAGGATATGTTCTTAGTTTATGGAAATGGTGATATAATCATACGCGGATATATAGATGCTAGTTTTCAGACTGACAAGGATGACTCCAAGTCCCAGTTTGGATTCATATTCATATTAAATGGAGGCGCGGTTAGTTGGAAAAGTTCCAAGCAAGACACTATTACAGATTCTACCTGTGAGGCAAAATACATTGTAGCTTCGGAAGCAGCAAAGGAAGCAGTTTGGATCAAGAGGTTCTTTACTGAACTTGAAGTGGTTCCATCTGCTGTTGAAGCATTACCTATTTACTGCGACAACACTAGAGCTATTGCACAAGAAAAGGAGCCGAGCTCTCATCAGCAATCAAAACACGTGCTTCACCTCTATCATCTAATCAAGGAGATCATTAGTAGGAAAGAAATACAGCTCGAGAAAATTTTCACTGAAAGGAACCTAGCGGATCCTTTGACAAAGTCTCTACCATAAAGCAAGTTTGAGAGACACGTCCATACTTATGGTTTAGGACACCATGGTGATTGACATTAGGCCAAGTGAGGTGTTAGATTTTGAAGGATGTCTCAAGACAATCAATCACCTTACGATTTTTACTAAATATAGATTCACTATTTGAGTACATATTATATGTTTGATTATCTTAAACTCATTTATTGAATGTCCATTGATCCGGCAGTAATGACGGGGGACCCCCTTTAAGAGGTGTCAACGCCACGTGGATGTCAAAAGGTCAAACGACCGACTGGAGAAGGGCGGACCGGTCGGCCGAACGGGGTCTAAACGGAATCAAGGAACCCGACCGAGAAGTCGGGTCCCCGACGCTCATGGGTAACAGGGTCGCCTGACCGATCGGGTAGCCCGCTCGGCCGGGGTAGAAAGCAACAATACTGTGAACAGTCAACAGAGCACACGACCGGGAGTCTCCCGAGCGGACCAACACCTATGGCCGGCCGGACGTGAGGGGATTGCCGATCGGACGGGCGCTCGGCATGGACTAAGAAGAGACAAAAGGACAAGGTAACATCTTCTGACAGCGGTATTGTTCAACGACCAGGCCATACGCAGGATCTTACGACAGAGGGTTCCGCTGTCCCATCAGAGATGTGCTCGGACTGTAGCAGTATGATGTCAGGTAAGCTCTTCTGACAAGCCCATACTGAGGTATGGTTAGAGGACACGTATTCGCCTCGATATGTGTGTGTGACCCTCTTCACAGCTCTATATAAGGGGCCTCACACTTCGCCTAAGGTACGCATTCTCGCAGATTCAGAGCCACTTTCTTGTCCTCCTCTTGCCTGACTTGAGCATCGGAGGGTCGTCGCCGGGAACCCCCTCCCGACCCGACTTCTTTGCAGGTTCGCCGGAGCTCCATACGACCGGTCGAAGATCTACGTCAGCAACTCGGAGAGCGCCATGTGCCCAGCGTCCGTTGATTCAGCGTTCGGACAGGATCAATTTGGCGTCGTCTGTGGGAACGCTCCTGAATCCGATCGGAAGTAATGGACGAAGCTGGACGACCGCACTCGGTGATGCTCTCCACAGAGGAGCTCGACGCTCTGATCGAGACAAGAGCAGCTAAGCTTGTGGAACAACAGAGACAGAAGTCGCAAGTCGAGCGGATTGAGCAACAAGCGACATCAGCGTCAGGAGGCCGAGCGGAAGCACCACATGTCACGGTTCCATTTCATCGAGCCCTATTCCGTACGCCTCCTGAAGCCGCAGCAGTTAATCGTGATCGGGGATCTTCATCCGACGAGGCGCTCATGCAAGACAACAGAAAAGGCAAGGCCCCCCGAACGGACGCCTCCCCCGAGCGGATCAACCGACAATTTTCAGAGGTCATCCTGCGGGACCCTCTGCCAAAGCATTATGTGCCCCCGGCGATCGGAGAATACAATGGAACCACCGACCCAGATGATCATCTGGGTAAGTTCGACAACACAACTACCTTGCACCAATACACAGATAGAGTAAAGTGCCGAGTATTCCTTACCACTCTCTCGGGATCAGCGCAACGGTGGTTTCGGAGGCTGCCGGACGGATCCATCGTAAGTTTCAAGGACTTCCGCACGGCCTTCCTCCACCATTTTGCTAGCAGTCGGCGTTATCAGAAGACTAATGTCAGCCTATTCGCCATTAAGCAAGAGCCTAGGGAGCCGCTCAGAGCGTACATCCAACGGTTCAACCGAGTGGCCATGGATATTCCAACGGCCACCTCAGAAACGATGATGAATGCGTTCACGCAGGGCCTCGTGGACGGTGACTTCTTCTATTCGCTTATTCGGAAGCCGCCCCGAGACTACGATCATATGTTGCACTCAATGTGGAGGAAGCTCAGGCGGTCCGAAGAAAGGAAGTTTCAACTGAGCGGTCAACCCCTGCCGAGCGGAAGCCTCATACTGCTCATCAGCCGCCCAGAGGACCGCGAGCTGAAGCAGCCCGCCCACAGCAACAGGCAAGATCCCACGCCATTCAAGAAGTATCTGCCGAGCGGCCCAAACCAAAAAAGAAGGTATGGACCCCAATGTTTTGCTCATTCCACCGGACGGACACGCATAACACAAGAGATTGCCGGAGCCTTCCCCTGATCGCCCACCCCGTGCCTCGGGGTGGCCACCGTCGATCGCCATCATCCGACAGGCGACAACGACACCATGAGGCCGATCGAAGACAGTCTCCCGAGCGGCATCGTCCCCAGAGGCACGAGGACAATCCCCGAGTATCTAAGGAGCGACCTAGGCCGTCCGCCTGGGAAGAAGAAAATAGAAGCAACACGTCCCGCGGCGAAATCAATATCATCGCTGGCGGGCCGACCGGAGGTGACTCCAACAGAGCAAGGAAGGCGAGCGTCAGGCAGCTTCAGATCCATGCTGTCGGCTGCAGCCAAGAACGGGCGAGCGGACCCGAAATCAGTTTCGGGCCCAGGGACTTAGAAGGAGTCGAAGTGCCGCATGACGACGCTCTCCTCATCAAAGCGGTAATATCCAACTATACTATTCACCGCATTTTCATTGATACAGGAAGCTTGGTCAATATTATATTCAAAAAGGCCTTCGACCAGCTACTGCTCATGACAACCCCCCTCTACGGGTTTACGGGCAATGAAGTTCTGCCGGTCGGACAGGTCCGACTGGCTATTTCGCTGGGGGAGGAGCCACTCAGAAGGACTCTGACTGCCAACTTCGTCGTGGTCGACTCTCCTTTAGCATACAATGTTATTTTGGGGCGACCGACACTCAGCGAGTTCCGAGCGGCCGTCTCTACCTTCCACCAGAAAATCAAGTTCCCCATGGAAGATAAAGTGGGAGAAGTACGAGGAGACCAGCTGGCGGCTCGGCGATGCTACGTCGAGATGGTCCGAGCTGAAGCTAATTCCGCTCGGAAGACGTCTCGGATTGAGGTAAACACTATAACCGAGAAACCACCCTCTTTAGTTTACGAAGAAAAAGAGGAAGTGCAGATTCACACGACCCGATCGGAGGCCACCACGTTCATTGCGGCCGATCTTGAGGCGGGCCAGAAAGAGGAAGTGATCAAATGTCTCCAGAGAAACTGTGAGGTTTTCGTTTGGTCAACACATGAGCTGCCCGAAATTTCGCCGAGTATAGCGCAGCATGAACTTCACGTCCGACCGGACGCTCGGCCGGTGAAGCAAAGGAAGAGGGACTTCAACACCGAACAGAACGCCATAATCCGAGCGGAGGTCGAGAAGCTCTGGAGGCCGGACACATACGCGAGGTCCAGTTCCCGAGCTGGCTGGCGAACGTGGTACTAGTCTCCAAGCCGAGCAACAAGTGGAGAGTGTGCATCAATTTCTGGGATCTCAACAAAGCATGCCCAAAGGATTTTTATCCCCTGTCCCGGATCGATCAACTGGTGGACTCCACAGCCGGCTGCGAGTTAATATGCATGCTCGACGCCTATCAGGGCTACCATCAAGTGTCGCTCGCCCCGGAAGATTAAGAGAAAGTTAGCTTCGTTACAGCCGACGACACTTACTGCTACAATGTGATGCCGTTCGGACTGAAGAACGCGGGGGCAACTTACCAGCACTTGATGAACAAAATGTTCAAGGAGCAGATCGGACGAAATTTGGAAGTATACGTGGATGATATTCTCATCAAGTCCGTCCGATCGACCGACCTCTTTAAAGACATGGAGGAGACTTTCCGAACGCTGAGAAAGTATGGAGTTAAGCTGAATCCTCAGAAGTGTCTGTTTGGAGCAAAAGGCGGGCGTTTCTTGGGCTACATAGTGACCGAGCGGGGCATCGAGGCAAATCCCAGCAAGGTGAAAGCATTACAAGATATGTCGCCTCCAAGAAATTTGAGGGAAGTACAACGCTTGACCGGTCGGATAACATCATTGTCCAGATTCATCTCGAAGACGGCCGATCGGAGTCTCCCGTTTTTCAAAATCTTGCGCAAGGCTACCAAGTTCTATTGGGATGAAGAATGCGATCGGACGTTCGAAGAGCTGAAGACATATTTGAACTCTCTGCCTGTGTTAGCCAAGCCAGCTGTGGGTGAGCCACTCTGTATTTACTTGTCTTCAACTGATTAAGCAGTAGGCTCAGCATTAGTAAGGGCGAGCGGAGAAGAACCTGTGTATTTCTTAAGCCATATTTTAAAAGACGCTGAATCTCGCTACACTGGGCTCAAGAAACTGGCTTTTGCTTTGGTCCTCGCCGCTCGGAGACTTCGCCCCTATTTCTTGGCACATACTATCATCGCCCGAACAAATAGCCCTTTGGGAAGAGTGCTATTGAACCCAGAAGCGTCCGGACGGCTCATCAAATGGACCACGGAGTTGAACGAATTCGACATTCAGTATCAACCCCGTTCGGCAATAAAGGCGCAGTCCTTGGCAGATTTTGTCACAGAAGTGCAAAAGCCAGAGCCCGAAGCTATGTGGAAAATATTTGTGGATGGATCGTCCACTCGGCTCGGGAGCGGAATTGGCTTGTTATTACTCTCTCCACAAGAAGAACGGATGCATCTATCCGTCCGGCTGGATTACAGAGCCACAAATAATGAGGCAGAGTATGAAGCCCTTATAGCCGGCTTACAGGCCGCCCGACATGTTGGGGCCGGTCGGGTGACGCTCCATTCAGATTCTCAGCTAGCCACTCAGCAGCTCTTTGGCACTTTTGAGATTAACAACGCTCGGCTCAAACTCTATGCTGAAGCCTTCGAAAAGCTCAAGGCCAACTTCAGAGAAGTCATTATCCAGAAGATACCTCGAGCAGAAAACCAGGCAGCAGATGAGTTAGCCAAACTTGCAAGCTCAATATCACCGGTCGTCATCCAGCAGCCAATCAAACAAGTATCTTTGGTGGCGCACGTAGACTGGATGGAAGGCCTCGCATTTCCAAGCGATTGGAGGACATCCATCATAGAGTTTCTGCGCTCGGGTGCGACACAGTCCGATCGGGAGGCTGCCCAACTATTAAGAAGGAGAGCCGGTCGGTTCACACTCATTGGAGACCAACTCTACAAGAAGGCTTTCTCTCGCCCGCTTTTGAAATGCGTGAGCTCGGAAGACGCGGCGTACATCCTCCAAGAAGTGCATCAAGGATCGTGCGGAGGGCATCCGGGCGGACGATCGCTGGCAAAGAAGATCCTACTGGCCGGATACTTTTGGCCAACCCTGCAAGCAGACGCCGCTCGGACCGTCGCGACGTGCCTTTCCTTCCAGAAGTATCACAACTTCTCCCACCGACCGGCGGAGGAAATGAAAGCATCTATCATGTCCTGTCCGTTCGACCAATGGGAAATGGATATTGTGGGTCCGTTTCCTATGGCGACCGGGCAGCGGAAGTTTCTACTAGTGGCGGTCGACTATTTTTCCAAATGGGTGGAGGCCGAGCCGCTAGCCAAGATCACCGAGCAGATGGTCAAGAAGTTTATCTGGCAGCATATAATCTGTCGGTTCGGCATCCCTCGTCGGCTCGTATCTGATAACGGACGACAGTTCGTAGGGAAGCAGTTCGAAGAATGGTGCGAAAGTTATGGCATCGAGCAATACTTTACTTCCGTGGCGTATCCCCAGAGCAACGGCCAAGCGGAAGTAGCCAATCGGGAGATTCTTCGCATTCTTCAGGCTCGGCTCGACCACATGGGAGGAAGCTGGGTGGACGAGCTGCCGGGTGTCTTATGGGCTATCCGCACGACCCCAAAGGAAGGAACGGGCGTCACGCCATTCCATTTAGTGTATGGCGACGAAGCGGTGATCCCGGTTGAAGTTGGTGTCGAGTCCGTCCGGATCCAGAATTATGATGATGATAATGTCGAGCAGAGGAACATGGAGCTGGATTTGGTCGACGAGGAGCGAGCCAAGGCGTCCGTCCGGCTGATGACATACCGGCAAAGAATGAAGCAGAACTACAACCGGCGCGTGATCCCTAGAGCATTCCAAGTTGGCGACCTAGTCTGGAAGAAAGTAAAGTCGGTCGGGGACGTTGGAAAGCTGGAGGCTCCTTGGGCGGGCCCCTTCAGAGTCATTGAAAAGCTCCGCTCGGGTGCTTATTACTTGGAGGATGAAGACGGACGGCGGTTGGATAGACCATGGAGCACAAATCATCTCCAACCGTACCGAGCTGGGTGAGAGGTGCGCTGATGTAATTCACTTTGTGTATTTATTGGTCGCCTGTGTTCCTTTAATGCAGGAGGTAAATTGATAAACGCATTTAGCAATCTTCTCCGAACGGCAGTGTGGAAATTAGCCTTGAAGACCGTCGAGCTCCGACGTTAAATATCGAGAGACGAACCGGCGTCTATAAACCCTCCGGCCGGAAGACCGTCGAGCTCCGACGTTAAATATCGAGAGACGAACCGGCGTCTATAAACCCTCCGGCCGGAAGACCGTCGAGCTCTGACGTTAAATATCGAGAGACAAACCGGCGTCTATAAACCCTCCGTCCGGAAGACCGTCGAGCTCCGACGTTAAATATCAAGAGACGAACCGGCGTCTATAAACCCTCCGGCCGGAAGACCGTCGAGCTCCGACGTTAAATATCGAGGGACGAGCCTAAACCCTCCGCGGGGAAGACCGTCGAGCTCCGCATTAAATATAGACGAGACGGCGTCTATAAACCCTCCGCCAAAACCGTCGAGCTCCGACGTTAAATATCGAGATATAAACCCTCCGGCCGGAAGACCGTCGAGCTCCGACGTTAAATATCGAGAGACGAACCGGCGTCTATAAACCCTCCGGCTGGAAGACCGTCGAGCTCCGACGTTAAATATCGAGAGACGAACCGGTGTCTATAAACCCTCCGGCCGGAAGACCATCGAGCTCCGACGTTAAATATCGAGAGACGAACCGACATCTATAAACCCTCCGGCCGGAAGACCGTCGAGCTCCGACGTTAAATATCGAGAGATGAACCGGCGTCTATAAACCCTCCGGCCGGAAGACCGTCGAGCTCCGACGTTAAATATCGAGAGACGAACCGGCGTCTATAAACCCTCCGTCCGGAAGACCGTCGAGCTCCGACGTTAAATATCGAGAGATGAACCGGCGTCTATAAACCCTCCGGCCGGAAGACCGTCGAGCTCCGACGTTAAATATCGAGAGACGATCCGGCGTCTATAAACCATCCGGCCGGAAGACCGTCGAGCTCTGACGTTAAATATCGAGAGACGAACCGGCGTCTATAAACCCTCCGGCCGGAAGAGAGGGACTTTGTAAGTCAATTTGGCCGATCGGTCAACTAACCAAAAGCACTTCGTAGATGTCCTGCGGAAATCCCGTTTGCTAAACAGGATATATTCAGCCGAGCAGACTAGCTACCCAAAAGACTTCGTAAAAATCCCTTTCGAACACGAGAAAGGTGGGAGGAAAGGCGAATGACAAGGAGAATTAAGGGAATACGAACAACGGTAGTTGGTAAGCCAAGCGGCTAGCACATATACTGATTAATAAATGAAAAAGCAAGCGAAAGGATAGCATTTAAAACCTTAAGGCCGAGCGCCTGAATTACAAAAAAGTGACCATTTTTAGCCGAGCGACCTAATTACATATAAACTTCTATTCTAGATAATCGTAAAGATCCTTCGGGATGTTGTCAAGAAGCGCCACTTGATCTGCGGCCGGGATGAGAGCAGAGTCGGGAAGAAGACCCTTGGACTTCAAATATGTTGTGGTGGCGGTCATAGCAAGGTCAAAGGCAGTGTACATCCGTTCGCAGACTTTCTCTGAAAATTCGGCCGAACGGATGTAGTTTAGCCTCAGGGTTGCGACTCGGCCAGGCTCAGCCTCTTGATATTCTTTGAATGCCGCTTGGGAGGCTGCGAGGGACTCCTGTATACTCTTCATCTCTTCATTATGCTTATTTGCATCAGCCGAGCGGCCCGCCTTCTCTCCATCGAGCTGCTCCATCAGCTCTTTCACTTTCTGCTCCAGGCCACGAGCCTCTACATTCTTCTTCTCCAGATCGGAGATAGTTGTCTTCTTCCGTTCGGTCGCCAGGCTTATCTTGCGATCCAAGGATTTATTCAGGCGATCAAGTTCTGCCAAAGTGTGGGCCTGATCGACCGTCTTCTTCTGCTCGGCCGTCAACAAGTCTTGGGCCTTCTTAAGCTCTTTCTGCAGCTCAGAGTAAGAAGGGCCTTGGGAGCCGGGCGGACCACCTGCAGCCTTCAGTCTTCTCAATTCTTCGTCCACCATCGCCAGACGGTTGGATACAGCAATCTCCTCTACCCATCTCTGCAATTAACAAATTCATTAATGGCCGATTGGAAAGAATGCATAAAAAACTTTGGAAGAAAATGCACTTACTCCGGTGGCCTGCTGCATGTGGCTATTGGCCAGGTTCCTCAGCAGAATCATAGCAATGCGGGCCCGAGCGTCGGCCCACATTTCATCTAAGGGCCCTTTCATTGTGATCAGGTGCTCGGGCGTTGTTGGCCGATCGACTTCGGGCAGTAATTCCTCGGTGGGGAGATGCAGGGAAACTCGGATGGTGCGGCGCCGACCGGGCGTTGTCTAGGCGGAAGCCGGGGAAGGATCAGAGGCCGGTGCCGAAAACTGGGACAAAAGTGTTGAACATTGGACCTGACGGGAAGCGGGTGGAAGGGCGCTGATCGGAACAGCCTCAAGGGGGTCGGCAGACGCGTTTAGTTGAGAGGGCGTCCGATCGGACGAAATCGCCTCCACCTCTGGAGCTTTGCCGCGAGTGGCTGCGGTTGCCCGTTCAGACGGCTGGACAGCGGATGTGGTCGACCGAAGCGGAGTCTCCACTCGACGCCTCTTTTGTCGAAGAGGCCGCTCTTCTTCTTGAGCAGAGCCTTCCTCCCGGATGGAGGGCTCTTGGCTAATAGTTGCTCCCGCCGCCTGCGCCGGGAGAGAAGCTTGAGGGGCCGACTCTTGTTGAGTGGCACTCTCTCCTTCATGCGAGCCGACCGGCTCAATGCCGAGCGCATCCATCTCCATTTAGCAGCTGCGGCCTCGAGCGCCGCCGCCTTCCTCTTCAAAATACCAGCCATCACCGACTCCATGACAATATTAGCTGCAAAGGAAAAAGGAGAAAATCAGTTAGCAATTAAGGCAAAGGTACGAGTTAAAGTCTTACCGAAGCCGCTCGGGAGGGGGGTTCTGATCGGGCTCAGGCCGAATATGTACATAACTCCTTCCGGAAGGAATTTGTTGATATCAACCTTCAGACCGGCTAACATGTTGGCAGCATGAAGATAGTCCGGTCGGGTTTTGAACCTTTTGAGCTCTGGTGAGGTTGGTGGTCCGATCTGCCACTTCGTTAGGAAGGGGGCCCGCTCGGGAAGGCGAATATAAAAGTAGAATTCTTTCCAATGCTTATTGGAAGAAGGTAGTTTATTGAAGAAAACTAAGCCGGGCCGAGCCTGGAACATGTAAGTGCCCGGCTCAGACTGTTTAGGGTAGTAGAAATAGTAGAAAACCTCCGGTCGGAGGGGAATGTTATGGATTTTGAATAGGACGACAACGCCGCATAGAAGGCGGAATATGTTGGGAACTAGGCTTCCGAGCGGAACGCCGAAAAAATTGCAGACGTCAATGATAAAGGGATGAATGGGAAATCGCAGACCGGCTGTGAACTGGTCGCGGAAAACACAAAAAGTTCCGCGCGACGGTTTGTGTGGCCGAGCGGAGGGAGTGGGTAAGATAAGTTCGAGGTCGGAAGGAATCTCAAAATTATCTATCAAAAGATCGACTTTGCGCCGATCGAAGCGCGACTCCATGGTAGTATACCATGGGCCTAAGGCTTGGTCTTGAGGTTAGGAGGAGCTATCCATTGTCCGAACGGACGAAACCAAAAAAGACGAAAGAGGATAAGAGGAAGAAGATGGCAACGAAACAGTACCCCGAGGACGAAAACTTAGGAAAGAAATGCAAAGAAAACACCAGAACCAAGGAGAGAAAATAGGAGAACCTTATAACGAAGAGGAAGATCGAAGGAAGAACACCGGAGATCGTCGGAGAGCAGAGGAGCTGGATCGCCGGAGCGCTGAGAAGGAAGAATCGGGAGGCACACGACAGCAGAAGTGAGGCGAAGGAAAGAAGAGAAGGCTTTATAGGGTGGAGCCCAAGCGGCCTCCACCGTCGGATCCAAGTCGCGAGAATCGGAGCACGCATCGCGCCGTCCATTTCGAACCGTCTCGGTCTCGTCACCCGCGGCGCCGCCGCCGTACGATGACGATAGCAAGGCCACGTGGCGTTCCATCACGGGGGAGCATTTAATGAGCGCCTTAACGACGCACAGAGCGCGTGCCCAGGCTTAATGATGGAGATTGGCAAAACTTTCCGAGGAGGATTGACGTTGACTGGCGTTTTAGCTGCCCCCGTGAGGGCCGAGCGGAGGATAGTTGCTTATGGACGCCGCTCGACGAAACTGATGGTCCAGTCAGTCGGACTAATCGCCTCCTTCGACTAGACTTGAAGGGGAGGCAGTGATCCGGCGGTAACGACGGGGGACCCCCTTTAAGAGGTGTCAACGCCACGTGAATGTCAAAAGGTCAAACGGTCGACCGGAGAAGGGCGGACCGGTCGGCCGAACGGGGTCTAAACGGAATCAAGGAACCCGACGGAGAAGTCGGGTCCCCGACGCTCATGGGTAACAGGGTCGCCTGGCCGATCGGGTAGCCCGCTCGGCAGGGGTAGAAAGCAGCAATACTGTGAACAATCAACAGAGCACACGACCGGGAGTCTCCCGAGCAGACCAACACCTATGGCCGGTCGGACGTGAGGGGATTGCCGATCGGACGGGCGCTCGGTATGGAGTAAGAAGAGACAAAAGGACAAGGTAACATCTTCTGACAGCGGTATTGTTCAACGACCAGGCCATACGCAGGATCTTACGACAGAGGGTTCCGCTATCCCATCAGAGATGTGCTCGGACTGTAGCAGTATGGTGTCAGGTAAGCTCTTCTGACAAGCCCATACTGAGGTATGGTTAGAGGACACGTATTCGCCTCGATATGTGTGTGTGACCCTCTTCACAGCTCTATATAAGGGGCCTCACACTTCGCCTAAGGTACGCATTCTCGCAGATTCAGAGCCACTTTCTTGTCCTCCTCTTGCCTGACTTGAGCGTCGGAGGGTTGTCGCCGGGAACCCCCTCCCGGCCCGACTTCTTTGCAGGTTCGCCGGAGCTCCATACGATTGGTCGAAGATCTACGTCAGCAACTCGGAGAGCGCCACGTGCCCAGCGTCCGTTGATTCAGCGTTCGGACAGGATCATCCATAATACAATTAATAGCATGACAGAAATTGTAATTGGATCACAACTAGTGATTATCTCTACATGTGCAATTATAAATATATTGAAATTTTTGTAATTGTTGAATTGATGCATTCAAACATCATCAATTTTGTAAGATTAGCATGAGTTATACTCCTTGGTTCACCAAGCAGCTGTTTTTTCACTGGCTAGAGACACTGGGATGTCGAGAGTTAAACATGAATGTCAGTTATGGTAACTAGTTCATTAGATTGACTCGTTGTAAGACTTCATATAGTTATCTATATATATTGATATGTTTGTGAAGCTCTTACTGTAGTTCGAGTGTAAGTTTCCTTCGACTTAAGGTATACAAGTCATCTTGGTTATGGAGACTTATACGTTAACATCTCAAGCAAGCACCACATTGAGGTGTGAACCCGAGATGATTGGGTATAAGTCGAAATGCCTGAAGATGTTTGAATATCCCACAGAGGATTCACCGCTCCTTGCGAGGAGACCTATACCCTATGGTCACTCGTTAGAATTATCACTCAAAGTCTTTGGCCAAAGAATCACATGTTAAGAGTGCGAGACTCTTAGACAAATGTACAAGTAATTTGAATACATAGAACGAGGAAGTATTACTTGGGTTAGGTGTGACGTAGTAGTCTAGTGGGGACAGACACATAGACTATATCCTGAACTAAGTGGGTATAAGACAAATGAAAGGAGCAAGGTACAACTCACTGTAGATGCTAAAGGGTTTAGAATTAGTTCTAAGATCAACTATAATTTTCCAGCTAATTAGGGATCATAATGTACTATTAGGTGTCACTCATGATCGTTCTATAATTAAACAGTTAATTATAAATGATCAAGATAAACTGGGAATCTATTGGGTCACATGCACTAACGAGTCTCTAAAAGATGTAAAACAAGTTAAAGAATAGGATTCTTAGATCAAGAGATAAATGTTATCGTTGAACCATACATAAGACAAATATGAAAATATTTATCATAATGGAAGCACGGATGAGCTACATCTCTTATGGCAAAGTTGAATAATATTTGATTTAATCAT
Organism: Zingiber officinale; assembly: GCF_018446385.1. Classification (NCBI taxonomy): domain Eukaryota; kingdom Viridiplantae; phylum Streptophyta; class Magnoliopsida; order Zingiberales; family Zingiberaceae; genus Zingiber; species Zingiber officinale. The sequence goes on along the minus strand of NC_055996.1, from coordinate 71,889,096 downwards.
GAATTAGTCATGAACCAACTTGATTTAGTTGTAAACCAAACCAAGAGGTTAATGGGCTAATTTTTAGTTAAGGGATAATGAGTTAAATTTGGACTTTCTAATCTAACTCATTAAAGAAGGATTATATATAGATGTAGTTGGGAGAGAATTAGATACAAGTTTCATTATTTGGTTGATTGACTTTTGGAAACTCAATCCTCCTCTCCCTCTCCTCTCTCTCTCCCTCTTGTTGCCGTGACCACCACAAGGGAGTGTTAGAGTGTAAGCCTAGCTTTTGTATAAATATTTATTTAGAAATAAGAATCACATTGGTCAAGTATCTACATTTATATATACTGAGTGTAGTCATTCAATTAATTTATATTGTAGATAACACGGTATGTGGTGTCACACACAGGAGATCATGTTATCGATTCTTTATAAATTATAAACAGTAGCTCACGACTAAGATGGAAAGGAACAAACCATTGAAATAGTCGTAGTATAATTAGGTATTAGTTTATCTTGACTAATAAATTACACTAGTACACTCTAAGTGTATTGAGCAGGACCATTTAAGGAAAGTTCTTTTTATACTGACTTAATAAAAGAGCAAGTCCTTAGTAATTATGGAAGTGTGTGCTCTTAATTCTAATGTAATAACAAGCACATATATTTAGTATTCATTTCTTTAACTTATCAAAGGGTGAGATTTAACTTGATAAATCAAAAGGCTAGATAAGTTGGGAAATGATATTACTTATAGTGTGTGTGTTGTTGATTATAGAAGGAAACTGTGTCTTAGTAATCTAGGTTGATAATGTCCCCAAGAGGAGCTCATAAGGATTGTCATGTTAAACCTTGCAGGTAGACTTAGTCCGACATGACGATACGGTTGAGTGGCACTACTCTTGGACTAAGATATTAATTAAAGAGAGTTATCGGTAACTCATTTAATTAGTGGGCATTCGACATCTTAAACACAGGAAGACTAACACACTCATAATAAGGAGCCCAAAAATATAATTTGGGATTGGTGCGGTAGTTCAATAATAATTCTTTAGTGGTATGAATTATTATTGATGAAGTTAAGTTGTGTGTTCGGGGCGAACACGGGAAACTTAATTTCATCGGGAGACCAAAACCAATTCCTCCTCTCGGTCCCTATCGTAGCCTTTTGTATATAGAGATTTATACCTACCGCATACCCACTCCTTACCCAACCCAAAGGGGCCGGCCAAGCAAGCTTGGAGACCAAGCTTAGGCCGTCCAAGCAAAGGGTTGAGCAAAGATGGAGGGGTCGGCCAATGCTTGGAGCCCAAGCATGATGTGGCCGACCCTAATAAAATTAAAAGAATTTTATTTAAAATTTTTTCTTATGTGGATAACATGGTTTTATAAGAGAGAGTTTAAAATTTAAATCTTTCCTTTTATAATGTCTACAAAAGATTAAGAAAAAATTTGAAACCTTTCTTTATTTGTAGATTGAAAAGAAGATTTTAATTTTGATAAAACTTTCCTTTTTTGTAACCATGTTCATGATTTAAAAAAGTGTTTTAAAATTAAAAATGTTCTTTTATAAGTATCTACAAAAGATTAAGAGAAGATTTGATATCTTTCCTTATTTGTAGATTGAAAGGAGATTTTAATTTTAAAGATAACTTTCCTTTTTGAAAATCATCCACATGTTTAAAAGAAAGATTTTAATTTATAAAATTTCCTTTTATAACCCACCATGAAGGGATAAATTATTAAAGAAATTTTATTTTAAAATTTTCGGAAACAAATAAGGAAGTTTTAATTTGTGTTTAAAACTTTCCTTGCTTGGAGATTTAGTTGTGGTCGGTCATGTTGTTTAAGAAAAGGGAAATTGATTTTAAATCAATTAAATTTTCCTTTTCATGGCAAAGGAATTAAGAAAGTTTTTATTTAAATTTCCTTATTTGTCAAGACCAAGGATTATAAAAGAGAGGGTAGAGGTACCTTCAAGGTGTAACAACTCTATTCTATTTCTTCCTCTCTTTTCCTCCTTGGTGTGGCCGGCCCTAGAAGTTCTCCCTCTCCTCTTCTCTTATTCTTTAGTGGTCGGTTTCATCTTTCTTTTGGAGCTTTTGATGGTAGCCGGTTCTAGCAAGGAGAAGAAGGAGAGAAAGGAGGCTTTGTTTCTGGCATCCCTTGGAGCTTGGTGGTGGTGGCCAAAATTCTACATCCTTGGAGGATTCTTGGTTTGGCCGAAACTTGCAAGGAGGAAGGAGAAGGGCTTGGGTGGTTCTCATCTTGGTAGATCGTTGCCCACACAACGTCCAGGATAAAAAGAGGAATACGGTAGAAGATCAAGAGGTCATTAGCATACAAAGAGAAGGTATAACTAGTAATTTTCTTCCGCATCATACTAGTTATTTTTCTTTGTATGAATTCCAAACACAAGAGGTATTAGATTCTAGTTTTTCGAATTATAATTCGAGTTTATGTTTTTCTTTGTTTTTCGAATTTGTGATTCGATTGTTCCTTTTGGTTAAACCTAGAGTTATATAAGGAAATTAAATATTAGCTTTCCTTAAAAGGCTTTGTCTAGGCGGTGGTGGATGCTCCCATACCCAAGAAGGTCATGTGCCTCGCCATGCAGTCCTGGAAGTCAATTTTGGAAATTAATATTTAATTGAATTTATAACGTAGGTGGATTTGGATCAATAGTGTTAAGTTCCGCTTGCGATCCAAGTCTAAACCATTAAGAATAGATAAGTTAAATTTGGAATCAATAATGTTAAGTTCCGTTTACGATTCCTAATTTAACTTCTAAATAATACAATACGTTATTAGGAAAGGTTTGACACTTGTACAAAATTTTTATACAGTGGAACCGGTACGATCTTCCTAGGACTAACCAATAGGGAGAAAAATTCTCCCTTGTGTACTTCTCTTCTTCTTCCTCTTGATCCCTCTTCTTCGCTTGTGACTAATAACTTCATAAGGAGAGGTTTGTACTTAAGGAGTTGTCTTGAGGAACTTGGCGTGGATACGAATAGAGGCGAGGTTCGACAAAGTCGCTACGGTTGATGCTCTTCTCGTTACAGGTCATCCGTAAGGTATACCTTGTATAAATTTACTTCCCGTAAAATTTTAATTATGTGATCATGTTTGGCATGTTGTATCTTTGTATGCATGTGGTGTGTGTAATGTAATAATTAAGAATTATTATTATTTTATTTTTGGCTGCGCATGTTTACAAAACGTGTTCTAGCACACATCCACATTAGGCATATCCCAACGCTAAGATCTCTTTTGTTTGATACAGTGGATGCTTTCTATGAGGCTTTGGCTTATAAGAGCATTCAAATGGAAGATGACAAGCTAATCTAGTGGGTGCAAATGTTGTTAGCTTAGCGAGCTCAACAGCCGGCTAACTCCTCTAGTGTGGCATCCAGTAGCTAAGCGCCTGAATCTAGAATGGTGACTACTTCAAAAGAGGCGCCTCTGACTCTCTCTCAGCCTCTAAAGATTCTCTATCCTCTGGAGCTGAGGAACCTTTGGAGAGGAGGTGCAAGAGACGACAACTTGTCCTTCTGACCCAAGTTCTTGAGGGGCGAACGTCTCCAATCAGAGTGTCTTCACCCCATCTTACACCAGTTCAGGAGAAAAATCTGGACCAATCATCTAAGAGGACTTTGTTCGCTCTCCCCTCCATCAATCCAATCCGAGAATAAGTCACATCTCAGTTGGGAAGCTTTCTGGTCTCTGCTTTACGTACTTCCCCTACTCCGCTCACCAAGACTCCGTCGGCCGCAGCTTCCATCGTTGAGCCAAAAAGGCTTTACCAATTCTCGTCCTCCTACATTGTACCATCTGTCCAGGCCATAGCTTCTCCTTCAGCTTCCTCATCGATCAACGGTCAACTATTACTGAGGGGCCAATTAATGGAGGCCTAGGACCTGCTGCGAGCTGGATGGACAAACATACACCAATGGAGATGACAGATGAATATTCATATGATTTAACCATAGTAAGTTATAATTTTCTTACTATCTTTTACTCCAGACATCTTTGATGATGTTTGTTTTGTAACAATGGGCAGTAGGGATGGGCGTAACACAAAAATTGGCGACTTCAGCCCGAGAGAATGAGGTTTTGAAGGAGCGCTTATCAAAGGTCAACTATGTATACCCCCGCCCGGTCACAAGAGAGTCAAGTGCAACTCGACTGGTTGAGCGAATTATAAAGACAACTCCAAGAAGCTCAAGAGTCGGCGAGACCTGAGACCGAGAGGGCAAACAAACTAGAGCATGCCTTAAAAACTACTGAAGATAGGCTCTGCTTGGAGATAACCCAACATATCAAAACAGTGGTTGAGCTAGACAAGAAGATTGCAGAAGTTCAACGCATCTTCGCTCAACTAGAAGAATCAAAGGCTACTCATATTGCAAAGATGACTACTAAGGAGTCTGAGCTGACAGCCAAAATCTAGTTGGCATTCGAGTAACAACAAAGTTTAGACGCTCAAAGAGCTGAGCTGGCAAGACTCTCAGTCGAACTGATAGCCTCCCGGGCAGAGCTAACAACCTATGAAATCGGGGGAGGACGAATGGTTCGAGACAAGGAAAACAACCCTCCTCTACTCACGGGGCTTTAACATGTCAATCATCAACTCCATTAACAAAGCTGTTCTCCTTGGGGTTGATGGTGCAGTTAAGCAACTTAGAGAGGAGGGCTACTTGGCGTTTGAACCCCCGACTCGTTTCTTGGATCGCCAAAGGCATGTGAAGAAGTGCCCGCTTGACTTATTCCCTAATCTCAAATAGTGTATCTTACATTTTTAACTCTCCTTGCGAGTAAACAACTCTTGTGTAACAAAATTTTCTTTTTCTGTAACTAAGCTTCTGTTTGCTTTACCCTATTCCTAATCTATGCTTAACTGTCTCAATTGTTTCTATTTTCCCGATGTGTTTGAGAGCACTCCCTCTTCTTAAGTGGATATTCAAGCCGAGGAAGTCTAATTTGCTAAAAGAAAGGAAATGCTGACTCCAGCTCCCGCCTCCACTCATTCAAATCGTAGAGCCCCTCTTCCACCCTTACAAAAATTGGGAGTTCATGAATTGGAGGGGGAAAAAGTGGTACAGGTTGTAGAAGTAACCCTGACTCCTGCTCCTAATTCTGATCGAAGGTCCCTTGAGGTAATTCAATATTGTGTCTACCATCAATCAAGTACTCATTCCATTCAGGATTATCAGCAATATGTAAGGGAATTGAAATGAATCACTGATCAACATAATAAAAGAAAATCTCCTAAACCTTACAAACGTCGTCGCCATCATGATGCTAATATCAACTGATCCACAAGTCGGCATTCCCGTTCCCCCTCAAAGGAACCCTGAAGTTTCTCTCGGTATCATTAGAAAGCCGAAGAAAAATATATAAGCAAGAACAAGATTGATTCTCAAGGGATAGTAAACATAATTTTGGGTTGACCCACAGATGGGGACTTCGCTCTAGGCCGAAGGGCTCATGATAGAAGGCTAGAAAGTTACGTCATCTATACCAATCGAGGAAGAGGGCAAGATCCTTCCATAAATTTTGGACCCAAAGATTTGATAGGAACTGAGCCCCCCCCCCAAAACCAAATGATGATGCTTTAGTAATTCAGGCTTTCATCATCAATTATTGAGTGAAGAGAGTATTTATTGATATCGGAAATTCTGTCCACATCATCTTTAAAATAGCTTTCAATCAAATGCAGCTGGATAGGGAGGAGCTTCATCTTATACATACTCTCCTGTATAGTTTCACAAGACATGAAGTACAACCCATTGGCCAGATTAACCTGAACCATTAATGTGAACTCGACAAACATCCTTTATCATAGTAAACATCGCCTCGGCCTACAATGTCATACTGGGAGGTCGACACTGAGTACCTTCCTAGCAACGGTCTCCACTTTCCATTAGAAAATCAAATTCCTGATAGGGAGCCAAGTCGGGGAGATAAAAGATGACCAATTGGTGGTAAGGAAATGCTAAGTGGATATAATCTGGACTGACTCGTGCAATACCCATCAAACTCAAGATAATGATATCCAAGCCATCCAAGAGACACTGATATCCCAACCGGAGTAAAATCATGAAAGTATGCAAATTCATCCTGACCACCCAGACGAGGTCACCCGAGTATCTATCAACCTCCCTTTAGAGCTTAAGCAAGAATTAAGTGCATGTCGTTCATGCAATTATGATGTCTTCGCATGGCCTTCAAAGGACGTTATAGGTGTTTCCCCAACTTTAATGGTTCACCAGCTAAACACACTATCATAAGTTCAACTTGTTCGGCAAAAGAAGTGTAGTTTCTCACCAGAACAGGATCAGGTAATTCAAATGGAGATTACCAAATTATGGAAGTTAGGCACATACGGGAGATTTAATTCCCTACTTGTCTTGCTAATATAGCGTTGGTATTCAACCCAGGAGGTAAATGGAGAATCTGCTCGATTTTCATAATCTCAATAAAGTCTTCCCAAAAGATTGTTACCCCTACCCTGCATTAATGAGCTGGTGGACTCTACTTCCGATTATGAATTTATATGTGTTGGTGCAGGGAACACCATAATCGAACCTCTATTTTGATGTTGTCAAAAGTTCAAAGTTAAGTCTTGTTATGAACTGATCAAGTGTGCAAGATGTTCAACTTAAAAAGTCCTAGTATGTCAGTTGGACTCGATACTAGGTAAGGAAAGTCTCAACAGATCATGGAACTAGGCAAGAAGTTCAGATGGGTTAAGTAGACCTGGCATCTAGCTACAGGTGTAAATGAACCAAGTGCTCATGAGCTATTTGAAGTTCAATTCGATAAAAGCTCGTTTGAGCTAGTTTAATAAAACTCGTTAAGATAAACAAACCAAACTCAAGCTTCACAATATTCGACTCGTTAGCTCATGAACATGTTCATTAGTAAGCTCATAAATCAACTTTTAAATGAAAAAATAATAATTTTGATATTGAATTTATAGATTTTACACTCTACTTATGAAAAATATAGATAAATATAATAACTTTATTTATTAGAATAAAATTATAAATTTTAATAAGAATATTATAATTTTCTATAAATATATAATTTACTCTTTAATAAATATTTAAATTTATAATTTAAATTTATTAAGCTCATTTGGGCTTGATAAAATCTCGAATAAGCTCATGAGCCATGAATATATTTGTTAAATAAAGCTCGAGCTCGACTCGATTATAAATGAGTTAAACTCAAACATTCAAGAGTTCGGTTCGGCTCGGTTCAATTACACCCCTACATCTAGCAGCTGGACTCAATAAGTCTGGAGAACCCGATATTAAGTCAAGTGGAAGTCCTAGCAGGCCGATCCAATGCTGAGCGATTAAAGTCCAAACAGGTTTGGAGGACTCAATGTTTGGCAGGTAAGTTGAGATAAGCTCTTGGAGGGAGTGCGATGAGGTGGTCCCAGTAGGGACAAACCTTAAGCATTGATCCAACTGAAGAAACCAACAGGAGTTTCTAAGTTGAGATTCCTTACAGTCTTAATCATGCATTTGTACCTATCTGGTCTTGTAGGTTTATGTTCTAACTTTGTTTTGCAGGATAAATATTTTTTTTGGGTACTAATACTTGTTGTAAATAAAGCAATAAAAGCAGTATTATATTTGCACAAAAAATAGCATGCAATAGATAGATAAATAAAGGAGTCGGGTTTAGAATATAGTTATCCGGTTGAAGCGTCGGCACGCCGACTGTCCTTAGAGAATTTATTGCCGCCTCTCGGTGCAAAGGCTCCCTGGCAAAAACTCCCCCAAGATCCGACAACCGCTCGTCTCGTCCGTAGGTGCACTCCAAGACGGACGCAACATCGGACCCAACCTCAGATCGCTGGAAGACCAAGCCTCAGGACAAGAAAGCAGCGAAAAACTCGACGAGAAGAAAGGCAGAAAAACTGTGCAGAATGTATCGCACAGAGAAGGGAGAAAGAAGGAGAGAGCTCGAGGCTTGAGTGAAGAATAGAGGCGCTGCTGCTCCCCTTTTATTCACTCTGAGAAGGTACAAAGCACTGCTTCGCTAGCGAGGAAATGCGTCTCAGTGTCGCGTCCGCGTCCCTTCCCCTCACGCACGGAACAAAAACCAAACTCTGGTTTGGTTCAGATCGAACCGGAAACCAAACTGGTTTGGTTCAGCAAAAACAGACCGGGCCACCCGTGAGCGCAAGGCCCACGGGTTGGGGATTTGCATCCCTCCTGCGCGCGATAATCGCATACGTGACGCCCGGTTTATGGATTTCCGGCTCGAACCCCCCAAATCCACTCGATTTGGGCTTGGCCCGCGCATGCGTGTAGGTCTCCTTATCATTGCTAAGCAAGGATGAAAAGGCTTCCTATATAAGCCCTTCCAAGTTTTTCCAATTAGCAATGTGGGACTAAAAACACTACCAAAAAATGCTTTGAATTTTAAAACAAAATTCAACAATCCCCCACAAATTCAAATCATTTCGGTTAAAAATAAAAAACAAAACAAAAAAAATATGTCCTGAGACTAGGTTGCAATGAGCTTTTAGTGAAAATACCTTCCGGTTTGAATTTTCACCTAAGTACATCAATCTTATTCACATAGGTTTGAAGTGAACTAGGTCTTGAACTTAAACCTTTTTATATGTGAAGTCAATTGGTAACAACTCATCACGGGCGACGGTTGAGTCCTTATGGGTTGGTGTATTACGGCCATGCCACCGAATCTTGTTTCATAAGTGCTAAGGAGAGTTACCTAGACCCCCGCAGTTACACTTACATAGGTGAGTTCTCCAAGGATGTACTGCGAGCATCCTGTCAGTAAGACCTTGAACTCATTAAGAGCCTCCAAGCTCATCCTTACTAGCAGTCAAGCATCTATCCAGGGAAGAGACTATGAGATTACATCTCAATCAATTTGATGCTTACGGTTCACCCTTATAACTTGTTTGTACCACATTGAACCTACTTCTTGGGATCTCCAATCAGATAGGTTGGGTTGCCGTTATAGATAAAACCAGGATAGGCCTCAGTCCCATTCCCTTACTGGATCTCTTGATTTTCTCAGAATCAAGTCCTTTTGTGAGTGGATCAGCAATATTGTCTTTTGAACTTACGAAGTCCAATGATACCACTCCAAGAGACACTAGCTCACGAATAGACTTCAATCTTATTCGTACATGTCTCTTCTGTTTCTGGTTATACTTGGAGCTTCTAATTTGAGCTAATGTTGTTTGATTATCACAGTGTACTGAAATAGAAGGTATTGGCTTTACCATCAAGGGAATTTATGAAAGAAGACCCTTAAGCCAATCAGCTTCAGTTACTGTGGTATCTAAAGCACACAATTCTGCCTCAGATGTAGAACGAGATATAATCGTCTGTTTAACAGACCTCCAAGCAACTGCACCGCCTCCAAGTGTAAAGACATAACCAGTAATGCCTTTACACTCAGCAGTGTCTGCTATCCAACTAGCATCACTATATCCCTCCAGGACTGCAGGGAATCTCCCATACCATAAGCCCAAGGATATAGTACCTTTCAGATATCTGAGTACTCTGTCTAATGCATCCCAATGCGTTCTGTCCGGACAGCTAGTAAACCTGCTCAATTTCGTTATAGCAAAAGAAATATCAGGTCTAGAACAATTAGCTAAATACATTAGACTACCTATTATTTGTGAGTATCTTAATTGAGACACTGTCACACCACTATTATTCTTGTGGAGAGTTTTTGAAGGGTCATATGGTGTGACAACATATTTAACTTGGCTATAACTGTTGGTGCGGTTAGCACTAACGATTTAACCCAGGTTTTGATGAATGACAAATAAGTTAAGTTAGTCTTGTTGTTGTCTGACACTTTGATCGAGTGTGCAGGAGAAGTCCAGATAGGTCGACGGGCTGACCGGATGTCTGGCACGAAGTCCAGCTAGGTCGACGGGCTGACCGGATAGCTGGCGAGGAGTCCAAGCGGGTCGACGGGCTGACCGGACGCTTGGCGAGAAGTCCAGCTAGGTCGACGGGCTGACCGGATAGCTGGCGAGAAGTCCAAGCGGGTGGACGGGCTGACCGGACGCTTGGCGAGAAGTCCTGACGGGTCGACGGGCTGACCGGACGTCTGGCAGGTAAGTGAGGTAAGTCACTGGAGGGGAGTGACTGTGAGGACGCGTTCCCAGGAAGGGGACATTAGGCGTCGATCCGGCTTAGATCCATTTCGGATGTCTAAGTCGAGATCGTGACTAGATTCCGGTCTCGGAAAGACGGAATCTAAGTCATACTCTTTTTATCCATCTGTTGAACTTTAACTGTGCTAACAATCTGTTTTACAGGATGTATATTTGCCTCGGACTAACTTTGTTTTGCAGGAAAAGGGAGCTTTCTGCGGGCGCCCGGAAGGCGAATTCTATCCAGCCAAGTCGTCGCCACGTGGAGCATCTCGATTTGAGCAGTTTCGTCACATTCCAAGCGCCCGGAAGGGATCCAGGCGCCCGGAACAGCATATAAAAGAAGCCCCAGACAGGAGCTTCAGATGAATCAAATCAATCAAGCTGAGAACTCTTCTACTGCTGGTCTTGCTGCTCGACGTTCAGTGCGACGCCAACAAAGCTCCGACACTACGCTCCGCTCTTTTCCCTTTGTGTCGGTATTTGTTTTTCAGTTTTCATTAGTATTCCCTGTACGGTTCTTTTGTAATCATTATTCCGAATTGCTAGTGATTTTCCAACGGAAGTGGTCAAGGACCACGGGCCTTCGAGTAGGAGTCGTCATAGGCTCCGAACGAAGTAAAACCATTGTGTCTATTTTACTTTTCCGCTGCGTTTAAACTCTTGTTTTTCGAATCGATATTCACCCCCCCTCTATCGAATCTAACGGTCCTACAAATGGTATCAGAGCGGGTACCGCTCTAATTTGGTGCAACCACCAATCAGACAGGGGGTGAATTTTTTTTTCTCTTTGTTTTTGTTAGATAATTAATTTTAAAACTGGTGTTTCGTTAACTTAATATTTATCTAATCAATTTAAATTAGTGCAACACGAATCTAGATTTTTTTTTCTATTTTTCTCTTCCCGCACTACTAATCCAAGACCAAGTCTTGGGATATTTTTTTTGGTTATTTACCTGTGCACAGAATGTCCCAACAAGAAGGATTCAGCACAGTGCGACCTCCACTCTTCAACGGGGACGACTTCCCTTACTGGAAGAAGCGCATGGAGGTTTACCTCAAAACAGACTTCGACCAGTGGATGAGCATTACGAGACCCTACAAAATTCCAGTGGACAATGCCGGGAATCTAGTGGATCCTGAAGACTGGACAGCAGATCTCAAGAAAAAAGCATCAACAGAAAATAAAGCGATCAACACTCTACAGTGCGGATTGACAAGAGAAGAACTGAACAGAGTCGGTCCACACAAAAACGCTAAAGAGCTATGGGACAAGCTGATCGAACTGCACGAGGGAACGAGCGACGCTAAGGTAACAAAACGAGACCTGCTTCTAAATAAGATTTTTAATATAAAAATGCAGGAAGGAGAAATAGTGAATCAACTACACGCGAGGATCAAGGACATCCTCAATGGGCTTCATGCGATAGGCCACCAAATGGAGAACAGAGACTTAATAAGGTACGCATTAAACGCCTTTCCACGTAATAGTTTGTGGGCATCAATAGTGGATGCCTACAAAATTTCTAAGGATCTTTCTAACTTAAAATTAGATGAGCTTTTCTGTGAATTAGAATTACACGAACAAACTAATGCTGGAGCCGAGAAAGGTATAGCTCTATTTGCAGGTTCCTCCAAAGAAAAGAAAAGCAAGCCTGAATTTGAAGAAGAATCTGACCAAGACTCCGAAGACGAAGAACACCTGGTAAACTTGGTAAGAAAAATGTTCACCAGGAGAAAGAGGAGCTTCAGCAAAAAGGACCTTCAAAAGATCAGCTCTCCCTCAGAACAAAAGAACGTGACTTGCTACGGCTACAACAAAAAGGGACATTACAAGAATGAATGTCCAAAACTGAAGTTCGACAAACCAAAGCCAACCAAAAAGAAAGCACTCAAAGCAACGTGGGACGACTACTCGGACGAATCGGAGGAAGAAGAGCAGAAACATCAGAGCCACCTCGCACTGATGGCCCGCGAAGCCGAAACTGAAAATGAGTCGGAAGATAAAGACGGGTCCGAACCCGAAACAAGCCACGAGTCCGTACTCGTTTCCGAAGGCTCGAATGAGGTATATTTTAATTTAAACAAAAAGTTTTTTAGAATCATTTCTTGTTTAAATAGTAAATTAACTAAAGTAGAAAATGAAAACAAATTACTTCTTGAGGAAAATCAGAACCTCAAGGAACAATTAAAAAATTCGACTCCAACTCAAGATCTAACACTTGAGGAGGAGAATTTATCATTAAAAAATGAAATAAACAATTTAAAGGAGATGTTAGAAAAATTCACAACAAGATCAAAAAATTTAGACCTAATCCTAAATAATCAAAAAGCATGTTATAATAAAACTGGACTAGGATATAAGTCGAATTCAAATAAAATATTCAAATCATTAATAACCCAATACAAGTCAACCAATCTAGCTTGGGTTCCGAAAGCGTGTCTGACCACGCAAGTAGGACTTAATCAATATTATATACCTAAAGAAAAAATACATTATATAAAAGTGTATAAACCAAACCAAAATCCAAAATACAAACCTATATCAAATTCAAAATCTAAACAGTTTAAAAATCAACAAAATTATCACCAAGTTAACTATAACTATAAAAAGAATCGACACAAGCCTAAAACCAAAATCTAAATTAATGGCCAATAATTCAGGGGGAGGCTCCTGCACCTCCAAAACTAACCTACCCGACAGGGTAACCCAAAACAAACTAACCCGACAGGGTAATTAGGATTAGTTAAAAAGAGACCAAGTTTAACTTGAATCATGATACTGGAGAAGTTTTTGGATGATAGTACGTTAGGGAAGCTTGGGCATCGCATGTCTAGAAAGATATGACTTCGATCTGGTGCATTTGGCCAAGTGGAATTGATCGAAGCTACCCTTAAATGGATCCTAATCAGTTAGACCAAGATTTAGTACTAAGCTCCGTGGATAGGATTATTCGAAAAATCTCGAAAGGTTGGTTACTTCTAATGACGTCCATGTGACTCACCAAGCTTAGAAATTTATCCGAAAAATGCCTATTTGTGGAGACCAAAGCTAAATCTGAATCTAACTCAAGTTAAACCAAAACTCCATGAAAAAAAATATATCTAATTTCATCTCACAAAATCATAGGATTCCCTGATTGATAATATAGATCGGGTGAAATGAATAAGGTTTAAAATTTTAAACTTAAAAATTAATTTCAAAATTCTAATTTTAAACTTAAAAATTATTTTCAGAATTTTAAAACTTAAAAATTATTTTCAGAATTTTAAACTTAAAAATTATTTTCAAAATTTTAATTAATTTCAAAATTCTAATTTTAAACTTAAAAATTAATTTCAAAATTTTAAACTTAAAAATTATTTTCAAAATTTTAAACTTAAAAATTAATTTCAAAATTCTAATTTTAAACTTAAAAATTAATTTCAAAATTCTAATTTTAAACTTAAAAATTAATTTCAAAATTTTAATTTTAAAATTAAAAATTATTTTCAAAATCTTAAACTTAAAAATTATTTTCAAAATTTTAAACTTAAAAATTAATTTCAAAATTTTAATTTTAAACTTAAAAATTATTTTCAAAATTTTAAACTTAAAAATTAATTTCAAAATTCTAATTTTAAACTTAAAAATTAATTTCAAAATTCTAATTTTAAACTTAAAAATTATTTTCAAAATTTTAAACTTAAAAATTAATTTCAAAATTCTAATTTTAAACTTAAAAATTAATTTCAAAATTTTAATTTTAAACTTAAAAATTATTTTCAAAATCTTAAACTTAAAATAAAAAATAAAAAAAAAAGGTCAAAAACCAGGGGTGGGCGCCCCTGGTCTTCTAATTTTAAACTTAAAAATTAATTTCAAAATTTTAATTTTAAACTTAAAAATTAATTTCAAAATTCTAATTTTAAACTTAAAAATTAATTTCAAAATTTTAATTTTAAACTTAAAAATTATTTTCAAAATCTTAAACTTAAAAATTATTTTCAAAATTTTAAACTTAAAAATTAATTTCAAAATTCTAATTTTAAACTTAAAAATTATTTTCAAAATTTTAAACTTAAAATTCTAATTTTAAACTTAAAAATTATTTTCAAAATTTTAAACTTAAAAATTATTTTCAAAATTTTAAACTTAAAAATTAATTTTAAAATTCTAATTTTAAACTTAAAAATTATTTTCAAAATTTTAAACTTAAAAATTATTTTCAAAATTTTAAACTTAAAAATTAATTTCAAAATTCTAATTTTAAACTTAAAAATTATTTTCAAAATTTTAAACTTAAAATTCTAATTTTAAACTTAAAAATTATTTTCAAAATTTTAAACTTAAAAATTATTTTCAAAATTCTAACTTAAAAATTATTTTCAAAATTTTAAACCTAAAACTTAATTTTAAATTTTAAACTCAATTAATCTCAAAATCTTAATTTTAAACTTAAATTAATATATGCTCAAAAGACTAACTTTAAATCATACTTACTGTAGGAAACCAAGTGGATTTTGGACAGTGGTTGCTCCAAACATATGACTGGAGATCACACCAAGTTCACTCAACTTACTTACAAAAGCCTAGGAACAGTTGCCTTTGGAAACAACGGCAAACTCAAGGTAATTGGTATAGGTAATATTGAATTAAAATTAGACTTTATAATTACAAATGTCTTACTTGTTGAAAACTTTAAATATAATCTTCTAAGTATAAGTCAATTGTGTGATACTAGGTATAAAGTCAAATTTCTATCTACAGAATGCTCAATCAAACATCTAGATAATCCTACCATAAGCCTAAAAGGTTTTAGAAAAGACAACATCTATGTCATCAACTTAACCATTTCTTCCATTAAGTGTTATTTAACACAAAAAGAAGAAACTTGGTTATGGCATAGGAGAATGTCTCACACCAACTTTAGAAATATAAGTAAACTAAATGGACTTGTAAAAGGTTTACCGAAGTTACCTAACTTAGATTCAACCATATGTAATGCTTGTCAACAAGGCAAACAAACTAAATCAACCCACAAACAAACAAATCAACCACAAACTAACTCAATCTTAGAACTTCTACATTTAGACCTTTTGACTCCCATGGAGTCAAATCCATAAATGGAAACTTATATTGTTTAGTAATTATAGACGATTATTCTAGGTTTACTTGGGTAAAATTCTTAAAACATAAAGATGAAACTTTTGAAATTTTTACAAATTTTTGCAAACAAATTGAAAACGAAAAAGATATTAAAATTAAAAGAATTAGGAGTGACAATGGGGGAGAATTTAAAAATCACAACTTTAACAGTTTTTGTCTAGAAAACGGTTACCATCATGAGTTCTCATGCCCTAAAACCCCCCAACAAAATGGAATTGTAGAAAGAAAAAATAGAACCTTACTTGAAGCTTCTAGAACAATGTTAAATGAGTATAACCTACCTAAATACTTTTGGGCAGAAGCCGTTAGTACAGCCTGCTATGTACAGAACAGAACAACAATAAATAAAACTCATAACAAAACTTTCTTCGAAATATTTTATAATAAACAACCAAACATAAAATATTTTAAGGTATTTGGGTGCCCAGTTTTTATCTTAAATACAAGAGAACACTTAGGAAAATTCACCTCTAAAATTGAAAATGGAATTTTTGTAGGATATTCTCTAAATAGTAGAGGCTACAGAATTTATAATAAGGTTACCTTAAAAATTGAAGAAACTACTAATGTAAAATTTAAAGAAACTAAACAAGACATAGAACCTACACAACCACCGGAGTTTGTTCCAGAAACCAACCAAACTCTAAGTCATGAAGAAGAGGAACAACATCAAGAGAATCAACCTCCTAAAACAATAAGGGTAAACCCAAATCATCCAACTGATCAAATAATTGGTGACCCAGACTTAAGAGTTCAAACCAGATCATCTTTTAGAAACCTAAGTCAAATTTCATTAATTTCAAAAATTGAACCTAAAACTGTGGATGAATCCCTACTAGACCCAGATTGGATTATAGCTATGCAAGAAGAACTAGCCCAATTTGAGCGTAATGAGGTCTGGGACCTAGTCCCACCACCTAAGAATAAGAAAATAATAGAAACAAAATGGGTATTCAGAAACAAACTAAGTGAAACTGGGGAAATTACTAGAAATAAGGCTAGGCTGGTTGCCAAAGGATTTAGTCAAGTTGAAGGACTTGACTATGATGAAACATATGCCCCAGTAGCCAGATTAGAATCCATTAGAATGTTACTAAGTTATGCAGCCCATAAAGGCTTCAAACTATACCAAATGGATGTTAAGTCTGCCTTTCTTAATGGACTAATAAAAGAAGAAGTTTATGTAGGTCAACCTCCTGGGTTTGAAAGTCTAGAACACCCTGATTATGTATTTAAGTTAAAGAAAGCATTATATGGACTTAAACAAGCACCCAGGGCATGGTATGAAAGGCTAACATCCTACTTAACATCTAAAGGATTCAAACAAGGTCAAATTGACCCAACCTTGTTTGTTAAATCATTAAATTCAAACATATTTATTGCACAAATTTATGTAGATGATATAATATTTGGTTCAACAAATTCAGATTTTTTAGAGGAATTTATTAATCTAATGGAAAAAGAATTTGAAATGAGCCTAGTAGGAAAATTAACTTATTTCTTAGGATTACAAATCAAACAAACAAATGAGGGAAATTACATTTATCAACACAAATACACTAAAGAATTACTTAAAAAATTCGGAATGGAAAATACAAAAGAAATAAAAACACCTATGGCAGTGAACACAATCTTAGATAATGCCCCAAATGGAAAATCAGTTGACCTAAAATATTATCGAAGTGCAATAGGTAGCCTACTGTACTTAACTGCAAGCCGACCTGATATTTTATTTGCAGTTAGTATGTGTGCTAGATACCAAACTTGTGCTAAGGAATCCCACTTGACACAAGTTAAAAGAATTTTTAGATATCTTAAAGGAACAATAAATGTAGGAATTTGGTATCCTAGAACCAATAATTTTGAACTAATAGGGTATTCTGACTCAGATTATGCTGGATGTAAATTAGACCGCAAGAGCACAAGTGGAGGATGTCAATTATTAGGTTCATCACTTGTTAGCTGGTTCAGTAGAAAGCAACATTGTGTTGCTCTATCTACAACTGAGTCAGAATACATAGCTATAGGTGAATGTGTTGCACAATTACTATGGATGATGCATACTCTAAAAGATTTCAACTTAAACATTACAAATGTAAAAGTATTAATTGACAATATAAGTTCAATTAACTTAACCAAGAACCCTGTGCATCATTCAAGAACCAAACATATTGAAGTTAGGCACCACTTTATCAGGGATCATGTTACTAAAGGTGATATTGAACTCAAATACATTGAGTCCAAATCAAATTTAGCTGACATTTTCACAAAACTACTCCCTGAAAGTGAGTTTAGCAACTTACGTCGAAAATTAGGAATATGCTCAATAGACTAGGAATTTTCAATTTCAAAATTGTTTTCAAAAAATCACTCTTTCAAATTATAAGTCAAACTTATTTGTTTTCAAAACTTTCCATTTTTAGATTTTCAAAAACAGTTTTGGCCTTAGACTAGTTTTGAATCCTTAGAAAGCATGTACCCATAGGACTAGTTTTTGAGCATCTCACCAACACCTTAGGTTTACCTTGCTTGTGTTTGACAAACATAGAAAGGGGTGAGATGCATAGGCCAACTGTCTAGACTTAAGATGCTTATTTCAGTGCATCAGCATAAGTCTGGACGTTAAATACAATTCAGATATTAATCAGATTAAAGTTCATCAGTCAAGTCAAACACTGACTGGTTATAATTAACTTAATCTGACTAACCAAGTGAAAGCTACTATCTTCTGATAGTTAGTTAGTACCTAATTGGTTAGACAGCTGGTTAAAGATAATTGTCAAGTTCAGGGGGAGAAATTAATGTGTGTTTGAAAAATATTTTTTTTACATCTATGTTAAAACTAACTTATTTTTAAAACACCAGTTTTTCAAAAAGTTAAATTTAACTAAGTTTAATCCACCCTAATCTCAAAACCTGATTTTAAAAGATGAATATTGCAAATTTAAACTTATTCAGTTTTGTAACATATGCTTGAAAAATCAACTTTCCAAACTTAGCTTTTATCAAATTAGCCTTAAAAATTTATTTTAGCAAAATTTTACTTCTTGAAAAATTCTTACTTGCTTAATTTTTGCTGTGTTTTGAAAAATCGTAGTTGAAAAATTCATTTTTTTTTAAAATAAAATGAAAAGTAAATTTGAAAAACCTGTTTTGAAATTTTTTTTTACGATTGAAAAGTTACACTTGATTACCTTTAAATTTATACTTTTCAAAAATCAATTTGTCTCCCCCAAGTCAACTCGACTATTTTGTTAACTTGGTGTTAAAAATTATACTTTTATCTCTTAATTTTTGAACCAGACTTAGATATATTTCAAAATTTGATTACCTTTTACAGTGACTCTTCACTATGATTGTTTACCTTTGCTTATTTTTGATGAATGCCAAAGGGGGAGGAGGGTTAGGTGGTTAAGTTAGCTAAACCAATTTGAAAACACAAACTAATTTTAAAACCACATAAAAGCATGTTTTTTCTTGCATATGCTTTCACTAACTTAGCCAGGTTGTCATTCCATCAAAAAGGGGGAGATTGTTGGTGCGGTTAGCACTAATGATTTAACCCAGGTTTTGATGAATGACAAATATGTTAAGTTAGTCTTGTTGTTGTCTGACACTTTGATCGAGTGTGCAGGAGAAGTCCAGACAGGTCGACGGGCTGACCGGATGTCTGGCACGAAGTCCAGCTAGGTCGATGGGCTGACCGGATAGCTGGCGAGGAGTCCAAGCGGGTCGACGGGCTGACCGGACGCTTGGCAAGAAGTCCAGCTAGGTCGACGGGCTGACCGGATAGCTGGCGAGAAGTCCAAGCGGGTCGACGGGCTGACCGGACGCTTGGCGAGAAGTCCAGACGGGTCGACGGGCTGACCGGACGTCTGGCAGGTAAGTGAGGTAAGTCACTGGAGGGGAGTGACTGTGAGGACGCGTTCCCGGGAAGGGGACATTAGGCGTCGATCCGGCTTAGATCCATTTCGGATGTCTAAGTCGAGATCGTGACTAGATTCCGGTCTCGGAAAGACGGAATCTAAGTCATACTCTTTTTATCCATCTGTTGAACTTTAACTGTGCTAACAATCTGTTTTACAGGATGTATATTTGCCTCGGACTAACTTTGTTTTGCAGGAAAAGGGAGCTTTCTGAAATAAGGTGGTCCGGGCGCCCAGAGGGAATCCGGGCGCTCGGAGGTCCGGGCGCCCGGAAGGCGAATTCTACCAGCCAAGTCGTCGCCACGTGGAGCATCTCGATTTGAGCAGTTTCGTCACATTCCAGGCGCCCGGAAGGGATCCAGGCGCCCGGAACAGCATATAAAAGAAGCCCCAGACAGGAGCTTCAGATGAATCAAATCAATCAAGCTGAGAACTCTTCTACTGCTGGTCTTGCTGCTCGACGTTCAGTGCGATGCCAACAAAGCTCCGACACTACGCTCCGCTCTTTTCCCTTTGTGTCGGTATTTGTTTTTCAGTTTTCATTAGCATTCCCTGTACGGTTCTTTTGTAATCATTATTCCGAATTGCTAGTGATTGCCCAACGAAAGTGGTCAAGGACCACGGGCCTTCGAGTAGGAGTTGTCACAGGCTCCGAACGAAGTAAAACCATTGTGTCTATTTTACTTTTCCGCTGCATTTAAACTCTTGTTTTTCGAATCGATATTCACCCCCCCTCTATCGAATCTAACGGCCCTACAATAACCATATTTCTCTAATACTCTCTCAACATAGAGTGACTGAGAAATTGTTATTCCATCAGTTGAACGAGTCAACTTCAGCCCTAAAATCATATCAGCACAACCCATATCCTTCATATCAAACTTACTACTTAAGAGGGTCTTAGTCTTATTAATAATAGAAAGGTTAGTTCCAAATAGTATAATATTATCTACATATAAACATAGGATAATACAATTATCACCTTTCATTTTAGCATACACACATTTATCAGAGTCATTTACTTCAAAGCCAAACGATAGCATAGCTCTATCAAATTTTTCGTACCACTGCTTTGGGGCTTGCTTCAAACCATAAAGAGATTTGAATAACCTACAGACTTTATTCTCATTTCCAGAGACTACATATCCCTCAGGTTGATCCATATATATATCTTCTTCTAGATCTCCATTAAGGAATGTTGTTTTGACATCCATTTGATGGACCTCAAGATGATATATGGATGCTAATGCGATTAACACTCGGATTGTAGTAATTCTGGTAACAGGAGAATAAGTGTCAAAATAGTCAATCCATTCTTTTTTTTTGAATCCCTTAGCAACTAGGTGGGCTTTGAATTTATCTACTGATCCATCAGGCTTTAGTTTTCTCTTAAACACCCATTTACATCCTATAGTGGTACACCCAGGAGGTAAATCTACCAACTCCCAAGTGGCATTAGAGATAATAGAGTCCATTTCACTTTTAATGGCCTCTTTCCAGTGCTTAGCTTCAGGAGAAGCCATAGCATCTCTATATGTCACAGGGTCACCTTCTATATTATAGGTGATAAAGTCCTGGCCTAAATCCGTAGACATACGTTGCCTCTTTCTCCTTCTCGGTTCTGTATACTCACTAGATTCATCTAGTCTAGAGTGACTTGAGGAAGGTGTACCCACTACGGATAATGGGACCTCCACGGAAGAAGGCTCATTTCTAGTAGAAATATTAGATTGAGGTGTTCTCGTCTTCATAGGAAATATATCCTTAAAAAATGTAGCATCGCGAAGTTCTACAATAGTATTTGCATATATTCCAGGAATTTCTGATTTAATAATCAGTAAC
The DNA here is from genome assembly GCF_018446385.1 of Zingiber officinale. Classification (NCBI taxonomy): domain Eukaryota; kingdom Viridiplantae; phylum Streptophyta; class Magnoliopsida; order Zingiberales; family Zingiberaceae; genus Zingiber; species Zingiber officinale. Next base: position 71,868,023 of record NC_055996.1, on the reverse strand, counting down.
CTATATGCAACACTATTTTGAGCATAACCCAAGAAGATACCATCTACGGTCTTTGGACCAAGTTTTTTCCTTCTGTGTTCAGGTACTAGTACCTTTGCTAGGCACCCCCACACTTTAAGGTATTTCAAACTTGTCCTTCGGCCTTTCCAAAGCTCATATGGGGTTTTATCCCTTGACTTCATTGGGACTCTATTTAGCACATGACATGCAGTGTATAGAGCCTCCCTCCACATAAAGTTGGGTAACCCAGAACTACCTAACATGGAATTAATCATATCTTCAAGGGTTCAATTTTTTCGTTCTGTTATACCGTTGGATTGAGGACTATATGGAGCAGTTACCTCATGGATTATACCTGTATCTTGACAAAATTTTTGAAACAGGTTCGAGGTAAATTCTCCACCCCTATCAGACCTTAACCTCTTAATAGTTTTATCGGTTTGATTCTCAGCTTCAGATTTAAAAATCATAAATTTATCTAAAGCTTCATCCTTGGTTTTTAGCAAATAAACATAACAATAACGAGAGTGGTCATCAATGAAGGTAATGAAATACCTTTTATGGTCTCTCGTTATTACACCGTTAAACTCACAACAGTCAGTATGAATCAATTCTAAAATTTCAGAATTTCTATCAACTGATTTGAAGGGTTTACGGGGTTGTTTATATTGCACACAAATTTCACATTTTTCTTATCATTTATAGTATGCTTAGGGATCATATCAAGATTCATCATCCTTTTTACGGTATTAAAATTGACATGTCCTAATCTGTCATGCCACATATCATAAGACTTAATGTTATATGAACAACCAATATTAGAAGTTTTATTTAAAGTAGCATTTTCTACATTGAGTTTAAATAAACCTTCATTAAGGTAACCTTTTCCAATAAAGGTTCCTAAATGTAATATTACAACTTTATTACATTTGAAGTTCAACTCATAACCAGCACGAACTAACTTTGATCCGCTAATCAAATTCCGACGGACCGCTGGAACATGATGCACCTCATGCAGTGACAGGACTTTTCCAGAGGTGAACCTCAAGTCAACTTGTCCTATCCCAAACACCCTGGCTGCAGAATGGTTCCCCATGGTCACGGAAGTGCCTTCAATTATCTGATAAGTAAGGAAGGTAGAGCGATCAGCACAACAGTGTACATTAGCACCTGTATCAACTAACCATTCATTGGGTTGATAGATCAAGTTTAGTTCAGGTTTGAAGGTAACAAACCTATCGCTGGTGTCGTTACTAGCAGTTACGACATTTACTTGTGCCTTGGTATTGCTTTGGTTTTTCTCTTTGTCCTTTCACTTAGGGCAGAATTTGGCATAATGTCCAACCTGTCCACATGCCCAGCAAGGCTTAGGTTTGGTTCCAGTTTTCTTTTGAACCTTTGGGTTGGGTTTCATCTTGTTTTTCATTTTCTGATTTTTGAATTTCTTCTTGTCAGATGAGACTACTACATTCGCCTTTGGAATAAAATCCATAGGCATTCTTGTATCATCATTTTTATGTTACTTCCGATGTTCTTCTTCGATATTTAAGGCAATCATTAAATCTTCTAGAGAGATTTTACCTCTCCGATGTTTAAGAGTCATGCCAAAATCTTCCCAACTCGGAGGTAATTTTTCGATGATAGACAAGACCTGAAATTTTTCAGGTAATGGCATATCTCCTTCAGCAAGACCATGAATTTGAACTTTGAATTCATGTGTCTGCTCAACCACAGATTTGCCTTCAACCATTTTGAAGTTCAGAAATTTTACTACAGTATATTTTTCTAAACCAGAATCTTCGGAGTTGTATTTTTTATCCAAAGATTTCCACAGCTCTTTAGCTGAAGAGGTTGAGCAGTATACATCAAATAGTGTGTCTGAGAGGGCAGACAGGATTCTCCCATGGCAGAGATAATCCCTTTGCTTAAACCTCTCTAAGGCAACACTACGGGCAGGTTCCTCTTCATTAGGTGAAGGAGGGTCTGTTTCTATAACGGAGAATAACCCTAGCGTAGTAAGCCAAAATTTCATCCGTTGTTGCCAACGTCTGAAGTTTTGCCCGTAAAATTTCTCGGGTCTAGCACTAGCCTCATCAGATCTTATTACCCTATCATTCATCATGTCTATTGATACAGGCAATAAATTCTCTAAGAATGTTGTAAATAAAGCAATAAAAGCAGTATTATATTTGCACAAAAAATAGCATGCAAAGACAGATAAATAAAGGAGTCGGGTTTAGAATATAGTTATCCGGTTGAAGCATCGGCACGCCGACTGTTCTTAGAGAATTTATTGCCGGGTCTCGGTGGAAAGGCTCCCCGGTAAAAACTCCCCCAAGATCCGACAACCGCTCGTCTCGTCCGTAGGTGCACTCCAAGACGGACGCGACACTCGGACCCAACCTCAGATCGCCGGAAGACCAAGCCTCAGGACAAGAAAGCAGCGAAAAACTCGACGAGAAGAAAGGCAGAAAAACTGTGCAGAATGTATCGCACAGAGAAGGGAGAAAGAAGGAGAGAGCTCGAGGCTTGAGTGAAGAATAGAGGCGTTGTTGCTCCCCTTTTATTCACTCTGAGAAGGTACGAAGCACTGCTTCGCTAGCGAGGAAACGCGTCTCAGTGTCGCGTCTGCGTCCCTTCCCCTCACGCACGGAACAAAAACCAAACTCTGGTTTGGTTCAGACCGAACCGGAAACCAAACTGGTTTGGTTCAGACTAAACCAAACCAGCAAAAACAGACCGGGCCGCCCGTGAGCGCAAGGCCCACGGGCTAGGGATTTGCACCCCCCCTGGGCGTGATAATCACGTACGTGACACCCGGTTTATGGATTTCCGGCTCGAACCCTCCAAATCCACTTGATTTGGGCTTGACCCGCGCATGCGTGTAGGTCCCCTTATCATTGCTAAGCAAGGATGAAAGGGCTTCCTATATAAGCCCTTCCAAGCTTTTCCAATTAGCAATGTGGGACTAAAAACACTACCAAAAAATGTTTTGAATTTTAAAACAAAATTCAACAATACTGTCTTGCAGGAAGTGAACCTTAAGGTTCAAATGACGGATAAGGTTATTCAATCGACAGAACCTTGGAAAATCATAGCAGTGAGATTCAATCCAGAGCACAGATGGAATTAAGGTTTTGTCGATAGATCAAGGTGATCAGTTGATAGATAAGTGGGTTTCCAAGATTAAATCAAGATTTGAATTAGAGTACAAAAGGTAAAAAGAGGTTCAATCGACGGAAAGACCTTGTTCTGTCGATAGAACAACATGATGTTTGCGATTGGACAGATCAAATCACAATAAACAAACAAGGAAGGAATAGAGGATCAGTCGACAAATAATCTTATTAGTCGATGGAACCTTTTATTAGTCAACGGAATATGACCTATAAAAGAAGCCCTTGAGCTTTGAGCCAAAGACAACTTCTATCTCCAATCTATTTTTCTCCTGCTACGACTGTTCATGCAAGCATCGACAATTCTACTTCAAGAATTTCTCCAACAACTTCACTTCATTTTCTGTTAAGTGTTGTTGGTAACTTGTTTTTATCTTGCACTTATTCTTTGAAGATAGTAAAATTGTTACTATTATCATATCATACTTGTACAATTTTGCTTCTTTGAAAGAACTATATTAGAATTGCCCAACGAAAAAAGAAAAATATCATGGGCCTTGGAGTAATAGTTACTGGACTGCAAACCAAGTAAAAAATAATTGTGTCTATTTAGTTTCATTTTATTTTTATTCTGCTGCAAACTTAACTTTGATTCAGTTTTACTAATAATGAAAAAAGAAAATATTTTAATAGAACAAGATTCACCCCTCTCTTGTCTTTCATGATCTAATAATTAGTATCAAAGCCAAGTTACTCTGAAAAGACTTAATCGTCTTTCTAGCTATGTTTTCTTTTCATTATATTAGTTTTTTTATTCTTTATATCGCACTACTAATCCCAAGATGAAGTCTTGGAAATCTTGGTTAATTTTTCTATTATACAAGAATGACAAACTCTCACCAACAAGGCTACAACATTGTTCATCCACCCCTCTTCAATGGAGAAAATTTTAGCTACCAGAAGAGGAGGATGGAATGCTTCTTGAAATCTAGCATCGATATGTGGTTCAACATCAAAAAGGGATACATACCACCAAGCGATAATGGAGAACCATTAGATCTAGAAAAATGGGATTCAGAGTTGAAGAAAAATGCTCAGATCAACTACAAAGAAATGAATACCCTCCACTGTCGTCTAATAAAGAAAGAGCTCAACCGAGTTAGCCCCTTCGAAAATGCCAAAGAACTTTGGGATCCACTAGTCAAGAAACATGAAGGAACCGACGACTTTAAGGTAACAATGCGAGATCTTCTCTTAAATCAATTATTTAATATCAAAATGCTACACAGAGAAACCACAACATAACTACACGCAAGAATAAAAGACATCATCGATGGGTTCCACCTCATCGGTCACCATCTAGAAAATTGAGACGTTATAAGGTACATACTAAATTCATTCCCTCGAAATGCACTATGAGCATCGGTGGCAGATGCTTATAAAGTTTCAAAGGATCTTTCCATTATAAAATTAGATGAGTTATTTTATAAATTAGAATTACATGAGCGGAGTAACTCTAGCCAGACGAGAAGGATATAGCTTTGTATGCAAGACAAAACAAGAGCAAGGAGGCTAAGTTCAAGTCAAAACCAAAACAAGAATTTGAGAGTGAGTCAGACTCGGATTTAAACAATGAAGAAGAAATAGTAAACATGGTATGAAGGATGTTTACTAAGAAGAAGCTCAGCAGAAGAAACTTGAAGAAAGCACAAAATATTTCAACCATACCAAAATCGAAAATAACTTGCTATGGGTGTAACCAAAATGATCACTACAAGCACGAGTGCCCTAACCTAAAGGAGGACAAAACTAAGTCTGTAAGAAGAAGGAAAGTAACAAGGCCACTAGGGACGAATCATCATCGTAGGAGTCAAATGTGGAAGAACTAAAGAAATCAAATCACCTTGCTCTTATAGCAATGAATGAAGAATCTAAGTCTGAATCTGAGTCCAAGTCCGAGTCAAGCCACGGACCCGTATCCATTTTAGGACCACAAGAGACAACTTTACTTTCAGAATTTCAAATGCGCAAGATTATTAAATGTCTATTTAAAAATTAACTAAATCTGAGGATCAAAATGATTTGCTACTCAAGGAAGTCAACCACCTTAAGCAGCAAGTCAACTTGAATCCCTCAACTGACCATGTTCAAGAGGGAACTTCAACTTAAGTCACAAAACTTGAGAAAGAAAATTTCACCTTGAAAGGTTAAGTGGAGGGACTCGAGAAAATGTTAGAAAAGTTCAACTTAGGCTCCAAGTGTTTAAATATGATGCTTGGGTCCCAACGAGCTATGTACAACAAATCTATACTTGGATATAAAGACAACTCAAATAACAAACCTTTCATGTCTTTATTTAGTCAAACATTAGAAACTAAGTCCAAGCATGAGTTCCGAAAGTTTATCCAACAAAGCAAGTAGGACCAAACCAATATTAGATACCTAAAATAACATTCATTACATAAACATAAAATATAAAATCTATGTTTCAAGGGGAGGCAGCAAACTAGTTGTCATCTCAATAACTTGACCTACCCACTTGGGTATTTAGGACTAGATACATCAAGGCTAGTTCTGACCTTTAGATTAAAGCTCAGTATTAAGTTCTCTGGGTGAGACTGACTGGAAAGCTTTGTTTAAGGCATCTGGTTACTTTATTAATGTTCAAATGACTCACCATAGTTCGGAACCTTATTCAAAGAAGCTTGCTTGGGGTACCCAAAGTTACGCTTAAATCAAATACAAGTTAAAACAATCCCTGATAATTGAACATAATTCATCTTACAAAAACTATAGGATTACTTTGAGCTTACAATGGGTGAGATAAATAAAATTAATTAAAATCTTAAATTAATTAAAACTAAATTAAAATCATAAATTAATTAAAATCATAAAATTAATTAAAACATAATTAAAATAATAAAATCATAAATAAAAATAATAATAATTAAATTTAATTAATTAAGAATAACAACAACCAAGTATTATCCCACTAGGTGGGGTTGACTAAAATTTAAAATTAAATTAATTAATAATAATAATAACAACCAAGTATTATCCCACCAGGGGTCGGCTAAAATTTAAAATTAAATTAATTAAAATCTTAAATTAATTAAAACTAAATTAAAATCATAAATTAATTAAAATTATAAAATTAATTAAAATGATAAAATTAATTAAAATTGTAAAATTAATTAAAATATTAAAACTTAATTAAAATCTTAAATTAAATTAAAAACATAAATTAAATTAAAATAAAACTTATACTAAAATAAATATAACACTTAAATTAAAATAAAACTTAATTTAAGACTAAAATTAAACTAAGTTTAATTAAATATAAACTCAAATTAAATAAATTTAAAATAAAAATAAATCCATCAAACCAAAACTTTGGTCTAACTCGTACTTGGATCAATGGATACTAGACAGTAGATGCTTCAAATATATGACTGGAGATAAACAACAATTCATGAACATAAGTTCAATAAATCTAATTAAAAATCTAGTGCATCACTCTAGAACTAAACACATAGAAGTTAAATATCATTTTATTAGGGATTATGTTACAAAAGGAAATATTGAACTTAAGTACATAGAATATAAGTCAAACTTAGCAGACATATTTACCAAACCTTTACTTAAATTAGAATTTAGTAGTCTAAGACGATAATTAGGTATGTGTTTTGTAGAATACGTATTTATTTTTGTATCATTTTTTAATGATAGTTTTAAAAACTTAGTTTCTTTTTTACACCCATAATTTATAAAACTTAGGTTTTCAAAAATAACAAGATGGAACTAGCCTATGTTATACCATATAAAACATGATCCGATAGCGTTAGAAAACCAACATCTCACAAGTACAATAGAGTTTCTTGTTTGTATATTATGAAACATAGAATGAGGTGAGATGTTTAGGCTTCAACCTAGATTTCAGATGCTTTTATTAGTGCATTGATATAAATCTAAGCTTTAAACATGCATTGATCAAGTTGAGTGAAATTGTTTAGTCAAAATTAACTGAAACCCAAACACTTAACTTGATTAACTTTAGTCAAATAAGATAATATCTTGTGATAAATAGCTAAAAGCTAAAGTTAGATATTTCCAAATAAGGATAATTTTCTAGATATTTCTTTAGTAATTTCAATCATGCTTGGACTATAGAATATCTTAAATTAAGGGGAGCATTAACATCATTTTTGGAATAAATTTATTTTTGAATTTTAAAAACTATTTCACAATTAAGTCTACTTCAAATTTTTTAGAAAAATTTTCAAACCTATGAATTTTCGAAAACCATTACAAAATTTTCCTTATAAAATTTCAAAACTTATTTTCGAAATCTATTTCAAAATTTTCTTGGAAAATTACAAAACTTATCTTTGCAAACTACTTCAATTTTTTCTTAGAAACTTTCAAACCTTATTTTTGAAAAATATTTTAAATTTTTCCTTGGAAAAATTTCAAAACCTATTATTTTAAAACTTATTTGGTTCAATAGTTTTAAAATTCGGTAGATAGTTTTTCAAAACTAATTTTTAAAATTTCCTTTCAAGGTGAATTCTTAGGAAATTTTAAATATCCAAAGTACTTATATCTTAGAATTTTTTTGAAACTTAGTAGCAACTTCAAATTTTTGAAAGTTCTCAAAACTCCAATCTTTGTCTTGAAAGTTTCTTCAAGATATTGGTGCTTCTGCTTCACCCCATTGTTTGATGTGTGTAGGGAGGGGGGATATTAAATTCAGAGGAAGTTTTTCCATGTTATTTTAACTTAACTTTAAACCAGGTTGTCAAACATCAAAAAGGAGGAGATTGTTAGTGCTGGGAGTACTATAATTAAACCTATATTTTGATGTTATCAAAAGTTCAAAGTTAAGTCTTATTGTTATATAATGAATTGATCAAGTATATATGATGCTTAACTTGAAAAGTCCTAATGGGTCAGCTGGACCCGATACTAGGCAAGGGAAGTCTCAACAAATCGTGGAATCAGGTAGGAAGTCCAGATGGATTAAGTGGACCTGACATCTAGCAGGTGGACTCGATAGGTCTGAAGGACCCTATATTGAGTCAAGTGAAAGCTTTGGCAGGACGAACCGATAATGAGCGGTTAAAGTCCAAACATGTTTGGAAGACTTGATATTTGACAGATAAGTTGAGATAAGCTCCTGGAGGAAATGCAGTGAAATGGTGTCCCAGTAGAGACAAACCTTAGGTACTAATCCAACTGAAGAAACCAACAAGAGTTTCTAAGTTGAGATTAAGACATTCCTTACTGTCTTAATCATGCATTTGTACTTATCTTGTCTTGCAAGTTTATGTTCTAACTTTGTTTTGTAGGGTAAATATTATTTTTTTGTACTAATACTACTTTGCAAGAAGTGAACCTTAAAAGGTTCAGTCGACAAATAAGGTTGTTCAATAGATGGAACCTTGGAAAATCATAGCACAGATGGAATTATGGTTCCGTCGATAGATCAAGGTGATCAGTTGGTAGATTAGTGGGTTTCCAAGATTAAATCAAGATTCGAATTAGAGTACAAAAGGTAAAAAGAGGTTCAATCGATAGAAATACCTTGTTCTGTTGATAGAACGACATGATTTTCGTGATTGGATGGATCAGACCACAACAAACAAGGAAGGAACAGAGGATCAGTTGATGCATAGGTTTAATCAATGAAACCTTTTATTAATCGATGGAATGTGACCTATAAAAGAAGCCCTCAAACTCCGAGCCAAAGACAACTTTTATCTCCGATCTATTTTGCTCCTACTGCAACTGTTCGTGCAAGCATCGATAATTTTGTTCTGAGAAGTTCTCCAACAACTTTGCTTCATTTTCTATTAAGTGTTGTTGGTAACTTATTTTTCTCTTGTACTTATTCTTTGAAGATAGTAGGATTGTTACTATCATCATATCATACTTGTACGATTTTACTTCTTTGTAAGAACTATATTAGAATTTTCCAACGAAAGTGGTTATAGATCACGAGCCTTAGAATAGTAGTCACTGGACTATGAACCAAGTAAAAATAACTATCTCTTGAGTTTTGTTTTCTTTTTATTCCGCTGTAAACTTAACTCTAATTCAATTTTACTAATAACAAAAAAGAAAAGATTTTAATAGAACAAGATTCACCTCCTCTCTCTCGTCTTTCGCGATCTAACAATATGTATGTTGGGTGCTCATCAAAGATATTATCAGATTCCCTTAGCCTCTGAAGATCAAGAAAAGGTCAATTTCATCACCACTAATGGAACCTTTTGTTATACTGTCATGTCATTCAATTTAAAGAATGTAGGAGCAACTTATCAATGACTCATGGATCAGATCTTTTTGCATCAAATCGGGAGAAGCATCGAAATGTATGTTGACGATATTTTAATCAGGTCTATCTAATTCGGGACCTTGATATTAGATATTGAGGATATATGCCACACGCTCTGACAATACAAGTTTAAACTTAACTCCAAGAAGTGCTTATTTGGGTTAAAAGTGGAAAATTTCTTGGGTACATTATGAGCGAACGAGAAATCCAGAACATACCACCTGATGATCTTAAAAAAACACAGCGATTGGTCGGGTGCATTACAACGCTTTCACAATTTATCTCTCGCTTAGCTGATCGGAGTTTCCCATTTTTAAGATCTTGAGGAAAACCTCCAAATTTAAATGGGACATGAAATGCGATGAAGCTTTCGCTGAATTGAAGGAATATTTATCCCAATTGCCCTTACTCTCTAAATAGTGGCAGGAGAAATGTTATGTGTATATCTATCAACATTCGAGGGAGCAATCACCGTGGTCTTGTTTTGATAGAAAGATGATATACAACACCTCATCTATTTTTTAGGTCACTTATTAAAGGATGTCAAAAGTAGATATACTAATATGAAGAAATTAGCTCTTGAATTGGCCCTAGCTACCTGTCGACTAAGGTCATACTTCCTCTCTCACCCGATCATAGTACTTTTACCAATAGTTGTTTAGGCAATGTGCTAACTAATCCTAAAGTCTCTGGGAGATTGATCAAATTAACTATCAAGTTGAGCGAATATGATATCCAATATCAACCGCGAACAACATTAAAATTCAAGTCTTGACAGATTTTCTAACAGAGGTTCCTGATCAGGAAGTAGATGAGACTTGGAAACTTTATGTGGATGAATCCTCCACCTGGCAATGTAGTGGAGTCGGGATATTATTAATCTCTCCTAGAGAGGATGTGCTCTAACTTTTGGTCTAGCTCAACTTTCGGGCATCCAATAACAAAGTCGAGCATGAAGCTTTATCCATCGGACTTGAAGCAACAAAACAAGTCAGGCCTCCTGAGTGATCATCTTTTCTGATTCTCAGTTGGTTGCTCAATAGTTAGAAGGAAGTTTTGAAATCAGAAGTGGCCCATTGTGGTGATATATGGACATTTTCGAGAAGATAAAGGGTGATTTCTAAGAAGTCACTTTGCGGAAAATTCCATGAGCGGATAATCAAAAAGCAAATGAGTTGGCCAAACTAGCAAACACACTAGCCGATTAGATAACAAACGCCTGTGTGTCTCATACTTTACTAGTTTCCCAGGTCGAGCAAGCTTCAAGTCAGGATGAACTTGTGATTATAGGACACCTATCATTGCTTATCTCAAACAAGGAAATCTATTCGCCAATCCGAAACAAGCCTTATTGCTCAAAAGAAGGGCTTCTCGCTTCACTTTAATTGGGGACATGTTGTATCGGTGATCTTTCTCGGCCCCTCCCAAGTGTCTCAATCAAGAGGATGCCGATTATGTAATGAGGGAGGTCCATGATGATATCTTCAAAAACCATTTTAGAGGGAGAACACTCGCCCGGAAGACATTACTAGCTGGATATTTTTTACCGACAATGTAGGTTGATACTACTTGATTCGTCACAGCCTGTATTCATTTCCAAAGGCATCAGAACCTCTCTTACCGCCCGAATAGTTCTTGAAGGCCTCTACTGTATTAACCTCTTTAACCAATGGGGCATGAATATTATGAAACCTTTTCCGATTGGGCATCAATAGAAGAAATTCTTTTTAGTTGGTTGTTGATTGCTTCTCTAAATGGGTCAAAGCTGAAGTATTAGTCCAAATAACTGAAGATGTAGTCGAGAAATTCTTATGGAAGAAAACCGTTTGCCAATATGGTATCCCTTATAAACTCGTCTATGATAATAGAAAACAATTTCTAATTCTCTAGCTAAAAGAATGGTGTGAAGGATTTGGAATTAAACAAGTCTTCACTTTAAAAAATGAGGTAATTAATCAGGAAATAGTTTGTTGGCTCAAAATCAAATTGGACCATATCAAGGGTAGTTGGGTGGATGAATTGCCTAGCATCCTATGGGCTTACTGAACCACATATTGGGAGAGCACAGGAATGACTCCTTTTCATCTTATTTATGGAGGAGAAACAATCATCCCAATAAAAATTAGGGAACAAAAGATCTAAAGAAGCACTTGCGGACAAAACAATTTTGAACAAAGGCTCCTAGATATCTACATGATCACTGAGACTCGGGAGCGAGTGATTGCTCGACTCAAGGTGTATCGATAGCAGATGTGTATCAAATATAATAAACGGGTTATTCCTTGTACTTTCTAAGTCAGAGATCTAGTCTGGAAGAAGGTTATATTGGTTAGGGACGTGCACAAATTGGAATTACAATGGAGAAGATCCTTCTGAGTAATTAGAAAACAAAGCTCAGGATCCTACTATCTAGAAGATACAAATGCCAAAAAGCTTGATCGACCACAGAGCGGTAACCACATGAAGCCTTACTTTTCTTAAAAGTTTTTTTTTTTGATATTTTTAAAGATTAGTTCACATAAGTTTATCTATGCTTGATATTTATCGTATTGAATAAATGACTATTTCACTTTTAGACTCAAGTCTTGCCCAAACTCCCCTGGCCTTAGATATAGTCGGGCTCGAGATCCTTTAGGCTACGGTAGCACACTTCCCTTTAAGTACCACATGGTAGTTTTGGTGTAATCAACCAAGTCAAGTTAAGTCCTGTTGTATTTTGATCTGTGTGTCTAAGTGTATAAGAACTTAGGAGCACAAGAAGTTGAGCAAAAAATACAGCTAGCGAGAAGGATGACATGGGAAGGAGTCAACGAGCTATGTGCGTTCGAGGGACGAGGTGCTGTGGAAGAGTACGCTGGCAGATGAGAAGGAAGCGCGTGACATTTTCGAGGGATAGGAAGCCAAAGTGGAAGATTGCTCGAGGAGAAGGCTAGAAGATTGGTTCGGGTGAACCCAATTCCGGATGGCCGAGATCACCGAAACGAGCAAAGCCGGAGTGGAAGATTGGAAAATGTCAACTTGAAGTTGACTCTTGTCCGGGCGCCAGAAGCTATTTCGGGCGCTTGGACCACTTTGGTGCTGAAAGGACGTTTCGACATAGTGGATTGACTTTGGGTCCACATCAGCAGCGGTCCAGGGGCCCGGAGCGGGTCCGGGCGCCTGAAAGTGGATAAAACTTTATCCCTTATCCGTTGCATAGCCATTTGCGTGAAGATAAAGTTTTGCCACACTGGGGCCGCCCAAATCATGCCATGCCAACAAATGGCCAGTTTCAGCCAGTGGGTTATAAATAAAGCCCTGGTCTTCTTCATTCAGTACAGCACACTTTGTACTTCGAATTTCTTTCTACTTTTCATTTCTAAGATTTATTTTCATGTACGAGGCTTCTCTACCTCTAACATTTTGTTCGAGAAGGAGATCTTCATATTGAGCTTACTTTCCTTGGAGTAGTAATCTTCTGATTACAAACCAAGTAAAATTATAATCCCATACTCTTCTTATTTCGATTATTTTTATTAAGTGTGTAATTGTTTACAGCCGAGAGTTTGAGAAAGGTATACTTGTGTTTATTTTGTGTAGGACAATTCACCCTCTTGTTGACCGCAAGGGATGGATAATTGGTATCAGAGCTCAATCGCTTCAGAAGGACTAACTGTAGAACCAAACACATAAGACGATGACAGGAACAAACATCCACTCGCCGAAGTTCGAGGGAGACTTCACCCATTGGAAGAAGAAAATGAAGGTATATTTCAAAATCAATTTTGATATATTTGTAATTTTGAAAAATGATTTTGCAATATCTATCGATAACAACAACAAGCTAAAGAAAGAGGAAAACTAGATGATGAAAGAACAAGATGAATTTGTGGCGAATAGAAAGGCAGAATTCCATCTGGTAAGCGCTCTGCCACCACAAGAGGTCAACAGAATCAGAGTCTACAAATCTACAAAAGATCTTTGGAAAAAATTTCTAAAACTTTACAAAGGATCCTCCAAAGCCAAGCTTGTAAGAAGAGATCTATTTCGGAACCAACAGACAATTCTTTGACTGAAGGAAGGTGAAACGGTCCCTCAACTGCACGCCAAGCTAAAGGAGCTGATCACCGAACTCACGAATCTCAAAGAAAAGGTAACTCATTGAAATTCACTAAGGTATGCGCTTAACGCTTTTCCAAGAATACCTGAATGGTCAACTCTAGTAGATACATATTACATCTCTAGGGACTTAGATGTAAGTAAGTTAGAAGAATTATTTTCTACCTTTGAAATTCATGAGTTTAGATGTATAGATCTAAAGAATGAGCCGAAGTAAAACATTGCCTTAAAGGTAAAAATGGGCGAACCATATTCCGAAACATCTCTCGATGATGATGAAATAATATTTATGGTAAGGAAATTTTAAAAAAAAACAAAGCTAATAAATTCAATCAAGTGCAGGCCAAGAAAAAGAAAAGAAAAGTGAGATCCTATTCACTGCAATGAAAAAAGACACGTCAAAGATAACTGTCCAAAAATGAAGAACAAGAATAAGGACAAGGGCAAAAGACCGACCCAAAAAAGCACAAGAATTTAAAAGCGACATGGGACGAAACGTCATCAGAATCAGAGATTGAAGCCTACGCTGAACTTGCACTGATGGCAAGTCACAAAGAAGATGACGAAGCAAACTCATCTGAGATGAGCATCGAGAGCATCGATAAAAGGGGAGCAACGTCAGAGGGAAGCAGCACTACAGGGGGAGCATCAGATAATGAGATTGACAAGGTAAGTCAGGTACGATATCTACCTCCTGACCAATTATACAAATTTATCAAAATGTTGTCTAAGAATTTCTGTCAACTAGAAAATGAAAATAAAAAGTATTAAAGGAAAACATAGAACTAAAAGGAACTTTAGTAAAATCTTGTCGATTAGAAGATTTCGACAAGATAAAAATTGAAAATGAAAAATTGAAAGTATAAATAGAAAATTTGAAAAATTATGCATGTTTACATATTCAACAGATTAGAAATCATCATAGACTAAATTGGTATTTTAGGTATCATAAAGGTTGAATTAGAAAAAATTATCATGACAATTTTTTTCTAAAAAATATTTGATTAATCTAGTAGAAATGAACTTATATTGACTTTTAAAATCATGCTTAGATTAAAATCTTATCATGCTTAGATTAAAATCTTAATACATGTTTTAATTTTAATTTGCTTTATTTTCTTTTTGATTGCTTAAATTTGTCAAAAAATTTAAATAAATTGTCTTGTATGCGCTTTGTTTGAAAGTAATTCTTAATTTTTTTTTCTAGAAAAGGATTTTATTATCTATTTGTAAGAAAAAATTTTAAAATTTTTTAACAAATATATATATATATTTTAATTTCTCAACAAAATTCATATCTTTGAATTTAAAATTATTACACAATGTTATTTTTGAAAATTTTATTTTTATGATAAAATATCATGTTTTCTATCAAATAAATATTTTTATAATTTTTTTTTGACCGTTATTGAATTTTCTATAAATTCTTTACAAAAATATTAATTTTTAATATTAAAAATTATCTGACATTCTATTTTTGAAAAATCAATTTTCCTAATATAAGACATTCTGCTCTCCATACATAGAAATATTTTTAAGATTTTTCAAAACTAAAACTTATTTTTAATAATTATTTTGAGGAATATATGTTTCTATCAAAAATATTTTTTTATCATGTTGATAGAACCTATCCTTTTGTGAAAAAAAGTGACAATTTTTTTTTAACTTTTTTCAACAATTAAAGTTAATTTTAAAAACTAATTTTATCAAATGTAGTCTTTTACTAGTAATTTTTTTACTAGTTTTTTTATTGACTGCCTTGTTTTACCCTTAGAATTTTTACTATTTTTTAGTTAGTACCCTATTTTTAATATGATGGAAAGAGGAGAATTATAGATTAAGTCTAGGGGGTTTATATATTTTTTACATTTCATAACATGTTTATATTTTTTACATTTCATAACATGTTTATAAATTACAATTTATTTACCTATTATTTTACTTCTTTTTTTTTTTATTTTACCTTAATTTAACTTGTCTTACTCACATAAAAAAAAAAAGAGATTATAAGTATCCGGTGGTAGTTTTGGTATGATCAACCTAGTCAAGTTAGGTCCTGTGTGTTTTGATCCTTGTGTCTAAGTGTACAGGGACTTAGGAGCATAATAAGTCGAGCGAAAGACGCAGCTCACGAGAAGGATGACATGAGAAGGAATCGACGAGATCAGTGCATCCGAGGGACGAGTTGCTCCCGGCGCCCGGACCACTTTGGTACTGAAAGTCAAAATCAACTTAGAGTTGACTCTTGTCCGGGTGCTCAGAGTTGCTCTAGGCGCCCGGACCACTTTGGTACTGAAATGGTACCTCGACGTAGTGGATCAACTTTGGGTTCACGTCAGCAGCGGTCCGAGCACCGATAGTGGGTAGGGCACCCGGATGTGGATAAAGTTTTATCCCCTATCCATTGCATGGCCGTTTGCGAGAAGATAGAAGGGTGCCCGAAGAAGGTCTGGGCGCCCGGATCATGCCACGTCAACAAACGATCAATTTCAACCAGTGGATTATAAATAGAGTCCTGGTCTTCTTCATTCAGTACAACACATTTTGTACTTTGAATTTCTTTCTACTTTTCATTTTCGAGATTCATTTTCGTGTACAAGGTTTCTCTGCTTCCAACGTTTTGTTCGAGAATGATATCTTCATATTGAGCTTATTTTCTTTGGAGTAGCAATCCTCTGATTGCAAACCAAGTAAAATTGTTGTCTCATACTCTTCTTATTTTGATTATTTTTATTGTGTAATTGTTTAAAGCCAATAGTTTACAAAAGGTATACTTGTGTTCATTTTGTGCAGGGTAATTCACCCCCTCTTACCGTCAAAAGGGACGGACATCCCCTTCATATGAGGGTCAAGCGAATACCGTATCACGTTGCCCTTTTTAAGATTTAAACTCCCCTAGACTCAGATATAGTCGGGATCGAGATTCTCTAGGCTGCGGTAACAATCTCCCCATCGTATAAGGGTTGAGCGAGTTTCGTATCACCTTGTCCTTTTTGGGCCCAAACTCCCTCGAGCTTGAATATCATTGGGGTTGAGATCCTCCAAGCTGCAGTAGTGGACTCTCCTTCGTAAAGGATCGAGCCAGTACCGTATCACCTTGTCCTTTTTAAGACCCAAACTCCCTAAGTTTGAATATAGTCATGGTTAAGATTCTCTAGACTGTAGTAACAAACTCCCTTTCATAGAAGGGACGAGCAAATACCATATCGGCTTGTCCTTTTCAAGGCCCAAACCTCCACCTGGATCAGACATAGTCGAGGTAGATATCCTCTAGGTTGCAATAGCAGACTCCTTTTCATACAAGGGTCGAGTGAATACCGTATCACATTATTCTTTCTAGGGCCCAAACTTCCCCGGACTTGAACATAGTCGGGGTCAAGATCCTTTAAGCTACGGTAGTGGACTCTCCTTTGTACAAGGGTCAAGATAGTACTGTATTGTCTTATCCTTTTCAGGGGCCAAACTACCCCGGACTTGGACATATTCGAGGTCAAGATCCTCCAGGCTACAGTAGCGGACTCCTTTTGGTACAAGGGTTGAGCGAGTACCATATCATCTTGTCCTTTCTAAGGCCTAAACTCCCCCGGGCTTGGATATAGTTAGGGTCGAGATCCTCCAAGTTGCAGTAGCAGACTCTCCTTTGTATAAGGGTCAAGTAACTACCATATCACCTTGTTCTATTCAGGGTTCAAACTCTTTTAAGCTTAGACATAATAGGGGTCAAGATCCTCCAGGTTACGATAGTGGACTCTCTTTCATACAAGGGTCGAGCGAGTACCATATCACCTTATCCTTCTCAAGGCCCAAACTCCCCTAGACCAAGACATAGTCGATGTAGAGATTCTCTTTGGTCTCTACAATCGTAGTGGAAAGCAAGACAATTTTTCAAAATTTTTATCATATTTAAAAGAAACTGTCATGAAGGATGAACACTAGATAGATACATCTAAAAAATTACTAGTATCTTCATCAGGGATGCTCTCGTTAATCTTCAAAAGGTCGATGATTGGGAGGGGATGTTAGCGGGAAGCTTCCCATTCTCCGCTAGCTGCTTAAATGTGTCATCAATTCCATGTTGCTCCATTTGGACGAGCCAATTAACGTGCTTAAAAGGAGTGATTGTATTTAAAGATATAATAACTGAGACATGTTCCATTTAATGCTTAATGTCTTCATAAATATGCAAATGGATCTGCCAGGTGGTTTAAGCAGTCGAGATAGTTGAAATTATTCCGATCACACAATGGTCTAGTCAATCGGACTCTCCCCTCCTTTGACTAGACTTGAAAGGAAAATTCGTGATCCCGGAGGTGATCAATAGGCACCACGTAGATAAGGGATGATTGGCAAACCAAGTGGTTCCAACAAAGGGGAAGTCAAGTCGCCTCCCACCTCTTTGGCCTTCAGGCTCCCAAGCTTTGTAGTTCCTTGGCCTCCCGACTCTTAGGTTTCTCGGCTCCTTGGCCTCCCCACTCTCAGGCTTCTCAGCTCCATGGTCTCTCACCTCCCGGCTCCATGAAAATGATAATTATCACGTAAATGTTGGATCATTTCAGGAAAAAATAACGACGTGAATATGTCTTGCATTATTTAATGAATTAAATAATGATAGTTATCAAGATCAGAATAAAAGGAAAAGGTCTACTATCTCTTTGTAAAAGATAGTTTTTCCGACATCTAAGGTACATGCTCACATGTATATCAAAGTCCTATTATTATTCTTTTTTTCCTTCATCTTCTAACTTGAATGTTGGAGTGGCTGTGACGGGGAACCTCTAGTCGTAGTCGTCATGTTAACCCCTTTTCCTCCTATTTTGCTATCATTTAGGCTCACAGAATAATATAATTCTCGTTATTATCTAGCCGTTGATGATTAAATTAGCAACAAAGCTAACTCATAGATGATTCACAAGTAAAATAAGCTATAATGGAATTGTATACAAGAAAACAATTATAGCAGGGCTCATCCAAAAGAGATTAATTTTTTCCTGAAAAAATAAAACTCTTCATCATTGAGATTATTAGTAATAAATCAAAATAAATTAGAAGATATTTAGGATTAATACAAATTAAAATGAGGTAATATTTTTTATTTTAATAATAAATAAAGAATCGTTCAAACTTTTAAAGGAAAACTTGCAACAAGGTAAAACCTGTAGTTGAGTTGAGTGAGTGGATCTTGTTGGCTTATATTCTGCCGAGTGGTGATTCATCAGTGTGGTTATCCGCCAGCCAGAGCCCGTAGTCTTTGAAACGTTGAATCTTGTTTTGAAGGCCTACGATGTAGTTGTTGTGGACGATGGCGTGCAGGCCTCGAGTTCTCTCCACCCAATCCCCGTTCCGGAAGTATAACCCTCCCGGTGGGAATGCAGCTTGAGGTAACAAGTACAAGTCCACCTGCAGCAAACAGAGAGAGATCAATATTGTGAAAAAAAAATTGAAGAAGAGATCGATCGATGATAGCCCTGCATTTGTACTAAAGTAGACTAATTCATGAAGTTATGGAGTAAGATTAAGCATGGACGTACCTCTCCTGCAGTTTTGTTCAGAGCAGAATTGAACGCAGGCTGGTCGTTCGTGTGCGTGTTCTCGGACCAGGGCTGGTTTTGGATTTCCTCGATCCAACTGCTCAACGTCTTCTTGGCGCCCCTCGTCGGACGGAGGAAAATCATGCAGCTGCAGACGTAGGTCTTGCCGTTGGTCCCTGGCGGCGGCAAGTCATGAGAGTAATTTAGGGGCTTCACCTGTTCATATGGAATTGGGGACGACGGTTCTCAGAGGATATATACAGCTAGCTAGCACATATTGAAAGCTGCTAGCGTCCACAGTAGTACTTACGGCGACCTCATCGTCGGCGAAGTATACATCGTGATTGCCTTCGAGGTAACGGAATGGATCCGCCACCCACACCATGTCGACGTCGTTGTACATGACGCTGTATCCTAGCTCCAGAATGTCCATCAAGTGGCGAGGCCGCCGCGATGTGATGTTGAAGAATCCCTGGAGAGATTAAGCAACTCGATTAATTAGCATCAGGTAGCACCGAGCGATGTGTATGCCGTATGCTTAGAGGTCGGAGCATCACCTGAGATCCGAAATTGTGGGCAGTTTGGGAATCAGGAGCGGGCTGGACCAGGACGGCGTGGCCAGGCCACCGGTGGTTGATCTCGTAGAGGGTGGCGTAGTCCTCTGCGAAGATAAGCACCTGGTCCTGCCGCTTCTGCCGTGCGACGCTGATGAGCCAGTTGTTCAGCAAGGGGAGGAAGGGTTCGCTCACGGCGGAAACGATGAGAGTGCCGTTGCGGGCAGCGAAGGCCGCAGCGCGGGCCAGTGTGTAGTCCTTCCATCGGGATACGGGTCCGTAGTCGCCGGAGGAGGAAAAGAGGGCGAACATGGGTCGACGACCGGGCAATGGGACGAAGACGACAAGGAAGAGGAGGAGCGCGAGGACCGAGAGAAGGCCGGACCGACTGAGGAGAAAGGAAGACACGATGCCTTGTGGCTGGGCGGCGCTGAAAGAGGCACGCGAAGACATCAGTAGGCCGTGTTTAGCCACCGTCGGCAGCGGCTGCTGCCGTTGATTGAGGGACATGAGGGATCGAGGAGAAAAGGTGAGAGGTGATGCTCCACAAGTTCCCCCCTTAAAAGTCAACGCAGGTGGGAGGACAGAAATAGGAGAAGGATGTAAGGCAACACGTTGTTGAAGCTTGCACGGCTAGTCTGGTGTAATGGCCAGGGGTCGATTCTCAGGAACTGACGATCTGGGGTTTATCTCGCCATGCGCCTATGGCCTGTGTACCTACATGAACCTCCCTTCTACCTTTGCACGGCTAGTCTGGTTGACCATCTCGAGACACGAGTTTCAGTTTCTTGACCTGTGACGCTGCTCTTTACTAGTCAGAGAAAGATGACAAGTCCGTAGCCGACGGCTGGGCGGCCAAAGGGAGTAAAGAGGGCGAGGCAGCTGATGGGAAGGTGCGGCTAATGATGGGGAAAGTAAAACAGCTGTTTTTACCAAACCGTCGTAGGTAAAATTTAAATCACTAACACAGTACTTTTTTTACTCCTAAGTCGATTGACGTTAAAAATTAATTGAATTAATTTCTATTTAAAAATTAGAATCTAATCGATTTGGGTGTTAGATCCTATATGAAAGTTGAGGAGATGATACGTTAATTCAGATGGATGGTTTGTTGATGGACAGTTAATTCTTCAATCTAGGATGAAGCTCATCAATTATTTTGTGCACAATCAAATGATTCAACGAAGCGTTAGTAATCAAAAACTAGGAAAGATGCCCCTGGTAAGATCCTTTGATACTCAAGTTAGTACTAAGGAAGAAAAACAATAGTGGATGCACGAATGAAGGTCTCAAATGCGAAAATTGCGTACCTTGTCAATGGAGAAGATCCTCTTTTTATACCACATCCCACAATCTCCGTGACCATGAGGCGGCTTCATTCGTCAGAGTTTGTTTGGTAGTTGATCGAAGAGCTTCCGATGAATCTTCTTCAGAGTCTTTGGATGAATCTTTTGTCGTTTACAACTTAAACCTTTTATGAAGTCGTTGGAGGAAGATGTCGTTATAGATGAATTATCGATGAGAAACCAGATAGACTCTGAAGGAGTTTCCAAAGGAATATTCTCCGACAATTATGTCAGGCTGTTAAAATGTTGTCGGTTGTTTGTCTGCTGAATATATCTCGGTCGTTCTGTAAGACTGACAATATTACTTGTCATTGTATTCTATCATAGTATCTCGACAGGTCCATAAGGCTGGCCGTATTGCTTGTCATTGTATCAATTTGCACTATCATATGTTAAGTACAACAAAGATCTCTTCAAAGATTAATATAGTGCCCACAGTATATCAAAACTTCATTCAAGAAGTCATATGATAAATTATGTATATCCTATGCTCGACTGAGTGGATATGTAGAGTTTTCGAAGGATAAGTGTTTTTAAGTTCGTCCGGTCTTTGCTCAGCCGAGCGAACACGGATATCCTTTTGTTAGACCGGCTTCTATTCGACCAACCTTATACTAAGAACTTTATAAGGCCAAGTATCCTTAAGCTCACCTGGTCTTTACCTAGCCGAGCGTATATAAACAGCCTTGTGCTCGATCGGCCTTTATCCAGCCGATCCTATATTAATAATTTTATGAAGCCAAGTGTCTTTAAGCTCGCCCGGTCTTTACCCAACCGGGCATATACAGACGACCTTGTGTTCGATCGGTCTTCATCTAGTCGATCTTATACTAAGATTTGTATGAGGCTCAGTGTCTTTAAGTCCGCCAGATCTTTACCCGGTCGGGTGTATACAGCCAGCCTTGTTCTCGATCAGCCGTCATTCGGTCGATCTTATACTAAGACTTGTATGAGGCTCAGTGTCTTTAAGCCCGGTCAGACGTATACAGACAGTCATATGTTCGATCTACCTTTGTTCGACCGATATTATATTAAGAGTTTTATAAGGTCATGTGTCTCTAAGTCCGTCAGGGCTTCACCCACCCGGGCATACATGGAGAGCCATATGTTCAATTGGCTTCTATCCTATCGGTTTTATGCTAAGATGTTTATAGAAAGTCTAAGCGCTTAAAGCTCGGTCAGATTTTCACCTAGTCAAACTCCCTTACATTGGCAAGCTACTTGACCACTCAAGTATATTATTTCTTGATTTTGAAAGTAAAACACTAGAACCCTTATATCTGATTGTCTTTATTCGAGCATCCTACTTTGTAACCACTCGGTTAGGATCCTAGAATTTTATCATGGGGCGATCGATAGAGTCGTATGAGAAATGCTCCCTTATTCTGACTTTGACATTCACTTTACCTTAACTTTAACCACCACGTCATTCTCGAGATCCGTTCACTATAACCCGTATCAGCTATATTTCAAAATTTTAAAATTTTAAATAAATCAATCGATTAATAAAAAAAATCAATCAACTGATTACTTTTGTATTAAAATTGATTTTAGATAAAATCGTTGTATTAAAATTGATTTTAGATAAAATCGGTTAATGAACAAAATGATTTCGGATTGACATGAAACTAGTTCTTATATGTTTAGCTAGTTCTCTTAATTATATCTATGCACTCAAATATCAATTTAACTTAATATATTAAGAACATTTATTTTTTGAACATGAATATATTCAAAAAATTTAATTCTTATTAAAAAAAATTACTACTCTCAATATATTTAGTCAAATTGATGTTTGAGGGTATATACATGAACACATAGGAGATAGTTTCATGTCAATCCAAAGTCATTTTGCCCATTAGCCGATTATATAGTAATTTTTTAAATACGAATATATTCAAAAAATTACTGCTCTCAATATATTGAGTCAATTGATATTTGAGGGCATAGATATAATCAGGAGACTTAGACGAGCACATAGGAGCTAATTTCATGTCAATCAGAAGTTGTTTTGTCCATTAGCTGGTTTTTGGGAAAATTTGGCTGATGAACGAAACGTCCTTCGATTGACATGAAACTAACTCCTATATATTCGTATAATTCTCCTGACTATATTCATACCCTCAAATGTTAATTTAACTCAATATATTACGAATATAAATTTTTTAAATATGAATTGAATTTTTTGAACAATCACAGCTCTCAATATACATTTATGTCCAAAAAATCATTTCTTTTAATATATTATGTCAAATTGACATTTGAAGGATAAGATATAATTAGGAAAACTAGACAAACATATAGGAACTAGTTTCATGTCAATCTGATGATGGTTGATCCATCAGTCGATTTTGCCTAAAATCAGTTGATGGACTAAACAACCTAGCTCAGATTGACATGAAACTAGCTCCTATATGTTATGACCCTTGGCGGTCGGCTAGAGGAGGAGGGGTGAATAGCCCCTACCAAATTAAGCAAACAGAACCTTTCTTAAACTTATAACTTAATTAAAAGAACACCTGCATAAGACTAATAAAGAAACTAAAAGGAAAGAGGTACCGAGAATTTACTTGGTTACAACCAGAAAGTTTGTTAATCCAAGGCAGATGAAAAAGCGCACTAAAAATCTCCTTTAGGAAGAAAAGTCTTTTACAACATTCAAAACTCACAAAACAAAGCTAAACTCAGACAAACTCAAGCACAAGTATTGTTACTATGTAATTCTTGTTGTAGTTAGTTTCTGGGAGCAGAGATGCTTATATAGCCCTGCTCGAGGCGCTTGGAAGGGTTCTAAGCGCTTGGAATGAGATAGAATTCTATCCCCGATGCAACAGTACACACCACATCAACTTTGGATGAAAACTGGGTTTCGGGTGCCCCGAAGGTTGAAAGTCAACATTTTGTTGACTTTCTCTCCAAGCCTCCAGCTTCGGCTCCACTTGCTTCGGTCCGAGTCTTCTGCTCCGGTTCCGCTCGCTTGGGTGATTTCTGTCATCCGGAATAGGACTCACCTGAACCTAACTTCCGACCTTCTCAAGCAAACTTCCGCTCCGGCATCTCGTCCCTCGGAATCGCTGCTTGCTTCCTTCTCGTCCGCCAACATACTCTTCCACAGCTTTTCCTCCCTCGGACAGCTGCTTCTTTTGCTCCTCGAGCAATCTTCCGCTCTGACTTCTCGTCCCTTGGAAACACTGCACACTCCCTTCTCGTCTGCCGGTGTACTCTTCCGCAGCACCTCATCCCTCAGACGCACCGAGCCCACTAGCTCTCTCCCGTGTCGTCCTTCTCGCTAGCTGCGTCTTTCGCTTAACTACCTGCGCTCCTAAGTTCCTGCACACTTAGACATAAGGTTAAACACAACAGGACTTAATTTGTTTGATCACATTAAAGCTACCTTGGGTACCAATAATCTCTCCCTTTTTTATGTGAGCAACCCAAGTTAAGTTAGGGTAAACCAACATAAAGTAAAAGAAATAAATTTTGCAATAAAGCGCAAAAATTGGAAAAAGTTAAGCTACCTCCCCCTAGATTTAATCTTCCATTCTCTCCCTTTGATCACATAAAAAATAGGGTACTTTAAAAAAAAATCTAAGGGTAACTTTTCAAAAATAAGACAATTTTTAGTTAAAAAAACTTTGATTTTCTAACATTTTGAAAAACTTATCAAGTTTTTGAAAACTTTAAAAATAATTTTGATATCACTTAAAAAAAATTATAGTAATTTTAGAAACTTTAAGTTTTGTAAAAAAAAATTAAGTAAAAAAAAACATTTGAGTAACTATTTAAAGTATTTATTACAATTAAATATTTTATTAGTTAGTCAATTAAATATTTTTATTTCATTAATTGACTTCTAGACTGTGGTGAGGCACTAGGTATTTTTGGTTATTAGAACAACAACCACTTTCTAGACGAAACCTCTTAAGGAAATTAAACATTTAATCTACTCTCTGAAAGCCATAAGTCCAATTAAATTTTAATTTAGACAAGATTTTAGAACCCAATATAGGTTCCAGCCTACTGGATTAATTAAAAATCTTTTGGGTATGTATTTCTTTAAAATTTTCTTAATTTGTCCCTTGTGGTATTTAACATATCAGTTCAAATTATTATATCATTTATTGTTTTGATTAAACGAACAAACACGATTTTTCAAGTATGTTATTTCTGATTGCAAATTATCATTTTCTAATTTTATTTTGTCAAATTCTTCTAATAGACAAGATTTGGCTAGAATTAATTTTAACTCTTTTTTTCTTTTTCTATCTTACAGTGATCCTTTGACAATAATTTAACAAACTTAAATAATTTATCGGGAGACAGAGATCGTATCTGACTTACCTTGTTGATCCCATCATCTGTATCTCCCCCTAAACTGGTGCTTTCATCCGATGTAGCTCTCTCTTCATCGATGCTCATTTCGGACGAGCTTGCTTCGTGTTCATTTTCTTGATGGTTTGCCATTAATGTAAGTCTGGAGAAAGCCTCAATCTCTAATTCAGACGACGTTTCATCCCACGTAGTCTTTAACATCTTGTACTTATTAGATTGGACATGCTTCTTGTTCTTGCCCTTATCTTTGTTCTTCAATTTTGGGCAGTTGTCTTTTACGTGTCCTTCTTCATCACAATGGTGGCATCTGATTCTTCTTCATTTTCTACCCTGCAGATTATTAGATTTTTCATATTTAAGCAATTTTTTAAATCGCCTTACCATCATTGTCGTTTTGTCGTCATCGAGAGAGGATTCTGAATCTTGTTCGTCCATCGTTGCCTTAAAGGCAACGTTGTGCTTTTCCTCCTTCTTCAAATCTGCACATCTTGTTTCATGGATTTCAAAAGTTAAAAATAACTCTTCTAAGATAACAGATTCTAAATCCTTAGAGATATAGTAGATATCTACTAATGATGCTCATTTTGTATTTCTAGATAATGCATTAAGAGTGTACCTTAGCGAATCTCAGTTTCTTACATTTTCTCCGAGATTCGAAAGTCCGGTGATGAGATCCTTGATCCTTGAGTGAAGATGTTCTATAGTTTCGTCTTCTTTTAATCGGAGGTTGTTGATCTGGTTGCCAAGTAAGTCTCATCTAGCAAGTTTCGCCTTCGAGGTTCCTTCGTGAAGTTCCAAGAATTTTTCCCAGAGCTTCTTGGCAGACTCATAAGCTCCGATCCAGTTGACTTCTTGTGGCGGTAGGATGCTCAGCAGATGAAACTCTGCTTTGCTGTTTGCCACAAAGTCGGCTTGTTCCTTCTTCATCCATTGATACTTTTCCTTGCCCTTGAGTTCTTCAAAACCAAATTCCATTATTAACAATAAATCGAAGTCTGTTTTGAAAAATATCACCATTCTCTTTTTCCAGCTCGAAAATTCCCCCTCAAACTTTGGTGGGTAGATGTTTGGTCCGGCCATCTCGTGTGCTTCATTCGGCAGTTAGTCCTCCTGAAGCGTCCTGATTCTGATACCACTTGTTAGGACCCTTAGCGACTAGCTAGAGGGAGGGAGGGGGGGGGGGAGGGGGTGAATAACCCCTGCACAAATTAAGCAAACAAAACTTTTCTCAAACTTATAACTTAATTAAAAGAACACTCGCATAAGACTAATAAAGAAACTAAAAGGAAAGAGGCACCGAGAATTTACTTGGTTACAACCGGGGAGGTTGTTATTCCAAGGCAGATGAAAACGTGCACTAAAAATCTCCTCTGGACGGAGAAACTTCTTACAACATTCAAAGCTCACAAAACAAAGCTAAACTCAGACAAATTGAAGCACAAGTATTGTTACTCTGTAATTCTTGTTGTAGTTAGCTTCTAAGAGCATGACTACTTATATTGCCCTGCTCGGGACGCTTGGAAGGGTTCCAAGCGCCTGAAATGGGATAGAATTCTATCCCCAACGTAACGGTGCATGCCACTCCAACTTTGGATGAAAACTGGGTTCCGAGCGCCTCGAAGGTTTTTGTTGACTTTCTCTCCGAGCCTCCAACTTCTCCGCTTGCTTTGGTTGGGGTCTTCTGCTCCGACTCCGCTTGTGTGGGTGATTTCGGCCATCTGGAATAGGGCTCACCCGAACCCAACTTCCGATTTTCTCGAGCAAACTTCCGCTCTGGCTTCTCGTCCCTCGGAATCGCTGCTTGCTTCCTTCTTGTCCGCCAGCATACTCTTCCGCAGCTTTTCATCCCTCAGGTAGTTGCGTCATTTGCTCCTTGAGCAATCTTCCGCTCTGGCTTCTCGTCTCTCGGAAACACCGCATGCTCCCTTCTCTTCCGCCGGTGTATTCTTCCGCAGCACCTCGTCCCTCAGACGCACCGAGCCCGTTGGCTCTCTCCCGTGCCGCTCTTCTCGCTAACTACGTCTTTCGCTCGACTTCCTGCGCTCCTAAGTTCCAGCACACTTAGACACAGGGTTAAACACAACAGACTATAACTTAACTTATTTGATCACATCAAAACTTCCTTGGGGTACCATCACTATATATTCGTCTAATTCATTTTATTATATTCATACCCTCAAATATCAATTTGACTGAGTAGTAATTTTTTTAATATAAATTAGATTTGTTTCAAACACATTTGTATTCAAAAACTCACTATTCTTAATATATTAGGTCAAATTGATGTTTGAAAGCATGAATATAATCAAGAGAAGTAGATGAACATATAAAAATTAGTTTTATGTCAATTCGATGTTGTTTGGTCCATCAATCAATTTTGGATAAAACAGTTGATGAACCAAACGACCTCAAATTAACATGAAACTAAATCCTATGTGTTCGGCTAGTTTTCCTGATTATATCCAACTCTCAAATGTCAATTTGACTCAATATATTAAGAGTAGCGATTTTTTGAATATGAATTAAATTTTTCAAATATATTCGTATTCAATAAATTACTAGTATTACTATATTGAGTCAAATTTATATTTGAACGCATAAATATAATTAGAAGAATTAGCTAATCACATAGGAACTGATTTTATATCAATTTGAGATTATTTGATCTATCAACTAATTTTACTCAAAATCAATTTTGATATAAAAGTAAATCAGTCGATTGATTTTTTTTTTATCAGTCGACTGATTTACTCAAAATTTTAAAAATTTAACATATAGAGAAATTATTTTGATTGATAAAAGATATCATTGAACTGATTTTTAAATAGAGATTGATTCGATTGATTTTTAAATAGAAATCGATTCGACTAATTTTTAATTCTAATCAACTAATGAAGGATTAAACAAAAAGTAGGTACACGATTTAATGATTTAAAATTACCCTAGATGATTTAATAATTTCAAAATTTTACCGATATAGTTCGGTAAAAAATTAAAAGTAAAATATAGCAAAGAGCAAATGTGTTTATCACTTGCAACGACCTCCAGCAGTTCTCAAAAATGTCGAATCTTAAGTCTTAACTAAGGCGCTGATTTTCCACCGTGAGATAAAAAATCTGGAAAATGACGGTTGGAGGATGAGATATTTACGTTTACGGATTTAGGGTGAGATCTTGGAATATGTTTGAAGCTATATTTAGTGAAAAAATTGGATGCTGTGAGTCGATGTATTTATGGAAAAAAAATTTATGTGTTTATTTTCACAAGTAAAATACTGATTAAGCATGGTACACTACAAAAAAACCTGTAAATAACGACGGCATTCCCGACTGAATTTAATTCAGTCGGTAAATACCGACTGAATATATATTCAGTCAGTATTTACCGATTGAATTTAATTCCGTCGGTAACTACCGACTGAATTAAATTCAGTCGGTAAATACTGACTGAATATATATTTCGGTCGGTAATATTCCGACTGAATATATATTTCAGTCGGCAATTCATTTAACGGGTTCAGGTATTGATGTTTACCGACGGAGTTAACATTCCGTCAGTATATATCGCTAATCGGACGATCCGATCAGGGTTAGAGTTTACCGACGGAATCACAATTCCGTCGGTAATTACCGACGGAATTGTCATTCCGTCGGTAAAACAGAGTGAAATTAGGGCACGGTGCGACTTTCCTCTCCGCGCGAACTTGATCTCCTCTCCTCTCCGCTTCCTCGGCGATCGGCAACTGACAACCGACAACCGATGATCTCGACGTCCAGCCTCGTGTCCTCTCCCGTTGTCAGCAATCAGCAACAGGCGACTTTGGTATGCTCCTCTCCTCCCTCATCTCTTTTGTTTGACGCGCACGTCGGCGCTACGCCGCCGCCTGCTCCCCGGGCGTGTGCTCCGCCACCGGCTGCTCCCCAGGCACTTGCTCACGGTAGTCGACCGCCGATGGCGCCTACTTGATGCAGGGCGACGCCACAGTGCCCTGTTCGCTGCAAGCCAGTGCCGCATGCCCCTGCTCGCGACGGCCGGCTGCCGCAGGGCCGGCCGCCGCAGGCCCCTACTCGCAGTAGGTCGGGCGCCGTAGGCCCTTGCTTGCAGCAGGCAGTTGCCGCAGGCCCGTGCCCATGTACACTGCTTATTGCTTTTCGATTCTAGTTTTTTTGCTTCTCGTATGAGATCGGATCTGTTAGCGACTGAGTTCGTCTCTCCAATGTGCGAGAGAGAGCCTATATCGGTTTAAATCTCATATACGCTGCTGATTTCTATGCTGTATAATAGGCTCTCTGCAGAGGAATCTAGAGTATTTGTAATTGTCTGTCTTTCGTTGGGTAATATTCTTTGGAGATTTCTCCGGAAGATGTTAACTATGCAGAAATGTAAACTTTATAAAAAAAACAATTGTAGGTCTGATATAACTTTGATTAGAAAATAACACAGTCTAGCGACGATGACTTACAAACTGTTGATGTTGAGTAGAACTGTTTCTAGAGTCTAGCATTGATTACATTTTAGCATTATTGTTCATCAAGTAAGTTATGCTTCAATATTGTTTTATTGCCTGATTATCATGTTTGTAAACTTTATTATGATGTGTTGTAATGTTATTTTGTAGATATTATATCTCATGGCAGATCATCCAGCACCACCACTTCGTGGATCTACAGTTCTTAGGGTTGTCGGAGAGTCGTAAGTATTTTTTAATTATTAGTAATTTATGTTCCTTTTTTAAACATATAGCTTATGTCTTAAATATTAGTGTTGTTATCTACAGTTCCTAGTTGTTATTAATTCAATATTAGTGTTGTTTGATTGTGTACCAAACATCTGGTTTACTTTCTCCATCATAAAATTTCTCATAACCACACTTTAACCATGCTACTGGAAGAAGAATAAAAAAATAAAGAAGCTAGATTATTGATATACTAACAGTGTCTTATTTGATTGATTAACCATCCTTAAGACCAATAACCAAGCCCTCCACAACCTCTAGTTTGTTAAACTTTAAGTTGTTTTGCCTAGTGACAAACTCTAAGTTTGTTAAACTTTCATTTGTTGTTTTTTTTAATAATCCAAGTGTCCAAACTTCACCCGATTAATTTTCGAGATAGACAACCTTTCCTTAATTCAACTATCGAGTAAATTCGGAGTGCAGCTTATGCACACTCAGAAACTAACTTGATACTCTTATTATTCCTTTGAGTACTATTGTTGTATTGTTCCATGGCCAGACCAACTCCAACACAACTCTGCTGACAAGCAAACTCATAGACACTAGATTTCATGCATAATCTGTCCTCTAATGGGACAAGGTTCCAAGCATAACCTAAAGGTTCAGATTTGCCTGTTGTCCTCATTAGGCTTATGATACAATAACTTGAACTACTTCAATCATAAAATGAATATTGTAGTTGTTTTTATAAGGTTTCAGATTCTTAAGTGGTTGTGGAGGTGGCTCAATTTTAGTAGTTGTATGCTTAAAGTATATTGTAGTTGTTTTTAGGTTTCAGATTCTTAAGTGGTTTTAATTTATCATACATTAATTAAGTCAAATATAATTATTCTATTTGGATATTCTTAGATATTTATCTTAAATTGTATTGCATTTTGTAGGAGTCCATATTGATACATTCACCACTGTACTATCATTGGATATCTACAATATAATTCAGGTATTTTATTACATGCAAAATTAGTTATATATTACAATTATATCGATTCAGTCTGATTATAATCTCTTATATTTGACTTTTACAGAATTATATTTGGATTTATGTGTATGTGATGTATCATGGTAAGTTTGAATATTTTGTATTTGACGTTGACTTATCAATACTTTTGGATGTTTATGATTGTCAGTACTTGATATTTGATTATGTTTTATTTTGTATTAAATTTTAGAGATATGGTCACTTGTTATATGTTTTGTATTGTTTTTTAGACAATTTTATTATTTGTTTGTGAGCATATTGTATGTTGTGTTGGTTGTTGATTGTGTGGATTGTGATAATGTATGTGTGATGTTTTTTATTGTAAAAAAAATTGTATATATGATAAGTGGGAAATGCAGGGCAGGGGCTTCAAATTTTTTACTGCATATTGCCGACGGAATTCAATTTTCCGTCGGTAATTTCCGACGAAAATCTACATTCCGTCGGTAATTTATCAAACAGCAATAGGTTTTTACGATACCATGCCGACGGAATTAACCTTTCCGTCGGTGTTCACCGACGGAATTCTACATTCCGTCGGAGAATACCGACGGAATATTGAATTCCGTCGGTAAAGCACCGACGGAAAATTGAATTCCGTCGGTATTCTCCGACGGAATGTAGAATTCCGTCGGTATTTTACCGACGGAAAGGTTAATTCCGTCGGTTTTTTACCGACGGAAATAAACTTTCCGTCGGTAATCACCGACGGAATTTGATTCAGTCGACAACCTCCGTTACATGCCGTTTGCCCTTTGCCGACGGGATAAGTTTTTTGTCGTTAATAAATACTGACGGAAGTCATACATTCCGTCGGTAATTTCCAACTGAATACAATTTCCGTTGGTAAATTAAGCGCCGACCCAATTCTTCCCGATGCCAGAAATTCCGTCGGTATTCCGTCGGAAAGCTCATTTACCGACGAAATGCCGACAGAATATTCAGTCGTTAGTCGCGACTCTTTTTGTAGTGGTATGATCTTATAAGGATAGTGAAAATCATGGATCGGCTATCGATTATTTGATATTGTGCTTTCATGATTTATCCTTGGTCATCTATAAAAATCTTTTGTGTACATGACCTCTAAAACTAATTGAATTGTAAAAACTAAATTATATCGTGATAGTTAGTAACAAATTTTTATAAAGCCGGTAGTTGGATATCTGATTTTTTTTTAAAAAAAATATAATAATATTTGTGTTTATTACTTCTTCTCTCGCAGTGCGAGAAGTCAAAGTATCGGACCATCCGATTTCACGTTTTCATTAGTCGTTTTCACAGATACCGATGCAGATTTAAAGCAATTCAGAAAAAAATAATAATCAAACACGCTATATTTTTATTTTAATTATGTCAGAATTACTCTAATTTACGAAAAACGATTTTATTTTTGACCTTTTTATTATTTAAATTTGATTAATAAATGAAGTTGTTTTCCAAATTTGATTTCGGATCTACACAAATTAAGTTAAGAGATCGACGGCTAACCAGTCGATTGCGATTGGGCCCTCCACTATTTATTTTCTCAACGATGGTTAATGACAAACCATCCGATAGAGATGGTGGTATTGACTCTTCTACGACGATCAGAGGCATCTTTTAAGGATATGATATTGGGAAAACAACTTCAGCACCAAGAAAGAAGATTGATCTTCTCAAGGACAAGTTGATAAGAATTGAATATGAAAATGATAATCCTCTTTAACCAATGGTGCATATTGAGGAATATATATTTGAGGGTTTATAGCAGGAAGGAATATTGGTTATCATGCACTGAAAGACAGGTTATAAGAATGTTTGAAAACTTGTATGTTTTGATATTATGAATATTGGCAATGGTTTATTTTTTTATGGGGAAATTTGAGTAAGTGGATCGAACTAAAGTTATTGATGAGGGTCTATGGATAATTTTTTATCATTACTTAACTGTGCAGTGTTTGTCTGTAGATTTTTGTCTCCCATAGTAACAATAAATAAAATTTTGGTTTGGATCCGTTTTCCAGAGTTGAATCTTTTTTTCCATGATGAGAGCACTCTTACTACGGCAGTTGGGAAGCCTATCAAAATTGACATAAATACTATTGACGTTCGACCGGGTAGTTTTGCTCGTATTTATGTTGAAGTTGATTTGAATAAACCTGTTATTAGTAAAGTCAGGTTCAAGGGCTATTGGTATCATGTGTAGTATGAAGGTTTACATAGAATTTGTAGTACATGTGGTTGCTATGGCCACCTTACCAGGGAATGCATAAAGGATACCTTAGCCGCTGCTCAATGGATTCCACCCCAAGGTACGACGGCGCACTCCAATTTGGTCCGTGTATGCCAATAAAAGAAACAAATCTCTTCGGATGGGTCTAGTGGCTAGCGCATAAGATGTTGTCATCATGAAGTCTGGAATTCGAATCTCGGCAAAGTCGAGATAAATACCTCCCTTATGTCTAGTCACTATTCCAAAGACTAATAACCATTCATGATTTACTTTCTCTGTGTTGACCTTACGGGAGACGCTGGGGGTGAACATATTCACTTTTTTGCCATCGTGTATGCCAACAAAAAAGGCAAACGACAAAGGCATGATCCTGACCTTCCTATTTGGTCCCCAACGCTAGAGCTGTCAATTTGGGTTGGGCCCGTCGGATTGGCCCGCCCCGCCAAACAATTTAAGCGGGTTGGGTTGGAATTTTATCAACCCAAGTCCGCTGTGGGCCGACCCGCCTAGGCCCGCGACCCGCGCGGGTCGGCCCACTCAGGCTTGGGTTGACCCGCGGGTTGAAAAACACATGTAAGTTAAGTTTTAGGTCAATTTATTATCTTTCTTTATTATAATTTTGAAATAAAAATAGTACTTTTCATCCAACATAAGTACTCGTTTGTGTTCATTTATATTTAAAATACATGTTTATGTATACATTTAATTGTAGAAAACTTTTTCGAAGTAAAATGTTGAAGATATGAAATATTTTTTAATTTTTTTAAAAATTTTTGATGGGCCCGCGGGTTGGCCCGCCAAACCCGCAACCCGCCTTAGAATGGGTTGGGTTGGAAATTTCCCAACCCGCCAAGTTGGCGGGTTGGCCCGCCCCACCCCGCCAAATGGTTAGCCCGCCACGGGTTGGCCCGTCCCGCCACGGGTTGGTCCGTCTGACAGCTCTACCCAACGCAGACAATTTTCAATTTCCAAATAACTTCTCCAAAGTCTTCTACCATTCCAAAAGGTCACAATGGCGCACTCCAAAAATAAAGGAGTTCAGAATGACAATAAACTTTTTGATCTAGGACATGGTGCACAGTTCGCAATTAAAATGATAGCTATTTTCAGTAACAAGTTTATCATGCTCCATGATGCAGAAGATGATAAGTGGAGGATGGAGGTGAGTAAAAAAAAAAATTCTTTACTCTCTCAGGCTGCTAGTCAAGAAGTGGTTCCTGAAACACAATCACCACCAGAGCCTATGGCTGCTAGCTATCTAGACTCCTGTTCTCTAATCTGTGTTTATAGATTTTTTTTTTCCAAAATTTTTTAATTTTATTGTAGAATATTCAGGGTGCCTCCAGTCATACAGTTAGTGTCATGTTCGTGATTTAATCATGCTTCATCATCTCTCTTTTTTATATTTATAAGACTCATGTTCGATAAATATCTTTTTTATATATTAGTTATTATTTTTAAGATTAATAATCATCTATAATTTATTTTTTTTATTAATCATAAAATGAATTGACGAAAACATTGAGAATAAATGTATTCTATCTTTTCATGATGAGATTCATTCTCAGTTCACAAAGGTTGAGAAGTTTTGGTTCTCTCTAGGATAAAAACCAGTTTTAATTTGGTTCATGAAGCAAGTGGCCACTCCGGAGGTATTTGGATTCTTTCATGCACTGCTGACACTGATTTTTTAATGATAGATTTGATTTATCAGACCATCACTTTCTCTATCAGGTGTAAGAATATTACTTGGCATTGCTCACCTATTTATGCATCTCCGACTTAGTCCAACTGTTATGTTCTTTGGGATCATCTCAGAGCCTCAGAAGTTCCATTGGTGGATCATGGATACTTATGGAGGATTTTACTGAAGTATTATTATCGACTGAAGTTTTAGGAGGTTATTTTTGTTGGTAAGAGAGTACCATACGATTAAATCTATATTTTGATAGTGATAAAAGATTCAAAGTTAAGGTTATTTATTATCTAACAAGTGTGAATGAGTTTTAAGGAAAGTTCTAAGTGCTCTTACGCAAAAGTCCTAGCAGATTCTAGGCAGGTGAAAAACTTTAGGGGGTGGTAACCTTAAGTTATGGAAAATCCTAGGGGTAGGTAACCCTAGATCCTAGGGGTAGTAATCCTAGATTATGGAAAACCCTAGGAGGAGGTAACCCTAGGTCCTAGGGGATGGTAAACCTAGGTCAACCAAGTCCTGGTCTGGGGGATTGAGCGAAGTCTTGGTAAGTTGAGCACTTTGGGCGAAATCCTAGAGTCGATGACTTTATGTGAAAATCCTGGTGGTCACAGACCAGGTGAAAGTCTGGACGGATCATGGAGCGAACGTTTAGCATGAAGACCTGAAGTCTCGGACGCTGAGCAAAAGTCCAAACTCTCTGGAGGACCGGTTTGGCAAAAGGTAACTTCTCTTGAGAGGAATAGGTGAGGATGCGTTCCCTGTTGAGGAAACAGTAGGTGTCAATTCTACCTAGGATTTCTGGGAAAATTTGAAAGTTAGAACCGGACAGTTCGAAGACTGTCAAAACTGATTTTACTTCACATGTTATCTGCCTATTTTCTAAACTCTGTTTTGCCGGAAACTAACATTTTGTAGAGCCTTGATCGGTCGACCGAACACCCAAACAAACATATCAGAATTTCAACGAGCCGATCAGGTTCAACCAAGGGATCGGTCGATCGAACCTTGAGTTTAGTCAATCAAATCGAGGATGATCGAGCCGAGTTGATCGGATCAGATAAGCCAGCGAGGTCAATGGGATCCGTCAACTGAACGGCGGGATTGGTTGACCGAACGGCGAGATCGGTCGACCGAATGAAAATTCTTATCTGAGCAACAGAACCTAGACTGGAAGTCGGGTCAATTCAGGCAAGATCGGTCGACTGAGTAGTGGGATCGATCAACCGAACAGTGGGATCGGTCGACAGATCAGTGTCGAGTCAAAGATTGATCCCGAGATCAGTGGATCTGGATCAAGTCTAGCTCGGTTATAAAATGGGGTTCGACCAGCAGCTTCAGTACAAACTTTCAGAACGATCTTCTTACGTGCGCGCTGCTCTGGAATGACTCAACAATGCTTAACTGTTACTCTGACAATAGACGAACATATTCTTGATCTTTCATTTGTCGGTAACTTAATTTTATGTTGTACTTATCATCTTTGTAAAGCTTTTTGGATTGATAGTAGATTGCCCAATGAAAGCGATCAACGATCGCGGACCTTCGAGTAGAAGTCGTCACAAGCTCCGAACCAAGTAAATAAAAGTGTTATCTTTGCTTGCTTTTCTTTTCTGTTTCTATTCCCTTGCGTCTTACTCCGAGATTAGTTTAAACGAATGTGAAAATCACGAATGCTATTCACCCCCTCCTCTAGCATGCATCGATCCTACAACTTGAACACTTCTCGTGCTTGTATTTTTGCTAATGTATTACCTGATTGTAATCTTTTAGACCTCCACACTACTAGTCGGCTCTATACATGGCGCAAAAACATGCAGCTAGGTGGTCATGTTAGAAATGTAGAAATTAAGAGAAGGAAAAAACTAACCATATTATTGGATCTTAAAATTGATACAAAGTATAAGGTCTTATATAGTTAAGTTAAGAAACCCTAAACTCTATAAAAAAAAGGAAAAAGTCTAAATTGCCCTAAAAGCTATAAACAAATAACTATATAATCTAACACCCCCCTCAAACTCACGATGCTACAACTAGAAACATTGAGAGTTTGTCAGATAAGAAACGAAAACGTGAAGCGGAATGTGCCTTGGTAAATATATCAGCAATCTGTAGCTTTGAAAAAATAAAAGGCAATGTGATGATACCAATCTGAAGATGGTGACGAGTAATGTGACAATCAATTTCAATATGTTTCATCCGCTCATGAAAAACTGAATTGCGTGTAATTTGAATAGCACTCTGATTATCACAATATAACGGAGTAGGTTGATGAAGAAAGACACCCATATTCGCAAGCAACCAACGCAACCAAACTATCTCACAAGTAGTTGAGGTCATGACACCGTACTCAACTTCTGTGGAATATCTAGAAATTATATCTTGTTTTTTACTCTTCCAAGAAATAAGGAATCACTAAGAAAAATGCAAAAAGCTAGTGGTAGATTTACGATCCGTAGGATCACCAGCCCAATCCGCATTAGAGTATGCACGCAACTCAAGAGATGAAGTAGAAGGAAATAAAAGGCTTTGAAATTGAGTGCTCCGAAGATACCTGAGAATACGAAGAACAACGACCCAATGAACTGTAGTTGGTGCAGCGACAAATTGACTAACCACATGAACATCATACACAATATCTGGACGAGTCACGGTGAGATAAACCAAGCTTCCAACAATAATTCTGTACAAACTAGGATCCGGCAAAGGTGAGCCATCAGATGGAGAATATCGAGCATTAGTCTCAATAGGAGTATCAACAACTCTATTATCAATAAGACAAGCACACTCAAACAGATTAGATATATACTTTGACTGAGATAAAAGATAGCCTTTCGGGGAATAAGCAACCTCAATGCCTAGAAAGTTGCGTAGTATACCCAAGTCTTTCATAGTAAAATAATGAGCCAACTCAGACTTTAAGGAAGCAATTCCATCAGAATCATCACTAGTAATAATCATGTCATCAACATATAATGATAAAAGAATACGACATGCACTCGTACATCTGACAAACAATGTTGAATCATGATTACTAGGATGAAAATCAAATGAAGTAATCACTATAGAGAACTTCTCAAACCAAGCACGAGGTGCTTATTTGAGACCATAAAACGCTTTACGAAGCCTGCAAACTTCAGCAGGTTTGTGTGAAATACCACGAGGAGGTGTCATATAAACTTCTTCATGAAGATCACCATTTAGAAATGTTGGAGTGTATACTAAAAGTCTAGCTTTTGGTATAAACATTTATCTAGAAATAAGAATCACATTGGTCGAATGTCTACATTTATGATAAATGTAGTTGTTCAATTAATTTATATTGTAGATGACATGGTGTGTGGTGTCACACACAGAAGATCATGTTATCAGTAGCTTATAAATTATAAACAGTATCTCACGACCATGATGGAAAGGAACAAACCATTGGAAGGTCGTAGTGTAATTAGGTATTAGTTTATCTTGACTATATAATTACACTAGTACACTCAGAGTGTATTGAGTAGGACCATTTGAGGTCGTTTCTTTTATACTGACTTTATAAAGAAACAAAGACCTCGGTTATTATGGAAGTGTGTGCTCTTAATCCTAATGTAATAACAAGCACATATATTTGATATTTATTTCTTTAATTTATCAATGAGTGAGATTTAGTTCGTTGAATCAATAAACCCGATAAGTTGGGAAATGGT
Source organism: Zingiber officinale (assembly GCF_018446385.1). NCBI lineage: Eukaryota > Viridiplantae > Streptophyta > Magnoliopsida > Zingiberales > Zingiberaceae > Zingiber > Zingiber officinale. The sequence continues at coordinate 71,829,401 of NC_055996.1, read as the reverse complement.
ATCACTTATAGTGTGTGTTGTTGATTATAGAAGGAAACTGTGTCCTAGAGATACTAGGTTGATAATGTCCTCAAGAGGAGCTCATAAAGATTGTCATGTTAAACCCTGCAGGTGGACTTAGTCCGACATGATAATAAGGTTGAGTGGTACTACTCTTGGACTTAGATATTAATTAAATGAGTTGTCAGTAACTCACTTAATTAGTGGACATTTGATATCTTAAACACAGGGAGACTAACACACTCATAATAAGAAGGAGCCCAAAAAAAAAAAAAAAATGTAATTTGGGATTGGTGCGGTAGTTCAATGATAATTCTCTAGTGGAATGAATTATCATTGATAAAATTAAGTTGTGTGTTCGGGGCGAACACGGGATGCTTAATTTTATCGGGAGACCAAAACCAATTCCTCCTCTCGGTCCCTATCGTAGCCTCTTATTTGTAGAAGTTTTATACCCACCTATACCCACCTTCTATACCCACTAATAAGGGGTCGGCCAAGCTAGCTTGGGAACCAAGCTAGGGCCGGCCTAGGTATATTATTGGGTGGCCGGCCCTAGCTTGAACCCAAGCTAGTGGGGCCGGCCAAATTAAATTAAAAAGGGATTTTAATTTTAGTTTTTATTATGTGGAAGAAATAATTTTTTAAAGAGAATTAAAATTAAAATATCTCTCTTGTAAAAGATCTACAAAAGATTAAAGAAAGAAATTAGATCTCTTTCCTTATTTGTAGATTGATGAGTTATTTTATTTTCTCTTTAAAAATTATCCACATGTTGATAAAATTAAAATTATAAAAATTTCCTTTATCAACCATGAAGAGATTTTTAAAGAGAAATTTTATTTTTAAAATTTCCGGAAACAAATTAGGAAGTTTTAATTTGTTGATTAAAACTTGTCTAATTTATTTCCTCTAGAAGTGGCCGGCCATTAGAGATTAAATTGGGAAATTTTATTTAATTTTTCTCAATTAAATCATGTCAAGGAAATTAAGGAAATTTTATTGTAATTAAATTTCCTAATTTGCCTAGGCCAAGGAATATAAAAGAAGGGGTGAGGGTGCCTTCACAAGACACAACATCTATTATTCCTCTCCCTCTTTTGTTCCTTGGTGTGGCCGGCCAACCTCTCCCTCTCTTCCTCTTGTGGTGGCCGAACCCTACCCTTCTATTGGAGCTCTTGTGGTGGCCGGATACTACTCGGAGAAGAAGAAGAAGAAGGAGAGAAAGCTAGCATCTCTTGGAGCTTGGTTAGTATTTTGTTTTTCTTCCTTGGTGAAGCTTCCTCTTTGTTGGCCGAACCTAGCTAGGAGGAGAAGAAGGTGATTGGTGGTTTCTCGTCTTGGAAGATCGTTGCCCACACAATGTCCGAGGTTAGAAGAGGAATACGGTAGAAGATCAAGAGGTTTTTCTACAAGGTATAACTAGTAAATTTTATTTCCGCATCATGCTAGTTATTTATGGAAATAATACCAAATACAAGAGGCTTACATTCTAGAATTTCGAATATGTTTTTTCGAAGTTGTGTTCTTTTGTTTCTTTCTTTTCCTTGTGATTTGATTGTTCTCTTTGGTTAACCTAAAGTTATTTTAGGAAATTAAATATTAGCTTTCTATTAAAGGTTTTGTCTAGTCGGTGGTGGTTGCTCCCATATCCAAGAAGGCCATGTGCCTCGCCACGTCAGTACTGGGAACCTTTTATGGAAATTAATATTTAATGGAATTAATAACTTAAGGAGACTTGGGTCGAACGTGTTAAGTTCCGCAGGAGATCCAAGTCAAAACCTAAAAGAACAAATAGATTAAGTTTTGGATCAAACGTGTTAAGTTCCGCAGGCGATCCAAAATTTAATTTAAAAGAACACATGGTAGCTAGGAAAAGGTTCAGACCTTTGTACAAAATTTTTGTACAGTGGAACCTGTAGGTTTTCCGAGTAGCAACCAACAATTGGTATCAGAGCTAGGGTTTTGCCTCTGTGTATTTGGTATTAGTTTAATTATGCACATGTCATACATAATTTAGGCAGGTTAATAGTAGGATGTGCTAACTTTGTGGATGCAGGATCCAACTATTATGGCTTTTAGTTATTATGTGTGTGATTGGACCCTTGGACATGTCAAGGGCATTTATCTGTGTGTGCATGATTGTATTAAAATACAGCAGGAGCTGTATTTAGTTTTATTAGGATTTCATTTTTGATCTAGATACATGTACATTCCTTTTATGGAATATAGGATCAAAATGTAAAATTTTATGTATGTCGCGGATCGAATCTTGCAAAGCGTGGAACCTTCTAAGGACCAGAGGCGCAGTGGAACTAGTAGCAAGATGGATGCGACAGCTAGACCCGGTGGCGGTGGCCAAATATGGCAGCAGCTTAGGATGACAACACACGGAGGACAACTAGAGATAAAAGCCATAATAGTTGAAAATTAGATTTTCTATTTATTGCTTTTATATTGTGCTGTGTGTGCATGTTAGTATACATGACTAGTAGGCTAGCATAGTTAAAATTCCTCGTTTATAAATAACTAAGTGGGAGAGGGTTTTTTAAATAAATCCCATGGTCTCCATTACTGGTTTGTAAGTAATGCAAACAAGCTTGCGCGTTGGCTCTGAGTGCCTTCCTCCATAACGGATGAGCTTGTTTGTGGATCACTAGAACAGACTTCCATTTTTGGATGACTATAGGAAGTTAATTAAGAGCGTGTGATCTTCCCCAACGGAAGGGGCATAATCTTATTAATGGACTTAGTGTCAAGTAATGGTATACACTTAGACACATCTAATAGTATCCTCCCCATCGGAGTCACTGCTATTATTTGTGTGACCAAAATGAAACCAACTATTAATTTGTCATAAAACTAGGTTGACAAGATAATAAAATTAAAGGGTTAAAACCCCTCTTACAAATGATTGATTTTGTATACGTCCACACTAACGTGGCATACAAAATTAACGGTGTTTGAGATAATTTTATTTGTCATAAAGATACGTTGACAAGATAGTTAATGGGTAAAACCCTCCTTTTACAAATGTTGAATTTGTATACGTCCACACTAACGTGGCATGCAAAATTCACGGTGTTTGAGGTGTTGGTGAATTTAAATAATATTGTTTGAGGAATCAATATTTTATTTTAAATTCAAAGAGTTTTGACCAAATATTTGATCAAAGATGATCAACTATTAATTTTATTCATAAAGTAAAGTTGACGAGATAATAAAATTAATGAATAAAATCTCCTCTTCGATTTTGTATACACAAAATTCATGGAGATTTTAAGGAGTTGATCTTGACCAAATATTTTTGTGATTCTTAGGATGTTTGTCAATCCCTAGTAGTCATACTATAGAAAAAGACTTATTAGTCCCAATTGTAATGATTGGAAATAGGACTTGGACATTAAGGTAGACTGTCTTCTTAGAACTAAGAACAATTTAGATGTATTTAATTCATTAGTTGAAACATGTCCAGTGGTGTTATCTACCAGAACCTGGAGTGTAGATACAAGATGCCATTAATCATGTCTGCAATTCATTGCAGGGTTCCAGGAAACCCGACAACTAAATGAAAGGTAAATCACCGTCCACATGGGCACTACTGTAAAAGTGGTAGCTGTTGCAGTGGGAGATGTTTATCCTTTGATAAGAATAAAATATGGATTTTAAGTAATTGTCTTTACGTACCAAGTTTAGAAAGAACCTGATTTCAGTTTCTAAACTATTATAGATATTGTGTCTATTTTGATAACAAAGTTGTTATCAAGAAAAATAGGAAAGTTATCTATTCTGGTATGATGGTTGACAATTTATAATCCAATAACTCCCACGATGCAACAAATGGAAATTAGTAACACATCTTCTAATTTTAAGAGAAAGCAACATTCGGAAATGAACTAATTATATCTTTGGCATATAAAGCTAGGTTATACTTGAGTAGGATTCATTGGTAGCTGATGAACTTTTGGGTTCATTGGTAGTGGAAATCTTTCCAACCTGTGAGTCTTACTTGGAAGAAAAAATAACCAAGAAGCTTTTAAGTTTAAGGGGTATAGAGTCAAAGATATATTAAAATTGGTTCATTCTGATTTGTGTGATCCTATGACTATCCAGACAAGAGGTAGTATTGAATATTTTGTCTAATTTATAGACAACTATTCAAGATACAAATAAATTTACTTAATGTACCGCAAGACTAAGTACTTTGATTAGTTCAAAGAGTACAAGGTTGATGTGGAGGAATAAAGTAAAAAGTCACTATGGAAGATCGTAGTGGCAAGTACCTCTTGAGAGATTTTAGGAGTCACTTATCAGAAGTTGATTTCAATCCCAACTAACTGCATCTGGTACACCCCAACAGAATGGTGTAGTAGAAAGAAGGTAAAGAACTCTTATGGAATAATTAGATAGATGATGAGTTATTCAGAAAATTACCAAATTTGTTTTAAGGATAAACTCTGAAAATGAAAGTGAACATAGTGTCTTCCAAGTCATAACTCTCTACTCATATAGAGTTGCTGAATAGGCGTAAGCCTATTTTGAAGCATATTCGGATTCAGGTAATCCAACATATATGTTAAAGAGAGATAATGATAAGTTGGATAGGAGTTCACTTGTTTGTAAGTTATCCTAGATAAACAAAAGTAGGTTTATAGTCTTAAAAATCAGAAGGTCATTGATAACATCAATGACTGATTTTTAGAAAAGGACTATATAATGAACAACGTGCTCATAAGTAAATTTGTTCTTAAGAAAATAATAAAAGACATGTCTAATCTAGTACAAACTGTACCAGATGAGATACCACAAGAAAACCGCAACACGTACACAATTGCAGAAAATGCCTTGTCGTAGTGGGAGGGTTGTTAAGCAACCTTAAAAGATTCATGTTTTGGGAGAGTTTTTGAACTCGATCCCTGAAGGACATGAACCTGATCTCCGGACATATGACGAAGCACTCCAAGATAAATATGAAGCATCTTGGCAAAGAGTAATGAATAATAGAATTAGAATATATGTATTCTAATAAAATCTGGAAGCTTGTAGAACCACCAAGTGGTGTAAAAGCCTTTGGGTGTAAAAGGTCTATAATAGAAAAAGAGGGATAGACAGGAAGGTAGAAATCTTCAAAGCAAGGCTTGATGAAAAAGGAAACCTTTTTTCACTGGTAGCCATGCTTAAGTCTATCCGGATTCTTTTATCTATTTGGCAAGTGGATGTCAAGACAGCATTCCTTAATAGAAGTCTTGAAGAAAACATCTATATAAAGCAACCAGAAGGGTTCATTGCAAAGTGCTAAGAGCATCTTGTGTGCAAGCTCAATCAATCTATGGACTGATACAAAGCTTCAAGGTCTTGGAACATCCAGTTTATCAAAGTAATCCACACCTATGGATTTATTGAGTAAACGGTTAAAGTTTTGTGTATACAAAAGATGTGATGGAAACGTGGTGGTATTTCTTGTACTATACGTAGATAACATTTTTGGTAGTTGGAAACAATATCAAAATGTTGTCAGAAGTAGGGGAATGGTTGTCCAAATAATTCGATATAAAGGACTTGGGAGAATGTATATATTTTTTAAGATCAAAGTAATAAGGGATCACAAGAAAAAATATATTTATTCCAAGCTTGATACATCGAAAAAATCCTTGCTCGTTTTAAGCATGCAAAACTCCTCAAAAGGTTTCTTACCTTTTAAGCATGGAGTGTCTTTATCTAAAGAGATGTCTCCGATGACATTAAAGGAGATTGAGGACATGTAGACAGTTCTTTATGCTTCGGCAGTTAGACAACCTAATGTATGCTATGCACAAGATCGAATCTGTTTTGCTAAGAGCATAGTTAGCGATATCAAAGTAACCCTAGACAAGGACATTGGACTGCAGTAAAGTATATATTAAAGTACCTTAGAGGCACTAAAGATTATATGCTAGCTTACAAGGCGGTTAATTTGGTCCCTGTGGGTTGCACAGATTTTGACTTCTAATCGGATAGGGACAATAGTAAGTCAACCTCGGGGTTTTGTGTTTACTTTAGGAGGTAAAGTCATAAACTATGGAAGAGTGATAAGCATAGGTGTTTTTCTGGACTCCACCATAGAAGCTGAGTATATGGCAAGCCTCTGAGGTAGTCATAAAAGCTGAATGACTCAATAACCTCAAGATAGACTTAGATATGATTTCTGGTTTGTCCAAAGATTATTACAATTTATTGTAATAATAGTGGTGCAGTAGCAAACTCAAAAAAACCATGAGTCTATAAGGCAAGTAAACACAATAGAGCGCAAGTACCACCCAATACGAGAAATCGTATAAACGAGGAGAAGTTGTTGCTGCCTAGATTGCATCAGATGATGACCTATAGATCTTTTCACTAAGGCCCTTAAGGCAAGAGCTTTTGATGGGCATGTTGAAAGGTTAGGATTCAGATGTATGGCAGCAGATATGACAGCTTAGTCTTTTAGTATAAGTGGGAGATTGTTAGGATGTATACTAAAAGCCTAGCTTTTGGTATAAACATTTATCTAGAAATAAAAATCACATTGGTCAAATGTCTACATTTATGATAAATGTAGTTGTTCAATTAATTTATATTATAGATAACATGGTGTGTGGTGTCACACACAGATGATCATGTTATCAGTACCTTATAAATTATAAACAGTAGCTCACGACAAAGATGGAAAGGAACAAACCATTGGAAGGTCGTAGTGTAATTAGGTATTAGTTTATCTTAACTATATAATTACACTAGTACACTCAGAGTGTATTGAGTAGGACCATTTGAGGTCGTTTCTTTTATACTGACTTTATAAAGAAACAAAGACCTCGGTTATTATGGAAGTGTGTGCTCTTAATCCTAATGTAATAACAAGCACATATATTTGATATTTATTTCTTTAATTTATCAATGGGTGAGATTTAGTTCGTTGAATCAATAAACCCGATAAGTTGGGAAATGGTATCACTTATAGTGTGTGTTGTTGATTATAGAAGGAAACTGTGTCCTAGAGATACTAGGTTGATAATGTCCTCAAGAGGAGCTCATAAAGATTGTCATGTTAAACCCTGCAGGTGGACTTAGTCCGACATGATAATAAGGTTGAGTGGTACTACTCTTGGACTTAGATATTAATTAAATGAGTTGTCAGTAACTCACTTAATTAGTGGACATTTGATATCTTAAACACAGGGAGACTAACACACTCATAATAAGAAGGAGCCCAAAAAAATGTAATTTGGGATTGGTGCGGTAGTTCAATGATAATTCTCTAGTGGAATGAATTATCATTGATAAAATTAAGTTGTGTGTTCGGGGCGAACACGGGATGCTTAATTTTATCGGGAGACCAAAACCAATTCATCCTCTCGGTCCCTATCGTAGCCTCTTATTTGTAGAAGTTTTATACCCACCTATACCCACCTTCTATACCCACTAATAAGGGGCCGGCCAAGCTAGCTTGGGAACCAAGCTAGGGCCGGCCTAGGTATATTATTGGGTGGCCGGCCCTAGCTTGAACCCAAGCTAGTGGGGCCGGCCAAATTAAATTAAAAAGGGATTTTAATTTTAGTTTTTATTATGTGGAAGAAATAATTTTTTAAAGAGAATTAAAATTAAAATATCTCTCTTGTAAAAGATCTACACCAGATTAAAGAAAGAGATTAGATCTCTTTCCTTATTTGTAGATTGATGAGTTATTTTATTTTCTCTTTAAAAATTATCCACATGTTGATAAAATTAAAATTATAGAAATTTCCTTTATCAACCATGAAGAGATTTTTAAAGAGAAATTTTATTTTTAAAATTTCCGGAAACAAATTAGGAAGTTTTAATTTGTTGATTAAAACTTGTCTAATTTATTTCCTCTAGAAGTGGCCGGCCATTAGAGATTAAATTGGGAAAATTTATTTAATTTTTCTCAATTAAATCATGTCAAGGAAATTAAGGAAATTTTATTGTAATTAAATTTCCTAATTTGCCTAGGCCAAGGAATATAAAAGAAGGGGTGAGGGTGCCTTCACAAAAAAAACAACATCTATTATTCCTCTCCCTCTTTTGTTCCTTGGTGTGGCCGGCCAACCTCTCCCTCTCTTCCTCTTGTGGTGGCCGAACCCTACCCTTCTATTGGAGCTCTTGTGGTGGCCGGATACTACCGGAGAAGAAGAAGAAGAAGGAGAGAAAGCTAGCATCTCTTGGAGCTTGGTTAGTATTTTGTTTTTCTTCCTTGGTGAAGCTTCCTCTTTGTTGGCCGAACCTAGCTAGGAGGAGAAGAAGGTGATTGGTGGTTTCTCGTCTTGGAAGATCGTTGCCCACACAATGTCCGAGGTTAGAAGAGGAATACGGTAGAAGATCAAGAGGTTTTTCTACAAGGTATAACTAGTAAATTTTATTTCCGCATCATGCTAGTTATTTATGGAAATAATACCAAATACAAGAGGCTTACGTTCTAGAATTTCGAATATGTTTTTTCGAAGTTGTGTTCTTTTGTTTCTTTCTTTTCCTTGTGATTTGATTGTTCTCTTTGGTTAACCTAAAGTTATTTTAGGAAATTAAATATTAGCTTTCTATTAAAGGTTTTGTCTAGTCGGTGGTGGTTGCTCCCATATCCAAGAAGGCCATGTGCCTCGCCACGTCAGTACTGGGAACCTTTTATGGAAATTAATATTTAATTGAATTAATAACTTAAGGAGACTTGGGTCGAACGTGTTAAGTTCCGCAGGAGATCCAAGTCAAAACCTAAAAGAACAAATAGATTAAGTTTTGGATCAAACGTGTTAAGTTCCGCAGGCGATCCAAAATTTAATTTAAAAGAACACATGGTAGCTAGGAAAAGGTTCAGACCTTTGTACAAAATTTTTGTACAGTGGAACCTATAGGTTTTCCGAGTAGCAACCAACAAGAAATACATTCTTGACATCCATCTGAGATATTCTCTATCAACAAACAGAAGCAACAACAATCAGAGTATGAACAGTTGTCATTTTTACAACAAGAGCAAATGTTTCTTCATAATCCATGTCATACTTTTGAGAATAACCTTTAGCAACAAGACGAGTTTTATATCATTCGATAGATCCATCAAATTTAGTTTTGATCTTATATACCCAACGAGAACCAATAGTATATTTTTCTGGTGGCAATAGAACCAATCCCATGTATGACTCTGATGTAAAGCAGTTAGTTCCTCAGCCATAGCACTCTGCCAAAGTGGGTTACAAACATCTTTTCTATAGAATTCAGGCTCAAAAAGACAATGAATAGATGCAACAAATGAAGCAAAAGAACGAGAATAACAAGAGTAAGCAAAATCTGATAGTCTAGTAGACTTACAAACATGAGTGGATTGACGATGGTGGAGAGAAGGATCATCCGCAACCTCAGGAGATAATTGGGTAGTGAAAGAAGGAGGAACATGTGGAGCGGATATCGGGAACCAAAGTACGAGATTCAGTTGAACTACCAGTAGGATTTTTGGGTGAATCTTCCTCATTATCGGTATTGAAAAGATCAATGCAAAGTAGATTTGACTTTGTCATATTATACGAACTAGCCGAAATAGAAAAGAATGGAATATGCTCAAGAAACACAACATGACGAGAGACATACAATTTTTGACTAATGGGATCAACGCAACGATATCCTTTTTGACTAACACCATAACCCAAAAAGACACAAAGAGCATACCTAGAGGCTAACTTATTACACTCTGCATGTGGACGAAGGACAAAACAAGTACAACCAAAAATACGCAAAGAGGAATAGATAGGAGCATACCTATACAATTTTTCAAAAGGTGACAAACCTGAACTGTGTGAGGATAGAATTCTATTAATGACATGAGCAGCAGTAAGGATTGCTTCCCCCCAAAAGGCACTAGGAACACTGACAGACAATAAAAATGAACAGGTTGTTTCAACAAGATGTCTATGTTTCTGTTCAGCCACGCCATTTTGTTCAGGAGTATTTGTACACAAGGTTTAATGAATAGTACCATCAGAAACAAGTAAATGTAAAAATTGATTCAAAGTGTAATCACCCCCCAAATCACAACGAAAATATTTTATGATACTAGAATGTTGAGTTTTTACAAGAGCTCTAAAGTTATTGAAAATTGTAAAATAATCAGACCTGTGTTTCATAAGATAGAGTCAAGAGTAACGAATGTAATCATCAATAAACGAAACATAATACCTTGACCCCCATTTTGTAGGAATAGGAGAGGGTCCCCACACATCATAATAGATAAGATCAAATGAAGCAAAAGAAAAAGAAAGACTTTTAGAAAATGGTAAGACAGAAAATTTGGTCAGTTTACAACCACTACAATCAGAAATATTAGAACTTTTAAAAGGTCCTAATGCTCCTATAGAGGCTAAAAACAGCAAACGAAGTGCTAAAACATGACCTAAGCGAGAGTGCCACAAATAAAAATCAGAAGATAAACCACTCAGATGAAAAGATGATAAATCCACACTCGAAGCTACAACTTCTGGTAATTTGAGTTAATCTAAAACATAAAGACCTCCTTACTTATGGCATGTCCCAATCAACCTCTGAGATTGCGGGTCCTGAACATAACAATTGGATGGAGAAAAAGAAACTAGGTATTTAGACTCACATAATTGACTAACAGAGACAAGATTTAAAGTAAGACTCAGAATATAATAAACATTAGTAAGAGATAAAGAAGATGTAACAATTGAACCAACACCTACTAATGACATAGGAGTACCATCAGCAGTCACAATAGATATAAATGAACTCGGAGAAAAAGAACAAAAGATGACAAATTGGATGACATATGATGAGAGACACCAGAGTCCAAAATCTACAAGAATAAAGATATACCTGAAATACCAGACGACAATAAACCTATATGAGAGGAAGCTGACATGACAGAGGGCTGTGAATCAAGGAACTGTTGAAACTGCTCAAACATATATGAATCAGATTTCCATGAAGCATCTGCACGACTAGGCATGATGATAAAACGAATAATTCTCAGAATAATCAAACTGTAAGGATACACATTTGTATGATCCGCAAAAACTAATGTCAGGATGACCCATGATCACAAAAAGAATCTAAGGCAGAAAAGGATATCAAATGTAGAAATCAGTAGAACAAGGCGTCGGTGTCAAAATCAGTAGAAAAGGATATTAGTGCTGAAATAGGCAACATAGGGCTTCAACATCGAAATCGATAGAAAAGAGCGTCGGCGCCGAAATTGACAGCACAGGACATCGATGCTGAGATAAGAAGAAAATAATGTTGGCGTCAAAATCAACAGAAAATAATGTCGGCGTCAAAATCGGTAGGACAGGACGTTGGTGTCGAAATTGATAGAAAATAGATGTTGGCGCCGAAATCAACAGCAACAGGATAGAAAATAGATGTCAGCGTCGAAATCAATAGCAGCAATAGGAGATGGCGGCGACAACAGGAAGTAATAATAAGGGGCGGTAGAAAAAATTAGGTTAGAGAAGGAGAACCTGACTCTGATACCATGTAGAAATTAAGAGAAAGAAAAAACTAACTATATTATTGGATCTTAAAATTGATACAGAGTATAAAGTCTTATATAGTTAAATTAAGAAACTCTAAACTCTATTAAAAAAAGGAAAAAGTCTAAATTACCTTAAAATATATAAACAAATAAATATATAATCTAACAAGAAAGAGATTGGATAAATGTGCTATGGATGTGGATTGACAATTGTTATTCTCTCATGCAATGGTAGAAATTCGTCCTTAGTATAGCTCAGATCATAATCCTTTGTTGTTGCAATGTATTAAAATCAAGGAGCACGAGAGCAAGTTTTTTTTTGTCCCCTTGGGATGGTCTAGTGGCTAGCCCATGAGGTGTTGTCATCATGAGGTCTGGGGTTTAAATCTCTGCAAAGCCGAGGTAAATGTCTCTCTTACGTGCTAGTCACTATTCCAAAGGCTAGTAGCCATCCGTGATTTACCTTCTCCGTGTTGACCTGTGACGGATTGACGAGGGCGCTGGGGGGCGAGCATATTTATCTTATTGCCACCACGAAAGCAAGCTTTTTCATTTTCAAGTTGCTTGGATGTCTCATTTGAATTATGAAACTTTGGTTTCTAATACTTAGATTTGTTCTCCGGGTAATGCAGTTTTAAAGCTTGATAAAATTAGATAGCAATTAATCTTTTTTAATAAGGAGGTTTTTAGAAATATTTTCAAAAGAAAACGTCGTATTGAGGATCATATTAGAGGAGTCCATCATTAACTAGATCTTTATCTCTCATTTGATCTCGTTAAATTGGAAAGAAACCTGCATTAACAATATAATGAAGTTTTTTTCTCAAGAAGAACTCCTTTGGTTTCAAACATCAAGAGAGAATTGAGTTAAATTTGGCAATAAAAATATAAAATTCTTCCCTACTCAAACTGTGATTCGCAGAAGAAGAAATAAAATTATTGGTTTGAATATTCATGGTGTTTGGTGTAATGATGAAGAGAATTTGAAAAATGAGGCCTTGGTTTTTATTAAAAGATTGTTCCAACCAAATGATTAATGTAATCCTAACAGTTTTGCTCTTCATTGTATTCATAAAATCAATCAAGAACTCTATAATTTGCTTCTTAGTCATGTTTCTCTCGAAGAGTTCAGGGATGCTATTTTTAGTATGGTTCCATATAAAGCACTAGGTCCGGATGGTTTTCAACTAGTATTTTTCAGAAATTATTAGCATATAGTTGTAAAGATGTTTGGGATTTTATTATAAAAGCCTTTTCTAATGGTTGTATTGAACAATATTTTTAGAAACACTTATTGTTCCAATTCTAAAGGTTAATGATCCAATGAGGCTAAAGGATTTTAGACCAATTAGTCTTTGCAATGTCTTGCTCAAACTAATTTCTAAAATTCTTGTTCATCATATTCGACCTTCTTTGGATGATTTAATTGACCGTCTTTAAAGTAATTTCATTCATAATTTGTAGGATCATCGATGTTGCCTTCTCTGTTGTCGCTGCTCGTCGACGAGGACACTATCAATGGACGAGGATGCGTGGTTCCACCGATAAGAACGGTCGTAAGAGAATCATTTGCATCTTCAGATGTTCAATTTCTAGTCGATTTTATATACGATTCCAACTATATTATTCCAATTCCACTACAAAATTCTATCAAAAGTCGATCCAGATCAATTTAGGGTTTCCGGATCGTAGGATCATACGATCCTACAATTTGGATCGTGATTTTACAAATGTTGGTTTCATTCCCAATAGAAGTATTGCATATAATGTCTTGATTGCACAAGAAATTATTCATCAAATGCATAAAAAGAAGGGTAAGACTGATTTTCTCACATTTAAAATTGATTTTGAAAAAGCTTAGGATCGAATAGATTGAAATATTCTCAAGCTGACTGACTTTGGTTTCCCTCAACATATTATCAACCTTGTTATGAGTTGCACAACCTCGTCCACTTTGTCTTTAAAGTGGAATAGTGAGAAATTAAAAAGCTTTGCGCCAACTAGAGGCTTAAGGAAAGGTGACCCCATGAGTCCTTGTCTTTTTATTCTATGCATGGAAAAACAGACTATTTTGATTCAAGAAAAGATTGAGGCTAATCTGTGGCAGCTTGTTAAAATCTCCACAAATGGCCTTGCAATCTCTCATTTATTTTTTGCTGACGATTGCCTTATTTTCATAAAGGCCAAAGCTTCTCAAGTTAGATTAGTTCAAGAAGTGCTCCGTTCCTTTAGCCTAGCTTCAGGTATGAAAGTTAATATTCAGAAGTCAGATTCCTCCCTTCTAAAAACATGTCTCGTGCTATAGTGGCCAAATTTGAAGGTATGCTTGATTTCCATCATACTTATAATATAGGATAGGATCTTGGTTTCCCTTTACTTACAGGAAGGGTTGCTGAGAATTATTTTTCCTATATATTGGACAAGATTAGCAGTCAACTTGCCGGCTGGAGGGTAGGTTATTAACCAGAGCAGATCGGGTTACTCATGTTGAATTTGTGCTTTGTTCTATGCCTATCTCTACTATGTAAAATCTTTGGTTACCTCAAGGGGTCTATAATAATATTGATTCTTGCATCAAGCAATTTATTTGGGGTGGTAAGTCTAATAATCATTGGGTTAAATGGAGCAGAGTAACACAACCCTCTCATAGAGGTGGGCTTGACATTCATCGGGCTAGAATTACTAATACATCATTGCTAGGAAAACATGTATGGGATATTATTATTAAACCTGACAAATTCTGTGTGAAATTATTGTCATTTAAATATCTCACTGGTTATCACATTCTGCATGGCCCAACTTGTAATGGTACGAGTTATACTTGGAGGTCCATTATTAAAACTATTGTGTCTTTACATAATGGTTTCATTACTCAAATGGACGAGTTGATGTCTTTGTTGGTGTAGTAAGAATCAATGATCAAATTTAAATTTTGATGAATGATAAATGGATTAAAGTTAAATGTTATTTTATCTAACCTTATTACTAAGTGTGCGGGACTTGACGAGTCTAGAGGACCTGATACTAGGCTAAAATCTAGCTAGGTCTATTGGACCTGATAGCTGGTGGGAGGTCTAAATAGGTCAAGGAGTGATCCGATATTTGACAGGAAGTTTGACTTGGTTCGTGGGACTTGATAGTTGACTGAAGTCCAATTGAGTCTGCAGACTTAACAACTGATGGAAAGACATGGTTGATCAAAAGCCAAGTCAATTGACTGTAAATAGTAAGTGAGGTGAGTCACTGGAGGAGAGAGATCCAGTGAGGACGAGTCCTGGTGGGACTATAGGTGCGGTCCAGCTTAGAGCTATTTGGGAAGTCAAAGCTGAGACTATGACTAGATCCTGGTCCTGGGAAGACAGGATCTAAGTCATAAATTGATTATATTTTTGTGTTAACTCTATTTTACAAGATAATTTTTGCTTGGACTAATGTGTTTTGTAGGAAATTAAAGCTGTAATGTGGTTGAAAAAGGGGCTCCAGGCGCTCGGACCGTGTCCAGGCGCCCGGAGGTCCGGGCGCCCGAAGATGGTCAGAAACTTTTAGAGATCCATATCTGGATGAGTAAGGATAATTTCATTCTTACCATTGGACATGTGTGAGCATTGAGATTGTTCTTGGATTGGAGATTTAGAATCTTGACTCTGTTTTGTTTAGGATGAAGTTGTTTTGCATTTTCTGTTTGATTGGATCTTAGTTTTTCTTTCTATTTGAAATCTATTTAGGTTTATTTCTGTTCCAAACTAGATTTCATCCAATTGTAGTTTAGCTTAATAATCGGTGATCCTGTCCGAAAGCTGACTTGGACGAAGGCTGGTCACGGCGACCTAGATGTTGACGGAAAGTCGTGGGTGATTCGGCTCCCACAGGCGGCTGACGCTGCTGCAGGCCCCTGCACACACTCAGACGATCTCCCTCGTTAGAGACCAAAATCCCAGGAAAAAAGTCCCCGGGTCAGGCCCTCCGACGCTCAAGTCAGGTACTTTTTCCCCAAAAAATGCAGAGAGAAAAACACGACTGAAAGTGAAAAAGTTGTGGAAAAAAGTGATGATAGAGCGTACCCGCGTACGAAGAAGCCTCCTCCTTTTATGCATCCCCCCTTCTAGAACCTGCCAGCTTCCCAGAAAACGTTAAACGCTGGGCTTTGTCATGTAGTGAAGGACACCTGTCTGGCTACTATTAGTTAGGGAGGCATCTTCTCATTTAGGAACTTCCGCCTTTGCGCAGGGACTTTGTCATGTAGTGAAAGACACTTGTCTGGTTATTACTGGTTATGAAGGCATCTTCTCGTTTAGGAACCTTCGCCTATGCGTATGTCCCCTGGTATGTGATGATTACCTCCTCACCTCCTCCTGTCAGACCTGCTCCCCAGCTTTTAGGCGCAGCCTGTAGTCGAGTTGTCCCTGAATAGCTCTGCTGATTCCAACCTGTACCGCGTGACTCATGCTCCGGGCCTTCGCACGTAGGCCTGTAGATCAAGCTGTCTCTGAACAGCTCTGCCGATCCCAACCTGTACCGCGTGACTCATGCTCCGGGCCTTCGCACGTAGGCCTGTAGATCAAGCTGTCTCTGAACAGCTCTGCTAATCCCGACCTGTACCGTGTGACTTATGCTCCGGGCCTTCACACGTAGGCATGTAGATCAAGCTGTCTCTGAACAGCTCTGCCAATCCCGACCTGTACCGTGTGGCTTATGCTCCGGGCCTTCGACCGTAGGCCTGTAGATCAAGCTGTCTCTGAACAGCTCTGCTGATCCTGACCTGTACTGTGTGACTCATGCTCCGGGCCTTCGCACGTAGGCCTGTAGATCAAGCTGTCTCTGAACAGCTCTGCCGATCACGACCTGTACCGTGTGACTTATGCTCCGGGCCTTCGCACGTAGGCCTGTAGATCAAGCTGTCTCTGAACAGCTCTACCGATCCCGACCTGTACCGTGTGACTCATACTCCGGGCCTTCGCACATAGGCCTGTAGATCAAGCTGTCTCTGAACAGCTCTGCCGATCCCGACCTGTACCGTGCGTTTTGCCTGTCGTCTCCTTTTGTCTCTTAACTATTTTGCCCATTTGATCGACAAGTCTGCTTGACCTTTGACTACCACATATGCTTGAATTTTATTGCCCAGTCAGCTTGACTATTGACTGCCACATCATCTTGACTTTTGACCACTATATGGCCTTGACCCTTCTCACCCTTCCCTTTTGGGCCCCTCCATTGCCAGTCGTATCACAAGCCTCCCCCACAAGTCTAGTCGAAGGAGGACGACAGTCTGACTGACTAGACCTCAGCACATCTCTAAGATCTCAGCCTATCTTTGTGACCTCAGCATGTCTCTGCGTGTTGCCATACCTCTGCGCCCTCTGCTTCCTGCTTCACGTACCTGACTTTGTGTCCCGTCGCCTGGGATACTATGTCTCCTTAATTGCTTTGGGATATTATACCTCCTTAATTGCTTTACCAGTTGCTTGGGGTATCGTGCCTGCTTAATTGCTTTAGTGGTTGCTTGGGATACAGTGCTCACGTAATTGCTTTGACTTGAAGACGAGCTCCCCTTTTTAAAGAACCCTCTGGCCGCTTCTTTGTCATGCCATTCTTCCCTCATACTCTCTTACTATCTTTCGTTATCTTGCATTCCATTAGTTGCTCCTCGACCCGATGCATTCCCCTTCTTCTGATGAGGTTGATCAGCCGTCCTCCCAAATGCGGATAGATCAACTCACCCTGTAACTTGCCGAGAAAGAATGCGAACTGGAGCGCATGTCCAGGGATCGGGCTCGTCAGCTGGCTGCCCTGCACTCCATGGAAACCCAGTATCGTCTCGCAAAGTCTTGCTTGCATGCTGAGAAGGCGAGGAAAGAGGAATGCCAGGCTAGCCTGCAGCGCCAACTTAGCCTTCAGGAACGTTTACAACGAGAGCATGATACGGAGCTATCTCTCCTCCGTGCGTGTCTCGACGCTAAGCAAGACACGATCGCTCAGCAACAAACAGTTATCAGATCCTTACACGCGGAGCTGGCTCGAGCCTTGACCGCCCCAGAGGCTCCTGAGTTCCCAGATATTTCTTCACACGGCAGTGCTCATGCTCCATAACCAATCCTTTCCCCGAGTTAAAGCTGGTACGAGTTTTAGTTGTCTCAGTGGCTCCTGACCCACGGGACGTTCCTTCTTGTAGCCTCGGCTGTATCACCCACTTATCGAGCTGTGGCTGTTATACTTGTATATTTGTCCTTTTCCTGCATAGTCTTTCCTGCTCGATTTTCACCTAGCAAGCATTCTTAGAAACCGACCCGTATGTAAGAGATAAGAGTTGCATCATGACTCATTTTTATGAATTTTGGATAATCAAACCAGCATAATACTTGAAAATTAAAACTATAACGAACGGGCAAAACCTAATTTCCCAGTTAATATTGATGCTTCATGGGTATGGTGGATGACCTCCTGTATTCAGTACCTTGCATATTTGCTGTATATTTACAATTTGCATAAAGGAGCTAGAATAAAATCAGATGTAGTTGACCTGATTATTTGAAGACGCTCTGCTCAGCGTGAAGAATATCAGTCTGAAAGGTCGTTATGCGTGGGTGCCGGGTTCCCTTTTGATTCTCGCAAGAGAGCCGATTTTTGATTCCCGCCTGTGAGCCGACTTTTGATTCTCGCATGGGAGCCGACTTTTGATTCTCGCATGGGAGCCGACCTAAAAGGCCGTTGGGCATGAGCACAGGGCTCACTTTTGATTCTCGCATGGGAGCCGACCTAAAAGGTCGTTGGGCGTGAGCACAGGGCTTACTTTTGATTCTCGCATGGGAGCCGACCTGAAAGGTCGTTGGGCGTGAGAACAGAACTCACTTATAACTCGCACTGAGGCGAGAGCCTGGGACAACCGATCTAAAAGGCCGTTGGGCGTGAGCACAGGGCTCACTTTTGATTCTCGCATGGGAGCCGACCTGAAAGGTCGTTGGGTGTGAGAACAGAGCTCACTTATAACTCGCACTGAGGCGAGAGCCTGGGACAACCGACCTAAAAGGCCGTTGGGCGTGAGCACAGGACTCACTTTTGATTCTCGCATGGGAGCCGACCTGAAAGGTCGTTGGGCGTGAGAACAGAACTCACTTATAACTCGCACTGAGGCAAGAGCCTGGGACAACCGACCTAAAAGGTCGTTGGGAGTGAGCACAGGGCTCACTTTTGATTCTCGCATGGGAGCCGACTTGAAAGGTCGTTGGGCGTGAGAACATAGCTCACTTATAACTCGCACTGAGGTGAGAGTCTGGGACAACCGACCTAAAAGGCCGTTGGGCGTGAGCACAGGGCTCACTTTTGATTCTCGCATGGGAGCCGACCTGAAAGGTCGTTGGGCGTGAGAACAGAGCTCACTTATAACTCGCACTGAGGCGAGAGTCTGGGACAACCGACCTAAAAGGCCGTTGGGCGTGAGCACAGTGCTCACTTTTGATTCTCGCATGGGAGCCGACCTGAAAGGTCGTTGGGCGTGAGAACATAGCTCACTTATAACTCGCACTGAGGCGAGAGCCTGGGACAACCGATCTAAAAGGCCGTTGGGCGTGAGCACAGGGCTCACTTTTGATTCTCGCATGGGAGCCGACCTGAAAGGTCGTTGGGTGTGAGAACAGAGCTCACTTATAACTCGCACTGAGGCGAGAGCCTGGGACAACCGACCTAAAAGGCCGTTGGGCGTGAGCACAGGGCTCACTTTTGATTCTCGCATGGGAGCCGACCTGAAAGGTCGTTGGGCGTGAGAACAGAACTCACTTATAACTCGCACTGAGGCAAGAGCCTGGGACAACCGACCTAAAAGGTCGTTGGGAGTGAGCACAGGGCTCACTTTTGATTCTCGCATGGGAGCCAACCTGAAAGGTCGTTGGGCGTGAGAACAGAGCTCACTTATAACTCGCACTGAGGCGAGAGTCTGGGCGTTGGTCCGAGACCAGTAATGATACTCTGGTCCGAGACCGGTGGCGATGGCGCTGGTCCGAGACCCGTAATGATACTCCGGTCCGAGACCGGTGGCGATGGCGCTGGTCCGAGACCAGTAATGATACTCCGGTCCGAGACCGGTGGCGATGGTCCTGTTGGTTGCTACTCGGAAAACCTATAGGTTCCACTGTACAAAAATTTTGTACAAAGGTCTGAACCTTTTCCTAGCTACCATGTGTTCTTTTAAATTAAAATTTTGATCGCCTGCGGAACTTTACACGTTTGATCCAAAACTTAATCTATTTGTTCTTTTAGGTTTTGACTTGGATCTCCTGCGGAACTTAACACGTTTGACCCAAGTCTCCTTAAGTTATTAATTCCATTAAATATTAATTTCCATAAAAGGTTCCCAGTACTGACGTGGCGAGGCACATGGCCTTCTTGGATATGGGAGCAACCACCACCGACTAGACAAAACCTTTAATAGAAAGCTAATATTTAATTTCCTAAAATAACTTTAGGTTAACCAAAGAGAACAATCAAATCACAAGGAAAAGAAAGAAACAAAAGAACACAACTTCGAAAAACCATATTCGAAACACTAGAACGTAAGCCTCTTGTATTTGGTATTATTTCCATAAATAACTAGCATGATGCGGAAATAGAAATTACTAGTTATACCTTGTAGAAAAACCTCTTGATCTTCTACCGTATTCCTCTTCTTATCCCGGACGTCGTGTGGGCGACGATCTTCCGAGATGAGAACCACCACGCACCTTCTTCTTCTCCAAGCAAGGTTCGGCCACAAGAAGAACCACCTCCAAGGAAGAAGAACTTGATCACCACCAATGCTCCAAAGGATCTTCAAGATGAGGCTTCCTCCTCTTCTTCTTCTCCTTCCTAGGTCCGGCCACCAACAAGAGCTCCAAGAGATGTGGTTCGGCCACCAAAAGAGAAGAAAGAAGAAAGCCTAGGGCCGGCCACAAGAAGAAGAAAAGAGGGAGAGAAAAATAAAAATATTGTCACTTTTCAAGGCACCTTAACCCCCTCTTTTATAATCCTTGGCCTTGACAATTAAGGAAACTTATTAAAAATAATATCAATAGCTTTCCTTAATATGAATTAATGAGGAATTAATAAAATAAAAACTCCCCATTAAATTCATATGGCCGGCCACAATTTAAAGAGAAGAAAAATTTCCAATCAACAAAAATTTCCTTATTTGTTCTTGTAAATTTAATTTCTCTTCAAAATCCCTTCATGGTTGATAAAAAGGAAATTTCTATAATTTTAATTTTATCAACATGTGGATAATATTTAAAGAGAAAATAAAACATCTCTACAATCTACAAATAAGGAAAGAGATCTAATCTTTTTCTTTAATCTTTTGTAGATCTATTACAAGAGAGATATTTTAATTTTAATTCTCTTTAAATTATATCTTCCACATAATAATAAAACTTAAAATTAAATTTCTTTTTTAATTTATTTTGGCCGGCCCTACTAGCTTGGGTTCAAGCTAGGGCCACCCAATTTTATACCTAGGCCGGCCCTAGCTTGTTCCCAAGCTAGCTTGGCCGACCTCTATTGGGTAGGTTTAGAAGGTGGGTATAGGTGGGTATAGAACTCTATAAATAAGAGGCTACGATAGGGACCGAGAGGAGGAATTGGTTTTGGTCTCCGATAAAATTAAGCATCCCGTGTTCGCCCCTAACACACAACTTAATTTTATCAATGATAATTCATTCCACTAGAGAACTATCATTGAACTACCGCACCAATCCCAAATTACATTTTTGGGCTCCTTCTTATTATGAGTGTGTTAGTCTCCCTGTGTTTAAGATATCGAATGTCCACTAATTAAGTGAGTTACTGACAACTCATTTAATTAATATCTAAGTCCAACAGTAGTACCACTCAACCTTATCGTCATGTCGGACTAAGTCCACCTGCAGGGTTTAACATGACAATCCTTATGAGCTCCTCTTGGGGACATTATCAACCTAGTATCTGTAGGACACAGTTTCCTTCTATAATCAACAACACACACTATAAGTGATACCATTTCCCAACTTATCGGGTTTATTGATTCATCGAACTAAATCTCACCCATTGATAAATTAAAGAAATAAATATCAAATATATGTGCTTGTTATTATATCAGGATTAAGAGTACACACTTCCATAATAACCGAGGTCTTTGTTTCTTTATAAAATCAGTATAAAAGAAACGACCTCAAATGGTCCTACTCAATACACTCTAAGTGTACTAGTGTAATTATACAGTCAAGATAAACTGATACCTAATTACACTACGACTTTCTAATGGTTTGTTCCTTTCCATTTTGGTCGTGAGCTACTGTTTATAATTTATAAGGTACTGATAACATGATCCTCTGTGTGTGACACCACACACTATGTTATCTACAATATAAATTAATTGAACAACTACATTTATCACAAATGTAGACATTTGACCAATGTGATTCTTATCTCTAGATAAATGTTTATACCAAAAGGTAGGCTTTTAGTATACACTCTAACAGGTCCGAGACCAGTAATGATACTCCGGTTCGAGACCGGTGACGATGGCGCGGGTCTAAAACTAGTTGGACCCCCAACGACAAAGGTATAGACGAATTGCTCTTTTCCGCTTTCCTCCATCTTGCCTATGCCGAGCTAATTGCTTTTGTCGATCTGGTCGTTATGGCTAGTCTTAGGCTTACTCATCTGCACCCCTTTTTTCCCTGCAATCGCATTATGTATGGCATAGGATTAAGAATAAAGAAGGAAGCACATAAACCTTACTTGACCCTTGAGCCATAGTGCCCTCGTAGTTTACGATGACCCCGCAGCTCTCGCGACGTGCTTGGTTAGGTGCTCTGATCAGGAGACACTTACGCAGAATTACTTACTCAGATGATCCGAGCAAGCAACACACCTACAGGCCTGCTCGCTACTTCTCTGATCTGGCACTTACTCCCGCTGACCTGCCCTATCTCATTCTCGGCCCTTTTGAATTGCCTGGATTCTGCAGCCTTATGAAACTTCCCGCTTAGTCTCGGGCCTTTCATGAAGAATGCATCTTTTTTAGGCCACGCCCCTTCATGATTGCCTTGCCACACCAATCCTTAATGCACTTCTTCTCGGGACGACACCTGTTCGACACCTTTACTGCTCACGCCTCCTGACGCCAGCTTCTGACCCTTTTTCGCACCCTTCGGTGCTTACTTCCTATCAGACGGCGCTGGGGCGTATTACCCAAAATGATACTTGGCTCGACTCTCGATGTTTCCTAGGAATGAATGGGCTTTATAAACCCTAAAGGCGGTCCGCCATCTTCACCTGGACGCTTCACTACCCTCCTCCTTTCGTTCGTGGCCGTTTCTGGTATTGCAACCTTTCGTCTTCCTGCTTGCGCCCGACCTATGACCCCTCTCGTCTCCGACCCCCTCACTTGCTTACTCCTCATAATCATGGATGGTAAGGAAGTCTTCTGGTATTCATGCTACATCTCTGATTTAGACCATCATGACTTGTCTTCACTTCAATCCAACTTGGGGCTAGGTGCCGCATATGAGTTTCGTCTCCCTTCGCCAGATGAACATCCTTCTTCTCCTCCCGAAGGCTTTATCACTGTCTTTAGGGATCAAATCTTAGGCCGTCTTCGCTTTCCTTTACATCCTTTTCTATCCGAGTTGAGTCAATATTGCGGTATTGGTATATCTCAGTTCGCCCCCAATGTATTCCGAGCTGTCTGCGGAATCATCATCTTGTGCCGCATTTATCACATTCCCTTGACCGCTCAACTATTCCATCATTTCTATTCCCTCAGGCGGGCGGAGCCGGGGGTGTTCAACGTACAGGCCAAGCCGGGCTATAAATTTTTTGATGACTTACCTTCTTCCAATAAAGGCTGGAGATCTCGCTTTTTCTTTCTTAAGCCTCCCGTCCCCTTAGCTGGGCCTTCCCAATGGCGTTCCATCCTTCCTTCGGACTTCCCCTCACATGTTCATGAATCTGCCTGCTCCACAGCCTCGGACAAGCTGACCGGTGTTGTTGTTCGCTTGTCCGTGCTGATGCTAGAAGGCATTCTATACGCTTTTGGTCTTAGCCTTGTTTCAACAGAAATCGGAGCTCCTTTTGGTAAGTTGCTATTTTTTATATGCCGTTCTTCGCTAACTGAGGTGCTTTTTCCTCTTATCTTTGTAGTGGCTGCCATTCTCCGTTCTTTTGCCAGCCAGGAAAAGTCATATGTGGCTGTTCTGCAAGCTCTGAATGAAGAGTTAACACAAGGCTTATCTTCGGATCCCGCTGCTTCCGTCGGTCTGCAACCTTTGGAACCCCAAACCTCTGATGTGGTAGCCACCTTGACGCTTGTTGAACCACCTGCCCCCAACCCTGCAGACTCAGCCCTACTCCGAGTCTCTGATCAACCCGCAACTGAGCCATCGCCAGCGGGACAAGTGCCTGCAACTGAGCCATCACCAGCGGGACAAATGCCTGCAACTGAGCCACCGCCAGCCGGACAAGTGCCCTCTTCCCTTCCTACTATGAAGTTGCGTCTCGCGCGCAAGGGCAAAAGAGTGGCACCGGTCACTGCAACTTCTCCGCCACCCTCTCGCCGTCAACGTGTAGTTGGTATCTCCTCTCCTTCTAGGTCCTCGGATACAAGCTTGGCCCAGGAGAAGACCTCTGATCTGGAAATTGCGGCCCTGTCATTGGACATGCCGGCTCTTGCACCGATCCAGAGCCTATCACCTGATCCGCCTCTGGCCACTTCTGGCGATCAGCCGGGGGGGCTCGATGACTCCCTCGGCCTCCTCTTCTTGCTTCCCCACAACTTCTACTGCACAGACCCAAGCATTGCCTCCCAAGGAGCCCTCCTTTGAAGCCTCTTAGAGACTTCCCTCGGAGGACCTGACCACCTCCTGGCAATCAGCCAATCGTCAATTCTGGGAGAGCAGTTCCCCTTTGGAGGGGTTTGATCAAATTGCCCGTTCCTTGGTAGCGGTAAGCTCCTTTTCTTCTCCTGGGTATTCATACATCTCTGTAACCCCCTTTCCCTTCCTATGACCATTTACAGACCTGTTCTGCGAGTTTGAGTGCCGTTCAATAAGCGGCCGAGCTTCAGCGAGAGAATGCGGTGCTCAAGGCCCGCCTTCGGGAACTAGAGCCTCCTGTGGCTTCCTCAGCTCCTCTTGAGTCTTCACTTGGAAATTTGGATGCCTATCTGCGTGCCGCTGGGGAATCTGCGGCCTCTGCCCGAGCCATCTCCCATGCCGCCTTTGATAAGCTACAAGAGTTGGAGGCAGCCTTAAAGACGAGGGAATCCTCATTGGCTTCTGAAGCGGAGCGCCATCGCGTGGCAGTTTCTGAACTGCAGAATAAAGAGGCAGAGCTGCTTTCCCGATCAGCTGAGCTAACACTGTTACGGCAAAGTCAGGAGCTCCTGCAAATGGGACTGGCCGATGCCCAAGCTCTGGCTCTTGCTTCCGCTGCCCGGGAGGCAACCATGCGAACTCAATGGGAAACTTGCCAAGCCACCCTTCAATCTTTGCAAGAAGATCTCTTGAAGGCCCAGGAAACAGCATCTCAGGGCCAGAACGACTTATCTGTGGCCCGAGCTGAGGCTGCCAAGAACAAGAATAGTTTGGAAGCGTACCAGGCTAGCGAACCAGGGCGGCTGAAAGCCTACAGACTGGCCTATATTCATTCTTCCTTATTCCTCCGAAAGTTGGGGAGCTGGATGATCTTGCTGCTATGTCACGGGGCCGCTGGCGGGGTCAGACATGCATTCGAGCAAGGCTTTCTACGCTCGGCACCCCCTGCCACTTTTCTGGACACAACTCGCTTATCTAGGGAATTGTCGCAGAAAACCTTTCCTTCCTTTGAAGCGGACGATGGACTTTTTCTTCTGGAGGCTCCTCTCCTGGCGGCCGACCAAACTTCTATTGATATCTCTGCCCAGGCTCTTCCTGCTACTGTTCCTGAAGCGTCTGCTGATCTTGTGTCTTCCTCCACAGTGCTGGCCGAACCCGTGCTCCTTCCGTTGGTATCTGATGACCCTGCACCCTCTTCCCCGGATGTTGTGTAATTGAAACATGTTGTAATGTTAACATTTATACGCTGATGCTGAATCTTTCATGATTGTAGTTATCTGTGTGGGTATGCTAAACTTTTGATGAATATACTTATCCGCCCTTATATCTAGACGATCATACTGCTTCCCTTCCATGCATCCTTAGCTTGCCTCCTTTCTTAGCAGGTCGTCCAGGGCTTTTGTTAATCCGCTGATTTCTAGTAATCAGCTCGCCTTTGCTTATTATGCTTTGCTACGTTGCTCTTCTTCCAATAATTGCTTTTATACTGAGCTCGACGAGAGCTAGATTTTACTTTTTGTCTCTGATGTATGTCCACGAAGACCGCTGATCTGATCTGCCTATCTTTCTGATGGCCCTTCGGTACACCTTTGTCCTTACGAGGCGCTTCGTATCTCGAGCCCCCTGCATTTCCTATAATGCCCTGGTTATATTCTCGAGGATCCTCACAAGGCGTTCCCTGCCTATCTCCGCCCCTGTATCAACCGTCCGTTGTCTACTTACGAAAATGTCCTTCCTCCGCAATACCTATAAGTATCTTCTTACTCTCTTCCTTCTGTCATGATTCGCCGTTACCACGGAGCACTCAGACGTCGCCGCCGCAGACCGATTTCCCTTGAGACTTCCCCGAGATCCTTCCTTTTCTCCAGGCTTCTTCTCCTCGTTTGCTCTTTCTCCCTCCGGAGGTAATCTCTTTTGTAATGACCTCTTCTTCTTGGTTCTCCCTGTTGGCGGAGCACTTCTCGGGCGCTTCGACTTTTGCTGAGTTGGATTGGGATGACCTAAGGTACACTTATGAAATCCCTATTAGCTTTCGCCCCATCATCCCTACTGGTGTGAACCTATACTTCGATCCTCCACCTGGTTCTTGTACTTTCTTTACTGAACAATTTGTATCTGGCCTTCGTCTACCCCCACATCCTTTTTTATCTGGAGTGTGCCGCTATTTTAAGATCCCCCTAGGTCAATTGACTCCCAATTCCATAAAGATTTTGTGTGGCTTCGTAATACTCTGCGAAGTTTGTGAGGTTTCCTGGTCAGCTCCTCTTTTTCACTGCTTCTTCGCTCTTGCTCGGCACGCTGACGGTCTTTTTTATGTCCAAGCTCGTAGTCACACTGCTTTCTTCTCTCCTCTTCCTCCTCCCAGTGTTGACTGGAGGAAAAAGTTCTTTTTTCTCCGGTTTCCAGAGGAAGTAGACTGGCCTCTGCGATGGCAATCTGAGCTACCTCTGACTCCGGCGTTGGAAGACTTCCATATGGACCTTCCTTTTACTGTGGCTGCGACCCGCATGGAGGATTGACGCTTGAATCTGACAAGACTGTTGTCCAGCGACCTACTTTCTTATTTCAGGCTGAGCCCCCATTCTCCTGAAACACCGCACTCCTTAGGTAAGTTCGCACTGAGCCCCCCCTTTCGATCATTTTCTCTGTTAGAATGATCCTTCGTGTTGGTGCCTATAGCTGAGGTTCTGTATCGCGCATCAAAGGCCCTGCCTTTGCCCCTCAGTGATATGGAAATACTGCGGTGCGGTCGGGCAATCTTGGAGAGGAGGCTACTCCCTCATCTTGGATCCACCTCATTTGGGGCAGCGACTCAGCCTACTTCCAACCCCGCCTCACACAACGCTTCTCCTTCACCTGTCACCACGAGCCGAGGTCGGGGTCGTGATCAAGCCGGCCGTCTGGCCAGACGCGTCTTCTGAGGAGCCTCCCGGGCCTCTAGACGCGCTCGCGCAGCCTCTCATCGTGCAAGTCGAGGCTCATCCGGTCGGGGCACCACAGACAGGGGTGCTTCAGCTTTTTCACAGGACCAGCCTTGCTTTGATAATTCTGACTCTGACAGCCAGCCCTTGCTTCACAGACGACGTCGAAGACCAGGTCTGACTTCCCAAACGCTCAATCCTGTTCCTTTTACTATCATATTGCTCCCCGTTGCCACCGTGGTTGGCTCTAACACCACTCTCCTCTTCATTCTTGTTTTATTTACCTGGCAGCCTCCCCCAACCCTTACAGGGGAAGACCAGCGGCATTCCGCTCCGCCCCTACCCTTGCTGAGAAAACTAGCTCAAGCGAGCATCATGACACCGCGCCAACTGAGCACATTCCAGGGCCACCTCCTGCTCCCCCTGGTCCTGCCGCCGGCCCTTCTGGACCTTCTTCATCCGCCCGCTATCGTTACAAAATCACTATCCCTTCTGAAGCTGCTTTAGCTCGGCGACATGACATTCCCACGAGCATTCTGATGATGAAAGGTTGTCTCGGCAGTTTGTGGGCAGAGAGCATGAGTCAAATGGAGAGCGCGCCGCCATTAGTCCAGTTGGAGAGGTTCTCGAAGTCCTGGGCTAAAGTAAGTACTCCCTACTTTACACTTGTTATTATTTTGTCTCAACTGAAGGTTATATCTCCCATCCAGACTTATGCAGAATCTTTAGTTCTGAACCAATCTTTCCACGACCTCCATTATCAAAGCAAAGAACTCCGAGAGAGAGTCTCTGAATTAGAGCAGCAACTGAATGACCCAACCCAAGCTAGTTATGCATTGCGAGCAGAAATCCAAGCCTTAACCAATCAGACCAACCGGCAGAAAAGGTCCCTGGTACAGGTCAAGGATGAACTCCAAGCTTTGAAGGAGGAGAGAGATGCATCTGAGGCAGGGTATCAGCAACAACTAGCCCACCAGGCTCAGGAAATACAGTCCAAGGATACCCTTCTGCAGGAGAGGAACAATAAATTGGAGGTTCAGGCAGCTCAGTTGGAAACTCAGGGAGCTGAACTGAGGGCTCTGAGGGCGGAACTATCCCAGTCTCGGGCAGCTTTGACGGGGGTATCTACTGCCCTAGCGGTCTATCAAGAAGGAGAGAATGATCGTTGCCTGCGAAGTCGAATGTCATATCTGAGCTCTCCTGAATTTTTATCCCAGGTCGGGGCACGCTTTTCTGCAACCGTACCCTACACGGCGGCTGGGGTTATCCGACAACTTCATGCACAGAACTTCTTGAAATCCATCCCTCCCGCAGACTTCTTGGATCAAGACAAGATCATTCAAGACTTTCCGGATGAGATCTTTGCCCCTTTTAAATGATCTGTTCCAACTACTTAAACTGATGAGATTTTTACATGTACATTCGTATCTTTGAGTTTTTACTTGACTATCCTACTGTCTCCAGGCCCTTCGCCTGACCTGGCTTACACCAACAGAGTCAGCACCCCTCAAACCCGCTAGGGCCGTAGGTAGTTAGCACTTCAAGGTCGGTCTAGCTTCCTTCCTTGAGCATCCTGCAAATAATAGGCCCCTGATGCCAATTTCTTGATAACTTTGTACGGTCCGTCCCATTGAGGCGCTAACTTTGTCACTTCCCCTAAGGGCTTTACCTGCTTCCAGACTAGGTCTCCTTATCCGAAGAATCGGGGGATCACCCTTCTATTATAGTTCTGTCTCATCCTCTGTCTATAAGCTTCCAGCCTGGCAGCTGTTTGTTCGCAAATTTCGCTGATGAAATCTAGTTCGGCCATCCGTCGCTCTGTGTTCCCTTCGTCATACATCATTCTTCTGACGGATGGTATCCCGACCTCCAGAGGTACCACTGCTTCATTGCCATATACTAAATGGAAAGGTGTCAGACCTGTACTTTCTCGGGGTGTCGTACGATAGGCCCACAAAATGCTCGGCAGTTCATCCACCCAATTGCCTCCCGTGTGATCCAGCTTGACTTTGAGCCCTCGCACTATTTCTCGATTGACTACCTCTGTCTGACCATTGCTTTGAGGATGAGCCACCGAAGTAAAGGCCTGAGTTATGCCGAACCCTTTGCACCAATTTTATATCTTGCGTCCATGAAATTGTCTGTCATTGTCCGACACTAACTTATGAGGTAAGCCGAATCTGCAAAAGATATTCTTCCACAAGAACTGGATCACCGCATCTTCAGTAATTCTGGCCAGAGCTTCCGCCTCTACCCACTTGGAGAAGTAATCTACCGCCACCAACAAGAAGCGTCTTTGCCCTGTAGCCATCGGGAAAGGTCCTACAATATCCATACCCCATTGGTCAAATGGACAAGACACTATAGAAGTTCTCAGCAGATCTGTGGGTCGGTGCGTCAAGTTCTGATACTTCTGGCATGACAAACAAGTATTCACCAGCTTCTGTGCATCCTTTTGCAGGGTAGGCCAGAAATACCCGGCCAGTAGTACTTTCCGAGCCAGCGTTCTCCCGCCTGCATGGTTGCCACAGCACCCCAAATGTATCTCCCGCAAGGCCTGATCTGCTTCTTCCATATTCAAGCACTTGAGTAGGGGTCTGGAGAAAGACCTTTTGTACAGTTGATCTCCAATCATAACATAAGAATGAGTCTGTCTCCTGAGCATACGCGCCTCTTCTAAGTCGGTTAGTACAATTCCTTGCTGGAGGAAATTTATTATGGACGCCCTCCAATCAATTACTCCTCCCAGGTTATTTTGTAGATCTATCTGAGCTATAAGGAAGGTCTGTGCTATAGATCGGTCAAGTACCCAAGTGGTCAGGGAGCTGGCCATTTTAGCTAATTCATCCGCTCTTTAATTTTCAGCCCTGGGAATCTTAATGACTGTGACTTCTTTAAAATCTTTCCTCATCTTCTCATAGGCTTCCTTGTAAACTTGCATCTTTTCGTTGTTTACCTCAAAATGTCCGGTCACCTGCTGAGTTACTAGCTGTGAATCTGAATATATTATGACTCGACTTGCCCCCACATGCCGAGCTGCTTGCAGATCTGCTAATAGAGCTTCATATTCTGCTTCATTGTTAGTAGCTCTGAAATTTAGCCGTACAACCAGCTGTATAATGTCTCCTTGTGGAGATATTAGAAGTGCACCTACACCACTTCCACGATGGGTAGCTGACCCGTCTACATAAACTTTCCAAACCTCCTCCGAATCCGCTTGATAAACCTTTGTTAAGAAATCCGCCAGAGCCTGCGCCTTAATCGCGGTTCGGGGATGATACTGTATATCATATTCCCCTAGCTCGGTTGCCCATTTGATAAGTCGACCTGCTACCTCCACCTTGGTGAGAGCTCGATCCATTGTACTATTGGTCAGAACGGTAATAGGATGCGCCAAAAAATACGGTCGGAGGCGTCGAGCCATGAGAACAAGTCCGTAAACCAACTTCTCCAGGGCTGTGTACCGATACTCAGCCCCCTTCAATAGATGGCTGAAAAAATACACTGGCTGTTGTACATTGTCCTGCTCTTTAACTAGCACGGCCCCCACGGCCTCGGGGGTGACTGATAAATAGACCCAAAGGGGTTCTCCAACAACAAGTTTGAACAGTGATGGTAAAGATTCCAGGTATTGCTTTAGTTCTTCAAAGGCCTGTGTGCACTCTTCCGTCCACTGAAACTTAGCTGCTTTCTTGAGCACTTTGAAGAAGGGCGCGGCTCGATCTGCAGATTTGGAGATGAATCTGGACAGCACCGTTATCCTGCCTATTAACTTCTGCGTTTCCTTCAGATTCTGAGGGATCTGCATGTTTTGGAGTGCTTGAACCTTCTCAGGATTGGCTTCTATCCCTCGTTCAGTCACCAGATATCCCAGAAACTTCCCTCCTTTGGCCCCGAACAAACACTTTAGAGGATTCATCTTTACACCATATTGTCTCAGAGTCCCACAGGTTTCTTCTACATCTTTTATTAGACTGGACGCCAGGGGGGACTTGATTAAGATGTCATCCACATAGACTTCAACGTTCCGCCCGATCTGACTCCGAAAGATTTTGTCCATCATCCTTTGGTAGGTGGCCCCAGCATTCCTAAGTCCAAATGGCATGACCGTATAGAAGAAAGTACCATCGGCCGTTATGAAGCTAACCTTCTCCTGATCCTCCCTAGCTAAGGGTATCTGGTGATATCCTTGATAAGCGTCCATCATGCATATCCTCTCACAGCCAGCAGTTGAATCCACCATCTGATCGATCCGCGGGAGAGGATAACAGTCCTTGGGGGTGACTTTATTGAGGTCGCGGAAGTCTATGCACACCCTCCACTTGTTGTTAGGCTTCTTTACTAATACAACGTTAGAAAGCCAGGATAAGAATTGCACCTCCCGAACATGTCCTGCCTTCTTGAGCTGATCCACTTCAGCTCGGACAATTTTATTCTGGTCAGCAGAGAAATTTCTCTTCTTCTGCTTGACTGGCTTGGCTTCAGGTATTAAATGCAGCTTGTGCTCAGCTATCTCTGGCTTGACTCCGGGCAGTTCTTCCGGGGCCCAAGCAAAAACGTCTCTATTACGGGTCAGACACTGTATCAGCTCTGACTTAAGCTCCGGTGGCAAGTCACTAGCAATGTGAGTGATGCTCTATGCTCTGTCAGTATGCAACTGAATCTCTTTCCAAGGGATAGGCTCCTCGGCCATAGGCAGAGGCTCCTCTTGGATAGCGTGCACACCACCATCCTGAGTCCTCCTGCTCTTGCGTGCCTCCACCCGGACCATATCGATGTAGCAATTACGAGACACCTTCTGCTCTCCCTTAACTTCTTCGACCCGCTCGCCGACCGGGAACTTAATCTTCTGGTGAAAAGTGGAGACAGCAGCCCTGAACTCATGCAGAGCTGGCCTTCCTAGGATGACATTGTAGGAGGAAGGAGAATCTACCACTATAAAGGTGCTCCTCCTGGTGCGCACCAGTGGCTTAGTGCCCATGGATATTGCCAGCTTAATCTGACCCATGGGCTTGACTTCGTTACCTATGAACCCGTATAAAGAAGTGGTTCGGGTTGGAGCTCAGCGGCATCAATCTGCATCTCCTCGAACGCAGCTCTAAACAAAATATTGACCGAGCTCCCGGTATCCACAAAGACCCGAGCCACTCGGCTGTTAGCAATAACGGCCTTGATTATGAGAGCATCATCGTGGGGTAGTTCCAGACCCTCCAAATCTTGTGGCCCAAAGCTAATAACAGGGCCAGACGCCTGCTCGTGGCTGCACCCCACAGCTCCCACATATAACCGCCGACCGTGTGACTTATGGGCTCGGCCTGAGTCCCCGTCAGTAGGCCCTCCTGAAATCATGCCGATCTCTCGTACAACAGCGTTACCCCGATTTTCCAGCTCCCCGACATCTCTTCGGTCTTCCACGGGACCAGCTTGGTCAGAAGGACCGGCTAGGTCGGGTCAGGTCTGACGAGCACGTCCGGCTGCGGCCCGTTCTTCCTCCATTCTCTGTATTTGGGGCGCTAACTCCGGGGGAGGCAAGCCCTGCTCTGCAGCTCGCTTGGAGTCATGGGCGAATTGGAAGCAGTTACTGAGATCATGCGTCCTGGACCGATGATATGTGCAATATGGTACTCTCCTTGGTCCAAGCCTGGGCGCGTGTATGGCAGCAACTCGCGGAGCTGGTCTGACTCCCTGAGCGGGCTGAGGGGCAGGCCTGGGTTGAACGTGCTGAAGAGGCTGAGCTGGCTGTGGTGCTCTCCTTTCAGGTCGGTTACCAGGAGCCACTGTCTTTTCGGCCTTCCTCCTAGCTGCCTGAGCTTCCTCCACTTTGATGTAGCAAGAAGCTCTCTCCACCACATCATCAAAACTTCGGGCGAGGTTTTTGATGAGGTCCCTGAAGAATTCCCCTTCTAGCAATCCGTGGGAGAAGGCGCTCATCAGTATTTCTGAGGTGGCGGAGGGGACGTCATTGGCCACCTGACTGAACCGATTGATATAGCTTCGCAGAGGCTCAGTCGGACCCTGTTTAAGAGCGAAAAGACAGTGGTCGGTTTTTTGATACTTACGACTACTGGCGAAACGACGTAAGAAGGCCGTTTTGAAATCCAAGAAGCGATTGATGGACTCTGGGGGCAATCCATCGAACCACTTCTGCGCCGAACCCGACAGGGTATGTAGGAATACTCGGCATTTGACAGCATCGCTGTATTGAACAACATAGACGCGTTCTTGAACTTTCGCATATGCTCTTTCGGATCTTTACTCCCATCATATTCTCCGATGTTCGGGGTCCGATAACCCCTTGGTAGGTTTTCCCTCAAGATCTGAGCCGAGAAGGGTACCTTGTCATCCGGGTCTTCGGGCAGATCTTTGGCAGAGATTATAGCTTTTCCCTTTCCTGAATCCCGGGGTGGATGTAGAGAGCTTTCCGCCACCGACGCCTGCGGCTCTTCTTTCTTCGGATTATGCTCGCGAGGTCCAGGCTGATGATAGTTGCAGTGAGGCTATCGGAATGAAGTAGGAGGGAGTTCTTCTGGTTGCTTCCTCTTTGACCCCCTGTCGGAGACAGGAGTTGGTTCTTTGGACGCTTCAGGTGCTAGGCGAGGTCGCGAAATTGTTCCTTGTTTCTCCGAGGCGGCTCGCTTTTTGACCTCCTTAAAGAGCTCGTACTCCCCCGCGGTCATGGTAACATTAATCCTCCTGCCAGAACTTCGACCAGAGTCCTCCATCTTCACGCTTCGGATAAGGCTGTTGTGTTTCCCACAAACGGCGCCAAATTTGATCCTGTCCGAAAGTGACTCAGACGAAGGCTGGTCACGGCGGCCTAGATGTTGACGGAAAGTCGTGGGTGATCCGGCTCCCACGGGCGGCTGATGCTGCTGCAGGCCCCTGCACACACTCAGACGATCTCCCTCGTTAGAGACCAAAACCCCAGGGAAAAATTCCCCGGGTCAGGCCCTCCGACGCTCAAGTCAGGTACTTTTTCCCCAGAAAACGTAGAGAGAAAAACACGACTGAAAGTGAAAAAGTTGTGGAAAAAGGTGATGAGAGAGCGTACCCGCGTACGAAGAAGCCTCCTCCTTTTATGCATCCCCCCTTCTAGAACCTGCCAGCTTCCCAGAAAACGTTAAACGCTGGGCTTTGTCATGTAGTGAAGGATACCTGTCTGGCTACTATTAGTTAGGGAGGCATCTTCTCATTTAGGAACTTCCGCCTTTGCGCAGGGATTTTGTCATGTAGTGAAAGACACTTGTCTGGTTATTACTGGTTATGAAGGCATCTTCTCGTTTAGGAACCTCCGCCTATGCGTATGTCCCCTGGTATGTGATGATTACCTCCTCACCTCCTCCTGTCAGACCTGCTCCCCAGCTTTTAGGCACAGCCTGTAGTCGAGTTGTCCTTGAATAGCTCTGTTGATTCCAACCTGTACCGCGTGACTCATGCTCCGGGCCTTCGCACGTAGGCCTGTAGATCAAGCTGTCTCTGAACAGCTCTGCCGATCCCGACCTGTACCGCGTGACTCATGCTCTGGGCCTTCACACGTAGGCCTGTAGATCAAGCTGTCTCTGAACAGCTCTGCCGATCCCGACATGTACCGTGTGACTTATGCTCCGGGCCTTCGCACGTAGGCCTGTAGATCAAGCTGTCTCTGAACAGCTCTGCCGATCCCGACCTGTACCATGTGGCTTATGCTCCGGGCCTTCTACCGTAGGCCTGTAGATCAAGCTGTCTCTAAACAGCTCTGCCGATCCCAACCTGTACCGTGTGACTCATGCTCCGGGCCTTCGCACGTAGGCCTGTAGATCAAGCTGTCTCTGAACAGCTTTGCCGATCCCGACCTGTATCGTGTGACTTATGCTCCGGGCCTTCGCACGTAGGCCTGTAGATCAAGCTGTCTCTGAACAGCTCTGCCGATCCCGACCTGTACCGTGTGACTTATGCTCCGGGCCTTCGCACGTAGGCCTGTAGATCAAGCTGTCTCTGAACAGCTCTGCCGATCCCGACCTGTACCGTGTGACTCATGCTCCGGGCCTTCGCACGTAAGCCTGTAGATCAAGCTGTCTCTGAACAGTTCTGTCGATCCCGACTTGTACCATGCGTTTTGCCTGTCGTCTCCTTTTGTCTCTTAACTATTTTGCCCCTTTGATCGATAAGTCTGCTTGACCTTTGACTACCACATATGCTTGACTTTGATTGCCCAGTCAGCTTGACTATTGACTGCCACATCATCTTGACTTTTGACCACTATATGGTCTTGACCCTTCTCACCCTTCCCTTTTGGGCCCCTCCATTGCCAGCCGTATCAATCGGCAACTAGTTTAGGTGAGGAGATCAATTAGATTCACATTGGTTAGATTGCATTCATAGATGAAATCATTAGCTGATCTAATCAACAAATGTTAGCTAGCTTTGCCTTGCCTAGTTAGAAACTGAACTTCAAGAAAACCCCATACAAAGCTGAACAGGAAACTGATCTAAGAATTCCAACATTGCCATGAGGTCCACGTGATTTGATTCTAGGTACTCACTCTACTATACTAGTTCAAGGGAATTTTAGGGAGTATTTGAAACTAAAATTATTATGACATAAACTTTTGGTTATCAAATTTGGCATTGTTGCCAGGGACCTAATGATGTTTGTTAATTCTTAGATTGATATTAACTCTTTGTTATTTCATTGTGTTGTGCTTTCTAATTGGGCCTTGTAGTGTGCAGTTGATGACCAAAAAGTGCGAGGAAAAATTGGTTTAGTTTGATCTAGAAATTGAGAGAACGTTTCGCATACTACATAGAGCTCAAGGAGAACGACCTTCCACCTCTATCTCCATGTCTTCAAATTCCTCAAGTAGGATGCCACTCAGCCATGGCAGTACACTCAGAGGATTGGCAGCCCCTAATGGTTCACATCAACCTCTTTGCATCAAGTATCCTGAATTGAAAGTTGATTTTGAGTTGAGATCAGGGATTATTCACTTGTTACCTAAATTCCATGGGCATGCTGGTGAAGATCCGAATAGACATTTGCAAGAATTCCATGTGGTCTGTTCTACAATGAAACCTCATGGAATTTCAGAGAAGGATATCAAGTTAAGAGTATTTCCATTTTCTTTGGCTGATGTAGCAAAGAACTTGCTCCTCTACATTCCCTCAAGAACCATTACTTGTTGAAATGACATGAGGAGAGTTTTCTTAGGTAAATTCTTTCTTGCTTCTAGAATAGCTTCAATTAGGAAGAGTATTTGTGGAGTCCAACAAGTGACAGGTGAAACACTTCATGAGTACTGGAAAAGATTTAAGAGGTAATGTGCTAGTTGCCCACAACATCAAATAAGTGACCAGTTAATTTAATATTTCTATGAAGGTTTACTACTTATGGATAGGAGTATGATTGATGTTGCTACTAGAGGAGCTTTGGTAAATAAGACACCTAATGATATTAGAGATTTGATAGAGACCATGGCTGCTAACTACCAATAATTTGGCACAAGACCTGTGATGGAAAAGGATGTTCATGAAGCTCACATTACATATTCTGATCAAAATAGAGTTGAGAATAAGTTAGAAGAAATGATGAATAGAATTGAATTGGCAGCAAGGTAGATATCATTAGTTCAGCAACCTCAACAACATAATACAGAATCAGTGCAAGCCATTCGAGTATGCGGGTTCTGTTCTAGGTACTCTACACTTAACTGATGCTTGTCAAGTTTGCAAATAGATGATGGGTATTTGATAGCTGAGCAATTTGTGGCAGCAACTAATGTTTTTCCTAACATACCATAGTACCAGCAATAACATCAACAAAACAATCAACAAGTTAAGTATGATCCTTTGTGACCTACCTATCATCCAAATTTAAGATATGGGAATGCTTCAGCAACTCAAATAGCCTTTCGAACAGCAGACTCAGAATGTTAATCCTTCAGTCTTTCAAAGGCCTCCTGGTTTCTATAATAATTCAACTCCGAATAGAGCACAACAGTTTCAACAGCAACCTCAATAGTTTTAATACCAACCTCAACAATTTCAGCAGTAGGCTCCACATTATTTTCAGCAATAACCTTCTCCATTTCAACAACAGTCAAGGCAGATTTTTGTTTCTGCTCAAACTGATCTATCAGTTCAAGATTTGAAAGAAATCATGCAGCAGATGATGCTTCATCAACAACAACTCATGCTTCAATGGACTCATGCAAACCAACATCAACAGAAAATCGATGCTGTGTTACAGAATATTGAGAGTCAAATGAGTCAAATGGCATCTAATATTGGACAAACTCAGCTACAAAGTTCAAGTCAGTTACCTTCTCAGACTGTACCAAATCCAAGAGGAAATGTGAGTGCTATTACCCTTCGGAGTGGTAAATCTGTTCTGAGCTCAAGCAGAAAGATCCAACTGAGGGATCAAATGATTTGGATTCAGGTGTTCAAACTTAGTTTGGTTCTATTCCAGTAGTACAAATGCCAGTAGAGGTGTCATTACCATTTCCTCAAAGGCTAGTGCGACCTAGGAAGAGTGTGTTGGTGCGGGAAGTATCTGACGATCGAACCCAAGTTTTGATAATGATAAAGGGTTCAAAGTTAAGTCTTGTTATTATCTAACATGTTGAATGAGCGTTTCAGGAAAGTCCTAACTGCGGTTAGGCAGGTGAAAATCCTAGGGGGTGGTAACCCTAGGTCCTAGGAGGCGGTAACCCTAGGTGGAGAAAAGTCCTAGTTGCGGTTAGGCAAAGGGAAAACCCTAGGGGTGGTAACCCTAGGTCATAGGGGGTGGTAACCCTATGCGGAAAGTCTTGGCAGGTCGATGGCTTCAGGCAAAAGTCTTAGAGGGTGGTAACCCTAGGTGAAAAGTCCTGGTGTCGCGAACCAGGTGAAAGACTGGACTAGCCGGGAAGCGGATGTCCAGCAGAAAGTCCGGAAACGTCGAGTGCTGAGCAAAAGTCTAGTCGATCTGGAGGATCGTACTGGCAACAGGTAAAATCTCCTGAGTGGAGTAGGTGAGGACGCGTTCCCCGTAGAGGGAACAGTAGGCGTCGGGTCGACCTAGGGTTTCCGGTCAGAAACCCGAAGTCAGACTCGGACAGTCCGAAGACTGTCATTATCACATCTATTATGTTTTATGTGCTAATTTTGTGCTGCAGGGTAGTTTTGGGACTAATGTATCTTGCAGGGACCAAACTGCAAAGATTAACCTCGGATGAACAGTGTCCGAGGCGCCTCCATGGAGCTTGGAGGCGCCTCGGGTACAAAACCTGAGCTGGCTGCGAAGCAAGCTTGGAGGCGCCTTGAAGGAAGCCAAGGCGCCTTGGACAGCTTCATGAAGGCGCCTTGGAATGGTTGGAGGTGCCTTGAACCTGATAAGGTTCGACCAGTTCAGCATTTATCTCCGCGGCTGACTCGGCTCATTCAAGGCGCCTTGGTGAACAGTAGAAGGCGCCTTGAACAGCCTTTATAAGAGGTCTCGACCAGCAGCTCTTTATAACACCTTCTCAAGCAATCTTCTGCAACGTGCTGCGAATTCGACCATCCCTAAGTGCTGCAAGAACAGCCCAACGACCCGAAGCTTCAGATTTAGTCTTTTGTTGTCGGTATATTCTTATTACTGCTTTAAATTGTACTTAGTTAGTAATAGTCTTTACGAACTATAGTTGTTGCCCACCGAAAGCGGTCAGCGACCGCGGGCCTTCGAGTAGGAGCCGAGATAGACTCCGAACGAAGTAAATAGCTTGTCTTTCTGTGTGTTTGTTTACTTTCCGCTGCGTTACTTCTCCGATAGTTTTTACGATTATGATACGAACGAATTAGCCGCGAGCGCTATTCACCCCTCCGTCTAGCGTATCTCGATCCAACAGAGTGTAGTTGTGGAGAAGACTAGAGAATTTCAGGAGTTTGTGAATATTTTTAGTAAAGTGGAGGTAAACATTCCCTTGTTGAAGGTGATCAAACACATTCCTAAGTATGCTAAGTTTTTGAAAGATTTATGTGTTCATAAGAAGAAGTTGAAGGGTGATGAATTGGTTAGCATGGGGGAGAGTGTTTCTGTATTATTTCAGCCCATGCCACAAAAATGTAAGGATCTAGGACTGTTCATAGTTTTGAAGATACTATGCTTGATCTTGGAGCATCCATCAATGTTATCCCAAAATTAATTTTTCAAGTTCTTGGAATTTGGCCTCTTCAGCCAACAGGGGTTGTAATTTAGTTAACAAATAGAAATTTTGCTCTATCCAGTGGGATTAATTGAAGATGTGCTAGTGAAGGTAAAAGAGCTAATTTTTTCAACATATTTTATGCCTTGGATATGGAGGGTGATACATTGCTAAGTCATGTTTCAATAATCCTTGGGAGATTGTTCCTGAAGACAGTAAGGACTAAGATCGATGTCCATGCTGATACTTTGTCAATAGAATTTGGAGATACTATGATTCAGTTCAATATTTTGGATGCCATGAGATATCTCCCATTCTTTGCTTAGAATTGATTTGTTTGATGAGTTGGAGAATGGTTTGGATAGTTACTCATTGGAGTTTGCTACACTTTTTGATGACTATGATGATGTTTTAGATGCTAAAGCAGTAGCAGTTCAAGTCAATTTGATTCTGTTTCAGAAATTAAGGAGTATGAGAAAGTTTGTATGATGGAAGTGGAATCGGAAAAGTACCTCCTGTAGGCTCCGCGTGACTGACAAAAATAACATAAAATAAAACGATGCTATTGGATTTATTGGTTTGCAACGTAGGAGACTCCTAATCCAAGACAAGTAAAGTGTACTATCAAAATTTCTTTTACGAGCAAATTCTTGGAGGCGAAGAAACACCATACAATGATTAATAGCACATAAAATAAAAATAGAAATTAGAAACTCGAATACAAGTATTGTATGGAATCTCGAGTTCCAAGCCTCCTTTTATAATTTTATTGGTCGAAGTGATTGTTAAATGACATGGAAGATCTCGGGCCTTCGGACCTGGTTCGGGCATCCCTAGTTAGTTGCCTCAATCTTTTTCGCAACGGTTAAGTGATAAGTCGTTTATCTACTCCTGGGCGCTCGGACTGGTCTGGGTGCTCGGATTGCTGTTGACATGGACCTGAAAGTGATTTGCAACAATGGCTTTGTGTGGCGGTCTGATCGCCTGGACCCCCTCCAGGTGCCCTGAGTACGGGCGCCTAGACAAGGTCAACTCAGAGTTGACTTTGTCCGGCTTTGTCTCCGACTGTTTGAATGATTCTCCGATCATCCAGAGTTAAACTCACCCGAATCCAACTGTAGCCTTCTCTCCTCGAGCAGTCTTCTGTTTCGGCTCCTCATCCCTCCGATCATCCAGAAGCGTTGCGCGCGCCCTTCTCGCTCTACCGACATACTTTTTCACAACTTCTTGTCCCTCGGATGCACCGAGTCTGTCGACTGGTTTCTCGTATCATCCTTCTAATTTACTGTGTCTTCTATTTGACTTCTTGTGTTCTTAAGTTCCTGTACACTTAAGCACAAAGATCAAAACACAACAGGACCTAACCTGATTTGGTTAATCACATCAAAACCAACCTGCAGTACTCATAATCTCTTATTTTTGATGTGCATCAACCATATAAACATAGAATTTATTTGAAAAAATAAATTGACAATTTAAACCAAGAATAATGCAATTAAGTGTCACTAAAATATACAAATAATGGACTCTCTCTTAATCTTAAAATTTTCTTCCTTTGATTATATCAAAAAAAAAAATAAGGGTTAAAGGAAAAAAAATCTGAAAAAATCTCTAAGTTTTAAAAGTTAAAAATTAGTTTCGGTAAAGATAATTTTAAAATTATTTTTAAATTTTAAAAATTATTAAAAAAATTTCTAATGATCAAATAGAAACAGAAAGCATAATTTTTTTTAATGATAAATACATATTTATTTTGACCAATATGGATTATTTAATCAGCGATACTAATTTTTGAAATTAAATCTTTGGTCCATTAGTCAGATTTTGTGAACACGAATTAAAATTTTCAAATATTTTTGTATTCAAAAAATAATTTCTTTCAATATATTGAGCCAAATTAATGTTTGATGGCATACATATAATTAAGAGAGGTAAACAAACACATATGAACTATTTTCATGTTAATTCGAGATCATTTGGTTCATCAGACGATTTTATTCAATATCGACTGATGGATCAAACGATCTTATATTGACATGAACTAGTTTCTATGTGTTTACCTACATCTCCTAATTATATCCAAGCCCTCAAACGTTAATTCAACTCAATATATTGAGAGTAATAATTTTTTGAACACTAATAAGTTTGAAAAAGTTAATTCGTATTCAAAAAATTTGGTTGATGGACCAAATCGGCTAATAGATCAAACAACCTCGGATTGATATGAAATTGACTCCTATATTTTTATCTATCTTTCTTGATTATATCCATACACTCAAACGTCAATTTGACTTAATATATTGAGA
The DNA here is from genome assembly GCF_018446385.1 of Zingiber officinale. Lineage (NCBI taxonomy): Eukaryota > Viridiplantae > Streptophyta > Magnoliopsida > Zingiberales > Zingiberaceae > Zingiber > Zingiber officinale. The sequence continues at coordinate 71,787,704 of NC_055996.1, read as the reverse complement.
GTACTAATTTTTTGAATATGAAAATATTTAAAAATTTTAATTTATGTTCAAAAAATCATTACTCTCAATATATTTGGTCAAATTAATGTTCAAGGCATGATTATAATAAAGACTAGCCGAACGCATTGGATCTAGTTTTATATCAATCCAAGGGCGTTTGGTCCATCAACTAAATTTTTTGAATATGAATTAAATTTTTCAAACATTTTTATGTTCACAAAATCATGTCTCACGAAATATTAAGTCAAATTGAAGTTTGAAGGTATGCATATAATCAAGAGAGATAGACGAACATATAGGAACTAGTTTTATATCAATTCAAGATCATTTGGTCCATCAGTCGATTTTACTCAGCCATCAACTGGTTTTGGGTAAAATCGACTGATGGATCAAACGATCTTGGATCGATATGAAACTATTTCTTATGTATTTGTTTACCTCTCTAAATTATATCTATGTGTTTAAAAATCAATTTGACTCAATATATTGAGATCAATGAATTTTTTGAACACGAATATATTTTAAAAAATTTATTCATGTTCAAAAAATTATTACTCTCAATATATTGAATCAAATTGATATTTGAGGGCATATAAATAATCAAGAGAGCTAGATGAATACATAGGAACCGGTTTCATATCAATCCGAGGTCATTTGATCCATCATCTAATTTTGAACAAAATCGGCTAATGGATTAAATGACCTTGGATTGATATGAAACCAATTACTATGTGTTCGTCTACCTCTCTTGATTATTTTTGTGTTCTCAAATGTTAATTTAACTCAATATATTAAAAGCGATGATTTTTTGAATATGAAAATATTTAAAAAATTTAATTCATATTCAAAAAATTATTACTCTAAATATAATTGGTCAAGCACATAGGATCTAGTTTTATATAAATTAGAAGTAGTTTGATCCATCAGACGAATTTTTTTAAGACGGATTGAATTTTTTACACATATTCGTATTCAAAAAATTATTACTTTCAATATATTAAGTTAAATTTACATTTGTTGGCATAGATATAATCAGGAGAGGTAAACGAATATATATGAATTAATTTCATATCAATTTGAAATTATTTGATCTATTAGTCGGTTTTAGGTAAAATTAGTTGATGTATCAAATGTCAAATTAACGTTTGAGGATATGAATATAATCAAGAGAGATAATCGAGCATATAAAAATTAGTTTTCTATTAATTCAAGGTCGTTTGGTCTATCAATTAGTTTTATTTAAAATTATTTTTTTTGAAAAAAATAAACCAATCGATAGATTTATTTATTTTGATATTTTAGTATATAACGAAATCGATTGGACGGACTAAATAATCAGAATAAAATGAGAGGCAGATATATAATTTTGAAACTATCTTTACGATTTAATAATTTTAAAAATTACCTACAGTCAAAGCCGTATTTTTTAATATCTCATAGTGCGGGAAGTAAAGTATAGGATGATTGGCTCTCACGTCTATTTTAATTTTCTGTGAACTGATGACAACACAATAATTTAATACAAATTAACAAAAAAAAAAAAAATAAATCAAGCGCCCATTAATTTTATTTTGAAACCGTATTTTATTTTTTTCTTGATCTTATTTTTCATTTTAAAAATATATATCTTTATTGTACTAATTTAATTAAAGCTTTTATAATAGAATTGCTAGTATACAAAATTGTCAAAACGAAGGGTGTTTTTTAATTTGTATCAATTAATAATAATAATAATAATAGTGTATTTGATTGAAGGTTATCCTTGATAATATTGGTTATTTATTTAAGATATAGGCAATCGATGATTCTCGAGTAATGTTCCATGCCCGACACGTAAGTAAAAAGGACATACAATCCGGAATAAAAAAACTTCGAAAAATTAAGATTTTTCTTGATTCCGGGGTTAATAAAATTTTTTTATCCAAAATACTTTTGAATAAGAGAAAAACATGATAAAAAAATTTGGAAAAAATAAAAAAATAAAAAAAAGAGAAAAGATAAAAAAATAGAAAAAAATAAAAAATAGAAAAATAGAAAAAGCTAAAAAAAATAATAAAAAAAATGTAAAAAAGTAAAAAAATAGGAAAAACATAAAGAAATTAAAAACATAAAAAAATAGAAAAATAAAAAAACATAAAATTTTTTAAAAACTTTAAAAAATACATATAAAAATAAAGAAAAACGTGAAAAAAAAAATAAAAAAAACGTAGAGTTTAATAATAATAATAATAATAATAATAATATATGGTTGATTTTGTAACTAAAGGTAATATAGTAAAATATTAAAATAGATTATTTATTAAAATTTTTAAATAAATAAGTTTTTGTTGCATTACATAAGTTGAACCAAACAGTATTTGATTATATTTTATTCCCCATAACTTTGTTATGTGATTACTTGTTAATCACATAACGAAGATTATATATGATAATTTGAACCAAAAACATCCTAACTTTATAAATTATATCGTGACATTTTTAATTAATATGGTATATTTTCTTTATTTTTATATAAGTGTACTTAACCTCGTTTTTTTTTCATTTTTAATATATTGAATAATTTTACAAGACATTCATTATATTATTTTTAAATACTTTGTGATATATCTATCATAATATTATTTAATTTTAAAGACATAGCCATGAGAGGGGGGTGTAACTCTCCCCTAGAATTTCTTTAAAAAAATTAATACATTGAAAAAAAATCTAGTTATATTTTTGATAAAGGATGTTACAAGCGGCCCTGGGTATAACGTGACAATTAAAGTCAAGGTAACGTGACAGTCAAAGTTAAGAGGAGGTGGCAGTCAGCGTGCCACACTCGACATGACTTTGCTCTTCGCCTAGCGTTAAGTCCATTAGTACGAAGATGACCAATCCATAATTTGGTTAGACCTAGGGGACCTAATGCTCCATTCCTATATTAGAACATTTATTATATAGCTTATCATTCGATAGCTAATTGAGTTCAAGGGATGTCTGACCTATCACCACTACAACAAAAAACCCTCATAAACATCGGTTTCCCACCGGTGTCTATTACATTTTCGACCGATGTCTATGAAGGCGATGTAAAAGGTCTGCCATTTTAGACATCGGGTTAAAACCGGTGTAGTATCACTTAACGACACCGGTGTTCGAATCGGTTATTAACCGGTGTAATATCACTTAACGACACCGTTTCATCAACGGTGTAATTATAAAATCGATGTAATATTATATGTTAATAACACCAGTTTTGGCAGCGGTATACGACCGATGTAATATTAGTTAAAAACACCAGTTTTGCAGCGGTGGAAAGCCGATGTAATATCAGTATTTTTTAACAGCACAAATTTAATTTCCGAAACAGTGAAAAACCGACAATAACTAAAAAAATACACAAATATTCAAAAATTACACAAATATTCTTCATTCAACAATATCCATAAAATACACAAATATTCACAAATTACATAAATATTCTTCTTACAACAGTATCCATAAAATACACAAACATTCTTTTTACATCAAAAGCTAATAGATATCAGAATCAAGATAGAACATTCTTTTAACAACACATCAAGGTAGAACATCGTGAGTCAAAAATCAAGCTGAGGCTACATTAAATTATGAGAATCAGAATCTGTTCAACTTGCTATACTGCTCCATTTTTCTTACGCCTTTCATTTCCCTAATCTCACCGCTTTTCACCTTCAAATGCCTAGTTTTCTGAGTTAAAACATCCACTGTTCTAATCTATCAAACAAAAATATCATTTGGTCTACTTAACTACAGCAAAGAACAAAAACAGAAGAATTATACATGCTGCAGAAGTCCTAGAATATCACCATCAGAAAGAAATTGACATGGGACAATATATGCAATTTACATTCCATGCAAATACATGCATCATCCAAAGTTTTCAAAAATCAAATGCCTTTCCTACTCAAATGTAATCTAGCATGCATTCAGCCCACTCGAACCACACTTCATCAATTTCAACTCCGGAGTACTTGAGATTTGTAAACTGTAAAAACACATAAATAATATATTAGTAAACCAAGACCAAAAATCATAGTTGAAAATGCAATAAGAGCACCAGGTAACAAGATGACTAATTGGAATGCTTAAAAAGATAAACATTCATCAATTATCTCAACCACATCATATAGTGATAGATCTATGAATAACAGGTTCAAATCTAACCCTTGCATCCTTTTGGGAGGCAATCTAATTTGATAAACGAGCAAAAAGAGATACTATAGTCAGATTGAATGCAAAGGCAAAGAACACTATTAATACATACTGCATGTAAGCTTCTCTAGGTTAAGCAGAAAGTGATCGAGTTCAGATGTGCTCCTAGAGGACCAACAAAGCTATATAATGTCAAGAGAGTTACCATAAACAATCTCCATCTCTTTTCTACAAGAGGAAAAATCATATAGAGATCAATTGTCACTTAGTTAGAGTGAAAGCTATATATAATGGGTACTTTCCTAAGCGACAACTTGGTAACATGAAAAAAAAAACAAGATGATGCATAGAGCAATCATACACAACTCTAAGATGATGTGGACAAGTGACAATCAAATAATGATCTGTATTATAAATAGTCTAGTGTTTATGAACACACTAAACATATTGAAGATGATAGCCACCACCCGTGCCACAATTATGTCCAAAAAGATCAGCTAGGTACACATGCACTTTGACACGAATTAATAATTTGATTCTTTACTATTGTCCAACCTGATTAGTGTTTATTACTTGGCATGTGTCCACAATTTAATTTTTTACTATTTTCCTTAATTTGATATCATCTGAACCTGATAATAATTATTTTCAACAAGAAAGAAGGCTTACCGCCCATGTCCAGAATCAGATATTGACCCACAAGAAAGAAGGCTTACCGCCCAACTATGCAATCTAATAATATCCACTATCTAGCTTGTTCATATTCATATTGTTCTCATGCGTGTTCAATATTCTCCCAGATATGATGAGTACAATAATTCAAACTACATGTCATAATCATGCGATCGAAAAAATCAAGATCTTTGTTTGCACAACATGGAATTACTGTATAATAAGACACCTGAAAGAACAGAAAATGATTAAGCAACATATGTTGGCATCAGTCACATCATATGGTAATGCTCAAATACTCAGCATTAAATCCATAAAACCACCACATTTTAAAGCAGTAAACTTATGTTTACAGAGTGCTATTACAACTTGCTAAGTTGTTAGTAACGGGGCCAGCAACAGCATGCCTTTTCTATATTGTCCATCATTATTCCTTTAACCTCAGTTATATGGGCTTTCAGCTTTGAAAGTTTACTCATTTCCTCTGGATGATTTATACAATACTCCATATGCTCCTTCAGCCTTGGACTGTAAAAAGCAGTCACATGTTAAAGTATGACCAAACAACTACAACTAAACTAACAAACTGTAAAATCCCACTATTTCTAGTTGCAAATGTTTTTAACTGAAAATTCCAATCAACCCTGTGAAGATCATCTCATGTTATACCAAGGGAAAAGAAATTGATAAACTGGAAGCTTAAGTGCAACAATGTGTACATACCCAAATTCCCTATCAAGACTATAAGCAGTGCTAAATCTGTCCCCAAACATATCAGCATCTTCCTCATCAATGAGTGGATGGGAGTTGTTACCACTGATACTTTGTCCATAGCGGTGCATGAAATCATCCTTGACACGTTCTAGAAACACAAATGGAACACTTCTTGAAGCAGCTACCACGAGGAACACTACACAAAAGAAAAGCAGGTATATGAAAAAAAATATCCAACACGGTACAGAAGTAAAATTTCATTTACTGTACCAAATTCTTTGTCAACCAGGAAGTTGAATGTGCGGCAATCAGATGAGAAGGTGAATTTCTTATTATTTTGAGGCAAATTCTGTAAGCATTGGATAGCAATAGTGTTGAAATTCCCCGAAAAGGGAGTGTATTCAGCAAGCACAACACTCCCTTTAGCCACAAAACTATAAATTAACAGCGGCTGGCTCATGTTTCTTGAAAAATTATCCAATTAATCAGCAAAAAAAATCTATCTTCGCACCTGTAGATGAGAAACAAAAGACAAGATCTCAACTTTCACAAGCAATAAAACCAACAATTAGGGAGCAGCAATTGTGAATTCTCAAGAACTCGCGGCATACAGATCTGCGCACTGTCAATGGAAATCAACTGAAGATGGCAACATCACAGCAGAAATAGGAACGAAGAAAATACATTAATAATAATAATTTTGCTAAAATCGCCCAAAACAGTCTTCCATGGCAAAAATTCCAAGGAAGTACAACCCAACACCTAGTCAAAGGCTCAGACAATCACCATTAAAATAATATTACAATAGAGGGGAATATTAAATTAAGAATTACTAATATCAATACGTATATATAACAATTGTACCCTTAATCAATTAAAACAAGTTCACAATCATAAACAAACAAATCATAAAGCACCAAACACATAACAACAATAGAATACGATGACCAACAAAAACAATCAATCTAGAAAAAATATTCTAACTGTATTAAAATTAAAATAAACTGGAATTGAATAAGAAGAAGAGATCAGGCACACCTTTGCTAGCAATCTCATCGACATGGTTATCCTGACCTTTACTCTTGATGTTGAACCATTTTTTAACAAAGGCCTTGGACCAAGACAGCTGCTCCCAAGAAACTGAGGGAACAAAGCATGCCCAAATCAACCATCTTAGAGATGAAGAAAACAGAACTAAAGAAGAGAAATATATTATTTTTTTATCTTGCAAAAAAAAAAAACCTTGCTTTTCTTTGGATCATCATCTCTCATCATTGCAGCACTCCTTCATGCAGTGACTGTAAGTTAGCTCGCCAAACACTCCCAAGGACCTGCGGCAATCTGAACCTCGTGGGAAGAAAGAGGTCTGTTGAAGAGGTCTAGGGAAGAAAGAGGGTCAAGAAATACTAACTCACAAGGAGAAAGAAGAAAGAAGACAAAGCTATACATGGGCTAGAACAAGCAGATGTGATGTAATATTCCTAATGTGCTACATTACTCACGAGCTTCACACATACAACAGATCGAAGACACAGTCAAATACCCAAATCAGAAGGAAAGAAATTACAATGGATAACTTCTGAACTAGATAAGAAAATCTATCAAATATACAGTGAAAAGTTTAAAGGTGTCAACTAGCCTAGTCCATCTGAGCCATAGAAGTCGTCAAAGCCTTGAGTTTAAATCTATTCCTCCCTTAAACAAAAGAAACTAAAATAAAACATTAGTATTTTGATTGCTATAGCAAGCTTTGAGAATGCTAACAAAATTGTGCATCTTGTGGCTTTCAGTACATATTGTTTAGGTTATTGTAGCTTCAAATGAATTTATTTATGCTTGCGTAAATGATGCAAATTGAGTATCAACCTCAAGTAGCTATAATATTACAACAGAAGCACAGTGATTTTGATATGCTCATCTAAGGCCAATTTTGTTGCAGCTGAAGAGAAGAAGATGATCTCTTTACAGAAAACACTTACTTTTGGGCATCTTTAACCAGATTAAGTGCAAAGTTCTCCACAGGTCCAATGGAACGGTCACTTCTAACAGAAAAAATAGTTTGATCAAACTCTTCAGGCGCCCCATCATATGGAGACATCTGCAAGAAGCATATATTGAATTACAACAAAGCAGGTTAGGTTAGCTATTATGCTGAAATGTGGAAAGTGACAGTCTTTTTTTGAGATGACCACAAAATTGACATACAGCTAATGCATCATAATGTAGGCCATCGTATATCAGCATCACCCTTTCACTGTAGTTCTTCTCCTGTTTCCCAGTCACAAAGAAAGGGGGAAAACATAAAATCCCTTGGCTACAAAAAAGAAAAAGTAGTAGATTCAAATCTTATGATGATACATTACCTGGCCATACACATCACACCGAGTCGATCTTATGAAGACACAGTCGGACGAGCTCTTCCTGTACCTGCTCGTTGAGCCGGCCGGAGTCGGATTGCACGAAGTCGACGAGCTCTGACAGCGTCTGCCGCTTCACCTCCTTCTCGCGGGCCGACTTGAGCGTGTAAGAGAAGTCGAAGAGCACAGAGCAGATCTGGAGTTTGCGGAGAAAGAGTGCCTGACGCTCAAGTATGGGCACATCGCAGAAGAACGGGAGGGACTCGATTTGCGGGACGGCACTGGGGGCTGGGGAGGAGTGCAGTTGGCGGGGGGAGCTGGGATCAGCACCTGAGGAGCGGGAGGCAAAAGAAAGCGCCCGAGGAGCGGGATCGGCGCCTGAGGATTAGGGTTTCGATTTATGGTGGGCGAGGAGAAGCCCAAAAAAAAAGTGCGCTAAGAAAGTCCGCCAGAATTTTGGTTCATAGACATCGGATTTTAAAAACCGCTGTTAAAATCGATGTCTATTAACGAAAAAAAGGCGTTCATAGACATCGCCTAAAAACCTGATGTCTATGAGCGAAAATCTGCGCTCATAGACATCGGTTTTTGGAAAAATCGGTGTAAAATACTCAAAGACATCGGTTTTTGCTTAAAACTATTGTTGTTCCACCGATGTCTATGAGGATTTTTCTTGTAGTGCACATAACCGGTCGATCATATGTCTGTCCGAAGTGAGGGGATCCATCTTCCCACTCAGTACAAATCTTTTAGCATATGATCGGTCGCTCCATTGTTGGTCGACCCTATGGATATTTCTCACATACCAGTCAACCTTCATATACCCGGTTGGTAATAACTCCGGTCAAATTTATACAACTCAGCATGTCTGTCTCTTATACGTACATAAGATAAGTGTAAAGAAACTCTCCTTACAAACTCGGTCGGACTTCAAGATCTTAGTTTCTCACTTTAAAGACAAGTCTTCTCTCATCTGGGCGATCAACTTAAAGTATTGATCAAATCTCCTAGAACTTAGTTCTCCATTTCTCTGAGGCGAGTATCCCGGTATATGGTCGGTCGGTCATAGAACCGACTAGACTTAAGGGATAACTTCATATTACTTCCAGAGTAGATCCCTACACCACTTAGTGTATAACCAAACGACTTAAGGGAAGGACGACTATACAGTCGGCAGAGTTAAAGATCCAGTCAAGATACACTCAACAGACAATATGGTCAGAGAATCACCACCGTTTTGTTAGAGAATATTCCTCTATTGTAATATGAGCATTCACTAGAGCTTTCTTCAAAGATGATTACACTTCCCATCGGTCGATAGCTTATGACATCATATTTCTTCAACCGCTTCATTAATGGCGTAAGTTATAAAAGGGGTGCGCATGAGTAACGGAAGATTCCTCGGATGGTGACTATATGCCTCTCAGGCTATACATATTCCTTTACTCGACAAATTCTGACACCCAATATTCTCTGCCACCTCATGATTACGGACGTTATGAGAGGTGGTATATAAAGGAGGGATCTTCTCCATTGGCGAGGTATGTGAAATCACCTTAAGTTATTCTCAATTACTCTTCTCAATTATGCTTAGCTATCCACACTCATCTATTGTTCTTATTTTCGCTCAGCCAACATACTGGCTTGAGCGTTGGAGAGCCTACGCCAAGGACCCCTCCCTTGATTTTTGGTGCCAACATCCTATTTGCTCTCTATAGTGTGTATAGAGAGGAACAAGAGGTGCTTTTTTCTCTAATTCATAGTCTTTATGCGATCAACAACACAGCAACCTAACCAGCACGCCATTTCTCTAATTTTCAGAGAGGATCAAATTTGGCACCATTTGTGGGAACTTTCGCCTGAATTTGAAGCGTGGATATGAAAGAAGCTGGACGATTCACTACCGTCACTTTACCTCAAGAAGATTTTGAGCTACTGGTGTAAGATATGATAATTAAATAACAAGTGTTATTGAGAAATAACCTTATAGAATTTTAAGAGAATTTTTATTTTTTATTTTAAAATTTAAACGGAATCTGTATGACATGTTTAAGGGGATGAATCTATTAGTCTTAGAGGAAGTCTGTTTAGATATCCCAATTAAGTTAGGAGTTGATTAGATTAATTAACCTAAGGTCGAAATCATTTAACCTAAGCTAATTACATCAAAACCTAAATATAAATATTAAAGATTAGATTTAATACCTAGGTAAGCTACATTTAACCTAAGCTCCCGATTCTTTTCCCCGATCACTCCACCGTCGCACACCCCTCCTCTCACGTGACCACCACCGTCGCTACCCTATCGCCTGCTGCCATGAGCCAACGGTGGACGCCATGCACCCTCCTCCTCGCATGCCACTTAGGACTACAGTCCATCATCGACTGCTCATCATCGATCGACCCGAAGCTATGACACCGGGCAATAATGACGCTACTGTTGGCGCTACTCGGAATTCCATTCTGTTCCCCCTGTACAAAAATTTGTACAAGCACAGAACTTTTCCTAGCAACCCACGTGCTTTTCAGAAGTTAAACTTAGATTGCAAATGAAACTTAATATTATTAATCCAAGTTCAACCCATGTGTTCATCAGAAGTTAACCGATATTACAGAAGTTGATTAAATATCTATTTCAAGGATTGACTTCCAGGTCGTTGGCAAGGCACTCGACCTTCTTGGGTATGGGATCATCCACCACTCCTAGACAAAGCATTTCAAAGAAATTGAATATTTAAACTCCTTACAGTAACCTTAGGTTTAACTACAGAGACCACAATCGAAGCACAAGATCATTGGCCTCTTTGTTGGTATTTCAGGATCCATACAAAGAAAATAAACTAACTAATACGCAGTGGAATAATTAACTAGTTGTACCTTCCCTTTGTTTCAATAGACATCTTGATCTTCTGCTGTATTCCTCTCCTCCTCTTGGATGTCGTGTGGACGACGATCTTCCAAGACAACACCACCCAAACCACTTCTTTTCCTCTAAGACTTTCGGCCACCAAGGGATGCTAGAATAGGGAGCCTCCTTCTCTTCTTCTTCTCCTTCAAGTAATCGGCCACAAGAAGATGGAGCCTCTTGATGCCGCTGGCCCTTGGTAAAGGAAACAAGGGGAGAATAGAAAGGGAAGAGGGCCAGCCAAAACAAGGATTAAAGGAAGAGACTTAGGTTGTGTTATACCATAAGGCACCATCTACTTCTCTTTTATAATCCTTGGTGAATGCAAAAAAAAGAAAGATTTAAAATTAAAACCTTCCTTTTAATTCCTATTATGTGTGGCTGACCCTTATTTGGGCAACAATTAAGAAAAAAATTTAAATTAAAATATCTTTTTTAAACCATTGTGAATGGCTACAAAAAAGGAAAGATTTTAAAATTAAAATATCTCTTTTAAATCACTTTGTGGATGGCTATAAAAGGAAAGTTTTTAAAAATTAAAATCTCTTTTTTTAATCCCTTGGAGGATGGCTATAAAAGAAAAAAATTTAAAATTAAAATCTCTCTTTTAAATCCCTTGGAGGATGACTATAAAAGAAAAAATTTCAAAAAAATTAAAACTCTCTTTTAATTCCTTGCGGTCGACCCCTTGCTTGGGCACCAAGAAAGGATTGGTCAGCCACCTCTTGGGCTCCAAGTAAAGCTTGGCAGACCCTTGCTTGGGCACCAAGCAAGGATGTGGCCAACCCATTACTTGGGTAAGAAGTGGACTTGGTTGGATACAAGGTTTTTTTATAACACTACAACAAAAACCCTCATAGACATTGGTTTTCCACCGGTGTCTATTACATTTTCGACCGATGTCTATGAAGGCGATGTAAAAAGTCTGCCATTTTAGACATCGGTTTAAAACCGGTGTAGTATCACTTAACGACACCGGTGTTCGAATCGGTTATTAACCGGTGTAGTATCACTTAACGACACTGTTTCATCAACGGTGTAAAACAGATGTAATATTAGTTAATAACACCGATTTTGTAGCGGTGGAAAACCGATGTAATATCAGTATTTTTTAACAGTACAAATTTGATTTCCGAAACAGTAACCAAAAAAATACACAAATATTCACAAATTACACAAATATTCTTCATTCAACATTATCCATAAAATACATAAATATTCACAAATTACATAAATATTCTTCTTACAACAGTATCCATAAAATACACAAACATTCTTTTTTACATCAAAAGCTAATAGATATCATAATCAAGGTAGAATATTCTTTTAACAACACATCAAGGTAGAACCGCACTTCAAATGTAATCTAGCATGCATTCAGCCCACTCGAACCGCACTTCATCAATTTCAACTCTGGAGTACTTGAGATTTGTAAACGGTAAAAACACATAAATAATATATTAGTAAACCAAGACTAAAAATCATAGTTGAAAAAGCAGTAAGAGCACCAGGTAACAAGATGACTAATTGGAATGCTTAAAAAGAGAAACATTCATCAATTATCTCAACCACATCATATAGTGATAGATCTATCATTCCTGAGAACTGTTTATCACTAAGAGTACATGGAAATTCAATTCATTAGTAGTCGACCCAAATGACATAACTGTTTATCACTAAGAGTACATGAAAAGTAAATAAATTCCTCAACAGTAATAAAGATGAGTAACATTAATTCATTTATATGATTTCCAATAATACAATAACATCAAGACAAATTTTTATTTCAAGGGGAAAATAGCTAAAATGCTAACTGGTCAACATGAATTTCAACCATATATAGATGCAACCATATATATAAGTAAATAAATAAAAGAAAATAAAAAAATGCATCACATAAGAAAGTATCATGTTACTTACATTGATGGATTCCCATATCATGTTAATTCCAATATATCATAGGAACATTCGTGCAAATGTCTTCTTCAGAATATATCAAACTAGTTGCACTTCATTAGTACTTAAATATTTTTTTTATTTACTCAAGAATTTAGTTTACTACATCATATATCCAGTATTAAGGGAAATTAAGAGTAGAACATTTTTCTATAGAGAGAACACAACGCAGGCTCTATATACTCCTACTACATCTTATTCGAAATGTTAAGTTGCTCTAAGGTTCTTGTAGTGCTCCAAACATGGACTCTTAGTAAACTCTTCAATCACCTGATAATTGAAAAGAATCAAACAATTTGTTACCTTTGGTTAGTGATCATGTTGATAGTTTTTCATGTAGCACAAGTAAACAAGGCATGCTTATTTCAATGCTTGCAATAAGGATCTTCAGTGGTTCACAAGGTATCAGAAAGTTGAATTTGTAGTTACAAATGAAGTAAAAGAATCATATTCAGCTGTCAAAAGATAACTAGGTCCATGCTCTTAGAGAGAACCATACAAAACAAAATGAAAGGTTTCGATCATAAAAAAATTAAAAAAAAAATGTTAGCCATGCCAAGACTGAGATCACTCACCTATCTATCATTTCAACCTAATAAATTAGTTACTTTGGTTTTGCAAAGTCTCCCAATTGTGTAGGAACCTCAGTAGCTTTTATCCCAAGTTCAGAGAAGAAGAATATCAGAATGTTTGTTCAAGTTTGCAGACACATTAGCCTCATTAAATTTGCAAATGCACAACACTTGTACATACAGTGAGAAAGGAACTGCAAATTCTATGGGTACATGATTAGAGTGTTAGTCCTTCATTGGCAATAATAGATAAAAGGTCATACACTGATAACCGTTAGTGTGTGTTTGAAAAGAACTCACTGTAGCAGTTCGCCTCTCACTGAAGCATTTGGACTTCTGTAGTTCCTTGTAGAGTTCACCTTTAGTTGCATATTCCAGTATCAAGTAAACTCGAGTCTGTGATACAAAGGAGAATCTAGGTCAACTGAGGTGGCATAAACAAAATTCAGGTTCAATATGCCTACAATCTTTATAAGTCAAGATAGAGTCGAACCTGATCATAGAAGTAACCATAAAAGATATTTCAAATTTAATCAATAATGTAATTCTCTTACCCAGTTTAATCAATAATTTAATCAATAATGTAATTTAATCAATAATCTTTGGACCAGTATGGCTTTGGGTTTCAATTTTTACCGGTTGAACCTGACAATCTGGACAAATTTTGCAAACACGGCCATATGATCATGTACACAAATGTGGCATGGTATTGACTAATTCAGCAGTGTTTCCTAGAATAGATTAATTATGCTTGAAGCATGTCCCATTTCTAGATGCATTTATCATTCTAATACTCATCATCTAAAATAGAAGGGAAAAAAAGGCCACATGCAGAAAGTCCACATAAGGAAAAAAAACCTAGCTAGAAAATATCAATACAACAATTATAACTTTTCAATAGTTTAGAAACATTATAGACTAAACCCTATTATGTCTAATTGAAACAAGTTGATCGAGAAGGTTAAAATAAGTTAATCAGCTTTTCATATATGTTGGATTTACTATAGAAAACTTGCTGCATTATGCAGAAAAGACATTCAATTGCACTTTACAGTATCTTAAAGTTTTTCAAGAAGAACAAAATACTCTACAAAAGACTGTTGTATACTTCATAAGTAACTCATATCATACACATACTAAGTGCATAATGAAAGTTGTTAAATTGTAGTTAGTCCAACAGAAATGGCTTCATAATTAACATCAAGAAGTTCACCAAAACACAAATGATTAGGAAGACTAGCATATGAGGAATAGATTTAAATCATGAAACTTCTGACGCAGAAGGTACATGCTGGTCCAACAAAGTTGTACACAATTTAGTTGTTAAAATAGGTGAGATGAAACGTAAAGCAAAAAAACAGTTATGTGCAGAAATACATGTAATAATAAAATCGCTGCATAATTGAACATGCCCAAGATACACAGGATGATGACTCACTAAAACATTGATGTTGTTGCTCAAATGTTATAACACGAGGAGGAAGGAACCCAAAGGCATACATGATAAATATATAGAGCCGAACCTGATCATAGAAGTAACCCAAAGCCATACTATGCAATCTTAAACACTTAAAAGAGAAACATTTTATCACCTGTTTGAGACCAATAATGTAATTCTCTTCCATGACTTTATCCCAATCAAACCTCTCTGCCAAACCATTTAGCAAGTCTGTGATCTGCTCATAATTCATTGGGCGCAAAGTATCAACTTCAAAACCAAACTTTTCATGTTCAGTACCAATTCTGTTTCAGCAAAAAAAAACATACAAGTCATCATAACAATATGACCAACGAGAGTGAAATGTCTCTTTAAACTTCAAAGATAAACAAAGAGGCATCCCTTCCATATGGAATAGAAAAATGAAACAATTCAATAAGTACAAGGAAATTAATTTTCATAAGAAACAACATCGATAAACTATTGATTCCTAGAGGCCAGCTCCATGGATCTTTTCTCAACATTGACCTCTATGCAAGGAAATGAATGGAAAAAAACAAGTTCATAAACAAGGAGCCTTAAATAAGGAAATAAAGCAGTTTATTCAGGGTACAATAAATGGACAAGATTAATTTGCAATATTAATACGAAGGAAAAAAATCTTCTTTGTTCCTGTACTTCACAAGGATACTAGGACAGTAACTAATACAACTAGCCAAGTGTTCCTCGACTTAGATAATTAACATGATATGTATTTAGTTCCTACAGAATTCCATATACTAATCATTCAAAGAAAACTTAAAAAAAAACATAATAATTGGAAAGGAGAAACAAAATCACATCAATAGAGATCCTGTATAAACTTCTGTACACCAAATGCATGATCAGAGGCAATCCATATTTATCCACCAACGATCCCAGGAAGGACTAGCAGGCATAGCAGAAAAGCCAGATGAAGAGTATATACCTCCATTTCTCCTTGGGCTTGCAACCCGAAGCGAGATACCTCACGAGATCGGAGTAGAAACCGACACCAAATTGACCAATCATGCTCACATCCACGCCGGCTTGGAGTGCCTCCATGAACTCCTTGGTGCCAGACCGTGCGATAGTGCCCAAATTGTTCACCAGATCTCCTTGGTGACAGACCGTGCGATAGTGTCCGGTTTTAGTATTGTTCTTGATGAACACTTTCCATGGGCGGGTAGGGTGAGAGGAGGCCTACGTTTTCAGTCATGAAAAGGTAAGGTTTGACTTCATTGAAAGCACAGAGGCGGAGGAGACGTTGAGAGGAGATGGGTGTTCAGGTCGCTGGGACGTGGTCCGCCTCCACGACGCCGTCGCAGGCCGCCGTCTTCGCTATCGTTGTCTCCACCGTTGGGTCTGGCAAACGGAAGGGCATCGTGGGCTGCACGTTCCTTGGGGTTGGCGAATCGGCTAGGCTACTGCGGACTCGGTCGATGGAGGTTGGGGGAGGCAGAGGAAGGCAGCCGCTTGGACATGGCTTTTTACGCCGTCGCGCCTTCGGCGCTAGGACCGAGTGCTTCCCTTCTGGCGGCGTCGATGATGGTCGGGCGGAGGAGGATAATGTGGAGGAGTTTGCCCAGAGGTTGGAGGAATCGATTCTCGAGGTTCAGCAGCAACAAGGAAATGGAGGAGACGCATCCTTGTTCTCTGCTTCCTTTTGCCTCAACACGAGCTCGCCACCGTCGTTGAGCAAGCAAGAGCCTTCAACGGAGCCCCCGTGGGTGCCGGTGAGGCCGGAGCCACCGGACTGGCCCGGCCAGATCGTGCCGACGAGCGTGGAGAAGAAGCAGGTGGTTTTGATCCTAATCGGGAGAGGAAGGGGCATCGATCCAAGAAGGGGAAGAGATCCAGGAAGGGGAAGAGGGAGATGAGGCTGAGAGAGATGGTCAGGAGGTTTAGGTTTAGGTTTAGGCTGTGAGAAGCGGCGCGATATTGGTTTAGGTTTGGAGGAACTTTGTAAAGTGTTGTAAATTTTGGCTGGTGGAAAAATTAAATTATTTTTTTTGGTTCATTAACATCAGGTTTTAAAAACCACTGTTAAAACCGGTGTCTATTAACAAAAAAAAAGGCGCTCATAGACATCGGCTAAAAAACCGATGTCTATGAGCGAAAATCTGCGCTCATAGACACCGGTTTTTGGAAAAACCGGTGTAAAATACTCAAAGACATCGATTTTTGCTTAAAACTGTTGTTGTTCCACCGATGTCTATGAGGGTTTTTCTTGTAGTGTAAAGAGGCTACAATAGGGACCTAGAGGAGGAATTAGTTTTGGCCTCCTGATGGACTTGGGCTTCTCGTGCTCAGCCCGAACACCTAACTCAAGTCCATCAATAATAACTCATACCACTAAAGGGTTATTATTGAACTATCGCACCAATCTCATATTACAATATGGGCTCCTTCTTATTATGAGTGCGTTAATCTCCCTGTGTTTAAGATATCGTATGTCCATTAATTAAATGAGTTACTGACAACTCACTTAATTAATATCTAACTCCAAGAGTAGTACCACTCAACTTCATTGTCATATCGGAACTAAGTCCACCTGCAGGATTTACATGACAATCCTTATGAGCTCCTCAAGGGCACATCATCATCCTAATAAATAAGATACAGTTTCCTTCTATAATCAACAACTCACCATATAAATAATATTATTTCTCAACTTATCGAGCCTATTGATTTAACGAATAAATCTCACCCTTTGATAAATTAAAGAAATAAATATTAAGTACATGTGCTTGTTATTATATCAGGATTAAGAGTACACACATCCATAATAACAGAGGTTCTGTTCTTTTATGCAGTCAGTATAAAAAAAAATAACCTCAAATGTTCCTGCTCAATACACACATAGTGTACTAGTGTAATTTTATAGTCAAGATAAACTAATACCAAATTACACTACAACAATTCCAATGGTTTGTCCCAATCTATTTTGGTTGTGAGCTACTATTTATAATTTATAAGGAACTGATAACATGATCTTCCGTGTGACACCACTCACCATGTTATCTACAATATAAATTAAATGGACAACTGTATTTAAGTAAATGTAGACATTTGACCAATGTGATTCTCATTTCAAAATAAATCTTTATATAAAAAGCTAGGATTTTAGTATACATTCTAACAATCTCCCACTTATACTAAAAGACTATGCTGCCATATATGCTGCCATACATCTGATCCCCATCCCCTCAACATGCCCATCAAAAGCTTTCGCTGGAAGGGCCTTAGTGAAAGGATCTGCCAGGTTATCTTCTGATATAATCTTGGCAACAACAACTTCTCCTCACTTTACGATGTCTCGTATCAGGTGATACTTGCGCTCAATGTGTTTACTTGCCTTATGGGCTTGTGGTTCCTTCGAGTTTGCTACTGCACTACTATTATCACAATAAATTGTGATAATTTTGGGCAAACCAGGGATCACATCTAAGTCCATCTAGAAGTTTCTGAGCCATACAGTTTCTTTGGCTGCCTCAAAGGCTGCCACATACTTAGCTTCCATGGTGGAGTCCGAAACGTATTTCTGCTTAACACTCCTCCATGCTATGGCTCCACCTCCCAAAGTAAACACATACCCTGAGGTCGACTTACTATTGTCCCTATCTAATTGGAAGTCTGAATCCGTGTAATCCACAGGGAGCAAATCATCCGCCTGGTAAACTAGCATATAATCTCTAGTCCTTTTCATGTACTTCAATATATGTTTTACGATAGTCCAATGTCCTTGTCCTGGGTTACTTTGATATCTGCTAACCATGTGTTGGAATGTATACTAAAAGCCTAGCTTTTTGTATAAACATTTACTTAGAAATAAGAATCATATTGGTCAAATATCTACATTTATAAGTTAAGTGTAGTTGTTCGATTAATTTATATTGTAGATAACATGGTGTGTGGTGTCACACACAGAAGATCATGTTATCAATTTCTTATAAATTATAAAAAGTAGCTCACGACTGAGATGGAAAGGAACAAACCATTGGAATAGTCGTAGTGTAATTAGGTATTAGTTTATCTTGACTGATAAATTACACTAGTACACTCTGAGTGTATTGAGCAGGACCATTTAAGGTAAGTTCTTTTTATACTGACTTAATAAAAGAACAAGACCTTAGTTATTATGGAAGTGTGTTCTCTTAATCCTAATATAATAACAAGCATATATATTTAGTATTTATTTCTTTGACTTATCAAAGGGTGAGATTTAGCACGATAAATCAATAGGCCCGATAAATTGGGAAATGATATTACTTATAGTGTGTGTTGTTGATTATAGAAGGGAACTGTGTCCTAGTAATCTATGTTGATAATGCCCCCAAGAGGAGCTCATAAGGATTGTCATGTTAAACCCTGCAGGTGGACTTAGTCTGACACGACAATAAGATTGAGTGGTATTACTCTTGGACTAAGATATTTGATATGGGTAAGGTTTTGTGGGTCCCTGATAAGGAAAGAAAAGGGGGTAAGGAAACTAATAAGTAAGTCTATATCGACCGAAATATGCTTCCCCAGAGGAAGATCTATATGTCCTAAAGGAGATAGGTTAATATCGACCGGGACATAATAAGTAAGTCTATATCGACCGAAATAGGCTTCCAAGGTGGAAGATCTATATGTCCTAAAGGAGATAGGTTAATATCGACCGGGACATAATAAGTAAGTCTATATCGACCGAAATATGCTCCCCCAGAGGAAGATCTATATGTCCTAAAGGAGATAGGTTAATATCGACCGGGACATAATAAGTAAGTATATATCGACCGAAATAGGCTTCCAAGGTGGAAGATCTATATGTCCTAAAGGAGATAGATTAATATCGATCGGGACATAATAAGTAAGTCTATATCGACCGAAATATGCTTCCCCAGAGGAAGATCTATATGTCCTAAAGGAGATAGGTTAATATCGACCGGGACATAATAAGTAAGTCTATATCGACCGAAATATGCTTCCCCAGAGGAAGATCTATATGTCCTAAAGGAGATAGGTTAATATCGACCGGGACATAATAAGTAAGTCTATATCGACCGAAATAGGCTTCCAAGGTGGAAGATCTATATGTCCTAAAGGAGATAGGTTAATATCGACCGGGACATAATAAGTAAGTCTATATCGACCGAAATATACTTCCCCAGAGGAAGACCTATATGTCCTAAAGGAGATAGGTTAATATCGACCGGGACATGATAAGTAAGTCTATATCGACCGAAATAGGCTTCCAAGGTGGAAGATCTATATGTCCTAAAGGAGATAGGTTAATATCGATTGGGACATAATAAGTAAGTCTATATCGATCGAAATATGCTTCCCCAGAGGAAGATCTATATACCTCAAAGGAAGTAGGCTAATAGCGGCCGGGAGATACTTCCGAAGCATGTAGAATAGTATCGATCATGATACATCTTAAGGTTAGTATCAGCCAGGTCGACCAACACCTTGGAAAAATACCTGATAAAATACGACACATTGCTAGGTAGGATGGGAAACAACATAGGGTAGTAGTGTTGGATATACGTCTTAAATATATTATCAATAGAAAGAAAATATATACAATTCCTAGAATTAAGTGGTGGAAGTTAAAGGATGGGAAACAACATATATTTAAGGAGAAGGTAGAAGTACAAGCATTTGGTGAAATATACGATGACTCTAATACAACATGGGATAAGATGGTATCAAAGTTGAAAATAGTAGCTAAGAGTGTCCTCGGTGAGTCAAAGGGGCATGCACCGCTAAGTAAAGAATCTTGGTGGTTAAATGAGAAAGTACAAGAGAAAGTGAAGGAAAAACGAATAGCTTATAAGGAATTATATATTTGTAAGAATGAGGAAAACTTAAAAAAATATACAATAGCAAAGAAAGAAGCTAAGAAAGTGGTGAGTGAAGCAAAAAATGAAACTTTTGAACGGTTATATCAAAAATTTGATACAAAAGAAGGGGAAAGAGACATTTATAGAATAGCTAAAGTGAGAGAAAGAAAAACAAGAGATCTTAGCCAAATAAAATGTATTAAAGATGAATGTAATAGGGTATTAGTAAGCGATGGAGAAATAAAAGAGCGGTGGAAGAGGTATTTTCATCAACTTTTTAATGAAGGTTTAGGAGACCAACTTAACTTGGGTAATTTAATTAGGTCAAATGAGCATCGAAATTTTAATTTTTATCGTAGAATTCAAATTTCAGAAGTAAAACAAACTTTAAATGAGATGCACACTGGAAAAGCCGTTGGACCAGATGATATTCCAATAGAGGTATGGAAGTGCTTAGGGAAACAAGGTATTGAATGACTTACAAAATTATTTAACATGATATTGAAAATGAAAAAAATGCCTGATCAATGGAGGATAAGTACTCTAGTTCCCTTATATAAGAAAAAGGGAGACGTACAAAATTGTGCAAACTATAGGGGTATTAAACAAATGAGTCATACTATGAAACTTTGGAAAAAGTAATAGAAAAAAGATTAAGGAAGGAGACAACAGTGACAGAAAATCAATTTGGGTTCATGCCTGGAAGGTCGACAATAGAAGCTATATATCTTCTTAGACAATTAATTGAAAAATATCGGGAGCAAAAACAAGATCTACACATGATATTCATTGACATAGAAAAAGCGTATGATAGAGTCCCAAGAGAAATTATATGGCGAATTTTAGAAAAGAGAGGTGTTAGCGTAACATATATTGAACTAATTAAGGATATGTATGAGGATGTAACGACCAGAGTAAAGACTTCAGGCGGAGTAACTGAAGCATTTCCAATAAAGATAGGGTTACATCAAGGATCAGCTCTAAGTCCCTATCTTTTTACACTAATTATGGACGAATTCACTGCGCACATTCAAGACACAGTACCGTGGTGCATGTTGTTTGCAGATGATATTATTTTGGTAGATGAGACACGTGAAGGAGTAAATGCTAAGCTAGAATCTTGGAGGGAAACACTAGAAGGGAAATGTTTTAAGGTTAGTAGATTAAAGACAGAATATATGGAATTTAAGTTTAGCAATATTAGAAGTAATGAAACAATTGTTAAGATAGGAGAGGACGAGTTGCCTGGAACCGAGCGATTTAAATATTTAGGATCATTTTTACAAAATGATGGAGGGATTGAGAGAGATGTCTTACATAGAATACAAGCAGGATGGGTGAAATGGAGGGGAGCGTCGAGTGTTTTATATGACCGTAAAGTACCTCTTAAACTTAAAGGTAAGTTCTATAAAACCGCAGTTAGACCTGCTATGTTATATGGAGCTGAATGTTGGGTTATGACTCGAGCACACGAGCAGAAGATGAGAGTTGCAGAGATGAAGATGTTAAGGTGGATGTGTGGGCATAGGAAGATGGACAAAATAAGAAATGAGAGCATTAGAGAGAAAGTCGGAGTTGCATCTATTGAGGAAAAACTCCGAGAGACACGTTTAAGATGGTATGGACATGTACTTAGACGACCAATAAATGCTCCAGTTAGGCGATGTGAAACTATGATAAACATGCATATCAAACGAGGAAGAGGAAGACCAAAAAAGACTTGGTTAGCAACAATAAAACAAGATAAAATTTATTTAAATATAGATGATGATATAATAGGAGATAGAGCTCAATGGCGTAAAAGAATTCATACAGCCGACCCCACCTAGTGGAAAAAGGCTTGGTTGTTGTTGTTGTTGCTAGGTAGGATAGATAACATAAAATGGCGGGGATAGAAATCTCATGAGGAAGAATAGAGATAAATATTTCAAACAAGCTAATTAATGATAATATCTGCAATATGTGATCACATGACAAGTGTTATATATCTTGGCGGGAAAAGTGCTCGTAGATTATTTTGCAGGTACTAAACGACAAAGGAGGTACATCTGGGGTACAAGAAAGATTCCTTAAAAGTCACTCACTACAAGTACACGGCTGACGTCATCTCATAACAAACTCTAACAGACCGGGGTCCACGTCATGACTACGGAGGTTATATGAAGTGGTATAAAAAGGGGAATCCTCTCCGTTGGCTAGGTAAGTACACATCATTGTTCACATTCATAACCCTAATTTTCTCAGCTACTACTCATCTTCTTCTTCCTTCTTCCACACCGAAAGAGATCACTGACTTGAGCGTCGGAGGGCCTAGCCAGGGATTCCCACCCCGGTCTTAGGTCGCTGACGATAGTGTTGGTTGGTCTCTTGTGCGCAGGAAGTCTTGGAAGCTTCGGATCTGGGTTTCTTCTATTCATATTTGAATTTCTTCTTCTTCATCGGGTCTTCGTGCGAAGAGGACTTGCGGTGACTCTATTTCTCTCGATCCGCTTTGGGTTTCTCGGATCGGTATTCTGCGGATATTATTCTTCATCAGCGTGGTGGGTTTCCTTCTTCCGGATCTCCGTCGTGTCCAGCTTCTCAGACAGGATCAAATTTGGCGCCGTCTGTGGGAACTTCACCTGAATATGAGACTACAGGATGGAAGAAGTCGGAAAATCAAACCTACTCACTATCAGTCGTGAAGATTTGGATTTCCTCATCAATTCTCATGTTCAGAAAGCCTTACAACAGCAGCAACAACAATTGCAAGCCCATACCGGAGCTACTCTACCAACAGCTCATCATCCAGCAATATCAACTACCGAGCATCGGAAAGGAAAAGAGCTGGAAGAAGAGGAACATGCATATTTTCCTCCAGCCGTTGTTTCTCCAACAAGGCATCCACGAGCCTTTCTTCGCACTCCCGTGGATCAAGGGGACAAGAGGCCCGTGTTCCAAGAATCCTCTGGTGAAGCACTGGATAGAGAAAAGCGCAAGATAAAAATGATAACTAGTGATAGCTCACCAGAGAAAGTCATCTCCCCATTCTCTCAAAATGTACTAGATGATCCGCTTCCTAAGTGGTATCAGAATCTTCAGATCGGAGAATATACTGGAACAACAGATCCAGAAGATCATCTGTTAAAATTCGAGAATGTAGCATTATTACAGCAATTCTCTGACGGGGTTAAGTGTCGGATGTTTCTCACTACCCTCGGAGGAGCTGCACAGCGCTGGTTCAAGAGATTACCAGAGAAGTCTATTCGGAAATTTAAAGATTTCAAGAAAGTCTTTCTACACCATTTCTCCAGCAACAAAAGGTATCATAAGACTCCTTGAAGTTTGTTTTCAATTAAGCAAGCCTCTAAAGAGTCTATCCGAGCATACATCAAAAGATTCAATCAGGTAGCTATTGATGTCCCTAATGCTACCACTGAAATATTAGTCAGCGCTTTTTCTCAAGGTTTAAATGATAATGATTTCTTTAAAGATTTAGTAAGGAATCCTCCTGTTAATTTTGATTCCTTGATTGAGCGTGCCACCGAGTTCATTAATGTGGAGGAAGCTCAAGCTGCTCGTAGAAAGGAGGGTGTTACCTCTTCTCCTACCCAGATTAAGGAAAAAGCTCCGGCTCCTGTGCCTCCACCGAGAGGTCCTAGAATAACTCACCCACCTCATCGACAACCAGAGTATCGTCCACAAGCCGTACAACATGTGGAGATACAGCCAGAGGCACCAAAGAGATGGTGCACTTATCACAAAACCAGCAGTTATCATACTGAAACTGCTTTGTTTTAAGAAATAAACGAGCTAATCGGGAGCATTATCAGAGGCGGAACTATTATCGATAGCAATACCCTAGGCAGCAAAGCCCACTCAAACTGGAATATCGCCCGGTCGAGCCTCGGAAGGAAGCAATACCAGTCCCGGCCGGTACCAGCCAAGTGTCAGAGAAAGCACCCTCCGAAGCTGCGACGACTCGGCAGGAAGAAAACAGGAGTAATGCTGCTTGGGGCAGTATCAATATGATCACGGGCGGACCCACTGATGGGGATTCTAATAGAGCCAGAAAAGCACATGCCCGAAGACTGGAAATTCATGCCGTGGGATGCAGTATGGAATGAGCGGCCGACCCTGAAATAGGTTTTGGGCCCAGAGATCTTGAGGGGGTAGAATACCCCATGATGATGTCCTGATCATTAAAGCTGTCATAGCCAACTATGCCATTGCTCGTACCTTCATAGACACGGGCAGTTCGGTTAATATTATATTCAAGAAGGCTTTCGATCAATTGCAAATCGATCCGAGTGAACTTCAACAGATTGTTACTCCTCTATATGGGTTCACAGGCAACGAAGTACAATCATTAGGTCAAATAAAGTTGGTCATATCTCTGGGAGAAGAGCCTCTAATGAGAACAAGAAGATCTTATTTCATGGTAGTAGATGCTCCATCCTCTTATAATGTGATACTGGGTCGACCTGCCTTAAACGAGTTTAGGGCGGTCGTTTCTACTTTTTGTCAGAAGATTAAATTTTCGGTGGATGACCAAGTCGGGGAGGTGCGAGGTGATCAGAAGACAACCCGAAAATGTTATGTAGAAATAATTCGGACTGAAGCTAACACTGCCCGAAAGATTCAAAGAATGGAGGTTAATGCCATTCGGGAGAAGCAGCCCGTCCTGGTTTATGAGGAGAAGGAAGAAGTTCAGATCCAGGCCGGTCGGCCTGAAGCTACTACATATGTTGCGGCTGATCTTGATCCTTCTCTTAAAACCAAATTGGTGCAATGCCTGAAGAAGAATAATGATGTATTTGCCTGGACTCCCAAAGAAGTCTCGGGCGTTTCTCCTACAGTCATGGAGCATTCCTTGCATGTCTTCCCAGATGCCCGCCCGGTCATGCAAAGGAAAAGGAGTTTTAGCATGGAACAAAACCAGATCATCAAAGAAGAAATAACTAAACTTATGGAAGCCGGTTATATCAGGGAAGTACAGTTTCCAAGCTGGCTAGCTAATGTGGTGTTAGTCTCCAAGCCTGGAAACAAATGCGAGTATGCGTTGATTTCCGGGATCTCAACAGAGCTTGCCCAAAAGATTATTATTCGTTGCCTAGAATTGATCAATTGGTAGACTCCACTGCAGGATGCGAATACATCTCTATTCTAGACGCTTATCAGGGCTATCATCAGGTCCCCTTAGCTAAAGAAGATCAAGAAAAGGTCAGTTTTATAACATCTGAAGGTACTTATTGTTATAATGTTATGCCTTTCGGACTAAAAAATACAGGAGCAACCTATCAAAGGCTTATGAATAAGGTCTTCCAGAAGCAGATTGGTAGAAATATGGAAGTATATGTTGATGACATTTTAATTAAGTCTCTTCAAGCTGCTGATCTGTGCAGGGATGTAGAAGAGACCTGCGAGACATTAAGGCAATATGGGCTCAAATTAAATCCGAGCAAATGTTTATTCGGCGCGAAAGGGGGGAAGTTCCTGGGATACATGGTGTCCGAACGAGGGATAGAGGCCAACCCGAGCAAGGTCAAGGCACTGCAGAACATGGAGCCACCACGCAATGTGAGGGAAGCTCAGAGACTGACAGGCCGAATTACAGCCTTGTCTAGATTCATTTCTAGATCGGCCGATCGTAGTTTCCATTTCTTTAAAATACTTAGAAAGGCTAATAAATTTCAGTGGAATGAAGAATGTGATAAGGCTTTCCAAGAATTGAAAGATTATTTGTCTACTCTCCCTGTATTGGCTAAACCCATAGCAGGAGAAACTCTTTGGGTATATTTGTCTGCTAATGAAAACGTTGTGGGCTCGGTATTAGTCAGACAAGAAGGAAAGGAACAACAACTTGTATATTTTTCTGGTCATTTATTAAAAGGAGCTGAGTGTATATACACCACACTAGAAAAATTAGCTTATGCTTTAGTATTGACTGCTCGGAGGTTGCACCCATATTTCTTAGCACATGAGATTATTGTATTAACCAATAGTACTCTTGGACGGGTGCTACTCAACCCAGAGGCATCAGGTCGGCTGATCAAATGGACAACTGAACTTGGGGAATATGACATCCAATATCAACCTCGCTCGGCTATCAAAGCACAAGCTCTAGCAGACTTCATCATAGAAGTTCAAGGCCCTGAGGAAGAAGACATTTGGAAAATTTATGTAGATGGTTCTTCAACTAGACAGGGCAGCGGAATTAGTGTTCTTCTTATATCTCCAAGGGAAGACAGGCTTCAACTCTCCATCAGATTGAATTATAGAGCCACCAACAATGAGGCAGAATATGAAGCCCTGATAGCAGGATTGCAGGCCGCGCGACATGTAGGGGTGGCTCGAATCATTATCTATTCTGATTCTCAGTTAGTAGCTCAACAATTGTCAAGTAATTTTGAAATTAATAATGATAGGCTTAAGTTATATGCTGAAGCATTTGATAAGTTGAAGTCCCAGTTTCAAGAAGTAAATATACAAAAGGTTCCTAGAGCTGAAAATCAAGTGGCAGATGAACTGGCTAAGTTGGCCTCTGCTATAGTGCCATGGAGTCTAGATTAGCCCGTAGAACAAACCCTGTTAATATCTTGTGTTGAAAGACAGGCCGAAGCAGAAATTCAAGGTGATTGGAGAGCTCAAATCATATTGTATTTACAACAAGGTATTCTTCCCAGTGATATAGAACAGGCAAGGGTATTCAAGAAAAGAGCTGCTCAATACACTATGGTAAGAGAGCAGTTATATAAAAGAGCTTTTTCTAGACCTTTGCTCAAATGTATTGGCACAGAAGATATACAGTTTATTTTACGAGAAGTCCATCAAGGTTCATGTGGTAGTCATATAGGAGGAAGATCTTTGGCTCGCAAAATTCTGCTAGCAGGATATTTCTGGCCTACTCTACATGAAGATGCTAACAAGTTGGTAAGAACTTGTATTTCTTGTCAAAAGCACCAAAATATCTTACATCATCCTACACAGTTACTGAGAACCTCTATAGTTTCATGTCCCTTTGATCAGTGGGGCATGGACATAGTAGGTCCGTTTCCTATGGCAGCTGCACAGAGAAGGTTCTTATTGGTAGCGGTAGATTATTTTTCTAAATGGGTGGAGGCAGAACCACTTGCTCGAATTACTGAAGATGCAGTTATTAAATTTCTATGGAAAAATATAATATGCAGATTTGGTATTCCTCATAAATTGGTCTCTGATAATGGAAGGCAATTCCAAGGGGATGGGATTTTAGATTGGTGCAACAGTTACGACATCACTCAGGCCTTCACCTCTGTGGCTTATCCGCAAAGTAATGGTCAAGCAGAAGTAACTAATAGGGAAATCATAAGAGGTTTAAAGACCAAACTGGATCATGTCGGAGGTAGCTGGGTAGATGAATTACCCAGCGTCCTTTGGGCATATCGTACTACTCCTCGAGAAGCTACAGGAATCACTCCCTTTCAATTAGTTTATGGAGGAGAAGTAATAATTCCCATCGAGGTGGGAGTAGAATCTGACAGAAGACAATTATATGATGGGGACAATGAAGGTCGGCGACTCATGGAGCTAGATTTAATAGAAGAGGTTAGAGATAAAGCTGCTACTCGTCTGGCCTCATATCGACAACGGATGAGACAAAACTATAACAAAAGAGTCATCCCCAGATTTTTCCAAGTAGGAGATTTGGTATGGAAACCAATTAAACCTGTCGGAGATGTCAGTAAGTTAGCACCACAATGGGGAGGACCTTACAAAGTAATAGAAAAACTCACATCAGGTTCATATTATCTCCAAGATACTGAAGGAAGAATTCTGGAGCGTCCCTGGAGTGCAAATCACTTACAGCCTTATCAAACTTAATTGCATCATACTACTCAAGAATGTGTCTGGAGAAGCAAATCATAATTATTTGAGATCCTCGGTGACTGAGGACAAGTATACCTACAGCATATGTATTCTATTTCTTTTAATAAAAGTCAAGCAAGACCAATACCGCCATGGAAATAAGCGTGATTCATACAGATTGATAAATACCAAGGGAACTTTCATTATCTATTTCAAACAATCTAAGGGGGAAACCCTAAGGGTCTACGCAGCTCCCTTCAAGAACCTAGAAACTCTCAAAACTGTCACAAGGTTAGTACAAACTTCATATTTTTATAGAATGAAGTCGATCGGGAAATCCCATGAAATAACTCGGACGGGTCTTCATGGGAGGAACCGGAGACTCTAAACCATCACAGAACATAAGTCGATCGGGAAATCCCATGAAATAACTCGAACGGGTCTTCATGGGAGGAACCGGAGACTCTAAACCATCACAGAACATAAGTCGATCGGGAAATCCCATGAAATAACTCGGACGGGTCTTCATGGGAGGAACCGGAGACTCTAAACCATCACAGAACATAAGTCAATCGGGAAATCCCATGAAATAACTCGGACGGGTCTTCATGGGAGGAACCGGAGACTCTAAACCATCATAGAACATAAGTCAATCGGGAAATCCCATGAAATAACTCGGACGGGTCTTCATGGGAGGAACCGGAGACTCTAAACCATCACAGAACATAAGTCGATCGAGAAATCCCATGAAATAACTCGGACGGGTCTTCATGGGAGGAACCAGAGACTCTAAACCATCACAGAACATAATTCGATCGGGAAATCCCATGAAATAACTCGGACGGGTCTTCATGGGAGGAACCGGAGACTCTAAACCATCACAGAACATAAGTCGATCGGGAAATCCCATGAAATAACTCGGACGGGTCTTCATGGGAGGAACCGGAGACTCTAAACCATCACAGAACATAAGTCGATCGGAAAATCCCATGAGATAACTCGGACGGGTCTTCATGGGAGGAACCGGAGACTCTAAACCATCACAGAACATAATTAATCAAAAAATAAGGCCTAATCGACCGGGGTTGTGTAGACATGAAGTCTGAATTCAAAAAGGATTCTATGCATATGATACGTTATTCATTGGGAAGCCCATCCGTCTGGAAGTCTTTACTTAAAATTCGCCTGGAGTAGGATGCTCAACTTGGAACTCAGGACTTTTATATAGCTCTTTATCTGGAAATCAATTGAAAATATGCATTCTTTTGGAATTATGAGGTACACCAGATGTTGTCTGCAGAAGGATTCATCAGGACAAGGCTTAACTTCACGAGATGAGCCAGGAATTCTCGAATAAAGTTTATACTTAATACTCACAAGCATTTCAGAAGGGGTATTCTCAAACCAGCATAATAAAGAAGCAAGTAAGTATCAAAAATTTATTATATACTGCAAGTACTTAATTACCCAGCTTTAATTGCACTTCTTTTCATTATCAGTTCTTATTGTACAAGTCTTTTATGAATGATCTCCTTAAACATTCAGAAAAGGACTTTTTAAATCTGCGGGCAGTTCTTCGTTAAGCCTGCGACGATTTATGAAAGAAAGGGGAGGTTCCTTGGGTAGGTAACCACCCTCTCTTAATTGTTGAAAAACTCCCGATACGGAGTGGTTTAGAGCACCTACTATCCTACAAACGAATTCCTGAGCAAAGGCTGAAGACTTTAAATAAGTCTGACGCCACTCTTCCCACCGGTTCTTCTCTTGCTCCTTGTAACTTTGAAAATCAGCTTGTAGTTTTGCGTTCTAATTTTTCAAAGCATCATTTTCTGATTTAAGCTGCTCCAATTCCTTTTGAAGCAGTGACAATTCGACATCTTAGGCTTTCCTTTGTTCTTGTTCATGTAGGATATTGAAATCATGAGAAGCTAGGTCTTGAGCTTGGTCATAAAGACAAGCATTATGAAGCTTCTCTACTTTCTCTAAAAGGAGACTTTTATGAGAAACGTCTGAGAGAGCTTTCTCTTTTAAAGCCATCTCTAGTCGAAGACCAGAATGTAGCCTATCCACCTGTAATTCTAACGTCCTTCTGGCAAGCTCTTTATCTTTCAATAGTCGTTGACACTCCTCCAATTCTTGTTTCAAGGTCCCCAACTGTTGATTTTGTAAGGCCACCTTCTCTTGCAACTGAGCCATGTCACTATTAGAAGAAGGTGAAGTAGCCTTCAACATCTCCAATTGAGCTTTTAATTTACTGTTCTCATGATCCTTAGCCGTAAGTAGCTGGTCGATATGTAGAGTTGAGGCAAGAAACTAAACAAAAGGATAATGTAAGTTAAAAATGAAGGAACAAAGTCGATAACATACAACTAGAAGTACTTACAGCCACTGCCTGACGACTATGGCGATCAGCCCGATGTGGAAGGCTAAGGTCTCTTAATTGTTCGTAACCCTGCAGCCAAGATTCGGCTAATAAACCTTGAAATTGTAGAGAACCATAGCTAGATGGATTAGAGGGTTGTCCCAATTGAGAAGGTAAACCCGCAGCCTGTTTAAATAAAGGAGGAGGAATGGAGGTAGAAGGAGGTAGAGAAGAAGATGACGCAATAGAAGGAAAAGGAATAATAGAAACAAGAGAAGCAGAGGAAGAACTAGACGGAATAGAAGGTGGCAGAGTAGGAGAAGCTGATGTAGTTGTAGGAACACTAACAGTCGAGGGAATGGCACCGGGAGAAGACTTCCGGCAAGGTGTCCGTTTTGCTCGAGGCCTAGAAGCCAAGGGAGGCAAGGCCAATGCCAAAGATGTAGAGGACACAGAAGGGATAACGTCCGTCTCAGAAGCAGAAGCAGAGGGAGCTGAAATAATAGAAGAAGAAGGGATAAGTAGACCGGGTCTCATCATCCTAAGAGTAGGATTAGAGATAATATGGGTTGGAGTTATCGGTGTCTTACCTCTCTCAAGAGAAAGAGACGCTGGGACAAGAGGAGCTTGCACAAAAGTACCAAAGAAATCGCCAAAGGGAGAAGCCTCAGAGAGATTTGGCTTTTTAACTAAAACCACAAAAGGTTCTTCTTCTTCTTCCTCCATGGCTGCAACAGCCTCTGCCTGCCGTTCTTGTTCAGATAGTAAACCCAAGGTAGAAAAATTAGGATTCGATCGGCGGTCGCGCAACCATTCTTCTCCAAGATTATTTACAAAAGACTTAGTTATGGCTGGATTCTTATACATAAGGGATGATAGAAGAACATCAGCTGAAACACAAGAATTGAACACCGTTGTAAAAAAAAAATGTATTAAGTTAGTGAATATGGATTGAGATGTTTTCACATACCAAAGGATCCCTCCAAAGGGGTGTCAATCTTGCTTATTCCGAAAGGAAACATTAAACCTTCCACAATTAGGTGTGGCAAGCTGAATTTTACTCCCCTCAGTTTGGGTAGAGCAGAAGCAACAGAGGAATCGTCAAGAAGATCATGGGTGCTAGGAAGTGGAGGTAAGTCATGTATCCATTGAATAAGAAACGGAGGGGGAGAAGGAAGACGCATATAGAAAAATTTATGATACCATTCCCCTTGAGGAGGAATGCGGTTGAACAAAATAGCCTTGGGACGAGATTGGAATTTAAAAACACCAACATCCACTCGACGAGGAATGAAGAAGTGGTGAAAAAGACGTGGAGACAAGGGGAAATCTAACAAGTTTAGATACCCCAATAAAACCCATGAGAATGGAAAAGGATTGGGGGACAAACTGGTTGAGTGGGATATTAAAATAACAGCTGACATTACAGAAAAAGGGGTGAAGAGGAAAGCGAAAACCTTGTAGGACCTGGTCTCGTAAGATAGATACACACCCTAAAGGAGGAAGATGCGGACCCTCATGAGGAGACGGATGGATTATGTAAGACGGAAAACCATAGGTAGCCTGCAAGTCCACTTCTTCTGTATATGTAAGATTGGAAACACACGAAAGAAACCATGCGGGAGGAGAAGCTGCCATAGAGCGATAGAGGAATCAAGGAAGAGGGCGAAAGATGGAGGAAAGCGGAAGAAAATTTCGTAAACCCTTGTTTTTTCTTCTGGCCCTGTACTAAAACCCCCAAACAGAAACATCAGAAGGAAAAAGGAGAATAAAAGGTACTTAGAATTCCAATCGTCATAAATAATAATATTAAAGAATAAAACCAAGAGAAAAAGGTAAAGTTAAGTAATCTACCTCGAAAAATGTGTGAAGTTTCCTTAGAAGTAATTCTGAAGAGAGCTTGACAAGTACAGAGAAAAATCATTCCAGTAATCATAAGTTTAGGGTATGGGTATAATAAAATAAAAGTTGAGCACCAGATATTAGTTAATAGATGAAACTTGGTTAAAAGATACTGAATATGGTCTGTAAGTATGAAACGGGCGGTCCCGATGGATCGGCCAAGACAAAGAGCAAGCTAGCATGTCGACCAAAAGCTTATCTTAATGAGTCAAATAATATACACTATAATAAAACCCCATGAGACTCAATTAACACGTGAAAAGGACACATGAAGACTTAGGGGTAAATCGGTCGGTAAAATAAATCGACCAATATTAAGGACATTATGATAGAGCTGTGTCAAATCGGGCGAGACATAACTACACTATGAAATATCGGGCGATACTTATTAATCTTGATATATTATCGTCCAGTCATAAGGAAACGATCTAAGACGTGACAACCTGTTGGGAAAGTTTGTATGGTAATAAACCAAGCAACATCGGACACATTCATATAAAACAGATAACTATCATGAGAAAGAGTAAAATTAATAACAAAAGGAGAATAAGCAGCATTATGGGAGATCGTCATTACAGAGTTTTCGCCCGCCTCTTTACAAAAGTTTGAATTTAAGTCAAAGTCAGCTTAGGATACAAATCAGGGGGGTTGTTCTCAATTAGTCCGCGTCGATTTAAGAAATTAGGAGGAGGGTCTCGAGATAAGTAGCTTTCTTCTCTTAATTGCTGAATTGCCCCTTGAGCTCCCGCAGTAAAAGCTGATAAGATGGCCTTCACGATCGGCCTATTGAATTCAGGAGACTCGATCATGGTAGTGGCCCGCTCCCTGTAACGGATATCTTCGCCACCCTTGTAAACCACCAAAGCCATCTGAGAAGTCTTCAATTCAGCTTCTTTTTCAGAAACCTCGGTCTTGACTGAGTTAAGGGAAGTGCTCAAGGAAGTTATTTCATCTTCCTTTAGCTGCAGGGCTTTGAGTTTTTCAGTCAATTCTGCTTCATAATTATCCTTTAGTTCGCCAAGTTTGGAAGTCAATTCTTGGTTAAGGTCCGTAACCGATTTAAATTTTGTCTGAAGACTTTCAATTTGTGCTTCGAGTTGTTCCTTGGCAGTAGCAGAAAACGCAGCAGAAGATAACTCAGCAACCTCTTGCTTTAGCTTATCATTTTCAGATTTCAACCTCTTGTTCTCAGTATATAAGTTGTGCAGTAGTCGAGAAAAACCCATATTTTCTATCCATCGCTGGAAGTATAATGAAAGGCCATAAGATAACAGTTGAGAAATAGAAAGCAGGCAATAGTAAGCACACCTGATTCTCCTTATGAGAAAAGCGATCAATTGCCTCAAGAATAGAGAGCTCTTCAAAAAGGGGAGGAATTTCATCCCAATCGCCAGCGAAGGAACCTCCTAGAAGTATGGGGAGAACGGGAATAGTAGAAGAACCAGTAGAAAAGGAGGAAGTAGGAATAGATGGAGGAGCAAAGACTAAATAAGAAGAAGGTGAGGAAGGCAAAGACCCAGAAGTCGGAATAGATAGGGGAAAAGTGAAGGATACATCACCAGAAGTGTTAGCATTAGAAAAGGGGGAGGCAGGAAAACTAAGAGAAGGATAGAGTTCTGCCAATGTCGGCTCATCAGAAGGAAGGTCAGCTGAAGAAAAACCTTCCGAAACTGGCTCGTCAGCAAGGAGAATGAGCCTCCTTTTTGACGGAGGAACTCTGGTAAGTTTGCGCCCTGGGCGTTTACCCTTAGAAAGTTCAGCTATCGATTTATTGGAGCTACCGGGAGACGTGAGCTCAATGATGGGAAGAGGGGCAGATGAGGAGACAGCAACAGCTGCTGGAGAAGTAACAGCGGGTAAAGAACTGGCAGGGATCTCTGCGGAGGGACCTTCAGGAGCTTCAAGAATGCCCAAAGGACTGAGTGCTTCAGCTAAAGGGGCTGGTTCTTCGATTGGACGGGGAAGAACAATAGAAGCCAGAAGTTCAGCTTCTTTGGCGCGAATAACATCCTCTGCCAGACGTAGTTCCTCGTCAATCAAAGCATCATAGAAGCTGTCCACTACGTATAGAAGAAAAATAGTTTAGTTAGTTAAAAATAAGAAGAAAGAAATAAGGTGTTACCTAAAGGAACTCGAGTATCAGCTCTGACAGGGCTTAAGCCAAACAGGTATAGGAGATCAACCTGTAGCCACTTAAGAATAGAAAGTCGATGATTTAACAATTTCTCACAATAGACAGGGAAAGAAGGATGAAGATGAAACTCCTTGACGTCGGGCAAGGGGGGCAAGAAAGATTTCCAAGCATGAGACCAAGGAATGGGTCCTGGAAACTTTAAGAAGAAAAAACGAGATTTTCACGCTTTGAGAGACGAAGGCATATCCTCAAAAAGAACCATTTTAGTCCGTGAATGAAATAGAAAAACACCCGGTTCTGAACATTTAGGATAAGAGAACATGAAGAAATTTTGAGGAGTAGGAGGAATATCCCGTAAACGAAACAACATGTAAGTACCGCATAGGTAACGAAATGCATTGGGGGCAAACTGTTGCAAAGGAATATCAAAATACTGGCTTATTTCAATCAAGAAAGGAGGAATGAGAAACCTTAAACCCCCTATCAACTGATCCTTAAAAAAGGTTACGCAATTATCAGGAGGACGATGAGGACGATCAGTTGATTTTGGGATTATGATACTGTATTCCCCGGGAATTTCATACTGACGACGGATAGCTATTCTTGCATTTTTATCAAAGGAGGAAGACATATGGACATACCAAGGAGCAATTGCTTCTTCAGCCATGGACAAAAGTATAGGCTAGTGAAACAATAGATTACTTACTGAAGACAAGAAAGGGGGTTGTCGAGAAACAGTGAGCGCGGGACTAGTTGAAGGCAGCAACAAGAAAAGAACTCTAGAGAAGAAAAAAGAAGGGACAAAGTTTTAAAGGAGACGAAGGGTTTAGGGTTGGAAAAGCACACAGCCGTCGTCAGATCAAAACACTTTCATTACAGTAGACGCTGAGGATCATAATAGAAAGGCAAAAAAACCCACGTGACATGGCGGTTAGAAAAAGTATGTGTCACACCATCATAAAAACATTTATGTCGGATGTGATAGGTCGGATCACGCTGGGGTTGGTAGCATCTCGGGGTACACTTCTAACATTCTCTCACCTGAAGAAGAGCCAATCACCAGCTAGGAAGCTTCGAAAGAAGACGTGATCAACTGGACATGAAAAAGCGAAAAGGACTGATTTCCTTGACTAAAGTCCAAGCTAAAGACAAAAAACATTTAAGGATGAAGATTTAGGCGAATGACAGATTTCGAATTAACGCCCTTATGAAATACAAATTAATATTGATCGAAAATGATTTTATATTGACTTTGGTTATGCTGGGAAGGTATAATATTGATGTCAAGCAACGAAACAATGTTGGCTGGCATAATATTAACCATGATATAAAAGTATAACAGTTAAGATAGTCTCGGTCATGATAAATAACACATAGGATATGCAGAGAGATAATGAATACAACATTACATTTATTCTTGTAAATTACAGAAGGACTCCATAGAATCATTTAACTTAATACAAGAGTCTGTTGTTACACTTAGAATCTGATCAAGTACATAATATTACATTTTCCCTCAGAACAGTAAGCCTCAGACAAATAACAAATAACAAAATTCACAAACACAAGCTCTCACAACGCTTAGAAAACTTCAGTCCCCCTGGGTTCAAACTTACCATGGAGCAGAGATGGAAATATCTCACTTCGCCCAGGCTTGTCAAGGCACATAAGTGGCAATATTCTGCCCGGGACGAAGAAAGCAACAAAGTAGAAAAACCCAAGGGGAGGGGAAAGGAGAAAGGTCCATACATACCATAATGGAAAAGTAAATGTAAAAACCACTTCCCCTCTCAAGCCCTAGAGCTCGGCTAGTGAAGCAACCAGGTATAGCCCAAGGGTAACATGTGATGTGTCCTTCACACAACACCCCTGGGTCATTTGGCTGCCCCTCTATGAGTAGCAAAAATCTCTCTGAAGTTTCTTGAGTCCTTCAGAGCATCGGCATCTTTGGATGAAAAATCTGACTTGTGAAGCTTCATCTCTTAAGACAATTCCTTGAACCCTAGAGGTAACCGGAGCAAATATCCCAATAAACTCATATATAGATCTCACCTTGTCCAACAAAAGTCGCCCCCAAAGAGGAGGATCCGAGACCATAACCTTAGCAATAAAAGGTGGTAAGGAAGGAAAAGAACTGAGAGGGGTGGTGGATGAAGAGAAGGTTGTAGCCCTATTTAAAGGGGCAAAAGGATCACCGGAGCACCATACTTGATTTAGTGAGACAGTTGTACACAAAATCTGTGAGGTCATTTCAATATCTGGAGCAGAGTCACGGGTAGGAAAAGACAAAACCAGACTTATGTCTAGTCAGTCGTCTACACCTCCTTCGACTAGACTTGAAGGGAAGGCTAGTGATATGGGTAAGGTTTTGTGGGTCCCTGATAAGGAAAGAAAAGGGGGTAAGGAAACCAATAAGTAAGTCTATATCGACCGAAATATGCTTCCCCAGAGGAAGATCTATATGTCCAAAAGGAGATAGGTTAATATCGACCGGGACATAATAAGTAAGTCTATATCGACTGAAATATGCTTCCCCAGAGGAAGATCTATATGTCCTAAAGGAGATAGGTTAATATCGACCGGGACATAATAAGTAAGTCTATATCAACCGAAATAGGCTTCCAAGGTGGAAGATCTATATGTCCTAAAGGAGATAGGTTAATATCGACCGGGACATAATAAGTAAGTCTATATCGATCGAAATATGCTTCCCCAGAGGAAGATCTATATGTCCTAAAGGAGATAGGTTAATATAGACCGGGACATAATAAGTAAGTCTATATCGACCGAAATAGGCTTCCAAGGTGGAAGATCTATATGTCCTAAAGGAGATAGGCTAATATCGGCCGGGACATAATAAGTAAGTCTATATCGACCGAAATATGCTTCCCCAGAGGAAGATCTATATGTCCTAAAGGAGATAGGTTAATATCGACCGGGACATAATAAGTAAGTCTATATCGACCGAAATAGGTTTCCAAGGTGGAAGATCTATATGTCCTAAAGGAGATAGGTTAATATCGATCGGGACATAATAAGTAAGTCTATATCGACCGAAATATGCTTCCCCAGAGGAAGATCTATATGTCCTAAAGGAGATAGGCTAATATCGGCCGGGACATAATAAGTAAGTCTATATTGACCGAAATATGCTTTCCCAGAGGAAGATCTATATGTCCTAAAGGAGATAGGTTAATATCGACCGGGACATAATAAGTAAGTCTATATCGACCGAAATAGGCTTCCAAGGTGGAAGATCTATATGTCCTAAAGGAGATAGGTTAATATCGACCGGGACATAATAAGTAAGTCTATATCGACCGAAATATGCTTCCCCAGAGGAAGATCTATATGTCCTAAAGGAGATAGGTTAATATCGACCGGGACATAATAAGTAAGTCTATATCGACCGAAATAGGCTTCCAAGGTGGAAGATCTATATGTCCTAAAGGAGATAGATTAATATCGACCGGGACATAATAAGTAAGTCTATATCGACCGAAATATGCTTCCCCAGAGGAAGATCTATATGTCCTAAAGGAGATAGGTTAATATCGACCGGGACATAATAAGTAAGTCTATATCGACCGAAATAGGCTTCCAAGGTGGAAGATCTATATGTCCTAAAGGAGATAGGTTAATATCGACCGGGACATAATAAGTAAGTCTATATCGACCGAAATATGCTTCCCCAGAGGAAGATCTATATACCTCAAAGGAAGTAGGCTAATAGCGGCTGGGAGATACTTCCGAAGCATGTAGAATAGTGTCGATCACGATACATCTTAAGGTTAGTATCAGTCAGGTCGACCAACACCTTGGAAAAATACCTGATAAAATACGACACATTGCTAGGTAGGATAGATAACATAAAATGGCGCGGATAGAAATCTCATGAGGAAGAATAGAGATAAATATTTCAAACAAGCTAATTAATGATAATATCTGCAATATGTGATCACATGACAGGTGTTATATATCTTGGCGGGAAAAGTGCTCGTAGATTATTTT
Source organism: Zingiber officinale (assembly GCF_018446385.1). Taxonomy (NCBI): domain Eukaryota; kingdom Viridiplantae; phylum Streptophyta; class Magnoliopsida; order Zingiberales; family Zingiberaceae; genus Zingiber; species Zingiber officinale. The sequence goes on along the minus strand of NC_055996.1, from coordinate 71,748,829 downwards.
GCAGGTACTAAACGACAAAGGAGGAACATCTGGGGTACAAGAAAGATTCCTTAAAAGTCACTCACTACAAGTACACGACTGACGTCATCTCATAACAAACTCTAACAGACCGGGGTCCACTTCATGACTACGGAGGTTATATGAAGTGGTATAAAAAGGGGAATCCTCTCCGTTGGCTAGATAAGTACACATCATTGTGCACATTCATAACCCTAATTTTCTCAGCTACTACTCATCTTCTTCTTCCTTCTTCCACACCGAAAGAGATCACTGACTTGAGCATCGGAGGGCCTAGCCAGGGATTCCCACCCCGGTCTTAGGTCGCTGACGATAGTGTTGGTTGGTCTCTTGTGCGCAGGAAGTCTTGGAAGCTTCGGATCTGGGTTTCTTCTCTTCATATTTGAATTTCTTCTTCTTCATCGGGTCTTTGTGCGAAGAGGACTTGCGGTGACTCTATTCCTCCCGATCCGCTTTGGGTTTCTCGGATCGGTATTCTGCGGATATTATTCTTCATCAGCGTGGTGGGTTTCCTTCTTCCGGATCTCCGTCGTGTCCAGTTTCTCAGACAGGATCAATATTAATTAAAGTGAGTTGTCAGTAACTCAATTAATTAGTGGGCATCCGACATCTTAAACACAAGGAGATTAACACACTCATGATAAGAAGGAACCCAAAATATAATTTGGGATTGGTGCGGTAGTTTAATAATAATTCTTTAGTGGTATGAATTATTATTGATGAAATTAAGTTGAGTGTTCGGGGCAAACACGGGAAGCTTAATTTCATCGGGAGACCAAAACCAATTCCTCCTCTCGGTCCCTATCGTAGTCTCTTGTATATAGAGAATTATACTCACCTATGCCCACCTTCCTACCTATCCTAATGGGGTCGGCCAAGCTAGCTTGGAGCCCAAGCTAGGACCGACCAAGACCAATAGGATGAGCCAAGTAGGTGGCCGGCCAATGCTTGGAGCCCAAGCATAAGTGGCCGACCCTAATCAAATTAAAAGGGTTTTAATTTTTAAAAATTTTCTTATGTGGATTCCATGGTTTTAAAAGAGAGTTTAGAATTTAAATCTTTCCTTTTTATAGCTTTCTACAAAAGATTAAGAAAAGATATGATGTCTTTCCTTATTTGTAGATTGAAAGGAAGATTTTAATTTTGAGAAAACTTTCCTTTTTTGTAACCATGTTCATGATTTAAAAGAGAGTTTTAAAATTATAAATTTTTTCCTTTTATAAGTTTCTACAAAGGATTAAGAAAAGATTTGATATCTTTCCTTATTTGTATATTGAAAGGAGATTTTAATTTTAAAGATAACTTTCCTTTTTGGAAATCATCCACATGTTTAAAAGAAAGATTTTAATTTATAAAATTTCCTTTTATAACCAACCATGAAGGGAAAAATTAATAGAGAAATTTTTATTTAAAATTTCCGGAAACAAATTAGGAAGTTTTAATTCTTGTGTTATTAAAACTTTCCTTGTTTGGAGCTATGAGGTGGCCGACCATTATAATTAAGAAAAGGAAATTGGTTTTAATCAATTAAATTTTCCTTTTCATGGCAAAGAAAATAAGGAAGGTTTTATTTAAATTTTCCTTATTTGTCAAGACCAAGGATTATAAAAGAGGGGGTAGGGGTGCCTTCATGGGTGCTAACTCTATTCTATTTTCCTCCCTCTCTTCCTTGTTGGTGGCCGGCCCTAGCCATTGCTCTTCTCCTCTTCTCTTCTTCTTTAGTGGCCGGTTTCATCCCTCTCTTGGAGCTCTTGTTGGTGGCCGGTTCAAGTTAGGAGAAGAAGGAGAGAAAGGAGGTTTTGTTTCTAGCATCCCTTGGAGCTTGGTGGTGGTGGCCGAACCTCTACATCCTTGGAGGAGCTTTGGTGGCCGAAACTTGGTGAAGAAGAAAGAAGGGCTAGGGTGGTTCTCATCTCGGTAGATCGTTGCCCACACAACGTCCGAGATAAGAAGAGGAATACGGTAGAAGATCAAGAGGTCGTTGCATACAAAGAAAGGTATAACTAGTAATTATTTTCCGCATCATACTAGTTTTTCTTTGTATGAATTCCAAACACAAGAGGCATATGATTCTAGAGTTTCGAATTTGTGATTCAAGTTTGTTTTTTTTTTTTTTTGTTTTTTGAATTTGTGATTCGATTGTTTCTTTTGGTTAAACCTAGAGTTATATAAAGAAATTAAATATTAGATTTCATTGAAAGGCTTTGTCTAGGAAGTGGTGGTTGCTCCCATATCCAAGAAGGCCTAGTGCCTCGCCATGTTTAACCTGGAAGCCGAATTCTGAAATTTAATATTTAATTTAATTTATAACATAGGTGGATTTGGATCAATAATGTTAAGCATCGTTTGCGATCCAAGTCTAAACCAAACAGATAAGTTAAATTTGGAATCAATAATGTTATGTTTCGTTTGTGATTCTGAATTTAATTTCTAAAGAACACAATAGGTTGTTAGGATAGGTTCGACACTTGTACAAAATTTTTGTACAGTGGAACCGGTATGATCTTCCTATGACCAACCAACACCATGCTCACGACAAAACAGATATCCGGTCTTATATATAGCATCGCATACATTAGGCTTCCTACAGCCGAAGCATAAGGAACTGCCTTCATGTCCTTTATTTCCTTTGATGTTTTAGGAGACATCTCTTTAGATAAAGGTACTCCATGCCGAAAAGGTAGAAAACCTTTCTTGGAGTTTTGCATGCTAAAACGAGCTAGAATAGTATCGATGTATGAAGCTTGGGATAAGCACAACATTCTTTTCTTGCGATCCCTTATTACTTTGATCCCAATAATATGTCCACATTCTCCCAAATCCTTTATATCAAACTGCTTGGATAACCATACCCTTACGTTTGACAACACTTTGACATTGTTGCCAATAAGCAAAATGTCATCTACGTATAGTGCAAGAAATATCACCACGTTTCTGTCACTCTTCTTGTATACACAAGACTCATCCGGACACTGAATAAATCCATAATACTGTATCACTTCATTAAACTGGATGTTCCAAGATCTCGAAGCTTACTTCAGTCCATAGATAAACCGATTGAGCTTACATACAAGATGCTCTTTGCCCTTCGCAATGAATCCCTCTGGTTGCCTCATATGGATATTTTCTTAAAGACTTCCATTAAGGAAAGCTGTCTTGACATCCATTTGCGAAATCTCATAATCCATATGAGCGGAAATAGATAAAAGAATCTGGATAGACTTAAGCATGGCTACCGACGAAAAGGTTTCCTCATAATTGATTCCCTCTTTCTGAGTATACCCTTTTGCAACAAGCCTTGCTTTGAAGGTTTTCACCTTCCCGTCTATCCCTCTTTTTATTTTGTAGACCCATTTACATCCAATGGCTTTTACACCATTTGGTGGTTCTACAAGCTCCCAGACCTGATTAGAGTACATAGATTCTATTTCAGAGTTCATTGCACTTTGGCAAGATGCTGCATCTTTATCTTGGAGTGCTTCATCATATGTCCAGGGATCAGGTTCATGTTGACCAGGGATCAAGTCTGAAGATTCTCCCAAAAATATGAATCTATCATGTTGCTTAACTAGCCCTCCCACTATGACGAGACACTACTTATAATTGTGCATCATTTGTGACATGTGTTGCAATTTCTTGTAGTATCTCATCTTGTACCATTGGTACTAAAGTAGACGTGTCTTCTCTTATTTTCTCAAGAATAATTTTACTCATGGGCTTGTGGTTCATTACATAGTCCTCTTCTAAAAATCGAGCATTGGTGCTAACAATGACCTTCTGATCTTTAAGACTATAAAATAAATCACCTTTCGTTCATTTAGGATAACCCACAAACAAACGAACTTCTGTACGTGATTCCAACTTATCAGCATCTCCCTTCAGCACATGTGCTGGACTACCCCAAATATGAATATGTTTTAGACTAGGCTTACGCACATTCCATAATTCTGTAGGAGTAGAGGTTACTGACTTAGAAGGTGCCAAGTTCAGAATGTACACTAACGTTTCCAGAGCATATCCCCAAAATGAATTTGGTAATTCTGAATAACTCACCATTGATCTAACCATTTCCATAAGAGTCTTATTCTTTCGTTCTGCCACACCATTCTATTGGGGTGTACCAGGTGCAGACAGTTGGGATTGAATCCCAGTCTCTCCTAAAAGGTACTCACCACCACGATCAGACCATAGTGTCTTGATACCTTTACCATGACATTTCTCCACATCAGCCTTGTATTCTTTGAACTTATCAAAGCACTCAGACTTGCGGCGCATCAAGTAAATGTACCCGTATCTCGAATAGTCATCTATAAAAGAGACAAAATATTCGAAACCACCTCTTGCCTGGATAGTCATAGGTCCACACAAATTAGAATGAACCAATTCCAACACATCTTTGGCTCTATACCCCTTGGCCTTAAAAGGTCTCTTGGTCATTTTTTCTTCCAAGCAAGATTCACAGGTTGGAAAATTTTCCACCACTAATGAACCCAAAGGTCCATCGGCTATTAGCCTTTGAATCCTACTCAAGTTAATATGACCAAGCCTTAGATGCCAAATATATGTTTGGTTTATTTCCGAAGGTTGCTTTCTCTTATTAGAATTAGAAGATGTGTTATTAATTTTCATTTGTTGTATCGTGGGAGTTATTGGATTTAGAGTATACAAATTGTCAACCAACGTACCAGAACAGATAACTACCCTATTTTTCTTGACAACTACTTTTTCATCAAAAGAAACAGAATATCCATCCATAAATAGTTTAGAAACTGAAATCAAGTTCTTTCTAAAACATGGTATGTAAAGACAATTTCTCAAAATCAATATTTTATTTCTATCAAAAGATAAATAAACATCTCTCACTACAACAATTGCCACTTTTGTAGCATTATCCATGTAGACGGTAATCTCCCTTTCATGTAGTCGTCGAGTTTCTTGGAACCCTTGCAATGAATTGCAGACATGATTAGTGGCTCCCGTATCTACACACCAGGTACCGATAGATAACACCACTAAACATGTTTCAACCACTAGAGAATAAGATATACCTTTATTGTTCTCCTTTCTGTGAGGATAGTCCACTTTCCAATGTCCAGACTGCTTGCATGTGAAGCATTTGCCCTTCGTCTTCTTCACACTTGCATGCGGCCCAGCCCCTAGAGATCGATTCACTTTCTTTGCTGAACCAACTTGTTTCTTTTTATTCTTTCTGCCTTTCGGTTTAGAAGCAGAAACATTTTCAGCAATGTGAATTTGAGAACTTTGACAAAATAACCCTTCTGCTGCTTGAAGTTCTGTTAGAAGTTCCGCCAATGAATAAACCCTTTTGTTCATGTTGTAGTTTAGGTGGAACTGCTCAAAACTTTTATGCAGCGTTTGGAGAATGATATCGACCTGGGTTTCCCCATCGATTTATGCTCCAAGGACTTCCATCTCATTCAAAAGAGCCATCATTTTGAGGATATGATCCTTTACGGGTGTCCCCTCAGTCATGGTGGTCGTCATCAAGTTTCTCATAGCCTCCTGCCTAGCAACCCGATTCTGGTGTCCGAAGAGTTCCTTGAGATTGCGCATCATGTCATAAGCGGTAGGCATGACCTGATGTTGATGTTGCAGTACATTTGACATAGAAGCCAAAATATAACACCGCACCATCTCATCTGCCCTGACCAATTTCTTATGATACTCAATCTCCTCTTCACTAGAATCGCTATTAGGCAGGCTTGGACAGATCTCAAAAAGTATGAACTTGTAACCTTCAGCAGTTAAGACAATGTCCAAGTTTCATTTCCAATCAATGTAATTAGGATTAGTAAGTTTGTTTTCTTTCAATATAACAGCAAGAGGATTTAAAGTCATTTGAAATCCTAAGAATCACAAAATATTTGGTCAAAACTTTAGAATTTAAAATAATATTGATTCCTCAAATAATATCATTTAAATTCACCAACACCTCAAAACACCGTGAATTTTGTATGTCACGATAATGCGGTCGTATACAAATTCAAACATTTGTAAGAGGGGGGTTTACCCATTAATTTTATTATCTTGTCAACCTAACTTTATGATAAATAAAATTAATAGTTGATTTTTCTTCGGTCACACAAATAATAGGAGTGACTCTGATGGGGAGGATACTATTAAATGCGCCTAAGTGTATACCATTACTTGATACTTAGTCCATTAAATAGGATTGTGCCCCTTCAAATGAAAAAGATCACACAAAACTAAATAATTTCCTATAATCATCCATAAAGGGAGTTTGATCTAGTTATCCGCAAACAAACTCATCCGATTTGGAGGAAGACACTCAAAGCCAACACGCAAGTTTGAATGCATCACTTATAAACCAGTAATGGAGACCGTGAAATTTAAATAATTACTCTCCCATTTAGTTATTTAAAATGAGAAATTTTAACATGCACACACACAACACACATAAACAGCATAAAAGGCAATAAATATGAAAAATAATTTTCCAACTATTATGGCCTCATCCTTAGCTATCCTCCGTGTGCCACCAACCCTAGCCGCCGCCAGCGGGTCATGTCGTCGCGTCTATCTTGCTTCCTTTTCTGCTGCACCTCTGGTCCTCAAATAGCACCACGCCTCGCAAGGATACGATCCACGATAAAAATAAAATTTTACGTTTATCGATCCTGTTAGAGTGTAAAAGTCTAGCTTTTGTATAAACATTTATTTAGAAATAAAGAATCACAATGGTCAAATACCTACATTTATTTGTTAAGTGTAGTTGTTCAATTAATTTATATTGTAGATAACATAGTGTGTGGTGTCACACACAGAAGATCATGTTATCAGTTCTTTATAAATTATAAACAGTTGCTTACGACTAAGATGGAAAGGAACAAACCATTGGAATAGTCGTAGTGTAATTAGGTATTAGTTTGTCTTGACTAATAAATTACACTAGTACACTCTAAGTGTATTGAGTAGGTGGAAAGGAACAAACCATTGGAATAGTCGTAGTGTAATTAGGTATTAGTTTATCTTGACTAATAAATTATACTAGTACACTCTAAGTGTATTGAGTAGGACCATTTTAGGTAAGTTCTTTTTATACTGACTTGATAAAAGAACTAGACCTTAGTTATTATGAAAGTGTGTGCTCTTAATCCTAATATATTAACAAACACATATATTTAGTATTTATTTCTTTGACTTATCAATGGGTGAGATTTAGCTCAATAAATCAATAAACTCGATAAGTTGGGAAATGATATTACTTATAGTGTGTGTTGTTGATTATAGAAGGAAACTGTGTCCTAGTAATCTAGGTTGAGAATGTCCCCAAGAGGAGCTCATAAGGATTGTCATGTTAAACCCTGCAGGTGGACTTAGTCCGACATGACGATGAGGTTAAGTGGTACTACTCTTGGACTAAGATATTAATTAAGTGAGTTGTCAGTAACTCATTTAATTAGTGGGCATTCGACATCTTAAACACAGGGAGACTAACACACTCATAATAAGAAGGAGCCCAAAATGTAATTTGGGATTGGTGCGGTAGTTCAATAATAATTCTTTAGTGGTATGAATTATTATTGATGAAGTTAAGTTGTGTGTTCGGGGCGAACACGGAAAGCTTAATTTCATCGGGAGACCAAAACTAATTCCTCCTCTCGGTCCCTATCGTAGCCTCTTGTATATATAAATTTATACCCACCACATACCCACTTCTTACCCACTTTTATACCCATCCTATTGGGGTCGGCCAAGCAAGCTTGGAACCCAATCTTGGGTCGGCCAAGTAAATAGGATGAGTTGAGTTGGTGTGGCCGGCCCTAGCTTGAACCCAAGCTTGGTGTGGCCGGCCACATCATATTAAAAGGGATTTTATTTTTAATCTTTTCTTAATGTGGATATCATGGTTTTAAAGGAGAGTTTAAAATTTAAATCTTTCCTTTTATAGCTTTCTACAAAAGATTAAGAAAAGATTTGAAATCTTTCCTTATTTGTAGATTGAAAGGTGGATTTTAATTTTAAGAAAACTTTCCCCTTTTAACCATGTTCATGATTTAAAAGAGAGTTTAAAAATTAAATATTTCTTTTATAAGTTTCTACAAAAGATTAAGAAAAGATTTGATATCTTTCCTTATTTGTAGATTGAAAGGAGATTTTAATTTTTAGAGATAACTTTTCTTTTTGAAAATTATCCACATGTTTAAAAGAAAGATTTTAATTTATAAAAATTCCTTTTTATAATCCACCATGAAGGGAAAAATTATTGGGGAAATTTTTTATAAATTTCTGGAAACAAATTAAGAAGTTTTAATTTTTGTGTTAATTAAAACTCTCCTTGTTTTGGAGTTTAAAGTGGCCGGCCATTATAATTAAGAAAAGGATTTTAATTTTAATTAATTAAAATTTTCTTTTTCATGGAAAAAGAATTAAGGAAGTTTTTATTTAAATTTCCTTATTTGCCAAGACCAAGGATTATAAAAGAGGGGGTAGAGGTGCCTTCATGACTAGAGAACTCTATTCTTTTTCTCCCTCTCTTCCTTGGTGTGGTCGACCCTTCAAGTTCATCCCTCTCCTTTTTCTTTCTTCTCCTTGGTGGCCGAATCTCTTCAACCTTTGAAGCTTGGAAGGTGGCCGGATCTTGCTTGGAGAAGAAGAAGGAAAAGGAGGCTTTGTTTCTAGCATCCCTTGGAGCTTGGTGGTGGTGGCTGGACCTCTACTTCTCTTGGAGAATTGATGGTGGCCGAATCTAGCTTGGAGAAGAAGGAGCTTGGTGGTTCTCGTCTCGGAAGATCGTTGCCCACACAACGTCCGAGATTAGAAGAGAAATACGGTAGAAGATCAAGAGGTTATTTGCTTACAAAGAAAGGTATAACTAGTAATTATTTTTCGCATCATACTAGTTTTCTTTGTATAGTTATTTTTGGAAATACCAAACACAAGAGGCATATGATTCTAGAGTTTTCGGATTTGTTTCAAATTTTTGTTTTTCTTTATTTTTCGAATTTATGATTCGATTGTTCTTTTTGGTTAAACCTAGAGTTATATAAGGAAATTAAATATTAGTTTTCCTTAAAAGGCTTTATCTAGGCGGTGGTGGATGCTCCCATACCCAAGAAGGCCATGTGCCTCGCCATGCAGTCCTAGAAGCCAATTTTGAAAATTAATATTTAATGGAATTTATAACGTAGGTGGATTTGAATCAATAGTGTTAAGTTCCGCTTGTGATTCAAATCTAAAACATTAAGAACGGATAAGTTAAATTTGGAATCAATGATGTTAAGTTCCGTCTGTGATTCCTAATTTAACTTCTAAAGAACACAATAGGTTATTTAGGAAAGGTTCGACACTTGTACAAAATTTTTGTATAGTGGAACCGGTATGATCTTCCTAGGACTAACCAACAGATCCTATATTCCACAAGGGAATGTACATGTAATCTAGATTGAACAGAATGTAAAATCCTAAAACTAATACAGCTCCTGCTATATTTAATAATTACAATCATGCACACACATAAAATGCCCTCAACATGCCCGAGGGTCCAAATCACACACAAATAAAATAGGGTCATAATAGTTGGAACTAGGATGCATGCAACCACAGAGTTAACCTATTTGCACATCCTACTACTGTTGGTCGGTCCTAGGAGGATCGTACCAGTTCCACTGTACAAAAATTTTGTATAAGTATCAAACCTTTTCCTAAACAACCTATTGTATTCTTTAGAAGTTAAATTAGGAATCGCAAACGGAACTTAACATTATTGAATCCAAATTTAACTTATCTGTTCTTAATGGTTTAGACTTGGGTCGCAAGCGGAACTTAACATTATTGATCCAAATCAACCTATGTTATAAATTTAATTAAATATTAATTTCCAAAATTGGCTTCTAGGACTGCATGGCGAGGCACATGACCTTCTTGGGTATGGGAGCATCCACCACCGCCTAGACAAAGTCTTTTAAGGAAAGCTAATATTTAATTTCCTTATATAACTCTAGGTTTAACCAAAAAGAACAATCGAATCACAAATTCAAAAAATAAAACAAAAGAAACACAAATTCAAAAACTATAGAATCATATGTCTCTTGTGTTTGGTATTTCCAAAAATAACTATACAAAGAAAACTAGTATGATACGGAAAATAATTACTAGTTATACCTTTTTTTGTAAGAAAAAAAAACCTCTTGATCTTCTACCATATTCCTCTTCTTATCCCGGATGTTGTGTGGACAACAATCTATCGAGATGAGAACCACCAAAGCTCCTTCTTCTCCTTGCAAGATTCGGCCACCACAAGTACTCTAAGAATAGATGTGGTTCGGCCACCACCACCAAACTCCAAGGGATGCTTCCTTTCTCTCCTTCTTCTCCAAGCTAGAATCCAGCCACCTTCAAGGTCCATGAGATTATAAAGTCCGGCCAATGAAGAAGAAAGAAAAGGAAGAAGGGAAAACCAATAGGGCCGGCCACCACCAAGGAGGAAAAGAGAGGAAGAAAAATAGAATAGAGTCATTGCCCATGAAGGCACCTCTACCTCTCTTTTATAATCCTTATCCTTGGCAAATAAGGAAATAAAAACTTCCTTAATTCTTTTGCCATGAAAAGGAAAATTTAATTAATTTTAAAAACAAATTCCTTTTCTTAAACAACATGGCCGACCACCTATTAACTCCTAATCAAGGAAAGTTTAATTCACACAAAAATTAAAACCTCCTAATTTGTTTCCGAAAATTTATTAAAAAATTTCTAATTTTTCCCTTCATGGTGAGTTATAAAAGGAAATTTTATAAATTAAAATCTTTCTTTTAAACATGTGGATGATTTCCAAAAAGGAAAGTTTTCTCTAAAATTAAAATCTCCTTTCAATCTACAAATAAGGAATGATATTAAATCTTCTCTTAATCTTTTGTAGAAACTTATAAAAGAAAATATTTAATTTAAAAACTCTCTTTTAAATCATGAACATGGTTACAAAAAAGGAAAGTTTTCTAAAAAATTAAAATCCACCTTTCAATCTACAAATAAGGAAAGATTTCAAATCTTTTCTTAATCTTTTGTAGAAAGCTATAAAAGGAAAGATTTAAATTTTAAACTCTCTTTTAAAACCATGTTATCGACATAAGAAAAAATTTAAATAAAATCCCTTTTATATTATATGTGGTCGGCCACACCTAGCTTGGATTCCAAGCTAGGGCCGGCCATCTTGGCCGGCCCTAGCTTAGGTTCCAAGCTAGCTTGGCCGGCCACCAAAGAGTGGGTAAGAAGGTGGGTATAGGTGGGTATAATTCTCTACATACAAGAGGCTACGATAGGGGCCGAGAGGAGGAATTGGTTTTGGTCTCCCGATGAAAATAAGCTTCCCGTGTTCACCCCGAACACACAACTTAATTTCATCAATAATAATTCATACCACTAAAGAATTATTATTGAACTACCACACCAATCCCAAATTATATTTTGGGCTCCTTCTTATTATGAGTGTGTTAGTCTCCCTGTGTTTAAGATGTCGAATGTTCACTAATTAAATGAGTTACTGACAACTCACTTAATTAATATCTCAGTCCAAGAGTAGTACCACTCAACTTCATCGTCATGTCGGACTAAGTCCACCTGCAGGGTTTAACATGATAATCCTTATGAGCTTCTCTTGGGGTCATTCTCAACCTAGATTACTAGGACACAGTTTTCTTCTATAATCAACAACACACACTATAAGTAATATCATTTTCCAACTTATCGAGCTTATTGATTTATCGAGCTAAATCTCACCCATTGATATGTTAAAGAAATAAATACTAAATATATGTGTTTGTTATTATATTAGAATTAAGAGCACACACTTCCATAATAACTAAGGTCTAGTTCTTTTATCAAGTCAGTATAAAAAGAACTTACATAAAATGGTCCTACTCAATACACTTAGAGTGTACTAGTGTAATTTATTAGTCAAGATAAACTAATCCCTAATCACACTACGACTTTATCGACGGTTTGTTCCTTTCCATCTTAGTCGTCAGCAACTGTTTATAATTTATAAAGAACTGATAACATGATCTTTTGTGTGTGACACCACACACCATGTTATCTACAATATAAATTAATTGAACAACTACACTTAATATAAATGTAGATAGTTTTGACTAATGTGATTCTTTATTTCAAAATAAATGTTTACAAAAGCTAGGCTTTTAATATACATTCCAACAATCTTCCACTTATACTAAAAGACTATGCTGTCATTTTTGCTGCCATACATCTAATTCCCATCCCCTCCACATGCCAATCAAAAGCTTTTGCCGAAAGGGCCTTAGTGAAAGCATCTCTCAAGTTATCATCTGATGCAATCTAGGCGACAACAATTTCTCCTCGTTATACGATGTCTCGTATTGGGTGGTACTTGCGCTCTATTGTGTTTACTTGCCTTATGGACTTATGATTTCTTCGAGTTTGCTACTGCACCACTATTATTATAATAAATTGTAATAATCTTTGGACAAACCAGAAATCATGTCCAAGTCCATCATGAAGTTTCTGAGCCATATAACTTCTATGGTTGCCTCAGAGGCTGCCACATACTCAGCTTCTATGGTGGAGTCCGGAAAAATATCTATGCTTAACACTCCTCCATAGTTATGGCTTCACCTCCTAAAGTAAACACAAAAGCCCGAGGTCAATTTACTATTGTCCCTATTTGATTGGTAGTCAAAATCCGTATAACCCACAGGGATCAAATTATCTGCCTTGTAAATTAGCATATAATCTCTAGTCCCTCTAAGGTACTTTAATATATGCTTTACGACAGTCCAGCGTCCTGGTCTTGGATTACTTTGATATCTGCTAACCATGCCTACGGCAAAATAGATATCCTATCTCGTGCATAGCATACATTAGGCTTCCGATAGCCGAAGCATAAAGAACTGCCTTCATGTCCTTTATCTCCTTTGATGTCTTCGAAGACATTTTTTTATATAAAGGTACTCCATGCCTAAAAGGTAGAAAACCTTTCTTGGAGTCTTGCATGCTAAAATGATCAAGGATTATTTCGATATATGAAGCTTGGGATAAGCAAAATATTCTTTTCTTGCGATCCCTTATTACTTTGATCCCAAGAATATATGCATTCTCCCAAGTTCTTCATATCGAATTGTTTGGACAACCATACCCTCACTTCCGACAACACTTTGATATTGTTTCCAACTACCAAAAATGTTATCTACGTATAGTACAAGAAATACCACCACGTTTCCATCACACTTCTTGTATACACAAGATTATCCGGTTATTAAATAAATCCATAGGTCTGGATTACTTTATTAAATCGGATGTTCCAAGACCTTGAAGCTTTGCTTCAGTCCATAGACTGATTGAGCTTGCACACAAGATGCCCTTTGCCCTTTGTAATGAACCCTTCTGGTTGCTTTATATGGATATTTTCTTCAAGACTTCCATTAAGGAAAACTATCTTGACATCCACTTGCCAAATCTCATAGTTCATATGAGTAACAATAGATAAAAGAATTCGGACAGACTTAAGCATGGCTACCGGTGAGAAAATTTCCTTTTCCAACAAGCCTTGCTTTGAAAGTTTCCACCTTCCCATCTATCCCTCTTTTCCTATTGTAGACCCAATGACTTTTACACCATCTGGTCGCTCTACAAGCTCCCAGAATTTATTAGAACACATATATTCTAATTCTGAACTCATTTCTCAAAGGTGCTGCATCTTTATCTTGGAGCGATTCGTCATATGTCCAAGAATTAAATTCATGTTTACAGGGATTAAGTCCAAAGACTCTTCCAAAACATGAATATTTCAGGTTGCCTAACAACCCTCCCACTATGACGAGGAACTTTCTGCAATTGTGTATCATCTATGATACGTGTTGCAGTTTATTGTGATATTTCATCTTGTACAGTTGGTACTAGATTAGACGTGTCCTTTATTCTTTCCTTAAGAACAAATTTACTTATGGGCTTATGGTTTATTACATAGTCCTCTTCTAAAAATCGGGCATTAGTGCTAACAATGATCTTCTGATTTTTAGGACTATAAACCTCCTTTCGTTTCTCTAGGATAACCTACAAACAAGTGAACTCCTGTCCAACTTATCAGTGTCTCTCATGTGCTAGACCATCCAAATCCGAATATGCTTCAGATTAGGCTTACGCCCATTCTGCAATTCTATGGGAGTAGAGAGTTCTAACTTAGAAGGTACTATGTTCACTTCTGTTTTCCAGTGTATATCCTCAAAAATGAATTTTTGTAATTCTGAATAACTCATTATTGATCTAACTATTTTCATAAGAGTCATATACCTCGTTCTACTACACCATTCTATTGGGGTGTACCAGGTGCAGTTAGTTGGGATTGAATCCCAACTTCTAATAAGTGACTCCTAAACTCTCCCAAGAGGTACTTGCCACTACGATCTCAGCGTAGTGTCGTGATACTTTTACCTTGACGTTACTCCACATCAGCCTAATACTCTTTGAACTTATCAAAACACTTAGACTTGCGGCACATCAAGTAAATGTACCCGTATTTTGAATAGTTGTCTATAAAATTGACGAAATATTCAAAACTACCTCTTTCCTAAATAGTCATAGATCCACACAAATCAGAATGAACCAATTCCAACACATCTTTGTCTCTATACCTCTTAGACTTAAAAGCTTCTTGGTTATTTTTCCTTCCAAGTAAGACTTGCAGGTTGGAAAGATTTCCACTACCAATGAACCCAAGAGTTCATTTATCCTTTGAATCCTACTCAAGTTAATATAACCTAGTCTTAGATGCCAAAAATATGATTGGTTCATTTTCGAACGTTGCTTTCTCTTTTTAAAGTTAGAAGATGTGTTATTAATTTCCATTTATTGGATCGTGGGAGTTATTGGATTATAAATTGTCAACCAACATACCAGAACAGATAACTTCCCTATTTTTCTTGATAACAAGTTTGTTATCAAAATAGACAAAATATCTATTCTTTGATAATTTAGAAACCGAAATCAAGTTCTTTCTAAACTTGGTATGCAAAGACAATTTTCTCAAAATCCACTTTTTATTCCTATCAGAGGATAAACATCTCCCACTGCAACAGCTGCTACTTTTGCAGTAGTGCCCATGTAGACGATGATTTCCCCTTCATATAGTTGTCGGGTTTCCTGGAACCCCTGCAATGAATTGTAGACATGATCAGTGGTTCCCGTATCTACACACCAGGTACCAGTAGATAACTCCACTAAACATGTAACAACTAATGAATAAAATACATCTTTATTGTTCTTAGTTCTAAGAAGACAGTCCACCTTAATATCCAAGTCTTATTTCCAATCATTATAATTGGGACCACTAAGTCTATCATATAGTATAACAGCTAGGGGATTGACTAACATTTTAAATCCTAAGAATCACAAAAATATTTGGTCAAGACCAACTCTTTAAAAATCCTCATGAATTTTATATGCCACGTTAGTGTGGACGTATACAAATTCAAAGAGGATATTTTATCCATTTTATTATCTCGTCAACCTTACTTTATGAAGAATAAAATTTATAGTTGGTCTTGTCTTTGGTCAAATATTTGGTCAAAACTTTGAATTTAAAATAATATTGATTCCTCAAAACAATATCATTTAAATTCACCAACACCTCTAACACAGTGAATTTTGTATGTCACGTTAGTATGGACGTATACAAAATCAAACATTTGTAAGAGGAGGGTCTTACCCATTAATTATCTTGTCATCCTTAAATTACCTCAAACGCCATGAATTTTGTATGTCATGTTAGTGTGGACTTATATAAATTCATTTGTTTGTAAGAGGAGGTTTTACCCAATTTATTTTGTTAACCTAACTTTATGACAAAATTACCTCAAAAACCGTGAATTTTGTATACCACGTTAGTGTGGACGTATACAAATTCAAACATTTGTAAGAGGAGGGTTTCAACTAGCTTTATGACAAATTAATAGTTGGTATTCCTTTGGTCCCGCAAAACAATAGCAGTGACTCCATTGGGGAGGATACTATTGAATGCGTCTAAGTGTATACCATTACTTGATACTTAGTCCATTAAATAGGATTATGCCCCTTCAGTTGGAGAAAATCACACGCTACTAAATAATTTCCTATAACCATCCATAAAGAAAGTTTGATCTAGTGATCCGCAACAAACCCATCCGTTGTGGAGGGTGTAACGACCCGCCTTCTACTGACTAGGTTGTAAGGCCGATCGCTACATTATGCTGTGCTAAATTACTATTGCGGAAATCTGGATTGATTAAAATTTTACTAAACTGACTACAGTAAAATCTGAACTTAATATTCTAGGTGTACCTAGGAGTTGTACACATGCTAGGGAAGATAATCTATGCCTCTCGGATGTCCTGCTAGCTGTAATCAGGCATTTCAATCGATCCATGAATCGATTGGGCTGTCGGATCGATCCAGTGATCAATCCAGCTTAATACTGGCACGGAGAAAGACTCTGGATCGGTCGGCTGACCGATCCACAAACCATCTCGCTTCTGTATGCGGCTGGATCGATCTACCGACCGATCCAGGAGTACACTGATCGGTCGGTAGACCGATCCAGTGGCTCACTGATCGGTCGGCTGACCGATCAGTGAGCTTCTGTACCCACTGTTCGCATCTGGATCGATCGGATGACCGATCCATAACAGACGCTAACTCTCTGTTCGCGACTGGATCGGTCAGCTGACCGATCCAATGGCACAACCCAGTTCTGATCGATCCGTAGATCGATCTGGGTTTCTGATTTTGCGCTGAAACTCTGATTTCAGCACTAGTTCGTGCCAAAACCCCACACAACAATTATACAATGCATGGAAAACATTCTAATATCCACTAACTAGCATTCTAACATGACATAGTGCAAGATTTATTAATTCATAGCATTTAAATCACTAGAAATGCATAAAAGTGTCTTAAGAAAGAAACTAAGTTCTTAATTTGCTAAACTTCCTAAGGATCTTCATTCCAGGTTCCTGCCACACACACCATCTCTGCATTGACCTCCAGCTTCCTCTGCTAATCCATCTTCCCTTTACCTTTATCTGCAGTATAAGGAAAAATAGTATCTGTAAGCTTTAAGCTTAGTAAGAAACCAACTATCTCACTAAAACATGCAACGATGCAAACATGTTTTTAAAGAATGCTATTTGAAAACATACACTGAATTTTGTTAAAGCATGGCATACTGAAGTCATATTGCATAAATACTGAAACATGGCATGCATAATAAAATCTAAGCATGGAGCTATCTCATGGTATCAACTAGGAGAACTAAACTGAAACTGAAAGTAAAACTAAAACTGAGCTAAAACTATATTCACATAACTAGATTACAAGTTTAAAAGCTATTATCATAATAAGTGAAAATAGTAATCATGCTGCTGTTTGGGCCCGGCAACTGTACTTGTTGTGCGCGCATCCCTAGCTAGACCTGGGTTTGCAAGTCCCGCATTTAGTAGGGTTTACTAGGTTATCTAAACCTAGGGACGACTGTGGGAGCCCAACCCAATGGATATCTAATCATGTACAGTGCCACTAAAAATAAAATACTGAATATAGCTACTAATTGTTTATTTTGCTGTTTCTAGGTTATCTGACCCTAGAGCTAGGTTATCTAAACCTAGAGGCGACTGTGGGAGCCCACCCATTGGACCGGAGTCCCATGTAAGCTGAAACTAGACTAATATACTGATTTAAATGCTACTAATGCATTTAACTGAGATGTTAAAAATATCTGAGGTAATATTTAGCTACACTAATCATTTTGTCGAACACTTGGTGTGCTCCAACTCTCCCCTCCAATAGGGAGACCACCTCTAGGCACCCGACAACGTCTAGAGCCTCCAACTGAAGGAGAACAACATGTCTGGCCCATCTAGAGGTGCTCAACTAGATCCCTAATCGGCAAGGAGGGTTTAAACACACCCTAGGTGCCGAAAAATCTGCATATAGCTAAACTAAAGGCATGAAATCAAACGAAAGCTACTTATACTACAGGTGAGGGGTTTCTTACCTCCTGTTCATAATTTCTTACGATTATAATCGCTAGGTTTCACGGAGGAGAGATCTCTTCAACGATCTTCTCGCGTCTATGCGTTCCTCTCGCGGAGGGGAGCGTCCTCGTGCCTTTGATGTTGCCGGGAGATGCTCCTAGGGCCCTTGGCTTGGTGCGCCGAGAGAAGGAGGAGGAAAGGAGAGGGGCGGCGTGAGGCTAGGGTAAGGAGAAGAAGTTCACGGTGGAAACCAAAAATATCACCCTCACTTAATTATTTTCTATTTATATTAAGTGATAATTCTGACCTAACTCCAACTTAAATAAAATTGATTCCCTTTCCTTTCAGCACTACCCTGCTGGGTTCAACTGGTTACTAACATTATCCGTAAACCATAGGTCTCGGGTTCAATTCCCGCTTAGGCCGTTTTCGTTTTCTATTTGTTTTTGCTACTTCCGTTACTCTAAAAATTCTGTAAAAATATCCTAAAATTCCAGAAAAATCATAAAATATTTCTAAAATAGTTTTGAGAATTTTCGAGCGTTACAATCCCCCATACCTTATAAAAAGTTCGTCCTCGAACTTAGAATAATTCTGGGTACTTTTGTCTCATGCTGGCTTCTGTCTCCCATGTTGCCTCTTCTGCTGTGTGACTGTGCCAAATAACTTTGACTAATGGTACTTCCTTGTTCCGTAATTTCTTAACTACTCGGTCTATTATCTGAATAGGCCGACTGTCATAGCTGAGGTCTTCGCGGATCTGTACCAACTGGGGCTCAATCACCTGGGTGGCATCTGGGATGCTTCAAGATAGAGACATGAAATACATTGTGGACGGTGACATTTCTGAGGTAGCTCTAGCTCATATGCTACCTTGCCCACTCTTTTTTGATAAGGTATGGTCCCACATATCGGGACTTAGTTTGCCCTTCTTCCCAAACGCATTACTCCCTTCATGGGAGCTACTCTAAGGAACCTTGAATCCCAATGAAAACTCCAAAGGCGCCGTGTATCAGCATAGCTTTTCTGGCGGCTCTGAGCTGTCTCTATCCTCTGGCGGATCTGCTGGATAGCTGTTGTGGTATTTGCTACTAGATCTGTCTGAAGTTCTAGCTCTTTCTATTCACCACTCTCATACCAGCAGATTGGAGATCTACACCTCCGCCCATAGAGAGCCTCGTAAGGTGCCATGCCGATAGTGGCCTGATAGCTATTGTTGTATGCAAATTCTGCTAAGCTCAGATATTTGCACCAACTTCCCTTGAAGTCTAGGGCATACGCTCGGAGCATATCTTCGAGTACCTGGTTTACTCTCTCCGTCGACCATCTGTCGAGGATGGAATGCTAAACTTTAACTTTGTGCCCAAAGTCGACTGTACACACTCCCAGAAGTGTGATGTGAATCTGCTATCTCTGTCTGAAATAATGGTTCGTGGGACTCCATGTAATCTAACGATCTCCTTGAGATACAACTGAGCTAGCTGTTCCATGGAGTAGGATATCCTGATAGCTAAGAAGTGGGCTGATTTAGTCAATCTGTCGACTATTACCCAGATGGTATCAAAACCATTCGTGGTTCTGGGTAATCCCACTATAAAATCCATAGAAATGTCTTCCCACTTCCATTCTGGTATCTGTATGGGCTGCAAAACTCCCCTTGGTCTCTGATGTTCTGCCTTAACCCTCTGACAGGTTAGGCAGGTGCTGACATATCGAGCGATGTCTCTCTTCATCCCAGGCCACCAAAACGTTTCTTCATGTCCTGGTACATCTTGGTGGAACCTGGATGCATCGCATAGGGAGTCTTGTGAGCCTCATCTAAAATCCTCCTTCTGAGTTCCTCCTGATCTGGAACACATAATCTGTCGCCAAAATATAGCACCCCGCTAGCGGACACTCTGAACTCTCCGCTTTCTGTTCCTGCTAATCCTTGCTTGATTTTCTGAATTTCAGGATCCTATTCCTGAGCTGTCTGGATGTCACCAAGCAAGGTAGACTCTAATGTCATAGTAGAGAGTTGTCCGACTATGAGTTCGAGACCGAAATCTGTGATCTCTTTTTGTAGGGGCGGTGACATGGCTGCTAGAGATAATAGAGCAGCACTAGATTTTCTGCTAAGTGCGTCTGCTACCCTATTTGCTTTTCCTGGGTGGTAGAGGATATCTATGTCATAGTCTTTGACCAGTTCTAGCCATCTGCGCTGTCGCATATTCAGATCCTTCTGAGTGAAGAAGTACTTCAAACTCTGATGATCTGTATACACTCTGCACTGAGCTCCGTACAAGTAATGTCTCCAAATCTTGAGAGCGAACACCACTGCTGCAAGCTCAAGGTCATGAGGAGGATAGTTCTTCTCATAATCCTTAAGTTGTCTGGAGGCATAGGCGATCACCTTGTCATCTTGCATCAACACTGCTCCTAGTCCCAACTTCGAGGCATCACTATATATGTCAAAGCTATCTGCGTTCTCTGGTAGAGTCAGAATAGGTGCACTGGTCAATCTCCTTTTCAGCTCGCTGAAACTGTTCTCACAGTCCTCTGTCCACTGAAATTTTCTGCTCTTTCTGGTAAGAGCTGTCAGTGGGGAGGCTATCATTTCTGTAGTAACCTGCTAATCCCAGAAAGCTTCTGATCTCACTGGCGTTCTTGGGTCTTTTCCAGTTGCTCACAGCTTCTATCTTACTGGGGTCTACCATGATACCATCCTTTGAGATGATATGACCCAGGAAGGACACCTGATCTAACCAAAATTCACATTTTGCGAACTTGGCATATAACTGGTTCTGCTGAAGGGTCTGCAATACTGTTCTCAGGTGCTCTGTTTGTTCTTCCTGAGTTCCTGAATAGATAAGAATATCATCGATAAACACGATGACAAACTTATCTAAATATTCCCTGAATACTCTGTTCATGAGGTCCATGAAAGTAGCTGGAGCATTGGTCACACCAAAGGGCATGACTACGAACTCGTAATGTCCGTATCTAGTCCTGAATGTTGTCTTAGGTATGTCCCCTTCTTTAACCTTCACCTGATGATAACCTGATTTGAGGTCTATTTTAGATAACACTGCTGCTCCCTTTAGCTGATCAAACAGGTCATCTATTCTGGGAAGAGGATACCTGTTCTTGATTGTGACTTGGTTCAGTGCCTGGTAGTCTATACACAGGCGCATGCTCCCGTCTTTCTTCTTCACGAACAATACAGGTGCTCCCCATGGTGAGTGACTAGGACGTATGAAGCCTTTGTCAAGCAGCGCCTGTAGTTGCTCATGAAGTTCCTTCAGTTCTGCTGGAGCCATGCGGTAAGGTGCTTTGGAGATAGGATTTGTACCGGGAATGAGCTCTATCTCAAATTCGATCTCCCTGTCTGGTGCTAGGCCTGGTAACTCTTCAGGGAAGACTGCTGGGTAGTCACATACGACTCGGACCTCTGCTAGCTGTTGGTCCTTGTCCTGACTGGTATTGACTACATGTGCTAAAAATCCCGTACATCCTGAATCCATTAATCTTTGCGCCTTCATAGTTGAGAGAAATTTCTTGGGCTTTCTCTTTGGTTCTCCGACGAACTCAAACTGTGCTTCTGCTTCAGGTTGGAATACAACTTTCTACTTACGGCACTCGATGGAGGCACCGTATCTGATCAAGAAGTCCATTCCAAGGATGACATCGTAGTCAGTCATATTTAGCACTATCAGATCACAAAAGAGCTCTCTATTTGCTATAATGACTGGCACTGCTCTGAGCCAGTGCGTGGATGCCATAATTTCTCCTGAAGGTAAGGTCGTCAGAAACTAACTACTGAGTACCTCTGGAGGTCTCGCTAATTTCTTTGCAAATGCCCTGGATATATAAGAATGGGTTGCCCCAGTATCGAATAAGATAGTTGTACTTTGCTGTAAAATACTAATATGACCTGTAACAACTGTCGAAGCATTTGCTACGTCCTCTCTGGTGAGTGAGTAGATCCTCGCATTGGTCGTAGCTGGAGGGGCTTCTAATCTGCCCTGGCTGATATGTGGACCATCTAAAGTGGCCTGCATCTGATATAACTGAGTTGACTGGCCTCCATACTGAATCGGCTGTGGCTGAGGAAGACTAGTCTTGTTTGGACACTACTTGGCCATATGCCCTTCCTGTCCGCATTCAAAGCATCCTCATGTGCCCTTACGACAAACTCCAGGATGGAATTTCCCACAAGTAGCACACTTTGGATAACTGGGCTGCTTGCTGGCTGGTCCTCCTTTTGGGTAACTCCCTGGTTTGCGCTTGTTACTGGAGTTCCCTTTCCAGTTAGAGCCATGGGAGCTGTGGCCCTGCTGTTTCTGAGTGCCTGAGCCTCCTTGACCTTTAGCTTCTGAGAGGACTTGCTTCTGCTGCTTGATGCTATTCTGGTAATGCTCAGTGATTAGAGCACTGCTCACTAATTCTTCTGTGGTTCGCGGCCTATGAACGCCACCAGCCACGTTCATTGCTATTTCCGGCCTCAGCATCTTGAGCATCAACCGGATTCGTTCCCTTTCTGTGCTGACTAATTCAGGGCATAGACGAGCCAACCTGTTGAATTTCTTCACGGCTTCCTCAACTGATAGGTTTCCCTAACGAAACTCAGTGAACTCGTCGTAGTGACGGTTGGTAACCGCATGTGAAAGAATTCCTCAAAGAACTCCTTCTCGAAGTCGTCCCATGTCATCTGGTTTACTGGGCGCTTCGCTCTAATTCTCTCCCACCACATATGTGCATCTCCTGTCAGATAGAAGGAGGCGCACTTCACCTTCTCATGTTCTGGCCAGTCCAGAAGCTCCATCGTACTCTCCAGTGTTTTGAACCATGCCGGAGCATCCCATGGTTCATTGCTGCCTGAGAAATTCTCTGGCTTGACTCTCTGCCACTGGATCAGATAGGCTTCTCTCTGCGTTCCTGCTGCTGGGGCTACTGGTGCCGTAGGCTGGACTGGTGGAACCTCTAAGACCATTGGTGTCGCTAAGTTAGGCTCTGGGATGACAGTGGGAGTGTTCTGCTGACTAGCCTTTAAGGTGGCTATTTCCTGTTGCTGTTCAGCTAGCTGCTGCTGTAACTGGGAGGCACTGAACTGCCTGCCTCATGCTGGCGCTCAGTGGCTGGTGCCCTTCTAGCTGGGTGTCCTCGTGCCATTTCTAAAGACATGCAGGGCATACATGACTAACACAAACATAATAGAGGAACTATTGTTATCATGTTAACTACTATCATAACAAGCATGCTTTAGTTATCTATAACAGAAAAGCAATAAACATACAAAGTGAGAGGTATTCTTACTTGGAAGCTGCAGGTACAATGCTGATGTGTGTGTAAGAAGTATGGAAACTGCTCTGATACCACTCTGTAACGAACTGCCTTCTACTGACTAGGCTGTAAGGCCGATCGCTACATTATGCTGTGCTAAATTACTATTGCGGAAATCTGGATTGATTAAAATTTTACTAAACTGACTACTGTAAAATCTGAACTTAATATTCTAGGTGTACCTAGGAGTTGTACACATGCTAGGGAAGATAATCTATGCCTCTCGGATGTCACGCTTGTAATCAGCATTTCAATCGATCCATGAATCGATTGGGGCTTGATCGATCCGATGATCGATCCAGCTCTTGATGCACGAAGGCACTGGATCGGTCGGTGACCGATCCACAAACCATCTCGTATGCGGTGGATCGGTCTGCCGATCCGAGTCTGTGATCGGTCGGTAGCCGATCCGATTAACTCACCGATCGATCGGTGACCGATCGGTGAGCTTTTAACCTGCATCGCATCGGATCGGTCGGTGACCGATCCATATGACGCTAACTCTGTTCGTGGTGGATCGGTCGGTGGCCGATCGATGCCTAATTCAGTTACGATCGATCCGTAGATCGATCCGGGTTTCGATTTCGAAACTCTGATTTCAGAACTAGTTCGTGCCAAAACCCCACACAACAATTATACAATGCATGGAAAATATTCTAATATCCACTAACTAGCATTCTAACATGACATAGTGCAAGATTTATTAATTCATAGCATTTAAATCACTAGAAATGCATAAAAGTGTCTTAAGAAAGAAACTAAGTTCTTAATTTGCTAAACTTCCTAAGGATCTTCATTCCAGGTTCCTGCCACACACACCATCTCTGCATTGACCTCCAGCTTCCTCTGCTAGTCCATCTTCCCTTTACCTTTATCTGCAGTATAAGGGAAAATAGTATCTGTAAGCTTTAAGCTTAGTAAGAAACCAACTACCTCACTAAAACATGCAACGATGCAAACATGTTTTTAAATAATGCTATTTGAAAACATGCACTGAATTTTGTTAAAGCATGGCATACTGAAGTCACATGGCATAAATACTGAAACATGGCATGCATAATAAAATCTAAGCATGGAGCTATCTCATGGTATCAACTAGGAGAACTAAACTGAAACTGAAACTAAAACTGAGCTAAAACTATATTCACATAACTAGATTACAAGTTTAAAAGCTATTATCATAATAAGTGAAAATAGTAATCATGCTGCTGTTTGGGCCCGGCAACTGTACTTGTTGTGCGCGCATCCCTAGCTAGACCCGGGTTTGCAAGTCCCGCATTTAGTAGGGTTTACTAGGTTATCTAAACCTAGGGATGACTGTGGGAGCCCAACCCAATGGATATCTAATCCTGTACAGTGCCACTAAAAATAAAATACTGAATATAGCTACTAATTGTTTATTTTGCTGTTTCTAGGTTA
The DNA here is from genome assembly GCF_018446385.1 of Zingiber officinale. NCBI lineage: Eukaryota > Viridiplantae > Streptophyta > Magnoliopsida > Zingiberales > Zingiberaceae > Zingiber > Zingiber officinale. The sequence continues at coordinate 71,724,050 of NC_055996.1, read as the reverse complement.
TCTGAACCTAGAGCTAGGTTATCTAAACCTAGAGGCGACTGTGGGAGCCCACCCATTGGACCGTAGTCCCATGTAAGCTGAAACTAGACTAATATACTGATTTAAATGCTACTAATGCATTTAACTGAGCTGTTAAAAATATTTGAGGTAATATTTAGCTACACTAATCATTTTGTCGAACACTTGGTGTGCTCCAACTCTCCCCTCCAATAGGGAGACCACCTCTAGGCACCCGACAACGTCTAGAGCCTCCAACTGAAGGAGAACAACGTGTCTGGCCCATCTAGAGGTGCTCAACTAGATCCCTAATCGGCGAGGAGGGTTTAAACACACCCTAGGTGCCGAAAAATCTGCATATAGCTAAACTAAAGGCATGAAATCAAACGAAAGCTACTTATACTGCAGGTGAGGGGTTTCTTACCTCCTGTTCGTAATTTCTTACGATTATAATCGCTAGGTTTCACGGAGGAGAGATCTCTTCAACGATCTTCTCGTGTCTATGCGTTCCTCTCGCGGAGGGGAGCGTCCTCGTGCCTTTGATGTTGCCGGGAGGTGCTCCTAGGGCCCTTGGCTTGGTGCGCCGAGAGAAGGAGGAGGAAAGGAGAGGGGCGGCGTGAGGCTAGGGTAAGGAGAAGAAGTTCACGGTGGAAACCAAAAATATCACCCTCACTTAATTATTTTCTATTTATATTAAGTGATAATTCTGGCCTAACTCCAACTTAAATAAAATTGATTCCCTTTCCTTTTAGCACGGCCCTGCTGGGTTCAACTGGTTACTAACATTATCCGTAAACCGTAGGTCTCGGGTTCAATTCCCGCTTAGGCCGTTTTCGTTTTCTATTTGTTTTTGCTACTTCCGTTACTCTAAAAATTCTGTAAAAATATCCTAAAATTCCAGAAAAATCATAGAATATTTCTAAAATAGTTTTGAGAATTTTCGGGCGTTACAGAGGGAGGCACTCAGAGCCAACACACAAGCTTATTGCATCACTTATAAATCAGTAATAGAGATCGTGGAATTTATTTAAAAATCCCTCTCCCCCTTAGTTTTTAAAGTGAGGAATTTTAACCTATGCTAGCATACATCACATGCACATCACAGTAAATAAAAGCAATAAATATGGAAATTAATTTTTCAACTATTATGGCTTTTTCCATCACTGTTCTTAGTGTGTTTTAACCCTGGCTGCTGCCATCTTTAGCCACCGCCATCGGGTCCATGTCGTCGGGTCCATCGAGCTTCCTTTTCTGCTGCGCCTCTGGTCCTCCAACAGCACCACGCTTCGCAAGGATACGATCCACGACAAAAATAGAATTTTACATATATCGATCATATATTCCACAAAGGAATGTACATGTAATCTAGATTGAAACAAAAATATAAAATCCTAATAACTAATACAGCTACTGCTGTATTTAATATTAAAATCATGCACACACAATAAAATGCCCTTTACATGTCCAAGGGTCCAATCACACACAATATCTATATGCATAATAGTTGGAGCCTGCAACCACAAAGTTAGCACATCCTACTATTATCCTACCTAAATTATGTATGACATGTGCATAATCTATTTGAAAACTAAACACACAGAGGCAACCCCTAGCTCTGATACCAATTGTTGGTTGGTCCTAGGAGGATCGTACCGGTTCCACTATACAAAAATTTTGTATAAGTGTCGAACCTTTTCCTAAACAACCTATTGTGTTCTTTAGAAGTTAAATTAGGAATCGCAAACAGAACTTAACATTATTGATTCCAAATTTAACTTATCTGTTCTTAATGGTTTAGACTTGGATCGCAAGCGGAGCTTAACACTATTGATCCAAATCAACCTATGTTATAAATTTAATTAAATATTAATTTCTAAAATTAGCTTCCAAGACTGCATGGCGAGGCACATGGCCTTCTTGGGTATGGGAGCATCCACCACCGCCTAGACAAAGCCTTTTAAGGAAAGCTAATATTTAATTCCCTTATATAACTCTAGGTTTAACCAAAAGGAAAAGGAACAATCGAATCACAAATTTGAAAAATAAAACAAAAGAAACAAAAATTTGAAACAAATTCAAAAACTCTAGAATCATATGCCTATTGTGTTTGGTATTTCCAAAAATAACTATACAAAAAAAACTAGAATGATGCGGAAAACAATTACTAGTTATATCTTTCTTTGTAAGAAAAAAAAACCTCTTGATCTTCTACTATATTCCTCTTCTTATCCCGGACGTTGTGTGGGCAACGATCTACCGAGATGAGAACCACCAAAGCTCCTTCTTCTCCTTGCAAGATTCGGCCACCACAAGTACTCCAAGAATAGATGTGGTTCGACCACCACCACAAAGCTCCAAGGGATGCTTCCTTTCTCTCCTTATTCTCCAAGCTAGAATCCGGCCACCTTCAAGCTCCATGAGATTATAAGGTCCGACCAATGAAGAAGAAAGAAAAGGAAGAAGGGAAAACCAATAGGGTCGGCCACCACCAAGGAGGAAAAGAGAGGAAGAAAAATAGAATAGAGTCATTGCCCATGAAGGCACCTCTACCTCTCTTTTATAATCCTTGGCCTTGGCAAATAAGGAAATAAAAACTTCCTTAATTCTTTTTCCATGAAAAGGAAAATTTAATTAATTTAATAAACAAATTCCTTTTCTTAAACAACATGGTCGGCCACCTATTAACTCCTAATCAAGGAAAGTTTAATTCACACAAGAATTAAAACCTCCTAATTTGTTTCCAGAAATTTATTAAAAAATTTCTAATTTTTCCCTTCATGGTAAGTTATAAAAGGAAATTTTATAAATTAAAATCTTTCTTTTAAACATGTGGATGATTTCCAAAAAGGAAGGTTTTCTCTAAAATTAAAATCTCCTTTCAATCTACAAATAAGGAATGATATTAAATCTTCTCTTAATCTTTTGTAGAAACTTATAAAAGGAAATATTTAATTTAAAAACTCTCTTTTAAATCATGAACATGGTTACAAAAAAAGAAAGTTTTCTTAAAATTAAAATCTACCTTTCAATCTACAAATAAGGAAAGATTTCAAATCTTTTCTTAATCTTATGTAGAAAGCTATAAAAGGAAAGATTTAAATTTTAAACTCTCTTTTAAAACCATGTTATCCACATAAGAAAAAATTTAAATAAAATCCCTTTTATATTATATGTGGTCGGCCACACCTAGCTTGGATTCCAAGCTAGGGCCGGCCACTAATCTTGGCTCAATCCTTGGGTCTTGGCCGACCCTAGCTTGGGTTCCAAGCTAGCTTGGCCGGCCACCAAAGAGTGGGTAAGAAGGTGAGTATAGGTGGGTATAATTCTCTACATACAAGAGGCTACGATAGGGACCGAGAGGAGGAATTGGTTTTGGTCTCCCGATGAAAATAAACTTCCCGTGTTCACCCCGAACACACAACTTAATTTCATCAATAATAATTCATATCACTAAAGAATTATTATTGAATTACCGCACCAATCCCAAATTACATTTTGGGCTCCTTCTTATTATAAGTGTGTTAGTCTCCCTGTGTTTAAGATGTCGAATGTCCACTAATTAAATGAATTACTGACAACTCATTTAATTAATATCTTAGTCCAAGAGTAATACCACTCAACCTCATCGTCATGTCGGACTAAGTCCACCTGCAGGGTTTAACATGACAATCCTTATGAGCTCCTCTTGGGGTCATTCTCAACCTAGATTACTAGGACACAGTTTTATTCTATAATCAACAACACACACTATAAATAATATCATTTCCCAACTTATCGGGCTTATTGATTTATCGAGCTAAATCTCATCCATTGATAAGTCAAAGAAATAAATACTAAATATATGTGTTTGTTATTATATTTGGATTAAGAGCACACACTTCCATAATAACTAAAGTCTAGTTCTTTTATCAAGTTAGTATAAAAAGAACTTACCTAAAATGGTCCTACTCAATACACTTAGAGTGTACTAGTGTAATTTATTAGTCAAGATAAACTAATCCCTAATCACACTACGACATTACCGACGGTTTGTTCCTTTCCATCTTAGTCGTGAGCAATTGTTTATAATTTATAAAGAACTGATAACATGATATTCTATGTGTGACACCACACACCATGTTATCTATGATATAAATTAATTGAACAACTACACTTAACATAAATGTAGATATTTTTGACCAATGTGATTCTTTATTTCAAAATAAATGTTTACAAAAGCTAGGCTTTTAGTATACATTCCAACAACTATTATCCTACCTAAATTTATGTATGAAAAGTGCATAATTTAACTGAAAACCAAACACACAGAAACAAAAAACTAGCTCTAATACCAATTGTTGGCGCTATTCGGAATTCCATTCTGTTCTCCCTGTACAAAAATTTGTACAAGCACAGAACTTTTCCTAGCAACCCACGTGCTTTTCAGAAGTTAAACTTGGATTGCAAACGAAACTTAACATTATTAATCCAAGTTCAACCCATGTGTTCATCTGAAGTTAAAGCATATTACAAAAGTTGATTAAATATCTATTTCAAGGATTGACTTCTAGGTCGTTGGCAAGGCACTCAGCCTTCTTGGGTATGGGATCATCCACCACTTCCTAGACAAAGTATTTCAAAGAAATTGGATATTTAAACTCCTTACAATAACATTAGGTTTAACTACAGAGACCACAATCAAAGCACAAGATCATTGGCCTCTTGTGTATTTCAGGATCCATACAAAAAAAAATAAACTAACTAATACACAACGAAATAATTAACGAGTTGTACCTTTCCTTTGTTTCAATAGACCTCTTGATCTTCTACTGTATTCCTCCCCTCCTCTTGGATGTCGTGTGGACGACGATCTTCCAAGACAACACCACCCGAACCACTTCTTTGCCTCCAAGACTTTCAACCACCAAGGGATGCTAGAATAGGGAGTCTCCTTCTCTTCTTCTTCTCCTCCAAGTAATCGGCCACAAGAAGATGGAGTCTCTTGATGCCGCCGACCCTTGGTAAAAGAAATAAGGGGAGAATAGAAAGGGAAGAGGGTCGACCAAAACAAGGATTAAAAGAAGAGACTTAGGTTGTGTTATACCATAAGGCACCATCTACCTCTCTTTTATAATCCTTGGTGAATGCAAAAAAGGAAAGATTTAAAATTAAAACATTCCTTTTAATTCCTATTATGTGTGGTCGGCCCTTATTTAGGCAACAATTAGGGAAAACTTTTAAATTAAAACCACTTTTTTAAACCATTGTGGATGGCTACAAAAAGGAAATATTTTAAAATTAAAATATCTCTTTTAAATCCCTTTGTGAATGACTATAAAAGGAAATTTTTTAAAAATTAAAATCTCTCTTTTAAATCCCTTGGAGGATGGATATAAAAGGAAAGATTTTAAAATTAAAATCTCTCTTTTAAATCCCTTGGAGGATGACTATTAAAGGAAAGATTTTAAAAAATTAAAACTCTCTTTTAATTCCTTGTGGCCAACCCCTTGCTTGGGCACCAAGCAAGGCTTGGTCGGCCACCTCTTGGGCTCCAAGCAAAGCTTGTCCGACCCTTGCTTGGGCACCAAGTAAGGATGTGGTCGGCCCATTACTTGGGTAAGAAGTGGACTTAGTTGGATACAAGGTTTTTTTATAAAGAGGCTACAACAGGGACCTAGAGGAGAAATTGATTTTGGCCTCCTGATGGACTTGGGCTTCCCGTGCTCAGCCCGAACACATAACTCAAGTCCATCAATAATAACACATACCACTAAAGGGTTATTATTGAACTACCCCACCAATCCCATATTACAATATGGGCTCCTTATTATGAGTGTGTTAATCTCTTTGTGTTAATTAATTAAATGAGTTACTGATAACTCACTTAATTAACATCTAACTCCATGAGTAGTACCACTCAACTTCCTTGTCTTGTCAGGACTAAGTCCACCTGCAGGGTTTACATGACAATCCTTATGAGCTTCTCAAGGGGACATCATCATCCTAATAAATAGGACATAGTTTCCTTCTATAATCAACAACACACCATATAAATAATATTATTTCTCAACTTATCGGGCCTATTGATTTAACGAATAAATTTCATCCTTTGATAAATTAAAGAAATAAATACTAAGTACATGTGCTTGTTATTATATCGGGATTAATAGTACGCATATCTATAATAATAGAGGTTATATTCTTTTATGCAGTCAGTATAAAAGGAACAACCTCAAATGGTCCTGCCTAATACACACATAGTGTACTAGTGTAATTTTATAGTCAAGATAAACTAATACCAAATTACACTACAATCATTCCAATGGTTTGTCCCAATTCATCTTGGTTGTGAGCTACTATTTATAATTTATAAGGAATTGATAACATGATCTTCTGTGTGACACCATACACCATGTTATCTACAATATAAATTAAATGGACAACTGCATTTAACTAAATGTAGACATTTGACCAATGTGATTCTCATTTCAAAATAAATGTTTATACAAAAGCTAGGCTTTTAGTATACATTCTAACAGCTACCACGCATCGAAGTAGATGTCAATCATTCCGAGAACGCTTGGCTACCGGTTGCCGCTCTCCCTCTCTCTTCCCTCACCCCTTTTCACTCCGTCATCGAGTACATGTCTGTTTCCCTCGACATCGACAACAAAGAGGGATTTACCCCCTAGTCTGACATCTACAGCGACACCATCATCGGAGGGTGCTTAATGCTGGACCGTGAGCACGACCATCGTCGCCACTGCTGAGCTACCCTATGATATTTTGAGAAGGGGCTGTGGTCGGTTGCTAGGGCTGACGTCAGAGTGCAGGGGTTGCTTCCATCTGAGGGGTCATCAACGACGGATCCCTAGCTTTCCTTCCATCACCACACTTTCTCCTTTATCAGAGTTGTATCGCGGCCATATGTGCCAGCACCTAGCCGTAACCAGCATTACAAGCAACCAATTATGACCTCTGCACATCCTCACACTCTTAAGTTCTCTCTACTGATCACCAGTGTGCCCTACTGCCACACTTGAGGCAACCAGTTAAACCTATCACATGATTTGAGTGTTTGATCTATACTCAGTGTTGACTTGGAAGACAGCAGATCACTACAACAAAAATCCTCATAGACATCAGTTTTCCACCGGTGTCTATTTCCTTTTCGACCGATGTCTATGAAGCCGATGTTAAAAGTCTACCATTTTAAACATCGGGTTAAAACCGGTGTAGTATCACTTAACGACACCGATCTTCGAATCGGTTATTAACCGGTGTAGTATCACTTAACGACACCATTTCATCAACGGTGTAAAACTGATGTAATATTGTATGTTAATAACACTAGTTTTGGCAGCGGTAAATGACCGATGTAATATTAGTTAATAACACCGGTTTTGCAGCGGTGGAAAACCGATGTAATATGTATATTTTTTAACAGCACAAATTTGATTTCCGAAACAATGAAAAACCGACAATAATAAAAAAAATACACAAATATTCACAAATTATACAAATATTCTTCATTCAACAATATCCATAAAATACACAAATATTCACAAATTATATAAATAATCGTCTTACAACAGTATCCATAAAATACCCAAACATTCTTTTTACATCAAAATCTAGCTAATAGATATCAAAATCAAGGTAGAACATTCTTTTAACACATCAAGGTAGAACCGCACTTCAAATGTAATCTAGCATGCATTCAGCCCACTCGAATCGCACTTCATCAATTTCAACTCTGGAGTACTTGAGATTTGTAAACTGTAAAAACACATAAATAATATATTAGTAAACCAAGACCAAAGATCATAGTTGAAAATGCAATAAGAGCACCAGGTAACAAGATGACTAATTGGAATGCTTAAAAAGATAAACATTCATCAATTATCTCAACCACATCATATAGTGATAGATCTATGAATAACAGGTTCAAATCTAACCCTTGCATCCTTTTGGGAGGTAATCTAATTTGATAAACGAGCAAAAAGATGATTTACTCAAAATTAGTTTGCATTTGTAAAAAACAATATCACTTCTGATACTTTATTTTGTACATTTTATCAGTTAAAAGGAAAAAAGTACACTTACCACATTGAACACAATAGGGGACTCTTTACTTGGAGACAAATTCATGTTCAAAAACAGATACTGAGACAAATCAAATTAATAGATGTGTAAATATTAGTGGAACTGTTTCTTTCATTTTCGGTTACCTGTTTCAAGATCATGCCAAGGATTGGCAGCCACTGATCTCTTGGACAATGACGACAATATCCTTTCATTCAACTTTGGAGCTGCAACGCTCTCCTGTTGTTCGCTCATATTTCTACATACATAACAACATAATAAGGAGTATTTGAGGAGATTGCAAGAGTTTATTGATAACAAAAGTCCAAGGTAACTCATGATCCATGAAAAAAATATATAGAGAGAAAACAAAAAACTAGCAATCTGGAAGTTTTGCGCCTTGGCATTATCAGAATGAAAGTTTAGTAATATGATAGCTGACGTCAAACAGAGTTGCAAATCCAAAAGATGGCCATTTGTTCCCCTATTCTGGAAGTTAATTAACAATTGAACTTGTATCCAACAAATTAAAGAATGAAAAATTACTAGACAAGTTGGAAAATATGTTATTGTTTCATTTTTATGCTCCCATAATCATTGTGGTACTAATGAACCGTATACAAATTACAGGGCACTAATTGGATAATCAACCAACTGCTTGCATTTAAAGCAATGTAGAAGGTTTCATCACTTAACAAGACCTCATAAAAACAAGTCCTTCATCAAGTTCACCAGCATTACTACAGCAGATCGATAATTCACGAATAGTTCATGGACTATTTTCTAAGTGGGTGGAGGCCGAACCGCTGGCTAGAATAACTAAGCAGATGGTGATCAAATTCCTCTAGCAACACATTGTTTGTTAGTTTGGAATTCCACATAAATTTATTTCAGATAATGGAAGATAATTGTAGGATAGAAAAATTCGAGAATGGTACTCAATCTATGGTATCTTGTGGGCCTTTACATTTGTGGCTTACTCACAAAGTAATGGCTAGGCGGAGGTTACTAACAGAGTAATTATCATAGGATTTAAAACCAACTTGGATCATGTGGGAGTAAGCTAGGTCAAGGAACTATCCAGTGTATTATGGGCATATTACACAACTCCACAAGAAGCAATAGGTATAACCCCTTTTAACCTAGCCTATGGTGGTGAAGTATTTATCCCAGTCGAAGTGAGTGCAGAGTCCGATTGGAGGCAACTATATGATGAAGACAATGTCGGTCGACGTTTTATGGAACTCGATCTAATAAAGGAGATTAGGGATAAGGCAGCAGCTTGGCTAATAGCGTATCGCCAAAGGATGAGATAAAATTATAATAGAGGGTTATTCCAAGATTTTTCAGGTGGCAACTTAATCTAGAAGCGGATCAAGCTAGTTGCTGAGGTTAACAAGTTGGAGGCCATAGTGGGGGTGGACCATTCAAGGTGGTGTAAAAGCTTGCCTCAGGCTCCTATTACCTCCAAAATACTGATGGAAAAAATTTAGAGCGACTCTGGTGTGCCAATCATCTACAACTTTATAGGGCTTGAGAGTATGCTTGTAATATATTGATGTAGTATATTGAATATTTGTATTTAATGAAAATGCAAGTGATTTTATCTCAAAATCTCCAAGTCCCAGACTCCCGAGCCTACGAACGGGTTATAAATGAGCATGCTCTTGGCCCAAGTTCTAGACACCCGAGCCTCCGGGAAGGTTATAAGAGAGCATGCTCTCGCGCTAAGTTCTAGACTCCCAAGCCTCCGAGTGGGTTATAAGTGAGCATGCTCTTTTGCCAAGTTCTAGACTCCTGAACCTCAGGGTGGGTTATAAGTGAGTATGCTATCGTGCCAAGTTCTAGACTCCCGAGTAACCGACCGGGTTATAAGCGAGTATGCTCTTGCATCTATATATTCCAGACTCCTGAGCCTCCGAGCGGGTTATAAGCGAGCATGCTCTCACGTGCATAATATTCATAGATTGTTTGGATAACTTTCTTATGGCTTTATTACGTCGCTCTAGGGGTATCTCGTTCTATTTAATCTGGTCGGTCAATCAAAAGCACATATGTGTTAACTCACATGTCAAAATATTAAACTCCACTCGAAATAATTTTTCTGCAGTCTCATTATTCTTGTCGGCCTAATTATTCCACTAGACGTTATTATCCCATCTAGCCTATTATTCAGCTCTTTTTAATTATGATGATCGCTTACATGCCTAATATCTAGATCTTTATAATACTGGACCTTTCTTATGAGGAAGTGTTCATTCAGATTTCATCTTGTAAAAGAGGTATTCATGAAATTGTGAATATATATAATATGATAGATATGATTTAATAACAATCAATACATATTTAACATTTAAGTTTCATTTCCTTCAGCAATTACAAGGCATAAAGAAATATGTCATACATTCGATCAAATTTACTCAAGAGGTCTTTTGGGAGTTCTTTGAGGAGTCATTGGTGATTTATGAATCATTGGGGAGGCTCTACCTATAAGTAACCATGCTCCCGTAATTGTTGAGCCACTCCTTTGGCTCTAAGGGTGAGTGTCCTTGAAATGAGTAATATAAATTGCTAGCCGAATTTATAGGATTTAAGATAGACTTTCCGCTTAATCTCAAAACACTCGTCCTCCCCGGCCTTATAAGTTGCCAGCTCAGATTTAGCAGACTCTAGTTCGGCTTGTGTTGATTCTAGCTGGGCTTCCTATGTATCCAAGTTGCGTTGTTGTTCTAATATTAGCAGGTCCTTGGATGGCAGTTATTTAGCCTACTTAGTGGATCTTGAAGCTTGAATAAACTTCAGCTCCTCTAGCAGGGCAGATTTTTATGCCAGGTCAGAGACTACCTTGGCTCTCATTTTGCATTCCTCTCAAAGCTTGGTTTCATTGGTCTATAATAGGATTTCTAGTTTTCTTTTTTCTACCTATTGAGATTCCACCAATTGCTAGGAGTTCCTGATCATCTTCTCCATGTTTGATAGCAGTTCAACCTGATAGCTTAATTCTTTCTGCAAATTAGCCACCTCCATACTTGGATTGGACATGGAAGCTTCTAGTTCTCTACACGCTCTCATAGAATTTTATTATCCTGCTCCAATTCCACTACTAGGTGGCTTAAATTCAGTCCAATTGCATAAAGCTGAAAAAACAGTAATGAGATCTTCTATTTCATGAAAGAAATCAAAATTAAGCGCTTATTGTTGGGACCTTGATGTCCGCTAGAGGGGGGGTGAATATCGTCTCACCCAAAACGTCGCTTCCTACAATGGTTAGTACGCATAACAGAATACAAAAACAAATACTAACAATAGAAAGTAAACCTAACATGTTGATTTAACGTGGTTCGGAGATAAAGCTCCTACTCCACAGCTATCCGTAAGGTGGACGATCCCGATCTGTCGGTGGTTGATTCCCCGGAGAACTTTTGGCTAGCTCACTTAGCTCCTTGTGGGTGGAGAAACCTCACCATAACCTCGTACAAGAACGCTAGATCACTTGGGCACTTGGAGACTCTAATTAGGGTTAACCACCACTAATTCCATCAACATTGGCCAAGCACCTCGAGCTCTATTAAATAGAGTTCGGAAGGAAAATACCTACTGTTTTCCCTACCACTAGTCGACTGGTTCTAAGTGAAATTCGACCGTTACAATCCAATGGTCGGCTACCAGTCGACTGATGAAAACACCAATCAACTACTACAATACTGCTACAGTAACTCTACAATAAAACCCTAATCTTAGGATTTAACCTTCGAGTAAATTCACTCAGCACTCGTCCTTATCCAACCAACCTAGACCTAGCCTTCTAGCCTCCTCCATTAGCCTTGCGTCCCTCGGATGTCTCCCCATCCTTCACGTCTTACCTTCTGGAGCTTCCATCGGCCTTGTCATTGTTGTCGGGTCTTCCTTTGCCAAAAGGTCGTGCCTCTGGGACTTCATCTATTGTCAAGTCACACTTGGACTTACATTGCCAAGACTACATGCTTGGACTTACACCACCAAGACTCATCCTTGTATTTTCCTCCTTTGCCAAGATCACACTTGGACTTTCCTTGTTGTACATGTATCCTGTACACTCACACACTCACAATGCATATCAAATACAATAATAAACTTAACTTAAACCTTTGCCCAAACATCAAAACATAGGGTCACTAGATTGCTCCAACACTTATCACAGTTGAATTCTGAGCATATTCATTTGCCCGCTTAGAAGTTGAGGAATCCTTAAGCGCCTTCTTGCAGTAGTTGTCTAAACTTCAACCAAAGAGCCTTTTAGCTTCACCACCCCATAAGAGGGTTGAGTGATAATCATCCCTTGTTGGGATGGAAAACTATAGGTGAGGTGAAACTAGCAAATTACGTTGGGGGAGAGCTTGATCTTGAAGGGAGGGGGGGGGGTCGAATCCTTGCTTGTCGGTGATACCAAACGAACGGACGACAAAGGTTTTTGTATTATCTCGACCAGTCTAGATTCCCACGTAGAAGCAAAAGGCATAGAAGTGGGACTGAGCGACCTTAAAATGAAAGGCCTAGGAGGAGGATGCTTCACTATGATCGGTTCTTTTCCTTGAGCGGAAGAAGCCTGGGTCATATCAATAATAGTCCGCTCGTTCGATGGTCATTAGATAAAATAAGAGTGTTTGATCAGCGCCTTTTATGCCTAAAGGCGAGTGATGTATTCGAGTCTGTAGACTCAGGGAAGGCCGCTATTAATAGGGGCGACTAGAAGACGAAGATACTTGTTCGACCTCACGCTTCTTTAAAAGTGATTAGCCTAGTTGGTTCAGCGTGTCTTCTCTTATTCAGGCACTCTTGAAAAGAAAAGCTTTGGAAATAGTTTCCTCTATAAAAATAAGGTTAAATACCATAAGGTAAAAGAGTTTTCATAAAAACAAAGGAAGAAGGGAAACATGTTTTTTTACCAAAAGAGGGGTCCAATCCAATTTTGATAGGACTCAGCCCAAAGATATATAATAGACCCTCTTAAAGCAGTATATCAAACTTCAAGTCATTCAATTTCTTTATGGCTTTGCATAAAGACAAGTTAGTGCTGAGATTGCCCTATGTTGGGGTAGGAGGAAGACGTTGTTGCAAAATTATTGGCCAGGATATGGGAGTGGGGAGTCTGATAAAGAAATATTTGTACCTCTTCTCACTTTGAGGAGGGATTTTATCAAATAGGGCAGTCTTGGGGTGAGCGTGAAAACGAAATACACCCTCGGTTACTTGTTGAGTGTAGAAAAAGTAGTGAAATAAGCGAGGGGACAAAGAGACCCCGAATAGATAAAAAATGATAATATCCCCACACAAGAGGCGGATGTAATTGGGGATTAGTTTATAGAGGGGAATGTGGAAATATTAGCTCACCTCAGCAAATAAAGGTGGAATAGGAAAATGTAGTCCTGCCAAGATTTACTCTTTGAAAATGATTACATATCCTTTGGGAGGAAGATGGGGGCACTCCTGCTTAATTGGTATGATTATGTACATATGAGCAGAAACCCCATAAGTGAAATGTAGGTCATCAATGTCCACCTCATTAAAGTTTGAGGTGAGAAGTGTGTACCATGCTCTAGGAATATCCATGGTAGAATTAAAGAGTAAGGTCAATGGAAGGTGAATGAAGAAGCAGAGAGTTCAATGGAGTTCGCAAAAGTAGAAGGCCTATTAACACTAAGGAAGAAAAGTGTGCAGGAAGACAAGAGACCTTAGCGTTTTTAAAAAACTTATAAAGGACACCCTTCGAATTCCCTTTTAAGGAGATCGTTAGATCAAAGTGGTAAAAAAGTAGGCTAATTATCATGGCCGTTAGATTAGAAGGTAAATCGTCACAGACATGGAAAATCATGCGCCGATTATCGTGTCAAAGAAGTGAGGTTGCTAGACACATGTCACCAATGAAAGATGCACATTTATGACAAAGGTGATTGGTATATCATTACTTCGAAGTGCCGGTGTGCACATCAAGGTAAACATTTTTCTCATTATTAGCGCTCAGTGCTTTTAAGTCATCTAAGGTCCAAACGACCTTAATTCCGCCTAGGGTATTATGGCTCCATATCTCCCATTACTTGTAGTTTTTTCCAAACATTTGATTGGCCCAAAAGTCAATTGAACCTTAAATTCTAGCCAATTTTAATCCGAACATTCTTAAATCTGGGCAGTTCATAAAGGTTCCATCCTTAAGCGATCTATACTATACACTCGACTAGCTCAATAGTTGGTCAGACCTTTGAAGTTTTGTTACTTTAAGATTAAGTGACAGGATTTCTAAATTATTCGGTATATGAAATGAGACCAAGATTTCTCCTTAAATAGAGGGAGTGCTCTTAAACACATGGAAAAAATGACAACGAATCAAACAAGCATAAATCAGGAATAGATTAAAACAAACCAAACCTTACAAGAAAAGGAAACCTTGTTACATAAGAATTGATGGTCCACATGTAAAGGTAAAATTATTTTAGATGGAGTAATAAGTCAGGTGGGCGCTCTTTCAGCAGCCTTTGGTGATCGAAGAAACAAGTTGGAGGTTCTGACGCCAAGTAGCCCTTCTCTTTGAGTTGTTTAACCTCACCATTAGCTCCAAGGAGAAGAGCTTTGTTAATACAGTCGATGATTGGCGGGTTGAAGTTACATGAATGGAGGAGGGCTATTTTCTTTGTTTCAAATTATTCATCCTCCCCCACTTGATAGGTTGTTAGCTCCACCCGGGAAGCTGTTAATTCAGCCAAGAGTCCTGCCAGCTTAGTTCTCTGGGTGTCCAAACTTTACTATTGCTCGGACGCCAATTGGATTTTAGCTGTCAGCTTGGACTCCTTAGTAGCCATCTCCTCAATATGAGTAGCTTTTGATTCTTCTAGTTGAGCGGAGATACATTGGACTTCTGGGATCTTTTCATCCAGCTCAACCACTGCTTTCTTCTGGCAGGTTGTCTCTAAGTGGAGCCTATCTTCAAAAGTTTTCAGAGTAGCCTCTAATTTGTTTACCCTCTTAGTCTCAGTTTTCACCGACTCTTGAGCTTCTTGGAATTGTCTTTCAAGCTCGCTTAGTAGGTTGAGTTGCACTTGAATCTCTTGTGATAGGGTTAGAGTGTATATAGAGCCAACCTTTGATAAGCGTTCTTTTAAAAGCTCATTTTCTCGGGCCAAAGTCACCAACTTTTTGCGCTAGGCCCATCCTGACTGACCATTGTTGTAGAACAAACACTATCAGAGATGCTTGGAGTAAAAGATAGTCAGAAAATTACAACTTGCTATGATTAAATCATATGAGTAGGCATCCGCCATCTCTGCCGATGTATGCTCATCCAGCCGGATCATAACTATCTCGCAGGCCTTCATTAATTGGCCCCTCAATAACAGTCGACCACTGACCGGTGATGGAGAGCTGACGGAGAAATTATAGCCTGGGCATATTCCTCAAATGTAATATGAGCATTCACTAGAACCTTTTTCGAAGATGATTACACTTCTCATTAGCTAACAGCTTATGATAGTATATTCCTTCAACCGCCTCAGTAATGACATAAGTTATAAAAGGGGTGTGCACAAGTAACAAAAGATTTCTTAGACGGTGAATATACGCCTCCTAGGCTATACATATTTTCTTACTTGACAACTTCTGACACCCGACATTCTCTGTCACCTCATGATTACAGAGGTTATGAGAGATGATATATAAAGGAGGGGTCTTCTCCGTTGGCGAGGTATGTGGAATCAACTTAAGTCACTCTCAATTACTCTTCTCAATTACGCTAAGCTATCCACACTAATATACTGTTCTTATTCCCACTTGGCTACGTAAGGGACCCCTTCCCTGATTTTTGGCATTGGTGTCTTATATGGTCTCTTTGGTGTGTGCAGAGAGGAACAAGAGGCTCTTTTTTCTCTAATTCACAGTCTTCACACAATCAATAGTACAACCACTTGTCCAGCGTGCCATCTCTCTAGTTTTCAGACTAAATCAATATTCTAAAACCTCTTGAACTTTTTAAAAAGTCCAATTAAAAAACACTTGCTGAACCTTTTCCCTCTTTCTTGTGTTTTCTTTTCCTCCCCTAATCCTTTTTTTTATTCTTTCCCTAACCCTAATCTTTGCCCTTAAAATCCTCCATCTCACATCATTGCCATTGCCGCCCACATCACTATTGTTGCATGTTGTCGTAGTACGCTATTGCTACTAGCACTGCCATCGTTTGTTGCCCATGCCATCATCGTTACTTCACCGATGTTCCATAGTGAATGTCTTTCGATTAAGGTGAAGTTTTCTTGCTTGATCTCTTTCAATTACAGATTACCTTTTGTGCATAATTAAACAAAGGATTTAAGTGCTAGAAAAACATATAGTGTTAATTTTTCAAATATTTATGTTTTTGTTTATTAGTCAAGTATGCCAAATGTTTGAAAAGTTGGATACCTAATATTGAGGCCCTCCGTACATTTGATGTTTGATTTGTTATATAAAGATGATCAGTTTCATTTATGACCATTCGAAAGTTTGATCAATTGAATCACATCATTTATTGCACGGATAGTGACTCATCATATAATTGATCATGTTAGGATATCAACAATACACGAACATCTTTTAATAACCACATGCTTATGGAAGAAATCATCTTTAAGATAAGAATTAAAATTGGATAGTTATATGACTAAAAAGGTATGTATTTATAATATAAACACTTGACTTAGTACTTCTACCAATATGTGTGAAAAATAATGGATCATTAACTCTTAAGTCGATTCTATCAATTTCATTTGTTATTTGTTTTTGAATTGTTAAAAAAAGATAGGTGAAATAGTAATGTTGAAGTATTATAAGAAAATGCGAGATGAAGCTACTTCCAACAGGCCATCTCTCCCTCCACCCCCTCTGCCTCCTCCATCACCGATGTTGATTCAAATGAGTATCTTAGTGATCCTAGGCTAAGAAAAAACACTCTTGAATATAATGTGAATGAAAGGGAGATTGGTCACTATTAGTAAAAAAAAGGTTTATTTCAACCTAAGAATTATGAATTCATTAGTGTTCTTGTCCAAAGGAGAAATGAAGATTTCAAGCTATATGGTTCAGTAATCATCCTAATTGGATAGAGTACGACAATGCAAAAGATGCAACCTTTTATCTTTATTATTGTTTATTCAAAGTTGATCATAATGGTCAAAGTCGTAATGATTCTTTTGTTACTGAGGAATTTAAAATTTAAAGAGAGAAATAAAAATTTCATGAACATATTAGAAATCATAGCAACATTCACAACATGTGTATGATGGTAGCTTATGACTTAATGAATTAAAAATAACATATTGAAACTTATTTGGTTAATCAGTCTATTCAGGTAGCTACTGATTATTGACAATATCCATTGATTGCATAAGATTTCTTGTGTGTCTCATTTTGTTGTCTTGATAAATCCTTAGACTCGCTCACTCATGGTAAATTTCTTGAATTGTTAAGATTTCTTGCTAACCATAATGATGATATCAATAGAGTTGCACTAGACAATGCTCCCTCAAACCTCAAACTGACATCACTTAATATTCAACAAGATATTATCAAATTTATTGTCTATTTTGTTATATTTTAGAGATGTCCTAAGGCAATCACCTTAGATATTTTATCATTTATTGAATAAATAAAATTTACTATTTGAGTACACATTCCCTATGTGTATGATTGGATCTTAAACTCATTTACTGAATGGCAACAATATAATTTATAGTATGAGAGAACTTGTGATTGGATCACAACTAGTGAGTGTTGGATCGAGACGCGCTAGAGGGGGGGGGAGAATAGTGCTCGTGGCTATAATCGTTCGATTATCGGAATCGTAAAACGTAAGAGTTAATGCAGCGGAATAAAATAACACAGAGAGACAAGGGATTTTTACTTCGTTCGGAGCCTATGACGACTCCTACTCGAAGGCCCGCGATCCTTGATCGCTTTCCGTGGGCAAAAACTATAAGCTCAACAAGAGTACAAGTATTACAGTTAAGTATTAAAAAGAATACAGTTATACCGACGACGATATCGTAATCTGAAGATTCAGAGCTCCGGGTCGTCGATGTCTCGCAACAGCACTTCGGAATCGTCTCGTGAGCAGCTTGTAGCAGTAAGATCACTTTAAAGTTGTTGTTTGAAGCTGCTGGTCGAGACCCCTTATAAAGGGGGTTCAAGGCGCCTTATACTGTTCACCAAGACGCCTTGAATGAGCCGAGTCACCCGCGTGGATCAGCACGGACCTGGTCGAACTCTATCTGGTTCAAGGCGCCTTCAGCCTATCCAAGGCGCCTTCAACCTCGGTCAAGCGTCTTGAACTCCATTCAGCGCCCGATCTCTTGTTGGCCTTTTCACGGCTCGCACCCGAGGCGCCTCAAGCTCCATGGAGGCGCCGGCACTGCTCATCCGAGGTCTTTTTGCACTTGGTCCCTGCAAGATATGTTAATCCCAAAATACCCTGCAGACAAAGTTAGCACAAAACAATGATATAACTATTGAAATATTTAACAGTCTCTGACTGTTCGGTTTCCTTTCGGAAACCCTAGGTCGACTCGACGCCTCCTGTTCCTCTACGGGAACGCGTCCTCACCTACTCCACTCGGAGATTTACCTGATGCCAGCACGATCCTCCGGATCGACTGGACTTTGCTCGGCCTTCGATGCTTCGGACTTTCTGCTGAACATCCGCTTCACCGGCCAGTTCAGACTTTCAGTTCGCGACACCAGGACTTTCCACCTAGGGTTACCACCCCCTAGGACTTTTGCCTGAAGCCATCGACCTGCCAAGACTTTCCGCATAGGGTTACCACCCCCTATGACCTAGGGTTACCACCCCCTAGGGTTTTACCTTACCTAACCGCAGTTAGGACTTTCCTGAAACACTCAGCAAAAGCTGTCAGATAACAAAGCACCTTAACTTTGAATCCTTTGCCATTATCAAAACTTAGGTTCGATCGTCGGATGCTTCCCGCACCAACAATCTCCCCCTTTTTGATTATGGCAACACGTAATTCAAAGTTAAGAAAAACAATATATGTAATAACTGCATAAAGTTAACCAAGCTTAAGTAAATAAACTTCAAATGCAATAACAGTTAAGCTGGAAACTTTTAACTTTGTAATATTAGACTCCCCCTCTTTTAACTTTGTAATATTAGACTCCCCCTTAATAAAAGCCCTCCTTTTATTAAATACTTTGAATTTTCCTTTAACTTTAATTTACCTACTCTCCCCCTTTGCCATATATCAAAAACAAACCAGTTTGAAAGTAGATTTGTATTTTTCTGAAGGAAAATTTTAAAAAAAATAAATTTTCTTCTTAGCAAAACGACTTAGCTTTTTGAATTTTGGGATTTGCCAAATTTGAAAATACTTAGCTATATATTCAGCTTCGAAATGATTTGTATTGAGAAAATATTTTGTCAAATAGTTAAGTTTAGAGTACAATCTAACTAAGTCTAGTTAAAATAGTCTTAAAATTAACTAAGTTTGAAAATATGAGTATTTGAATACTCAATTACATGGACAAGTTTTTAGAAAAACTGTAATTAAGTTTTGAATACTCATTTTGAAGAAAATTTGATATTAAAGAAAAATATTTAGTTTTAGGACAGAGGGAGTAGCAGTAGTTTGTTTTCTAGTCCAAGCATGAGTCAAATTAAATTATTGAGTTTAATTTGATTAAGTATCAGAGCCTTAAAATACTCAGGTAAAGTAAGTACAATCATGCTTAAACAAGAAATTGAAACACACTTTTCCCAATTGTCTAACCTTTAGCTACTTGCTGATTGCCTAGAGGGCAGTAGCTTTCACATGGTTAGTCAAATTAAGTCCATTTGGTCCAGTTAGAGTTGGCTAGAGCTGGAAGACTTGACTTGATTATTATTTATGATGTGTTTAACGCCCAGACTCATATTGATGCACAAATATAAGCATTCCTGAGTCCAGGCTGTACCCTATGCATCTCACGTCATTCTAAGTTTGTCAAACACACGCAAGGTATACCTAGGTGATTGTGAGATGCTCTGGCTTTAATCTAGGGGTACATGATATCTAGGGGAAAACCTAAGCTAAATCCAAATTTTTAAAAATCTAACAAAATTGGAGTTTTGAAAACTGTTTTTCCTAGAATTTGAATGAGTGATAAGTAAACTCAGATTTTGTGAAACTGAATTAGCATGCAGATAAGTATATATTACTTCAAGGAAGTCTAAACAAGTGAGACCACAATCCACAGAACAATGCATAACCGAGTCATATCAAATAGCAGGATCATCTGCTCGAGGAGAAATAGATGGAGGATCATGGGGCTGCCCAGGTGCTGGCTGACCTAGCCGTCGTATCTCGTCACGAAGGGACGTAAATCCGGCAGCCATCTCGGATCGAATAGAGAGAACTATCCGTCGTGTCTGGATGGACTCGACCTCGAGTCGAGCAAGTCTGTCCTCGACGGAGAGTGAGGAAGAGGTCGAAGGTCCAGCTGAGGTGGATGGTCTGGCAGACGGGGAGGGATCCGCGAAAAGATCCTCAGCTAAGAAATCAGCCCACTCCTCTCCCTCGCCTGGTAAATCCTCGGCTGCTGGAGCGATAGGGGCAGCTGTGGTCGTCCTATCCACGCTAGAACTCCATCAGCTGTGATATCGGCACTGGCTAGTCTACAACTACGGGATCCTAGCTCATCATATATAGTAAGAGGAATGACTGTTCCTCTGGTCACATCTATACCCTCTATGGTCGAAAAGAAGCGTGTCAGAATATGACAATAGGGCATGTGGACTATCTTGGAGGTGCCTGTCCCAGATGCACAGATAATGTTCTGGAACATATGCAGGGCTATATCGATATCAAATCGATGACACAGGGCGTACAAGAAGAATGAGTGTGAAGATCTCATCTTCGGGACATCCCGAGATGAGATCGGCAAAATACATGCTGTCAGGACCCTATACATCACGTAGTCCTGAACCCGAAGAGTAACTGACCTGAACTCAGTCAAGCCAGCAGGTCTCGCTCCCCCGAAGAAATACGTATAGATAGTATCTAACGTAATGTGGGAGTAAGGATCACCAAATGGCAGATCCCTACTGGGGTAGCATAGAAAGGTAGACTCAGAAACCCTAAGTCCTAGGGTGGTGCGTAGCAAAGTGGGGGTAAGCTCAATGTCCACGCCAGAAACTCTGGTGCTGTACCTATTATCATCAACCCTCTCAAGATTGTGATAAAACTGTGCACATAACTCCTAGTTTACTGTATCGGTGCAGTAAACCAATTGATCCAGTTGATAGTGCTCTATCATTTGAATAGTTGGTTGACAATACTGGGTATAAAAAGTCTTATTTACATATCTAGGTTTGATAGGTTCAAAGATGTAATTAGCAAAGGTATCCATAAGATGTATAGTCGGGAATCTGATATCTGCTGATGGAATTCTAGCTGGATTAAGATCAACATGTCAGTGTTTCCTATTTTAACGATTTTAACAAAAATTGACAGAAATAAGCAAAAATTCTATGTAAAACTTGATTGGAGAAGAGTTTAGGGTTTACCTAGGAGGCATTGTAGGGTGTAGAGAGGGGAAAAAACGGTTGAAGGCGCCTTAGTTGGGAAGAAAACGCACGAGTATCGCATGCTCGGCGTCGGCAGAAAACGAACAGAAAAGCTTCTGTTCGTTTTCATATAAAGTGTTGAAGGAGCCTTAAAACAAGGTTTAAGGCGCCTTATATACGTTGGAGGCGCCTTGAGTTGATCCGAGGTGCCTTAAGACGAAGCGGCGGGAATTTTCCCGCCGCTTGCTAGGGCGCCTCCTTTTGATGGGAGGCGCCTCCGATAAGCTCCACGCGATTTTTTTTTTTAATTTTAATTTAATTTAATTAATAAATTTTGAAGAGGTTTTTTTAAAAATAATTTTAAAGGTAAGTTTTAAAATAATTTGGAATTGAGTTTTGAAATTGAGTTTTAAAATAATTTTGAAATTAAGTTTTAAAATAATTTTGAAATTTAATTTTAAAATAATTTTGAATTTTAATTTTAAATTTCTTAATCATCTCACCCGACCTAAATTTTCAATCAGGTAATCCTATAATTGTTGTGAGATGAATTATAATTCAATTTTAAGGTTTGGTTTAACTTTGTGTTAGATTCAGGTTTGGCTTTGGGTTCAACAAGTAAGCATTCTTTGGATAAACTTCTGGGCTATGGTGAGTCACAAGGAGCTCATTAAAGTAACCATGCCTTCGAGGTTTTCCAAATAGTCCTACCCATTGAACTTAATACCAATCCTTGGTCTAACTAGTCAGGGTCCATTTAAGGGTAGCTTCGGTCAGTTCCACTTGGCCAAATGCACCAGGTCGAAGCCATATCTTCCTAGACATGCGATGTCCAAGCTTCCCTAACGTACTATCATCCAAAAACTTCACCAGTACTGTGGTTCAAGTTAACCTTAGTCCGTTTTAATCTAACCTTAATTACCCTGCCGGGTAATCTACTCTTGTTTTACCCATTTCGGATAGATTAGGTTCAGTTACCTTGCCGGGTAGTTTAGTTGGGGGTGCCAGCGAGTCTGGATCCTCCATCTTTATTTTGAGTTTTAATTTAATTTCGAATCATGAATTTATAACTTAATTTTAAATTTTGAAGTTGATTTTAGCTTTGAATTTTATAATTTAATTTTGAATTTTGAATTTAATTTTAATTTCGAATTTTGAATTTTGAATAGAATTTTGAATTTTGAATTTAATTTTAATTTTAATTTTAATTTCGAATTTAATTTTACTTTTAAATTTTGAGGTTGATTTTAATTTTGAATTTTGAATTTAATTTTTAATTTTAATTTCAAATTTTGAATTTAATTTTTAATTTTAATTTCGAATTTTGAATATATAACTTAATTTTAAATTTTGAAGTTGATTTTAGCTTTGAATTTTATAATTTAATTTTGAATTTTGAATTTAATTTTTAATTTTAATTTCGAATTTTGAATTTTGAATTTAATTTTTAATTTCAATTTTCAATTTTGAATTTAATTTTAATTTTAATTTCGAATTTAATTTTACTTTTAAATTTTGAGGTTGATTTTAATTTTGAATTTTTAATTTTAATTTCGAATTTTGAATTTAATTT
This sequence comes from Zingiber officinale, assembly GCF_018446385.1. Taxonomy (NCBI): domain Eukaryota; kingdom Viridiplantae; phylum Streptophyta; class Magnoliopsida; order Zingiberales; family Zingiberaceae; genus Zingiber; species Zingiber officinale. Next base: position 71,700,864 of record NC_055996.1, on the reverse strand, counting down.
TTAATTTTAATTTCGAATTTTGAATATATAACTTAATTTTAAATTTTGAAGTTGATTTTAGCTTTGAATTTTATAATTTAATTTTGAATTTTGAATTTAATTTTTAATTTTAATTTCGAATTTTGAATTTTGAATTTAATTTTAATTTTAATTTCGAATTTAATTTTAATTTTAAATTTTGAGGTTGATTTTAATTTTGAATTTTGAATTTAATTTTTAATTTTAACTTCGAATTTTGAATTTTGAATTTAATTTTTAATTTTAATTTCGAATTTTGAATTTTGAATTTAATTTTTAATTTCAATTTTAAATTTTGAATTTTGAATTTAATTTTAATTTCAATTTCGAATTTAATTTTAATTTTAAATTTTGAGGTTGATTTTAATTTTGAATTTTGAGGTTGATTTTAATTTTGAATTTTGAATTTAATTTTTAATTTTAATTTCGAATTTTGAATTTTGAATTTAATTTTTAATTTCAATTTCAAATTTTGAATTTTGAATTTAATTTTAATTTTAATTTTGAATTTTGAATTTAATTTTAATTTTAAATTTTGAGGTTGATTTTAATTTCGAATCTTGAGGTTGATTTTAATTTTGAATTTTGAGGTTGATTTTAATTTTGAATTTTGAATTTAATTTTTAATTTTAATTTCGAATTTTTAATTTTGAATTTAATTTTTAATTTCAATTTCGAATTTTGAATTTAATTTTAATTTTAATTTTAATTTAGAATTTTGAATTTAATTTTAATTTTAATTTTAATTTCGAATTTTGAATTTAATTTTAATTTTAATTTAGAATTTAGAATTTTAAATTTTTAGGATTGTTTTTCTGTTTGCTCCCCCTGGATCACGGCCTCGATATGGTCTATCGAGGTAGTATATTTGATCCTTCGGAACCCAGTATTGGTCAAATCCAACTTGATTGACCAAGTTAGACTTGGAGACCCATGCTTGGACTGATCTAATACTTTGTTTGTTTATTAATGATAAATAAGATCTATATTTACTTTTGTATCCCAGCCCAGTTCTGTTGTAGACGGCTCTTTTTGTCCCAAGAATCAAGTCCAAATTCTTGGAGCCCAAAGTAAACCGTTCTAAGGTATTTTCTAAATCTTTAACCTGATTTGTTAGACTTGAATTTTCTTCCTCAAGTTTTTGAACTTGAGTTGAAAATTCAGTCTGACTCTGGTCAGGCAAGGGTTTGGTGTTAGCCACTTCTTTAAGGACACTTACTTCCTTTAGAAGTGACTTAACTTTCAGGTTTGACTTAGCTAATTTGCGCAATAAATAGCTAACTAAAATGTTCAACCGGGAGACAGCGGGGTCTGGTCCTTCGGAAACGGATACGGATCCGTGGCTTTGCTCGGACTCTGCCTCAGACTCGCTCTCGCATCCGTATTCGACGACTTGGTCCCGGGCCATTAATGCGAGTAGACTCGTTTGTTCGAGCTCGTCGTCGTCGTCCTCCGATGAAGATTCGTCCCATGTTGCCTTATGGACCTTTTTCCTTCTTTGCTTTTTGACCTCCTTCAGGTTAGGGCAGTTGGATTTGATGTGCCCTTTTTGGTTACACCCGTAGCATGTAACTTCAAACTTCATCTTTGTATTTTGTGGGCCTTCCTTTGATTTTACTGCCTTCTTTAGATCTCTTTTGTCGAATCCTTTCGTCTTGTAGAGCTTCTTCACGAGGTTTACCAGCTCGGTTGTAATGTCACCTTCTTCATCGTCAGAGTCTGGTTCAGCTTCCGATGCTGGTTCGGTTCTCCGTCGTGGTCTCGGTTCCCGGGTTCGGCTTGTACCTGCAACCAACGCAATACCTTTCTCGGTTGGCTGTGCATTAGTCTGCTCATGAAGTTCAAATTCACTAAAAAGTTCATCTAGTTTTAAAGAAGATAAATCCTTGGAAACTTTGTAGGCATCTACCATTGATGCCCACAATGTATTCCTTGGAAACGAGTTTAGGGCATACCTTATTACGTCCGATTTTCTATCTTCCGCCAATTCCGTGAAGAGAGTTAAGGATGTCTTGTATTCTCGCGTGAAGAGAACTCGCTGTTTCGCCTTCCCGCATTTTAGATTATATAATTTATTAAGTAAAGATCTCTTTACTTACCTTGGTGTCGGCGGTGCCTTCGTGGAGTTCGATTAGCTTTTCCCGAGCTCCTTTGCAGAGGAGAACGGCCAACTCGTTGAGTTCTTCCTTGGTAAGACCACATTGGAGGTGCGGTAGCTTTGGCGTCGGCTTCCACCTTTTTATTAAAGCGTCCCACTTCTCGCGTAGGTGTAGTTTTGCCGTCATCGATTGGCGGTTTCAGTCCGTCTTTATGATCATCCATGTTTGAATTGTATCTTTAGATACGCTTCCATTCTTCCTTCGATAGCCAAAATCCTCTCCGAGAATAGCGGGGGACGTACAGTGCTGAAACCCTCTTGTTGGGTCATTTATAATATGTAACAAAAGAAAACAACAGAATATGTTCCAAGACTAAGTCTTGGATTAGTAGTGCTGGAATAAAGAATAATAAAAACGAACTCGAGTGGTGTTGCACCTACTTCGAGCAAAAGTCAATTCGAGGGAAACAAAAATTAGAATATAGCTATAAGGCTAAATTCTAATTCGACTCCGAAAACGAAAAAAAAACTGCGAAAAATTTATTTTGAAAGGTGGTTGCACCAATTCAAAACGACCCCGCTCTGATACCAATTGTTGGATCGAGACGCGCTAGAGGGGGGGAGAATAGCGCTCGTGGCTATAATCGTTCGATTATCGGAATCGTAAAACGTAAGAGTTAATGCAGCGGAATAAAATAACACAGAGAGACAAGGGATTTTTACTTCGTTCGGAGCCTATGACGACTCCTACTCGAAGGCCCGCGATCCTTGATCACTTTCCGTGGGCAACAACTATAAGCTCGACAAGAGTACAAGTATTACAGTTAAGTATTAAAAAGAATACAGTTATACCGACGACGATATCGTAATCTGAAGATTCAGAGCTCCGGGTCGTCGATGTCTCGCAACAGCACTTCGGAATCGTCTCGTGAGCAGCTTGTAGTAGTAAGATCACTTTAAAGTTGTTGTTTGAAGCTGCTGGTCGAGACCCCTTATAAAGGGGGTTCAAGGCACCTTATACTGTTCACCAAGGCGCCTTGAATGAGCCGAGTCACCCGCGTGGATCAGCACGGACCTGGTCGAACTCTATCTGGTTCAAGGCGCCTTCAGCCTATCCAAGGCGCCTTCCACCTCCGGTCCAAGGCGCCTTGAACTCCATTCAAGGCGCCTCCAGTCTGCTGCAGGTTTTGCACCCGAGGCGCCTCGGTACTGTTCATCCGAGGTCTTTTGCACTTTGGTCCCTGCAAGATATGTTAATCCCAAAAATACCCTGCAGCACAAAGTTAGCACAAAACAATGATATAACTATTGAAATATTTAACAGTCTCTGGACTGTCCGAGTCTGACTTCAGGTTTCCTACCGGAAACCCTAGGTCGACCCGACGCCTACTGTTCCCTCTACGGGGAACGCGTCCTCACCTACTGTTGCCAGTACGATCCTCCAGATCGACTGGACTTTTGCTCGGCACTCGATGCTTCCGGACTTTCTGCTAAACATCCGCTTCACCGGCCAGTTCAGACTTTCACCTGGTTCGCGACACCAGGACTTTCCACCTAGGGTTACCACCCCCTAGGACTTTTGCCTGAAGCCATCGACCTGCCAAGACTTTCCGCATAGGGTTACCACCCCCTATGACCTAGGGTTACCACCCCCTAGGGTTTTACCTTGCCTAACCGCAGTTAGGACTTTCCTGAAACACTCAGCAAAAGCTGTCAGATAACAAAGCACCTTAACTTTGAATCCTTTGCCATTATCAAAACTTAGGTTCGATCGTCGGATGCTTCCCGCACCAACAGTGAGCATCTCTACATGTACAATTATAATTCTATTCAAATAATCCCTATTCTTTGAATTGATGAGTTCGGATATTATCGATTCTATGAGACTAGCATATGTTATACTCCTTGATTTATTAAAACAACTGCTCTTCACTGGCTGGAGACATTGGGATGTTGAGAGTTAAATATGAATGCTAGTTAGGATAACTAGTTCATTGGAGTGACCTATTGTAAGGCTTCATATGGTTCTCTATATATATGGATATGTTTGTGAAGTTCTCATTGCAACTCGTGTGCACGTTTTTTTCGACTTGAGGTATTCAAGTCACCTTGGTCATGGAGGTTTATACTTTAATATCTTAAGCAAGCATCTCCTTGGCGATGTGGACCTAAGATGATTGAGTATAAGTTGAAGTGTCTGAATGTGTTTGGATAGCCCACAGAGAATTCACCGCTCCTTACGAGGAGACGTATATCTTATAGCCACTTGTCAGGATTATTACTCAAAATTCTTTGGTCAAAGCATCATATGTCAAGAGTACAGGACTCTTAGACACATGTATGAGTAATTTGAATCCACAGGACGAGGAAGGTTACTTGGGCTAGGTGTGACATAATCAACCTAGTGGGGATTGACATATAGACCATTTCCTAAACCAAGTGAGTATAAGATGAGTGAAAGGAATGAGACACGACTTATTGTAGCTACTGAAAGGTTCAAAAGTGGTTCTGGAATCACTCGTTTGATTTTTCGATTAATTGGGGGGATGACGTATTATTAGGTGTCACTTATGATCGATACATAATTAATGATTAATTATAAATGACCAACATAACCAGGAACCTATAAGGTTACACATACTACAAGTTTATCTAAAAGACTTAAAACGAGTTTGAGAATTGGATTCTCAAATCGAGAGAGATTAAGTCTGATTGGAACGTGAACAGCATTGTTGATTGGAACGTGAAGCCAACTCAAGAAGTTGATTCAACATTGCTGATCACATTGTTGACCAAGCTTCAACACGTTGAAGAATAATGGTTGCTTCTCCAACATGCATGGTTTCTAATTGGGTGGCTTCTCCAAGTATCAACACGCTGAAGAGCAATGGTTGGTCCTCCAACTTGAACGTTGCTGATTGGGCGGTTTCCTTGCTGCCCAAGCTGTGGTTCTGTTTTAGCCAAAAGAGAGATGTGCTGCTCCTACTTCTCCGCCCAACCAAGAGCTGTAACGCTGGCTGAAACTGTTCTGCCGTTGCGAACCTGATGTCCCATTTTGGACAGGAGGTTCCGGCCTCTGAACAACAGTTGTATGACTGCCATTTACCTTGCTTGGTACCGACAGGTTGCAATTGCCATTGGATACCAATCAGATCCCTCTCTTGGATCATTCTGTTTTCCCACTTCCGCTAGTATCGAAGCAGAGACCCGACTCGGGTTTTGAAAGCCGTTTTTAAAATTGCTCGACGTGGATATGAATAGAGGTGAGATTTGAAAGCATCGCTTTGGTTGATTCAATTCCATTCCTTATTGATCGGTTGCTTGCTCATTGATTCTGAAGGAGTGCCTTGTGAGTCTAGCAAACATTCACTACAAGGTTCATTAACGAACTTTCAAGGTACACTTAACATAAATTTATTTTTCATAAAATTTTATATTGCGATCATGTCTACATGTGATGTATCTTATTTATGTGTGGTGTGTGTTGTAATAATTAAGAATTATTATTGTTTATATATTCCGCTATGTATTTTTTTGAAACATATTTTAGCACACATCACATTGGGCATTCCCTGACATATTTAGCCACTAATTCTAATATTGAAGATCTTGGTGATGAATTATTTAATATATTAGTTGATGAGGCTCGTGATGTATTTGTTAGAGAACAAATGACAGTTGCTTTACGATTTGTAGATGAAAGGAGAAATATTGTTGAATGCTTTCTAGGCATTATACATGTAAATGACACTACTACCTTATCATTTAAGACTGCTATTAATTCTTTGTTTTGCTAATATGAGGTATCTATATCTAATTTGTAGGGGCAAGAATATGATAGAGTTAGCAATATGAGAGGATAATTTTATGGCTTAAAAAAACTTAATTATGATGGAGAATAAGTCTGCTTATTATGTTTATTATGTAGGACCAATGCATGTGAGAGGGAGGAGATGAATTATGTGTATTTGAAAACTATTTCTTTATTGACTTTTTAAAATCAAGTGTGTGGCGGAATAAAACTAAATATGAAAGTGAAAAATAGAACACGATGAATTTACTTGGTTTAGAGCATTCAACGATTCCTATTCCAAGACCCAGGTCCTTTAAATCTATCGACGGGTAATCTACTAAATTCAAAATGAATACAAAATATGAGGAGCATGTATCACCCTGCACTTTCTTTAAGCAATAATGTTGAAGTGTGGAAGCTCAAGTGTTGATGTTGGTCTGCTAGCAGTTGTAAGTACCCCATGGTAGTTTTGATGTGGTCAACCAAATTAAGTTAGATCTTGTTTATCTTTCATACCTTGTGTCTACGTGTGTAGGAACTTAGGAGCACAAGAAGTCAAGTGGAAGATACAGCAGATGAAAAGGATGACATGAGAAAGGAGTTGACGAGCTTGGTGTATCCGAGGGACGAGGAGCTGCTAAAGAGTATACAGGTGGACGAAAAAGATGTGCGTAACGTTCGAGGGACGAGAAGCCATGGAGGAATCCTACTTGAGGAGAAGGTCGGAGTTGGATTTAGGTGAGCTCAACTTCGGATAACTGGAGCATCACTCACACGAAGAAGATCAGCTAATGAGTTGATCTGCCTTAGGAAAACACCTTCAATGGCTTAGAAGGCGCCTTCCATGATCAGTGTCGAAGGCGTCTTCTAGCATGTTGGAGGCACTTTCAGATGATCGTTGGCTGAAGATAAAGTTTTATCTTCAGTGATAAAACTTGTCTCATTGAAAGAGCCTTAGATCACCTTGAAGGCTCCTTCAAGCTACGGATAACATTTTCTAAGAGCTATAAAAATGCACCTGGAGCTAGAAATTAGACAACAACTTCTGTATTCATTTCCTAGCTAATACCTAAGATTTTCAAAGAGTGTAAGAGGCTTCTCCGTCTTCAACAAAAGAGATATTTTTAGTGGAGCTTTACAACTATCTTAAAAATCCCAACCTTCTTACCTATTATTTGTTATAAGTTGTTACTTATTTTATGTTAATTATTTTTGCTTAATTAAATTGTGCATCCTTGCTAAGTAAAAGTAAGAGATTATTTCTAATTCTTATTTCAAGCTATTCACCCCCTCTAGTTGGTCGCACCGGGACCCAAAAGTGGTATCAGAGATCAACCATTTCAAAATGACTAACTGTCGACCAAAAATAAGACGATGGTCGGATCGAGTATCTACTTGCCGAAATTCGAGAGGGAATTCGCGACTTGAAAAAAGAAGCTGAAAGTATTCTTCAAAATAGATTTCACTTTACTTTTAATAATGAAATAAGGTTTTGTACCACCTAAGGATTAGTAAAGAGCTGACAAAGAAAAATATTAGTTAACGAAGAAGGAGCAAACCAACTTCGTGACAAATAGCAAGGTAGAATTTTATTTACTGAGCGTCTTACCATCATAAGAAGTCAACCAGATCAGAGCCTATGAGTCAGCCAAAAAGCTCTAGGAAAAATTTCTAGAACTACATGAAAGGACCTTAGAAGTGAAACTTACGAGACGAGATTTGTTTCGGAACTAAATTAGTAACCTTTGGATGGAAGAAGGTGAAATAATCGTACATCTACACTTGAGGATCAAAGAATTTATCACCGGACTCACGAATTTCAGAGAAAAGGTGTAACGACCCACCTTCTACTAACTAAGCTGTAAGGCCGATCGTCACATTATGCTGTGCTAAATTATTCCCTGACCATCACTAAAACTAGATGCGGAAGCTATACTAATTAAAATTTTGCTAAGCTGTTATCATTTCTTGGTTCTATACATGCTAAGGTAGGTAAACTAACTATTCATGACATGTTTTACCTTCCCCATGGTCAAGGAACTGAACTTAGACATTTTCCCGCTGATATCAGACCTCCCAATCGATCCATTGATCGATTGGAACGTCGGATCGATCCAGTGATCGATCCAGCACGCTACTGTGCTCGGGGCAATAATTTGGATCGATCGGCTGATCGATCCAGGCTGGTCAATCGATCCATTGATTGATCCCAGAGCTCTCTGTTCGCGACAGAAATGGCTAGATCGATCGGCTGATCGATCCAGAAGTCTACTATTCGCGGAACAGATTGCCCAATCGATCAGCTGATCGATTGGAAACCCCCAATCGATCCACCGATCGATTGAGGTTTCTGATTTTGCAGCTAAACTCTGATTTCAGCACTGTTTCGTGCCTCAATCACATTACAAGTTCTAAAATGACGAAAAACACTCTAACAATAACAACCAACATTCTAAAATCATGAAATAGGTGTTCTAAGCATGATAGAGTGCATAGTAACGAACTTATATCAAGTAACATACTATAGTGCAAAACAGTAAACACAGAAAAGTTCTAATGCTTAAAACAGTTTGCTAAGTCCCTAAGATCTTCATCCCAAGTTCCATTCACACACATCTTCACCGCATTGTTCCCCAGCCTCCGCTAGTCCATCTTTCCTTTACCTTTATCTGCAGTATAAGGAAAAGAAAGTATCTATAAGCTTTCGCTTAGTAAGAAACCATCTACCTCACTAAAACATGCATATGATGCATTTATGATTTTTAAAACATGTTATTAAACATATGTCAAACTTGCTAAACATGGCATACTGAAATCACTGAACATGAACACTAAAGCATGGCATACAAAGCTAGTCATAAACTATCATATACAACAATAAGGAAAACTGAGTGAACATAAACTGAGCTATACTAGAGCTGAATTCAAACTCATCTAACATAACTGATCTTTGTGAGTTTTGAAAAGCTAATAAGGTAATAGATTAAAATACATAATCATACTGCTAATGGGCCCGGCGACTGTACATGCTATGCGCGCATCCTTAACTAGACCCGGGGTTGCAAGTCACGAATTTAGTAAGGTTTACTAGGTTATCTAAACTTAGGGACCGACTATGGGAGCCCGGCCCAATGGATATCTAATCCTGTACAGTGCCCCTACTGAAAATAAAATACTGAATCATAGCTAACTAATTTATCTTGCTTTTACTAGGTTATCTGAACCTAGAGGCGACTGTGGGTGCCCACCCCTTGGACCGTAGTCTCATATATGCTGTAGCAAGACTAACTAAGCTATTTAAATGCTTCTATTGCATTTACGGAGCTATTAAAAATGTCTACTGTAGCCTTCTACTGAACCAAGCATTTTATCGAACACTTAGTGTGCTCTAACTCTCCCCTCTATTAGAGAGACCACCTCTAGGCACCCGACAACATCTAAAATCTCCAACTGAAAGGAGAAAACGTGTCTAGCCCATCTAGAGATGCTCAACTAAATCCCTAAATCTGCGAGGAGGGTTAAATACACCCTATGCGTCGAAAAATCTACATATAGCTAATCTAAAAAAAAACACTCTTTCGTAAGAAAAGCTATTATACTGCAGGTGAGGGGTTTCTTACCTCTTATTCGAAGTTTCTTACGATTCTAATCGCTAGATTTCCGGAGAAGACGATCCTTTTGACGATCTTCTCGCGTCTATGAGTTCTTCTCGCGGAGGAGAACATCCACGTGTCGAAGTCGTCGCCGGAATTTCCCTTGGGCGGAACTCCAACCTTGCTTGTGGTTGGCGCCGAGAGAGGGAGAGGAGAAGTGGGCGGCGGAATTAGGTTGGGGTGGAGAAAAGCTACGATCAAAGAAAATAACTCTTCACTTAATTATTTCCTATTTATATTAAGTGATAATTCCGGCCCAACTCCAACTTAAATAAAATTGTTTCCCTTTCCTTTCAGCACGGCCCTGCTGGGTTCACTTGGTTACCATGGTTCACCATAAGGCATAGGATCCAATAGGTCTCGGGTTAAATTCCCGCCTAGGCCATTTTCATTTTCTATTTATTTTTGCTACTTCCGCTACTCTAAAAATTCCATAAAAATATTCTAAAATTCCATAAAAATCATAGAATATTTCTAAAATAATTTTTAGAATTTTCGGGCGTTACAATCCCCCATACCTTATAAAAAGTTCGTCCTCGAACTTAGAATAACTTTGGGTACTTCTGTCTCATACTCGCTTGCTGTGTGACTGTGCCAAATAACTTTGACTAATGGTACTTCCTTGTTCCGTAATTTCTTAACTGCTCGGTCTATTATCTGAATAGGCCGACTGTCATAGCTGAGGTCCTCGCGGATATGTACCGACTGGGGCTCAATCACCTGGGTGGCGTCTGGGGTATGCTTCTTCAGCATAGAGACATGAAATACATTGTGGATAGCTGACATATCCTGGGGTAGCTCTAGCTCATATGCTACCTTGCCCACTCTTCTGCTGATAAGGTATGGTCCCACATATCTGGGACTTAACTTGCCCTTCTTCCCAAAACGCATTACTCCCTTCATGGGAGCTACTCTGAGGAACACTGAATCCCCAACTGAAAACTCTAAGGGTCCGCACCGTGTATCAGCATAGCTTTTCTGGCGGCTCTGAGCTGTCTCTATCCTCTGGCGAATCTGCTGTATAGCTGCTGTGGTATCTGCCACTAGATCTGTCTGAAGTTCTAATTCCTTCTGTTCACCACTCTCATACCAGCAGATTGGAGATCTACACCTCCGAACATAGAGAGCCTCGTAAGGTGCCATACCGATAGTGGCCTGATAGCTGTTGTTGTATGCAAATTCTGCTAAACTCAGATATTTGCACCAACTTCCTTTGAAATCTAGGGCACACGCTCTGAGCATGTCTTCGAGTACCTGATTTACTCGCTCCGTCTGACCATCTGTCTGAGGATGGAAGGTTGTGTTGAACTTTAACTTCGTGCCCAAAGCTGACTGTACACACTCCCAGAAGTGTGATGTAAATCTACTGTCTCTGTCTGAGATAATGGTTCGTGGGACTCCATGTAATCTAACGATCTCCTTGAGATACGACTGAGCTAACTGTTCCATGGAGTAGGATATCCTGATGGCTAAGAAGTGGGCTGATTTAGTCAACCTATCGACTATTACCCAGATGGTATCAAAACCATTCGTGGTTCTGGGTAATCCCACTATGAAATCCAAAGAAATGTCTTCCCACTTCCATTCTGGAATCTGAATAGGCTGCAAGACTCCTCCCGGTCTCTGATGCTCTGTCTTAACCCTCTGACAGGTTAGGCAGGTGCTGACGTATCGAGCGATGTCTCTCTTCATCCCAGGCCACCAAAAACGTTTCTTCAAGTCCTGGTACATTTTGGTGGAGCCAGGATGCATCACATAGGGAGGCTTGTGAGCCTCGTCTAGGACTTTCCTCTGTAGTTCCTCCTGATCTGGAACACATAGCCTGTCACCAAAACACAATACCCCACTATCTGATATTCTGAACCCTCCACTTTCTGTTTCTGCTAATCCTTGCTTGATTTTCTGAATTTCAGGATCCTGCTCCTGAGCTGTCTGGATATCACCAAGCAAGGTAGACTCTAATGTCATAGTAGAGAGCTGTCCAACTATGAGTTCGAGACCGAAATCTGTAATCTCCTTCTGTAGGGGCGGTGACATGGCTGCTAAAGATAATAGGGCAGCGTTGGACTTTCTGCTGAGGGCGTCTGCTACCCTATTTGCTTTTCCTGGGTGGTAGAGGATGTCTATATCGTAGTCTTTGACCAGTTCTAACCATCTGCGCTATCGCATATTCAGATCCTTCTGAGTGAAGAAGTACTTCAGACTCTGATGATCTGTATACACTCTGCACTGAGCTCCGTACAAGTAATGTCTCCAAATCTTGAGAGCGAACACTACTGCTACAAGCTCAAGGTCATGAGTGGGGTAATTCCTCTCATAATCCTTGAGTTGTCTGGAGGCGTAGGCGATTACCTTGCCATCTTGCATCAGCACTGCTCCTAGTCCCAACTTCAAGGCATCACTATATATATCGAAGTTATCTGCATTCTTTGGTAGAGTCAGAATAGGTGCACTGGTCAACCTCTTTTTCAGCTCGCTAAAACTGTTCTCACAGTCCTCTGTCCACTGAAATTTTCTGTTCTTTCTGGTAAGAGCTGTCAGTGGGGAGGCTATCCTGGAGAAGTCCTCTACGAATTTTCGGTAGTAACCTGCTAATCCCAGAAAGCTTCTGATCTCACTGGCGTTCTTGGGTCTTTTCCAGTTACTCACAGCTTCTATCTTATTGGGGTCTACCATGATACCATCCTTTGAGATGATGTGACCAGGAAGGACACCTGATCTAGCCAAAATTCACAATTTGTGAACTTGGCGTACAACTGATTCTGCTGAAGGGTCTGCAATACTATTTTCAGGTGCTCTGCGTGTTCTTCCTGAGTCCTGGAATAGATAAGGATGTCATCGATGAACATGATAACGAACTTATCTAAATATCCCCTGAATACCCTGTTCATGAGGTCCATGAAAGTAGTTGGAGCATTTGTCACGCCAAAGGGCATGACTACGAACTCATAATGTCCGTATCTAGTCCTGAATGCTGTTTTGGGTATATCCCCTTCTTTAACCTTCACCTGATGATAACCTGATCTGAGGTCTATTTTAGAGAACACTGCTGCTCCCTTTAGCTGATCGAACAAGTCATCTATTCTGGGAAGAGGATACCTATTCTTGATTATGACTTGGTTCAGTGCCCGGTAATCTATACACAGGCGCATGCTCCCGTCCTTCTTCTTCACGAACAATACCGGTGCTCCCCATAGTGAGTGACTAGGGCGTATGAAGCCTTTGTCAAGCAGCTCCTGTAGTTGCTCATGAAGTTCCTTCAGTTCTGCTGGAGCCATGCGGTAAGGCGCTTTGGAAATCGGATTGGTACCAGGAATGAGCTCTATCTCAAATTCGATCTCCCTGTCTGGTGCTAATCCGGGTAACTCTTCAGGGAAGACTGCTGGGTAGTCACATACGACTCAGACCCCTGATAACTGTTGGTCCTTGTCCTGACTGGTACTGACTACGTGTGCCATAAATCCCGTACACCCTGAATCCATCAACATCTGTGCCTTCATAGCTGAGAGAAACTTCTTGGCCTTTCTCCTGGGTTCTCCGACGAATTCGAACTGTGCTTCTGCTTCAGGTTGGAATATGACTTTTTGTTTATGGCACTCGATAGAGGCACCATATTTGATCAAGAAATCCATCCCGAAGATAACATCATAGTCAATCATATTTAGCACTATCAGATCACAAAAGAGCTCTCTGTCTGCTATAATGACTGGCACTGCTCTGAGCCAGTGCGTGGATGCCATAATTTCTCCTGAAGGTAAGGTCGACAGAAACTGGCTACTGAGTACCTCTGGAGGTCTTGCTAACTTCTCGGCAAATGCCCTGGATATATAAGAATGGGTTGCCCCAGTATCGAATAAGGCAGTTGCACTTTGCTGTAAAATACTAATCTGGCCTGTAACAACTGTCGAGGCATTTGCTACGTCCTCTCTGGTCAGTGAGTAGATCCTCGCATGGGTTGTAGCTGGAGGGGCTTCTAGTCTGCCCTGGCTGATGTGTGGGCCATCTAAAGCGGCCTGCATCTGATGCAACTGTTCTAGCTTGGCTTCATACTGAATCGGCTGTGGTGGAGGAAAGCTGGCCTTGTTCGGACACTGCTTGGCCATATGCCCTTCCTGTCCACATTCAAAGCATCCTCGTGTGCCCTTACGACAAACTCCAAGATGGAATTTTCCACAAGTAGTACACTTTGGATAACTGGGCTGCTTGCTGGCTAGCCCTCCTTTTGGGTAACTCCCTGGTTTGCGCTTGTTGCCGGAGTTCCCCTTCCAGTTAGAGCCATGGGAGCTGTGGCCCTGCTGTTTCTGAGTACCTGAGCCTCCTTGACCTTTAGCTTCTAAGAGTACCTGCTTCTGCTGCTTGATGTTATTCTGGTAATGCTCAGTGATTAGAGCGCTGCTCACTAGCTCCTCGGTGGTTTGTGGCCTATGAACGCCACCAGCCACGTTCATTTCTATTTTCGGCCTCAGCATCTTGAGCATCAACCGGACTCGTTCTCTTTCTGTACTGACTAGTTCGGGGCATAGACGAGCCAATCTGTTGAATTTCTTCACGGCCTCTTCCACTGAAAGGTTGCCCTGACGAAATTCCGTGAACTCGTCGTAGTGGCGGTTTGTGACCCGCATGTGAAAGAACTCCTCGAAGAATTCTTTCTCGAAGTCTGCCCATGTCATCTGGTTTACTGGGCGCTTCGCTCTAATCCTCTCCCACCACATGTGTGCATCTCCTGTCAAGCAGAAGGAGGCGCACTTCACCTTCTCATGTTCTGGCCAATCCAGAAGCTCCATCGTACTTTCCAGTGTTTTGAACCAGGCTTGAGCATCCCATGGTTCACTGGTGCCTGAGAAATTCTCTGGCTTGACTCTCTGCCACTGGATCAGATAGGCTTCTCTCTGCGTTCCTGCTGCTGGGGCTACTGGTGTTGCAGGCTAGACTGGTGGAACCTCTAAGACCACTGGTGTCGCTAAATTAGGCTCCGGGGTGACAGTGGGAGTGTTCTGCTGACTAGCCTTTAAGGTGACTATTTCCTGTTGCTGTTCAGCTAGCTGCTACTGTAACTGAGCCACTAGTACTGTAAGGTCTGGGGGAGGCACTGAACTGCCTGCCTCGTGCTGGGGCTCAGTAGCTGATGCCCTTCTAGCTGGGCTTCCTCGTGCCATTTCTAAAGACATGAAGGACTTACATAACTAACACAATCATGAGGGAGTGACTATTGTTATCATGTTAACTATTATCATAAACAAGCATGCTTTAATTATATCTAAACATGAAAACAAAAACATAAGGATGTGAGAGATGTTCTTACTTGGAAGCTGCAGGTTCAATGCTGATGTATGTGTAGGAAGTATGGGAACTGCTCTGATACCACTCTGTAACGACCCACCTTCTACTAACTAAGTTGTAAGGCCGATCGTCACATTATGCTGTGCTAAACTATTCCCTGACCATCACTAAAACTAGATGCGGAAGCTATACTAATTAAAATTTTGCTAAGCTTTTATCATTTCTTGGTTCTATACATGCTAAGGTAGGTAAACTAACTATTCATGACATGTGTTACCTTCCCCATGGTCAAGGAACTGAACTTAGACATTTTCCCGCTGATATCAGACCTCCCAATTGATCCATTGATCGATTGGAACGTCGGATTGATCCAGTGATCGATCCAGCACGCTACTGTGCTCGGGGCAATAATTTGGATCGATCGGCTGATCGATCCAGGCTGGTCAATCGATCCATTGATTGATCCCAGAGCTCTCTGTTCACGACAGAAATGGCTGGATCGATCGGCTGATCGATCCAGAAGTCTACTATTCGCGGAACAGATTGCCCAATCGATCAGCTGATCGATTGGAAACCCCCAATCGATCCACCGATCGATTGAGGTTTCTGATTTTGCAGCTAAACTCTGATTTCAGCACTGTTTCGTGCCTCAATCACATTACAAGTGCTAAAATGACGAAAAACACTCTAACAATAACAACCAACATTCTAAAATCATGAAATAGGTGTTCTAAGCATGATAGAGTGCATAGTAACGAACTTATATCAAGTAACATACTATAGTGCAAAACAGTAAACACAGAAAAGTTCTAATGCTTAAAACAGTTTGCTAAGTCCCTAAGATCTTCATCCCAAGTTCCATTCACACACATCTTCACCGCATTGTTCCCCAGCCTCCGCTAGTCCATCTTTCCTTTACCTTTATCTGCAGTATAAGGAAAAGAAAGTATCTATAAGCTTTCGCTTAGTAAGAAACCATCTACCTCACTAAAACATGCATATGATGCATTTATGATTTTTAAAACATGTTATTAAACATATGTCAAACTTGCTAAACATGGCATATTGAAATCACTGAACATGAACACTAAAGCATGGCATACAAAGCTAGTCATAAACTATCATATACAACAATAAGGAAAACTGAGTGAACATAAACTGAGCTAAACTAGAGCTGAATTCAAACTCATCTAACATAACTGATCTTTGTGAGTTTTGAAAAGCTAATAAGGTAATAGATTAAAATACATAATCATACTGATAATGGGCCCGGCAACTGTACATGTTATGCGCGCATCCTTAACTAGACCCGGGGTTGCAAGTCCCGAATTTAGTAAGGTTTACTAGGTTATCTAAACCTAGGGACCGACTATGGGAGCCCAGCCCAATGGATATCTAATCCTGTACAGTGCCCCTACTGAAAATAAAATACTGAATCATAGCTAACTAATTTATCTTGCTTTTACTAGGTTATCTGAACCTAGAGGCGACTGTGGGTGCCCACCCCTTGGACCGTAGTCCCATATATGCTGTAGCAAGACTAACTAAGCTATTTAAATGCTTCTATTGCATTTACGGAGCTATTAAAAATGTCTACTGTAGCCTTCTACTGAACCAAGCATTTTATCGAACACTTAGTGTGCTCTAACTCTCCCCTCTATTAGAGAGACCACCTCTAGGCACCCAACAACGTCTAAAATCTCCAACTGAAAGGAGAAAACGTGTCTGGCCCATCTAGAGATGCTCAACTAAATCACTAAATCTGCGAGGAGGGTTAAATACACCCTATGCGTCGAAAAATCTACATATAGCTAATCTAAAAAAATACTCTTTCGTAAGAAAAGCTATTATACTGCAGGTGAGGGGTTTCTTACCTCTTATTCGAAGTTTCTTACGATTCTAATCGCTAGATTTCCGGAGGAGACGATCCTTTTGACGATCTTCTCGCGTCTATGCATTCTTCTCGCGGAGGAGAACGTCCACGTGTCGAAGTCGTCGCCGGAATTTCCCTTGGGCGGAACTCCAACCTTGCTTGTGGTTGGCGCCGAGAGGGGGAGAGGAGAAGTGGGCGGCGGAATTAGGTTGGGGTGGAGAAAAGCTACGATCAAAGAAAATAACTCTTCACTTAATTATTTCCTATTTATATTAAGTGATAATTTCGGCCCAACTCCAACTTAAATAAAATTGTTTCCCTTTCCTTTTAGCACGGCCCTGCTGGGTTCACTTGGTTACAATGGTTCACCTGGTTACCATGGTTCACCATAAGGCATAGGATCCAATAGGTCTCGGGTTAAATTCCCACCTAGGCCATTTTCATTTTCTATTTATTTTTGCTACTTCCGCTAATCTAAAAATTCCATAAAAATATTCTAAAATTCCAGAAAAATCATAGAATATTTCTAAAAAAATTTTGAGAATTTTTGGGCGTTACAAAAGGTAACAAATCGAGATTCGTTAAGGTATGCTTTAAATGCATTTTCTAGGACACCCGAGTGGACATCTATAGTCGACTCATTTTACATCTCTAAGGATCTTAAAGTTAGTTCATTAGAAAATCTGTTTTCCACTTTTGAACTTCACGACTTAAGATGTGTAGACTTACGAAACAAAGAAGAAAAGACAACCCAAAACCTAGCACTGAAGGTCAACTAGAAAGGTGAACCAGATTTAGACATGTCACTTGATGAAGACGAAGCAACATTTATGGTAAGAAAATTCAGTAAAATTTTTAAATCTAACAAGTTTAACAAGTCGTAGGCTAAGAAAACTTTACGAAGCAAATGGAAGGTATGATGCTATAACTACCAAGAAGAAGGGAATCTCAAGGACAACTTGCCAAAACTGAAGGACAAGGGCAAGGACAAAAGGCCGACCCAGAAAAAGCACAAAAACCTAAAGGTGACATGGGACAAAATGTCATCATCAGAGTCGGAGATTGAAGCTTACACCGGATTTGCCAATCACCAAGAAGACGATGAAGCAAGTTCATCCGAAATACATATTGAGAGCATCAATGAAGGGGGAGCAACGTTGAGGGAAGCACCAATACAGGGGGAACATCACATAACAAGATCAACAAGAAAAGTTGGGTACGATCTCTACCTCCTGACAAGTTATACCAGTTCATTAAGTGTTTAATAATTCCTATCAATTAGAAACTAAAAATAAAAATTATTAAAGGAAAACTTAGAATTAAAAGGAACTTTAGTAAAATCTTGTCGATTAGAAGATTTCAACAAGTTGAAAATGAAAAATTAAAAGAACAAATGGAACTATTGAAAAAGATTGATGCATACTTAAATTCAAGCTCTTTTAATTTTAGAAGATATGGTAGCCTTATTTGACATTTTAGATACTATAAGGGCTAAATTATAAAAGTAGATCAAAAAATAATTTTTAGAAAATATTTGGTTAATTCAGTAGAAAATAATTTATTTTGGATACCAAAATCATACTTAGCTCAATAAATTAATTTCATGTGTGCTAGTAAATTATTTGCTTAATTTAATCATATTTGTTAAAATCAATTATTATGTCAACTTTCTGATCAAATTTTATTCTCAAAATTTTATCTATAAAAAGTAGATATACTATTTACTAATAAAAAAAATTCAAAAGTTTTTGACCCCACATTATTTTTGTATGAATGTCTCAAAATAAATTATATTTTGAAAATTAAAATTATTCCATAGATATATTTTTTGAAAAAAATATTTTTCTATGATAATCTATTATTTGCTCTATCAAAAAAAAAAATTTGAAATTTTTTTTACCAATAATTTGTTTTATACTATTTTTTGTGAAAATGTTAATTTTTAATATTTAAAACTTTTAAAAAGTCAATTTTTGAAAATTTTATTTTTCTATAGATCCGCTCTCTATTTTACATATTGAGAAAAAGTTGTAAGAATTTTAGAGCTCAAAATTTATTTATTAAGTAATTTTTCTTACAAATATATCTGTTTGAATAAAATAATTTATTACTACTTGTATTAATTTTGTTTTTTTTTAAAAAAAATTATCACTATTTTGAATAAATATGTTTAAATATGAAAAAAAAATTAAATAATTAAACATAATTTTAAAAATAATTTTTTAAAAAATTATTTTTTAAATAAAAATAAATTTAAATTTTTGAAAAAATAATTTCTAGAATTTTTTAGAGTGTTAATCACTGCTTATATATCTCTTAGATTTTTTATTAAATCTATTTTGAATATTTAACCCCTATTTTAATGTGATCAAAAGGGGGAGAAATAAATATAAGTTAAGGGGGAGTTAGGATATTTTTATAATTTAGAATTTTTTTATCCTTTTACATATTTTTATAAAATTATTTAATTCATTATATTGTAATTTTTTTTTTGTTATAATTGCAATCTACTTTGTTAATTATGTTATTGCATTTTGATTTTAACCCTAACTTTAATTTAGGTTGATGCACATCAAAAAGAAGGAGATTGTAAGTACCCCGTGATAGTTTTGATATGGTCAACTAACTTAAGTTAGATCTTATTTATGTTTGATGTCTTATGTCTAAGTGTACAAGAACTTAGGAGTACAAGAAGTCGAGAGGAAGATGCAACGGAGGAGAAGGATGATACGGGAAAGGAGTCGACAAGCTCAATGCATCCGAGGGATGAGGAGCTAAGGAAGATTACACCAGTGGATGAGAAGGATGTGCACGATATTCGAGGGATGAGAAGTCGTAGAGGAAATCTACTCGAGGAGAAGGTCGGAGTTGGGTTCGGGTAAGCTAAACTCCGGATAACGGAGCATAACCCACACGAAGAAGATCAGCTAAGAGACTGATCTGCCTTTGTGAAGGTGCCTTCAATGGTTTGGAAGGTGCATTCTATGAATAGTGTTAAAGGCGCCTTCTAGCCTATTGGAGGCGCCTTCAGATGACCATTAACCGAAGATAAAGTTTTATCTTTGGCGATAAAACTTGTCTTGTTGAAGGCGCCGTGGATCAATTTGAAGGTGCATTCAAGCTACGAATAACATTTTCCAGGAGCTATAAAAAGGTCACTGGAGTTAGGAATTAGACAACAACTTATATTTTCATTTCCTAGCTAATACTTGACATTTTCAAAGAGTGTAAGAGGCTTCTCCGCCTTCAACAAAAAAGATATTTTTAGTGGAGCTTTACAACTGTTTTGGATTAAAAACCACCTAGGTTGTAACCAAATAAAAATTCCAGCCCTCTTATTTATTATTTTTTTTTATAAATTGTTACTTCTTTTATGTTAATTATTTTTGCTTAATTAACTTGTGCATCCTTGCTAAGCAAAAGTAAGAGATTATTTCTAACTCTTATTTCAGGCTATTCATCCCCCTCCAGTCGACCGTGTCGGGACCTACAAGTGTTCAGGTGTAGACGAGTAGTAGAACAACAACAACACAAGAATGTAACAACAGTATAGTCGAGGAATCATGTGAAGATGTTGTTGCTGACCTCCTTTTAAATAATGTTAGAGGCACCTTAAAAGCTTCAGGGTGCCTCCAATATCGCTTATCTGATCTGTAGATTTTAATTTTTATCCACACGAGGGCAGCTCCAATAGCTTCGAAACACCTTCAATGCACACTAAGACACCTCCAATGCGCTCTAGGGTGCTAACGCTCAACGAACTTCTATCCTCGAAGTTTATCCGTGCGAGGGTGCCTCCACTGAGTTTAGGGCGCCTCCACTGAGCTCCAAGGCACTCCAACTGAGCTCTGAGGTGCCTCCCCATAGCTCCACGGTGCCTTGAGAATTGTTCGAGGTTGAGTTATGCATTTTAGCTCTTGTAAAACCTGCTAGTCTAAATACCAAATGTATCATGTAAAACAGAGTTAGCATAATCGAAATAAGACAACCTTATTAATTAGATCCTATCTTACTAAGAGTAGGATCTAGTCATAGTCTCAGTTTGCACTTCTAAAATAAATCTAAGTTGGATCAGTGCCTATAGTCCCACTGGGACTCATTCTCACTAGATCACTCTCTTTTAGTGTTTACCTTACTTACCATTGCAGACTTATTTTCTACTTGACCCACCAGGATTTCATGCTAGATGCCCCATTTGGACTTCAGCAGTTGTCAGGTCCTGTAAATCAAACTGAACTTCCTGCAAGATATCAACCTATCTGGTTTTTCTGCTAGTTCCCAACTAAATTTCAGCCTGGTGTCAGGTCATATTAAGTTTTTTAGTCCTTCACACTTGATAAACATGATAGAAAATACAACATTTTATTTTAATATATTTGTTATTCATCAAAACTTAAGTTTGATCATTGGTACTAATTATACCAATAATCTCTTTTTTTTTTATACAATGATAACTTGGGTTAAAGTAAGAAAAATATACAAAAAAAATAACATAATGTTTAAGAGAAATGAAAAAAAATTAGCATTTTGTTCATTCTCTTAATCATTGTTGGATTATAATTTTAAGATGTTTCATAATTTTCTTACTTAAACCCTTGTCCTCCTCCTTTGACATTCATCAAAATAAGTATGCATAATACAAATGAATAACACACATAGTCAGTAGTTAATATATACTATAAGTAGCAAACACAAGTTTAGTTTTTAGATTTATTTTAGGGGGAGTTTCAATATAAAAAATATTAAGTGAAATTGAAAAAAATTCTAAAACAATATTTTTCAAAGTGTTTGAAAAAATATTCCAAGGAATTTTTGAATACCATTTTTGAAAGAATTTTGTTAAACATGTTCTAGAAGAATTTTGAAAATAGTATATTAACAAATATATTCCAAGTAAAAAAACTTTTTCAAAGAGATTTTTGTATTTTCCAAAATATTTTCAAAAGTTTTTTCAGAATATTTCAAAGAAAATTTTAAAGCAATTTTTCAAACATTTTTCAACATAATTAAAATAAAATTTTCAAAATATATCAAAGAAATTTAAGCAAATTTCAAAATTGATCATCTTTCCTAACTTGATATTTTTAAAAAAAAATTAATCATGTATGATTCAACCTTGGTTAAATGTCTAACCTTTTTAAAAAATTTCTTTTCTTTTTATTTGCATAATTTTTAAAAAATATTTAAGAAATTTTGACAAGAATATATATTCCAAGCAGTTTTCAAAATGATGCATGAGTTTCGAAAGTAAGTTTTCCTGAATTTTTGAAATAATTTTCAAAAGATATTTTTAAAAATATTTTTAATTATTTTCAAAGTGATTTTTTAAAATCTTTTAATACTATCTCCCCTTAATTGACACACCCTGATTATCTTTTATTAACCATAAAAAAAATCTACCTAAATGTCTAAGAAATTGATCCAAATCAAAAGATAAATACTACCTAAGTGTCTAAGGAATTGATCCAAATCAAAAGATAATTAAGGTATTTTAAAAAATATTCATCATTGAAGTGTCAGATTAATTCATAATTATAAATCACAATAGATGTTCCAACCATAGTAGAAAAAAAAATTGGCACATGTAAAAGAGAAATTATTTTTTAAAAAAATTTAAAATATTCATCATTGAGCTTATTTGTAATAAATAAAAATAAATCAGAATTAGTTAAGATTAACACAAATTAAAATGTTAATTTCTCTCATGTAATAATTAATATTTTTCTATTTTAATAATAAATAAGGGCATCCGTAGTCGTAAACCTCTTAAAGAAATTTATACTCTGCCACATCATTGTCACATCAAAAGTTAAAAAACTTATTTCTTTTAAAAACCACTTTCTATTATTATAAAACTTCCCAATTTTAAAAACTCCACCTCTTTTAAAATTCTCTTTCTATCCTCTTTCCGCTATTTTTTTATAAACATGGTTCCAAGATTTTAATACAGATTTATAAAAGAAATTATAAACCTCATCTATACAGTAGGGGAAAGATTTACATTGAGAAATTTGTAATGTATAAGATTTACATTGAGAAATTTATAACATACATTACGTACTATAAATCTTCCACTACATATACTAATTATTATCTCTATTAAAATTAACCAACTTAACCATTCCATTCTTCAAAATCAACCGACTTTTTAAAGGAAAACTTGCTACAAGGTAAAATCTGGAGTTGAGTTGAGTGGATCTTGTTGGCTTATATTTGGCCAAGCGGCGATTCATCGGTGTGGTTATCCGCCAGCCAGAGCCCGTAGTCTTTGAAACGTTGTATCTTGTTTTGAAGGCCTACGATGTAGTTGTTGTGGACGATGGCGTGCAGGCCTCGAGTTCTCTCCACCCAATCCCCGTTCCGGAAGTATAGCCCTCCCGATGGGAATGCAGCTTGCGGTAACAAGTACAAGTCCACCTGCAGCAAAAAGAGAGAGATCAATATTGTGAAAAAAAAAAAAAAAAAATTGAAGAAGAGATATCGATCGATGAGATAGCCCTGCATTTGTACTCAAGTAGACTAATTCATGGAGTAAGATTAAGCACGGACGTACCTCTCCTGCAGTTTTGTTCAGAGCAGAGTTGAAAGCAGGCTGGTCGTGTGTCGGTTTGTTGTCGGACCAGGGCTGGTTTTGGATTTCCTCAATCCAACTGCTCATCGCCTTCTTGGCGCCCCTTGTGGGACGGAGGAAAATCATGCAGCTGCAGACGTAGGTCTTGCCGTTGGCCCCTGGCGGCGGCAAGTCGTGAGAGTGATTTAGGGGCTTCACCTGTTCATATGGAATTGGGGACGACGGTTCTCAGAGGACATATACAGCTAGCTAGCACATATTGAAAGCTAGCGTTCACAGTAGTACTTACGGCGACCTCGTCGTCGGCGAAGTATACGTCATGATCGCCTTCGAGGTAACGGAATGGATCCGCCACCCACACTATGTCGACGTCGTTGTACATGACGCTGTATCCTAGCTCCAGAATGTCCAGCAAGTGGCGAGGCCTCCGCGATGTGATGTTGAAGAATCCCTGGAGAGATTAAGCAACTCGATTATAAGCATCGAGCGATGTATGCCGTATGGTTAGAGGTCGGAGGAGCACCCGAGATCCGTAATCGTGGGCGGCATTGGAATCGGGAGCGGGCTGGACCAGGACGGCGTGGCCGGGCCACCGGCGGTTGATCTCGTAGAGGGTGGCGTAGTCCTCGGCGAAGATGAGCACCTGGTCCTGCCTCTTCTTCCGCGCGATGCTGATGAGCCAGTTGTTCAGCATGGGGAGAAATGGTTCGCTCACAGAGGTAACGATGAGAGTGTCGTTGCGGGCGGCGAAGCCCGCAGCGCGAGCGACCGTGTAGTCCTTCCATCGGGATACGGGTCCGTCGTCGTAGAAGAGGGCGGACATGGGTCGACGACCGGGCAATGGGACGAAGACGACGAGGAGGAGGAAGAGCGCGAGGACCGAGAGAAGGCCGGACCGGCTAAAGAGGAAGGAATACACGATGCCTTGTGGCTGGGCGGCGCTGAAAGAGGCACGCGAAGACATCAGTAGGCCGTGTTTAGCCACCGTCGGCAGCGGCTGCTGCCGTTGGTTGAGGGACATGATCGGGATCGAGGAGAAAAAGGTGAAATGTGATGCACCACAAGTTCCTCCGATGAAAGTCAACACCGGCGGGTGGATAGAATTAGGAAAAGGATTTAAAGCGACAGGTTGTCGAAGCTTGCACGGCTAGTCTTGTTGACCTTTTGCGAGACACCTATTTCTTGACCTGTGACGTTGCTCTTTACTAGTCAGAGGAAGAGGACACGTCCGTACCCGGCCGATCGGTGGCGGAAGGGAGTAAGGAGGGCGAGGCAGCGGATTGGAAGGCGGCGGGTAAAATAGGAGGAATTTAATCGCATTGAAACGTTGATGGGAAAATCAAATATAGCAAAGAGCAAATGTCTTTATTATTTGGTGCTCCGATAGTTTTTAAATATTTAGTGTTCGAATCTTAATTAATATATAATGATTTTATTTATAGGGCTGAAAAATGTGAGATGTTGACCGTTGGACATAAGACATTTTCTTCCAATTAAAAAAAATAATGAGTCGAATTTTATATCTTTCGTTCTCATCTCATCTCGATTTATTATATTCATCCTTATCAATTTTTTAATTTGTTATCCTTATCCTCATATTCATCGTGAATTAAACGCTCATCTATCCCTTTATTAAAAAGATATATCCTTTATATTAATAATTTTCTTTATTCCATCCAATTACCATCATTCAATAAAAATATATTAAAATTAACATTATATAAAAAATATAATTAAAAAAATATTATGTCGCACACTTGTGAGCATCTCAAATTTTTTTTTAAATTTAAAATTTTTTATATTTAATATAATAATCCAACCCCTAAACCCTAAAAGAAAAATCTTCATACCCGTCAAAAAAAGAAAATCCATCCATATCTTTCTTTATTTGGGTTATATATCAAATCCTCCATTGACTCAGGAGGAAATTGTCATCCCTAGCCATGGTTCAATTCTTTGTTGGGACATGTTTGGCACTGAATTTAGTGGAAAACTTGGATTGGGTGACTATGGATCGAAGTACCTATGGGTGGAAAAAAAACTCACGAGTTTATCTTCACAAGCAAAGTACTGATTCAGTGTCGGATAATCTTATAGGGGTGACAAAGATTGTGGGGGTCAACTACCGATGACTTGATGTTGTGCTTCCATGATTTACCCATGGGACTAGTGGAAAACTTCTATGGGTCCGGATCGGTCGCCTCCATCATTAGTTGGATCGTAAGAATTGGAGACCCAAATTATAAAAAAAAAAAAATGTGCAACTATGATCTAGCAATTCTTAACATCCACGGTTTAAATCTCATTACAGTGTATATCCTCTAATGGGATAAAAAAACTTGGGATGTTAACTACTAAATGATGAGACACTTATACTTTTGGATTTACTCTAATTGTCAGTAGAAAATTTTCGCGAGACTGAATATATCGATCATCTTCAACAACGTCGGCCATTAAGACATATGCCTAAGGCCCCAATTTTTATTGGGGTCTATTATTTTTAATATATTAAATATATTTATATATATATTTTTTGAGACAAGGGAAAAGAATAGGGCCGATGTGATAAAAGATTTGTATGACCTTATTCTTTCTCAAAATTTTAAATTCATAAAGATATAATTATGGTTCCAATGGATAGAGTGAGACTCTCTTTTTAACCTTTTAAATTTATTTTTAATTATATATACACACACATACAGTAAAAACATGAATTAGAAAGTTTTTCTATACAATGCAAAATAAAATGCTAATTTTTTTCAAGTTCCCCCTTTTCCTCTTTTCCAGCTCCCCCTCTATGTGCTTCTCTCACTCATTGAAATTGGGGAAGAAAAATCACACCTAATATTGTCACGTTGATCTGGTTGGTGCTACTATTCTCCTTGCTTGATTAAGTTCAAATGTTGATGCATTCGTCCATATTGTGTACGATTGAAATGAATGATTTTCTTATTTTTAAGCAATAGAAAGTTACATATCTCTACTATTTCGTTTCCTTGACAACCATTAAATTTAGCTTTTATTTAGATATATTTACAATTATAAGTGATCCAGTCCGAGCGCTAAGTCGACGGACGCTAGGGACGTGGCACGCTCCGTTGTCTCCGACGGGTGGCGTAGATCTCCGACGATCCTGCAAAGAAGTCGAACCGGGAGGGGTTTCCTGGCGACGACCCTCCGACGCTCAAGTCAGGCAACGAGAGAAGCAGAGTAACGAGGCTACAGTAAAGATATGTTCATACCTTCGTCGACGTCTGGGGTCTTTATATAGGACCCCGGGGAAGCGTGGGCACGTTTCCCGATGCATGCACGCTTCCCCAAACATACCTTAATAAGTCTATGTCAGAAAAGTACATCTGGCGTCATTCCGCAATCGTCCGAGCATATCCCGCATGTGACGGTGGAAGCTTCCACCGTATGATTCTGTGTACGGCTCGGCCGCCAACTCTGCTGTTTGTCGGCGGCAGGTGTCTCGAGGATGATGTTATCCCCTGTCTCCTTTGTCCTCTTTCGTTCCTTGTTTGTACCATGGCCGAGCGGATCGGCCGCTTAGCAAACATATTACTTCTGCATCGGTCATATGCTCGGATGAGACTGCTCCTGTCTGTGTTCCCTTGTGCACCGGCCGAACTGACAGCTCGCTCGACCCTTGAAACCTTTTTACCTTAGAGCATCGGAAATTCGACTCCTAGTCGGGTTGTCTTTCATTCCGTTCGGAGGATTCACGACCGGTTGGCCTGTGGGGCCCTGCCGGTAGGCCTACCTCGTCTGGTCGGCCGGTCTCCGGGTTGACTATCTTGACCTTTGACCTCCACGTGCCGTTGACCCCCCACTGACGAGGGTCCCCCGTCCTTATCACCAGATCACATGCCTCCCCTTCAAGTCTAGTCGAAGGAGGCGGCAAGTCCGACTGACTAGACTATAAATTCGGTCGGGCGACCTTCACTTCGTTGCTCCCGAAAGTGTATTTCCGATCGGCTCTAGGAGGCCCCCTCGGCTGATCGACGAGTTGATGGCTATGCCTTGTAGTTTTGATCTCCATTTGCTGCTTGTCGCGCTACTATTTTGGGGGCGGTCGACATCGTCGGATCTCCTCGGAATTAATGCCAATCCCCATTAAGCTGCCCACGCGCGGGTAATGGCGCTCATTAAATGCTGTCCAATCGTTGATCGCGACTTGGCATGTCCGCCGTCATCGTACGGCGGGGGCGTAAGCTTCGATGGGACATACGTCGGTTCAAATCCGACGGTCCGATGTCCTCGCTTCTTTCGATGACCTGGATCGAACGGCTGTGGTGAACCGAGACCGGGGTTTATGAAGCGCCGGCACTGAGCCTCCTTCTATCACTCTTGCCTTTGCGTTTTTGGTGATTCCTCTCGCGACCATCTTCCCAGCGTCCGCTTGCCTTGGTGCTCCGACAAATTATCGGCCTTCTCCTTTGCACTTTGCTCCCAGTAAGCTTTCTCCTATCCCTATTTTCTTCTGTTTTCTCCCTTCTGGTAGTCTTTGTATTCATTCAGTGTAGTTCCAGTCTCCTCCCTCAATCCTTTTATTTTCCTTTCCTCTATCCTTCCTTCCTCACTACTGTTCCGGCGATGGTTAGCACCTCGCAGCCTTCTGATCCTTCTCCTAGCCTATAGTACATGACCATGGTTAGCCGGTTCGACGAAACTGGCGCGGGACGCTTCCTCAGCGAATTTGAACTGCCTTCTGACCATAGACTAGTTTTAGCCACCTCTTCCGATCTGCCCTCTAATCCGCCGAGCGGCACTGTTTGCTTCTTCCGCGACCAATTTGTGGTCGGTCTGCGCTTCCCTTTACACTCTTTTATCCGGGAAGTTTGTAATTATTTCCGCATCCCGCTCGGCCAACTTGTCCCTAACTCTTTTAGGTTGCTGTGCGGCGTAGTAATCCTCTTCAAGCTGCACGACATTCCCTTAGTCCCCAGAATTTTCCATTACTTTTACTACCCAAAACAGTCCGAGTGGGGTACTTTTCTTTTCCAGTCGCGGATCGGCCTCGTCTTCTTCGATAAGATGCCGACCTCGAACAAGCACTGGAAGGAAAATTATTTTTACCTTCGCTTTCCCGAACTGCCATCCTTTCGCACCCAGTGGCAGACCACCGTGCCGAGCCAGCCTAACCTTGGTAAATACAAGAGCCAGCCGGATTATCTTCACGCGGCCAATCTATTATCCAGTCAGAGGTGCAACATTAACAAGCTACTCCACGAAGGGGTGTTGTATATATTTGGCTTGATCTCGATCCGAACGAAGCTCCCGAGCAGCATGGGTAAGCACTTCCCTTGTCCTTTTTCCTTTTGGTCTAACTGATTAATTCTGTTATGCAGCTGACATCATGTGGCGTGCCAATGTTGCCGAACGGCTGAAGTTGAAAGCCGCCGAAATGGAAGCGGTGGTAGCCAAGGAGATGGCTGATCTGGGCATCGCGCCGATAGGCTCGCATGAAGGTGAAAGCGAAGGCACTCCAACTGAGGCCCGAGAGTCTGCCGATCAGGTCGCCGCAACTAGAGCGACAGGGGATGCTATTTCTTCAGCCGATCAGCAGCCTACATCTGAGGACGCAGAGCGGTCGGCAGGTGATTCCCCACTGATAGTACGCAAGCGCCGCCGGACGACCATTGCGCATGCTGAGCCGGTGATTGGGCCAGTCGACGCCTCCTTAGAGACGACCGACCCGCTACCCACCGCGCATGAGGCCATTTCTTCTGATCGGACTCCCTCCCAGCTCGACCAGCCAGTAGCTTCGACTGGAGCGCCACCCGTTAGTTCTGTGCCCTAGGTCCGACTTCGGCTCAAGCGCTCGGACATTATTTCTGCGCCGATCGGCGAATCGTCCAGCCGAGCCGTTTCTTCCCAATCGGATCCGAGCGATCGTCGAGTGATCCAATTCGTCCTCCGTCTTCCCACCGAGGAGTTCCTTTTGGCGACGGATCAGCCCAGTGCTCCCGAGCATCAAGTTACTATTCGAGGGCCGCTCGCCAAGACGTGGGAAGATGCGAGGGGTCGGGTCGCCCTGATGACTCCCGGTCAGCTAGCTGACAGTCATATGCAGCAAGCCACCGGGGTACGTTTCTTAACATGCTATTATGATGACTTTACCAGGTTCCTGACATGATCCCATCCGAATGCAGCAATGGGTGGAGAACATCGCGGTCAGCAATCGTCTGGCTGAACTGGAGGAGGAGTTGAAGAAACTCTAAATTTCTGGAGGGGCGTCGGCTGAAGGGCCCTCGTATGCTACGCTGAAGTCCGAGCTGACCCAAATAGAAAAACTGCTAGCGGTCGAACGGCACAAGTCTTCCGGCCTGGAAACCAGGGTAGTTGGACTCGAGGTCCAAGTCAAGTCCCACGACCACCAGATCACTGTGGCCACCAACAGAAAAAATAGGGTCGTTGCTGATCTGGATGCGATGAAGGTGCAGGTTCGAGCGCTGGATCAACGCGTTACAGAATTGACCGACCTGCTATCTACTGAGAAAGAGAGCCGATCCGCCACTGAAGCTAAACTGCAAGCAGATCTGAAAGACTTCAGGAAGCTCTCGACACCTCCCGAGCGGCGCTGAAGCAATACCAGGACGGAGAGTCCGATCGCTTCGAGGTGATGAGACGGAACTACCTCCGATGGGACGCGTTTGGTAATAAGTTCAGCGATCGGCTAGTCCTGTCCTTCGAAGAGGCTATTCGGGCGACTATTGTTTACTTGAAGGCCAAGGGTCATCTCCCAGAGGATACCTCCATCCCCCCCCAGACATGGCCGGCCTGCTGGAAGCCGTTACGGAGCCCATCTTCGAGCCTCTAGAGTGAGGAGCCTCTGGTTTTTTGTAACTCTTCCGATCGACTCAAAGGGGTCGGACTTTTAATGGATATATCTCGTCTTGTTATTAACTTACTTTGTCAATACTTATGCCCTCCGATCAGACCGTGAACTACAATCGCTCACATCTCCTCCCTCTCTCTTCGTTAATCGTTTCTCGTCTTGCCCGGCCTTCCCAAGGAATTTTTAACGAAGTATTCTTTGTAACTAGGCCGCTCGGCGGGACACCCCCACTTCTTATAATGGAATTCTCGTTAGATGGTCACGAAGTACCTTTGGTAACTCGGCCGTTCGGCCGCTCGGTTCACATGTCGACCTCTTTAGTACCTTTTCGCCGATGTATTCGGACGGAAGTACATTATCACCCTTTTTTTTTATGGACAAGGCTTGTCGATTGCTAGAGTTTAACGTCGCCGCTCGACGGTCTTCAAGCCGGGGGGTTTATAGTCGCCGGTTCGACTCTAGAGTTTAACGTCGCCGCTCGACGGTCTTCAAACCGGGGGGTTTATAGTCGCCGGTTTGACCCTAGAGTTTAACGTCGCCGCTCGACAGTCTTCAATAATGAGCTTATAGCTCGGATAATATACCCCCGGCCGAACGACACGGGGTCTTCGCCATCGAGCCTATGACTCGGATAATATACCTCCGGCCGAACGGCACGGGGTCTTCGCCATCGAGCCTATGGATCGGATAATATACCTCCGGCCGAACGACACGGGGTCTTCTCCATCGAGCCTATGGCTCGGATAATATACCTCCGGTCGAACGGCACGGGGTCTCTGCCACGGCATCATTCTGCTACTCGCTTTGCGCACCCGAATCGGATGCTATGTAGGTGGTCAACTTCTCCTTCTGCTTCTCCTCCAGATCGGATGCTATGTAGGTGGTGGTCTCCGGTCGGGAAGGGTCAATCTGCACTTCCTCCTTTTCTTCATAAATTAATGAAGGTGGTTTTTCAGTAATAGCATGTACCTCAACCCGCGGCACTTTCCGAGCGGACTTTGCTTCGACTCGGACCATCTCCACGTAGCATCTTCGAGCGGCCAGCTGGTCTCCCCGCACCTCCCCTACTTGATCTTCCACCGGGAATTTGATCTTCTGGCAGAAGGCAGAGACGACCGCCCGGAACTCGTTGAGAGTCGGTCGCCCCAGGATGACGTTGTATGTAGAAGGAGCATCAACCACGATGAAGGTGGTAGTCCTCGTCCTTCTGAGCGGCTCCTCGCCCAATGAGATAGCTAGTCGGACTTGGTCGACCGGCAAGACTTCGTTCCCCGTAAATCCGTAGAGGGGGGTCGTTATTGGCAGCAGTTCGGCTCGGTCAATTTGCAGTTGGTCGAAGGCCTTCTTGAAGATTATGTTGACCGAGCTGTCTGTGTCAATGAAAATGCGGTGAATAGTATAATTGGCTATTACCGCTCGGATGATCAGGGCGTCATCGTGAGGGACTTCAACTCCTTGAAGGTCCCCGGGCCCGAAGCTGATCTCGGGTCCGCTCGCCCTTTCCTGGCTGCAGCTGACCGCGTGGATCCTCAGCTGCCTCACGTGCGCCTTTCTGGCTCTATTAGAATCTCCACCAGTCGGGCCCCCGGCGATGATGTTGATCTCTCCTCGAGATGCGTTACCCCTATTCTCCTCCTCCCGAGTGGAAGGTCGAGGTCGTTCATTCGACGCTCGGTGGTGGACTCCGTGCTGTTGACGATGATGTCGCTCGGGGGATCTTCGTTCTATCCTTTGAACGGGGCTCCGCTGTCGATGTTGCCGGTCTGGTGAAGGCGATCGACGGCGGTAAGTCCTCGGCGCGGGATGAGCGATGGGGGGTAGGCTTCGACAGTCGCGGGTATTGTGGGTGGTCGACTGATGGAGTGAACAAAACATCGGGGTCCATACCTTCCCCTTGTGCTTGGGCCGATCAGCTGCGACTTGTTGGACGGCGTGCGGCCGAGTATGCTGATGAGGACGGGCGACTTCGGCTCGCGGTCCTCTGGGTGGTTGGTGACTGATGGGCTGCTTCTGCTCGGCGGGAGCTGGTTGGTCGCTCTGAACTTCTTTTCTTCTCGCCGCCTGGGCTTCCTCCACATTGATGTATTCGTTGGCTTTATGCAGCATGTGGTCGTAGTCCCGGGGCGGCTTCCGGATGAGCGATCGGAAGAAGTCACCATCCACGAGTCCTTGCGTGAACGCGTTCATCATTGTCTCCGAGGTGACCGTTGGAATGTCCATGGCCACCTGGTTGAAGCGTTGGATATACACTCGGAGCGGCTCCCTCGCGCCTTGCTTGATGGCAAACAGGCTGACGCTTGTCTTCTGATGGCGCCTGCTGCTTGCAAAATGATGGAGGAACGCCGTTCGGAATTCCTTGAAACTTGTGATGGATCCGTCCGGCAGTCTCCGAAACCACCGATGCGCCGATCCGAAAAGCGTGGTGAGGAACACTCGGCACTTCACGCCATCTGTGTATTGATGCAGAGTGGCGGTGCTGTCGAACTTACCCAGGTGGTCGTCTGGGTCGGTTGTCCCGTTGTACTCCCCGATCGCGGGGGTGCATAGTGCTTCGGCAGTGGATCGCGAAGAATGGCGTCCGAAAACTGCCGGTTGATCCGCTCGGGTGAAGAGTCCGATCGGGGCGCCTTTCCTTTTCTGACGTCCCGGACGGGTGCTTCGTCCGATGAAGACCCCTTGTCTTGATTGGCTTGCGCTACCTCCGAGGGCGTCTGGAACAGAGCCCGATGGAAAGGTATCGGGGCGGGCGGTACCCCCATCTGAGTGCCGGTCAGCCCCTTGTTTTGCCCCCATATTGAGAGCTGCTCCTGCCTAGGGCTCGGCCCCCCCAGGCTGAAGTCGCTTGTTGTGCTGCCCGCTCAACATTAGCTTTCTGCTGCTGCTCCACGATTTTTGCTGCACGCGCTTGGACGAGTGCTTCGAGCTCTTCAGGAGAGAGCGTTACCAGAAGTTGACGTCCAACTTCTTCCATCTTCTCGACTCGGATTCAGGTGCGTTCCCACAGATGGCGCCAATTTGATCATGTCCGAGCGCTAAGTCGACGGACACTGGGGACGTGGTACGCTCTGCTGTCTCGGACGGGTGGCGTAGCTCTCCGACGATCTTGCAAAGAAGCCGAGCCGGGAGGGGTTTCCCGGCGACGGCCCTCCGACGCTCAAGTCAGGCAACGAGAGAAGCAGAGTAACGAGGCTACAGTAAAGATGTGTCCATACCTTCGTCGACGTCTGGGGTCTTTATATAGGACCCCGGGGAAGCACTGGCACGTTTCCCGATGCGTGCACGCTTCCCCAAACATACCTTAACAAGTCTGTATTAGAAAAGTACCTCTGGCGTCATTCCGCAATCGTCCGAGCATATCCCGGATGTGACGGTGGAAGCTTCCACCGTATGATTCTGTGTACGGCTTAGCCGCCAACTCTGTTGTTTGGCGACGGCAGGTGTCTCGAGGATGATGTTATCCCCTATCTCCTTTGTCCTCTTGCGTTCCTTGTCTGTACCGTGGCCGAGCGGATCGGTCGCTCGGCAGGCATATTACTTCTGCATCGGTCATATGCTCGGATGAAACTGCTCCTGCCTGTGTTGCCTTGTGCACCGGCCGAACGGACAGCCCGCTCGACCCTTGAAACCTTTTTACCTTAGAGCATCGGAAACTCGACTCCTAGTCGGGTTGTCTTTCATTCGGTTCGGAGGATTCACGACCGGTCGGCCTGCGGGGCCTTGTCGGTAGGCCTGCCTTGTCCGGTCGGCCGGTCTCCGGGTTGACTATCTTGAACTTTGACCTCCACATGTTGTTGACCCCCCGCTGACGAGGGTCCCCCGTCCTTATCACCGGATCAATAAGTTTTTTGATTTCCCTTTTATCTCTATTCTATCATTTACAATTGTTTTGATTTAGGTGATGAAAAATATAATTTATTTTTTCTTTTGTTTTATGTCTAAAAATACTCATTTAGTTCTTGATAAATAATAATGACTAGTTTGATTTTGCTGGGATCTTCATTTTTAGGGATTGTATTGAGTTTTGTCATTTTATATATGATCCTATCCATGAATGTCGACAAGTGAATCATGAGTTGACTCTATTGCCAACTTAATTGCCAATCGTCGAATAACAAAGACGATAATAATGTGGTTGGGAGCCTGGATGAAGGTAAACAAGAAGAAGAGGGTCAGAATGATAGTAAGAGGCTTCCCTGGTGCAGCACTCTGATGCTCAAGTTAGAGGATGATGAAGATGAGTATTAGGGTATACATAGGTGTGTGTATGTACCTGAATACCAAAAAGGATTACCTTTTATAAGGAGACCATAAATTTTTTCCTTCCATTCCTCCTTCATGTTGCCATTATTTAATTTCTTAAATAAAGTGAGATTTGTTCATTCTATTTTTTCCCCAAAATAATTATAGATTTCCACGATGATTAACCTTTTCTTAAAATAATCCAAGATTTGTATGATGATTTATTCTTTTCCTAAACTGGTCTTGCATCTTGTGTCACCAAAGGTCGAGAAGCCAAGGAGGTAGTCACGTGAGAGCTAGGAGGCTAAGGAGTCAGGAGGCCTGAGAGTTAGGAGCCGGGAGGTCTGAGAGGCCAAGGAGACCAAGAGGCTAAGGAGCCGGGAGACCCAAGAGTTGAGAGCCGAGAGGCTAAGGATCTGGGAAGGCCGAGACTTTCTGTTAGATCATAAGAGATCAACAGGGGGAGGGGAGGAGTGAATCTCGATGTTTTTAAAATTCTTTTCTTTTCTTTTCTTTGGTTAAATATCGAGTAACCAGTGAAAAGAAATAAAGAAGAAAATAAAGGACAAGTCTCTTTTAATTGGTTCGGAGTCTCTGACAATTTCTACTCTAAGGCTTTGCGATTGTCGATCGCTTTCATTGGGCAATCCGCTATAATTAAATCGTACAATATGATATGATGATAGTAACAATTCTATTATCTTTCGAGAATAAGTGCAAGTAAATAAAAAGGTTACCAACAACACTACATTGAAGAGTAAGCGGAGTTGTTGGACAGCTTCTCATCGTAGAGGTGTTAAAACTTGCACAGACAGTCATGACAACAACAAAATGAATCAGAGATGAGAGTTGTGTCTGGCTCGGTGCTCAAGGGATTCTTCTATAGGCAGCATTCGGTCGACCGAAAAATTATTCGATCGATTGATCTTTTAGGTTGACTGATCCTTCTATCAATCAACTGAACCCTACACCTTCCTTCTTTGCATTGATTCGAGTCAGCTAATCCCGTGATTTTGTTGTTTAATCGACTATTCAAGCCTATCGATTCACCGAACCCCTTAATTACCATTCTAGTGATCCGATTGTCTGCAACTTCTATTTTGGGTACGATGGATTGATCCACATTATTGGTCAACCAATCCGCCTGCTTACCAAGTTCGTAAGTTCTGCCATTAGTGCCTGATCGGTCGACCGATCCTATGGTTCAATCGACCAAACCTTTGTTAACCCAGAATTGCAAAACAAATTTAGCACAAATATAATAATAGTGATCATACAAAATAGAGTTGGACAGATATATAAATGCATGAATTAGACAATATGGACTATCCTGATCTCAACTTAGAAACCTCCATTAGTTTCTCTGGTTGGATAGCTCCTAATGTTTGTCCCTTTTGCAACACGACCTCACTACACTCTCTCCAGAAGCTTACCTCAACTCACCTACCAAACATTGGTCCTTCAAATCTGTTTGGACTCAACCACTCAATATCAAATTGGCTGCTAGGACTCCACTTGACTCGATATTTTTAGGACCAAAAGGAATTTAGATATCTCCATAATGGTATGATATTATCCACTTTGGGCTTAAGCTCTCATGACTTTTCTCTTGGATTTTACCCAAAATATCTCATACTAATGGAGATATATTTTCCTTATAACTCATGATCTTTCCCATGTGTTTTTTAATGTGGGACTTTATTTACAATCTTGCAACCCCAACAATCTCCCCCCTCAAATGAAGAACCACAGGCTCCCTGATCTCTGATCCTCGACCCACCAGATCTTCCTATCCCTCAGTCCATCTGACCTACTAGGACTTCCTTGCCTAGCTGCAAATAGGACTTTCTGCCTGATATTTAGTCCTCTTGATCTGGATATGGGAGTCCCCACTTCTTTCGTTCGAGGTCAATATTCTACCCACATGGTTCAATTGGACCATGACTCTTGTGCATAGTCGGTGGTTAGTCCTTCTACCAGTTCGAGCTCTGATACCAATTATTAAGATCAAAAGGAATTTAGATATCTCCATAATGGCATGATAATATCCACTTTGGGCATAAACCCTCATTGCTTTGCTCTTGGACTTTACCCAAAAGGTCTCATACCAATAGAGATATATTTCCCTTATAAACTCATAATCTTTCCCATGTGTTTTTTAATGTGGGACTTTATTTATAATCTTGCAACCCAATAGATATCGGGCCCTTAAAATCTATCGAGATTGGGAGCAATCTTAAAAAATGTAAAGATCCTGGAGTATTCATAGTACCTTGCGAAATTGGGAGCAATCTTTTTAAGGATGTCATGCTAGATTTGGGAGCTTCAATTAATATGATGCCAAGATCAGTTTTTTAGACTTTAGGGATTGGACCATTACATCCTACAGGGGTTGTTATTCAGTTAGCTGACCGCAGTCAGACTCATCCAGTTGGAGTTATTAAAGATGTATTGGTTAAGGTGAGAGAACTCATCTTTCCTATAGACTTTTATATTCTTGATATGGATGGAAACTATTTGTCCAGTAGATCTCCACTTATTCTAGGATGACCATTCTTGAAGACTGCAAGGACAAAGATCTATGTTCATGTGGGCACACTTTCCTTGGAGATAGGAGATACAGTGGTCCAGTTCAGTTTTTTTGACGCTATGAGGCATCCTAGAGAGAATCATTCTATTCTTAGTGTGGATATTATAGAGGAGCTGGAAAGCATGAATTTGTTTTTAGAAATGGAAACATATTTGAATTTTACTAATGCTGGTAAAGGTGAGGTTTTATCTGCAGATTTAGAGGATGTTTTGGACATGGAAGAGGATAATATTTCTGGTGAATTATTTCCAGTTGAGAGAGATGATATATGCATAGGGGATTGCTTAGGAGAAGCACTACACCCTTAGGATCACTCAGAGAAGAAGAATTATGTGTAGAGGATTGTTCACTAGCATCATTACCCCTAGGATCATCATCTATTAATTAGTCATAGTATGAGTTGAAGCAATTGCCAAAACACTTGAAGTATGCTTATTTGGAGGAGAATCAGCAGCTACCTATCATTATAGCCCAAGATTTAGAGCCAGAGCAGGAGAATATATTATTAGAAATTCTGAGGCAGCACAGGAGAGCCATTGGATAGACACTAGCAGATATTCTTGGTATTAGTCCTTCTATTTGTATACACAGGATTTATTTAGATGAGGGTGTGAAACCAATGAGACAACCCCAGAGGAGACTTAACCCATTGATCCTTGATGTAGTCAAGAAAGAGGTGACTAGACTTTTACAAGTAGATATCATCTACCCTATTTCTGACAGTAAGTGGGTAAGTCCTATCCATGTAGTTCCCAAGAAATCTGGAGTGAAAGTGGTAGCTAATGAAGAGAATGAGTTGGTGCCCACCATAGTTAAGAATTCTTGGAGAGTTTGTGTGGACTATAGGAAGTTGAACCAAGCAAGCAGGAAGGACCACTATACTTTGCCTTTTATTGATCAGATGTTAGAGAGGTTGGTGGGTAAATCACATTATTGCTTCCTTGATGGAGACACAGGATATTTTCATATTTGCATCGACCCAGAGGATCAAGAGAAGACCACCTTTACTTGTCCTTTCGATACATTCGCTTACAGATGCATGCCATTTGGACTTTGCAACATTCCAAGAACCTTTCAGCGATGTATGGTAAGCATTTTTGGAGATTTATTAGAGCATTGCATGGAAGTTTTTATGGATGATTTTTTTGTATATGGTTCATCATTTGATGCATGTCTGGAAAATTTATCTAGTGTTTTAGATAGATGTATTGAGATGGACTTAGTACTTAATTTTGAAAAGTGTCATTTTATGATTGAGCATGGAATTTTTTTAGGTCATATAGTCTCTAGGAGAGGTATTGAGGTAGATACTACTAAAGTTAGTGTTTTATCTTCTTTATCTTACCCCGTATGCGTGCAGGATGGTCGAGTTTTCCTTGTCCATGCAGGATTCTACAGAAGATTTATTAGAGACTTTAGTCAGATTGCTCCTCCATTGTCCCAGTTACTTCAGAAAGATGTGGAGTTTTAGTTTGATCAGATGTGCAAAGAAGCCTTTCAAAGATTAAAGAAGGCTTTGATTTCTGCACCTATCATCAAGCCACCATATTGGACTTTACCTTTTCAGCTTATGTGTGATGCTTTAAATTTTGCTATAGGAGCAGTGCTTGCACAGAGAGTAGATGGAGCACCACATGTGATCTACTATGCTTCAAAGACCTTGGATTCATCCCAAGCAAATTACACCACAACAAAAAAAAAGCTTCTTGCTATTGTTTTTGCTTTAGATAAATTTAGATTATATTTACTTTGTTATCATGTGGTTGTATTTTCTAATGATGTAGCCTTAAAGTTTCTCCTCAAGAAGCCAGATGCTAAGCCAAGATTGATTAGATGAATGCTTCTTCTTCGATTTGGAGATACGTGATAGAAGTGGGAATGAGAACTTGGTTGCAGACCACTTGGGTAGAATTGAGGGATACGGTGATCACACGGGCATTGATAATGAATTCAGGGATGAGCAGCTTTTTCAGATGCATGGTGAATCACCATGGTATGCAAATTTGGTTAACTTTTTAGTAGCCCATGTTTTTCCTGCACAATTTTCAAAAACTCAAAAAAATAAATTTAAAAGTGATGCAAAATATTATGTGTAAGATGATCCTTATCTATGGAAATTTTGTAGTGATCAGATCATTAGGAGATGTATACCTAATTTTGAGTTTTAGTCTGTACTTTCATTTTGTCATTCATCTGAGTGTGAGGGACATTTTGGACCATATACGACTACTAGGAAAGTTTTAGAGTGTGGATTATATTGGCCTACCCTTTTTCGTGATGATTATGTTTTTTGTAGATAATGTGATAGGTGTCAAAGAGCTAGAAACATAGGACCTAGGAATGAAATGTCTCAACACTACATGTTATTTTGTGAGATTTTTTATGTGTGGGGTATTGACTTTATGGGTCCATTTTCTATCTCTTCTGAATTTTCATATATATTGTTGACAGTTGATTATGTTTCCTAATAGGTGGAGGTCATCCCCACCAGGACTGACGATTCTTCAGTTGTTGTTAGTTTTGTCAGGTCATATATTTTCTGCAGGTTTAGAATGCCAAGGGTCATCATTAGTGATCAAGGGACACATTTTTGCAACAGACACATGAAAGATATGTTGAGCAAATATGGGGTTTTACATAGAGTTTCTACTCCTTATCATCCATAAACAAATGGACAAGCTGAGGTGTCTAACAGAGAAGTAAAGGCAATTCTTGAGAAAATCATGAGGCATGACAGGAAAGATTGGAGCAAGAGATTAGATGATGCACTTTGGGCTTACAGAACTGTTTTCAAGACCCCTATAAGGATGTTTCCATATAAAATTGTGTATGGAAAAGCTTGCAATCTTTCAGTGGAGATTGAACATAAGAGCTTATTGGGCAGTTAAAGCTTGTAATTTTGATGCTAGTCTAGCAGGAGAAGAGAGGAAATTGCAACTCCAAGAGCTTGAGGAAATTAGGCTAGAGGCATTCGAAACTCACGGATCTACAAAGAAAAGACCAAGAATTTTCATGACTAGCACATTGTAAGTAAGGAATTTAATATTCGTGACAAAGTGCTTTTGTATAGGTCACGACTCAAGTTGATAAAGGTACGTTGAGATCTCGTTGGGAAGGACCATATGTTGTAACTAATGTTTTTTCTTATGGAGCTATTGAGGTTAGGAAGGAGTCCACCAACCGAGTTTTCAAAGTTAATGGGCATAGACTCAAATTATTCCATGAGAGTGGCAATGGAGAGGGGATGCTAAGGATGAGCACTATTGGTGCTATCTACCCAATTAAAGGGGAGTTTGTTCCAACTTAGTCTTTCTTTCATTGTTTCATATATTCATGTCTAGTTGTTTCAATAAAATCCTTTGTTTGCATATATTGATTTTGGTTTAGAAGAATAAATTCTTTACTGTAGGGAGTTTCTTTATTGCATTTGGTTTTGATTTCCAGAATAAGAAAATGGTACCCCCTTAGCATCTTTCTATGATATGATAGAAATGGAGGATGTTAGCTAGTTTTGATTGTTAAGTTTTAGGCTCATTATTATTATTGGACTCATTATTTTCTTTAGGCTACTACTTGATGATGGACATTAGAATGATAGTTTGGATGATATTTTCTTTTTCTACCTAGTGAGTTTTGAGCCTTATTGTGTGAAACACTTGTGGTTTTTTCACTCTAGAACTTGCTTCAAGTCTTTCAAAACTATTATTCAGTGATTGATTCATTTTTTTATGAAAGTTGTTCATTTTTCACATCTTGCCCACACGTTCTTGTAATTTTTCTTTTCTTTGATCATCATATCACCTTGTTTCTCTTATGCTATATTATTTTTGGATGTGGTTACTTTGAATGCTATGATGATGATTTTCTTTTGGCCGGGACAGACTAAGATTTAAGTGTGGGGGAGGTGTGCTAAATTGTGGATGTTTCATATTAGAACTCAAGAGGGTGTATTGGAATTTAGTGTAGATGTTATGGAGTTGCATAGTTTTTTTCCTGTACGGGGAAGGATGGATGGTTCATTAGATTGTATACTAAGCCTTATCATTCTTTGAGGTTATTCATGTATAGAGCAAGTTTTAATAGTGTTGAATTTGGAAAAGTGCTACTATGGTGATACTTTCAAGCTATTTGAAGATGTTTGTTGAAGAAAGTTTTGAAATGTTGGAATTTGATGGTACTAGCTCTGTGCCTTAGCTTTCTGGATTGAAAAAAAAAATAGAATGCAGAAAAAAAAAATTGAACAGAAATGCAAGGTATTAAGAGGTGCATGAACTAGGACATTGTTGTTGTGCAGTAATGAAATGCAAGTAAAGAATTGAAATGATTTAGGAACCTGAATAATTACCTTGATTAGCATTGTAGAAGCCAGAATTGCAGAGATAAAATTGTACATTAAAGAAATGTAGGAATAGGGAATTTGATCATTGCTGGAAAGTTGGAAAGGTATATCAAAATTTGAGAGCAACAATAAAACTAGAAGGAAGATCAAGTAGAGCTCTGAGAATTGCAGAAACAAATAGTATTCTTTCATCTCCATGACTTCTACACACTTGATATCTGAACTGAGAGCTAGAAATTACTGAAACTATGGAAGGAGTTCGGAAACAGAATTGTGACGGTGGGTTTTTATAGCTACTGGAATCTTATCAAAATGGATTAGAAATTGAAATTCAATTTGTGAGCATCATTTCACTAATGAAGCAATTGAAGTAGCATCATTTAATCTAAAAAGAGGGAAGGAAAGGGTAATGTTTGAAATTCAAAACAGCGAGGTTAAAAGAGAAAACAGAATTCAGTGTTGGAGTTTGTATCATGTATGTACCAAAATCCTATTAGCATCCCTTGAATCAGTGAGAAATAAGAAGAAGATTGTATATTTTTCAGTGGCAAATGGAGTTCATTTATTGCCAATGTCTTTTATAATTTGGATGATATTGATTTATACTTTCAAATTGCTGGATATGAATCTGATTAGAAGCTGCTATATGTTATCTTACGGTTGCTGATGCAGGAATTACAAAAGAGTGAAAAGAATGTTGATGAATTGGAAGTTGTTCAAGACATAGCTACAAACTGTAAATGAAGAAAAGTTGTACTGATTTTGGAAATATTAGTGAAATCTGATAACAAAATTAGTTCGAATACAGCTGTGCTGAAATCAATAATTTGCATTTTACTAGATTATCTGGAAGTTTTCAACCATTCGATCATTGGAACTTGGAAGTTATCTGATTATTGAGTATTGATAAATAAGATTTTGCACTTACATAGTATAACTGATATATAGATTAAGAGTTTGATACAAACAGGGACTTGATGAGGATTAAAGACAAAAGGAAAGTTATAGAATGGATAATGTAATTGATTGAAAGTAAGCTAAAAATCAGGGACTGGATTATGATATCAAGAAGACATATTTTGGCTAAGATTTGTTGCTATTTCTGAGTTGAGATAAATTGAAATTCAAAGTACTTGGGATTCAATATCATATGAACCATCTTATTAAATTCAAATTACTAGAAAATTTTGTATAAATATTTGTAAAATTGCATCTGGAAACTTAGGTACATAATTCAAAATTGAAATCGCAAACTTGACAGATTTTGAGGAACAATTTACTGCTTTCAAAATAATGAGCAGATTCAAATATCTGGTTTTAACAAGGGATATTGATGAAGTCTCTCTGCTCTGTTAAGTTGAATTCGAAGTCTTAAATTAATAGACTCGAGGAATCTATTGCTATGTACATGAGATTAGAACAACTTTGAACACTGGAGGACGTTGAAATTTATCTACTGAGGAGCAAATTAAGTGCCAAGACTAAAAGTTATCATCATAACATTCTAGTTCCATGTCTTCCAACTTTAAATGAGACTTTGCTTTCCTTATTGCCTTTCTAACATTAACTCTTTCAATTGCATTTGACTTTTGTTTCCATTGTCATTCAAATGAACCTTCATAATTATGAATCTTAGTATCTGTGATGATGGTGAAGAATAGACGATAAACAAGCATATGGTAGTGCTTTAGCCTCGACCTGACCATGGTTCGAAACCGACGGTTCGACGGTTCGGAACCGCTGGTTCGACGGTTCCAGGCAGGTCGACCCTTAACCTTAACTGCCCAAGACGGTTACGGTTCACGGTTCGGAACCGCCGGTTTACGGTTCGGTTCACGGTTCGTCACGGTTTGTCACGGTTCAAAATTATTATGTTAAAAAACTTAAAAATTAGAAATTAAAATTTATTGGAAAAAAGGTCTTGCACTTATTTAAGTTGCCTACGTATCCCTTTAGGGGAATCAAAGCTCACGTAGTTCTTTTACATTTTTATCCTTTAACATTTTTCACTCACTTCCATTTCCTGTTCCTGTTGTATTTGTTCCTTCAGTATCAAAATCTTCAACTTCGTCATCTGAAAGTTGCATTCCTTGGATTCTTTTCTCCGCTCTAGTCCAATCGTCCAATAATGCTTGGGCTTCCAATGAGTCGGGAGACAAAGTTGATCGTCGTTCATCTAATATGTTGCCGCTGGCACTGAACGTCTGCTCCACAGCAACAATTGACACTGAACAAGCTAAAATTTCTTTTGTGATCACGGAGAGAACGAGAAAGCTTTGAGCCTTCTGTGACCACCACTTTAAGATATTGAAGTTTTCGCTATCTACTTCATTAAAATCAAAAGAAGTCGTAAAATAATTCTCAAGTTCCTGTGTGGAACTTGAGGATCCTCGTGGGTGTTTTGTCTGTTCTTTTAATAAGAGTTGTGCTTTTGTAAGTTTTAAATTACTACTAGTAGTTTGTTGTATTTCAGAAATATTAATTTGTGTTCCATATTTTGCATAATATTGATTATAAATATTATATAAATAAATTCTAACGTTATATATAATATTAACTGGATCAGGGGAAGAAGAATCTTTAATTGGAATTAAAGCGTCATAATATAAAGTTAACATTTCTTGTAAAACTTCTAATTTAAATCTAGGATCTAAAGCAAATGCAATTAAATAAATTTCAGGAATTAAATAAAAATATTTGTCCCATTTAGTTTTCATAGCTAAGATGCAAGGAGATAAAGATTCATTATTAATATGTTCATTTAAAACTAATACTATATTAGAAAAATTTTCTAAAACTAATTGAGCAGTGGGTTAATAAACACCGGAAAGTTGTTCGATTGTATCATTAAATACTTTTAAAATTTCACAAATACTACTACAAATATTCCATTATTGTGAAAATAAATATATATTAGTATTAGTGTTTTGTGCAAAAAATGAACATAATAATTTTTTATATTGAAATGAATCTTGTAATAATTGGTATGTTGAATTCCAACGTGTTGGTACATCACATAGAAATTTTTTAGGTCTCATTCCATTAATTTTACAAAACCTACCCCATTGTTTCATTATAGATAGATGAGACCATAAATAAGAAATTGCAATTCTAATTGGTTTAATATAACTTTCTAAAATTTTTAAACCATCTTGAACACATAAATTTAAAACATGGCATACACAACAAATATGAAAAAATAAACCTCCAATAATAGGTTGACAAACAAATTTTAGATCATCTATACAAGTGGTATTGGAACTAGCATTATCCAATGATATTGAAAATATTTTATGAGTTAAACCATATTCTTCTAAAATTAAACATAATAATTGTGCGATATTATGAGCATTATGTGATTCATCAAAAACTCT
Organism: Zingiber officinale; assembly: GCF_018446385.1. NCBI lineage: Eukaryota > Viridiplantae > Streptophyta > Magnoliopsida > Zingiberales > Zingiberaceae > Zingiber > Zingiber officinale. Next base: position 71,656,195 of record NC_055996.1, on the reverse strand, counting down.
ATAAGCTAATAATCTTTTTTGGAGGTTCCAAGAGTTATCGATCCAATGGCAAGTCACACCCATATACGAATGTGTTTGCCAATGATCACTCCAAATATTGGAACATAAAGAAACTTTATTATCTAATTTACTAAATTCATCAATTAAATTCTTTTTTCCTTGTTTTACTAATTTTTTAATTGTACGAGTAGTGTAGTCCTAGGAACACGTTTAGCACATGGATTAAGAGATTCTTTACAAAAATCTTCAAATGTGTATTTAGATCAAAAACTTAAAGAATGATGTTATACGGAAACAAATTTAGCTAATGATTCTCTTAATTTATTATCCGAATATAAAAATAAATCGGAATCGGTACTACCACTAGTTGAAGAAAATCTTGATAATTGTATTTGAGAACGGTCGAGTCAATATTCTGTCTGGTGCTTCGTTTCTACATGTCGTTTCAACGACCCATAGCCGCCGCCGGCTTGAAATTTGTAGGAAGCATTGCAGTGCTTACATTTTTGCATGCATTTCTCTCGACGGAAGAATGACCTTCTCAAAATGTTTAATGAAAATAGAAGACTTTAGAGGAGGAAGTTCCCGAACCTTAGAAGTAATTGCATCGGTACTTCCTTGTGTTTTGGGTGTCGGATTCGGAAGATGCTCGATCTCATCATCGGTGGATTGAATGTTGGGGTCCTCCTCCCGCGGATTTATTATTTGCTTTCCCTTCTGAGCTCGAGATGATGCACCTCCGCGGCCTCCTTCCATTGTAATTGAAAATTGGAAACGAAAGTGTGTAGAGATTAGAGAATACGAAAATGAGATTAAGAGTAGAGAAGATGTGTGTGAAAAATGATGAAATAAGCTCTCTATTTATAGAGTTTTGATAGTAACAGACACTAAATCATAGCCATTGATCAAAAAATGATCAAATGATCCTAACCGTTGAAAAAAAATACCCAAAAACCCTCCCAACGGCTACGAACTGCCGGTTAACCGGCGGTTCCAACGGCTATGAACCACCGGTTAAAAAAAAAAAATTTACGGCTGAACCGCCGGTTCAACCCGCCGGTTAATTGACGGTTCGCCAGTTTTACAACAAATGAACCGGAACCGGCCCGGCAAGTTGTCGGGCAGGTTCCGGTTCGACCCGGTTACGGGCCCGAGCCGGGTCCGAGCCAGACCCGGCCCGGGGTCGGGTCTACTTTACCCATGAGTAGTTTGAGAGACCTTTACTATTAATCATATTGTGGATGTAAGATGAGTGCCACCCAAAAGTTTCATTCTTGTGAGTTTGTGAGATGTCATTTTTAAACTATTCATGATGGATGGAAGTTATTATGTTGTTAGCCGAAAATTAAATTTGATGCCCATGAATGCTTAGGTTTTGAATTTGACAATTTTAGATGGTTACCTTCTCTATTTTCTAATCATGTTTAGGAATGTGTTTAGGGGGTACCATTAAAGTAGGATCTTTAATTTTCTTGACCTGCATGAGACATGCAAGAATAAGTGTGAGGGATTTTAATGATGTGCTTAGGTGGTATTATATTTTGATTGGAATTGTTTGGTTTTGGAGCTTATTTTGATTGAGGAATTGATTTGTGTTTTTGCTAAGTAAGACACATCTTGAGTTAATCTAATTCATTACTTTTAATTCATGATTTGTGCTTAATATATTTTACTCTTGGGTGCAGGTGAATATTTTGGACACATTGGTTATACTTGGATATACTCAAATTGGCTAGCTTGGATTTGGATTTGACTCGAGCCAAGTACTGTTGAATCAGAACCAAACCAAGCCATTGAACTGGTTCAGGCTGAATTTGATAGATCGATTAAGTGTGATAGGGGGGGGGGGGTGAATATCGCTCTCTTTAAAAACTTTTTCTTTTACTTTGAAATCAGAATTGTGCACAGTGGAAAGTAAAGAGAGACAAGTTCATTTACTTCGTTCGGAGTCTAGGTCGACTCCTACTCGAAGGCTCGCGATCCTTGATCGCACAGATGGGCAAATCACTATAACCCTTCTTTCCGAGATCCTCGGAAAGAAGCAGATCATACAAATGAGCAATATAGTAACAACCTACTATCTTACTTAAGTGAATTACAATGCAAGCTTATAAAAAATATACCAACAAGTAAATACAGTTGAAGCTTTGGTCGGTACTTCCGGATGGTGTGGCTTGCTGAGCTGATGAAGACTTGTAGCACGGGTTGCTTGCAGAACAGAACTTTTGTCAATCATAGAGTATTAATTAAGTCTCAAACCTCGAGCCTCTTTTTATAAGTGTAATGGACGTTCGGTCGACCGATCCCTTTGTTCGGTCGACCGAACTAGCTCCCTTCCTTCCTGGTTGGAGTCTAACGCTGGCTCGATCTTCTGGCATTAATTGTTCATTAAGGGTTCGATCGACTGATCCCATTTTTTGGTCGACCGAATAGGCTCCTTCCCTGTTCGTCGAGATTTGCCGAGATTCGCATTTACTGTGCATTAATGTTGATTGGTTCGGTCGACCGATCCCCGGGTTCGGTCGACCGATCAGCTCTATTTCCTTTTGCTTCTGATCGATGCTGATGAGTTGGCCTGTGCTGAGTCAACTTGGTTCGGTCGACCGATCCCTACGTTTGGTCGACCGATCCAGCCGAACCTGCAACACAGAATTAAACAAAGTATCCCTGCAATTCAAAGGTTAGCACAGTAATATATATAATGTATGAGTAATATTAGACAGTAAAACTGTCTTGATCTCAACTTGGAAATCTTTCCGGTTTCTTCAGTTGGATCAGTGAACTTAGGTTGTTCCTTTCAGGAACCCGACCTCACTGTCGCTCCTCCAGTTGTTTACCTCAACTTACCTGTCAAACATGATCCTCCAGACATGTTTGGACTTTGCCTGCTCAGTGTCTAATCATCTGATCCGCTAAGACCTTTCCTGCAATACTATATTAGCCAACAATAATAATAGCAATACAGAATATAATGGTAAACCTAATCCTAGATTTATCGAGATCCGCTGGTCCGGTTGACTACACACGATCGACCGGAAACCATCCGATCAACCTTGCTTGGAGTTCACTCCTCCAAGACTTCTCGTTACCTAAGGTTGCCACCCCCTAGGATTTTCTCCACTTGGCTTCACTCACCAAGACTCAGTATTCGGCTACCCAGGGACTATACCAAACCTATCCACCTGGCTTCCACGATATACCGAGATTTTCCTTGCCTCAGTATTCGGCTACCGAGGGATCAAGTCCTCCAGACATATCCACCTGACTTCCACGATATACCGAGATTTCCCTAGCCTCTAACTAGGACTTCCCTTGCCTAGCCTACAACTAGGACTTCCCTAGATCAAGCTTCATACTTAAATATACTTAACATATTTGTCTGACATTAAAACCTTGGAGGTCGATTGCACCAACAGAATTCAGAAACCCAGCTTCGACACGGTGAACAGTGGCTTGCACTATTGTTCACCGTGCCACCATCATCTTCTCCAACGCACGGGATGCAAGCACCATCCACATCCAGATCGACGATCAAGTCCTGTCATCATCGGCGATATTCTGAGCGACTGACGATCATTATCCGAGGAACAAACCACGACAGAGGGAGGTTCTTCTGTCCGCGATTCCTGCGCATCGTACACCACATATGAGCTCAGATTGAGAGAGTTTTCCCGATCTGAAGGCTCTACCAGTCAACAAAAAGTTCGAAGGAGTTTTCCTGAAGTTTCTGCTTCCAAACCATCTTCCAATTTGCTCGCGACTTCGTAATCAATCCAATCAATCGATTGGCGATTCTGATTAGTTCTTCTTCCTCTGTTCTTCGAGCGATGAGCTTTCAATGTGATCGCGAGCTTGTAGGGAGGTTTCCATGAGTTGTGCACATCTAAATTCCTAGCCGAGAATTTGAATCTGACCTGTGATTGCTCAAAGGGAGTTTCTAAGAGCTTCTTTGCATTGCAGCATAGAGATGGGATCAAATTTGTGATTTGAGTTTGTGGATGTTTCTTAATCTAGATCTTACATTTTATTGTTAGATCTTGTGCTCTTATTTGTTTCTCTTTTTCATGTGAACAAAATCCAAATCTAATTCTGTACTTTAGAGTAGATGGAATTGTAAATTCTGTTCTTTTGGTTTTCCTTTCCAAATTAGGGATTCTAATGTTACACACATTATTTCTGCATATAGATGTTGAACAGAGTTCATGTTGTTCTATAGTTGCGTTTTAAGTTCTCACTTTAAAGTCCTGTTCACAGTTTCTAATGGTGCTTAATCCAAAACCAGTGTCAAGAGTTTAGTTGGATTCAATTCATGATTTCTGCACTTCTAATCGATTAGTTTGCTCTGAAGTTAAGTTTCCTTTGAATTGTTTTCACTTGGTTCAGTTAAGCTTCAAGTGGTTTAGGTTTATTCTGATAAGTACCATTTAGTACAGTTTTAGTTAAGATGCTAGTTTTTTCTTTGCTTAAATTTAATTCATTTGTTAGGTTAGCTTGCTGTTAGATTCATTTACTTTTAGTTGGTCTTATGTTGTTTAGTTACTTGTTGTTTAGATTTAATTTTTGTAGTAGAATATGTTTTATCACATTGCACTCGGTTTGGTTAACTTGCCATTTCAATTATAATCTAGCAGTAACCAAAACTTCATTTCATTAGAAAACCTCAAAAAGGAATATCACAACTTAATAATTCACACATTGGCTAGTTAACTTGGAAAAAAATATGACTTGAGACCTATGTTGCATCTATTTTCTTGGTTTAATATGTGTTTTCAAAATTAATTAATTTGACGTACCACGTGACAAGTAATATGGTCTACATCAGTCATCATGTCCTTAAATGCAACCACTTCTTTTAAGCACACCACCTATGTTATTCATGTTGGATCGCTAGCCGGCTAGAAGGGGGGGGGGGGGGGTCGAATAACCTGAAAAAATAAAGCACAAACCTTTCTCGACTTCTTAAACTAACACTTGCATATAAAGAGTAAATAAATAAAACAGAAAGACGAGGCTCACAAGATTTGACTTTTACAACCGGGAAGGTTGTTAATCCAAGGAAGATGTCGCACTAAAAACTCCTTCAGGAGGAGAAGCCTCTTACAACTATGAAGCGCAGAAAACATAAGCTCAACTACTAATAAAGCGTACAAGTGTAGAAAGAATGAATTGCTTGAGTTGTTCAAAAACTTCTGGACCAAGGCTATATTTATAGCCTTGGTCGGGGCACCCTGGGGGAATAAACTTTATCCCCCAACGTTCAGATCGAGTCAAAACTCGATCCGGTCAAAAAGTCAACTCCGAGCGCCCCGTACTGGTCCAGGCGCCCCGGACATCTCCGGGCGCCCCAGAGGGAAAAGGCAATCCCATTGACTTTTTCCAGCCTGGGTCTTCTGCTCCAGCTCCGTTCGCTTTAGACCGAGTCTTCTGCTCGCTTGGGTGATCTTTGTCATCTGGAATAGGGCTCACCCGAACCCAACTTTCGGTCTTCTCGAGCAGGCTTCTGCTCTGGCTTCTCGTCCTTCGGAATCGCCACGTGCTTCCTTCTCGTCCGCCAGCGTACTCATCCGCAGTGTTCGTCCCTCGGTCGCACCCCGTGCCGACCTTCTCGCTAACTGCGTCTCTTGCTCCGAGCAGTCTTCCGCTCCGGCATCTCATCCCTCGGAACCACCACACGCTTCCTTCTCGTCCGCTGGTGTACTCTTCCGCAACGTCTCGTCCCTTGGACGCACCGCGTGCCGTCCTTCTCGCTAGCTGCATCTTCCGCTTGACTACCTGTGCTCCTAAGCTCCTGCACTTAGACACAAGGTTAGAAACACACAGGACCTAACTTAACTTGTTGATCACACCAAAACAACCTTGGGTTCTAACAATCTCCCCCTTTTTGATGTGATCAATCCAAGTTAAGTTAGGGTAAAAATAGACATTAAAATAAACTAACTAATTTTTGCAATTAAGTGCAAACAGATAGAAAAATTATTTTTTGTCTACCTCCCCCTAGACTTATACTTTTCCTCTCCCCCTTTGGTCACATAAAAAATTTGGGGTTGCAAGAAAAAATCTAAGGGTTAAGACTTAGAAAATTTTAAGAACTTTAAAAATTTTTGCAATAATTTTCACAGAAGTAGTCTCAAAAAAATATTTCTAAGTATCGCTTTAAAAAATAATTCTAACTTAGGTAATTTTGTAAAAATATTTTTGAAAATTCTAAGTAAAAATTTAAGCAAAAATTTTTAATTTCAGAAAAACTTTTAACTTAGGCAAAAATATTTATTTATTTATTTTTATTTAAACAAAATTCGTTCTCAAGTTATTGTCATTTCTTTAATATCATTATAATATCTAAATTTCCATTTTAGTCTATCATAATTTCTCAAATCATAATTTTTCAGATTTAAAACAAACAATATTAAGCATGCAGAAAATTCTTTCGACAACATAATTGGTAAAAAATCTTTCGGCAATGTTTCTAATTTGTAAGATTCGTTCGACAAAGTATTTTGTAACTCACAAGAATCTTTTGGCAATGCTTCTAATTTGCTAAATTATGTCAACAAAAGATTTTCTAATCCGAAAAGCTCTTTCGACGATTCAATTTCGAATTTGCAAAAATCTTCAGGCAACTTTTCAATTGATTTAACCAATTGTTCAAAAGGTAGAGACCATACCTGACTTACCTTGTCAGCTGTTCATTCTCCCCTATTGTGTTGCTTTCTTCTGAAGTCTCTCCCCTTTCATCGATGCTTATCTGGGATGAGCTTTCTGTGTCCTTGGGATGGAGTTCAGCTGTTTTGGCAATTTCCTCATTCTCGGACTATTCTGATGGTGATTTGGTGTCCATCGAAGAGTTGGATTCGACTTCAGCTGGTTCTTCGTAGATCTTTAAGAACTTTTCCCAAAGTTCTTTTGTGCTTTTGTATTCTCCGACTATGTCGATATCTTCATCTGGTATTACGCTTAGAAGATGAAATTCAGCCCGAGCATTTGCCATTGATTCGTTACGTTGCTTCTCGTTCCAAAGATATTTCTTGACTTCTTCTCCATTTGTTGTCTTCGGTGCTTCATAACCAAATTTCATAATTAATGAAATACCAAAATTTGTGTTTAGATATACCTTCATGCGTTGCTTCCATAAAGCAAACTCCCCCTCGAATGCTGGTGGGTAGATGATGTTAGCTCCGACCATCGTTTTGTTGCTTCAGTCGGTGGTTAGTCCTTCTGAGGCGCCTCATCTCTGATACTACTTGTTGGACCGTTGGTTATCTAGAAGGGGGGGTTGAATAGCCAGAAAAATAAAGCATAAACCTTTCTCGACTTCTTAAACTAACACTTGCATATAAAGAGTAAATAAATAAAATAGAAAGACGAGGCTCACAAAATTTAACTTGGTTACAACCGGAGAGGTTGTTAATCCAAGAAAGATGTCGCACTAAAAACTCCTTCAGGCGGAGAAGCCTCTTACAATGATGAAGCGCAGAAAACAGAAGCTCAACTACTAATAAAGCGTACAAGTGTAGAAAGAATGAATTGCTTTAGTTGTTGAAAAGCTTCTGGACCAAGGCTATATTTATAGCCTTGGTCGGGGTGCCTTGAGGGTTCCGGGCGGCCTAGCGGGGATAAACTTTATCCCCCAATGTTCAGATTGAGTCAAAACTCGATCCGGTCAAAAAGTCAACTCCGGGCGCCTCGGACAGCTTCGGGAGCCCCAGAGGGAAAAGTCAACCCCGTTGAATTTTTCCAGCTCGGGTCTTCTGCTCCGGCTCCATTCACTTTAGACCGAGTCTTCCGCTCGCTTGGGTGATCTCTGTCATCCGGAATAGGGCTCACCTGAACCCAACTTCCGATCTTCTCGAGGAGGCTTCCGCTCCGGCTTCTCATCCCTTGGAATCGTCGCGTGCTTCCTTCTCGTCCGCCAATGTACTCATCCGCAGTCTTCGTCCCTCGGTTGCACCCCGTGATGACCTTCTCGCTAGCTGCATCTCTTGCTCCTCGAGCAGTCTTCTGCTCCGTCTTCTCGTCCCTCGGAACCACCGCACGTTTCTTCTCGTCCGCCGGTGTACTCTTCCGCAGCGTCTCGTCCCTCGGACGCACCGCGTGCCGTCCTTCTCGCTAGCCGCATCTTCCGCTCGACTACCTGTGCTCCTAAGCTCCTGCACATTTAGACACAAGGTTAGAAACACACAGGACCTAACTTAACTTGTTGATCACACCAAAATAACCCTGGAGTTCCAATAATTCATCTCGATTCCTGAGCCCAAAATGCACTAGCGAGTCTCCGAGGTTGCATCACATTAATGTGATGAGACTCACAGCAAGGAAGACTAGGCTTCTTTTAATAGGTAATGATTACTCTTGAGTTTTCATTTGTCCTATGTTTGATCTCACGGTGGAAAATATATCCCATCCTTATAACAATATAGATCCAATGGTTCATATTGAATGAGTTAGGTTATATTTGGTCAAATAAGAACATTTCTGCACGCATTTGCTGATTCTTCAATCGTCGTTTCTTCATCTTCTTCATCTCCTTTGTCTTCGAGTTTTCCTCTCCACTTAGTAAGTTGTTTCAGTCCATCTTTATGATTCTTTCTTTCACTAGTCCCTTGGTAGCACATTTTATGGCTTGAGAATCTTCTTCCACTCTCCGTTTTAGATCTACCACTTTGAGTTTTACTAATGCATCCCTGGATCAATTGAGGATGAGTTATAGAGTTCCAGCCAATCATCTATTAAGGCTTCCAAATGGCAATGACCGGCTAGATCGTCCTCCTCCAGGTTTTGTAACCTTCTTTAAAAGCAACATGCTAAGTGGGCTATGATGCTTCCCTATCCCTATTTTCTTTATTGAAGTGTTGTAATACTTCCATATCCCATTGTCACAACTTCGCCCTAATTCTTTCCATATTTTGACTGGGTAGTGATTCTTTTCCACTTGTATCGCATTCCACTCTCTCCTTGCTTCCTTCATGTGTTTCTTTTACCTAAAGAAAATGGAGGATGAGGTCTTCTTCTTTTCTTCCAGGTCTAGGATTAATTTTCTCAAAAAGTTTCCTATATCCCACAAGGAATGGAAACCCCAATTCTTTTTTGTCAAACCCCTAGGTTCCATTTCTTGGCCGACTCATTGGTAGCGAGAATTGCCCCTCTTCTAACTTTGAAAGACTATCACCTAGAGTGGGCCTACTACAACACATCCTAGAAACTACTGTGTATGCAGTTCAGTAGCAATGCACTACTCAAGGAAGGACTATTGCACATGTTTAATCTTAGCCCAAGACCAACTTCTCTCATCGCTTCATTTGATAAGAATTCTCATTTTCACAAGTTTTGATATCTACATGTTATTTTTTAAAGCCGGCACAATGATGAGAGCTCGTGAAGATTGCACCAGAGAATTTACCCAAGTTCTAATGTCATTAAGTAAAGAAATAACTTTAGAAATTCTGGTTTAAGGGATATCCTAGGGAATAAGGGATACCCTAGGGACTAGTCATATAATTGCTAAAGTTATCCCCTTTACTTCCTAACGGTAGATTAATATAATTAAGTAGAAGAGGCAACCTAGAAATTTTAGTTAAAGGGATACTCTCTATCACAGGGCTCCAGACATACAATTGCTAGATTAAGAAAATCGCTTTCTAACATTAATTTAGGAAAACTCCTAAAACTCTAATTAGTCTCCCTTATAGAGAATTGATTCTCATTTCAAGGTGATACCTTAGAAAGTAACAAATATCCTCTATCATAGGGTCCTATGGTCATAGAATATAAAGCACCTCCTCTACATGGTGACCAAAACCCTACATCTGAATGTATTGACCTCACACACATTTCGTCAAATACATATAAGACACAACACTCAAGAACAAGTCAAAAACCATATTGTAGCACAAGAAAATGTCTAAATACATAATTCAGACATCAACGTTACATCAAAATTACTTTCTACTCCTAGAATATAGAGAATCTACTCTATTGCATAGGAAATACAATTAAGAGATGAGAAATAAATTATCCTACAATCAAAACATGAGATAGAAAAGAGAGGAATGCTTATCAATGCATTGTCAGTCTCATCGGATGAAGTCCTAGCTCCAAAGGTGGATGAATCATGCAGATCAACAAAAATAGAAGCACTAGGATTCCTCCTGTTAGAGTGTATACTGAAAGCCTAAGCTTTTGTAAACATTTATTTTGAATAAAGAATCACATTTGGTCAAATCATCTACATTTGTTGTAGTTGTTCAATTAATTTATATTGTAGATAACATAGTATGTGGTGTCACATACAGAAGATGATGTTATCAGTACCTTATAAATTATAAACAGTAGCTCATGACCAAAATGGAAAGGAACAAGCCATTAGAAGGTCGTAGTGTAATTAGGTATTAGTTTATCTTAACTATATAATTACACTAGTACACATAGAGTGTATTGAGTAGGACCATCAGAGGTCATTTTCTTTTATACTGACTTTATAAAGGAACAAAGACCTCAGTTATTATGGAAGTGTGTGCTCTTAATTCTAATATAATAACAAGCACATATATTTGATATTTATTTCTTTAATTTATCAAAGGGTGAGATTTAGTTTGATGAATCAATAAGCCCGATAAGTTGAGAAATGATATCACTTATAGTGTGTGTTGTTGATTATAGAAGGAAACTGTGTCCTAGTAATTTAGGTTGATAATGTCCCCAAGATGAGCTCATAAAGATTGTCATGTTAAACCCTGCAGGTGGACTTAGTCCAACATAACGATAAGGCTGAGTGGTACTATTCTTGGATTAAGATATTAATTAAATGAGTTGTCAGTAACTCAATTAGTGGACATTCGACATCTTAAACACAGGGAGACTAACACACTCATAATAAGAAGGAGCCCAAAAATGTAATTTGGGATTGGTGCGGTAGTTCAATAATATATAGTTCTCTAGTGGAATGAATTATTATTGATAAAATTAAGTTGTGTGTTCGGGGCGAACACGGGATGCTTAATTTTATTGGGAGACCAAAACCAATTCCTCCTCTCGGTCCCTATCGTAGTCTCTTATTTATAGCGTACTATACCCACCTATACCCACCTTTGTACCCATGATATAGGGGCCGGCCAAGCTAGCTTGTGGTTCAAGTTAGGGTCGGCCAAGCCTTAATTCATGGGTGGTCGGCCCTAGCTTGAACCCAAGCTTAGGTGGTCGGGCCCCATTAAATTAAAAAGAATTTAAATTTTTAATTTTTATTATGTGGAAGATATAATTTATTAAAGAGAATTAAAATTAAAATATCTCTCTTAAAAGGATCTACAAAAGATTAAAGAAAGAGATTAGATCTCTTTCCTTATTTGTAGATTGGAAAGATATTTTATTTTTCTCTTTGAAAATTATTCACATATTGAAAAATTAAAATTATAGAAATTTCTTTTTATCAACCATGAAGGGATTATAAAGGGAAATTTTATTTTTTTAAATTTCCAAAGACAAATAAGGAAGTTTTAATTGTTGATTGAAACTCTCCTAATTTATCTATTTGAGGTGGCCGGCCATGATTAATTGATTAATAAATTTTATTTAATTTTTCTTAATTAATTGTTGTCAAGGAAAGTTAAGGAAATTTTATTATAAATAAATTTCCTTATTTGCCAAAGCCAAGGAATATAAAAGAAGGGGTAGGGGTGCCTTCATGGGTGACAACTTCTATTGTTCTCTGCCTCTTTACCTTGGTGTTGTGGCCGGCCATCCTCTCTTTCTCTCTTCCTCTTTGTGGTGGACAAATTCTTCATCTCCCTTGGAGCTCTTGTGGTGGCCGGATACTACTTGGAGAAGAAGAAGAAGAAGGAGAGAAAGCTTGCATCCCTTGGAGCTTGGTTGGTGGTTTTCTTCATCCTTGGTGAAGCTCTTGTTTTGGCCGAACCTAGCAAGGAGGAGAAGAAGGTGTGTTGGTGATTTCTCATCTCGGAAGATCGTTGTCCACACAACGTCCGAGGTTAGAAGAGGAATACGGTAGAAGATCAAGAGGTCTTTCTAAAAGGTATAACTAGTAATTTTTCCTTTCCGCATCATACTAGTTATTTTTTGAAATAAATACCAAATACAAGAGGCTTACGATTCTAGTATTTCGAGTATGTTTTTCGATGTTGTGTTCTTTTGTTTTTACTTTTCCTTGTGATTTGATTGTTCCTTTTGGTTAACCTAAAGTTATTTTAGGAAATTAAATATTAGCTTTCCTTAAAAGGTTTTGTCTAGTCGGTGGTGGTTGCTCCCATATCCAAGAAGGTCATGTACCTCGCCACGTCAGTACTGGGAACCAATTATGGAAATTAATATTTAATGGAATTAATAACTTAGGTGATTTGGATCGAACGTGTTAAGTTCCGCAGGAGATCCAAGTCTAAACCTAAAAGAACAAATAAATTAAGTTTTGGATCAAACGTGTTAAGTTTCGCAGGCGATCCAAAATTTAATTTAAAAGAACACATGGTAGCTAGGAAAAGGTTCAGACCTTTGTACAAAATTTTTGTACAGTGGAAGCTCTAGGTTTTCCGAGTAGCAACCAACACCTCCAAGGGGAAGAACCCTTCTTCAAGGAAAGGAGAAGAGACCTCAATCCAAAGACGAGTTAAAGAATGAATTTTTTAACCTTTTTATACCTTCTCCAATCTATCCAGATCTGCCAAATTTACAGAGCTCCATTAAAATGGGTTTTCACTCATTAAACCTAATTTTCTCATGTTTTATCCTGAACCAAGTTTGTATCTCTTGAAATTCTCTACATTCTGATAGTTTAATCGATTCATTTCTCTAACCAAACCAAAAGTTATGGTGGTTTAAAGTTTGGTCTATAGTATGGGAGGAGGAACCGAAGTAGCCATGCATGGGAGGCACGACCATATCTTTTAACACGACTTTAATGTGGTTTTATCTATTGAACTCTGAATCAAAGTTGTAGTTATTAAATTTATCTATATTTTGGTATCTGAAAAAGCCCGTAACTCAAATTTGTTGCACCAACAATCTCCCCCTTTTTGATGTTTGACAATACCACAATAACACTTACAATTCCACATGTAAGTTAGGCTAATCCCATAGCCTCATTCTTCATGCCACTAGGTAATGAAAGCATAAGTTAAGCTCTTCATTCTCCCCCTAAGAGGGCAAGCTCCCTCTTAGATAATGAAAGCCTAACTTACTCCCTTTCACTAGTCTTTTCATTCTCCCCCTATTGACACACATCAAACTCCCCTGTAGGGCACACTCAACCCATCTTTAGGCACACATCAAACTCCCCTGTAGGGCACACTCAACCCATCTTTAGGCACACATCAACCCATGCCTCAATTTCGGGTATACTTCAACAATTCCATTGTTGAAAGACTCTCCCCCTGAAGAGTTGCTCATCGTTGTTCACAACATCACTCGTTGTGATCAACACGATAAAGAAGATCCCATACCCTTCATTTATCCTTAACTTCTCCCTCATTGTAGACAAATACTCAACCTTGAGCATTTTCTAACCACGTGAGTTCCCACTTGAAATAATGAGGGTATCCACTCCCCATTTCAAGTTCAAAAGCTCATACATGAGCATTTTCCTTAAAAGAAGGTTAACCACCTTCCAAGGTTCATGAAAAGTAATTTTTCATGTCTTTAAAGAGTCCCTCCCCCTAAAGACATGGTGGTAACTTCTGTCATTGCACCAACAATGACTTGGAATCCCTAAACCTTTAGGAAACCCAAATTTAGAAGTTTTGAGGTTCAAATACTCAAAATTTGAAACAAACCTCAACCTAAACTTCAACTTAGCCTTCCTTAACCAATCCATCCTTGTTTTCCACACGAAAACACCCGTTTTATGTATACAAATGTATTTTTAGGGGTCTGGAATGGTTACCTAGACTCAATTAGGTTTAGAGTGCTGAAATCAGACCTTCCCAGCCAAAATCAGCATCCTGGATCGATTGGAGTTGGGTTCCAATCGATTCAACCTATTTGAATCGATCCACTGATCGATTCAGGATGTGTGGATCGATCGGCTGATCGATCCAGCGAGCTTCTGCTCGCTAGAGTTGCCTTCTGAATCGATCCACGGATCGATTCAGGAACTCCAATCGATCCACGGATCGATTGGAGCCTCTGATAGTTGCTGAATTTCAAATTCAGCCAACTTCAGAAACCCCTAGAAAATTCTACAAAAATCCAAAAATCATGAAATTTTGTGTAGACATTATTTAGGGCATAATTAATCATGGAAAAATAGTTTTCTATGAAAATACATCATATTTTCAAAGATTGACACAAACTTGAAAACTTGCAAAAACTTTAGTGTTTTCTTCAAGTTTGTGTCTAACTATTCAATGGTGATTACTATCAAAAGACAGCCTTCACCAAGGTTTTCCAAAAACATTTAAAAACATTTTCAAAACTAATATCCCATCATGTTCCTTGGGCATAATGCACATGACTTGTACATTAGCTTTCCCAATGATGGGAATACACACAACTATGTGTTTTGATGAACCTAAAACTCAAAAGAATGCACTAAATCAACATCTTGAGTTTTGTTCATCTTTCTAACATCTCACTTGTATCTAATGTGCACTAAAGTACATACAAGTCACCTTATAGTCTTTGTGAGATGTAGATTTTGGTTTTGCCCTAATCTGGGGATCATGCATGTCTATCTAGGCATTTTAAAGATATTAGACATCCACCTAGGATGTCACTTGTTAATAAGTGTTGTTAAATGCCTTTTGTCCTTAATTACAAGGAATTAAACTTAATGCATGATAATGTTATGTCATACATCAAAAAGAAATAATTTTCAAAAGAAAATATCCTATAACTACATGATGTATGAATGTCATGACATGGTATTTTTGGATTTTTCATAATAAAACATGAATGCAAAAATAGACATGATGTGTCACGCCCCCAGAAGAGTCCCTGTCCGAGAAAATTTCGGCAGCATCTCCCCTGTACGGCGGACAATCAAAATTTTCTACAAGCACTAAATACTCAGCCACAGGCGGCTGGAATAATAACAGTAATGAAAATCAATCACCACGCAGTTTATATATATATATTCAGCCTCTGGCTGACACAACCACGCAGTAATAATACTCTGACTCGAAATCAACCCTACTCAACTACACTCGTAAAGCCCAAATCCGATTTTTTTCTTACCTCTTCTGCCATTCAGGCAGGCATGTAGTAGAGTAAATCCAAATCATACGAAAAGTTCATCCAACGGAAAGATTCCATACAATATCCATATGTAAGTCCAAAACAAAACTAAAATAATGTCTGATAGCGAAAAACTAAAATGAAACAACTCAAAACCCAGAGTAGCACTACGTGCGATGGGGACTAGCGACTGGAACTCCCTCCGACAGCATCAACCCGAAAATAACAACAATGGAGGCGGGTGAGTCCAACACTCAGCAGTTGATATGCAAAGTAAAGAAATAACACCTAACACTAATCATGCGTACTGATATAAGAAAGATATATATATGCATCTGAAGTAAACAGGAGAATCTTTGTACTAACCGTGTCCCGAGTATAAGGTCAAACAATCCGAGTGGTATAGGAATCAGATGCATGTCAAACATAGGTATCCAAACAATATGCAGCATATAAATGCAACAACCACAAACACAAACAATAAATGCATCATGCATATGATGCCAATGATCGGTCCCGGTCACCCCTGCAGTCGATCATCTCATACAAACGTGAGGCCGAGTGGGTAGGGGTGACAACCGTGCACTCTGTCGTCACTACTCCGATGAGTGACCGAGGGATCTGTCGGAGTACACCTATCCTCCTACCCCAAATCATAGATGGGGGAGCGCAATGCTCTCAACTCCCGGTACACGATGACGGGGAGGAATCCCTGCCGGATAACACGTTGTGTCACACTACCCATGAGCGGACCAACGGTGCCTAACAGAGTCCCTGCTGCAACACACTCTAACTGAATCGACCACTAACCCATGAGTGGTGGTGTGTGCAGATCCATGTAACTGGCGATGTGCACAATAATGGAGCGGACTATCGCACAGATGCAATCATGCAAATGATGCATGGCAATAACCATATAAACATCCCGACCTAATCCATATATATAGAAATGTGCACCCTAGGTCAAAGAATCATATCAAATCAAGGTACACGAAGGTATAAAACCTAGGTCCCGAACATGGTCAAGCATGGCATATCACTACCCCTATAAGCATATATAAACAGTAAAATATACCCGAGATGCAAAACCAATCAATCAATCAAGCATGTAAGATTTGGGTAGTGATTAACCGAAACAGATAAGAAACACAATTAATGCAACATGTTAATTTAATTACTAAGCATATCAAATGACATAAGTCAAAAGTACCGCCTCAATAGAATGTCCAATCGTCCGAACTCGACGTCGAGATACTCGTATAAATATATTTTTATTTAGCTAAAATTCGAATGAATTGCTAAATAAATCCTTAAAACCATTTAGGGCAAAACCCTAAATAATAATCATCAACTTATCTAAATAAAGTCTAACGATAAATTAGGGTTAGTTACCTAATCCCCAATCCACCGTTAGATCAATTCCAAACTACCTAATCCTATCAATCAATCATCAACAACATGATCAAAGTAAAACCCTAAACCTTACCTCAGTTTCACAATCCAAATGAATGCAGGGAAAGGTTGCTTGCTGCTGAAAAATCCTCCACACTACCAGGATCAAAATAAAATCCACAACAACAATTAAATACCCTATACTATCAATTAGGGCAGCACCCATAATTCTGTAAATCTGAGCCTCAAACCAAAAATACCTAAATTTCCTTACCTATCCCGTAGCTGTGCTCGTTGATCCACCACAAAGAAGGATTGATCTATAACAAAGAAGAATTTCCAATCTCTGATCTTAAAGATCACTGCTCGGAAGGAAGGAGGGCGTCGGAAAGGGCACCGGCAGCATCAGAGAATCGGCGGCTGTCAACAAGACAGCGCACAGTGGCGATCGGCAGAGAGATTCGGCCGTCGGCTGTGGTGGCGGCACCGGCGCTAGGGCATGGAAGGGGAAGGCGTCGGGCGGCAGTGAGGAGAGGCGCCGGCGAGTAGGGCAAGATGCGGCGGCGGCGGCCGACGCTAGGGCACAGAGAGCCCTTGTGGCCGACGCTCGGCGTCGGCTGGGGCGGCAGAGGAGAGGAGGAGAAGGAGAACCGCCAGATGGCCGGCGGTTAGGGCAAATTCGGCTCGGCGAAAGGGAGAAGAAGAGAGGAGAGAATGAGGGCTCGGGCACAGGCGGTTTTCGGCGAGGAAGAGAGAACGGCGAAAGGAAAAGAAAAATAAAGAAAATAAAGAAAAGGAAATGTAAATATAAACATTTCCTCACATAAACGGGGTAGCCTAAACAAGCTTTTCCGGGCCCCGTTTTTATCCCCGTTAACTCGTTCGTACGAGCTCCGAAAAATTCCCGAAAAATTTCTAAAAATTCCGGAAAATTCCCTTATTAATATTCGCCTATTTTCCGGTATTTTACATTCTCCCCTACTTATAAAAATTTGGTCCCCAAATTTCGTTATCTACCATCAGCAAATACTAACAACAGACAGCAAGTATAAATGCTGAACGGTAACTAAATCACATACCTCAAGTGAAAAGATGGGGATATCGAGCTCGGATCGTATCCTCAAGCTCCCAAGTAGCCTCCTCGTCTGAATGATGCTGCCATCCGACTTTAACCAGCCGGATGGTCTTGTTCCGCAACTGACGCTCCTTCCGGTCGAGAATCCGTACCGGAACCTCCTCATAGGTAATGTCAGGCTGAACTGGAACTGGAATATCAGCCAGTACATGCGTCGGGTCAGGTACGTATCTCCTCAGCATAGATACGTGGAATACATCATGGACGCCTGACAGGGACGGTGGTAGTGCCAGTCTGTAAGCTACCGCTCCGATCCTCTCCAAGATCTCGAAAGGGCCAATGTACCGCGGAGCTAGCTTACCTCTGAGGCCAAATCTCTTCACCCCTTTCGTGGGTGAAACACGCAGAAATACATGGTCGCCAACAGAGAACTCCAGGGGTCTGCGTCTCCGATCAGCATAGCTCTTCTGACGATCCTGCGCCTCTGACATCCTCCGTCTGATAGTACGGACCAACTCTGCATCCTGCTGAACTCTCTGAGGTCCCAACAATTGAGCCTCTCCAACCTCATCCCAAAGGACGGGTGTCCGACAAGGTCTACCATACAACGCCTCAAACGGTGCCATCTGGATAGCCGAATGAAAGCTATTGTTGTAGGCAAACTCTACTAACGGCAGATGGTCCTCCCAACTGCCTCCAAAATCCATAACACATGACCTCAGCAGGTCCTCTAAAGTTTGAATGGTCCGCTCTGACTGTCCATCTGTCTGTGGATGGAAGGCTGTACTGAAACGGAGCTGTGTGCCCAAGGCCTGCTGCAGACTCTGCCAGAAACGAGACGTAAACCGTGGATCTCTATCCGAAATGATACTCAACGGAACACCATGTAGCCTGATAATCTCTCGACAATACAAATCTGCTAATCGATCCAGGGGATCAGTCCTCCGAATCGCTAAAAAGTGCGCGGATTTGGTTAATCGATCAACGATTACCCAAATCGCGTCATGGCCTCGTCGTGTCCTCGGCAATCCTACCACAAAGTCCATGGTAATGTGATCCCACTTCCACTCAGGAATAGGAATCCGCTGAAGTAACCCTGCAGGTCTCTGGTGTTCAGCCTTCACCTGCTGACAAACAAGACATCTAGCTACGAAATCCGCGATGTCTTTCTTCATACCGTTCCACCAATAGGAACGTCTCAAGTCTCGATACATACGGGTCCCGCCTGGATGGATCGTAAATCGAGAACGGTGTGCCTCCTGAAGTAGCTCCTGTAAGACCGGATGAGACTGAGGTACGCATAATCTGCCTCGGAAGTATATGATACCCTCCTCGTCTCGTGTAAACTCGGTCTGCCAAGCTATCTCGATCGCTAATAAACCGCAAATGCGATCACGGCTCAGCCTCTCGGATCCTCGTCACGATCGACGATCGAGCAACCATGGTAACGAATACCGCCTGCCGGTCCTCGCCTCAAGATCTAACTCGAAAAACACTCAAGTCCGTGATCAAGTCCGGTGGCAAGCCAAAGTCCCTCTGGACTTCGTGGTGCATCTGCAACCACATTAGCTTTCCCGGTGGTAGCTAATGGTACAATCGTAGTCCTTCAGAACTCCATCCATCTCCTCTGTCGGAGATTAAGCTCCTTCGAGTGAAAATGTATTTGAGACTCTTATGATCGGTGAGAATCTCAAATGTGATACCAGTATAAATGATGACGCCAAAGCTTAAGAGCAAAGATGATGGCAGCTAACTCCAAGTCATGACTCGGTAGTTCTTCTCATGCTCCTTCACCGTCGAGAAGCATAAGAGACTACTCGCTGTGCTGCATCAGTACAGCACCCGAGACGCGTCGGTGTAAAGTACAAACCCATCCTCTCTAGTAGAACCAAAACCGGAGCCGACACTAATCTCCGCTCAGCTCCGAAAACTGGTCTCGCAATCCTCGGACCATATGAACTTCACGCCTTTCCGTGTAAGGCATAGCAATACGCGAGAAGCCCTCGACAAAACGCCGGTAATATCCGCCAATCCCAGAAAACTGCGGATCTCCTGGTGATGCCTCGATCTTCCGAGGATCAACTAAAATACCTCTGCTAGAAACCACGTGTCCAAGAAAACCAATCAAGATAGCGAATGCACACTTTGTGAACTTCGTCAGGTGATGCCGTCTAAGAATCTCCAAGATCGCGTAAGATGTGCATGCTCCTCCTCGAACGAGAGTAGACCAATATGTCATCAATGAAAACGATAACAAATCGATCCAGATACTCCAAAATGCGGTTCATCAAGTCCATAAACACTGGCTGGAGCATTGGTAAGCCAAATGGCATTACCAAAACTCATAATGACCGATCCGTACGGAAGTCTTCGGATATCGGAATCTCGACTCACCGATGATATCCGGATCGCAGATCAATCTTAGAATACATGAAGTACCTCTGAGCTGATCAAACAAATCCTCAATCCGTGGTAATGGATATTTATTTCGACGGTCACTGCATTCAGCTGCCTGTAGTCAATACATAACCTCATGGTGCCGCATGGTGAAACACTAGGGCGAATAAATCCCCTATCTAATAACTCCTGGAGTTGAACCTTCAGTTCATCCAACTCTTTCGGTGCCATACGATACGGAGCTTTCGATGCTGGTGCAGTCCCTGAAATCAGCTCAATAGCAAACTCCACTTTCCTTCGAGGAGGCAAACCTGGAAGCTCGTCTGGAAATACGTCTGGATACTCTCGGACCACTGGAACATCGGAGAGCTCAGAACTACTGATCAACGACAACAGAAAACCATGACAACCGTGAGACAGCAACTTCTGTGCCTGAATCGCCGAAATAATCGAAATGCCGTCGTCTCTGATGCCAGTGAAACTCCACGAGGGTTGGTTCGGAGGCCGGAAGGTGACCACCCTCGTCTGGCAATCAACGGTAGCATGATATATTGACAGTCAATCCATACCAAGAATGATATCAAACTCGACCATCTCCAATATTAGAAGATCTACCGTAAGTATCATGTTGCCAAAGTCTAACGGGCAACCTCTGATCTCCTGGGTGACGTCTAAAGTATCACCAGACGGTAGGGAGACAGTCAATCGCCGCAACCTAGAGGGTAATCTACCAATCTCCGCATAAAAGTACGGATATAAAGAGTGCGAACTACCAAGATCAATCAAAATATCAGAAATGCATAAATGGAAATCGTCATGGAAAACGGATCCGTCGGCCCCCCGAGCATCCTCTCTGGTAAGCATGAACACGACCAGTCTCTGGAGGAGGAGGAGGTAACTGCCGGTCAAGCAAGCTCGCCATCGAGGCTTGGACTATGTGCGATAAGACCGAGAGGATGGTGGTGATCATCAATCCGAGTCGGATAATAAGGTCTGAAGCAAAACTGGGGTGCTCTGAAGCCGAGTACTCTGCCCAAGCATGCCAAATGTCTTTGCGGAGGGCTGCCTCCCGATGAAGATTGGGCCGCCCTCCTCGATATGCCTCGATCGACTAGACTGTCCCTCGACTGACCCTCCAGCCGTGAGGCCGAGCCTTGCTGACAATCTCGGCTCTGGTGCCCGGCAGGTTGCAATAAAAGCAAATCCCTGAGAGCAAGCTGGGGTGAGGTGATCTCTGGATCCACATCAAACAATGAGTATCACGGAAGGTGGTTGCATTCTCTTGAAAAGGAACGCCTCAAGAAGACCGCCTCGATTTGAGGCCTACGTGGACGCCCAGTACCACGACTGCATGGATCGCCCGAGGCTGCCCCAGCTCGGTCTTGGACTCAAGTCGACCAATGCTTTCTTTTCTCGGGATATGCTCTTTGCCGAGCTAACTCTATCATCAAAGCTCGATTCAATGCATCGAGTAAGATGTAATCCCTAATCCGCAAGTGTACATGCGAGATAACCGCCCAATCCTGTATAAATCGCATCATGCGAGTTACGTCCTCCGCAACTAACTCGACAAAAGCGAGCCAACCGGAGGAATTGATATACTCGGTCACAGGCGATTATTCGCCTCGACTCATAAAATCAGCCTACGAGCCATCCGATAGGATGGAAAGAAACGGCTCTCAAAAGCCTCTCGAACTGGTCCATGTGACGTGCGCTCACCAATGATAATGAGTAACCCACCAGGCATTTGCTTCATCCCGTAAATGATAGGCAGCCAGCTCTGCTTTCTCCCACTCGGAGCAAGCCATATAGAAGAATGTCTGCTCCATAGTCTCTATCCACGACAAAGCCATACTCGGATCGAGATCCCCGCGGAAAAGAGTGAAACGAGTCTTCATCGACTCGGCCAGTGCTGGAATCCTAGCTCGTGCAGCGACAATATCAGTGATCTGTGTCGGGACGGCTGCAGGAACTGATGGAAACACTGGAGCTGATACTACAGGTGGTACCGCGGAATAAACCGGAGGAGGAACTCCCGGTGCTGCTGTATATACCGGAGCATAAGCCGTCGGTGGTACTGCCTGGGGAATAAAAGTGGTGGCAACTGGAGGTACGGTAGGAAAAGGTACCGGATGGGGAGCAACTGCTGCTACTATAGGCACTGGGGGTACAGGTGCCACTGGTGTCGGGTACACTGTAGGTCCAAGTGGCGGTGGTCCTGAATACACCGTAGGCTGCGCTGGAGCAGATGTCGGGTACACCAATGGTACCCCTGATGGTACTGTAAACAAGGTAGGCGTGGATACCGTCGGTGTGGCCAAAATAGGTATCTCTACAGGAGCTATCGGGATTTGAGAGCCCGATGCTCCCGCCGCATCCTGAGTCTGTCCCTGACTGACAGGCTCATCAACAGTGGGCATCTCTGGCATATCCAGAGATCCCGTGGTCCTCCCACGTGGTCGTCCAGCACCACGTCTCGCAGCAATACGAGTAGATCGTCTCATATCTGTTAAATTAAATTACAGATATCAATACCAATATAACAAACATAAAATAACAACATACCTATTTGCTGTCTGGAGATGTTCCGTCGCTGTCCAGTCCCCAATTTGACCTCAAAATTCCGAACGTACATATCGCCGGAAATCCAAATAAATCCGAAACGGAAATCCGAAACATAACCATATCGAAAATCCGATAATGCCCAGTTTGACTCGCAAACCTGGCTAACCCAAATATCCTGAATACCCACAACAGGTATCCGATAAATCTCCAGAACACCAAAAGCAGGTATCATAACCCGCTCTGATACCAAATAATAAATTGGTATCAGCTAAATCCCGAAAATCCAAAATACGAAACAAAAGATCGTAAAACTTGGCTCTGATACCACTAAATTGTCACGCCCCCAGAAGAGTCCCTGTCCGAGAAAATTTCGGCAGCATCTCCCCTGTACGGCGGACAATCAAAATTTTCTACAAGCACTAAATACTCAGCCACAGGCGGCTGGAATAATAACAGTAATGAAAATCAATCACCACGCAGTTTATATATATATATTCAGCCTCTGGCTGACACAACCACGCAGTAATAATACTCTGACTCGAAATCAACCCTACTCAACTACACTCGTAAAGCCCAAATCCGATTTTTTTCTTACCTCTTCTGCCGTTCAGGCAGGCATGTAGTAGAGTAAATCCAAATCATACGAAAAGTTCATCCAACGGAAAGATTCCATACAATATCCATATGTAAGTCCAAAACAAAACTAAAATAATGTCTGATAGCGAAAAACTAAAATGAAACAACTCAAAAACCAGCAGCGGAGTAGCACTACGTGCAGTGGGGACTAGCGACTGGAACTCTCCCGACAGATCAACCCGAAAATAACAACAATGGAGGCGGGTGAGTCCAACACTCAGCAGTGCAGTTGATATGCAAAGTAAAGAAATAACACCTAACACTAATCATGCATACGTCTGATATAAGAAAGATATATATATGCATCTCAAGTAAACAGAGAATCTAACAGTCCCAGTAAGACAAACAGTCCGAGTGGTATAGGAATCTCGTATGCATGTCAAACATAGGTATCCAAACAATATGCAGAAATGCAGCAACCACAAACACAAACAATAAATGCATCATGCATATGATGCCAATGATGCGCCCTGGTCACCCCGACGCCATCGATCATCTCATACAAACGTGAGGCCGAGTGGGTAGGGTTGTGACAACCGTGCACTCTGTCGTCACTACTCCCGATTAGTGACCGAGTGGACGGGATGCTGTCGGAGTACACCTATCCTCCTACCCCAAATCATAGATGGGGGAGCGCAATGCTCTCAACTCCCGGTACTCAAAGACGGGGAGGAATCCCTGCCGGATAACACGTTGTGTCACACTACCCATGAGCGGACCAACGGTGCCTAACAGAGTCCCTGCTGCAACACACTCAGTCTGAATCGACCACTAACCCATGAGTGGTGGTGTGTGCAGATCCATGTAACTGGCGATGTGCTCAACAATAATGGAGCGGACTATCGCACAGCATGCAATCATGCAAATGATGCATGGCAATAACCATATAAACATCCTGACCTAATCCATATATATAGAAAAGTGCACCCTAGGTCAACGAATCATATCGAATCAAAGGTACACAGAAGGTGTAAAACCTAGGTCCTGAACATGGTCAAGCATGGCATATCACTACCCTATAAGCATATATAAACAGGTAAAATATACCTGAGATGCAAAACCAATCAATCAATCAAGCATGTAAGATTTGGGTAGTGATTAACCGAAAACAGATAAGAAACACAATTAATGCAGCATGTTAATTTAATTACTAAGCATATCAAATGACATAAGTCAAAAGTACCCGCCTCCAATAGGAATGTCCAAATCCGACATCGAGATACTCGTCTCGCGTCAAAATCCTGTATCCAATAAATACTTTTTTATTTAGCTAAAATTCGAATGAATTGCTAAATAAATCCTTAAAACCATTTAGGGCAAAACCCTAAATAATAATCATCAACTTATCTAAATAAAGTCTAACGATAAATTAGGGTTAGTTACCTAATCCCCAATCCACCGTTAGATCAATTCCAAACTACCTAATCCTATCAATCAATCATCAACAACATGATCAAAGTAAAACCCTAAACCTTACCTCAGTTTCACAATCCAAATGAATGCAGGGAAAGGTTGCTTGCTGCTGAAAAATCCTCCACACTACCAGGATCAAAATAAAATCCACAACAACAATTAAATACCCTATACTATCAATTAGGGCAGCACCCATAATTCTGTAAATCTGAGCCTCAAACCAAAAATACCTAAATTTCCTTACCTATCCCGTAGCTGTGCTCGTTGATCCACCACAAAGAAGGATTGATCTATAACAAAGAAGAATTTCCAATCTCTGATCTTAAAGATCACTGCTCGGAAGGAAGGAGGGCGTCGGAAAGGGCACCGGCAGCATCAGAGAATCGGCGGCTGTCAACAAGACAGCGCACAGTGGCGATCGGCAGAGAGATTCGGCCGTCGGCTGTGGTGGCGGCACCGGCGCTAGGGCAAGATGCGGCGGCGGCGGCCGACGCTAGGGCACAGAGAGCCCTTGTGGCCGACGCTCAGCGTCGGCTGGGGCGGCAGAGGAGAGGAGGAGAAGGAGAACCGCCAGATGGCCGGCGGTTAGGGCAAATTCGGCTCGGCGAAAGGGAGAAGAAGAGAGGAGAGAATGAGGGCTCGGGCACAGGCGGTTTTCGGCGAGGAAGAGAGAACGGCGGAAGGAAAAGAAAAATAAAGAAAATAAAGAAAAGGAAATGTAAATATAAACATTTCCTCACATAAACGGGGTAGCCTAAACAGGCTTTTCCGGGCCCCGTTTTTATCCCCGTTAACTCGTTCGTACGAGCTCCGAAAAATTCCCGAAAAATTTCTAAAAATTCCGGAAAATTCCCTTATTAATATTCGCCTATTTTCCGGTATTTTACATGATGTCATGGCATATGATGGGCAAACAATCATGGCAAGATCTAGCATAAATAAAATATACCTAGATTAACTATCTAAGTATCCTTAAAACCTTAGCTAAACTTACAACTTAAGCCTAGATTGCCCTAAAGTGCTTCAAGAAAGTGCCAAACCCTAAATTGGCATTTCTAATTCCCTTGATTAATTTATGCCAGTCGAAATTAAGCATATCCTCAAATGTTGGCATATTTCATTTTTCACAAGAGTAGCACTTTTAAATTAAGGCCCGGATTGCCTTAAATTTCTTAAGAACATACCAAAATCCCAACTTGGTAGTTCTTCTGAATTTCCCAATATGTGCCATTTAAGATTAAAATCAATTCTCGTTTAAGGAGTAAATAATAATTCCATTTCATTTTCAAAGGTTAACAAAACCTTGAAAATGCTCCTTGAGTGTCAATTTCCTCAAAGTTGGGTTAACTACCCTACTAATCGGAGTTGACACTCTCTAACCCATTTATGGGGTAGAGAAAATGCTCCTAGGAACCCAACACCTATTGGTGCTCCTTGGATGCTCTAGGTACTCACTAGGGATAACTTCCCTAGATACCTTCCTAGTGACCTTGTTGGGCTTCTTAGAAGCCTTGGTCACATTTTCTAGGTCAACTCTAGGGATAGCCTCCCTTGTGACCTTGTTAGTGACTTTCTTAGACTTCTTAGAAGTCTTAGTCACTTTGGTTGCAAAGATACTTCTAGGAATATCTTCCCTTGTATCTTTGACTTGACCTCTAGACTTAGGGTTTGTTCCATAGCTATATGGAACCCTATGATAACTAGGCACATCCCTTTTAGCTTTGGGTTTGTATCCCAAACCTCTATGGCCATTTGATGGCTTTTGTACCCCTAAACCTAGGTTATGCTCATTTTGCCCTTTTAGGATATTTTCCATCCTTTTTAGAGTCTTTTCCATTTTATCAAGTCTTGATCTCAAGACTTGATTTTCTATCATTAAATCCTTAGATTTTGATTTTTCATTACACCCATGAGCATTTTTGTTTTTGGGCTTGTATCTATTATCCTTAGTGTTCTTGCCCAAGTGTCCATCTACCTTCCTAACCTTAGGTTGGGTAGTTTTGGCATGTAGGGCCACATGCTTTTCCTTAAAGCCCTCATGCTTCCTATTCTTATGGTAAATCGCATTAAAATGATAAAAATTAGAACTATCATGCTTTTTACCATAATGTAAAGGGGTAGGCTCAATAAAAGATACCTTCTTCTTTACCTTGGATACTCCCCCTTGACTAGTGCCTCCTTGAGCCTTGACCATCTTCTTCCCCTTAGGGCATTGACTCCGGTAATGCCCCTTTTGATTGCAAGAGAAGCACACAATGTGCTCCTTGCTCTTCTTTGTTCCGGGGATGGTCTCCTTTGGCTTCACCTTGCCTTTTTGTGCCACTTGGCCCTTCTTCTTGGCCAATTTAGGGCACTTGCTCTTGTAGTGCCCATGTTCCCTACACTCAAAACATATAATATGATTTTTATTATTAATTGAACTATTTTTACCTTCTTGTGTAGGGATGGCATCTTTTCTTTTGGATCCGGAGGTAGAAGCTTCCTCTTGATCGGACCTTGATTCTCCTCCATTGGATTTTTCTTGACTTGTGGAGGTAGAATCTTCTTCCTCCTCTTTGTCTCTTGACCCGGATGTAGAAGCTTCTCCTTCTTCTTGATCCGGCGTCACCAAGGATTGCTCCCCCTCAATCCTAGAGGTGGAGGCTTCATCTTCTTGAATATGAAACAAGGAGTATGCTCCCTCCTTGTTCCCTTCGTTGCATTCCCTTGAGGATGAAGCTTCTTGGATTTCCTCTTCTTCGGAGGTTGAGCATCTCTCAACCTCGGAGTCCTCCTCTTGGTCTTGCTCCAAAGAGTCACCCTCTATGGATACTTCTTGCTCTTGTACAGTGGAGGGGATCTTTTCATGAAGCTTGGCCAATTTGCTCCATAATTCCTTTGCATCTTCAAATTCTCCAATTTTGCAAAGGATGGTGCTTGGCAATAAATTGACCAAAAGCTTGGTCACTTTGTCATTGGCCTCGCACCTTTGGACTTGCTCTTGGCTCCACTTGCTCCTCTTGAGAACTTTGCCCTTTGAATTTCTTGGAGCCTTAAAGCCTTCCATTAGAGCAAACCATTGCTCTATCTCCATCATAAGAAAATTTTCGATTCTTGATTTCCAAGAATCGAAACTCGTAGAAGTGTATGGTGGAGCCACCCTTGTGTCAAATCCAAGCCCATCTTGGAATTGCATCTTGAAGTTGAGCTTGATAGAGTCTTGAACTTGAAGAATTTGCTCCAAAATTCCTTCACCCTCTAGCTTTTCTTGATATGCTTGACCCTTCCGGCGATGATTCTGGTGAAGAGCGGCCTTGCTCTGATACCACTTGTTAGGACCAAAAGTAGCTAGAGGGGGGGGGGGGGTGAATAGCTAGTCGCGTTCGCTTGTTGCTCGGCGTTGCTCTTCGTTGCTTGTTTCTTCAAGAGATGGCAGCGGAAATACAAAGAAACAACAACATCCCTCAGGTCAAGGTTGACCTGGTTGACCAAGCTGAGTCTTGGTTTGAGTTTAGATGTTTGACAATAAGATGTTAATTGAAGAAGAGTCAAGTAGGTCAAGGTTGACCGAATACTTGACTGGGAAGTCCTAACTGGGATGTTAGGCAGATGGAAAACCCTAGTGAGTGAAGCTAGGTGAAAGTCCTGGTGAGTGAAGCCAGGCAGAAGGAAAGACCTAGTGAGTGAAGCTAGGCAGATGGAAAACCCTAGTGAGTGAAGCTAGGTGAAAGTCCTGGTAAGTGAAGCCAGGCAAGGGAAAATCCAGATGGATCAAGGATGATCGGACATCTGGTGTTGGGAAGTCCAAGTAGGTCAAAGGATTGACTGGATACTTGGCACGAGGAAATACAGATAGGTCAAAGGGATTGACCAGACATCTGAATAGAAAAGTCCAAGTAGGTCAAGGGAGTGACCAGATACTTGGCATGACGAGAAAAGTCCAAGTGGGTCAAAGGAATTGACCAGACACTTGGTGGGAAGTCTGGCAGGTCAAAGGAGTGACCGGATGCTAGGCATGATGTACCAACAGTCAAGGATGACCGGATGTTGGTTTGGAGTCTTGGAACTTGGTTTTGGGCAAAACCAAGTCTGGATCGATCGAGGTTGCTGGATCGATCGGATCGATCCAGGCTTCTGCGAGAATGGCCGGATCGATCCGTGGATTGATCCGGATGTCCCAATCGATCGGATCGATTGGGACGGCCTTCGCGCGATAAGCACCGGATCGATCCGTGGATCGATCCAGTGTTCCCACAGAGGTGCTCTGGATCGATCCGTGGATCGATCCAAAGCCTCCCCGATCGATTGGGAACATTTGAATCGATCGGGTTCCGACCGTTGGCGTCGATTTAAGCTGCAGGCGTGCGATGGCTGCGGTAGCTCTTCTCTGATTCACTCCAGATCTCTCGCCAACTCCTCCACAGCGCTCTCAAAGATCAGATCGCCAGTTCTTGAAGGATCTTGGAAGCTTTCCAAGTCAAGAGGCGGATCAAAGGCAAGAAGAGGAGCTAGGGTTAGGGTTTTCTGTACTCATTGTAAGCTTTGCGCTTGTATTTTGTTTCCCTTTCCTTTCTTCTTGTACTGAGAGTCTTGTAGGGCTTCTCCGCCCTCGGTAGTTACCGAAAAGGAGTGTTTTCATAGTGGAGGGTGCGTGCGTGGTGTGGATCCTTGGACTAGTCACCTCTTGTGAGGTGGATACCAAGTAAACCAACCGTGTTAGCGTTGTATGTTGTTTCTTTGTATTTCCGCTGCCATCTCTTGAAGAAACAAGCAACGAAGAGCAACGCCGAGCAACAAGCGAACGCGACTAGCTATTCACCCCCCCCCCCCTCTAGCTACTTTTGGTCCTAACAGAATTGAGGATAATGTTATGTCTGTTTTACTTTTGCTCTGTAGTGCCGTCTGGAATTCAACATGGTTGTACCTAAAATGCATGACCATACCATGTTACTCATGGGAAGAACTATGAAGTTAGCATGTCCGTGTTCTTTAGCTTGTCCTAGTCATGTGAGAGAAATTTGGCTCCATTTTGACATCATTTGGACTCCTATTTTGTCCAAGGAACTGGGGCATAATAGGGGACAATTTATGTGTTGAGCTATGGAAGAGGCAATACCCCACCTGCCCAGTCACACGGCCGTGTTACCACACAATGAAGGGGCATGACCGTGTGATTTCACATGACCACACTTTGCTTTGGCTATAGATAAATGACACGATTGTGCCATTTGGCACGGCCAGGCCGTGTGCACTATTGGATTTGAGGATGCTTGATCGAGGGAGAGGCACGACCCTATCTTTTGTCATGGCCTGCCCATAGCTACTCTCTGGTGATGGGGTACGGCCATGCCAGGAGGCACGACCAATTGTTTGTCTTTTCCAGAGTTGCTCTAATGTGCGTCTTTGCACCATTTCCACTCCAAATTGTGTCTTGTCAATCAAAATAAGTAAAGAATAGATCTCTAAATAAAAGAAATAGAAGTAAGACATAATAATAAAATAGGATACAATAAACATACATTATATTCATGAAATACAAGTATATGTGCGTTAAAAAATATATAAATATATATATAATATACACATATCACATCCCCAGATCCCTAGACATAAACCTTCTTATCCTCAAGCAAAAACCTGCAATCTAGATTTCTGAGGTTAAATAGTGCATCGTAATCTTTAGTGAATTAGTCTAATCCTATCAAGTGATTTCAATGGTGAGAAAGATACAAAAGTTATTTGAGTATGACCTATGTAATAGTTCTCCGTGCTCAATGTAATATTGGTTTTAAATTTTCAAGTATAAATCACTAAGCCTAGTCAAGTCATCATAAGACTGTGCTCCTTATGCTCCCAGTGATAGACACTTACCTGCCATTTGCATGGTTCATCCTTCTCAATCTATCTAGGGTCGTAAAGGCATGTTCGATATTAAAAGAAACATAGTAGCATTTTCCAAGTAACCTAACTCGATCTCAAAGGGATAGCATACTAGTTTCCTCTCACGATAATTATTTTTTTATATCTCTTATTCATTTTTTTTATTTTTTTCTCTAATTGATTGCAATGTGCAACACTTGAACACAAATGCACATGAATGCAAATGTAGGGATATTTTAATTTTTCCAAATGAGCTAACATGATTTGAGTCTCATTCAGTAACTAAAATGTAGTTTGAAAAAATCACCATGGAAACACTGGTACTAATCAAGTTCTATGAATTATAACTATTTTCAAAGTTATCTACCATCAAAACTAGGC
Organism: Zingiber officinale; assembly: GCF_018446385.1. Classification (NCBI taxonomy): domain Eukaryota; kingdom Viridiplantae; phylum Streptophyta; class Magnoliopsida; order Zingiberales; family Zingiberaceae; genus Zingiber; species Zingiber officinale. The sequence continues at coordinate 71,625,300 of NC_055996.1, read as the reverse complement.
AAAGTGTGGGGAGATCCTAAAATAAATTCAATACTTAAACTCTTACAGTAAAAACATTACTCACTTTATGCTAACATGAATAGAAAAAGATAGATCACTAACATACTAACATCATACGTAACAATAAACTACATAAAATCTAGAACAAGCGTACTAGTATTTTTACATTAAGGAACAAATAATCATAATGTATTGTATAATGCAACCAAAATTTTTTTTATTATACAAAAAGGAATGTAAAGAAATATAACAAAAATTAAACTAAAGAAATATGACAAAACTAAACTAAAAAAATATGAAAAAAACTAAACTGAACAATATCTAACTGAAGGCATGTTATTTTTTACAGACGACATAATGATGAGGGTATCGCTAAACAAGGTGATGAAGCTTATGGTAGTACAGCTGGAAGTGAGTTGGAAGCGCTCTGAGTAGAAATCATCAATTTCACCGAGGTATAGGAGCATAATCGGCTCCGGCTATAGCCCCAATAGAGGGAGAATCATAATCGGTAGCCAGGGAGCCAAGGCCGATAGGAGAATCCAGGAGGTCTCCTACTGTTCAACCCAACACCTCAAGATTGATTTCATTTGCGGAGTTGGAAGCCCCTCTTAGAATTGCAAGGAAAAGGCATTGCTCATCTAGACCCTCGGTTGAACAATTATCCGCCCCTACACAAGTCCCTGTCGGATCCTTAGCTTCACCGATCCGTTTGCCAATTCAACTACTGGATGCGCTAGTCAGATCGGAGGATCAACTAGCTATAGCGCATCTCCCAACATCTCCTAGGACCTCTATTTTTTTGAATCGGGAACTTCTCTCATGGAAGCAGGCCTTCGCATGCTCCCCTAGACTTGAGTTCTTCAGGCCACCAGGGGAATTGGTTAGGCGAAGAAGAAATCCCCTTTGCCATGGAATTATCCCAAGACCCAGTCTAGGAGGCGTATAAGATATACCTTACCCTTTATGATCTAACAACCCTTGCCTGGAAAAACAAGGAAGTAGTGACCAAAGACATGCACATCCGAGCTTTAGTAGGGGAACTTTTATTGGATGGTGCTATGCACATGTCTCAACTACTGCTATTTATCCAGCGATACCCTTAAATTTGCTAGGGTTGCTAAGATCTATTGGGTCATATAGCCCCTTCTCAAGAAATTTTGGTTGCAGCTCAATAGGAAATAATTGCAGCATAGTCAGAAGTCAATGGTCTGAAACGATAACAAACAGACCCTGCTTCTAACCCTGCAACAATCACCCAACTGAGGAGGTGATGCTGGGCAGGATATTGATTATCTTGCGGGCTAATGAGAGGGGAGATTGGAGGAGAATTCAAGAAGAGAGAATGCCAAAAACAAGAGAAACTCATTGGATTTACCAAAAAATAAGACTTTGTATAACAAATGAGCAATCAATCCTTATACAAATAGATAAGTGTTTATATAGATTCTAGACCCTAAGACAAAGAAAGCAAAAAAATTCTAATATATGGACCTAAATTTTAATCTTGTAAAGAAAAAAAAAAGAGATCTTTCCAAAAAAGAAAATCTCTTGACATAAATTAAAATTAATAAAATAGGACTTTGTTACAAACTAATTATGACCTATAATTACCAAGAATACTAAAAAATTATCCTAAATACCATAAAAATAAAAATTACTAAAAATAGTAATAAACTCTTCAGAAGCTCGGTTGAGGGGCTAAACTATAGAATTTGGACCTAAAAATTTGGTAGTTATGGGTAGCCCATAAAAAGTATAGATTTTCAAATTCTAGATGTGTGGTCACCGACAGAGCCTGATTCTGACTCCCAAGTCAAAAGTATTTGAAGTTAAAAGGGTCATGTTGGATTGGATTTGCATTAGTCTCTCTGGGTTGAAAAGAACTCGCTCTCAAATTTATAGCACCCTCATCAGCATCCACCGAATAAGGAATCAAGTGCTTCACATTGAAGACATTAGACATCTTTAGATAACTAGGAAGGTGCATCTTGTAGGCATTGCCATTGATCTTTACCAGTATCTCACATGGTCTAATTTTTCAATCCTTTAGCTTATTGTACTCACCAACAGGGAAATGATCATGGGTTAAAATAGCTCAGACAAAATCTCTGACCTCAAAAAGTACTTGACAATGATGACTATCAACCCAAATTTTATACTTGGTATTGCTATCCAGAATTAAACCAGTTTCACCTGCTCATGAATATTTTGAAGATGTTCTATCATCTCATCTTCTTTAGAATTAAATCGTCACATACATAGGACAGGGGCTAAGTCCAGAACCCCTAATAGGTTCTACCCATAGACAATCTCGAAAGGACTCAAACCTATGGTCTTGTTTCTTGATTTGCTGTAGGTAAACTCTACTTGAGGTAATTTCAAGTCCCACCGCTTTGTCTTAGTTCCTGTTAGACACCTCAAAAGATTGTCCAAACTCTGATTCACCATCTCAGTCTAACCATCTGTCTAAGGGTGATATGCACTGCTAAAGTTCAATTTTGTTCCTAGTTTTCCCCATAAGCTTTTCTTGAAATTGCTGATAAACTTGGTATTACAGTCTGAAGTCATGGATCGAGGCATGCTATGTAAGCGCATGATCTTCTTGAAGTAAAGATGAGCAATTCGGACAACATCCACAGTTTTCCTACAAGCTACAAAGTTTGCCATCTTTGAAAAACTGTCAACCACAACAAGAATAAAATCTGAGGTTAATTGGGTGTGCAGTAATCCCAATATAAAATCCATGCTGATATCAAACCAAGGAGCTTTAGGGATAGTTAAGGGTACACACTTGTATTGGTGAGCACCCCTTTAGATTGCTGGGATACAAAATATCAATCCACAAAGTGGGTCACATCATTGGTGAACTTGGGCCAATAAAAATTGGTAGAGACGAGGGTCAATGTCTTATCACATCCAAAGTACCTCTCATTATAAAGCTCGCTCATGATCTGCTCCCTCAGAGATCAATCTGGAATGTACAACTGCAACCCACGAAATAGATAACCATTACGCAAAATAAAATCATGTCGGTGTCCACCATGTACCTCCTAGAATATCATTCTGAATTATGGGTTAGTTATGTACATATCTGGAGAAACCTCAAATCCCTCAACACTTGTACTCATAATGGTGAGTAATGAAGGATGATGACTCAAGGCATCTACAACACAATTCAGACTTCTAACATGGTGTCTCAGCATGAAGGTGAACTCCTCTAAATAAGTCACCCATTTGGCATGTTGCCTAGTCAGCTTGTGTTGACCATTGATGTATTTCAATGCTTCATGATTAGTAAACAAGATGAATTCCTTCTATATTAGGTAGCGATGCCAATGCTTTAAGGACTGAATAATGACATAGAACTAAAGCAATTGGATGCTCATATTGACTTAGAACACCTTCTATACTAATGCTAGATGTATCACAGTTGATCTCGAACACTTGGTTAAAATCAAGAAGTGCTAGAGCTGGTGGCTTGATCATCTTTTGCTTTGACCAGTTGAAAACTAGCCTCTACTTCTTTAGACCACTTGAAATTTCATCCCTTGAGACACTCGATGATGGAAACAATCAGAGTGCTAAAATTCTTTATGAACCGATGGTAGAAAGAAGTCAAACTGTGGAAACTTTTGACATCGTGCAAGGTACACGTCTGCGGCCACTCCAAGACTGTATCTATCTTTGCTTGATCTACTTGCACATCATCAATAGACACAATAATTCCATGGAAAGTTATCGATTTAGTAAAGAAAGAATACTTCCTCATGTTGCTAAATAAGCATTCTATCTATAACTTTTCATGGAGGTGATCAAAGTGGGATTCCCATGTCTGATTATAGATGAGAATGCCATCAAAGTAGACCACCATGCATTTTCCCATGAAAAGTCGTAGAATCTTATGCATAAACCTCATGAAGGTGCTCAGTGCATTAGACAATTCAAACGGCATGCCATCCACTCATATGGCCCATGTTGCGTCTTGAATGAAGTTTTCCATTCATCTCTGAGTCTTATTCTAATTTGATAGTATCCGCTTTTAAGGTCAATTTTTAAGAAGATTTCAGAACTGGATAACTGATCCAACATGTCATCCAAGTGGGGAATTGTGAATCTATACTTCATTGTGATCTACTTGATGGCTTGGTTGTTGATGTACATACGGCATGAACCACCTTTCTTTGGCACTAGTAGGACTGTAACTAAACATGAGCTCATGCTCTTATACATATAGCTCTTCTTCAGTAATTCCACCACCTGTCATTGTAATTCTTCAGCCTCCTTGGGACTTAGGTGATATGCTAGTCAGTTAGGCAAGCTTGACCTCAAAATAAGGTCAATCTGATATTGGATATCTCGCATGGGTGGTAGCCCAAAAGGAAGATCTTCTGGCATCATCTCATCATAATCTGCTAGCAGTTGTTGTACTTCAGCTGGTAACTCAATGTCTATGGCTACGGCTTCACTCTAGTGCAGTAGTAAAGCATAGACAACGCCTTCATACACCATCTCATCTAAAAACCTAGATATAGAAAATAGATTAGTATTCTTGGCTACCAAAATTAGAGTGGTTCCTTCCTGCCATGGTGTCAACACAATCTTTTTTTTCCTTGACTTGAAGGGTATATGTATTCTTTCACCCATCATGAATAGCACTGTGATCAGATTGCTAAGGCCACCCCAATAATACATGTCATGCATCTGTTGGATCGTGAGAGTTCGATAGAGGGGGGGTGAATATCGATTCGAAAAATAGTGTTAAAGAGAGTTAAACGCAGCGGAATTTAAAAACAATAGACACAGTAATTTTTACTTCGTTCGGAGCCTATGACGACTCCTACTCGAAGGCTCGTACTCCGTGAGTACTTTCGTTGGACAATTCACTAGCAATTCGAAATAATGATTACAAAAATAGTACAATGAATGCTAATGAAAGTTAAAACAAATACCGACAAGAATTTAATAAAAAAGGAAAGGAGCGTATTGTCGGAGCTTTGTTAGCGTCGCAGAAGTGCAAAGCAGTAGAGCAGGCAGTAGAAGACTTTCTTCTTGTAGTTATATTGAAACTCCTCTCTGACCCTTCTTTTATATGAGGCTCGGGGCGCCCGGATCCCTTCCGGGCGCCCTGGTGGGACGTGGCAGGTCCAACCAGCAAGCTCCACGTGGCGACGCACGAGTTTGGATAAAACTTACCTCTGGGCGCCCTGATCCCTTCCGGGTGCCTGGACCTCCGAGCGCCCGGATCCCTTCTGGGCACCCGGACCTCCTATTTCCAGGAACTCCTTCTCCTGCAAAATAGAGTTAGTCCGAGGCAAATATATATATCCTGTAAAACAGATTGTTAGCATAGTTAAAATTCAACAAAGCAATAGAAAAAGAGTATGACTTAGATTCCGTCTTTCCGAGACCGGAATCTAGTCACGATCTCGACTTAGATATCCGAAATAGATCTAAGTCGGATCGACGCCTAATGTTCCCTTCCCGGGAACGTGTTCTCGCAGTCACTCCCCTCCAGTGACTTACCTCACTTACCTGCCAGACGTCCGGTCAGCTCGTCGACCCGTCTGGACTTCGTGCCAGCTATCCGGTCAGCCCGTCGACCTAGCTGGACTTCGTGCCTAAGCATCCGGTCAGCCCGTCGACCCGCTTGGACTTCGTGCCAGCTATCCGGTCAGCCCGTCAACCTAGCTGGGCTTCATGCCAGACATCCGGTCAGCCCGTCGACCTGTCTGGACTTCTCCTGCACACTCGATCAGAGTGTTAGACAACAACAAGCTAACTTAACCTGATTTGTCATTCATCAAAACCTGGGTTAAATCGTTAGTGCAAACCGCACCAACAATCTCCCCCTTTTTGATGAAATGACAACCTGGTTAAGTTAGTGTAAACATATGCATAAAACAACATGCATTTAATGTGGTTTTTAAGTTAGTTTGTATTTTCAAATGGGTTTAGCTAACTTAACCACCTAACCCTCCCCTTTGGCATTCATCAAAAATAAGCACTGATTAAGTAAACATAGATTTTTGAAATGTCAAGATAAGCAGATAAAGAGAAAGAATGTCATGATAATCTGGGGGAGTTTAAATTTTTGAAAAACTTGTTTAGAGCATTAGCTTTTAGCTTTTAGAAAAATAGCTTTCAAACATAAGTGTATAAGTTCTAAATTTCAAGATCAAGTTTTAAATTTTCAAAACACGTTTCAACTTTGAAACGCTTTTCAAACATAAGTTTTCAAAATCAAAATTCCAAAACTAAGTTTGAAAAATCCAGTTTTCAAAACTGATTGAAATTAATTTTTCAACACTAAGTTTGTAAAAGATTCAATTTTCAAAATTAAGGAAAATGATTTTGAGAAGCTTAGTTTGTAAACTTAAGTTTGAAAAATCTAATTTCCACAATTTTCAATAACAAAGCAATTTTTAAAACTAATTTTTGTAAAATTTTAACTTTCAAATCAAATTGTCAAAATTAAGTAAAATCTAATTTTTCAGAACTGGATTCAGGATAATTTTCAAAGTGAAGTTAAACATTAAGAAAAATGATTTTGAACTTTACTTTTAGTTTTCAAAAATAATTTTGTAGAATTCTTTTTCCAAAATCAAATTTTCAAAGTTCAAAAGTATTAGTTTCAAAACCATGGTTTAAAATACTAGAAAAGTTTAGTTTTCAAGGACTAAGTAAAAAGGATAAAAAGTTTGTGATTTAAAACAAACACTTGTGAGTTGATTTAAAAATTTTTTCACAATTTTAAACAGGTTGATTTTGAAAATTGATTTTTAAACTTTGATTTTCAAAATTAAGTTTAAAATTCGATTTGAAAAACTAAAATAGTTTTATTTCTCCCACTGAACCTGACATAAAATTTTGAAAATATTTTCTAAATATATTCAAAGTAGAAAAAAAAATTGAGGTATAATTTTCTAGAGAGATTTTAAAGAGAAGATTAAAAAAATAACACTTAAGGAGATAATTAAAAAATAAACCTCCCTCTAAATTTGATACTCCTTTAATTTATTAATCCTCCTTATTTATTACTCCCCCTTAATATAAAATTTTACAACCGTAACATATTTTCGTACCTAAGTGTTTTAGGCGATTGTATAATTATCTTTATAAAATTGTTCATTTAAATTTGACTAAACGTAATTAACGTTAGATTCAGTTGAAATAAGTTAACCTTTAGTGTAATGTTAAGTAAGATAAGTTGTTATTAATTCAATAATTAATCAATATTAATAATTTATTGATTAAATTTTGCTTGATTCAATAATTTAATATAATCTAAATTTTGTATTAATTGATGAAGGTGTTAGTTATAATTTAACTTTTCATTTACTTCCTTTTAAGTTGGATTAACTTAGTTTAAAGTTGGTAGTAATTTGAAGTTAACCTCGTTATTAAACAAGGTTAAGTAATGTTCAATTTAAGTGAAAAAATAAAAATAATTAATATTTTAAAGGTTGATTAAAAAAATGACTTAGAGTAATTTTAATATTTTTACTAAGGTTAAACCTAGGTGCTAATCAAATCAAGCTTAGTTCTCAAATAAAGTTAAACTTAAATAGTTAAGTTCTACTTATTAATTACATAATTAAGTTTAAAGTTAAAGTTAATGAAATTTAAGTTTTTAAGTCAGGTGTCTAAGTTTTAAATGAATTTAAAAGAATTATTATTATTATTATTATTAAGGGATTTCTAACAAGATTTTAAAATGATTTTTATAATTATTTAATGGCAATACGTTCAATTCAGTTTTGATTTTAGATTTAAATTAATATCAGTGATTAATTTAGGTTTAAGTTTTAAGTTTAAGTTAAATTTTTAAATTTTAATTGTAATTAAGTTTTAATTTTCAGTTAGGTTAAATTAAGTTGAAAAGTAATGTTTAAATTAAGTTTTAATAATTTTTAATTTAAGATTAAAATAATGTTTAAGGAAAAAAAATTTAAAATCTAAATAATAATTTTTAAAGTTTAAATAATCAATAAGAATAATTTTTTGTAAGTTAACAACATTTTATCAAAGTGAACAATAATCTTAAGAAGAATTTTTCAAAATGATTTATTAAAGATTTAATTTTTAAAATATTTTTTTTATTTTTTTTACTGATTTTTGAAAGAGTTTAAAAAGTAATTTTTAAATAATTTTTAAAATGGTTTAAAATAATTTTTAAAAGAGTTTTTAAAATAATTTTTAAAATAATTTTTAAAAGAAATTTTAAAATAATTTTTAAAAGAGTTTTTTTTAAAAACAATTTTTAAAATGTTTTAAAATAATTTTTAAAAGAATTTTTAAAATAATTTTTAAAATAGTTTTAAAAGAATTTTGAAGATAATTTTAAAATAAATTTTAAGTTTAGAATAAAGATTTTAAAGTTAAATATAAAATTTTTAAAGTTAAATTTTTAAGTTAAATAATTTTTAGGTTAAAATAAATTTTTAATTTAAAATAATTTTTAGGTTAAAATAAATATTTAAGTTGAAATAATAAATTTTTAAGTTAAAATAGTTTTTAGGTTAAAATAAAATTTTCATTTAATATAATTTTTAGGTTAAAATAAATTTTTAAGTTAAAATAAATTTTTAAGTTAAAAAAAAATTTTATTTTTAAAATGGATTTTTTAAAAAAATTAATTTTAATTTAATTTAATTTAAAATTTGAAATTTAATTTTAATTGATTTTAATTTAATTTGAAATTCGAAATTCGAAATTTAATTTTAATTTAGTTTGAAAATTAATTAATTTAATCCTTATTCATCTCACCCGATCTAGATTGTCAATCAGGAAATCCTATAATTTTGTGAGATGAATTAGATTTAATTACAGAGTTTGGTTTAACTCTTGTTAGATTCAGGTTTAGCTTTGGTCTCAACAAATAGGCATTCTTTGGATAAACTTCTAAGCTTGGTGAGTCACTTGGACGTCATTAGAAGTAATCAACCTTTCGAGGTTTTCCGAATAGTCCTATCCACGGAGCTTAGTACTAAACCTTGGTCTAACTAGTTAGGATCCATTTAAAGGTAGCTTCGGTCGGTTCCACTTGGCCAAATGCACCAGATTGAAGTCATATCTTTCTAGACATGCGATGTCCAAGCTTCCCCAACGTACTATCATCAAAAAACTTCACCAGTACCATGATTCAAGTTAAACTTGAACCCTCTTTAACTAGTCCTAGTTACCCTATCGGGTAGGTTGGTTGGGGTTACCCTTTTCGGGTAGATTAGTTTTGGAGGTGCCAGCTATTCTGGAGCCTCCCCCTGAATTATTGGCCATTAATTTAAGATTTTTGTATAATTAGAGTTGGTTTTAGTTAAGTTTTAATGTTTAATTTGTAATTTAAATTTAAGTTTTTAATTTTGAATTAATTAAATTGGTCAAATTATCTTTTTTTTTAAGAGAGTGTATTTAATATTTGAATTTTCTTTCAATTTTAATTTTATTGGGTTAATTGAATTGTCTTTCTTTAATAGCTTATTTTTAAAGTTTAAGTTTTTATTTATTTTTAAATTTGAATTAACTAAACTGTTTGAATTATATTTTCTTAACGGTTTATCTTTTAGCTTTTTATTAATTGTTGATTTTGAAATTTCTAGATTATTTTTGTTTAATTTGTTATCTTTAACATTTAATTTTAAGTTTGTTAAATTCCGTTTTGATTTTATCAAAGTGTTTGATTTTATCCTTATATTTTCTTTGCCTTTTAAATTGATATGGTTAATTGAATTTATTAGATTAGTTTTATCTTTAAAGTTTAATTTTTTATTAATTAAATTATCTTGATTTTGGATAACATTTTCTAGACTGATTTTATCTTGATTATTAAATATTTTATCCATTTTCTCATTTTTAGCATTTAAATTCAAGTTTATTTTAATGTTTGACTTATTTATGTCTAAATGCTCACCTAATTTTAAATTTTCTGAATTAATTAAATTATTTGAATTGATTTGGTCATTGTTCTGTTTGACCAAGTCAAGGTTGATGCCAAATTGATCAGAGTCTTGATTGACTTGATCAGAGTCTAGATTATTTTGTGATTTTGAATTTAAATCTAGATTATCATGCACCATACTTGGACTAATTTCATACTTATCATCATGCTGATTATTTAAACTACTATTAGCAGGGGTATTTTGATAAATATTACTAACCTTGAGCGCAACCCCTAATTCAGTAGGCTTCTCCGTTGGATTTGACTCGAGTCCATATTTGACTTTAACTTGATCTTCTAGCTCCATCGGCGTCTCGTGAAGCTTGATCAACTGGGTCCACAGCTCATATGCATTCTTGTACTTTTCTAATCTTCATAAAATATTGTTAGGTAAAACATTACAAATAATGTTACTTACCTTTTTGTTCAGTTCCGAGTTTTGAGAAGGTTTCCTCAAAATTAGCATATAATCGATGTCTACGCTTCCTAAGAAGCATTCCATTAAGCGCTTCCAGTAGTTGAAGTCTTCATGATCGTATGGTGGTGGTTCGCAGGGGTTCCGTCCTTCTTGAAGAGTCATTATTCTTGCACATAGAGAAACAGAAAAAAAATCCCAAGACTTGGGCTTGGATTAGTAGTGCTGAAAAAAATAATATTTCACTATTTTCAGAAAAAAATAATAAAATATTATTAAAATATTTGAAAAAATATTATTTCAAAATTTTAAAAATGTAATATTTTTTAAATACTAAATAATGGTGAAAAGATGGCGATGTATTTTTCAAAAACCGTTTTGGAGGGAAAAAAAATGAAAGGCGTAAGGTTTTATTTAAAAGACAAACAATATCTAATTTTTTTTCCTTTAAAACGACCCCCCTTTGCTTGATTGGTGGTTGCACCAAATCAGAGCGGTACCTGCTCTGATACCACTTGTTGGATCATGAGAGTTCGATAGAGGGGGGGTGAATATCGATTCGAAAAATAGTGTTAAAGAGAGTTAAACGCAGCGGAATTTAAAAACAATAGACACAGTAATTTTTACTTCGTTCGGAGCCTGTGACGACTCCTACTCAAAGGCCCGTACTCCGTGAGTACTTTCGTTGGGTAATTCACTAGTAATTCGAAATAATGATTACAAAAACAGTACAATGAATGCTAATGGAAGTTAAAACAAATACCGACAAGAATTTAATAAAAAAGGAAAGGAGCATATTGTCGGAGCTTTGTTAGCATCGCAGAAGTGCAGAGCAGTAGAGCAGGCAGTAGAAGACTTTCTTCTTGTAGTTATATTGAAACTCCTCTCTGACCCTTCTTTTATATGAGGATAGGGGCGCCCCGGATCCCTTCCGGGCACCCTGGTGGTACGTGGCAGGTCCAACCAGCAAGCTCCACGTGGCGACGCGCGAGTTTGGATAAAACTTACCTTTGGGCGCCCGGATCCCTTCCCGGCGCCTGGACCTCCGAGCGCCCGGACCTCCTATTTCCAGGAACTCCTTCTCTTGCAAAATAGAGTTAGTCCGAGGCAAATATATATATCCTGTAAAACAGATTGTTAGCACAGTTAAAGTTCAACAAAGCAATAGAAAAAGAGTATGACTTAGATTCCGTCTTTCCGAGACCGGAATCTAGTCACGATCTCGACTTAGATATCCGAAATGGATCTAAGTCGGATCGACGCCTAATGTTCCCTTCCCAGGAACGCGTCCTCGCAGTCACTCCCCTCCAGTGACTTACCTCACTTACCTGCCAGACGTCCGGTCAGCCCGTCGACCCGTCTGGACTTCGTGCCAGCTATCCGGTCAGCCCGTCGACCTAGCTGGACTTCGTGCCTAAGCGTCCGGTCAGCCCGTCGACCCGCTTGGACTTCGTGCCAGCTATCCGATCAGCCCGTCGACCTAGCTGGGCTTCATGCCAGACATCCGGTCAGCCCGTCGACTTGTCTGGACTTCTCCTGCACACTCGATCAGAGTGTTAGACAACAACAAGCTAACTTAACCTGATTTGTCATTCATCAAAAGCTGCGTTAAATCGTTTGTGCAAACCGCACCAACAGCATCCATAGTCACCACATCACACCAAGTATTATCAAAATATTTGCCAATTGAAAAAGACATGAGACATCGTCGGCCTACAGTTACCTCACTATCTTTATTTAACCAGGATAACTTGTATGGTTTAGGATGACAATCTGTTTTCAGTTGCAATTTCTAGATAGCCTTAGCAGAGATTACATTCTCACAACTGCCACTATCGATGATCATCTTGTAGACTTTATTAACGATGGTGTAGGTAGTATGAAACATATTGGTTTTCAACCAATTTTCCTCCTGATCGCCCTTAGGAGTCAGCAAACTCTTACAAACGACAATGTCTTTTGGCCATCACCATAAATCACCTTATCAGATGCATTATACTCCGGGTCATTAATTGCTTCAATCTCTTTTTCCATATCTTCCTCAATCAACAGATTTTTACCTTTCTGATTAGTAGGAGAAGGTTTCTTGCATCGATTAGCCTTGTGTCCTATTTGCCACAACGATAACACATGATATGAGCATTAGGATTATAGAACATGAACCTTGATGGCAAATGGATCAATTGTTTTGGTCGCCCCTCACCACTAGCTTCTGATTCAATTATTTTTCAACAACTAGTGCACGCTGGTAGGCTTTAGACACCATCAAAAATGAATGAAGGCTGAGGGAAGCTTGTAGGGGATGACGCAACCCCCTATGTATCATGCGATCATTTGCTCCTCCGTCTCAGATAGGCCATTTTGGGCTATCAGCTAGTGGAATTCTTCTGTATAATTGTCAACTCATCTCATGCCCTATTGCAATGAGTGAAGTCACTGAAATATAATTTGGTGTAGCCGAAAGGTAGAAAGTTACCACTTAACTTCTTCTTCATCTTCTCCTAGTCATCTATTTTGACTTGCCCTATCTGTCCTATGAACACCACATCTGTTCCCACCACACCGATGCCCGTCCCTTGAGTCTGATGGCAATAAGTTTCACCTTTATCCAATCTAGAACCTACTTATATTCAAATATTTGCTCCACTTCGTTCAACCAATCGACAAAACTCTCTACTTATAACATATGAGAAAATTCAAATAGTTCAACTTGAAAACCAAGGTTTTTATAAGGCTCCTCCCAAACATGACATTCCTAGCTAGCATTTAGACATTAGTAAGGATTCTCAAAGGTAGACTTAGATCCTTTATCTGAAATCCCTAGACCTTCAAGGTTTCACGCTGCCACCATTGCTGATATCTATTGGGTTAACTCTGCAACTTGCCTCCGTAAATCCTCAATCATCATTATATCCTAGACGTTGCACTCATGGTGCTCGGCTACCTCAATTAGGACCTAGCTATTGTTGTTGTAAGTATCTTGAGTGAGTTTTGATATGATTAGCCATGTTAAGTTAGGTCCTATTGTATTTGATCTTTGTGTCTAAGTGTATAGAAACTTAGGAATACAAGTCAAGTGGAAGACACAACTAACGAGAAGGATTGCACGTGAAGTGAGTCGATAGACTTAGTGCATCCGAGAGACAAGGTGGTGTGGAAGAGTACACCGGCAGACGAGAAGGGCGCACGACGCTTCCGAGGGACGAGAAGATGGAGCGGTAGACTACTCAAGGAGAAGGCCGGGTTGAGTTCGGATAAGCTCAACTCTAGATAGGCGGAGAATCACCCAAGTGACCAGAGAAGCAGTCGAACAAGTCAACATGAAGTTGACCTATCCAGGCACCTAGACCAAGTCCAAGCGCTCAGACTCTAGGTGCCCGGACCACCCTGGTACAATAGGGGTGCCTTGGCGAGACGTTTCTAAGAGGATGATGTCGAAGTTCATGTCAGCAACACTCCAGACACCCAGACCGGTCCAAGCGCTAGGGTGAGGATAAAATTTTATCGTGAAGCTATTGAAGAGTCGTTGGGGCGGCTGGACCTACTTCAAGCGCCCAGAGCTGCCACGTCAACTAATGACCAGTAGGCTATAAATAGAGTCATGGTCCTAGGAGTTTTAAATACAATGCTTGTTTCAATTATTTACTACTTTTCAGTTTTCTGTACTTAATTATTGTAAGAGGCTACTCCGTCGAAAGGAGATTTTTAGTGGAGCTTTCAAAGTCTTAAACTAACAACTGTCTCAGTTGTAACCAAGTAAATTGCTCGTGTCTCTTACTTTTCTTTTATGTTTTTATTTCTAACTAACTAATGTGTTTGTCTTTGATAAAATCAGAGAATAAAAGAAAGTGTTGATTTTATTTTCAAAGTAATTCACCTCCCTCTCGACGGTTGTACCGGGGCCTATAGTTACAACCGTGACCATGACCACAATGACCCTCCATTGAATCTGACGCTCGACTTTCTTAATTAGACACTGCCAGCTCTGCTACCAACTAATGTTAGGCAGGATAAAAATTATCCCACGGGCTAACGAGAAGGAAAATTGGAGAACTCAAGAAGAGAGAATGCTAAAAATAAGGGAAACTCATAGGATTTACCAGAAAAATAAACTTTGTTTAATAAAAGAGGGATCAATTCTCATACAAATAGGCATGTGTTTATATAGATTATAGACCCTAAGACAAAGAAAGGAAAGAAATCACTATATGAACCTCGATTCTAATCTTGTAAAGAAAGAAATGTGATCTTTCTAGAAAAGATAATTTCTTGACAGAAATTAAAATTAATAAAATAAGACACTGTTATAAACTAATTATAACCCATAATTACTAGGAATACCAAAAATACCATAACTACTATAAAAGTAGAAATTATTAAAAATAGTAATAAAATCTTCAAAGGATCGGTTGATGGCCTAAATAGTGGAATTTGGGCCCCAAAATTGGCAGTTATTGATACACTATAAAAAAATATAGATTTTCAAATTTTACATGTGTGACCATCGATAGAGCATGATTTCGAGTCCTGAGTCAAAAGTTATGGTCATTTAAAGTTTAAAGCATCATGTTGGGTTGAACCTGAATTAGGAGGGAGATAGTGGAGGTAAGGATAGAAAGAATTAGCTTGGCACATAGTGTGAGTCAGTTGCAAGAGGAGATAGACATGTTGATAGTTGTTGTAGCTAGCGATCAAATGAAATTGGAAACCATCGCAACCAAGGAGGCAGCTGTCCAAGCTGGTTTAGATGCCAGTCGGAAGGAGCTGGGGCTTTTGAGAGTGGAACTAGGAGCCAGTCGAGGGGAGGTTGAGTCGGCCAAGGCCCTAGCGAAAATCTAGCGATGCAATCTAAAGGTTGCTCTTATTGCAATTGAAGAAGCCTGAGCTAAGGCTCAAGGCCAGGAAGCCTCCTTGGCGGAGCTATAGGCCTCTATGGCGAAGGTGGAGGCCTAAAAGGACTAGTTAAAGGGCCAGGTGTTGAACCTTAAGGAGCACTAGGCAGGAGAAGACTAGCGTTGGGCTATTAAGAAAAAAGAATTCCTTCGATCGAAGGAATTTTATTATATGGTCAGTACCCACTTCATCTGAATGGTGCAGCATCAAATTGATAATACCCTGAAATAATTGGTAGAAAATGGAAAGCTTTTCACTAACTTTCCCCTCCTAGTCATTGACCTTTAGAAAATCAATGAGAGCATCCCTGATGAAGATGCTATTGACTTTAAATATGTACTTATTTTTTTTCGTCAATTTGATGAAAATTTGGGAGATTTGTGTTGCTTTCCACTATGATTGTAGAGATGAGGATCTCGATTCCTACTATGTCTGAGTCTGGGGGAGTTTGGATCCTGAAAAGGATAAGACGATATGGTACTCACTCGACCCTTGTACGAAGGGGAGTCCACTATCGCAGCTTGGAGGTTCTCGACCCTAACTACGTCCAAGTCCATGGGAGTTTGGGACCTAAAAAGGACAAGGCAATACGATACTCATTTGACCCTTGTATTTTTCTTTACTTTCTTATTTCATCATCAAAATTTATTCTTAATAATGCATGTCCTTTTGATTCATTGAGTATTCTTTTGATAATTATTTTTAAATTTAATATCTTCTTATTTCATGTATCGCGTTGTTACATATTTCTCTTATTATATATATTTCTATCATCTCTTTAATATAATTTATTTTCCATATTTTATTTTACGCTGCTTAGTTTAGCCGTCGTGCATTTCTTTCTTTCATTGATAACATACTTAGACATATATTTAATACTGATTTATATTGAGTAGTTAAGTTTTCTCTAATCATATCTTCCATTGCTAATAAGAAATCAAATTAATTTTTCATATTTTGATTCCGATTATTAATACTAATTAGTATAAATCACAATAAATATTACTAATCCAAAAGAGAAATTATTTTTTTTATTTTAAAAATATTCATCATTGAGCTTATTTGTAATAAATAAAAATAAATCAGAAGATAGTTAATATTAAAACAAATTAAAATGTTAAATTGTATCATGTAATAATTAATATTTTTCTATTTTAATAATAAATAAAAGACCAATTATTATCTCTATTAAAATTAACCAACTTAACCATTCCGTTCTTCAAAATTAACCAACTTTTTAAAGGAAAATTTGCTACTAGGTAAAACCGGGAGTTGAGTTGAGTGAGTGGATCTTGTTGGCTTATATCCTGCCGAGTGGAGATTCATCGGTGTGGATATCCGCCAGCCAGAGCCCGTATTCTTTGAAACGTTGTATCTTGTTTTGAAGGCCTACGATGTAGTTGTTGTGGACGATGGCGTGCAGGCCTCGAGTTCTCTCCACCCAATCCCCGTTCCGGAAGTATAACCCTCCCGATGGGAATGCAGCTTGAGGTAACAAGTACAAGTCCACCTGCAGCAAACAGAGAGAGATCAATATTATTGTGAAAAAAAAAAAAATTGAAGAGATCGATCGATGAGATTGCTCTGCATTTGTACTAAAGTAGACTAATTCATGAAGTTATGGAGTACGATTAAGCATGGACGTACCTCTCCTGCAGTTTTGTTCAGAGCAAAATTGAAAGCAGGCTGGTCGTTCATTTGTGTGTTCTCGGACCAGGGCTCGTTTTGGATTTTCTCGATCCAACTGCTCATCGCCATTTTGGCGCCCCTCGTCGGACGGAGGAAAATCATGCAGCTGCAGACGTAGGTCTGGCCGTTGGTCCCTGGCGGCGGCAAGTCATGAGAGTGATTTAGGGGCTTCACCTGTTCATATGGAATTGGGGACGACTGTTCTCAGAGGATATTTACAGCTAGCTAGCACATATTGAAAGCTAGCGTCCACAGTAGTACTTACGGCGACATCGTCGTCGGCGAAGTATACGTCATGATCGCCTTCGAGGTAACGGAATGGATCCGCCACCCACACTATGTCGACGTCGTTGTACATGACGCTGTATCCCAGCTCCAGGACTTGCAGCAAGTGGCGAGGCCTCCGCGATGTGAAGTTGTAGAACCCCTGGAGATTAAGCAACTCATGAATTATACCATCAGCTAGCAGCTAGGCAGCTAGCGATTATGATTAGAGATCGGAGGAGCACCTGAGATCCGTAATCGTGGGCAGTTTGGGAATCGGGAGCGGGCTGGACCAGGACGGCGTGGCCGGGCCACCGGCGGTTGATCTCGTAGAGGGTGGCGTAGTCCTCGGCGAAGATAAGCACCTGGTCCTGCCGCTTCTGCCGCGCGATGCTGATGAGCCAGTTGTTAAGCAAGGGGAGAAAGGGTTCGCTCACGGAGGTAACGATGAGGGTGTCGTTGCGGGCGGCGAAGCCCGCAGCGCGAGCGACCGTGTAGTCCTTCCATCGGGATACGGGTCCGTCGTCGTAGAAGAGGGCGAACATGGGTCGACGACCGGGCAATGGGACGAAGACGACAAGGAAGAGGAGGAGCGCGAGGACCGAGAGAAGGCCGGACCGACTGAGGAGGAAGGAAGACATGATGCCTTGTGGCTGGGCGGCGCTGAAAGACGCACGCGAAGACATCAGTAGGCCGTGTTTAGCCACCGTCGGCAGCGGCTGCTGCCGTTGATTGAGGGACATGAGGGATCGAGGAGAATGATTTAAAAGTTAAAACGACAGGTCGTTGAAGCTTGTACGGCTAGTCTTGTTGACCTATTGCGAGACACCAGTTTCTTGACCTGTGACGTTGCTGTTTACTAGTCTGAGAAAGAGGACAAGTCCGTAGCCGGCCGAACGGTGGCGGAAGGGAGTAAGGAGGGCGAGGCAGCGGATTGGAAAGCGGCGGCTTGAAATAGGAGGAATTCAATCGCATTTAAACGTTGATGGGGAAAATCAAATATAGCAAAGAGCAAATGTCTTCATTACTTGGTGTTTCAGTAGTTTCTAAATATTTAGAGTTGGAATTTTAACTATTATATATTATAAGGTGATTTTTGTTAGTGGTACGAAAAATGTAAGACGTTGACTGCAGGACATTAGGGACATAAGACACTTGTGCTTTTAGTTAGGGATAACAATGAGTCTGAGTTAGATCAGGTTTTATATCTTTGTTCTCATCTCGATTTATTATATCTGTCCCTATCCTTTTTAAAAATTTTCATCCTCATCCTCGTATTGATCAAGAATTAGATATTCATCCCTGTACCCATACGTATTAGAAAGATATATCCTTTATATTAATAATTTTCTTTATTCTATCTAACTTATCATCATTCAACAAAATATATTACAATTAATATTATATAAAAAAATATAATAAAAATATATTAAATATCTATAACCTACTCCTATATATATTGGGAAATGTTATGCCTCACACGTGAGCGAGTAGCTCCAAAAAAAAAAGATTTAGCTTCAAAATTTTTTATATTTAATACTATAACCCGACCTTAAACCATATAAGCAAAACCCTTCATACCTGATTATCCGATTGATGCGATGGTAATAAGAGCCTATCAACTATAAGTCAAAGGAGAGATCAACTATCGACGTGGAGGTCAAAGTCAAGACGATTAACGTCAGAGAACTAACAGGCCCATCAAAATTGGCCGAGCGAAAGTCGACGCCAACTACCAACCGGATGGGTGGCTTGTGTGAGTGAATCACTTGTTCCGTCAGGGTCATTACGGAAAGAACATTAGATGCTCACAACTGACCAAGTGAATGCTAGGCCAACCGAAGCACATGTCCGGTTAGGTAAGAAATAATTTGTCGAACCAAGGTATTGCGGAGAAGAGCAGCTGAGATCGACCAGGAGAGGAGTCCCGACCGAGCGGCTTCCCCACTTAGACAAGCAGTGGGACCCCTCCCGTATCTCGTAATATCCTTTTGGGAGATAATGCAACTGACAATAGGGCATGATCAACAAACAAATCGTACAACAAAAGTTTCTACTGTCATATCCGAGATTTGCATGCCCTATTAAGGTATGTGTTGGAACCCCAAGGTTGTTTTGGTGTGATCAACATGTTAAGTTAGGTCCTGTGTGTTTCTAACCTTGTGTCTAAGTGTGCAGGAGCTTAGGAACACAGGTAGTCGAGCGGAAGACGCAGCTAGCGAGAAGGGCGGCAGTCCGAGGGACGAGGTGCTGCGGAAGAGTACACCGGCGGACGAGAAGGAAGCGCGCGGTGGTTCCGAGGGACGAAAGCCGGAGCGGAAGATTGCTCGGAGAGCAAGAGACGCAGCTAGCGAGAAGGTCGACGACCGAGGAATGAAGACTGCGGATGAGTACGTTGCCGGACGAGAAGGAAACACGTGGCAATTCCGAGGGACGAGAAGCCGGAGGGAAGCTCGCTCGAGAAGACCGGAAGTTGGGTTCGGGTGAGCCCTTTTTCGGATGGCAGAGATCACCCAAGTGAGCGGATCCGAAGGAGAAGAACCGGACCGAGGCGGGACTAAACCAGAGAAGAGGTCCCGGACGAAAAAGTCAACGGCTGTTGACTTTGGGCTCCGGGGCGCCCGGACCCAGTATTTTTACCAGATCGAGTCAAAACTCGATCTGAACGTTGGGGGATAAAATTTATCCCCCCCCCAGGGCGCCCGGAACCCTTCCAGGCGCCCCGACCAAGGTTATAAATATAGCCTTGGTCCAGAAGCTTTTCATCAATTCAGAACTCACGCTTTTCTTTCAAACACTTGTACGCTTTCTGTAGTTAGCTTCTATTGTGCGCTTCAACTTTGTAAGAGGCTTCTCCGCCTGAAGGAGAAATTCTAGTGCGATCATCTTTCTTGAATTAACAACCTCCCCGGTTGTAACCAAGTCAAAACCTGGTGCCTCGTTTTCTGTTCTGATCTTAGTTTATTGCTTTGATTATTTTTACAAGTGTCAGTTTAAGAGTTCGAGAAGGGTTGGTTTGTGTTTTGATTTCTGCAGGGTTATTCAACCCCTCCCTTCTAGCCGGCCCAACGGTCCTACAAGTGGTATCAGAGCCAAGACGCTTCAGGAGGACTAACCGCCAATCGAAGCAAAGATAATGGCCGGACCAAGCATCCACCCGCCGAAATATGGAGAAGATTTCGCTACGTGGAATAATCTGATGCAGGTATTTTTTTACCACAGACTTTGAATTAACTTTAACAATGGAATCCGGTTTTGTAGCTCCAGAAGGTAAGGAAAAATGTCAATGGACAAAAAAGGAGCAGGCTGAATTCGTGGCGAACGGCAAAGCAGAATACCATCTGCTAAGCGTTCTTCCACCTCAAGAAGTCAACAGAATCGGACAATACCTCTCTGCAAAGGGACTTTGGGAAAACTTCCTCGAGCTGCACGAAGGGACTTCCGAAGCCAAGCTCGCCAGAAGAGATCTGCTTCGGAATCAGCTCACCAGCCTGCAACTTGGAGAAGATGAGACAGTCGCGCACTTGCACTCGAGAATCAAAGAGATCATCACCGGACTATCGAATCTCGGAGAAACGGTAAGTAACCGAGATTCGCTAAGGTACGCACTAAATTCATTTCCTAGAAATTCAAAATGGGCATCACTAGTAGATGCCTTTTATATTTCTAAAGATTTAGAAAAGATCTCGTTAGAAGAATTTTTTTCTACTTTTGAAGTGCATGAGTCAAGATGTGCAGGAATGAAGGAGCCCAAGAATAACGTCACCCTCAAAGCTTCGAGAGACGAACCAGAGTCGGAATCCTCTCTCGATGATGAGGAAATGGTAATGATGGTAAGAAGATTCAAGAAGCTTTGTAAATCCAGATCTACTAACCATCCACAGGGGAAGAAGAAAAGGACGATCCGCTGCTACCACTGCGACGAAGAAGGGCACGTCAAGGACAATTGCCCCAAGCTGAATAACAAGAACAAGGAAAAGGGTAAGAAGCCTATCCAAAAGCGAAAAGCCCTAAAGGCGACGTGGGATGATACGTCGTCGAAGTCAGAAGTCGAGGCATTCTCCGGACTTGCTCTAATGGCAAGTCATCAAGACGACGACTGCGAGTCAAGCTCTTCCGAAATGAGCATCGAGAGCATCGATGAAGGGGGAGCTTCGTCAGAGGAAAGCAGTAGTTCAGGGGAAGACACGGAAAACGAACTCGACAAGGTAAGTCAGGTACGTTCACTTCCTCCCGATAAACTTTATAAATTTGTTAAGTTATTAACTAAAGACTGCTGTAAATTAGAAAAATAAATAAAAAATTTAAAAATAATCTTAGTTAAATCCTGCCCTCTAGAAGAATTAGATAAATCAAAATTGGAAAAATCAAAAATTGAAACTTGAAAATAATGATTTGAAAATTCAAGTAGATAATTTGAAAAACCATGCATGTTCATCTAATTCTAGAAAATTTAAAAATTTAAATTGGTATTATAGATATCACCCGGGACAAATTAAGAATATCTCTAGAAAATATGTCCCTAAGAAATTTTTAATCAATCCAGTAGGCTGGAACCTTTATTGGGTTCCTAAATCTTGCTTAGTCTAAGTTTTAAAATTAAAATTAAAATTAGCGCTTTTCAGTGAGAAAATTAAACAATGAATTTCTCTATGAGGTTTTGTCTAAGGAAGTGGTTGTTGCTCCAATAACCAAGAAGGCCTAGTGCCTCGCCACGACCTGGAAGCCAAAATATTAAAATAAATGTTTAATTAACTTTCTGTCAAAGCATTAAAATTAGAATTAATTAATGCTTTCAAAGTTTAAAAAAAAAATATGCTTAAAAATTCTCAAAAGATTTTCTGAAATTAGAAATTTATGCTCAAATTACTTAGAAATTTTTGTTCCTAAGTCAGAAACTTAGAAATTTTTTTTAAGTTAGAAATATTTCTCAAAATAATTCTTGCAAAAACTTAAAATTATTTTTATGAATTTATTTTTTTCAAATTTACTAAATCCTTAATCCTTAGATTGTTTTTCTTGGAACCCCATTTTTTTGTGATCAAAGTGGGAGAAGGGAAAGTATAAGTCTAGGGGGAGGTAGATAGATTCAATTTTTTTTCTATCTTTTTTGTACTTAAAATGCAAATTAAGTTAAGTTACTTAATTTTTATTTAAGGTCTATTTTACCCTATCTTAACTTGGGTTGATCACACCAAAAAGGGGGAGATTGTTGGAACCCCAAGGTTATTTTGGTGTGATCAACATGTTAAGTTAGGTCCTGTGTGTTTCTAACCTTGTGTCTAAGTGTGCAGGAGCTTAGGAACACAGGTAGTCGAGCGGAAGACGCAGCTAGCGAGAAGGACGGCAGTCCGAGGGACGAGGTGCTGTGGAAGAGTACACCGGCGGACGAGAATGAAGCGCGCGGTGGTTCCGAGGGACGAAAGCCGGAGCGGAAGATTGCTCGGAGAGCAAGAGACGCAGCTAGCGAGAAGGTCGACGACCGAGGAATGAAGACTGCGGATGAGTACGCTGGCGGACGAGAAGGAAACACGCGGCAATTCCGAGGGACGAGAAGCCGGAGGGAAGCCCGCTCGAGAAGACCGGAAGTTGGGTTCGGGTGAGCCCTTTTCCGGATGGCAGAGATCACCCAAGTGAGCGGATCCGAAGGAGAAGAACCGGACCGAGGCGGGACTGAACCAGAGAAGAGGTCCCGGACGAAAAAGTCAACGGCTGTTGACTTTGGGCTCCGGGGCGCCCGGAGCAGCCCGGGGCGCCCGGAACCCTTCCGGGCGCCCGGACCCAGTATTTTCACCAGATCGAGTCAAAACTCGATCTGAACGTTGGGGATAAAATTTATCCCCCCCCAGGGCGCCCGGAATCCTTCCAGGCGCCCCGACCAAGGTTATAAATATAGCCTTGGTCCAGAAGCTTTTCATCAATTCAGAACTCACGCTTTTCTTTCAAACACTTGTACGCTTTCTGTAGTTAGCTTCTATTGTGCGCTTCAACTTTGTAAGAGGCTTCTCCGCCTGAAGGAGAAATTCTAGTGCGATCATCTTTCTTGGATTAACAACCTCCCCGGTTGTAACCAAGTCAAAACCTGGTGCCTCGTTTTCTGTTCTGATCTTAGTTTATTGCTTTGATTATTTTTACAAGTGTCAGTTTAAGAGTTCGAGAAGGGTTGGTTTGTGTTTTGATTTCTGCAGGGCTATTCAACCCCCCCTTCTAGCCGGCCCAACGGTCCTACAGTATGATGTTAGAGACACTCTCTTAACAGATATTTATTGGAACCCCAAGGTTGTTTTGATGTGATCAACCAAGTTAGGTTAGTTCCTGTGGTGTTTTAACCATGTGTCTAAGTGTGCAGGAGGTTAGGAGCACAGGAAGTCGAGCAAAAGACACAGCTAGCGAGAAGGACGGCACGGGAGAGAGCTGACGGGCTCGGTGTGTCCGAGGGATGAGGTGCTATGGAAGAGTACGCGGGCGGACGAGAAGGAAGCGCGTGACATTTCCGAGGGACGAGAATCCGGAGCGGAAGGTTGCTCGAGAAGGCCAGAAGTTGGGTTTGGGTGAGCCCTATTCCGGATGGCCGAGCTCACCCAAGCGAGCGGAGCTGGAGCGAAAGACTCAGACCGAAGTGAAGATGGAGGCCCGGAGAAAAAGTCAACAAAATGTTGACTTTTTCATTCGGGGCGCCTAGACCAGTCCGGGGCGCTCAGAACAGTTCAGGGCGCCCCGACCAGTCCGAAGCGATTTCGGGCGCCCGGAACCCTATTTTTATTCACAATGAAGTGGATTTTAACCATTACGTCGGGGATAACTTTTTATCCCACTCCAGACGCTTGAAACCCTTCCAAGCGCTCCGATTAAGGCTATAAATACAGCCTTGGTCCAGAAGCTTTTCATTAATCAAGCAATCACTGTAACAACACTTGTGCGCTCTTCTTTTAGTTTAGCTTCTCATTTCTGTGCTTTCACTACTGTAAGAGTCTTCTCCTCCTGAAGGAGATACTTATTGCGATCCATTCATTGAATTAACAACCTCTCCGGTTGTAACCAAGTCAAACTCGTGAGCCTCATCTTTTTAGTTTTTGTCTTTATTTAATTTACGCAAGTGTCATTTTAAAAGTCCGAGAAGGTATTTCTTTTTATTTGTGTAGGGTTATTCAACTCCCTTCTAGCCGACCAACAGCGGGCCCAACAAGTGGTATCAGAGCCAAGACACTTCAGGAGGACTAACCGTAGATCGAAGCAAAGACGATGGTTGGACCAAGCATATACCCGTCGAAGTTCGAGGGGGAGTTCGCTAGCTAGAAAAAGCAAATGCAGGTATTTTTTTTAAAACTAGTTTCAGTTTACTTCTAATAATGGAATTCAGTTTTATAGCACCGGAAGGTAAAGAAAAATATTAGTGGACGAAAAAGGAGCAGGCCGACTACGTGGCAAATAGCAAAGTAGAGTTCCATCTGCTAAGCGTCCTTCCGCCACAAGAAGTCAACCGGATCGGCAACTATGACTCAGCAAAGGAGCTTTGGGAGAAGTTCCTTGAGCTACACGAAGGGACATCCTAAGCCAAGCTCGCGAGACAGGACTTACTTCTCAACCAGCTGACCAACCTACTGCTTGAAGAAAACGAGACAATTGCGCATCTTCACTTGAGAGTTAAGGAGCTCATCACCGGACTATCGAATCTCGGAGAAAAGGTAAGTAACCGAGATTCGCTAAGGTACGCGTTAAATACATTCCCTAGGAATACGAAATGGACTTCACTAGTAGATGCTTTTTATATCTTTAAGGACTTAGAAAATATTACCTTAGAAGAATTATTTCCTACATTTGAAGTGTATGAATCGAGATGTGCAGGTACGAAGGAGCCGAAGCACAACATCGCCCTCATGGCAGCGAGAGACGAACATGAGTCAGAATCTTCTCTTGACGACGAGGAAATGGTAAAGATGGTAAGACGCTTTAAAAAATTGTTTAACTCAAGTAAAACTAACCATCCGCAAAATAGAAAGAAAAGGAAGATCAGATGCTACCACTGCAACGAATAAGGGCACATCAAAGACAACTGCCCCAAGCTAAGGAACAAGGACAAAGGAAAGAAGTCTGTCCAAACAAAGAAGTTCAAGACACTAAAAGCAACGTGAGACGATACGTTGTCCGAATCAGAAGTCGAGGCCTTCTCCGGGCTTGCATTAATGGAAAGTCATCAAGATGAGGACTACGATTCAAGCTCGTCTGAAATGAGCATCGAGAGCATCGATGAAGGGGGAGCTACGTCGGAAGAAAGCAGCAGTTCAGGGGGAGCCACGGATAATGAGATCGACAAGATAAGTCAAGTACGATCTCTTCCTCCCGATAAATTATTTAAGTTTGTTAAAATATCAACTAAAGATTACCGTAAATTAGAAAAAGAGATTAAAAATTTAAAATTAATTCTAGCTAAATCTTCCTCGTTAGAAGAGTTTGACAAATTAAAATTAGAAAATGATAATTTACAAAAAAAAATAATCTAAAAAATCTTGCATGCTCATCTAATACAAGCTTTAGAAAATTCAATAATCTAAATTGGTATTTTAGATATCACAAGGGATAAATTAGAAATATTTCAAAGAAATATGTCCATAAGAAATACTTAATTAATCCAGTTGGCTAGAACCTATATTGGATTTCAAAGTCATGTTTAACTTGAACTTTAATTTAGATTTAGTACTTTCAGCAAAGAAAATTAAACGTTTAATTTCTGTATGAGGCTTTGTCTAGAAGTGGCTGATAACCCAATAACCAAGAAGGCCTAGTGCCTCGCCACAGTCTGGAAGTCAAAATATTAAAATAAAATATTTAATTGACTAACTGATAAAGCATCATATTGGGATTAGTTAATGCTTTAAATTTTTTTGGAAATGTCTCAAAAAGATTTTGCAAAAATGTCTAACTTAGATTTAAAAAAAAATTCTTCAGCTTGAACCTTTTTTTTAAAAAAAAAATCTTAGAAATATTTTTTTGTTTTGCTTGCAAAAATTTAGCAAAATTTCTCAAAAAATATATATTTTTTAAAATAGTTAGTCAAAAATATTTTTCTCCTTGACATTTTTTTACTTAATTTTTTTTTTAGAATTATTGCAAATTTTTTGTGATAACAAAATAATTTTTTTAAAAAAAATTTGTTAATTTTTTTTTAAATTAGTACTCTTAGATTTTTCTTGGTATCCCATTTTTATGTGATCAAAGGGGGAGAAGGAAAAGTTAAGTCAAGGGGGAGGCAGATTCAATTTTTCTATTTATTTTTTGTACTTTATTGCAGAATTTATTGTTATAATTTATTTAACCTTAGCTTAACTTGGGTTGCTCACATCAAAAAGGGGGAGATTGTTGGAATCCCAAGGTTGTTTTGATGTGATCAACCAAGTTATGTTAGGTCCTGTGGTGTTTTAATCTTGTATCTAAGTGTGCAGGAGCTTAGGAGCACACACTACAAAAAAACATAACTTTGGGGACAAAAGTTTGAAACGAAAATAATTCGTCCCAAAATTGGGACAAATTTAGGGTCGAAAATAAATTTCGACCCAAATAACCAACAAAATTTGCAACAAATAAATTTCGTTTCAAGTTTGCAACATAAAAAAAATTCGTCCCCAAATCTGGAACGAATTAAAAATTTGTCACAAATTTAGGGACAAATCCTGGATTCGTCCCAGATTTGGGAACGAATCGAGAATTTGTCCCAGATTTGGGAACGAATCGAGAATTCGTCCCAAATTTTGGGATGAATCCAGGATTTGTCCCAAATTCTGGGACGAATCCAGGTTTCGTCCCAAAACTGAAAATACTTTTAAATAAATAAAATCAAACACCTAAGGCTTAAATATGGACCTAGAGACATCGGAATTTGATAAAACAAGTTTTTGTGCGTCCATATCATTGAGATGATCGTAAATACGTCATCATCCATAATTTTTAATTAATATTTTCAGTGATTTGAATTTTTAACACCAAATTAGGTCAAATTAGGATTAAAAAATTCCAAAATATATATATTTGGTAAAAAATATTTTTATTGATAGATTTACGATCAGGATAAAGATACGAGAACATAGAAACTTGTTTCATCAAATTTCGATGTCTCTAGGTCCGTATTTAAGGCGTCCAATTTTGTTTATTTTTTTTTTTTTGATAAATAAATTTTTGGGACGAATCTCTGGATTCGTCCCAAAATTTGGGACAAATCCAGAGATTCGTCCCAAACTTTGGGACGAATTCCTGGATTCGTCCCAAAACTGAAAATATTTTTAAAAAATAACATCAAACACCTAAGGCCTAAATATGGACCTAGAGACATCGAAATTTGATGAAACAAGTTTCTATACGTCCATATCATTGAGCTGATCGTAAATACGTTTTCATCTGTAATTTTTAATTAATATTTTCAGTGATTTGAATTTTTAACACCAAATTAGGTCAAATTGGGGTTTAAAAATTCCAAAAATATATATATTTGGTAAAAAAAATATTTTTATTGATAGATTTACGATCAGGATAAAGATACGAGCACATAGAAACTTGTTTCATCAAATTCCGATGTCTCTAGGTCCGTATTTAAGGCGTCCAATTTTGTTTATTTTTTTTTTTTTGATAAATAAATTTTTGGGACGAATCTATGGATTCGTCCCAAACTTTGGGAGGAATTCCTGGATTCGTCCCAAAATTTGGGACGAATCCAAGATTCGTCCCAAAACTGAAAATATTTTTAAAAAATAACATCAAACACCTAAGGCCTAAATATGGACCTAGAGACATCGGAATTTGATGAAACAAGTTTCTATACGTCCATATCATTGAGCTGATCGTAAATACGTTTTCATTCGTAATTTTTAATTAATATTTTTAGTGATTTGAATTTTTAACACCAAATTAGGTCAAATTGGGGTTTAAAAATTCCAAAAATATATATATTTGGTAAAAAAATATTTTTATTGATAGATTTACGATCAAGATAAAGATACGTGCACATAGAAACTTGTTTCATCAAATTCCGATGTCTCTAGGTATATATTTTTTAAAACATATATAGGTTGATAATAACTAAAAATGTGTTGTGTAGTGAACGGTTGTAAATTAGTGTCCGAAAGCTTAAATATGGACCTAGAGACATCAGAATTTGATGAAACAAGTTTTTATGCGTCCGTATCATTGAGCTGATCGTAAATACGTCATCATCCATAATTTTTAATTAATATTTTTAGTGATTTGAATTTTTAACACCAAATTAGGTCAAATTGGGATTAAAAAATTCCAAAAATATATATATTTGGTAAAATATATTTTTATTGATAGATTTATGATCAGGATAAAGATACGAGCACATAGAAACTTGTTTCATTAAATTCTGATGTCTCTAGGTCCGTATTTAAGGCGTCCAATTTTGTTTATTTTTTTTTTAATAAATAAATTTTTGGGACGAATCCAGCGATTCATCCCAAACTTTGGGACGAAATCCTGGATTCGTCCCAAAATTTGGGACGAATCCTGGATTCGTCCCAAAACTGAAAATATTTTTAAAAAATAAAATCAAACACCTAAGGCCTAAATATGGACCTAGAGACATCAGAATTTGATGAAACAAGTTTCTATACGTCCGTATCATTGAGCTGATCGTAAATACGTCATCATCCATAATTTTTAATTAATATTTTCAGTGATTTGAATTTTTAACACCAAAATAAAGCACGAGTTGAAGCCTCTATTGTTAATGCATACATTGTGGAGGAAGTCACCACTTTTGCATCATATTATTTTGAACCTCATGTTCAATGCAAAAGGCGAAGACCGGGCAGAAATGATGAGGGTCCTATTGATCCAAATGTTACCTCATTTTCAATTTTTAACTACCTTGGTCGACCAAGTGGACCATGTAAACAAAGATACTTAACTGGTAAAGAATGACGGGCAGCCCAAACATATATTTTACTAAATTATCCAGAAGTATCATCATATTACGAGTAAGTATATATTTTTTTTTTTATTTTTTTATTTTTTCAATTGTTTGTATAACAATATATTTTTTTGAGTAGGATATTTACCAACTTATATTCTGAATTATCGACACAAGAGTTCGATCGATTTTGTGAAGAAGAATTTGCTGCATGGTTCAAATCATATGTAAGTAAAAAATCTATATTTTGTTGACACATATGCATACTTTTAACAATTTGTGTTTTGACCTTAGGTTCAAGCTAATCAAGCTCACCTTAAGCAAGAATGGCTAATCCATCTATCATGGGGTCCAAATTCATGCATACGCACTTGGCCAGCATATTTCACAAATGGATATAATTTTCATACTCAAGACTATGGAATGGGCAAGAATACCATGAATAGTGGGGTGTGCGTATCGTCATCCAATGAAGGAGGTGCAAGCAATGATTTTTATGGTTTGTTGGATGAAATTATAGAAGTAGAATACCCAGGACCACAAATGCAAGTTATATTATTTATGTGTCGCTGGTTTGACCCTGTTAGAGGGATGAAAGTGCATCCACATTATAATTTAGTTGAAATAAATCATAAGAGATTTTATAAGAGATATGAACCATTTGTGTTGGCACAACAAGCAATTCAAGTATTCTATTCTTCATATCCGAGTTTGAAACGCGATAAGATTGATTGGTGGGCTGTTTGTAAAACTAAAGCACGAAAAAAAATTGAGGCACGTTGGGAAAACATTGCATATCAACAAGAGGAAGTTTCAAACACCTTTCAGACTGAGGAATATATTATTCCAACTTTACGAGATCCCAACGGTGTAGTAATCAACGTAGATAGAAGTGAAATTGATGATGAGGAGGAGGAGGAGGAGGAGGAAGGAGAGGAGGAGGAAGAGGAAGAGGAAGAGGAAGAGGAGGAGGAAGAGGAAGAGGAGGAGGAGGAGGAGGAGGAGGAGGATGATAATGACAATGATGACTTTGATTTTTGATGATGGGTAAGTTTTGTTAGCTTATTTAAAGAAATTTCCCATATTTTATTGTATATACTGTCTCTTTTATAATTTGATTTACTTTATCTGTTAATACATTTTATTTGTTCCTACAGGTCATCAGAGGTCACATTTCATAAATTTCCCCTCCACCCTTTTCCATAATATTTACATAAAAATGGTAAGTTTTTAATTATCCTTTGTTATGTATCAGATCTGTAATTAACTTTATTAAATTATTGAAATTTCCAGTATATATTTCGACGTGGTGGACGTAGACGGCGACCACAGGACCAGACACATCCATCACCTGCCAGTGAACCTATGCCACCCCCTACTCAGGCAAGCCCATCCCATGTGTCTTCTCCACCGGCATCATATTCCCCTGCCATTATACCTATGCCACCCCTTCATCAGCCGGGCCCATCTCATGTACCTTCTGCACCGGTTTCATATTCGCCGCCACAAGAACCTTACCCAGAGCAGTTACCTGTCCACTCAGATCCTCCTGACTCAGCAAGAAACTCATTTACTGAGTTTAGGAATGATAGAGCTCCTTTAGTCCCCATCGGTGATTCGTAAGTACTATAAAATATTTTATTTTTAGACCTATCTTAATTATTTAAGATCGTTATTTTGTAATTTAATGCAGCTTTGAAAATCCGGTACAAGTTGTTCGAGAAATAAATAGAATCGTGAACAACCATTGGGGAGGGGATTCTTTGACATATTCAAGCACTCCACCAGCCACAAAACAACTTTGGTGGAGCGAGTTCAAAGTATATTTTCTTGAGTTTACTTCAATTTTACAGTGATTATATAATAAAATAAATTTCTATTTCAGCGCTTAAATAATTGGGACCCGAATGACGAAATGGAGATACGAAGAATATTTAAAAAGAAATGTGGCGATCACATTAGACATGTATTAAGTCACGCAAAGAGTCGGGGGAAAAAGTCAAATTTCATCACTGAAGAAAATTGGGAGAGGGTCACTATATTTTGGGCAACGGAGGAAAGTAAACAAAGGAGTGACCTGAATAGAATGAATCAATCTCACAATTCTGGTGACTCAAGTGCTATATATGCGGGAGGCTCCATTAACATAGATGAGCATAGACGGAGAATGGTAATTGTTTCACTCTTTCACAACTTTTTAATATATATCAAATTATTTCATTATTTGAAATAATATTTTTTTAGACCAAGGAGACTGGGAAGGAGCCTTCTTTCATTGATACTTTCACTCGCACTTTTAAAAAAAAAGATAACACATGGAGTGGGGCGAGAGCAAAAGCAGTCAAGGTAATATTTATTTTACCTTAATATATGGTTTAAATTTAATTAGTTAGCTACCATTATTGTCTTAATATTATATGTGTTTCTATTATATCTAATCAATATCGTATGTGTTTTACAAAACAGGAAAAATATGATCAACTCGAGCTAGCTCAAACATGCTCACAAGCTGGTGTCGATAGTCAGGGGTCTGAGGAGTCTGTTGGCAATAATTTGAGTTTATGGTTAGAGGCCAGTGGAGGACCAAAAGGGGGAAGAATATTGGGGATGGGTTCCTTGAGTAGAACCCAAAGATTAGTTGGAACTTCTTCCTCCACATCAGCACTTACGACCCAAATAAATACCTTGACTGATGAGGTTAGCCATCTGAAGGAAATAATATCGCAAAGAGACCAAGAAAGGGTGCAAAGAGACCTAGAACGGGCTAATTTGGAGAAAGATATTAGAGATATGCGCCGACAACAAGAATTAATCATGAAACACCTTCAGTTGAGCTCCACTCAAAGTCAAAATCCTCCCAATGACGACGATGATGATGCCTACGATGATGGCGGTGATGATTTTTGATGATTTTAATAATGTATGATGAATTTTTTTTCTCATGTTTACTGCTTTACACATTAATCAATGGTTTTTTAACTTTTCAACTCTGCCATTTGTAGGTTAAGTCTGTTGTCTTCTTGCACTATTCCATTGTCAATGTATGAGATGACTTATCTTTGACGTAGACTAATCTATATGATTCTTAGTTGTGTACCAGTAACAAAATTAAAGCATAACTAGGCAATATGAATGGAGTCTCTAATACTCTAACTTTATTTTTGTCCTGATTTGATAATGTTGTTTGTGCAGGTCTCAATTTGGTGTGATCTCACTGTAGTTGAAGACAACTGTATTTGTTCACCTCTTTTCGGTATTCCTAAGTTCATTAATATGCATTTACTGATCTATATATACAGTTAGCTTTAAATAATTATGTTATAGTTGTTTAATTATATAAAGTTAACTTTAAATAATTATGTTAAAGTTAGCTTTAAATAGTTGTTTAATTGTGTTCCTTCTTTTTGATAAGCAGCTCTTTCTTGTTTTGTCTTCAATGATAATGATGCATAAAAGTTCTGAATTTGATCTATGTACAGTCTCAAAACTATGTGGATACATAAAAGTTCTATATTTCATCTAGAATTACATCACACTATTCTAAAATTCTTTACTAGATAACGATGCACCCTCCTACCTTAATATTTTGCAAAGAGTTGTTAAAAATGTGCTAAAGTTATTCATATGAAATTGTCAACTAGTTAACACAATGAAAGGAACAATTATTTTAAACATCCTTTAGTTTACATTAAATACCAACCAAAGATAAAACTATAAATTCAGCAAATTAAAATGAAAAATAAAGTTAACTAAGTGAGAAAATTTGAACCCTAATACCATACTTCACAAGATCTCTCTCTCTTTCTCTCTATATGATGTGCCAATTATATTAGGTTGTATCATAGTTACGATACATGTACTTAGCTTCAAAATAATGCTTATAATTTTATTTACCGTTGCTATGACATGGATGATTCATATCGTTGGTAAATATGACTTTTATTAGAATTAGGGCTTTTATTAGAATGTTTAAGGAATTTCATATTTATGTTTTGTTTCCAATTATTCTTTTTACATGGCCATATCGTATAATATTTACAATCTTTCTTGTTACACATAATCTAGTTTATTTGTTTGTTGTTATGTAGGCAAAGGAAATTTGATGGGGATCAAAGATTTTGTGGCACACGAAGATGACTATATGTATTCTTAGTGTTGTCGGATGGATGATGGACTTATAAAACATTGGGTTGTTGAACTTGTAAACTTTGTTGAACAAGATGGATCTTGTAAACTTTGTTGAAATCTTTATATTTCTTGAACTATGAGTTGAATGTTAAATTAGGATGTGTTGAATGTTAAATTAGGATGTGTTGAATGCATATTATTTGTTATTTGTGGTTTTTATGTATTTGGATTGTATTGCAGAAATAAATTGAAGCTGGGAAAAAATATTTGATATAGGGATGAATTTGGCAACGAAAATGATTTGTCCCAATTCTATCGTAATTTGGGACAAAATTATTTTCGTCCCAGAATTCGTCCCAGATTCTAGGACGAATCAACGAAATTCGTCCCAAAATTCATCCCAGAATTTGGGACGAATTCTGAGACGAAAATTTATCTTATGGTTATCAAAGAATTTGGCAAGTTTTTGTTGCCAAATTCGTTGCCAGTTTTGCAACAAATTTATTATTCGTTGCAAACTTAGGAACAAAAATGGCAACAAAAAAAATTTTGTCACCGAATTTGTCCCCAAATTCGTTGCAATATTAGGGACAAACTTGGCAACAAAATATAATTTGTCACCGAATTCGTCCCCAAATTTGTTGCAAAAATAAAGACAAATGTGGCGGAAAATTTATGTGAATTCGTCCCCAAATTCGTTCCTAAGTTTGCAACAAAAATAATTTTTGTTGCAAATTTGTATACTTTTTTGCAACGAATTTGGGGACGAAAATTTTATTCGTCGCCAAATTCGTCCCCAAATTCGTTCCCAAATTTGCAACAATGAATAATTCGTTCCAAAAGTTGGCATCAACCATTTTGGGACGAAAAAATTTTCGTCCCAAATTTTGTCCCTAAATTTTTTGCAACGAATTTTTTATTAAAATTCGTCCCCAATTTTGTCCCAAAATACCTTATTTTTTGTAGTGACAGGAAGTAGAGCAAAAGACACAGTTAGCGAGAAGGACGGCACGGGAGAGAGCTGACGGGCTCGGTGCGTTCGAGGGACGAGGTGCTGCGGAAGAGTATGCGAGTTGACGAGAAGGAAGCGCGCGGCGTTTCCGAGGGACGAGAAGCCGAAGCAGAAGGTTACTCGAGAAGGCCGGAAGTTGGGTTCGGGTGATCCCTATTCCGGATGGTCGAGATCACCCAAGCGAGCGGAGCTAGAGCGAAAGACTCGGACAGAAGCGAAGATGGAGGCCCAGAAGTAGGTCAGGATAACTAAATGCTCGTAGGGAGGCCCAAAGTAGGTCAAGGTGACTGAATGCTCACGGGGAGACCTGGAACAGGTCAGGGTGACCGGATACTCGCGAGGAGGCCCGGAGCAGGTCAGGATGATTGGATGCTTACGGGGAGGCCTAGAGAAGGATAGGGTGACCAGATGCTCGCGGGAAGGCGAGTAGATCAAGGTGACCGAATGCTCGGAGGGAGCCCCAAAGCAGGTCAAGGTGACCGAATGCTCGCGGGGAAGCCTAGAGTAGGTCAAGGTGACTGGGTGCAGATGCTTGCAGGGAGGCCCAGAGTAAATCAGGGTGACTAGATGCTCATGAGGAGCACTGGATCATGAGAGTAATTGTGGTCCTTCATTTGAGAGGAGAATTGTTGAGTTTCAATCAAAGTCCCACATTGGAAAGATTTGGTAAACATCATGGGGTTAAAAGGATGTATGATACTCTATTGACATGAGGCCTTTTAGGGAGAGCCTAAGAGCAAAGTCATGAGGGCCTAGGCCCAAAATGGACAATGTCATGTTATTGTAGAGATATATGAACATCCTTTGGTCCCAACAATTATTAATATTTTTTGTGGTTTGCATATGATGACTTGAGGACGAGAACCTCATTCTTTCTATTGGTGTCCCATTTCCTCCTCTTTCTTTTTTCCAACTCCCTCTTTTCCTCTTTTCCAACTCTCCCTCTTTGTGCTTCTCTCGCTCATTAAGATTGGGAAAGAGAAACTACGCCTAACGTTGTCATGTTGATTCGGTTGGTGCTACTATGCACTTTGCTTGATTAAGTTCAAGTGTTGATGTATTTGTTCATATTATGTTTAAGTTAGATATCTTATTTGATAGACATTAAGTTTAGCTTTTATTTAGATATATTTATCGTTATAATTTTTTTTAATTTCAACTTTGTCTCCATTCTATTATTTATAACTATTTTTATTTAGATTTAGATGATGGAATAAATTATGATTTTTTTAATTTTATGTCTAAAAAGGCTCATTTAGATCCATAAATAATAACGACTAGTTTGGTTTTGTTGAGATATTTATTTTTTTAGAGATTATATTAAATTTTGTCATTTTTTTATATGTTTTTTATTTATTTACTGATAATGATGAATTGAAGACAGTATCACGATTTCTTCTATTATTGTCTTATTTTATTACTCTTATTTTCTTAATTTTATGTTTTTTTTTTTAAAAGATTGTTATCTTCGTTTCTATTGTCGGTTACAAGTATGAATGGAAAGAGTGGATTTGTCTGAAACAATAAAAATTTTTCCGCTTTAAGAGCTTAAATAAGCTTAGCTGGAGCCGGCATACAGGCTCAGTGGGTTTGAAAGATCAGATAAAAAAAAATGTGTTTATTACTTCTTCTCATTGGGCAACACCGACCAGATATCAACTCTAACTCGGATAATCCGCGAGGTCATTTATTACTTCTTCTCATGAAGTGCGGGAAGTCAAAGAATCTTGGATCTCACGTTTTCATTAATTGATATATTTTTTTATTTTCTGCGACACAGACACCGATCCAGTAATTTAAAGCAAATTAGAAAAAAAAACACGCTATATTTTTATTTTAATTAGGTCAAAATGACTCTAGTACACTAAAAATGATTAATTTTTATTGGATTTTATTTTATTATTTAAATTAGAATGAGAACTGAAGTCCTTTTCCAAATTTGAATTCGGATTTTAAATTTGATTATTAATACTAATTATAAATCCTAATAAGTGTTCGAATTAGTATTAGATATAATGGAATTGCATAAGAGTGTAGGTAAGAAAAAAAATATTAAAAAATAATTGAAGATAAATTTTAAATTGATTAAGAAAAATTAAAGATTTAATTTATACCATAATTTTTTATTTTGATAATAAATAGAAAACAATTATCATCCCGATTAAAATTAAATCATAAAAAGAAATTTTAATTTTAATTTTACATAGGGGTGTAATCGAGGTGAGCCTAGCCGAACTCTTGAATGTTTGAGTTTGGCTCATTTATAATTGAGCCGAGTTCAAATTTTATCTAACGAATATATTCATAACTCACGACCTTATTTGAGCTTTTATCGAGCATAAACGAGTCTAATAAATATAAATAATAAATTTAAATATTCATTAAAAATAAAATTACATATTTATAGAAAATTATAATATTCTTATTAAAATTTATAATTTTATTTAATAAATAAATTTAATATATTTATAGATATGTTTAATAAGTAGCGTATAAAATCTATAAATTCAATATCAAACTATTATTTTTTTATTTAAAAGTTGATTCATATGAGTTTAACGATCATGTTCACGAGCTAATGAATCGAATATTGTGAAGTTTCAGTTTGATTTGTTTATCTTAACGAGCCTCATTAAACGAACTCAAACAAATTTTTATCGAATTGACTTTCGAATAGCTCATAAGCGCTTGATTCATTTACCCCCTTAATTTTACCGATACCAACTTAACCACTTTATTGTCCTCGAAAATAACCATTATATTGGGAAATTAGATTTGGCCGAGTGGTGATTCATCAGTGTGGTTATCCGCCAGCCAGAGCCCGTAGTCTTTGAAACGTCGTATCTTGTTTTGAAGGCCTACGATGTAGTTGTTGTGGACGATGGCGTGCAGGCCTTGCGTTCTCTTCACCCAATGTGCGTCCCTGAAGTACAACCCTCCCGATGGGAATGCAGTTTGAGGTAACAAGTCCAGATCTACCTGCAGTAGTCAACCACGCCGGCCGGCCAGAAGCGTCGTGTTATACTGGATGATCGATGTATCGCATATGAAATATATATGTAAAGGAAAGAAGTTATGCACCTCTTTTGCGGTTTTTCTCAGAGCACAATTGAAAGCGGGCTGGTCGTTTGTCTTCGCCGCCTTGGACCAATGCTGCTTTTGGATTTCCTCGATCCAGCTGCGGATCAGCTTCTTGCCGCCCCTCGTCGGACGGAGGAAAATCATGCAACTGCAGATGTTGGTCCGGCCGTCGTTCTCTGGAGGCGGCAGATTGTGAGAGTGATTCAGAGGCTTCACCTGTTCGTATGGAAAGGAACCACGACGACGACTTGTTGTCAGAGGAGACATAAAAATTCCGGACAGACCTCCGTGTATACTACTTAGACTACTTACAGCGAACATGTCGTCGGCGAAGTACACGTCGTGATCGCCGTCGAGGTAACGGAATGGATCCGCCACCCACACCATGTCGACGTCGTTGTACATGACGCTGTATCCCAGCTTCAGGAGTTGCAGCAAGTGGCGAGGCCTCCGCGATGTGATGTTGAAGAATCCCTGGAGAGATTACGCAACTCGATTATAAGCATCGAATGATGTATGCCGTATGGTTAGAGGTCAGAGGAGCACCTGAGATCCGTAATCGTGGGCGGCATTGGAATCGGGAGCGGGCTGGACCAGGACGGCGTGGCCGGGCCATCGGCGGTTGATCTCGTAGAGGGTGGCGTAGTCCTCGGCGAAGATGAGCACCTGGTCCTGCCTCTTCTTCCGCGCGATGCTGATGAGCCAGTTGTTAAGCAAGGGAAGGAAAGGTTCGCTCACGGCGGTGACGATGAGAGTGTCGTTGCGGGCGGCGAAGGCCGCAGCGCGAGCGACCGTGTAGTCCTTCCATCGGGATACGGATCCGTCGTCGACCTCGCCGAGGGAGAAAGAGTATAAGAGGGCGGACACGGGTCGGCGACAAAGCAACGGGAAGACGAGGAGGAGGAGAAGGAGGGCGAGGACGGAGAGAAAGCCGGACCGGCTGAAGAGGAAGGAAGACACGATGCCTTGTGGTTGGGAGGCGCGTGAAGAGAGCAGGCCGTGTTTAGCCACCTCCAGCAGAGGCGGCTGCCGTCGATTGAGAGTCATGAGGGTGAAATGTTACGCACAACAAGCTCCTCCAGTGAAGTCAACTGTGGAGAGAAATAGAAGAAGGGTTGAAGGTGGCAGGTTCTTGGAGCTTGCGCGACTCCTTACGATACACCAGTTGATTGACCAGTGGGATCTAGAGATCTTCAAAAGTTGACGATATTAATTTGACCCGAATCGTAATTCATATACGACAGAATTTTAAAATACAAATAAATGCTGGTATGGATTAATTTAATTTTAAACATTTTTTACTTACGTTTTTTTTTTAAGATTTTAAATCATTCTTGTTTATTTTATAATGTATAGCTGGAGTTTGAAGGGATAATTTGGATGTCTTATCCAGATATTAAGAGTAGTTTAGTTTGCATTTTCTATGTTATTTTCTATTTTTATTTTTTGAAAAAAATAGAAAATGTGTTTGGTTTGTATTTTCCATATTTATTTTCAAGAAAAAAGATAGAACATTTTTTAAGAAAACGAAAAACGTGAAAAAGTCATTTTCTGAAAAATGAGAAAATGCAGGGTGCGTTTGGTACGTGCGTTTTTCATTTTCATTTTCTGAAAAACGCACGTTTTCTAGAAAACAGAAAATGACTTTTTGTCCTTCTCTGTTTTTCTAGAAAACGCTGTCTATTTTTTTAGAAAACAGGTATAAAAAATGTAAACCAAACACCATTTTTCAGAAAACGTACGTTTTTTAGAAAATGAAAATGAAAAACGTACGTATCAAACACACTCGCAGTTTTTTAGAAAATGAAATAAAAATACAAACAAATCAAAGACATCTTAAGATTCCGGGGACTTTTTGTTTTTGTTTTTTGTTAAAATAGATGATGAAATAGGTTTGATAAGTAGAAGTCCATTTGTGCATGATGAAAGGTTTGTAAAATTTTTAAAAAAAAATTGAATAAAAAGTTTGAATCATACAGATAAGACTTGAGATTTTTAGTTCAATAGTCAGGATTGAAGGTGCATATTTGATGATTTCAATTAAATTAAGATTCATAAGTTAATTAAATATCAAATGAGAATTATAAATTAAATTAAATTAAAAATTATAAGTTAATTAATATATTAATTAAAAAAATATAAATAAATTAGATTAAGGATCATAATTAATTAAGATATTAATTAAAAATTATATAGATATATTAAATAAAATAATAATAAATAAAGATATATGATTTATAATATAAAGTCAAAAAAAATTATAGGAAATTTTTGTATTGCGGAGAAAATAATGGATTTTTACACATTGTTGTATATTAGAAACTAACAAAAAAAAATATTTAGAACTCTAACCATTAGGGTGTGTTTGGTTGCGGGTTATCAATGATAACCTTAGTAGGTTATCAACGATAACCTTGTTTGATTTAAGTAACCAGTGATTCCCGGTAATACAACATTCCCGCTACGTCAGCAATCAGGGAATATAACGCGGAATAAAAAAGCCTTGGAAAGCTTAGGTTTTTCACGATTCCGGGGTTATCAATCTTTTTCTTCCAAAATTACCCTCAGATCCTCTCCTTGGTCGCTGGTCGGCATGGCAGTCATCGCCTTTGCTCGCAACCAGCTCCGACACCAACCGCACCTTCGCGCCTCCTCCTCATCTTCGTAGTGGGAAATAATGGCTACGGCCCATAAGCCCTTCGTTCTTCTCCAACAGCTGATCAAAACCTATCCGATCTTCGACCCTTCCACCTCCGCCCTCGTCCTCCGTCACCTCGTCGACTACCAAAGACTCATCCCACGATCCTCGCCCGACCGCCCTCTACCTCCACCACATGCTCCGCTGCGGCCTCACCCCTCATCCCGCCACCTTCAACCGCCTCCTCCACCGCCTCCTCCTTAATGCTGACCTCCTCCACACCGCCTCCTCACTCTTCCGCAAAGCTAGGACCCGGATGCCTCACGACGAACATAGTTTAGCCT
Organism: Zingiber officinale; assembly: GCF_018446385.1. Taxonomy (NCBI): domain Eukaryota; kingdom Viridiplantae; phylum Streptophyta; class Magnoliopsida; order Zingiberales; family Zingiberaceae; genus Zingiber; species Zingiber officinale. The sequence goes on along the minus strand of NC_055996.1, from coordinate 71,584,982 downwards.
CTGCGACGCCGGACTCTTCAACTAAGCTTCCATTTTGCTGGACGAGTTCGAGGCTAGCTGCGAGGCTTCCAGTGTGGTCATCTATACCACCTTGATCAACGGGTGCTGTAAAAGAGGCAGCTTTGATGCCGCGAAGCGATTGTTCGACCGGAAGAAAGGCGGGGGTGTGTCCCCCAACGAGTTCACTTACACCGTCATGATCAGCGGCTGCTTCAGCAACGGATTCCCTACTCTTGGTTTTGAGATGTACGACGAGATGAAGCAGAGTGGAGTCTGTCCCAATCTCTACACTTGCAACGTTTTGATATCGGAGTGCTGCAGGGAACAAGACTTCTGCTCTGCATTCCAACCCGTCGACGAAATGTCTCAGAAGGGAATTATGCCAAACATCGTGACATATAACACCTTCATTGGTGGGTTTTGCAAGAAAAGCAAGGTAAAGGATGATGGAAAATTGTTCATTAAATTGAAAGCTGATGGATTGCGACCGAGTCTGGTTACTTATAACCTTCTCATAGATGGTTACTTTAAAGCAGGGCAGGTATGTCGTGACGATGAAGAAAGCTACAAGTTTAATGAATCAGATGAAGAAAGTGGTTGCTCGCCGAGTCTATCAATGGGTTTTCTCAAGCAGGCGACCTGATTGGAGAGGAGATGAGCAGGGATGTCGATCGCGGCATCACTATGCCTTCTCTCCCCTTCGAGCTCTGTACCTGTTCGTTCTTCGTGGAGATGGCGCACCAGCGGCTTGCGGAGGAGGCGGCGTCGGTGCCGGTTGCTTGCGGAGGAGGCGGCGCCGGTGCCGGTGCCGGTTGCTTGCGGAGGCGGCGCCGGTGTCGATTGCTTGCGGAGGAGGTGGCGCCGGCGGCTTGCAGAGGGACCACGCGAGCTTCGGTCCCCACTCTGCAACGAGATCATGGCCGCCTGCGACGCCTGTGGAGAACGTAGGTGCGGCGTCGGCGGTGGCCGTAGTCGGGCCGATGGATGTGCGTGCGAATTAGGAAGAGACTCGTGATTGGAGTTCGGAAACAACGGCAGGGAAGAAGAGAAGTTACGGGAGAGAAGAGATAAAAAAGGTTTTCATTCAATTAAATTTTTTCAAAAAGTTAAAGGGTAAATTAGTAAATGTAAAACTAAGTAATTGTATAATTTTAGTTGAACCAAACACCTAATAAGTTATGTTGTATTCCCCATAATTTTGGTTATGTGATTACCTGGTAATCACATAATCAAGATTATAGATGATGACTTGAACCAAACGCATCCTTAAAGATATCCTAAATAATGTTGGATTGTATATTGGACTTGTGGAACAAAAATCAATGTAAAAAATATGATGGAATTTATATGTTGACTATCGAGTGTTCTTTGTTCTCCCCAAATATGACAAATAGGTGTCTACCATAGGTTAATATATGGTTATAGAGCTTCAATCTTATCCCATCCCAGTGTGCCCCTTCGATACTTAAATGAGACTAAAAAAAATAGTAAAATAACGATGAAATATTAGTGATGAAGTCGTCATTTGTAGCTAAATTGCGCAGTTAGCATCAAAATATAAGTTTGTTGCAAATAATAATATTAAAAATTTATTTTTTCGTAAGGTCATAAATATTTGTGATAAAAAAAGATTAGCGACAAATTTGAAATGGATTAGAGGCGAATTTTCATTTTCACCGCTAATCTTGTGCCTTACTTTTCCTCGAAGCCACCGCGATCAGGAGTTCAGATCCTATGTCCCAATAATCGTGTGTCCCTATGTCCCCTCGTCGATCGGATGTATCAGATCATATCTCAAGGATACAATGCACATCACAAGAATATCATACACATCTCGAGGACGTCATGACCTTCCGATCGACGAGGGGCACGAGAACACATGATTGTTGGGACAGAGGATCTAAACTCCGCGATAAGATCCTCCTCCTTCTTCATGCACTCTCTTCTTCTCCTCTGACGCTGTCGCGATTAGGTTTTAGGGTTTAAGGTGTGTGATCTCTTCTTCTCCTCTGTGCGCTCACTCTTCTTCTCGTTCGATACTATCACGATCATGTATTTGTTGGTGCGATAAGTATCCGATGATCGAACCTATATTTTGATTATGTCAAAGGGTCCAAAGTTAAGTTGTTTTGTTATCTAACATGTTTGAATGGGTTTGCAGAAAAGTCCTAAGTATACTTAGGCAAAAATCCTACCTATGGTTAGGCAGGTGGAAACCCCTAGGGGGTGGTAACCCTAGGTCCTAGGGGTGATAACCCTAGGCGGAAAGTCTTGGCGAGTCGAGGGCTTCGGGAAAAAGTCCTAGAGTCAAGGGCTCTATGTGGAAAGTCCTGGTGTCACGTACCAGGTGAAAGACTGGGCGGGTCATGGAGCAGACGTTCAACGGAAAGTCCTGGAGTCTCGGGCGCTAAGTAAAAGTCCAGTCGGTCTGGTAACAGGTATATTTTTCTGAGTGGAGTAGGTGAGGGCGCGTTCCCCGGTGAAGAAACAGTAGGCGTCGATTCGATCTAGGATTTTCGATTGGGATTTCGAAGTCAGAATCGGACAATCCGATGACTGTCAAATTATATGTCTTATTATGTCCTAACTTTGTTCTGCAGGGTATGTTGGACTAACGTATTTTGCAGGAAGTGAATTGGAGTGTTTGCCTCAAGTAACCTGGAGAAGCAACCTCGCAACAAGGTGCGAGGGCGCCCTCATGGAGCTTGAGGGTGCCTTGGACACTGACGCGAGGGCGCCCTGGACCTGGCATGAGGGCGGCCTTATGGAGGTTGAGGGTGCCCTCAGGCGGATAAGTTATGACTGAATCGGAGCTCATCTATGCTGCAGATTCCGCGTGGATGAGGGTGCCCTCCATGTTGTTGAGGGCGCCCTCCACAGGATATAAGACAACAATGAAATTGCAATCCGTCTTCTTCGTGCTGCTCAAAAGATGATCCAGAAAAGCTATAGTAAGACCCCGACGACCAGGAGCTTCAAACTTATTGTCTTTTGTTGTTGGTATAAGATTTTACTACTTCTCTACTATTGTACTTAAATTGTAAAGAATTTTCCATGCTTATAGTAATTGCCCAAAGTAAACGCTCAACGAGCGTGGGCCTTGGAGTAGGAGTCGCCCCAGACTCCGAACCAAGTAAAAAATCCTTAGTGTTTGCGTTTGCATTGTTTACTTTTCCACTGCGTCTACTCAAAAGTTTTCCGAAATGAAAGTGAAAGTCACAAGCACTATTCACCCCCCTCCCCCCTCTCTAGCGCTTTCGATCCAACAGTATTAGGGTTTAGGGTGCACTGTAGAAATCAATAGGTAGAGGAAAGAAACAATATAAAACTTTTTGATAATCTTATTACTAAAGCCAATAGACTTATTTATACAAATTGTCTAAGACAATAATGGAAAGATTAAATAAGACATACAATCATAATAATTATAAACATAGTAATATAATAAACTTGGAAATATTATTTTTACTATTTGATTCATGTCGATCTTGATTGTGTGCCAAATATAATAAATCTCAATTGATTGAAATCAATTAGAGATTATTTCCATTATTGTCATTACCCCCGACAAACTTAACGGGAGTACCTGAACGTTGAGTTTTAGTGCTAACTTGGTGAAACGTTGTCTAGATAATGACTTGGTAAATATATTAGCAATTTGATCTTCCGTATAAATATAAGAAACCGAAAGTTGTCGAATCGCCACACGCTCGCGAATAAAATGAAAATCAATCTCTACATGCTTGGTACGAGCATGAAAAACAAGATTTGCTACAAGATAAGTTGCTCCAATATTAACACACCAGATTTTAGGCGTAATAGTTGGGAAAAAAGTGTAATTTCGAAAGAAGATATTGTAGCTAAATAATTTCTGACGTTGTGTTAGCGATAGCTTTATATTCAGCTTTAGTACTTGAGCGAGAGACTGTAGGTTACTTTTTTGAAAGCCAGGAAACAAGATTTCGCCCAAGAAATATAGCATATCCACTAGTAGAACGTCTATCTTCGGGAGATCCAGCACAATCTGCATCACTATAGGCAATTAACTCTCGTGAAGACTGACGATATAAAAGAAGACCATGTAGAATAGTGTCTTTGATATATCGAAGAATTCTCTTAACACCTTCCCAATGATGTTCAGTAGGAGCATGCTTAAACTGACAGGCACGATTCACAGCGAAAACAATATTAGGTCGTGTAATTATGACATATTGTAAGACACCAATAATACTACGATAGATCTAGGGGTCAGACATTGAAAAGGAGGATGAAGGTGCAGTGAAACCACCCTCAATGATTGGAGTAGAGATAGGACGTGCACCATCCATTTTAGCTCGTTGTAGGAGTCCAGCAATATATTTGCTCTGAGAGAGAAGACAACCTTCAGAATGTTAGAGAAACTCTATGCCAAGGAAAAAATGAGCATTGCCAAGATCTCGAGTAGGAAACTCTAGCCGGAGAAGATGTAGTAAAGTAGTAATGTTGTTTTGATCACTGTGCGCGCTCTCTTCTTCTCCTTCGACGCTACCGCGATCATGCATTAGGGTTTAGGGTGCACGATCTCTTCTCCTTCGATGCCGCCACAAGTCTTCCTTGTTCCGACGAATCCTCCTTCTTTCTTTCTCCGGCTCCGATGACTCCTGCTTTGACCCAGCTCAAGTTTTCCTCCGCTTCTTTCTTGCTCTGAGAAAAGGTATTGCTATCTATATTTTTTCTCTCCATATGATTGCACTTATATGATCTTGTTAGCAGTATGCTTATCTTGTTATTCATTTTATAGAAATTATCTTGCTCTTAAATTTGGAATCAAAGATAATGAATGCACATTTCACTTCTATGCTCACTAAATCTATCCTTTACATGTCCATCCCTTCACATGCCTTGAATTTCTTCTACTACTTGAATTTTTATACTTTCTGTAGTTTATATTTGGCCATGTATTTCCTACGCTCCAGTTGTTGTTTAAGGATTAAATAACGTGTTTTGAGTTGCTTTAGGACAATCTATCTCTATCAAAAATGGAGGGCAAGGAAATCCATTTGATACCTGTATGCGCAGGATTAAGGTCAATAGAACTCGCTAGTACTATGATGCATTGTAAATTCACATGTCATGTTGAAATATGTACTTATTTTTCCTCGATGGATCATGTTTAACCAAATTATTCTCCAACTTCTCTGGTTGGAAACTACGTAATTGACAATTTTTCAATTATTTTGATATGATTAATTAATTTAAGTTATTTAATATAAGTTGCTTATTAATTTCATTGAAATTTATCATCAAACTTATTTATAAGAGTTATTTTTAAATAATATAAATTTTTTATATGTTTAACTAAGTTTTATAAATATGGATAAAAGTTGGATAATACTTGAGAATTGGATTAGCCCTGAATATATAAATGGGTTAACTTAATTTTTAAAGGTGTTAGAGAATTATATGAAAAGTTTAAATTTATCCAATATTCATTATCCATGCAAAAGGTGTAGTAATTTCTTTGATTCAAAATTTAAGAGCAAGATAATTGGATGAATATCTCTATATTGTCAAACACTTTTGCTATATGAGGTTTAATGGACATATAGCAATCCTCAAACATATCTCTATATTGTCAAACATATAGTAAAAGTGTAAAATACTGAAAAAAATAATAATAATATAATATAGTTTAATGGAATAACCTTAACGAATTTTTTAGAAATTTTTTTGAGAATTTTTTGGAGTCCGTATGAGCCGTTAAAGGGAATAAACTATTAGGCATAGAGAAAGCCTATTTGAAATACCCATTTTAGTTGGGAGATGATTAATTTGATTAACCAAAGTTAAGTTATTAAACCTAGGTATTTAAGCCATACCTAAGCTTCTACGCCCAATTTCCTTTACCTCTTCTCCTCATCGCCACCAATTCCTCTTCTTCCAACCTCCTCCTCCCCTACTCGTCGCTGCCGACCGCGCTCTTCCCCATCTGGTTGTCGTTAGTGCAGTCTTCCTCAGTCGACGATGGCCCCCAACCTTGAAGCCACAACAACGTCTCCTTTCATGCGATGCCGATCATTAGGCTCTCCCGATCTGTCGGACATCATTGTCTCCTTCTTCTCGATCCCATATCTTTATCCAGCCACCGGTCACAGGAGGGCATGCCACTGCTTTCCCTTCCTCCCGATGTATTGAGTCGTCGTTTCACCGCGCAACCAACCCACACTGTCTCTGCCCTAGATGCGGGCAGCATCATTGCAGCTAGGTCCTCCATCTGATCCCGGCGCCTACAATCGGGGGCTGCTCGATCACCGACCATCCTCACTCGACAATTGCCACCCATCGCCGAAGGTGCTTCTCGTGTCTGTGATCACTGTGGTCGCAGGTTCTACCGAGCCACCTAATATGCCCCTTCTTCTAGATTTGATATGTAGAATTACATCCTTATTGAATTGGGACAGCAAGTGTTGATTTGGGCTACTTTTCCAACAGCACCTTCTTAGAAGTGCACCTACACCACTTTCCCGCTGGGTAGCTGATCCGTCTACATAAATTTTCCAGACCTCCTCCGAGTCTGCTTGATAAACTTCTGTCAAGAAATTCGCCAGAGCCTGTGCTTTGATAGCGGTTCGGGGCTGATACTGTATATCATATTCCCCTAGCTCGGTTGCCCATTTGATAAGCCGACCCGCTACCTCCACCTTGGTAAGAGCTCGACCCATTGTACTGTTTGTCAGGACGGTAATAGGATGCACCAAGAAATAGGGTCGGAGGCGCCGAGCCATGAGAACAAGTCCGTAAACCAACTTTTCTAGGGCCGTATATCGAGACTCAGCCCCCTTCAATAGATGACTGAAAAAATACACTGGCCGTTGTACATTGTCCTGCTCCTTAACCAGCACGGCCCCCACGGCCTCAGGGGTAGCTGACAAGTAGACCTAAAGAGGCTCTCCCACAACATGCTTGAACAGCGACGGTAAGGAATCCAGGTATTGCTTTAGCTCCTCCAAGGCCTGTGTGCACTCCTCCGTCCACTGAAACTTGGCTGCCTTCCTGAGCACTTTGAAGAAGGGCGCCGCTCGATTTGCAGATCTGGAGATAAATGGGGATAATGCTGTTATCCGGCCGACCAGCTTCTGTGTTTCCTTCAGATTCTGAGGGATCTGCATGTTCCGAAGTGCTTGAACCTTCTCAGGATTGACTTCTATCCCTCGTTCAGTCACCAGGTAGCCCAGAAACTTCCCTCCTTTGTCTCCGAACAGACATTTCAAGGGATTCAGCTTTACCCCATATTGCCTCAGAGTCCCACAGGTTTCTTCTACGTCTTTTATTAGACTGGACGCCAGGGGGGACTTGATAAGGATGTCATCAACATAGACCTCTACGTTCCGCCCAATCTGACTCCGAAAAACTTTGTCCATCATCCTTTGGTAGGTAGCTCCAGCATTCCTGAGCCCAAACGGCATGACAGTATAGCAGAAAGTACCATCAGCTGTTATGAAACTAACCTTCTCCTGATCCTCCTTAGCCAGGGGTATCTGATGGTATCCCTGATAAGCGTCCATCATGCATATCCTTTCACAGCCAGCAGTTGAATCCACCACCTGATCGATCCGCGGGAGCGGGTAACAATCTTTGGGGGTGGCTTTGTTGAGATCGCGAAAGTCTATGCACACCCTCCACTTGTTGTTAGGCTTCTTCACCAATACGACGTTGGAAAGCCAGGACGGGAATTGCACCTCTCGAACATGTCCTGCCCTCCTGAGCTGATCCACTTCAGCTCGGATAATCTTATTCTGGTCGACAGAAAAGTTTCTCTTCTTCTGCTTAACCGGCTTGGCCTCGGGTATAATATGCAGCTTGTGCTCAGCTACCCCTGGTTTGACCCTGGGCAACTCTTCTGGTGACCAAGCAAAAACGTCCCTATTGTGGATCAGGCACTGTATCAGCTGTTAGTTAGAGCCCTAGAGCCAATCATTTGATGATTGTATGGACTCATGTATATCATATTCATGTATATATATTAAGGCATTTGGTTTTTGGTTATTATGCTTATTTGTATTAGTGCCAGATAAAATAAGTATAGTAACGTCCTAGAGTAGAAAGGTTCTTACCTATATCAATCGATTGGTTGAATCGATAGTGAGATGATATAGGGAACACTACTCTAAATCATTTCTAGTCGAGTATTAACATTCAGGGACAATGTTAATACAATAAGACTAGCATGTAGGTCAGCTCGATGACTTGATCTCACAAGTCATGGATATAGAGATATCAAGCTGACACATGGGTATGCATTAGAGAATGTATACTGAATGACCCGCCATGAGAAAGTATCATGGATCGTTATATGAGTGTCATATACTTTCTCATGTGGCTATTAGTATGACTATTAGTCCTTTGACCTGAAGTCACCATGGATCCCTACATAAGGAGTTATGTACTTTGGTTTCGTCAAACGTCACCCGTAACTGGGTGGACTATAAAGGCGATTACTGGGTATGTAATAAATTATGAGGGATGTGAGTGATGTAGATGAGATCTATCCCTCCCATATGACGGGAGCGACATCAATATTCTTGATAGAGTTAGACCACGAAGTGCATGGCCATGCCCAAATGAGTCAACATGAGATGTTGAGCTCATTTGATCGAGTGAGTCTACTTGGAGTTCAAGATTTAGATTGATTAGAGGATGACACGGTCTATGCCTCACATTGATCAATCTAGATGTCAAGGATAGAAGGACATTTGACATATTTTGTGAGGAGTCACAATTGGTAGTCACAAGGTGATGTCGGATCTCGACATTCTTGTAACTTGGGTAGTAATGATGTGTTGCTAGATACCGCTCATTACTTATGCTCCTAAATGGGTTTAGGGCATTGCCAACGTTACAAGAACCTATAAGGTCACACACTAAGGACAATTAGATGGAGATTTGGTTCATATGATGAACCAAGAGGATTAGATTCATTTGATGAATCATATTGGATTAAGAGTAATCCAAATTGGGCTAATTGAGTTGGACTCAAGTTGATTCATGTATTCAATGAGTCTAATTTAGATTATGACTCATTAAATCAACTTAATTTAATGAATTAGATTCATTATATTAAGTTGGCTTGAATCATATGGTTGGATTAGATCAACCATGAGAGAGATTTGATCAAGTTTGACTTGATTTGAGAGGAAGAGAAAAAGTCATGTTTGACTTGACTTTTTGCCACATCACTAGTGAGTTGGCAAGATGTGGACCAATAGGATTGCTCCACATCATCAATGTGTGCCACCTCATGGAGGTTACAAGCCTCCATAGCATTTAATGTGGCCGGCCCACATTAAATGAGGAGGTTACACTTGTTGCCATGTCATTTAGTGAGGTGGCAAGATGTGGACCAATAGTGTTGATCCACATCATCCTAGAGTACCACCTCATGGGGGTTACAACTCTTAATGGTCTCCACATTAATTGGAATTAATGTGGGGGTTACACCTCCTAGAGTGGCCGGCCACTTGATGGCTAAGGGGTTTTTTGAATTTCCTCTCATTGATTCATTCACTCTTCTTCTCCCTTGGGTGCTCTCTCTTCTCCTTCTCCCATTCCTTGGTTGAACACTCCATTGGTGCTAGCACACCTTGTGTTTTGGTCATCTCCTTCTACTTGTGTCCGTGTGGATACATATAGAGGTTGTCTACTTTGACAACTAGAGATCCGGCGACATCTTGAACAAGCGGGAACGCGAAGGGCTTCGCTACAAGGGTAATGATCTTAACTTTAGTATAGATCTAAAGTTTTTACAAAATCGTACAAGAAAAGGTTTTTCGATAATTTTGTTTACGAATCTTTGCACGAGATCCATGGCTTTGGGTGACTCGGGGTTTCCGCGACGCGAAAAAGCGGTTTTCGCGGCCCGAAGAACCCAACAGTGGTATCAGAGCCACGTGCAAAGACTTGTACGAGTTCGTTTGTATTTTTATGAAAAATATACCTTCTGTGATTTTCTGTAAAAATTGAGTTTTTATGAGTAATTTTTCCGTAGAAGCGAAGCACAAGTGTCTCGGCACTTGTAGGCTTCGGCTACCGGAAAGTTTTCTTTTAAACGGCTTCGTTTTGCCCCAAATCCGTTTGGGATAGCGGGGTCGGGTGCCATTAGATCGCAAAGGAGCAACTCACGATGGTTAGATCATGGGTAGGGGTACTGCCCCTAACCCTGCAAGGGAATTTGCTTAGCGATTGCACCCGAAATCGCTAAAAACGAACCCGCCGGAAAGATTTTTCTGAAACGGCAATGTCTCGACCCAAATTGTTTTGGGACAGCGGGTTTAGGCGCTGTTGGATCGCAAAGGAACCCTCGCGATGGTTAGATCGCGGGTAGGGGCGCTGTCCCTGGCCCCGCAAGGGGATCCGTTCCGCGATTGCGCCCGAAACCGCTAAACGGGAACGCCGGGAAATTTTACTCATAAAAATTGTAAAAAAAATTAGTTTTAAAATTACAGAAAAATTATGAAAAATATATAATTTTGAATTATATATTAATTTGTGATAGTCATGGCCCAAAATACCCAATAAGATTGGATTTGTGTTGTAATTCATAATACGGCCTGCGTGCCGTCATATAATTGTGTGTGCTGTATTTTTATTTTTTCCCATGGCCTGCCCGTCGTGCCTTTCTCTTATTATGGTTGTAAATTAGATTTAGACTCGAATGTAACTCGAGTTTCAAATTGTAATGTACAAATTGGAGCAGTGGAGGGTCCACACGAGACGGAGTTCCGAGGCGGGCACGAGCAACACAAGGTGGTCAAAGGGAGGAGCTTGGAGAAGCTGTTGACCCTAGGTTGACCATTCGATCTTCTCATTGGCTTGAGAAGATCGTAGTAGGGCCATGACTAAATCACAAATAGATTAATTAATTAATTGTTATGTATCTGATGCATGTTTAATAATTAATTAATTAATTAGTGCCTTAACGATTAGATTAGATCTAAGTCGTGCACATGATGCACCCTTGCGATTAGATTAGATCTAAGTCGTGCACAAGATGCATCCTTCTCGATTAGATTAGATCTAGATCGAACCAACTCTAAATGCCTAACCGTGCCGTGATACCTATCACTACCTCGATCACATGTATTGTTGAATCTGCCAAAGCAGAGCAATACATATTATCTTGGTAGGGTACGGAGGGACAATTTTGGTCCCGCCTATCAACGCATGGGTGAATACAAACTCAATTAGATTGAGTATTCCTAGTTACTCGGTTGGATCGAGTCAACTATAGGCATTCTTCCAATAGTTGGAAAGGTAGGACAAAATCACGTTTATATTAACTCCGGGCGTATTAGCCAAAGCTAACTCGAGTTTTAATATAAATGCGGATATTGATTCTATAAACAAGAGTTGCATAGAGATGTAATTGATAATCGTTACCTACCGATCATACTAAGCCTTGGGCGTATTAGCCAAAGCTAACTCAAGGGTTAGTATGATGTGGATCTTGTCCCACAAGAATTATAGAATTCAGTAGGAGCATCATTTAATTAAAGGCCTAATTAAATGATTTTTAAAGAATATGATATTTATTTCTTCAAATTTTCTGTTATAGATAACCATGACGTCGAACACGAATTCCTTCTCCCTGCGATCTGTCCTTGAGAAGGACAAGCTCAACGGAGCAAATTTCCTGGACTGGTACAGGAACTTGAGAATAGTTCTCACTCAAGAACGTAAACTGTACGTTCTGGAGCAGCCCATTCCGGAGGCTCCTCCTGCCAATGCCCCGCGAGCTGACAAAGATGCTTACAAGAAGCATCAAGATGATGCATTAGATGTGTCATGTCTAATGCTCGCGACCATGAACTCTGAGCTTCAGAAGCAACATGAGTTGATGGGCGCTTACGATATGGTTGAGCATCTTCGCCAACTATATCAGGGATAAACGAGGCATGAGAGATTTGAGATCTCTAAGGCACTGTTTCAGTGCAAGATGTCAGACGGGGCTCCTGTAGGTCCTTATGTACTCAAGATGATTGGGTACATAGAGAACCTACAAAGACTGGGGTTCCCACTTGGCCAAGAGCTGACTTGATCTTGCAGTCCTTGCCGGATAGCTATAGTCAATTCGTTCTCAACTATAACATGAACGAGATTGACAAGCCACTGCCCGATCTACTTAGTATGTTACGAACTGCTGAGATTAACCTTAAGAAGGTTAAGCCCATTCTGATGGTCCAAAACCACAAGGGCAAGGGCAAGGCCAAAGGTAAGGGAAAGTCCCAAACCAAGGGCAAAGGCAAGGCACTGAAGCCTAAAGGAGGGGTCGCCAAGGATGCTACCTGCTTCCACTGCGGTCAGACCGGGCACTGGAAGAGGAACTGCAAGGTATACTTGGAGGATCTTAAGAAGAAGCGAAGTGAGACTTCCACTTCAGGTATATATGTTATAGAAGTCAATCTATCTATTTCTACATCTTGGGTATTAGATACTGGATGTGCTTCTCACATTTATATTGATGTGCAGGCGCTGAGAAATAGCAGGACATTGACAAAGGGCGAGGTGGACCTACGAGTAGGCAATGGAGCACGGGTTGCTGCTATTGCTGTAGGGATTTACTTTCTATCTCTGCCCTCTGGGCTTGTACTAGAGTTAGTCGATTGTTGTTATGTGCCTGCATTAACTAAGAACATAGTTTCAGTTTCTTGTTTAGACAAGAAAGGATACTTTTTTATAATAAAAGACAAATGTTGTTCTGTTTATTTAAAAGATATGTTCTATTGTAGTGCACATCTGATAAACGGACTCTACATTCTAGACCTTGAGAGCCCTATCTATAACATAAATACCAAGAGGATCAAGTCGACTGACTTGAACCAAACCTATCTCTGGCACTGTCGCTTAGGTCATATAAATGACAAGCGCTTTTCCCAGCTCCATAAGGATGGTTTGCTGGACTCATTTGATTTTGAATCATATGAGATATGCGAGTCATGCCTACGAGGCAAGATGACCAAGACTCCCTTTAGTGGGCACAGCGAGAGAGCAACTGATTTGTTAAGACTCATACATAGTGATGCATGTGGCCCTTTCAATGTTGCTAGAGGCGGTTATAGATACTTCATCACATTTACTGATGACTTCAGTAGATACGGTTATGTGTACCTGATGACACATAAATCTGAATCCTTTGAAAAGTTCAAAGAATTCAAGAATGAAGTACAGAACCAGCTTGGCAAGAGTATTAAAATACTTCGATCAGATCGAGGTGGTGAATACTTAAGCCATGAGTTTCGTGACTATTTAGCTGAGTGTGTGATTCTATCCCAACTCACTCCTCCTGGAACACCACAGTGGAATGGTGTGTCCGAAAGGAGGAATCGTACCTTATTAGATATGGTACGGTCTATGATGAGTCACACAGATCTTCCGACATACCTCTGGGGTTATGTTCTAGACACGGCAGCTTTCATTCTCAACCGAGTTCCATCCAAGGCCGTGATAAAGATACCATATAGGATATGGACTGGGAGAGATGCCCAGGTGTCTTTCATGAGGATTTGGGGTTGTGAGGCTTACGTACGACGTCAAGTCTCAGACAAATTAGGACCCAAATCCGACAAGTGCTATTTCATCGGATATCCCAAGGAAACTAAGGGATATTACTTCTACATTCCCAGTCAGCACAAGGTAGTTGTGGCAAAGACTGGGATCTTTCTAGAAAGGGACTTTGTTTCTAGAAAGACTAGTGGGAGCGCGTTCGATCTTGAAGAAGTTCAAGATGCGAACAATAGCACTGATGCCTTGATGGAAGTTGAACTGGAACCACAAAGTGTTGTGGATGATGTTGTTCCACAAAGAGTTGAGGAACAACAACCAGTTCAAGTAGACATACCTCTTCGCAGGTCTGATAGGGTACGTCGTCAGCCTGAGAGATACTCATTTCTCTTGTCTGACCATGATGACATTGTGCTCATAGAGGATGAGCCTACCACCTATCAGGAAGCTGTGATGAGACCAGATTCCGAGAAATGGCTAGAGGCCATTCTCGGAGCTGGAATCTTCGATTCGATGATGCGATCAAACAGTTTGGTTTCATCAAGAACGAAGATGAGCCTTGTGTCTACAAGAAGGTTGTAGAAAACATAGTTGTCTTCCTCATATTGTATGTGGATGACATACTACTCATTGGGAAGGACATCCCTATGCTTCAGTCTGTCAAGACCTGGCTAGGGAGTTGCTTCTCAATGAAGGACTTAGGTGAGGCATCCCGCATTCTTGGGATACAGATCTATAGAGATAGATCTAAGAGATTGCTTGACCTAAGTCAGAGTACATACATTGATGAGGTACTCCTACAGTTTGCCATGCAGAACTCCAAGAAGGGATTTCTGCCGATGTCACATGGCGTGAGTCTTTCGAAGACTCAAGGTCCCTCTTCTAGAGAGGAGAGAGACCGCATGGATCAGATCCCTTATGCCTCAGCCATAGGATCGATCATGTACGCCATGCTATGTACTCGACCTGATGTCTCGTATGCTTTGAGCATGACGAGCAGATACCAGTCAGATCTAGGTGAAAGTCACTAGATAGCGGTCAAGAATATTCTTAAGTACTTAAGAAGGACTAAAGAATATTTCTTGATATATGGAGGCAATGATAAGCTAGCTGTAAAGGGTTATAGTGATGCTAGCTTCCAGACCGATCAGGATGATTAAAGATCACAGTCGAGGTACGTGTTTTGCTTGAATGGTAGTGCTATGAGCTGGCAGAGTTCACAGCAATTCTACAACGTTTCCATCTCATTCGAGAGATTATCGATAGAGGAGATGTGAAGATTTGCAGAGTATCTACAGATGCTAACATCGCAGATCCCTTGACCAAGGCTTTGACACAGAGGAAGCATGATGGTCACACTAGGTCATTAGGCCTTAGAGCCTATACTGATTGGCACTAGTGCTAGTGGGAGATTGTTAGTTAGAGCCCTAGAGCCAATCATTTGATGATTGTATGGACTCATGTATATCATATTCATGTATATATATTAAGGCATTTGGTTTTTGGTTATTATGCTTATTTGTATTAGTGCCAGATAAAATAAGTATAGTAACGTCCTAGAGTAGAAAGGTTCTTACCTATATCAATCGATTGGTTGAATCGATAGTGAGATGATATAGGGAACACTACTCTAAATCATTCCTAGTCGAGTATTAACATTCAGGGACAATGTTAATACAATAAGAGTAGCATGTAGGTCAGCTCGATGACTTGATCTCACAAGTCATGGATATAGAGATATCAAGCTGACACATGGGTATGCATTAGAGAATGTATACTGAATGACCCGCCATGAGAAAGTATCATGGATCGTTATATGAGTGTCATATACTTTCTCATGTGGCTATTAGTATGACTATTAGTCCTTGGACCTGAAGTCACCATGGATCCCTACATAAGGAGTTATGTACTTTGGTTTCGTCAAACGTCACCCGTAACTGGGTGGACTATAAAGGCGATTACTGGGTATGTAACGAATTATGCAGAGGGATGTGAGTGATGTAGATGAGATCTATCCCTCCCATATGACGGGAGCGACATCAATATTCTTGATAGAGTTAGACCACGAAGTGCATGACCATGCCCAAATGAGTCAACATGAGATGTTGAGCTCATTTGATCGAGTGAGTCTACTTGGAGTTCAAGATTTAGATTGATTAGAGGATGACACGGTCTATGCCTCACATTGATCAATCTAGATGTCAAGGATAGAAGGACATTTGACATATTTTGTGAGGAGTCACAATTGGTAGTCACAAGGTGATGTTGGATCTCGACATTCTTGTAACTTGGGTAGTAATGATGTGTTGCTAGATACCGTTCATTACTTATGCTCCTAAATGGGTTTAGGGCATTGCCAACGTTACAAGAACCTATAGGGTCACACACTAAGGACAATTAGATGGAGATTTGGTTCATATGATGAACCAAGAGGATTAGATTCATTTGATGAATCATATTGGATTAAGAGTAATCCAAATTGGGCTAATTGAGTTGGACTCAAGTTGATTCATGTATTCAATGAGTCTAATTTAGATTATGACTCATTAAATCAACTTAATTTAATGAATTAGATTCATTATATTAAGTTGGCTTGAATCATATGGTTGGATTAGATCAACCATGAGAGAGATTTGATCAAGTTTGACTTGATTTGAGAGGAAGAGAAAAAGTCATGTTTGACTTGACTTTTTGCCACATCACTAGTGAGTTGGCAAGATGTGGACCAATAGGATTGCTCCACATCATCAATGTGTGCCACCTCATGGAGGTTACAAGCCTCCATAGCATTTAATGTGGCCGGCCCACATTAAATGAGGAGGTTACACTTGTTGCCATGTCATTTAGTGAGGTGGCAAGATGTGGACCAATAGTGTTGATCCACATCATCCTAGAGTGCCACCTCATGGGGTTACAACTCTTAATGGTCTCCACATTAATTGGAATTAATGTGGGGGTTACACCTCCTAGAGTGGCCGGCCACTTGATGGCTAAGGGGTTTTTTGAATTTCCTCTCATTGATTCATTCACTCTTCTTCTCCCTTGGGTGCTCTCTCTTCTCCTTCTCCCATTCCTTGGCCGAACACTCCATTGGTGCTAGCACACCTTGTGTTTTGGTCATCTCCTTCTACTTGTGTCCGTGTGGATACATATAGAGGTTGTCTACTTTGACAACTAGAGATCCGGCGACATCTTGGACAAGCAGGAACGCGAAGGGCTTCGCTACAAGGGTAATGATCTTAACTTTAGTGTAGATCTAAAGTTTTTACAAACTCGTACAAGAAAAGGTTTTTCGATAATTTTGTTTACGAATCTTTGCACGAGATCCATGGTTTTGGGTGACTCGGGGTTTTCGCGACGCGAAAAAGCGGTTTTCATGGCCCGAAGAACCCAACATCAGCTCCGCCTTAAGCTCCGGCGGTAAGTCACTGGCAATGCGAGTGATGCTCTCTGCTCGGTCGGCATGCAGCCGAATTTCTTCCCTAGGGATAGGCTCCTCTGCAACAGACAGAGGCTCCTCTTGGATAGCGTGTACTCCCCCATCCTGCGTCCTCCGGCTCTTGCGCGCCTCTACCCGGACCATATCTATGTAGCAGCTGCGAGACACCTTCTACTCTCCCTTGACCTCCCCGACCTGCTCGCCGACCGGGAACTTGATCTTCTGGTGAAAAGTGGAGACAGCAGCCCGGAACTCGTGCAGAGCCGGTCTTCCCAGGATGACGTTATAGGAGGAAGGCGAATCCACCACAATGAAGGTGCTCCTCCGGGTGCGCACCAATGGCTCAGTGCCCATGGAGATGGCCAGCTTGATCTGCCCCATGGGTTTGACTTCGTTACCTGTGAACCCATACAAGGAAGTGGCTACAGGTTGGAGCTCAGCGGCGTCGATCTGCATCTCCTCGAACGCAGCTCTGAATAAAATGTTGACCGAGCTCCCGGTATCCACAAAGACCCGAGCCACTCGGCTATTAGCAATAACGACCTTGATTATGAGGGCATCGTCGTGGGGCAGTTCCAGACCCTCCAGGTCTTGAGGCCCAAAGCTAATAACAGGGTCGGAGGCCTGCTCGTGTCTGCATCCCACGGCTCCCACATACAGCCGCCGAACGTGTGACTTACGGGCTCGGCCTGAGTCCCCGTCAGTGGGTCCTCCTGAGATCATACCGATCTCTCGCACAGCAGCGTTGCCCCGGTTCTCCAGTTCTCCGGCATCTCTTCGGTCTTCCCCGAGGCCAGCTTGGTTAGATGGGCCGGCTAGGTCGGGCCGGGTCTGCCGAGCGCGCCCAGCTGCAGCCCGTTCTTCGTCCATCCTCTGTATTTGGGGCGCCAACGCCGGGGGAGGCAAGCCCTGCTCTGCAGCTCGCCTGGAGTCACGGGCGAATTGGAAGCAGTTACTGAGATCGTGCGTCCTGGACCGATGATATGTGCAATATGGCGCTCCCCTTGGTCCAGGCCTGGGCGCGTGTACGGCGGCAACTCGCGGAGCTGGTCTGACTCCCTGAGCGGGCTGAGGGGCAGGCCTGGGTTGACCGCGCTGGAAGGGCTGAGCTGGCTGCGGTGCTCTCCTTTCAGGTCGGTTGCCTGGGGCCATCGTCTTTTCGGCTTTCCTCCTAGCGGCCTGCGCTTCTTCCACCTTGATGTAGCACGAAGCTTTCTCCACCATATCGTCAAAGCTTCGGGCGGGGTTTTTGATGAGGTCCCTGAAGAATTCCCCTTCTCGCAATCCGTGGGAGAAGGCGCTCATCAATATTTCTGAGGTGGCGGAGGGGACGTCATTGGCCACCTGACTGAACCGGTTGATGTAGCTCCGCAAGGGCTCGGTCGAATCCTGCTTGAGAGCAAAAAGACAGTGGTCGGTTTTTTGATACTTACGACTACTGGCGAAACGGCGTAGGAAGGCCGTTTTGAAATCCATGAAGCGATTGATGGACTCCGGGGGCAATCCGTCGAACCACTTCTGCGCCGACCCGGACAGGGTGTGTAGGAATACTCGGCATTTGACAGCATCGCTGTATTGGTATAAGATGGCCGCGTTTTTGAACTTCCTCAGGTGCTCTTTCGGGTCCTTGCTCCCATCGTATTCTCCAATGTTCGGGGCTCGATACCCCTTGGACTGGCTTTCCCTCAGGATCTGAGCCGAGAAGGGTATCTTGTCATCCGGATCTTCAGGCAGATCTCTGGCAGGGACTATAGCTTTTCCCTTTCCTGAATCCCGAGGTGGATGTAGAGAGCTCTCCACCACCGACGCCGGCGGCTCCTCTTTCTTTGGACTGTGCTCACGGGGTTCGGCTCGATGATAGTTGCGGCGAGGCTCCCGAAATGAAGTACGAGGGAGTTCTTCCTGCTGCTTCCTCTTTGAGCCCCTGTCGGAGGCAGGAGCTGGCTCTCTAGATGCTTCGGGCGCCAAGCGAGGTCGTGAAACCGTTCCTTGTTTTTCAGAGGCGGCCTGCTTCCTGACCTCCTTGAAGAGCTCGTACTCCCCCGCGGTCATGGTGACGTTAATCCTCCTGCTGGAACTTCGACCAGAGTCCTCCATCTTTACGCTTCAGATCAGGCTGTTGTGTTTCCCACAGACGGCGCCAAATTTGATCCCGTCCGAAGGCTGAGTCGGACGGAGGCTGGTCGCGGCGGCCTGGTTGTTCACGGAAAGTCGTAGGTGATTCGGCTCCCACGGGTGGCTGACGCTGCTACAGGACCCTGCGCACACTCAGACAATCCCCCCCTTCACCCGGATCTGGCCCTCCGACGCTCAAGTCAGGTCCTTTTTCCCCAGAAAAAAGCAGAGAGAAGAAGAAGAAAAAACAGTTATGGAAAAAAGTGACGAGGGAGTGTGTGCGCGTACCTGCGTCCGAGGGATCTCTCCCCTTTTATGCCTCCTCCTCTTAGAACCTGCCATCCTGTCAGAAAACGTTAGACGCTGAGCTTTGTCGCCTAGTTCTGGACACCTGTCGTGCTGTTATTTGTTGTGAAAGCATCTTTCTGTTTAGGAACCTCCGCCTTCGCACATGGGTTTTGTCTTGTAGTGAGGGACAGCTGGCAGGCTACTACTGGTTACGAGGGCATCTTTTCGTTCTAGGAACCTCCGCCTTCGCCCGCATTGTTGATATGTAATGATTCTCCTTGACGGATCGTTGAGATTCTCCGCACCCGTACTACTTAGCTCCTCCGATCCACTGTGACCTACACCGGCCTGCACCCGTGGTTTGCATTTTCGGGCCTCCAAATCGCAGACCTGCAGCCCGAGCTGTCTAGACACAGCTACGCCGATCTCGACCTGCATCCTGCGCTTTGTATTTCCTGGCCCTCCACCGTAGGCCTGTAGCTCGAGTTGCCTCTGCTTAGCTCTGCCAATCCCGACCTGCATCCTGTGCTTTGTATTTCCTGGCCCTCCACCGCAGGCCTATAGCTCGAGTTGCCTCTGCTTAGCTCTGCCGATCCCGACCTGCATCCTGCGCTTTGTATTTCCTGGCCCTCCACCGCAGGCCTGTAGCTCGAGTTGTCTCTGCTTAGCTCTGCCGCTCCCGACCTGCCTCTTGCGCTTTGTATTTCCTGGCCCTCCACCGCAGGCCTGTCGTCTCTCTTCGTTCTCCTACTGCTTCGCCCCTTCGACCAGCAAGCCTGTCAGGCCTCTGGCTATCCCCTATGCTCAACTCTGACTGCCTCGTCAGCTTGACTATTTGACCGCCAAGTCGCCTTGACTATTGACTGCCACATCCTCTTGACTTTTGACCGCCATATGGCCTTGACTTTTCTAACCCTTTCCTCATGGGCCCCTCCATTACCAACCGTATCACAAGCTTCCCTCACAAGTCTAGTCGAAGGAGGACGACAGTCTGACTGACTAGACCTTCGCACATCTCTATGACCTCAGCATATCTCTGGGACCTCAGCATATCTCTGTGCTTCTACCTCAGCACATCTCTGTGACCTCAGCACATCTCTGCGCGCTCTGCTTCCTGCGTCACGCGCCAACTTTTGTGTCGCGTCGTCTGGGCTTTCACATCGACCTTTGTGTCGCGTCGCCTGGGATACCATGCCTCCTTAATTGCATCGCCAGTCGCTTGGGCCGCCGTCCCCACGCAATTGCTTTGACTCGGGCACCCACCTTCTTTATAAAGAGCCTCATGGTCACTCTTTTACCCTATCCTTCTCCATTCTTGCTCTCCTACTTGCTTTCTTTCTCCCCTCAAGATGCATTCTCCTTCCTCTGACGAAGTTGATCAACCGCCCTCCCAAATGCAGATAAATCAGCTCACCTCGCTACTTGTTGCGAGAGAACGCGAATTGGAGCGCGTGTCCCAGGATCGGGATCGCCAGAAGGCTGCCCTGCGTTCCATGGAAGATCAGTACCGTCTGGCGAAGCACTGCGTACATGCGGAGAAGGCGAGGAAAGAGGAATGCCAGGCTAGCCTGCAGCGCCAACTTAGCCTCCAAGAACGCTTGACGCAAGAGCATGAGGCGGAGTTATCCCTTCTTCGCACGTGCCTTGACGTCAAGCAAGACACGATTGCCCAGCAACAGACGGTCATCGACTCCTTACGTGCGGAGCTGGCTCGGGCTCAGAACGCCCCTGATTCTCCCGACAGGTCTTCACGTGGAAGTGCTCATCCTCCATGGCCAATCCCTTCCACGAGTTAATGCTGGTCTGGGGGATAGTTGTCTCAGTGGCTCCTTTGTCATACGACGTTCCTGCTTGTGGCCTTGGCTGTATCACCTTCTTATTGGACTGTGCTGCGGTGCTTGTACATCTGTCTCCTTTCGACATGGTCTTTCCTGCTCAATTTTCATCTAGCAAGTATTTTTTAGAAACTGGCCCGTATGTAAGAGTCAAGAATCGCTTCATGATTCCTTTTCATGTATGAATTTTGGATAATAAAATCGACATAGTGCTTAAGACTTAAAACTGTAATGAACGCGCAAAACCTGATTTCGTAGTTAATACTGACGCTCTAGGAGTAGGGTAGATGGCCTCCTGCATCCTTTGCCCTGCGTATTTGCTGCATATTTGCAATTTGCGTAAAGTAAAGCCAGATGTAGCTGACCTGATTATTGAAAACGCTCCGCTCAATGTGAGACACATCCCTCAGAAAGGTAATCAGGTGTAGGCACTGAGCTCGCTTATGATTTTCGCAGAGGAGTTGATTTTTGATCCCCGCGTGGGGGCCGACCTGAAAGGTCGTTGGGCGTGAGGACAGAGCTCGCTTTCGATTCTCGCATGGGAGCCGACCTGAAAGGTCATTGGGCGTGAGAGCAGAGCTCACTTATAACTCGCACTGAGGCGAGAGTCTGGGACTACCGACCTAAAAGGTCGTTGGGCGTGAACACAGGGCTCACTTATAATTCTCGCACGGGAGCCGACCTGAAAGGTCATTGGGCGTGAGAGCAGAGCTCACTTATAACTCGCACTGAGGCGAGAGTCTGGGACTACCGACCTAAAAGGCCGTTGGGCGTGAGCACGGGGCTCACTTATAATTCTCGCATGGGAGCCGACCTGAAAGGTCGTTGGGCGTGAGAGCAGAGCTCACTTATAACTCGCACTGAGGCGAGAGTCTGGGACTACCGACCTAAAAGGTCGTTGGGCGTGAGCACAGGGCTCACTTATAATTCTCGCATGGGAGCCGACCTGAAAGGTCGTTGGGCGTGAGAGCAGAGCTCACTTATAACTCGCACTGAGGCGAGAGTCTGGGACTACCGACCTAAAAGGTCGTTGGGCGTGAGCACAGGGCTCACTTATAATTCTCACATGGGAGCCGACCTGAAAGGTCGTTGGGCGTGAGAGCAGAGCTCACTTATAACTCGTGACCGGGCGAGAGTCGGGACTACCGACCTAAGGTGCGTGAGCACGTGGCTCACTTATAATTTCAGATGGGAGCCGACCTAAGGTCGTTGGGCGTGAGAGCAGATCTCACTTATAACTCGACCGAGGCGAGAGTGCTGGGACCACCGACCAAACGTGAGCACAGTGGCTCACTTATAATTCTCGCATGGGAGCCGACCGAAGGTCATTGGGCGTGAGAGCAGAGCTCACTTATAACTCGCACTGAGGCGAGAGTCTGGGACTACCGACCTAAAAGGTCGTTGGGCGTGAGCGCGAGGCTCACTTATAATTCTCGCATGGGAGCCGACCTAAAAGGTCGTTGGGCGTGAGAGCCGAGCTCACTTATAACTCGCACTGAGGCGAGAGTCTGGGACTACCGACCTAAAAGGCCGTTGGGCGTGAGCACAGGGCTCACTTATAATTCTCGCATGGGAGCCGACCTGAAAGGTCGTTGGGCGTGAGAGTAGAGCTCACTTATAACTCGCACTGAGGTGAGAGTCTGGGACTACCGACCTAAAAGGCCGTTGGGCGTGAGCACAGGGCTCACTTATAATTCTCGCATGAGAGCCGACCTGAAACGTCGTTGGGCGTGAGAGCATAGCTCACTTATAACTCGCACTGAGGCGAGAGTCTGGGCTACTCCGGTCCGAGATCGGTGGCGATGGCGCTGGTCCGAGACCAGTAATAATACTCCGGTCCGAGACCGGTGGCGATGGCGCTGGTCCGAGACCAGTAATGATACTCCGGTCCGAGACCGGTGGCGATGGCGCTGGTCCGAGACCAGTAATGATACTCCAGTCCGAGACCGGTGGCGATGGCGTTGGTCCGAGACCAGTAATGATACTCCAAACGGCAAAGGCCTAGATGTACTGCCTTCATCCGTCCCGCCTACGCCGACCTCCTTGCTTTAGTTAATCTGGTCGCTATTGCTAGCTTTGGGCTTACTCATTTGCGTCGCGTTTCTTCCTGCAATTGCATCACGTATGGTATAGAATTAAGAATAAGAGAGGGAGCATAAAAACCTTACCCCACCGTTGGGCCACAACGCCCTTGCATCTTATGATGACCCCGCAGTTCTCGCGACGCGCCCGGTTAGCTGCTCAGATCGGGGGCTACCTACGCAGAGCTGCTTGCTCGGCCGCCCCGAACGGATAACACCCCCGCAGACCTGCTTGCTACTTTTCTGATCTGGCAATCACTCCCATTGCCCTGTCCTATTTGTGACCCTTTTGAATTGCCTGGCTTCTATAGCTTCATGAAACTTCCCGCCTAGGCTTGAGCCTTTTACGAAGAATGCTTCTTTTTTGAGGCCTGATGTGCGTAGATTATATACTCTTTTATGCATGTTTTTACGCACATTTACATACTTTGAGCATGCTTGATCTATGCATTTTTATACTTCCAGCTTTCCTTTTAGCATATTTACTCTTTTGGTTCGGAGATCTGCTTTTTGTGCGTTTTTCTGTACACATGAGTCGATTTGGTGAAGAATCTACATCTTTGGGCAAGCCTTGGAGGAAACAAAGGGAGAAGTCACCAGGCCGTGTACCTCACACGGCCCTGCACTGGTATGGAGCTCGGGCCGTGTGGAGTTTGGCACCAACAGAAGAGGAAGATGACATGGCCGTGTGAACCTCACACGACCGTGTCAAGATTTGAAGCCAACCAGGGCAGAAGCCTGACATGGCCGTGTGGATCTACACGGCCGTGTGAGGTTTCCAGAAACCAAGCAGGCTGTGGCCGTGTGTACCACACGGCCGTGTAGCATTTCCAGAGAGCAGAAGGGTCCTGGCCGTGTGAGTCACACGGCCGTGCAGCTTTGGCAGAGAAGGAACTGGACATGGCCGTGCAGCTGTGTGGCACCCGATTCCTCCTCTATTTAAACCCTCCTTCATGAATTGAAAGGGATCTCTCCCTTTGGGAGAAGGCAAGATTTGGTGGTTTCCTCCCACTCTTGGGAGGATTTCTGGGCGATTCTAAGGGAGTTCTTGACGATTTCGACTCCAGAGCGAGGATTGGATCCGAAGACGAGGCTTCTCCGTAGATAAGTTTTCTCTTTCCCCCTTTTCTTGGTTTCTTGGATTGGGAATTTAAGAAATGCTTGTAATCTTCATTTCTTCGGATATTCTTTCTCGATTCATGGAGTAGATCTTGTATTCTAGGATTAAGGGAGTATTTGTATGATGGATTGATGTAATCTCTTGTGGATTTGCCATTTTCTTGTTTCAATGACATTGTCTTGCTTGTATCAATTAGATCTTGAGTGAGTAATGATGATTTGTGCTTAATTCTCATTCTTGATTGATTGTTTGGATTTCTTGTGGACTTTGTAAAGATAAACTCTCACTCGATCATCCGAGGGATCCACGTGACAGGTGCAAGCCCGTGTAAGGACGTTTGAGAGATAATCTTGAAGAGGAAATAGGAATATTCAAGAGAGTAGGATGGATTTTGTGATTAGTTCCTTGTATCTTGATAGGTTAATAAGTTGTGGGCTTCTATGTTGATATCCGAGGAAGGCATAGTAATAGGTGCGCTTCTGTGTAAGGACAACGTAGGTTCACGTCTAATTGATCATGTTTAGATACATTTCTCAGTCCTTAGCCGATTATCTATTGCAAGAGAGAACCGGAAACTTTCTACAAGTGTTTGGCAATTGAGGGATAAGAATTGGTGAACCATTTACATTCAAGAAATCTTACAAAGAAACCGAAACTCCTAGAATCTCCCTTATCATAACCCAAAACACTAAACTCTTGTTTGTTGATCTATAATATTAGATTTGTTACCTTCACTTTGCATTTGAAACGATTGGATAGTTGTTTAGCTAATTCGCATTGAGACATTTCTAGTGTTTATTCCAGTCCCTGTGGATACGATAATCTTTTATATTACTTGCGACATTTTCGTACACTTGCGGAGCGTAACAAGTTTTTGGCGCCGTTGCCGGGGACTGCGCTATAACATTAGGAATTATCAATTGAGTTAGACTAAACATAACATTTGTTTTCCTTTCATATTGCATAGTTGTAACTAATCATTAGATTTCTGTTTTTATTTTCTTGTATAACTCTTACTTCTTGTTAATTCTTTTTGTACAATTTCAATTCTGTATTTTTGATTCTCTTATTTTTCTTTTTCTGTTGAATTGTCATTTGCTATCTTATTTTTGTGTATGCGAAGATCTAACTTTGCAGGGGAATTCTTTCCTTTTGACCCTGAGATTGACAGAACTTTCCATAAAAGAAGAATTCTGCAAAGGCAAATTTAAGAACAAGAACATTTGAACATGGCGAATAGACCACTCAAGGATTATGCAGCACCTTATGCAAGAGGTTTTCGATCTAGTATTTCAAGACCTCCAGTGGAAGCTAATAACTTTGAGATCAAACCCGCAATTATATCTATGGTGCAGCAGAACCAATTTGGTGGAGGACCTCATGAAGACCCCAATCAACACTTAGAGGTCTTCTATGAAATATGTGGTACCATGAAAATGAATGGAGTTCCTTCAGAAGCAGTTAGATTGTTATTATTTGGGTTTTCTTTAAGAGATAGGGCAAAGCATTGGCTGAATTCTTTGGCCCCTAATAGCATCACCACTTGGGAGCAGTGTGAGCAACAGTTTCTTGATAAATTCTATCCACCAAGCAAAACTGTAGGATCGAAAAGAATTTAGATATCTCCACAATGACATGATATTGTCCACTTTGGGCCTAAGCCCTCATGGTTTTGCTCTTGGGCTCTACCCAAAAGGCCTCATGCCAATAGAGATATCTTTTTCTTATAAACCCATGATCTTTTCCATGTATTTTCAATATGGGACTATGTTTGCAACCTTGCAACCCCAACAATCCCCCCCTCAAACAAAGGACCATGGGCTTCCCACGTCCGATCCTCGACCCACCAGGTCTTCCTGCCCCTCGGTCTACTTGACCTACTAGGACTTCCTGCCCCTCGGTCTACCCGACCTACTAGGACTTCCTGCCTCTCGGTCTACCCGACCTACTAGGACTTCCTTGCCTAGCCGCAACTAGGACTTCCTGCCCCTCGGTCCACCCGACCTACTAGGATTTCCTGCCTGGTGTCTGGTCCTCTTGATCCGAACATAGGTGCCCCCACTTTCTTTGTTCGAGGTCAATATTGTACTCACATGGTTCAATCAGACCATAGCTCTTGTGCACAGTCCGGGCTCTGATACCAATTGTAGGATCGAAAAGAATTTAGATATCTCCACAATGACATGATATTGTCCACTTTGGGCCTAGGCCCTCATGGCTTTGCTCTTGGGCTCTCCCCAAAAGGCCTCATGCCAATAGAGATATCTTTTTCTTATAAACCCATGATCTTTTCCATGTATTTTCAATATGGGACTATGTTTGCAACCTTGCAACCCCAACAAAAACAGCTCATATGAGGAATTTAATTGCAAGCTTCAAGCAAACTGACTCATAATCTCTTTTTGAAGCATGGGATAGATATAATAGTATGCTCAGACAATGCCCACATCATGGGTTGGAAAGATGGTTAGTGTTGCACACTTTTTACAATGGTATCAACTATCATACCAAAGTGTCCCTTGATTCAGCTGCTGGAGGGGCACTTATGAATAAAAGTTTAGATGAAGCTGAAGAAATTATTGACAGTGTAGCACAAAATCATCATCAATGGGCAAATGAAAGAAGTGGTGGCTATTCTTCTGTAAACCCAACAATTAAAGCATCAGGGAAGTTTGATGTAGATGCAGTCACTCTTTTGTCTGCAAAATTGGACGCTCTTACAAAGAAATTTAAAAATATGGGGACTAGTGCTAATATGGTCAATGCTATTAGTACATCTTGTGAAGTATGTGGGAGTTCAGAGCACTCAAATGACTCATGTTCATTGGGAGCTATCACTGCACAAATCAATCAACTGGAGCAATGTGATGCAATCGTGAGTTACAATCAAAGGCAGAATAACCCATACTCAAATACTTATAACCCTGGATGTAAGAGTCATCCCAATTTTTCTTACAGAAATAATCAAGATCAAGGACCATCTATGGGGGTAAGACCAAATTTTCAAGCTGGGCAACAAAATTTCCAACATCTATCTTCTCAAGGTTTACCAAAGTCAAATATTGAAAAGATGCTTGAAGAAATTATCTCAAGTCAGAATGAAATGAAGCAAGATATAGCAAAGCTCATTCAGAGAATGGATAATTCTGATAAGCATCAAAAGATCCAGGATAGTCAAATTGCCCAACTAGCTTCCTCATCATCCAGATCACCAGGACAACTTCCTGGAAAACCTGATGTGAATCCTATGGAGCATTGCAATAGAATTGAGCTTAGGAGTGGACGGACCTTGGGAGACTCCCAAGTGACCGCTTCAAAAGGGATACAAAAAGAAGAAGAGCTCTCTCCTCTTATACCAAATCAGATTCAAGCTAATGAGGAGAGTACCAATGAGGTTGAAGAGACTCTTCCACTGAACCATCAGAGCAAAGCTGTCCCTTTTCCTCAGAGACTTACAATGCTCAAGAAAGATGAAGAATTTGGCAAGTTTTTAGAAAAAGTTAAGGAAATTTGTGTAGAGGTACCTCTTATTGATGCTATTCTTCAAATGCCTAGATTTGCCAAATTCCTGAAGGCTCTCATGTCAAACAAGAGAAGAAGGGGAGAGGTTGAGACAATTGCGCTTAGTGAGGAATGTAGTGCTATTTTGGAGAAGGACACTTCCCCAAAACTAAAGGACCCAGGGAGCTTTTATATTCCTTGCAACATAGGAAAAGAATTTTTTGAAAAAGCTTTTTGTGATTTGGGGGCAAGTGTTAGCCTCATTCCCTATTCAATTTGTAATAAATTAGGTCTCAAAAACATTAAACTTACTACTATGGCACTTCAACTTGCTGATCATTCCTGCAGGTACCCTTTGGGTATTATAGAAGATGTGCCAGTAGAGGTGGATGGGAATGTTATTCCCACAGATTTTGTCGTATTGGACATGGAAGAGGACCCCAGGATTCCTATCATATTAGGAAGACCTTTCCTTGCTATAGCTGGAGCTATAATTGATGTCAATCATAAGCTTTCTTTGGTAATTGGTAAGGAAAGGTTGGAATATGATCTATCTAATATCTCTAACCATGTCTCGTCTCTTTTAAATGCTTGTAGCAGGACAAGCATTTATAAACTTGAGGAATGGAATTTCCATCCTCATGGAAGGCCACCAAACGAAGGAGACAATGTGGTGGAAGATGTTGGGAGAAGATCTCCCAACAAAAACGAAAAGTATATCTGTCCTCCAAGGGCGAGGAAAAGAAGTGAATGATCAAGTTTGGTCGAGCTAAAGACCTTAAACAAGCGCTTCTTGGGAGGCAACCCAAGGGTTCTTTTAGTTAGTTTTGATTTGTATTTTAATTTCTTTTAGTTTGATGCGTTCTTTTGATTTTGTTTTCAGGTTAGGTGAAAAACAGAGCCAGACCGTGTGCTATACACGGTCAGGTAAAGGTTGCAGAGAAGGGAAGTGCTTGGGCCGTGTCATCCAGACACGGCCGTGTGGGATCTCCCGAGGAGAAAAAGGTATAGGTCGTGTCCCAGACACGGCCGTGTAAAGAATCCCGAGAAGAAGGATGGAGAGCCCGTGTCCCAAACACGGCCGTGCGAAGAATCCAGAGAGGGAAGAGGGGGAGGCCGTGTGGATCTGCACGGCCCGTGTAGGAGAGTTATTAAAGTCCTCTTTCTACCTTACACGGCCAGATCTTGGCCGTGTTCCGCACACCCCCAATTCTCCAAAACATATCTCTCTCTCCCGATCTCTTAAAAACTCCTCTATAATCTCTCAAGATCTCTTAGATCCGATTCTCCTCCTTTCTAAGACTTGGACTTTTTGTTCTCCTAACCTAAGATCTGTGTTCTTTGAGTTCCATTTCTCCAACTCTAGATAATTCTTCCCCTATCTAAACTCCTCAGGATGTCTAATATTTTGAAGAAACTTCGCAAAGGAGGTGGTGGATCCAGTGGAGACAAAGAGAAGGAACCATCAAGGGACAAAGGAAAACAACCAGTGAAGGGCAAAGGCAAAAGGACTTCACGCAACGAAGGTAATGACAATGAATTCAATATTGTCTTTAGAAATGATGATCAAGTAACTAGATTTGCAATTCTTGTCAATAGAAAGATAGTGTGTACTAGATATATAGACCCAACTGTTCTTGATATGCTTGGAATTAGGGAAGATGTAGATTTGATGATTGGGTTTTTGGATTGGAGTGATATTATGTACACCCATTTGCCTACATATCCTCGTCTTGTTTTGGAATTTTTGAGTTCATTGGATGTCCATTTTACTAATGAAGATGATTATTTTAGAAAAATCTCTTTTAGACTAATGAATCAAGAATTTCTATGGGCATTTAGTGACTTTAATTCTTGTTTTGGATTAACCACCGGTAGCCCTCGTAGGTTTGATCCAAGGTTTAATTGGAATCATTTTTGGAATGCAATAACTGGGTTAGATCAACTTTATGAGCCTTCAAGAGCTAAGGTCTCCCATATGCAAAACCCCATCTTTAGGTATCTACATAGAGTCATGGGTAAAACTATTTTTGGTAGGGGAGAGAGTGATGGGGTGGTTAAAAAGATAGAGCTTTATGCTTTATGGGCTATGCTTTATAAGGTTGAATTTGATTCTGGTTTTCATTTTGTTCAAACCTTATTAAGATTTGCCAGGGCATCATCGGGATCAATTGTTTTTGGTGGTTTGATTACCCGAATAGCTTGTAATTTAAATCTTGATGTTGATGGGTTGGAAATAATTCATGGTAATGACATGATTGACATTGATGCATGTCTTGCTATGAAAATGATCGTTCGGGATGAGAATGGTTTCGCGTTTCCTAGGAGGAGTGGTTCTCCTTTACCCCTTCCTTTTCCTGAACGAACTACTATTCGTAACCCGGCTAATTGGGTAATTTCTGAGTTAGATTTTGAGGATAACCCTTCTATACCTGGAGACACTGAGCCACATCATGAGCCCTCGTCATATGGACACCCGCAGCCTTCTAGTTTTATGGAGCCCGCTAGGCATTCTTTTGCATATGGCACGGGATCTTCTAGGTTTGATTTTTCAGATTTTCGTACGTCTCTAGAATCACTTCATGAGAAGCAAGATTCCCAACGAAAAATGTTGGAGGGGCGCTTCTCTTTATCTGATGATCAGTTTAGGGAGGTACAAAATCATTTTCAGTTTACGAGGAATTTTCAAGGTCAAGTGGCTGAGTTTGTGCAGGATTATGATACTGATCAGGCTAGGATGAGAGATTTTATGCAGAGCATGATGCTTACTAGCCAACAAGTAGATGCTTTATATGAGTATCATAGATCTTTGGGTGAGATTCCAGGTTTTCCTAGTTTTCCTATTGGCCAACCACGTCGTAGACCTCCTTTCCCTCGTCCACCTCCACCTCCTCCACCATATTGATTTCATCGGGACGATGAAAAGTTTAAGTCTGGGGGGGTGTCATGTACTGTTTAGTTTGGTTTTCATTTTCAGTTTTTAGTTTTTGTTAGTTATACATGTTGGTTCTTGTTGCTTTATTTTGCTTGTTTTTGAAATAATCATGGCAAGGAAAAAAATTTTGAGAACATCAATCTTCACTTATATGCTTTCTTGGATTCAAGTGAAATGTTAGCACGATCATTGTCTTGATTTATGGTGTTCGAATGATGCTAGTAGTAAACTTTGTGTAGTTCTTTTTTCTATCTTGGGAAGCATTAATAAGCTGAGAATCTTATGGTGATGAGTTTTAGTTTTGGTTCAACCTTAAGGATTTTATCTTCACTACACTTGTGCTTGATGCTTGAATAGTTGATGTCATTGAAATAGTCATGATTCATCTTGTTTGCTTAGTACTTGGTTTCCATGGTGATTTCTCAACTTTCATTTTGGTTACTGGATGAGGCTCAAATCATTAAAGCTCATTTGGAAAAATCAAAATATCCCAACATGTGTGCTAAAAATTACATTTGTGAATAAGTTTTGTACAATGCAAACACTTATATATATATATATATATATATAAAAGGGATATAAAAAATAGTTGTCATGAGTGGAATCTAGCAAGTCACCCCTTTGAGACCGAGTTAGGTTACTGGGGAAATGACTGCTTAGCTTCCCTTGAGATTGAGCACACCTTTGAGACCTTGGGTTAGTTGAGAAATATGAACCAAGTGAATGGTGAGTAAGTGCCTATCACTGGTTACTTGTCTTTCACTGGAAACACTAGGAATTCAAATTTGATGACGACTTGACTAGGACATGGATTGAAACTTGAAGAGTTTTGAGTTACTTTTACACTGTGCACAAGATTCTTATACTTGAACCAAACTTTACTTGTTTCTATGATCATGCTTGTTAATGAAACTTTTTGATAGAGTTAGGAAAGTGCACTAGGTTTTATGAATGTGTTGTAGAACATATGAATTTAGACTGCGGCATTTTGCTTGAGGACAAGCAAAGGTTTAAGTCTGGGAGTGTGATGTGCGTAGATTATATACTCTTTTATGCATGTTTTTACGCACATTTACATACTTTGAGCATGCTTGATCTATGCATTTTTATACTTCCAGCTTTCCTTTTAGCATATTTACTCTTTTGGTTCGGAGATATACTTTTTGTGCGTTTTTCTGTACATAGGAGTCGATTTGGTGAAGAATCTACATCTTTGGGCAAGCCTTGGAGGAAACAAAGGGAGAAGTCACCAGGCCGTGTACCTCACACGGCCCTGCACTGGTATGGAGCTCGGGTCGTGTGGAGTTTGGCACCAGAAGAGGAAGATGACATGGCGTGTCAAGATCTGAAGCCAACCATTGAGCAACCAGAGCGAAGCCTTACATGGCCGTGTGGATCTACACGGTGAGAGGCCAAGCAGGTGGTGGGCGTGTGCACCACACGGCCGTGTAGCATTCCAGAGCCGAAGGGTGGCGTGGTCACGGCCGTGCAGCTTTGGCGGAGAAGGAACTGGACATGGTCGTGTGAACTCCTGGGGCCGTGTGGCACCCGATTCCCTCCTCTATTTAAACCCTCCTTCATGAATTGAAAGGGGATCTCTCCCCCTTTGGGAGAAGGCAAGATTTGGTGGTTTCCTCCCACTCTTGGGAGGATTTCTGGGCGATTCTAAGGGAGTTCTTGACGATTTCGACTCCGCAGCGAGGATTGGATCCGAAGACGAGGCTTCTCCGTAGATAAGTTTTCTCTTTCCCCCTTTTCTTGGTTTCTTGGATTGGGAATTTAAGAAATGCTTGTAATCTTCATTTCTTCGGATATTCTTCCTCGATTCATGGAGTAGATCTTGTATTCTAGGATTAAGGGAGTATTTGTATGATGGATTGATGTAATCTCTTGTGGATTTGCCATTTTCTTGTTTCAATGACATTGTCTTGCTTGTATCAATTAGATCTTGAGTGAGTAATGATGATTTGTGCTTAATTCTCATTCTTGATTGATTGTTTGGATTTCTTGTGGACTTTGTAAAGATAAACTCTCACTCGATCATCCGAGGGATCCACGTGACAGGTGCAAGCCCGTGTAAGGACGTTTGAGAGATAATCTTGAAGAGGAAATAGGAATATTCAAGAGAGTAGGATGGATTTTGTGATTAGTTCCTTGTATCTTGATAGATTAATAAGTTGTGGGCTTCTATGTTGATATCCGAGGAAGGCATAATAATAGGTGCGCTTCTGTGTAAGGACAACGTAGGTTCACGTCTAATTGATCATGTTTAGATACATTTCTCAGTCCTTAGCCGGTTATCTATTGCAAGAGAGAACCGGCAACTTTCTACAAAAGTTTGGTAATTGAGCGATAAGAATTGGTGAACCATTTACATTCAAGAAATCTTACAAAGAAACCGAAACTCCTAGAATCTCCCTTATCATAACCCAAAACACTAAACTCTTGTTTGTTGATCTATAATATTAGATTTGTTACCTTCACTTTGCATTTGAAACGATTGGATAGTTATTTAGCTAATTCGCATTGAGACATTTCTAGTGCTTATTCCAGTCCCTGTGGATACGATAATCTTTTATATTACTTGCGACATTTCCGTACACTTGCGGAGCGTAACAAGGCCATGCCCCTTCATGATTACCTTGCCTTGTCGATCTTTAATGCATTTCTTCTCGCTACGACATCTGTCCGGCGCCTTTACTACGCACGCCCCCTGATGCCAGCATCTGACCCCCTTTTGCACCCTTCGGTGCTTATTTTCCATTCGACGGCGTTGAGGCGCGCTACCCAAAAAGATACTCGGCTCGACTCTCGATGTTTCCTAGGAATGAATGGGCTTTATAAACCCTAAAGGCAGTCTGCTTTCCTTACTTCGACGCCTCGCTATCCTCCTCCTCTCGTTCGCGGCCGTTTCTGGCAGTGCAACTCCTCGTTCCCCGGTTTGCGCCTGACCTGAGACCTCTCTCGTCTTCCTTCCCCTCGCCTGCTTACTCCTCGTGATCATGGATGGTAAGGAACTCTCCTGGTATTCCCGTTACATCTCTGATTTAGACCATCACGACCTGTCTTCGTTGCAATCCAATCTGAGGCTAGATGCCGCATATGAGCTTCGTCTTCCCGCGCCAGATGAGCATCCTTCTTCTCCTCCCGAAGGGTTTATCACTGTTTTTAGGGACTAAATCTTAGGTGGTCTTCGCTTTCCTTTGCATCCTTTTTTCTCCGAGTTAAGTCAGTATTGCGGTATTGGTATCTCTCAGTTTGCCCCCAATGTGTTCTGAGCAGTCTGCGGAACCATCATCTTGTGCCGCATTTACCAAATCCCCTTGACCACTAGACTATTCCATCACTTTTATTCCTTCCGGCGAGCCGAAGCGGGGGTATTCAATGTTCAGGCCAAGCCGGGCCATAAGTTTTTTGATGACCTACCTTCTTCCAATAAAGGCTGGAGGTCTCGCTTTTTCTTCCTCAAGCCCCCCGTCCCCTTAGCCAGACCTTCCCAATGGCGCCCCCTCCTCGCTTCGGACTTCCCTTCGCATGTCCATGAACCTGCCTGCTCCGCTGCTATGGATAAGCTGAAAGGTGTCATTGTTCGCCTGTCTGTGCTGATGCTAGAAGGCATCCTGCACGCTTTTGGCCTTAGTCCTGTCTCTACCGAAATTGGAGCTCCTTTTGGTAAGTTGTTATCTTTTTGTATACCGCTCTTCGCTAACTGAGGTGCTTTTTCTTCTTATTTTTGCAGTGGCTGCCATCCTCCGTTCCTTCGCCAGTCAAGAGACACCCGCGGTGGCCGTTCTGCAAGCTCTGAATGAGGAGCTAACCCAGGGTCCACCTTCTGCTCCCGCTGTCGCCGCCGGTCCGCAGCTTTCGGAACCCCGGCCTTCTGATGCGGAGGAGGCTCCGATGCTTGTTGAACCACCTGCAATCAATCCTGCAGACTCAGCCCTGCCTCGCACCTCTGACCAACCTACGGCTGAGCCATCGCCTGCAGGACAGGTGTCTTCTCTTCCTCCAACTATGAAACTGCGCCTGACACGCAAGGGCAAACGGACGGCCCCAGTCACCGCCACTTCTCCTCCACCTCCTCGCCGTCAACGCGTAGTGAGCATCTCTTCTCCCACCAAGTCCTCGGACACGAGCTCGACCCAGGAGACAAGCCTAGCCCGGGAGAAGGCCTTTGATCCGGAGGTGGCAGACCCGCCGTTGGACCTGACCGCTCCATTGCCAATTCAGAGTATATTACCTGCTCCGCCCTTGTCCTCTGACGATCAACCCCTGGGCTCGCCAACCCACTCAAGTTCTCCTCCCCTCGTGCCTATGAGCTCAACCGTGCCGCCTCTTACACTGCCATTTACGGACCTGGCCTTTGAGGCTTCTTGGAGGCTTCCCTCAGAGACCGACCCGGCCTACACATTCGTTGTCGACCTATCTCCTATCTTTGGTAGGGTCGATTTCTATGGGGACTTGGCTACCTCCTGGCAATCAACCAATCAGCAGTTCTGGGAGAGCAGTTCCCCTTTGAAGGAGTTCGATCAAATTGCCCGCTCCCTGGTGGCGGTAAGCTCTTCCTCTTCTTCTTCCTGGTATCCGTGTGTTTCTATAACCTCCTTTCTCTTCTTCCGGCTACTGGCAGACCTGCTCCGTGAGTCTGAGCGCCGTGCAACGTGCGGCTGAGCTTCAGCGAGATAATGCGGCACTCAAGGCGCGTCTTCAGGAACTGGAGCACCCTGCGGCTTCCTCCGCTCCTCCTGAGCCTCCTCTGGGAAGCTTGGATGCTTATCTGCGTGCTGCCGGGGAGTCGGCGGCCTCTGCTCGGGCCATTTCCCATGCTGCCTTCGATAAACTTCAACAGTTGGAGGCGGCTTTGAAGACAAGTGAGTCTTCCTTAGCCTCTGAAGCGGATCGTCAACGAGCGACAATTTCTGAGTTGAAAGCCAAAGAGGCAGAGCTGCTCTCCCAATCGGAAGAGTTGACGCTTCTACGGCAAGGTCAGGAGTTCTTGCAAATGAGGTTGGCCGATGCCCAGGACTTGGCTAGTGCTGCCGCTGCCCGAGAAACAACCTTGCGGACTCAATGGGAAGCGTGCCAAGCCACTCTCCAATCCTTGCAAGCGGATCTCTTGAAGGCCCAGGAAACGGCGACTCAGGGCCAGAGCGACTTGTCCGTGGCGTGTGCTGAGGCTGCGGAGAACCAGAACAGTTTGGAAGTGTACTGGGCTGGCGAATCAGAGCGGCTGAAGGCGTACAGACTGGCCTACGTCCGCTCTTCCTTCTTCCTCCATAAGCTGGGACGCTGGATGGTCTTGTTGCTCTGTAATGGGGCCGCTGGTGGGGTCAGACAGGCCTTTGAGCAAGGTTTCCTACGCTCGGCACCTCCTGCCACCTTCTTGGACACAGCTCGCCTGACCAGGGAATTGCCGCAGGACACCTTCCCTTCTTTCGAAGCGGATGAGGGACTTTTCCTCTTGGAGGCTCCTCCCCCTGCGGCCGATCCAGCTCCCGGGGATATCTCTGCCCAGGCCCCTCCCGTTGCCGCATCTGATGTGTCTGCTGATCCTGCATCTCCCGACACAGCGCCAACCGACCTCGGGCTCCTTCCACTGGCCTCTGTTGATTCAGCGCCTTCTCCCCCGGATGTCGTATGATGAGTGATGCATTGCAATATTCTCCTTTTATGTGTTGATGCCGAAGCTTCTGTGATTGTAATTATTTGTATGGTCGTATTGAACTCCGGATAATTGTCTCACTTCCCCTTCATGCATCCTCAGCTTGTTTCTTTCCTTAGTAGGTCGCCCGTGGCTTTGTTAGATCTCTGCTTATTTTGCTCGCTTTGTTCGGCCACGTAGCTCTTCCTCCGATAGCTGCCTTTGTACCTCGCCCGGCCCGGGCCAACTCTTGCTTCGCATGTCCTTGAAGCCTGCTGACCTGCACTACCCGTCTTCCTGCCGCCTCTTCCGTACACTTTTGTCTTGGTTGGAGCGACCCCCCTAGGAGACGCTTCGTATCTCGAGCCCATGCCTTTCCCTAAACCCTAAACCCTAAAACACCCACTAAGCTTTTAAGATGAATAAGAGAATGATGAATTTGCCTTAGAAAAATATTAGTAGAATGTTGAACCAAAAAGAAATAAAAATAGGGAATGGTCAAGGATTGAACCTTGAACCTCTCATGATGTAAATGATAAGATTAATGGGTAATAACCAGTTGGGATAGGAATAATATATTGATAGCAAATGAGGGAAACTCATGATAAGGGTGAGAGTAAAAGCTAGCCAAAAGAAAACAAGAAAAGAGCAAGAGAAAGGCAACTTGCCTTCCTTCTTTTCTCTCCCTCTTCCTCTCTCTTTTTGCCGTGACTTAAAGAGGAACATTAAGGGGATTCATTCCCCCTTGTTTCATCATGAATGATGAGAACAAATAAATAAATAAAATAAAAAGAAAAAAATGAAAAAAAGGGCTAAGGGAGAAGGAAAGCAAAAACCAAGTTTGCTACCTCTTCCCCCTTAACATAAAAGAGAATATGTAAAGAGAAGATTTCATATTTCTCTCATTTCTCTCATTCTCTCCTCTCCCTCACCGAGAACCTCAGTCCCCTCTCCTCCATCTTCGGCCCCAAGCCAAGGTTTTCTCCTAAGAAAGCCTAAGATACAAGGAGGACTTAGCAAGGGAATCAAGGGAAGGGAACTAGAAGAAGAGGCTACTTCTTCCATCACCACACCTTAGATCCACAAGCGAAAAGGATGTAAGCTTCCCCTCACCTGTGGTACAAGGCGTTTTACGTACTTTTCGGATGTTATGAGGATTAGAAAACCTAGAATAGAATTTAAGAAAAATTCGGCCAAAGAAGAGTTTTCAAATCTAGGAAGGTTTAAACAAGTCCTCATTTCATGATATTTTTCTATGCTATGTAGGAAGGTTTTCCTTCATGTTTTTATACCTATATGATGCTTGGTCAGAGGAGTATCTAACCCTAGAATTTCGGCCAAAAATATTTTAAAGAGGTTAGGGAAATCATTGTTTAACCAAACTAGTACAAGATTCCCTCCATGAATTACTAAGGGTCTTTTATTGGTTTTTCTTGCTTGAAAGTTACTTGGAACCAAAAGAAATCCACTCATATGTTTCGGCCAAGAAAAGAGCTTAGGGTTAGGAAGACCTTTAAATTTAAGTAACCATGTTTATATGATAGAATATAGAGTTCTCTTAAAGAATTGCATGTTGAATATTGCTAGAAATTCATGAACTCTTCATTAAGATTTTCGGCCATGATAAGATGGATAGCTTAGAAAAGCTTAAACAAAATTTTAACATGCTCAAGACCTCTGTGATATTAAGATATGAAAGTTGTTTAATGCTCTCATGCTTAATTAGGGTATAGAGAATTTAGTTACATGATATATGACATGTAAGATCACAAGGGTCCTAGCTTGTTTATGAACCAAATTTGTATATGATGTTCTTAGTAATTTTTGCCATGAAACTTACTTAGGTTTTCCATGCTTTAGGCCACTTAAAACCTAGTTTAGAGATTGGTAGGTTTCGGCCATGAAGAAAAATAAAAGAAAAAGGAAAGAAACCTAGGAAGCCTAAGACACAATTCACATGTATGTTTATTATGCTTGTCTTTATACATGCTATGAAACTTGTATGACTTCCTATGCTTTTAGGCTATTTGAAGCAAGTTTAAACACTGATGAGTCTCGGCCAAGTAGGGTTTAAATGACCTAGAGGCCTTAGAATTGAAACCAATTGTGTAAAAAAAATGCTTCTTATGGAAATATGATAATATGTTGATTGTGTCACATGCTTGTATAATTTTTCCATGACCTAAATGGACCATTGTATGTTTCGGCCATGAAGGGATAGATGCCCTAGAAACCCTAGAACAAAAATTAAATATGCTCATGTCACTCTACATGAAATATGATAAGTAGAAAGCCAAAGTTCTCATGCTATATATTGTTTAATGACCTAAAATGAGGCTAGGGTAAGTTTCGGACATACCCATTGTATGATGCCTTATTATAAATTTATACATGATGTTAGTTCAAGTTCACATGCTTGTATGCTTTCTTTTAGCCCTAATGAATACTTGTTAAATTTCGGCCATGACATATGTTAAGGGCTTGAAGAACTTAGGAACTAGCTCAAATATGCTTACTATGTTACTTGGAAAAAAATGCTATAAATATGGTTTAAGGTTTCCATGCTTTCATGACATTTGGGACCTTGTTTCACACCTGATAGGGTTCAGCCACATGAAGTTTAGGGACTTGGAGAACTTAGAAACCAAGTTAATCATGCTTATAATGCTTCCTATGAAATTGATGTGATGATAATTTAGGTTCCACATGCTTGGAGGTTGTTTTTACCTAAATTGAGATCTAAAGGGGGTTCGGCCATGATAAGAACCCAAGGGATTAGGAAGCTTAGAACCCAAGCTAACTATGTTACCATGGTTCTTATGATAGTATAATCACATGATACACCCTTATGCTTAAACATGTATGCTTGTGATTTATACTTTCCATGATATGATATGTGCTTAGAAATATGCATGCTTTGATGATATGCTATGTGCTTAAAATATGCATGCTTTCATGATATGCTATGTGGATAGAAATATGCATGCTTTGATGATATGCTATGTGCTTAAAATATGCATGCTTTTATGATATGCTATGTGATAGAAATATGCATGCTTTGATGATATGCTATGTGCCTAAAATATGCATGCTCTCATGATATGCTATGTGGTGAAAATATGCATGCTTTTATGACATGATGTATGCCTAAGTGATGCATACTTTTTATGACATGATGTATGCCTAAGTGATGCATACTTTTTATGACTTGATGTATGCCTAAGTGATGCATACTTTTTATGACATGATGTATGCCTAAGTGATGCATACTTTTATGACATAATGTATGCCTAAGTGATGCATACTTCTATGATATGCTATGTGACTAAATGATGCATTTTTATACATGCTACTTTACTTTGTAAGGCTTGTACCAAGGGTGGGCTCCTAATCAGCCCCTAGGCCTTTGGCTGTGTGATCCAGGCTAGTAAAAAAACAAAGGGTGGGTTCCTAATCAGCCCCTAGGCCTTTGGCTGTGTGATCCAGGCTAGTAAAAACAAAGGGATGGGCTCCTTAGTACGCCCCTAGGTCTATGGCTGTGTGATCCGGACCTAGTTCCTAGTATGATTCAAGACTTGCTACCTTGGATATACTTAGGAAGCGCGCATATCTACGTGATTTATCTATGTGTGGTACAAGCCGGGGCCCTGATTATGTTGATATTATGTTCAACTATATATGTAAGAAGAAATGGTTTTAAAGATCATGAGCCATACACATGTTTTTCGGATACATGTTTTCAAAATCATATTGCATATATCTTATGATCATGTTGTGATGATGCTATGATTTATGATATGCCATGATTAGAGATGATTATGTTATGTTTCATGCTATGCTTTAAGAGCTTGATATGCCATGCCACCTTATGATGATACTATGATATGCCATGATTAGATATGATTACGTTATGTTTCATGCTATGCTTTAAGAGCTTGATATGCCATGCCACCTTATGATGATACTATGATATGCCATGATTAGATATGATTATGTTATGTTTCATGCTATGCTTTAAGAGATGATATGCCATGACTAGTTATGATTTTGTTATGTTGCATGATATGCTTAAAGAGTATGATATGTTATGCCATGACTAGTTGAGATCATGTTATGTTGAGACATTCTTTGATCATGTGATGATTTTCGGTTTTAGTGAGTAGGAAAGGAACTTACTGAGCCATGAGTGCTCATAGCTTACTTTCCTTGTACCACAGATAAAGGAAAAAGCTGGATGAGCTAAAGGAGCAGCAGGAGAGGCAAGAAGATGTGTGTGGCGGTGGCTAGGCAACCAAATAAGAACCTGCTTTAAAACTTTTAAAGAACTACGCGTTGGTATCATGGATTGTAGTACTATATGTGTGACTTGATGTTATGTTTCTACTAAGTTTGAGATCATGTTATTGAGGCCATGATAGTGTAGTTCGATTTTGATGAAAAGAAAAACAAAAGAAAAGTTTTTATTAAACCAAGAAAATTATTTTAAGTCTTCCGCTGTTATTTGTACATAGAGTATCGTAGCCCCGTCCCTTAGGGTTAGCAGGGAGGGCGGGCGTTACACGCTTCCCCTTCATGTATCCTCAGCTTGTTTCTTTCCTTAGTAGGTCGCCCGTGGCTTTGTTAGATCTCTGCTTATTTTGCTCGCTTTGTTCGGCCACGTAGCTCTTCCTCCGATAGCTGCCTTTGTACCTCGCCCGGCCCGGGCCAACTCTTGCTTCGCATGTCCTTGAAGCCTGCTGACCTGCACTACCAGTCTTCCTGCCGCCTCTTCCGTACACTTTTGTCTTGGTTGGAGCGACCCCCCTAGGAGACGCTTCGTATCTCGAGCCCATGCCTTTCCCATAATGCCCCCCGATTATATTTCCGAGGATCATCATAAGGTGTTTCCTATCCATTTCCGCCCCCGCATCGACCGTTCGTTGTCAACGCACGAAAATGTCCTTCCTCCGCAATACCTATAAGTATCTTCTTGCTTTCTCCCTTCCGTTATGATTTGCCATCACCACAGAGCACCCAAGCGTCGCCGCCGCCGACTGTTTCTTCCCGAGACTGCATTGCACTCCTCCTTTTCTCCAAGCATCTTCTTTTCGTCTGTTCTTTCTGTCTCCTGGGATAATCTCTCCTGCAATGGCCTCTCCTTCT
Organism: Zingiber officinale; assembly: GCF_018446385.1. Classification (NCBI taxonomy): domain Eukaryota; kingdom Viridiplantae; phylum Streptophyta; class Magnoliopsida; order Zingiberales; family Zingiberaceae; genus Zingiber; species Zingiber officinale. The sequence goes on along the minus strand of NC_055996.1, from coordinate 71,543,349 downwards.
TAGGTTTCCTTGTTGGCGGAACATTTCCCAGGCGCTTCAACTTTCGCTGAGTTGGATTGGGATGACCTACGGTACACTTACGAAATCCCTACTAGCTTTCGCCCCATCATTCCTACTGGTGTGAACTTGTACTTCGACCCTCCGCCTGGTTCGTGTACTTTCTTTACTGAACAATTTGTGTCTGGCCTTCGTCTGCCCCCTCATCCTTTTTTGTCTGGAGTGTGTCGCTACTTTAGGATTCCCCTAGGTCAGCTAACTCCCAATTCCATAAAGATTCTATGTGGCTTCGTGATACTCTGCGAAGTTTGTGAGGTTTCCTGATCAGCCCCCCTTTTTCATTGCTTCTTCGCTCTCGCTCGGCGCGCCGATGGTCTTTTTGATTTCCAAGCCCGCAACTAAACTGCTTTCTTTTCTCCTCTTCCTCCTCCCAGTGCTAACTGGAAGAAAAAGTTCTTTTTTATCCGGTTTTCGGAGGAAACAGACTGGCCCATGCATTGGCAACCTGAGCTGCCTATGACTCTGGCACTGGACGAATTCCACATGGATCTCCCCTATGCTACGGCTGCTACTCGAATGGAGGATTAGCGCTTGAATTTGACAAGATTGCTATCTGAAGACCTACTTTCTTTCTTCAGGCTGAGCCACTCTACCTCTGACACA